>NC_068346.1:25928080-27383827 GCF_014633365.1 Diospyros lotus | reverse complement strand
GTAAATCCTCAATTCCTCTAATGGCCGCCGCCCTTCAAAGTCCTCCTTCCGTGCGCCGCAGCCACCTCCAAGTCTCTACCAAAATCAACAACCTTCCTTATTTCCTTTTTAATGGCCGCCGTCCTCTGCCAAGTTCTCTCTTAATATTATATATATATATATAATATATATATATATATGTAAGGCTCACGCACAACCCTAAGACCACTTCACGCTCACATCATTTTATTTAATAAAATAATATATAATCCTAAGACTTCACTTCACTTCACGCCCACATCCTTTTATTTAATAAAATAATATATAATCTATATACATAATATAATATATAATATATAATACATATAAGTAATATAATATATAATATAAAAGATAGTATTTAATATATTATTATTTATATTAACTTTAATAATATTGATTATTTATAATATTTATTTTTTTATTTATATTATAAATTAATTTCTAATATTAACTTTATAATATTTTTTTTTATTTTCAACCCAAACACAACGTACCATTCCTATAAAATAAAAGAAAATATTAAAAATTAAATATATATAAAAGAAACTCAAAATACTAGATAATTATAGATAAAACATGTATAAAATACTTAAAATACTACTTAATTATGACCAATAAATGTGTAAATAAATTCCCACATCAAATACTCCCAAACTTGAATTATTGCTTGTCCTTAAGCGAAGAAATAAATTCTATACTCAAACACGAAACTTATGGTTAGAATCATTCATCACATTCAAATCATTCATTATGCCCACATTTAAATCCTCAATCCAAAATGTAACAATAGTAAATAAAAGAAACTAAGCATACTTACGTTCCCCAGTTCAAGAATCCATACAAAATTCTAAACTCAATTATGCTTTGTCATGTAATTCGCATGATCGAATAGTGCAACAACTATTCTTGTAACCATCCCTTCTCACTACTACAAACAAAGGTAACAAAGTATTCTAAACTCAATTATCATTTTTTTCTTCTTCTTCTTTCTCTTTTTTCTTTCTTTTTCTTTTTTTTTTCTCTTCTTTTTTTTTTCTGATTGAACGAGTGCATTTTATGCTCCATCTTTTTTTTTTCTTTTCTTTTTCTTTTTCTTTTTTAACTAAACGAGTGCATTTTGTGCTCCATCTCGCTCAACATTATTCACCCTATTTACTTAAACCCTATTTGGTCCTAGCTCAAAAGGAATAATCACAAGAGAAACATTGCATTTATCTTTCATGCATAGTCACACAACTTCGCAAAGAACATGTATTTCAATAATCTTAGAACCCAAGTATACTTAATCTTGCTTTATAAGATATTGCTCATGCCAAATCAAAGACTCAATGTTAAACATAATAAAGATTCCAAATGCAAATCATGATTCCAAGTAACAAGTTCTGTTTATTTATCTTTCACAAAAATTTTTTAGTCTAGGGGTTGGTCAAATATACACCTGATATAAGTTTTGCAAAAAATTTTAATATCAAAAACACCCAAGCAAAACAAATAACATACATTAACAATTAATAATTCCACCCCTCTCCCCCCAAACTTATTTAACACATTGTCCTCAATGTGAAAGACAAAGAAGAACTAGAATGAAAAATGAATACTCCCCTAGCCACATAATTGAGCATACGAATACCCATGCCAGTCCAACCTGAATCAGCTTTATTTTCCTTTCTTTTGAACCTACACAACATCACAAGTATGGGTTATTAGCCATATTTATTCAACAAACTAAAATGAAATAATAAAAAAAATAAGGAAAAAGAGCTTGGGTTGCCTCCCAAGAAGCACTTTTTTATAGTCATTAGCTTGACTAAGTTTCCATTTTCACGGAGGCTTAAATCCTTCTTTTGTTAAACTTTTGTGCATGCCGGTTGATGGACTTATTCCTTGAATGTTAGCAACTTTCCATCCAATCCCCTTCTTTTGCTCTCTAAGCATCCTTATTAATTTTTCCTTTCCACGACTTAGTGGTTTGGTTTTTGAAGAAGGAGAAGAAACATCCAAAAGTAGCAAGTTGTCTCTTTTGGATGGATAACATTTTTGCTTTTTCTCCAAATAGCCCATGGCCCCAGCCTTGTTTTGGCATTTAAAATTTGTCCTGCTCATCAAAAAGATTAGCAATGCAATTTTCTATGGGCTCATCTAATCTCTCTACTAAATCATTAATGCCATCTATCCTTAAGACTTCTTTTTCATTATCATTAAAATATTTCGTAGCCTTAAACACATTGAAAGTAACTGTCTCATCATAAATTCTAAGGCTAAGTGTTCCTTGCTGGATATCAATCAAAGCTCTCCTTGTGGCAAGAAAAGATCTCCCTAAAATTAGGGATATATCATAATCTTCTTCCATGTCTAGAACAATGAAGTCAATAGGAAAAATAAACTTATCCACTTTTACCAAAACATCTTCCACTATTCCCCTTGGATATCTAATACTTCTGTCAGCCAATTGAAGAGAAATAGTGGTAGGTGTTGGTTCTTTTAGTCCAAGCTTCCTGAAAACAGAAAATGACATCAAATTAATGCTTGCACCAAGGTCACATAAAACTTTATCAAAATTAATTTCACCAATAGTGCAAGGAATAGAAAACCTCCATGGATTCTTGAGTTTCGGAGGCAATTTGTTTTGAATCACAGCACTGCATTCTTCAGTCAAGGCCATGGTTTTATAATCCTCCATTTTCCTTTTGTTTGACATAATTTATTTCAAAAATGTTGCATAAGTAGGAATCTGCGCTAAAGCATCTGCAAATGGAATGTTAATGCGCAATTGCTTAAAAACTTCAAGAAATTTTTCAAACTGTTTGTCAACCTTATTCTATTTAAGCCTTTGAGGAAAAGGGATAGGAGGAACATAAGGTTTAACAGGTGGTGTTAGGGATGGTATCACGTTTTGCTCATTCTCATCACTAATCTCAACATTATTCTTTTTATCAGCATCACCTGTAACATGTTTATTACTTACCTCACCAAGTTGCTTACCACTTCTTAATGTCACTGCCTTGACCTCCTATCTTGGATTCATCTCAATTTTGCTGTGTAATTTACCTTGATCTCTCGAATTTATGGCATTTGATATCTGCCCCAATTGAACCTCCAAATTTCTATTGAAACTGGCCATTTGGTCTACTTTTACCTCCAGCTTTTCAAATCTATCTGTAGTGGCATTTGTTAACTTTTCAATTGTTAACTCCCAAGATGGCTTGCTTTCTGGTTGCTGTTGCATCACTCCTTGAGGTATTGGTTGAAAACCAAGAGGATTGTTAGGCATAGAATTGCTACTGCCGCCCTAATCCCTCCAGGAAAAATTAGGGTGATTTCTCCAACCTGCATTATAGTTGTTAGAATATGGGTTATTTTGCTAGTTTTGCCTTTTAGAATTTGAAATATACTGCGCTTGCTCAACCTGCATACAATTAGAACCCAAGTGAGAATTCTCATACCAATCACAATTACTAGCAGAATTGAAATTAGAATAAACAGCATTGACATTCCCCAACTTATCAAACATTTTTACAAGATTGTCCACCTTGGCATTTAACATATTAATGCTATCAACTACATACATACTTGAGGCTTTCTTAGGCATACCTCTTTTAGTAGACCATTTTTAATTGTTGGAAGCCATTTCTTCAAGTAGCTCATATGCATCCTCTGTAGACTTACCCATTAGCGCACCCCCTGCGGCAGCATCTATAGTGATTCTAACTGAATGAGATAGACCATTATAGAATGTCTGCACAAGCAACCAGTCAGGCAGACCATGATGTGGACACCGTCTTTGCAATTCCTTAAACCTTTCCTATGCCTCATACAAAGATTCACCATTAAATTGAACAAAACAAGTAATATCATTCCTGAGTTTAGCAGTCTTACCTGGTGGAAAATATTTACTCAAGAATGCTTGTGATATGGCTGCCCATGTAGTAAATGAATTTGGAGCTTTGGAATTTAACCACACCTAGCTTTATCTCTCAACGAAAAAGGAAACAACCTCAGTCTGATTGCATCCTCATTGACACCGTTCATTTTGATGGTGTCGCATCTCTAAAAAGTTTGCTAAGTGCGCATTAGGATCTTCAGTTGGATTTCCACCAAACTGCCCTTGATGAACCATCTGGATGAGTCTTGGTTTGATCTCAAAGTTATTGGCATTAACAGCTAGTCTCAGTATGCTGGCTTGAGCTCCAACTGGGTCTGGCATAGCATAATCACGTAGTAATCTCTGATTCCGGTTTTCTGCCATAACTGTTACTTGCCGTGTTAGTCTTGTCCCTTTCTTTATTGCTCGACAGGTTCTTTCTATCTCTGGATCAAATGGTTGAATTTCTCCATGCTTTCTTGGCATGCACTACTCAGCCTGCAATGTAAAACAAGATTACGTAAGATAGGCAAAGTATTGCTAAAAAAAATAAAAAATAATAATAATAATCACAAAATTTTAAAAAAATAAAATAAATAAATAAATAAAAATGTATACAATCTAAATTAATAAAGAAAAAGTTTTAATTTGATATTGAAAAATACTTTCCCCGGCAATGGCACAAAAAACTTGATCACCCTAAAATATACCACAAGTGTACGAGTCGAACAAGTAATATAATAGTAAGTAAGAATATCGTTCCCACGAGAAAAGATTTTAAATACCAAATTTATAAACTTACTTTATTATTTAGACAATAAAAATTTCAGATTTAATAAAGAACAGGAAAATAAATTAATTAATTAGATTAATAAAATAAAATTAATTTGGAAGGCAACTTGAATCAAAGAAATAAGTGGATTTTAATAACTAAGGTACATGTATGAACCTAGCTATGCAATGCAAATCATAGATTTTCATGCAAATGAATTGGTAAACTGAGTATATGACGGCGAAATCTCCTAATGCATTCGTTATCCTATTTCTAGGCTATAACAAGTCTATTCTCATTTAATAACTTCTTATATTTCTATTAAAGTTTAATTAAATGAAAATACATTACAAATTGTGAAATTCCTAACTTATCGCTAAAAGCCGCACAAAAAAATCGAATTCTATTTCTAGTCGGTTTTACTTTATGATGTATGATACCTATGATGCAATTCCCAAACTATCTCCTTTCGGTCTCAAGATTAGGCATCAAATCATGTAAGTAGTGGCCAATTATTCACACGCATTAAATCTCATACCACACAACTCAACATAATACAATTTATTCAATCACATAAATTTATAAAAAATGCACCATCATAGTTTCGGCCAATACATGGTCTTAGTTTAACAAATTAATTCATAGAAGAATTAATTAAAATCCAAAGTGACATTAGGAGCATAGGAGAATTAATCAAATATGAAAAAAGAAGAAACAAATTCCCTATGCCCAGATCTGAAACATATCTGGGTGCTCGAGTTTCGGCCGCCTATATCCGCTGTGTCACTGGCTATGGTTGCGTGCATCCCTTGCTTGCGCAGCCTTTAAGTTCCGTCGCAACTTCCTTATTCTACCGCTCAAGTCCTTGCTCGTCCAAAGTCTCTGCTAAATCCTCAATTCCTCTAATGGCCGCCGCCCTTCAAAATCCTCCTTTCGTGCGTCGCAGCCACCTCCAAGTCTCTGCCAAAATCAAAAACCTTCCTTATTTCCTTTTTAATGGCCGTCGTCCTCTGCCAAGTTCTCTCTTAATATTATATATATATATATATATATGCAAGGCTCAGGCACAACCCTAAGACTCACTTCACCCTCACATCATTTTATTTAATAAAATAATATATAATCCTAAGACTTCACTTCACGCCCACATCCTTTTATTTAATAAAATAATATATAATCTATATACATAATATAATATATAATATATAATATAAAAGATAGTATTTAATATACTATTATTTATATTAACTTTAATAATATTGATTATTTATAATATTGATTTTTTTATTTATATTATAATATTAACTTTATAATATCTTTTTTTTATTTTGATTTATATTTATTTATTTTCAACCCAAACACAAAGTATCATTCATGTAAAATAAAAAAAAATATTAAAAATTAGATATATATAAAAGAAACTCAAAATACTAGATAATTATAAATAAAACACTACTTAATTATGACCAATAAATGTGTAACTAAATTCCCACATCAATGTACCACCCTTGATATTCTACTCGTTGCCTCTCTTGGCAATGTCAGTAACACACACGCGTCAAGTCCCAACATTTTGTGACTCTGTAAGGCCTTCCTTGACTCGGCCAAAACTTCTCTTATTTCTTTCTTAAAGCTCTCATGATGGCCATTTTTCAAAACGCCAAGTCCCGCTCTTGGAATGTTCGAGGATGAAATTTCTTGTTGTAAGGATCGCCTCCAGGGAGGGATTTAGTTAACAAGGCCCTTGGTGATCTCAATGGGAATAACGAAGGAGCAATCCTGAGGCATTAATAAATTGTTCTTGTTCCTTCAAAGAAGATCTTATTGGGTGTCTCGATAGCCTCCTCTTCTATGGTTGGATTCGGGTAGTTTCTTCTTACAGCTTGGACTTGTCTCTTTATTTTCTCACTAAAAGGATTCCATATCTTCATCTGTGTAGCACATTTGTTGTCTTGGGCAAGCATGTTTGCAAGGAAGGGAATTGGTGAGCAAGTAGGAAAGCTTCTCACGAGATGCTTGAGGATTACGATAAGGATGGCGAACCATCATATGCCCTCTTGTGACACTAACACCCTGTCCACTTAAAATCTGTCGTGGACTTCCTTGCCACATTTTCAGCTGCCGAGATTGCGTGGGTTCACTCCCGAGTAGTTCTATTACTCTTTTCTTGGGATCGTCCGACGCATCATCCTTTCTCTGGCTGTCCTTATTTCAATCACCTTTATCTCCATGGTCGTATTGAAGTGGTTGCTTTCCACGCGCTGGCTTTTGCCCAAACCATTGGTCGGACCTCGGGCTTAGCTCACCAAGATTAGATAGATTTGATTTCTTTCAGCTAATCCATCATTCCATTTGACTTCGTCTTCCTCATGGCGTACCTTAGATGTCTTATGTCATTTTCCCCTTACTCAGACTCAAAGTGTTAAGGGGGCTGAGAATACTCGAAGTCTCTATTCACTTGAAACATCTGTTAGCCTGAGCGATCAAATTTATTAAGAAAATTGTTGGCCAAGAATGAGCTTCTCATGCTGACCCGCAAATTAGGAGCTTCTATAGTATCATCCTCAGAGCGATTAGAATACTACCTCAGGTAAAGTAGTTATTCTAGAAACAGCCTTCATGACTTCTGTCAAGAGTTATGGCTAGTCTGCAATCTGCAATGGTACTGGCAATTTGATTTGGAGCTTGATATGTAGCATTACACTTGCAAAGGCAGATAATTGTGAAGGCTGAAACTTAACACCATTCGATGCAGCTGCACTATAATGTTTCCTCGCCTCTTCATGTCCCCCATGTAGAAAGGCTTTGTTCCCTTTACCTTGGCGGCGTATAAGTTCACGACTTGTTACAACAAACAGAATCAATGATTCCTAATTACTGCTTCCATACTTCGCTTCAAAAGGCCTTAATAGCTTCTTTTGTTTCTCCGAAAAATCAAGAACCACCTCAGGCCTTCCCAAGGTAGGGTTGGGGTATAAAATGCAACCACCATAACTTTGTTGTTATCACCAAATGTCATATAGAAGTTCTTTTTAGCCTAAACAAGGGTCCGCTCATAGAGTCGAATCACCTCTTCATACCTTTGAGGCGTGAGACAAGCTCATTTGACACTTGGCAGACTTGGTTGTCTTCCTCGTAGATTTTAGCTTCTTGTTCATTTCCCACAGACGACGCCAATTGTTGTAGCTGTAATACCCCATGTTGCAAAGTGTTAAGTAAGTTCAAGGAACTGAAAATCAATTTGAGAATTTAGTTAAGTAATTGCCGAATCGACCGGAGGGAGTACCCTAGACCCTAGATTTTTAAGGGAAATAGTATGGTAATGAAGAGTGATTCGAATTATGATTTTTAGTGATAAAAAAAATTGGATCGGGAACAGTTTTCGGTACAACTATTTACCAGGAAATATGATATTTTAGATTCAAATACTTGAGGAAATATGATATTTTAAGGGATTGTGGATGTTTGGAGATAAAAGTTCAATTTCTGAGCTAGGGGTAAAATCATAATTTTTGAGGTTCGGGTAGAAGTGTAATTTACCTAAAAATCAGGGGTATTAGCGTAATTAACCCACTCTTCAGGTACTAAAATGCAATTAAAAATTAGTCCGGGGACCATGTTGAAAAGGGTCTAAGTGCAATTATCCAAAAGTTCAGGCCAAAGTGTAATTATTGAAACCTTTTTATCAGGGCATTTGGGAGATTTAAGAAAAATCCTCATAAATGACTTTAGAGATAAGGATAAAGGCTCATGATGACGTTAAAGATAAGATGAAGGCTCGTGATGACTATAAGGATAAGATTTGATTTTGTTGGATATGATTTGATTTGAATAAAGATTTGATTCGGATAACAATGATTGCAGAAGATCTTAAAGGATTTATAATGATTGTAGAAAATCTTACAAGATTTTGGAATGATTGCAAAAGATATTAGAAGAGTTTGGAATGATTGCAAAAGATATTAGAAGATTTTGAAATGATTTACAATGATTGCAGAAAATCTTAGAAGATTTGGAATGATTAGAAAAGATTTTGAAAGATTTGAAATGATTGCAGAATATATGTTTCTTGGTTGCCAAGTTTCCAAAACCTATAAATAGGGGTTCATGGCTAAGGATTCTCTCATTCAAAATTTTGAAAAGTTCGTGCTAGACAAGAGTGCTTCGGGTTTAGTGGATAAAGGGCTTTTTAAGCATACTTGAAGCATCACACGCACAGATCAAGGTGAGTGCTCTACCGAAAAACTTGGTTTTAAGTTGTGAGTGTTCTATCGAAAAACTTGGCTTTAAGTTGTGAGTGTTCGCCCCCAAAACTTGATTTATTGTACTTATTCTATCTGAACATGCGTGTGATTTCATGCAAAATGGTTTTGTGCATTGAAATGGTAACTGGTGACGGTTGGTTTTTATGAGGGAGGTTCATCCCTAAACGTTTTGAACTAGTGCATTACATTTTATAAAATGTTGTTTATATGATGCATTGAATTGTGAAATGTGGCATTGTCTTGAGTTTTGTGTGTACGTATGGAATGTCAGCTTAAGATGTTGTCTGGATAGTGTAGACAGAATTCTCCAAGGGCGTGACAGAATAATAGGGGTATCTGATGCTGGTGTGCATGTCAGGATAGCCGCCTTGGTTTCCGTGTCGGACCGTTTGGTCAGGGAAGTTGCACTAGGATGACTAGGTGGTCCATACTGTGTTGTTCATGTGGGATGTCAGCCTAGAATGTTGTCTGGATAGTGTAGCCGTAATTCTCCAAGGGCATGACAGAATAATAAGGGTATCTGATGCTGGTGAGCATGTCAGGATAACCGCCTTGATTTTCCGTGCCAGGCCATTTGGCCAGGGAAGTTGCATTAGGATGACTAGGTGGTCCATGTGAAATTTTGGAGTTGGGATTGCATGGTGGTTCCTGGATGCTTAAGGTAGGAACGTATTCTGATGAGATGCGTTGGCAGCCCCATTTAAGCTAGAATCGTGTCGCGTCGTCGTGTCGTCGAGTCGGTATGGTGGCATAGCTTTTAGAGAGATTGCTCTTTTCTTGTGGTAGGGTTAAGCGCGTGGGATTCTCTTGGGTTAGGGCTTACCGGGTGTGTTGGTTTATTTCATGTCTTGCATTCATTCATGAAAAATGTGATTTTGAACTCTCACTTAGATAATTCAGCATCTAATTTGGACTATGTCCCTGGAATATTCAAACGTTCCAGGTGAAGGCAGCGGTGCGAAGGGAAAAGGAATTACCGAGGAGTGATGGCGATTAGAGGATGTTTTATATTATGTCCTTTTAGTTATGTTGTTTATTTTGAGAACATCATGTAAGCGTTGGTGCAACTTTATATTATAAATAAAGTGGTTTCGATTTTGGTTATGACCTGTTAAGGTTTCGATCTAGCTTCCGCATTTGAGTTGATGAACCTGTCTTAGTTTATTGATAGTTCATAATTGATATACTGAGAAGGTGTAACGGGATATTCGAGGAATGGTGTTTGTGTTGGATTTCTGTTGCTTAATTGAAAAAAAAAAATTATATCCCCGGAATCTTATGTTACGTAACGCCCTCCTGGAGAACGGGGTGTTACAATTGGTATCAGAGCGAAGGTTTGAAATTTAAAGGACTCTGATTAGAGTGAAATTTTATTTGGAGACTTAGAAAAAGTCTGACTTGGAGACTAATTGTTATTTCAGTTGAGAATTCATATAACGAAATCCCTACTTGGAGATTTGGGGATTGTCGATTGAAGTTTTAGGAATTGTTGATGACATAGAGATTTGTGATTCAGGACAAATCTTGGAAGATGAAAGGATTTGAACTTTGAAAATTTTGAGTATGAGATGTTACTAGGAGAAAATTACATGAAGCTTTGGAGACTTAGGAAAAACCCCGATTGGAGACTCAGGGGTACTAATGGGAATTAAAAATGATCGAGTTAGAAACGGTTCGGTTTGGATTGAGAATCCTAAGGATATTGAACTTAGGATGATGCGATTCGTGTTTTTGAGAATAAAGTTTAAGGATTCCGTAAATCGATTTTGATGATAGGGATCTCGAGGTAGACATTGTGAGAATCAAGGTAAGATTACCTCGTGGAAACGACTTGCGGGAACGAGTCATGTATTTTGGTTTAGTATTGACTTAGTGGATGAAATGGCCAAGGTGTAGTCTTAAGCCTCGAAAGAGTTTTGAGTTGGAAATTTTAGTTGTCCTCGATTTGGGACGTGATTTAATGATTTAATATGTGTAGAGCCATTATGAATTTGGAGGATGATGATATGAATTTTGTAGATAATAGTATATACGTGCAGAGAAGACATGTGATGATCAAAAGTCTGGGTACGATCTTAAGATGAGACGTGTAGATAGGTTAAGCCTAAGACAACCTTATGGGACCCAAACCACTAGCAAGATTAAGATTACGTGGGTAAAAGTATAGTTAAGCAAGAAACAAGAGAAAATGTTGAGAAGTTGATTGAGGATCAAGCATTGACATATTACCCTGAGGATTAAGCATGACTATAGTCAATTAATATTGGGTGATGTTTTGAAGATTAAAGGATGCGAGGAATAGTTTGATAATGCAGAATATTGAGGATCAAAGGATGTACGAATTAATTTGATGATAAAGGATGTTATTTTGAGAAATCAATACGAAAAATGTCTTAGAGATGAGAATTTGAGATCTCTTGATGAAATAGTTATGCGAGAACGATGTAAGGATATTAGTAAGATTTTGGTTGATATTGGAAAGTTAAATTCAAAATGAAGGTTTGGAGACAGTTGGAGTCTATCAATGGATTTTAAGATCTCTTGATGAGATAGTTAAATGAATTGTGGACAATTAGCGGAAACTTGAGATTATATAGGGTGGTGAATATCTACAAGAATGAGGAAACAACATATCAGAAGAAGTCTCAAATAGATTAGCACAAGTAAAGATCAAGCATTAAGTTTGAGGTGACTTAAGGTGAGGCATAACTAATTTCGATGACAAAAATCACTCGAGGACTTGATGTAATGCCTTGAGTACAAGAGATTTTAAGGTAAGTTGGGATTTGTGACGTTCATGTGAAAGCTTTGAGATGGAATTTAAACTTCGGGAAATAAAAAGTTTGAGTGTCTGATGGAAGACGACTTTATCCTTAGAGATTGCTAATTTCGAGGCCAAAATTATTTAAAGGGGGGGAGAATGTAATACCCCGTGTTGCAAAGTGTTAAGTAAGTTCAAGGAACTGAAAATCAATTTGAGAATTTAGTTAAGTAATTGCCGAATCGACCGGAGGGAGTACCCTGGACCCTAGATTTTTAAGGGAAATAGTATGGTAATGAAGAGTGATTCGAATTATGATTTTTAGTGATAAAAGAAATTGGATCGGGAACAGTTTTCGGTACAACTATCTACCAGGTTAAGAAAATCGAATGATCGTAAGGGATGTAATACTCGAGGTTTTTAGATTCAAATACTTGAGGAAATATGATATTTTAAGGGATTGTGGATGTTTGGAGATAAAAGTTTAATTTCTGAGCTAGGGGTAAAATCGTAATTTTTTAGGTTCGGGTAGAAGTGTAATTTACCTAAAAATCAGGGGTATTAGCGTAATTAACCCACTCTTCAGGTACTAAAATACAATTAAAAATTAGTCCGGGGACCATGTTGAAAAGGGTCTAAGTGCAATTATCCAAAAGTTCGGGCCAAAGTGTAATTATTAAAACCTTTTTATTAGGGGCATTTGGGAGATTCAAGAAAATCCTCATAAATGACTTTAGAGATAAGGATAAAGGCTCATGATGACGTTAAAGATAAGATGAAGGCTCATGATGACTTTAAGGATAATATTTGATTTTGTTGGATATGATTTGATTTGGATAAAGATTTGATTCAAATAACAATGATTGCAGAAGATCTTAAAAGATTTATAATGATTGTAGAAAATCTTACAAGATTTTGGAATGATTGCAAAAGATATTAGAAGATTTTGAAACGATTTACAATGATTGCAGAAAATCTTAGAGGATTTGGAATGATTGGAAAAGATTTTGAAAGATTTGAAATGATTGCAGAATATATGTTTCTTGGTGGCCAAGTTTCCAAAACCTATAAATAAGGGTTCATGGCTAAGGATTCTCTCATTCGAAATTTTGAGAAGTTCATGCTAGACAATAGTGCTTCGGGTTTAGTGGATAGAGGGGTTTTTAAGCATACGCGAAGCATCACACGCACAGATCACTTGGGCAGCGCGTAAGGGCGTGTAAGAAGGTGGTTTGATCAAAATACTTGAGGAGTTACACAAAAGTCGAGGTTGGGCACAAGATTTAAGGTGTTCAGAGTTTCGTTCAAGGTGAGTGTTCTACCGAAAAACTTGGTTTTAAGTTGTGAGTGTTCGCCCCCAAAACTTGATTTATTGTACTTGTTCTATCTGAACATGCGTGTGATTTCATGCAAAATGGTTTTGTGCATTGAAATGGTAACTGGTGACGGTTGGTTTTTATGAGAGAGGTTCATCCCTAAACGTTTTGAACTGGTGCATTGCATTTTATAAAATGTTGTTTATATGATGCATTGAATTGTGAAATGTGGCATTGTCTTGAGTTTTGTGTGTACGTATGGAATGTCAGCCTAAGATGTTGTCTGGATAGTGTAGCCAGAATTCTCCAAGGGCGTGACGGAATAATAGGGGTATCTGATGCTGGTGTGCATGTCAAGATAGCCGCCTTGGTTTTCGTGCTGGACCGTTTGGTCAGGGAAGTTGCACTAGGACGACTAGGTGGTCCATATTGTGTTGTTCATGTGGGATGTCAGCCTAGGATATTGTCTGGATAGTGTAGCCGTAATTCTCCAAGGGCGTGACGGAATAATAGGGGTATCTGATGCTGGTGAGCATGTCAGGATAGTCGCCTTGATTTTCCGTGCCAGGCCGTTTGGCCAGGGAAGTTGCACTAGGATGACTAGGTGGTCCATGTGAAATTTTGGAGTTGGGATTGCATGGTGGTTCCTGGATGCTTAAGGTGGGAACGTATTCTGGTGAGATGCGTTGGCAGCCCCATTTAAGCTAGAATCGCGTCGCGTCGTCGTGTCGTCTAGTCGGTATGGTGGCATAGCTTTTAGAGAGATTGCTCTTTTCCCGTGGTAGGGTTAAGCGCGTGGGATTCTCTTGGGCTAGGGCTTACCGGGTGTATTGGTTTATTTCATATCTTGCATTCATTCATGAAAAATGTGATTTTGAACTCTTACTTAAATAATTCAGCATCTAATTTGGACTATGTTCCTGAAATATTCAAACGTTCCAGGTGAAGGCAGCGGTGTGAAGGGAAAATGAATTGCCGAGGAGTGATAGCGATTAGAGGATGTTTTATATTATGTCCTTTTAGTTATGTTGTTTATTTTGAGAACATCATGTAAGCGTTGGTGCAACTTTATATTATAAATAAAGTGGTTTCGATTTCGGTTATGACTTGTTAAGGTTTCGATCTAGCTTCCGCATTTGAGTTGATGAACCTGTCTTAGTTTATTGATAGTTTATAATTGATATACTGAGAAGGTGTAACGGGATATTCGGGGAATGGTGTTTGTGTTGGATTTCTGTTGCTTATTTGAAAAAAAAAATTATATCCCCGGAATCTTACGTTACGTAACGCCCTCCTGGAGAACGGGGTGTTACAGTAGCCCAAAAACTACAACAATAGAATTTGTAAAGAGGAAAAGCTGGAGCTGAGGCGGAGCGAGGTTGATAGCTGGCAAGAGTCTACTGGGGGGGTCCTTGCCTCCTTTGTCTTCTTCTCCATTTATACCCTTGGTTCTTTGGTTTATTACACTATCACCCCCTTAAGCTTTACTTAATTACACTTTGGCCCTTTAAATCCTATATTATTCATTTGCTCTCCGATTTAAATAATCTCTTCGCAGTTCGACCATGATTTTTCTAGGGATTGAAAACCTAGGCTTGGGACCACTTTTGGGATTCACTCGCCTAGGCCAAAATGATCGAAATACCCCTAGGTGGATGCTCGGGAATTCTATGGCACAACAGTGCGAAAACACTAATCATGTTTGTTCCAAAATATGAAAAACTTATTTCAAAATATGAGATTCTCATAAAGATTTTTTATTCTAAGATTGGTTTTTCATTAAACACATTTTCTCATATATCAAAATATATGATACAACAATTCTCCCTTTATTTTTTGATATTGATAAAAACCTTTTGAAAAATCAATATAACTCTCCCTTAATCTTGTACGGGAGATAGAAAACAAACCTTAGGGCGACATGTCCTCTTTTGGCTTTGTTTGAGATATTGCAACAGTAATATTTGGTGTTATCAACCGCTAGTGCTTCAAAACTTGTTAAAAACAAAACAATTTGCTTGATATCAAGTGATAGCTAAACACAACCGTACTTGATGCCAATTTGAGATTAGACATGATCCATTTTCAATTTCAAAGTGAACATGCAATCATTTTTCTCTATTTTCTCCCCCTTTTTATCATAGACAAAAAATACGATCACAAGTTTAAAGTATTTTCTCCCCCTTAAACAGATACTTGAACATCCATGAAAGCAAACAAGATACCAAATTTAAACCAAAAGTGCAATACCAAATATCCATTACATGTACTTTCAAAACAAAACATGTACTTTCAAACTACATTAAATCTATCTAGAAGACTAATGGGTCAAGGAATTTGATGAATCCTCCTTGGTGCGAACTAATTCTATATTGCCTATTTGGTCCCTAAGACTATTTAGATACTCTTTAGTTTGGCGATGCTTGTTATCGACCTTCTCATTCAAAATATTTAGAGCATCTTCAAAACTTTCGAGTCATGGAAGCAAAGCCTTCAGTTATGGTAGACTGAAGCGATGCAAGCATGCCCGGCGTGACTCTAATGGATGGACCAGCTTCAGAGGCAGCTTGAGTAGGAGCAACGTCGTCTTCTTTTTCTTCGTCTTCTTCCTCAACTTTCGAGTCTGTTTCATATCTATAGGGTTGATGATGATGGACAACTTTTTGTGTATTTGTGATGGGTTTCACCATACACACATCCCATTTTGCGAAGGGAAGTGTGGTTGAAAACGAGAATTTGATTTTCGAGTTGAATAGTTGAGGATTTGAGGTGAGGAATTTTAGTTCGAAGAAATGCAGTGATAAGGCATCCATAGGGAAGAAATTATTTAGAGTGGGCATGGGCGTTGACCATTTTAGCATAGATAATAGAAGGAAGATTGATTTCCTTCTTATCAATAATTTTCTCTAAAAACCATTGGTCTTCGTAGTAGAGCATTGCAAAATTTCCATTTCGAGGGTTTAAAACTTGATAAATGATGAGATGGAGAATGTGAATATCAACGGATAAGTTTTTCAAGGTCTTAAATTGGTTAGGAAGATTGGGATTGTCAGAAATAATGCGACAAGCATTCAACTCATTGAAGTTGTGTAATGACTCGTTCCCACCTACGGGTGTCACCGGTGAATAATCGACCGGATTACTCACATAACAAACTAAGAACTGAAGGGTTGGACTGTGTTTCAATCGGAAATGCCCTAGGTGGGCACTAGGCTTTGTCCTTCCCTTTGCCCCGCTCGAGGAATCGGACCCAAACACAGACAAGAAAACATAGCGGACTAGGACTCGAACCCAAGTAAGCTTCACCTTTCTTCAACTTGCTTCATAGCAAGCCAAAGGTGACCCAGGCACAAAACTAGCGCATCAAACATTTACTGAGTATTGGGGATTTACGAGAACATACCTTTTTTTTTTTTTATCCTTACCTGATCCAAAACTCGGCTCCTCCAACTAAGCTATATATATCGAGCAATCTCACAAGCACATACCACACTGTGATGATTACAACAATTAGATACATCTAGCACTCAATAACATATACATTCACATGAATACGTACAGGAGATGATACAATTTACAAACTTAGGCAACAACGCCAGTCACCATTTCAACTTCCCAACATCATCACCGCTGGCATTCGGACTTGCAACATCTATAACATGAGGTGAAACCTCATGAGTTATAAAGACTCAGTAAGGGTGCAGTGCATAAGTAAATGAAACATGAGAGAGAGAGCATGTAATGCAAAAATGCAATTCAAAATGGGTAGTCTCCCATGCCCTCATAACCTCCATAGGTTAAAGCATCAACCAACCCTTCCCACAACACTATAACTCATATCATGCAACTGTTAACCTCTACATGCAGCTCATAAAGAAAACATTTACAAATACATGCAAGACCACCACTCTTGGGGTCATCCCTTACCTGGCTCGAAGCCTCATCTCTGTCTCGGCACGAACTCCAACTTGAACCTCAACTCTTCTAGGACCACCGCCTCCTCGATAAAACCTCAATCATCTGGAGGAAAAATTCGAAAAAAAGCTCATACCGGCGTTGCCTCCCCAACTACCACTTGCACCCAAAATCCCATTTTCTAGCCTCCGACACGCTCCTTGAGCCGCAATTTAATTTCCATAATTATTTTAGAATTTTTTGGAATTTTTGGCTATTTTTCCCATATTTTCTCTATTTTTCCTTATTTTTTTCTTTATTTCTTTATTTCCTATTTCTTTTTCTTTTTATTTTTCTTCTTTTCTTCTCTTCTCCTTCCTTCCCCTTCTTTTTCCTTGCGATTGCACTTGTGCGTGCACTCACGACCTGCCACCGCTGCTGCTCGTGCTGCCATCACCTCCAGCCATCTCCAGTCTTCGCACAGCCGTCTCAACCACGAGAGCCCCAAGCAGCCTTCTCACGCAACAAGCTATGGACAACCGCCTCGTTGCTTCTAGCCGCAGCCTCTACTGTTGCCGACTACGCCAGCCACCGTTGGACACCGCAACCACCATTGTCCGCCTTCGTTACCGCGGCTGCTTCTCCAACCATCGCAACCGGCTTCCATGACCGCCTCGCTTCAGCACTAACGTTGGTTCCTCAAACTGCCGCCAATAGCTGCCTCCAGCCACCACATCTCTTCCTCGATCTCTCTTCTCTCTCAAGCTTTCGGCCAAGCTCACCAGCTCTCTCTCTCTCTCTCTCTCTCTCTCTCTCTCCGCATTTTAAAATTTCAGAGGGAAGGAAGCTTCCTGGAAGCTCACGCGCGCGCATGCATACACACACACACACATATATATATATATTACATAATTTACATATTAATCCCTCAATTTTCTCTATTTTTCCACTTAGGAATTTATAATTGTACTTGAAATTTTTTTATAATAGCACTTAGACCCTCCCAAGGCTTAATTAATTACCGTTAAGCCACCCAATAACTTGACTTCTCCAAAATTAATAACTGACTTTTACTCGATAAGGTCGATTTTTTCCCTACGCTTGCATGAGACCTTCATTCCACCTAAAAATGCTTCAGGGTTACCTCACTCGCAAAACCAGACCACTCCTAGGGTCCCTTCAACTTCTCAAAGGTCCCTTACGACCATTCGGTATAGGCACTCATTCAAGCTTATACAAAATTTATTTCAAAAATTATTCCCAGTTGAACTGTTTCTGTTGTCATTAACCTCACCCTGAGACGTTCACCAATCTCATGCCCTCTTCCCTGGATATCCAAGTCCCGAGGTATTCCCTGCTGTCAATTCGACAACTTTATTAATTAATTTCTCGAAATCAACCTTTGGGCTTCCCAGACCATCCGAGGTCCCTTCCAAATAATTGGAAATTATTTATTTTCGAATATCATGTAATACAGGGTATTACAAGTTGTAAGGAGTATATATTTCTCCTTGGTTTGGAATATCTAGGAAATCAACTAGGGTTTGGGGATTGATTTCAAATTTAGTGTTTTGAATAAAAGTTTTGAAACGATTGGGGTATTCATGTCCATCGAATTATTTGTAAGCATTTGAATCAAACATATGAACATAGTCGAAAAACACATCAGTTTTGAGTTCAAGAAGAGGAAGCCATTTTCGCTCACGTAGGGTTGCTAGAAATGAAAAATTGGCTTCTCCTAGAAGTTCTAAATCAAAGATACGACTAGGGTTTACCTTGCGTATTTGGAATGATGATTTGTAGATGTTGAGGACTTGATTGAAAGGGAAGTCCTCATTGAACTCTTGGCAAGGTGAAGAGGGTGAGAGTTGAGTGCTTTAACGCTTTCAAGTGGGTGTGCAAGGGAGAGGTTTCGGAGGCTAGGGTTTCAAAATATGCAAGAAAACTTTTAAAAAATGAAAGGTCAGAGCCTATCAGGTATTTATAATCCTGACATTATGTTTCGAAACATGATGCATATGTTTCAAAACAAACCTCTCTAGAAATGAGGTTTCGAAACATAGATCGAAATGTTTTGAAATAAAATTCTCAGGAAAACATGTTTCGAAACATGGGACAACATGTTTCGAAATACAACTCTCTAGAATTTGTGTTTTGAAATAGAGTTTTATGAAGTTTTGAAACTGGATAAGAGAAAGCGACAACTTAATGTTTTACTTACTATAATTTAGAAAATACGATATTGTAATTAAACTACAAAGTGTCCGCTTTCTTTTACTACTAATTTCTATTTGGGTTGTTTGTGAGATTTATTCCTTATAAGAAAATTGAAGAAATGAAATGTGGAAATTTTTAGATAAGTAGGGTATTTATGACCCACATTCAAATCCCAAAAGAGAAACATTATTGAACCCCAAGTTTGTTTACCCACTTGTAAGAAATAAAATAAGTCAAGACTGTTTTTAATAAATTACCATTTCCTATTAAAATTTGTGGGTAGTTCACATTGCAAGAAAAAGGGTAAAGATTAAAATGTGATAAACTTTTGAGTGATATCACGTACATACAATAATATTCTTGAAATCACCAATTTAAAGGACTTGTGGTTCATACTTTAATACGTTGGATTCTTACATGTTTAACCACCAAATAAATAGACATGTGATCTTGTATTGTCATCATTATATGGAAGACAATAGAAATTACTCTACGTGGTATCTTTTCTAGCTACTTCAATATGTAAAATATGGAATCACAAGAAAGACAAAGGTACAAGGCTATAATGTTTTCTTAAAAATTACAAGCTTAAAATATTCTTCCCATACGTATGTATCCAAATCTTTCCCAACTTACTATTCCAAATTAAGGGAAATTAAAGATTCTTAAATTATTTTATAAATGGATGAAAATTATTTATGAGATTAATTAACGCCTCCTGTATATAAATTTCAAACTTAATGCGTTAGGGTATACGGGGAGTTACACAGTCTCTTGAAAAGGGTCGACTGGCCTGGTGCTTGGATTTTTGTAAATGGGTCTTGGAGGGGGTTTGATACACCCCTCATAGAGGAAGTCGATTGGCTTCCAAAAAAAGTGGGGGCCTCTTTCGGGAAGGTGTTTCAAAGGCCTCGAAAAGGATTGGAGCTCTCTCAGAGGGATCAAAGAGAATTGGGCTAGACTTTCAGAAAGACTATAGCATATGACAAAGATTAGAAGGCTTACAGGAAGGGTTTCTTGCAAAGACCCTCCAACGGTCAAGTGAGTATGCAGGAAAGGAAAAGGCCGTAGAAAGAAACAAAAAGGACTTTGAAAAGGGAAATTTGACAGAATTAAGATAAGTTACCAGATGTTCAGATCCAGCCAATTGTGTTATGTCTAGCCTTTTATAGTTCACATCTCGATGATTGATTGGGGCACGTGTGCAACGGTCTCGTTGGCCTCTCAGAAAGGTTTCTTCAAGGAGCATCTCCAAGAGAAAATCCTCTTGGAGAGACTCCTCCAAGGAACTTTTCAAGACGGGCCTACCGGCAGCTGCCGACAAGCCTCTGTAGCTTCCTCTCCGAGAGCTCTCTCTTAGAGAGAATTCTCTCGTAGAGACAAAGTACAACAGATCTCAAAGCTTTAAGAGGTCAGTCAAAGCATTTTCCAATATATATATGTATGTATTCATGATTGTGGAGATTGAAAAGACAAAGAATTAAAGTTCAAAATAATCTCCAAATATTGGCTTGAGGCACTAAACAAGCATCTGTCGACTATTTTAATTGATTATATCGACAGACAGAATACATGTTTTGAATAAACATGAATCTATCAACAGATAAGCAAGCATCTGTGATGTGAACTCGCGATGGGAAAAGGCCAAAGGAACCCACAAAAGATTGAAACGAACCCTAGAAAAGCCAAAATCGGGTAGAAGGCAAAGAATTCCCGACCCATTGATTCACAAATTAAGAACCTAGACTATATTAAAATCTAGACCCGTTGATTATACGGAAGCAAGAACCAAGAATTGTTGAACGCCACAAAGACTGCCCAGATCTTTGATAAGTTCGGGTTTTGAACGCCATAAAGGAATCACTCCATTGATAAGTTCGAAGTTTTGTTCATTGAAGAACAAGATAAAAGAGATAAATCTCTCAAATTCAAAAATTCATAATAATTTTTGTCTAATGTTTACAATGGAAAAGCCTTTAAATAGGCAAATAATTAAATCCTAATTCTACATGGAAATTAATAAAAATTCTAAATTACATAGAAAATAAATAAATAACTATATCTGGTCAATCAATCAATCATTCATTTTATATTCCCAGATCTTTTCAATCAATCAATCAGGTAATCAATCAATCATCCATTCCTTTTTATGCTCTCAAATCTTGTCAATCAATCATGAGCCCAAATTTTGCAATCAACCAATCAATCAATAACCATTCCTTTTTATGCGCAAATCTTGCCAATCATCCAATTCCGACATGGTTGATGAGGTTGACTTGTCCGATTGCATTATTGTTAGTCGGCACTCCATGATTCTCATCATTCCCTCTCTCTTCAAGACGATTCGTCCTCGAATCGTGAACTGGAAGGATCAGCTTGTAGGCAATCTCACAAATAGTCACATCCTCGAAAGCCTGCAAACTTTCAAGCATTTTTTTTTTTTTGTATGACTAAGAAATATCAAACAAAATGACTCAAGAACAAAATGTGAGGAATAATGAAAAGAACAGAACCAGATACCAGAAGAAAAAAAAAATTAACTTTCTAATACAAATGACTCGAGCAATTTCGAATAACAAGACTCAAGATAATGTGACGTAGAATGAAAAGACGGAACAAAACCATAGGATGTGAATATTTTTTTGTGTTTTTAAATGATATAAGAATGAAAAAAAAAAGGATAGATAAATACCCGATTTTATAGCCAAAGCTCTGATACCATCTGATGTGAACCACGATGGGACAAGGCCAAAGGAACCCACAAAAGATTGAAACGAACCCCAGAAAAGCCAAAATCGAGTAGAAGGCAAAGAATTCCCGACCCGTTGATTCACGAACCAAGAACCTAGACTATATTAAAATCTAGACCCGTTGATTATACGGAAGCAAGAACCAAGAATTGTTGAACGCCACAAAGACTGCCCAAATCTTTGATAAGTTCAGGTTTTGAACGCCACAAAGGAATCACTCCATTGATAAGTTCGAAGTTTTGTTCATTGAAGAATAAGATAAAAGAGATAAATCTCTCAAATTCAAAAATTCATAATAATTTCTGTCTAATGTTTACAATGGAAAAGCCTTTAAATAAGCAAATAATTAAATCCTAATTCTACATGGAAATTAATAAAAATCCTAAATTACATAGAAAATAAATAAATACTATATCTGGTCAATCAATCAATCATTCCTTTTATATTCCCAGATCTTTTCAATCAATCAATCAGGTAATCAATCAATCATCCATTCCTTTTTATGCTCTCAAATCTTGTCAATCAATCATGAGCCCAAATCTTGCAATCAATCAATAACCATTCCCTTTTATGCGCAAATCTTGTCAATCATCCAATTCCGACATGGTTGACGAGGTTGACTTGTCCGATTGCATCATTGTTAGTCGGCCCTCCATGATTCTCATCAATCAGTTGACAGACAGTGAGCTTGCTCCTTGATCTTTTTCTATCTTTGCCTTAATTTGTTGACTAAGCCAAGGCCTTTGTCAACAGACAGAATGCATGCAAAAATACTTCATGTATCTATTGATAGATGACTAGCAATCTGTCGACTACTTTTTGTATATTAACTTGAATCTATCGACTAACTCATTCTTTCTGTCAACAGTTTGTTTTGTAAAAACTTATAACGATTAATTTTTGGAGAATTAAATGCACTCTCAACCACCACCAACGGTCTGATTTTTATCTCTTCTCTCCATCAACTATAAATAGTGGACTGGTGGCTCATTTAAAGCTCTTAGAAGAATTTATAGTTCAACTACCAAGTGATTAAGAGTGTTTATTGTGTTTAAATTTGAATTCTTTCATTTTCATTGGTAAGGCATTTGTTGTATTCATTGTTTTATCATTTCAAAGCCTTGTATTTTATTGAGAGAATTTGTAACCAAGAGATAAAACTCTTAGAATCTCTCTTTCAAATTTGTATTAAATTTCCTAGCAAGAGCTAGAGGGCTTACATTGTGTATAAAAGGTTATAATACCTAATCTTTGGACAAGAGAACCTACTTGGTTCAAGTAGGGGGTTTAGTGGATTCATTTCAAAATCCTTACTAAGGAGCAAAGGTAGTGGACTAGGTTTGATTAAGCCAAACCACTATAATTCTTAGTGTTCTTGTGTGTTTCTGCTATTTAATCTCTTTTCATTTTCAAGCATCCATCCATTTCTCATTTGTTTCACACATTAATCTTTTATTGAAAAAGATTTCATATTTCTTAAGTTTTGCAAACCACTATAAAAATAACCCAATTCACCCCCTTCTTGGTGTGTGCTATAACACTTCCATTTTATCATTGTTGTTGCCAACATACAATAATCTATTTTTAATAATGAGAGAATATAATTTGTGTGATTGATCACAAGAATCTAGAGAGTGTAGAGTTGTAGGAGTCTCATGGGTCTTGAGAGTCTTGAGTCTCGTTACCAAGTGCCCTGAGAGCTAAGAGTCTCGCCACCAAATGTCCTGAGAGCTGAGAGTCTCGCACAACAAAAAAATTTGATTTTTTGCGACGGTTCTAAAACCACTGCAAAATTCAGTAAAACATGTTTTTTTGCGGCGATTTTCAAAAAATCGTCGCTAAATTTAAAAAATAATTAAATAATAAAAAAATAAATTCTTTTTTGAGGCGATTTTTGAAAAATCGTTGCTAAATTTAAAAAATTAAATAATTTAAAATTAAAATTAAATTAAAATTTGCGACGATTATCAAAAACCGCCGCAAAATTCAGAAAATATTAAACTTAGCGGCGGTTTTGGAGAAACCGCTGCTAAATTTAAAAAAATTAAATAATTCAAAATTAAAAATAAAAATAAAATAAAATAATTCATTAAAAAATTAAATTTAGCGGCGATTTTCGAAAACCGTCACTAAATTGAAAAAAAAAATTAAAATTAAATAAAAATCTGGAATATTAAAATTCATTATTTTCATTAAAAAAATTAAATTTTGTTTAAGAAAATAATTAAAAATTAAATAAATATAAAATCTTAAAAATAAATATAAAATTGCATTTAAATTAATAGCAAAATTCATTAAAAATATAATTTAAAAAATAAAAATAAATTTAAAAAAATTAATATATAAATTTTTAATAATTTTTAAAAAATATATAAAATCTTCTTTTTTATTTTTAATAAATTAATTTATTTAATTTAACTCAATTAATTTATTTTTAATTTATTCTATTATTCTTTTAAAAATAATCAATTAATAAATATTTTTAATATATATTAAAAAATATAAAATATAATTATGGAAATTAGTTGTGAGATTAGTATATAATATATATATATATATATGTGCATATATGTTAAGGAGTTCTTCGCAGATCAGGCGGTTCGCGTGCGCGCGCGCGCACAAGTGGTCTTGGGTTCGAAACTTGGGGAGAGCATGCTGGGATTTAATTTCCAGCATTGCCACGAGGCGCGCTCACAAGCGGCCACGTGGCGGGCGGGCAGGGCGGGCTTTTTATTAATTTTAGCGACGGTTTTGAAACCGCCGCTAAAATTAAAATTTTTATTTTTTTTAATTTTAAAGAAAATTTAAAAAAATAAAATTTTAATTTAGTGGCGGTTTTTAAAATTTTAAAATTTAAAAAAATAAAATTTTAATTTCAAAACCGCCGCTAAATATTATCGTAACTGCCGCTAAATTACTTATTTAACGGCGGTTTTTAAAACCGCTGGAATAATCGCCGCTAATTTTAAATTTTGCGGCAGTTTTGAAAACCGTCGCTAAAATGCTGATTTTTTTGTAGTGTCATCACCAAGTGTCCTTATAGTCTTGGGTATGTTGAGTGATAGGAGACTTTTTGATGATCGGAGACCCTTAATGACTGAGAGAGTCTTGATGATCGAGAGACCTGTAAGACAAACACATGGTTAGGGGGGCGGGTGGGTGTCCCCGCATAAACCCTCTGATGCTTAAGTCAGTTCTCGAGAGTAGGAGCGCAAGAATGTACTTAGAGTGCCCAAGAGAATGTACCTGAGGTCGGAGGTGAGGCCTCCTATTTATAGAGAAGGGAGATGGGGGACACGTGGTGGCTATCCTGAGAGTCTCGCGACCCATCCCTAGATTCTCGTGGCCCATCCTAAGAATTTTGGCGCCATAATGGCCTATCCAAGGGAAGTGACGTGAGTGGAAGACACCCATTCGGTTAGATGACCAAGTGGCCTTGTACTTGGGTCCTTGGCTCCTTGATAGAGTAGAAGGGAAAGAAGGTTTAGGACCCCCACCTACTCAGTCATATGATCGAGTGGGTCATGCCTCTTTGGGGAGAAGAGGCCTCCACCTACTCGGTTATATGACCAAGTGGGTAAGCCCTCTTTAGGGGGAGGGCCCCCCCACTTACTCAGTTATATGACCACGTGGGTTATACCCATTTGGTCACATGACTGAGTGGGTTTTCACTAGCTCAATCTGGAGCGCCTCCTTCGCCTTTTCACTTTGGTTCAAACCCATATCTACTCCAATGTTTGGATCTGCTCTTTAACCAGATACAGGTGCTATTTTCAAGGCATATCACATTCTCTTTGGATGGTCTTTCAGTTGTGGGTGATTTCAAGGTTCAAGTTCTCTTAGGTCATCACATTTTGAAGTCTCGATGCATCTTGGAGTCTCAAGGCATTTTGGAATCTTAGGGCTGTGAGGTGCCTGCCTACTTAGTTTTCTATGAACCTTTCCTCATTTACAGGGCACATCAATTCCTCCCTACCTTTTTAGCCTAGAATCTCGGGCAGAAGAGTACGTTATCCTGCAAACTGTTGGATATTCGTTCTCTTGAGTTGTTTCAAATCTATCCACGCATCGTGTGTTTTGATTTCTTTGGCTCTCATGCTCTCCAATTCTATTATGGAGGTACGAGACATGTTTGCTTTCCATAGATGCCGACCTATGCACCGAACAATGCATTTGATTCTGCTTGTTGATGGGTCGTGCACCTTATAATGGGCTTCATTCTACTCCTAGTTATCACGTTATGCGTAGGGCAATAGGCTTGCACTTATTTTTCCCTTGTCATCAGACTGTGAGTAGGACAACAAGCTTCAGTTCAATTTTTCCTTGTTGTCAGCCCTTGAGCAGGGCAATGGGTTTTGGATTTACCCTTCATTATCGGGCTATGCGCAAGACAATGAGTTTGGCTTTTCCCCCCAATTGTCAGGCTATGAGCGGGACAAGGGTCCCAAGATCCTTTTTTCCTTGTTGTTGGGGCTGGCTTGAATTCGTTTTCCCCTCATTGTCAGGCTATAAGAGGGGTAACGGGCTTGAGTTCTTTTTCCCCTCATTATTGGGCTATAAGCAAAACAATGGGCTTGAGTTTGTTTTTCCCTTATTGTTAGGCTATAAGCGGGGCAACGGGCTTGAATTTATTTTTCCCTCGTTGTTAAGCTATAAGTGGGACAATGGACTTGAGCATTTTTCCTTCATTACTGGGCTAATAGGCTTGAATTTATTTTCCCCTCGTTGTCGGGCTATAAGTGGAACAACGAGATTGAGTTCGTTTTTCCCTTGTTGTCAGGCTATAAGTGGGGCAATGGGCTTGAATTTGTTTTCCCCTCATTATCAGGCTATAAGTGGGACAATGGGCTTAAGTTCATTTTTCCCTCGTTGTCGGGCTATAAGCGGGGCAATGAGGTTGAATTTATTTTTATTTCCTTGAAGCAAAACATAACAAACACACTTTCATAAATCAATGCGCAAGTAATGAAAAAGACCACATTTTTTGCATGGTTTAGGAGATAAGCGAGTACATCCACTATTTTATTTTGGGGTCTTATCGTTACCACTAATCACGAGATACATAGGTCATGCACAATTTCAAATAGTTTAGTTTCTCAATCTTTCACATAGTCCCTCTTGAATGTGTCTAAAGTTTGCTCCTAGTTTTCTCTCTGAGGGCATTAATGATAGTTGGCCTCCTTCTTCCAAGGGCATGTCCCTTCATGGTTTGTCTTGGCAATGGATAAAGTCTCTTCGTTCTTTTTCCTTTTTATGGATGCCACATAATAGGTGCGTGTTTTTCTTTAATCCCCTCGAACTTGTCCCATTCCCCGAGGTGTAGGAAATTTTATTAACAGATGACAAGAAGAAACCACTACTCCTATATCGTTGAGCAAAGGATGGCCCAAAATTACATTGCATGCCGATGATGAGGTCTTAGCTACCATGAAATTGGCTTGTCATGTTGCGGTTTGAGGTTCAGAGCCTAGTGTGACTGGCAATTGAATAGCTTCCATCACAGGGATAGCTTCTCCAGTAAAGCTATATAGGGGGGAAAAAACCATTTTCAATTGATCATGAGAGACATTCATTTGTTCAAAGCAATTCCCGTAAATAAGATTAATTGAACTATCAATGTCAACTAGTATTCTACTGATGGGATACTTTACAATAACAATTGAAATTATCATTGGGTTGTTGTGCGAAATGATTATGTCTCCTCTATCGACCGACGTGAACATAATAGGTTTTTCATTTCCCCTAACTTCATTATTAAGTTAATCTAATATGTTTGACAGGCGTAAGCTTTTTGGGAAGAGGAGAAGTGTCTTGCCATATTTTTGTCGCTCGAGATGACATGTATGGGCTGATGAACTGATTCATTGTCCAAAGGAGGATTCTCTTCTTAATCCCTTTCTCTCTCTTATTGTCTTTGATTTGATCTCTCCCGCTCTTCTTGTCTCTCTTCTCCTCTATGAGGCTTCCTGTCTCTCTTCTATACATCCCTTCAAAGATGTCCTTCGTGAACTAGTGTAACACCCCAATTCCTGGGAGGGCGTTATGTAACGTAAGATTCTGGGGATATAAATTTTTTTCCAAATAAACAACAGAAACCCAACACAAACACCATTCCCCGAAGATCCCGTTACACCTTCTCAGTATATCAACTATGAACCATCAATAAACTAAGACAGGTTCACCAACACAAATGCAGAAGCTAGATCGAAACCTTAACAGGTCATAACTGAAACCACTTTATTTATAATATAAAGTCAAACCAACACTTACAAGACGTCCTCAAAATAAACAACATTATTGAAAGCGACATATTACAAGCTATCAATTAATCGCCGTCACTCCTCAGCAATCCCCTTTCCTTCCGCACCGCTGCCTTCACCTGGAACATTTGAATATTCCAGGGACATAGTCCAAATTAGATGCTGAATCATCTAAGCGAGAGTTCAAAACACATTTTTCATGAATGAATGCAAGACATGAAATAAACCAATACACCCGGTAAGCCCTAGCCCAAGAGAATCCCCAACGCTTAACCCTACCACAGGAAAAGAGCAATCTCTTTAAAAGCTATGCCACCATACCGACTCGACGACACGACGCGATTCTAGCTTAAATGGGGCTGCCAACGCATCTCACCAGAATACGTTCCCACCTTAAGCATCCAGGAACCACCATACAATCCCAACTCCAAAATTTCACATGGACCACCTAGTCATCCTAGTGCAACTTCCCTGGCCAAACGGCCTGGCACAAAAATCAAGGCGGCTATCTTGACATGCTCACCAGCATCAGATACCCCTATTATTCCGTCACGCCCTTAGAGAATTACAGCTACACTATCCAGACAACATCCTAGGCTGACATCCCACATGAACAACACTGTATGGACCACCTAGTCGTCCTAGTGCAACTTTCCTGACCAAACGGTCTGGCACGGAAACCAAGGCGGCTATCTTGACATGCACACCAGCATCAGATACCCCTATTATTCCGTCACACCCTTAGAGAATTATGGCTATACTATCCAAACAACATCCGAGGCTGACATTCCATACGTACACACAAAACTCAAGACAGTGCCACATTTCACAATTCAATGCATCATATAAACAACAATTTTATAAAATGCAATGCCAATTTCAAAACATTTAGGGATGAACCTCCCCCATAAAAACCAACTGTCACCGGTTACCATTTCAATGCACAAAACCATTTTGCATGAAATCACACACATGTTCAGATAGAACAAGAACAATAAATCAAGTTTTGGGGGTGAACACTCACCTTGAACGAAACTCAGAACACTTCGAATCTTGTGCCCAATCTCAATTTTTGTGCAACTCCTCAAGTCTTTTTACCAAACCACCTCCTTACACGCCTTCACGTGCTGCTCAAATGCTCTGCGCGTGTGATGCTTTGCGTATGCTTAAAAAGCCTTATATCCACTAAACCCGAAGCACTCTTGTCTAGCACGAACTTCTCACAATTTCGAATGAGAAACCTTTGGCCATGAACCCCTATTTATAGATTTTGAAAACTTAGCCAACAAGAAACATATATTCTGTAATCATTTCAAATCTTCCAAAATCTTTTACAATCATTCCAAATCTTCTAAAGATCTTCTGCAATCATTGTAAATTTTCCAAGATATTCTGCAATCATTCTAAATCTCCCAAGATATTATATAATCATTACCAATTCTTCTAAAATATTCTGCAATCACTACCAAATCTTCCAAGATATTATATAATCATTACCAAATCTTCTAAAATATTCTGCAATCACTACCAAATCTTCCAAGATATTATATAATCATTACCAAATCTTTTAAAATATTCAGCAACCATTGTTATCCAATCAAATCATATCCAAATCAAATCATATCCAATCAAATCTTATCCAAATCTTATCTTATATAATCAAATCTTATCAAATCTTGTCTAAATCTTATCATTAAAGTCATCATGAGCCTTCATCTTATCTCTAATGTCATCATAAGGCTTCATCTTATCTCTAATGTTATCATGACACTTCATCTTTATCTCTAAAGTCATTTATAAGGCTTTTCCTAAATCTCTCAAATGCCCCTAATAAAATTGTTTCAATAATTACACTTCGGCCCAAACTTTTAGATAATTGCACTTAGACCCTTTTCAACATAGTGCCCGGACTAATTTTTAATTGCATTTTAGTCCCTGTAGAATGGATTAATTACGCTAATACCCTTAATTTTTAGGTAAATTACACTTTTACCCGAACCTCAAAAATTACGATTTTGCCCCTGGCTCAAAAACTGAAGTTCTCTTTAAAGACCGTTATAACCCTTTGAAATATCCTAAAACATTCCCTTGAAAATTTCGAAAAAACATCATTTCGATCTCCCTCTGTCAATTTCGAAAAACTGCACTTAGGCCCGAATCTTCGTTTTGGCTACAAACCCTTTTGTTTCTTCCAAAAACTACCGAAAGGTTACTTTACATACCAAATATGAACTTGCTCGGGGTTCCATTGACTTCCCGATTGCCCCTACATTAATTCGGTATTTCAGCCTAAATCACAGCTGTCTTTTTAGCTGTATCGGGAACCGTTCTCGATCCAATTTATTTCAGTGCCATAAATCATACCTCGTATTACTTGTCGATACTATATCATTTTCCTTGGCTATCTAGGGTCCAGGGTACTCCTTCTAACTAATTCGGTCGTCCAAAGTTGCGTTAGTGTACCCTATATAGTCTCATTTTTTTTTCGCAAATTCCATTTATGCCCTTCATCAAATATTATTTATACCCTTAATAATTTCCCGGGTATTACAACTAGCATCTCAATCTGATCTCTCAACTCTTGGCACTGATAAGTGGAATGACCACAAGTCTTATGATAACTATAATATTCTTCCTTATTCTTTCCCATGGGATGGTCAACCTTTTTCGGGAGTCTAATGAGACCTGACCCCTTGATGGCTACAAGTATGGTTGAATGAGGTTAGAGGAGTTTGGTGTAATTGTGGAATTGGAGCCAAGGTACATTTGATGCCCTAACCCAACTAGAGTCTTCTTCAACATCGCGTTCTTTCCTTTTTGCTCTTTATCCTCATTCCCTCCTACAACTCTCATAACTTTTGTATGGAGCACGTATTTTTTTTCCCTAGCAGACAAATCTGCTAGGGATGTTAGTGGGTCCAAAGATAATGATTCTTGTAAGGAAGTTAGTTGTGTTCCTTGTAACATAGCAGACACTGTCATTTCAACTGGTAAATCACGAATCTCAAGAGTAGCGTTACGGAATCTGTCCATATACTAACATAGAGTTTCTTTATTTCCCTATTAAATATTGAGTAAATATGTAACATCCTTCTTCCTTCTTTCTATTCTAAGCTGCCCAAATGAAGAGATAGAGGCCTCAGGTAAACTGTTAAACCATGTTCAAGCGTGCCCCGACAGAGTTATGGAGAAGGCCCAGCACATTATGTCATCGTCCCATCGGTGCAATAACTTCAACGACTCATAGTTTTGAACATGATTGTAAAGATCATCCTTGTCGGAATAGGGGGAGACTTGGGGCATCTTGAATTTCCTAAGCAGTGGCTTCTCTAATATGTCCGCAGTAAAAGGAAATTTTTTGTGTTGTTGTTCCTCTGCAGCCTAGATTAGTTTCCTCTGTTCAAGTACCTCTTCAACTACCCTTTTCATGTCATCCTGTTTACTTGCTTCTGTTTGGTTATCTTGTCTTCTCCCCGTTAGCATACTGGCCACGGTTTCATGGTACCTCCCATTTTGTGGGCTCCTCGCCCTGTCCTTCATTCACAAATTATCATTTCTTTTGGGTGCAACGTGGGAATTCTTCCTTGGTGGTGATGATCTTGACTTATTCTCCCGGCGAGGAGAAAACCAAGAATAAGAGTCGAGAGTGGCTTCTAAATAAGAATTGGCTACCAGATCAAGTTGAAACTCATGTGGCTGCATAGGTTCCAGCATAAACCTTCTCAAGGTATCGAGCAATGTCCCTTTAGGTATCATGGTTTGCAATATCCTAGCCATGCCTCGAAATGCCTGCATACCCTCAACACGTTGTTGTCTTAAGGCTTCATACTCATCCCACGGGACCATAAGTGATGGCTGTCATGAAGTCCCAGCTGGATTGGTCGAATGTGCCTGTGAGCCGTTAAGTGCAGGTGAGGCTAGCTGGTACCCAACCTGTGGACTCATGGGAGTTGAGCGACCACCTCCCTATGGATGAGAGTCTATAGGAGGTAGAGGTGCTCCCTGTGGGTGAGAGTCTCGCGGAGGTGGGTTCACTCCTGTTGTTGAGAGTCCCATGAGGTGTGCGTGTTTCTACATCTTGAGAGAGAGGTCATTGATGTCCACGAGTGTTTACCATAATTTAAGTTGATCTTTTGCCTTTCTTCCCACAGATGACTCCAATTGTTGTTGCCAAAATACAACAATCTATTTTTAATTATGGGATAATACAATTTGTGTGTGATTAATCACAAGAGTCTCAAGAGTGTAGAGTCTTAGAAGTCTCATGGGTCTTGAGAGTCTCATCTCCAAGTGTCTTGAGAGTCTTGAGTCTTATTACCAAGTGTCTTAAGAGCTGAGAGTCTCGTCACCAAGTGTCCTAAGAGCTGAGAGTCTCGTCACCAAGTGTCCTAATAGTCTTGGATATGTTGAGTGATGGGAGACTTTCTGATGACTGAGTGACCTTTGATGACTGAGAGAGTCTTGATGATCAAGAGATCTGTAAGACGAACGCAAAGTTAAAGGTGCTGGTGGGTGTCCCCGCGCAAACCCTCTGATACTTAAGTTAGTTCTCGAGAGCGGGAACACAAGCCAAGAGATCATACCTGAGGTCTGAGGCGAGGCCTCCTTTTTATAAATAAGGGAGAAGGGGGACACATGGTGACTATCCTAAGAGTCTCGCACCCATTCCAAGAATTTGGCAGCTATGACAACGTATCCGAGGGAAGTGACGTGAGTAGAAGACACCCATTCGGTCGGATGACCAAGTGGCCTTGCACTTGGGTCCTTCGCTCCTTGATAAAGTAAAAGGGAAAGAAGGTTTAGGCCCCCGCCGACTTAGTCATATGACCAAGTGGATCATGCCTCTTTTGGGAGAAGGGTCCTCCACCGACTTGGTCATATGACCAAGTGGGTTATACCCATTTGGTAACATAACCAAGTGGGTTTTCACCCGCTCAATCTGGAGCGGCTCCTTCGCCTTTTCGCCTTAGTTCAAACCCATATCTTCTCCAATGTTTGGATCTGCTCCTTAATCGGATACGAGTGCAATTTTTAGGGCATATCACATTCGCTTTGGATGGTCTTTCAGTTGTGGGTGATTTCAAGGTTCAAGTTCTCTCAGGTCTTGTCACATTTTGAAGTCTCGGTGCATTTTGGAGTCTCGAGGTTGTGAGGTGTCTGCCTACTCGATTTTCTATGAACCTTTCCTCGTTTACAGGGCATATTAATCATAAATCATAATGCCCAATAGATGGAATCCAAATCTAGTATTAGGGCATATCATTACCAAAGGTACCACATCCCTCTCGTGGCACAGGATGGAAAAACCCATTAACTATGCCCATCTATTAGGATAGAGTTGGATTGGTACAAGATGGTTCGCCCTTAGAAAGCTTAATTATGTCAAACTCAGGGATGGGAAAGTAAGGACCAAAAATAACATATGTCTTGTGAAGTCCTATGCAATTCTCATCAACACGCGTAGCCCCAGTCTCCCTTTGACTAGGAATTTTCACTCTAAAGTTAGAAGGCAAAGGAAGGATATCTAATATTCTTTGAATATCACTTTTATCCAACCTAGTACTATACTCTAAAAGGACCCTCGCTCCTTGGGTGGGGATCGTCCTAGCAATGTGATAAGGAAAACAAGCCAAATAAAGAAGTCTTTGAGAAAGTGTCGTAAAATGTCTCCTAGAGAGTGTTGCTATGTAACATCCTGTTCGAGCGATAGGAAGGACCGGAACAACTTACCCTGATGGGCCTACACGAACTTCCCAGGGGAGTCACCCATCCCTGGATTACCCCAGGTCAAGCACGCTTAACCTGCGAGTTCTTTGTCAACATTCAGCCCAAAAAGTATCCAGCTGGTGTTGTTTCCTTTCTTACACTATTCTCGATATATACTAACTTCTCTGGGCTCTCGGGGTATTACATTCTCCCCCCCTTGAGCACATGACGTTCTCGTCATGCGACCTTACAACCGGTCTCAGATCTCCCCCCGATGCATGGCTGATGTGGGATTCCCCTAAGGTGCCTACACGCACCCCCCTCGGGGACTCAGCTTCCTCGCTAAGGTCTACCCCACCACCGCGCTCAGAGACTCAGGGGTCGGCTCTGATACCATTTGTAACATCCCGTTTGAGCGATAGGAAGGATCGGAACAACTTACCCTGATGGGCTTACATGAACTTCCCAGGGGGGTCACCCATCCCTAGATTACCCCAGGTCAAGCACGCTTAACCTGGGAGTTCTTTGCCAACATTCAGTCCAAAAGGTATCCAACTGGTGTTGTTTCATTTCTTACACTATCCTCGATATATACTAATTTCTCTGAGCTCTCGGGATATTACATGCTATCTCCAATAGATTATTTAAGTCACTAGGTGAGTTTGTCAGAAGATCTTTGGGAGAGTAGAAGATAAGTCTTCCAGGAGCTATCAAAGGAAATTTGCTAGGCTATGAAGTGAGAATGAGATGAATGGAAAACCCCATTTTTAAGGGAGACCATGGAAGATGAAAAGGTGAACAAAAGGATCTGGATGGTACAGTCTTAATTGACAAAGTGATTGATAGAGGAATGTACGATGTGAAAAGGTCTACTAAGTGAAGCTACAATGTGAGATACAATTAATAAACAAATAGTATAGCCACCGGAGAATGCAAAGTGATCAAACTACTCTTTCTTCCAGGAATCCCAATAGAAAAAGTGAAAAGCAATTGATGTGCCAAGAGAAATGGGATGAAGCCCAAAAAGGGGTTTTGAGAGAGCTTTCTCAACAGAGCATTCTCTGATAGGCCCTCTAGCGAGTGTCTTTTGGGTGACAAGAAAGAAATCCTCAAAGGATCCTCTAGTGACTTTTTTTGAGTGCTAGTGAAGTAGTCCCCAGTTGACTTGAAAGTCTTCGGAGATCATTTGGACTATGATTTGCCAAGAATATGTTAATCCAGCTTTAAAGTCTTAGCTTGAAGATGTGGAACAAACAATCTCGAAAAGTGTAAATATTCTCCTATCTTTCAGGTTCAATCTCTATAAATAGGGGAATGATGACCCGCTTTATAGATACGTAAAAAAACACTACCCAAATTGTAGTTCTACAGATAATACTACATATTTTTCTAATTTCTAACTAAGCTAACTTAAGCATGGAATGACTTGTATGGGAGATATCTCATGTTTCTTGATTGTATATTGTTTTACAAATTTTTTAAAAATTAAAAACTAAACACAAAGTTTATTTTATAATTATAAATTTATTATTATATTTTAACAATTATCCCATTTTCTTCCGACAATTGGAAACTATTGTGTTTCCTCTGAAACTATAGGTGCAATTTTCGATACGAATTTGCCTTACCCTTGCGGGGATAATCACGAAGGCCAAACCTGACCCAGAAATATGACACGTGTCTTGCAAACGCATCACTTACTTCTCTTTAGTTTTGTTTGTATATATGTTCCATGATTTGGCTTATTAGATATTGCAATTAAAATATAACATAAAATTGGACTTAAAATATTTTTTCTATATATTTAATTTTTCTATAGTTTTTTTTATTGCGTTTAACGACAATTAAAATTGTATATATATAATATTAAAGAGAATAAAAATTAAATCTAAAATTAAAAATTCAGATCAGATCGAATTTCCTTTTTAATATAATAATGATTTAAAATGATGAGTTAAACGAAGAAGATAAGATCTTCCCATTGTTTTGTGGCACATGGAATCAGATGGCCAATGGTTTCGGCTTCCGTCTTCGGTGGTTTAATTGAATTGGTGATGTCACCACTTCTTGGATTCACATATCTTACTATAAATATATTTTTGTCATATTTTCTAACGTTAGTGACCAACAGCCTATTAAAAGATAAATTTTATTATCAGCTTTTCATTACTATAACTATTAAATTTTAATTTCTATTAAAATTCGGTCAAATTTTTGATTTTTTATCAAATTTTGTTAACAAAAGAAAACTGATGCCAAATAATAAAAACCCGAAAAATCACTTAATCTAAACTCCACAATTAAATAATTTTAGAGTTCATATTAATGTATTTTCCCTATTAGATGTTGTGACAATTAATATATTATATAAATGCTACAAGAATGCTGGATCTTAATGGTTAAATAATACTCATTAATAATTATAATACAATAAATAACTACTACACAGTATCAAAACTCTTTAGCTGCTCATCGAAATTATTGGGTATTGTGTGGTATATGTGTGAATTGTACTCATTAGTACTGTGACATCATCCTTTCTCTATAATAAAAAATAAAATTATTGTTTGAAAGCAAAACTTTAATATTTTGTAACACTCAATATTAATTAATGGTTAAAAATTTTGAGTAATTATTTCAACCATTAATATTGAATTTTGCATAAAATATCAAAAATTTCTCGTGCAAATAATATATATATATATATTTTTTTAAAAAAAGTGTACTTTCACCGCCTCACTACCTCTCAAACATATACATATACATGTACACACACGCAGGGCCTAATGCTAACACTTAGTAGAAAAAGTTGAGTAAATCAGAAAGAGATGGGAAGTTTGGAAGAGGCGAAGATCTTTGAGATGGATCCATACGATTTTATTGATGAATCAGAATCACAGCACCCGTCCACTTTATCATCCAAGTCCAATTCCATCATTTTGCAGGTACTCAAGAACACTATATATATACATGTATGTGTGTGTGTGTATACATATGCTGTTAGATATATATATATATTTACGTGTATATATATTCTATAATCAACAGGAGATACTGGAGAGTAATACAAAGGCTGAGGCTGAGGTTCTTGAGACTGTGATGAAGCATATACCCCACAGGATGAAGAGTAGTAGAAGTGTGAAGAAGAAATGGCTTGTGATGAGGCTAAGAAAGGATGGCTATTGCGCTTCTCTACGCCAAACCTCTTGGCCCACCGCCTGGGCATGTCCCGACGGTGGCTACCAATACATTGATGTTGCGGTAGAAGAACACAGCAATAATAATAATAATAATGGGGCTTGGGCGGCGGCGAGCTGCAGGGTAATAGTGGACGTGGATTTCAGGTCGCAGTTTGAAGTGGCGAGGCCTGCAGCAGCCTACAAGGAGCTCACGGCCGCGCTGCCGGCGGTGTTCGTGGGAGGCGAAGAGAAGCTGAGCCGCGTAATCACCCTGGTATGCGCGGCGGCGGAGCAGTCGCTTAGAGAGGGCGGGCTCCACGTACCGCCGTGGAGAACACCGGCTTATATGCACTCAAAATATAGTAAGGTTCGAGCTGATCTTAAAACTAATGATAATGGCCCCAAGTTGTTTAGCAAGTACTGGGCACCTCCTCCATTGGTGCGGGAGGCCAAGAGCAGAGGTTTTGGCGGCGGCTCCGGCTTGTCCACTCAATTTTCAAATGTCACCACCAAATGCTGCTGAAACTTTATATATTTGAATATGATCATGGAGTTTGTTGCTGTTTTTCTCAATTTTGTTTTGTTTGGTTTGCTTAGTTCCTTCTGGAAATAAGTGTAATGAGTTGTTGGCGATGCAATAATTTATGGAGTATTAATTAACAGTTATTTATTTTTGCTCTTTTTTTGGGGGTGGGGTGGGGGGAGAAGTAGGATAGAATAAAATATACATACTAAAAACAAATGGAGAAAAATTTAGTATAGGTTCCATTAATCATGTTGAGAGATTAACCTAATGAGAGAATGTGCTAACCCTTAGCAATTGATGACAGAATACAAGTCGATTTTTTTTTTTTTTAAATAAAAAAAATTGCAACGAAAACGGATCGCTACCATTGCTATTATTAGCGATGAAATTAATTCTGTCGTTGCCTAACTATAATAATTAAATTTGTTTATCTTGAAATTAGCCAAAGTAGAGTCCTCTACCACGACAAATGGTTCGAGATGTCACGAACGAGGTCAGATAGATTTGAGAAAGGTCAAGGCCAGAACTCGATAAGGCAGGAACCCGAATGGGTCTTTGGGGCTTTCGGATGGGCTGTTCGGATAGGTCTTTGGGGAGTCAAGAGGAAGGAGCCTCGATGGCTCTTTGGAAAAATGGGCTTTCGGTCCATCTGATGAGCTAGGCTGGAGCTTAGCCTGCAGTCACAAATGAAGGTCAAAACGGCACACACGAGACTCCCCCACACGAGCTCTCCAATGCCTAAGTCATAGGAATGTCCAAATGTATGTCCAATGTCATAGGAATGATGCAAGTGTATGATATGATCACTATCCTGATGGGGTATTCGTGTTATGTTCAAGTTGTCGGCTGGGTTTTACAAAGTGATGGCTAAACGGCTCAAGAGAATTAAGTCAATAGTTTGAGAATCTAAAAGGTCTTAGGGACTAGTGAGATTTGTTTGTCTCAAAAGAGTCTTATGGGTTTGAAAGGATGAGTCTCAAAAGAAAAAAAATCCTTTTGTCTTCGAAGAGGCGTCTATTTATAAGCAAAATGGTGGGACCCATAGGTGAGCCGAAAGACTTTTCCGTGGAGACCCATCGGATGAGGCTGGGGGCTTGGAAAAGTCTTCGAGATGAGGCACCCCGATGATTGTCTCTAGGTGGACCTGAAGGGGCTTCGTGCCACCGGATGGCCTTGGTCTGGGAGACCCCGAAGGGTGTCCTTGGACTTGGGCAAAATGATTCATGATTAGGTTGGTCCCGAAAGACCTATCGAGGGTTCCAAGAGACTGTTTGGGTGATAATGGACTCGAAAATTACTTTTGAAACTTAGGAAAATTTTAAGGCACCCCATAACAATAGCTCCCCCCTCTTGTCTTGGGCTAAAAGGCAAAAGGAAAAGTAGAATAAAAGTGGGTGCTTGGAGATAAATTGACTTGGGATAGGTTAGTGGATGGGCTACTCTCATTTTCATAGCTGAGGGGGATAAGGGCACCAACCTTTTGAGATTGTATCAAACTTATGTAAATTGTCATGGTTGGCCAGTCGTCACCACTATGCCCTGATTTGTTTGAAACTGAGGAGCCTGAGAATTTGTACGTCCAGGGCTTACCCTTCGGAATGCGGGTGGGAGGACGTTGGTATCTGTAAAATTTCTTAAGAAAGGTCTAATCCTGAATGGGTATGGTGGCAATAATCTAACACCCTAGTGCGAGGAACTAGAGAGCATTGTTGTTGTCGACTTGTTCAAAGAGATAGGATGCATGATGGAATGTCCTAGTTTAGAGGTTATTGGGGGGAATGGATCACGTTCTGCTTCTCTGGTCATTGGTTGTCGCTATTGTGCCCCGGCTTCGAGGCTGAGGAGCCTAGGAATTTGTTCGTCCAGTGCATGCCCTCACAGAATGCCGGAGGGAGGACACCGAGCCTTGTGAAATTTCTTTAAGAAAAGGCGAACCTCAAGAAGAATGGAGGTGTCCATAAAAACCCCTTGAGATATGCAAGAATGAATTGCTCTAATTATTTGGAATGTGCATGACCATGAACAAGAGAAATGTAATGACATACCTAGTTACTTACTGTTATACCTGTGAGGGGATTGTGAATTCTTGGCTTCCTGTCTCGTCTAAGCTGTATTTTGCTATATCTGAGCAAGTATTTCTTTATATAGGTAGAATTCCAGGTTTTGCCAAGATTTTCTCCCTAAAGCGTCTGAATAATACAAGTGTTCAAGCCCAACATTTCCTAGATTCTCTAAGGGCCTTCCTAGTTTACTCAGAGTTTTCCTTCTTCTCGGAGCGCACCTGTGACGACGGATTTCCAGAGTACCAAGTCTCTTACTTGCAGAGATTTATCTTTGACACCGACGTTATAGTAATTAGCTATCCTCTGGTGGTAGGCTGTTAATCGGATACTAACTCGATCTCTTAGCTCATCCATCAGGTTAAGATTGCAGGATAATGGCTCTGAGTTTCTTTGTTCATTGAAGGCCTACACGTGGGGACTAGATATCTACTTCGACGGGGATGAGGGCTTTAATCTCGTATACAAGGTTAAAAGGTGTCTCCCTAGTAGATGTTTTGCTAGTGGTGCGATAAGCCCATAAGACAGTCGGTAGCTCTTCCACCCATGCTCATTTCGCCTTATCCAATCGGGTTTTGAAGCCTCTGAGGATGAATTTATTAGCTGCCTTTGCTTGTACATTTGCTTGTGGGTAAGCAATAGATGCCACGCGAAGGTGGATTCCTCATTTGTTGCAAAAAGTGTGAAAAAAGTCTGAATCAAATTGTGTGCCATGGTCCATATTGAGGATCCTAGGGATTCCAAAGCAGTAGATGATGTTTTTCCATACTACATTCTCTAATTTTTCCTCTGTGGTGGTTGCCAACGGCTCTACTTCTACCCACTTGGTGTAATAGTTGATGGCCACGAGTAGGAATTTTTGTTGTCCAATAGCAATTGGAAAGGGACTAAGTATATCCAACCCCACTGTGCAAAAAGGATAGGTTGGAAAGTCTGTTGGATATCCACCACGGGAAACGAAGATAATTGTGCATGTCTCTGGCACTTATCATAGGCTCGAACCTTTACGAAGCCCTATTAAAGTAGGCTAGAAAAATCCTAAACGTATAACCTTAGCAGCTAATGATCTTCCGCCAAGGTGCTCACTACAATTACCCTTGTGAACCTCATCCAGGGCATGTTGTGCCTCTCGTGAACTAAGACATTTTAGTAATGGCATAGAGAAGTGTTGGTCTCTTAGGGTATGGCCACTCAAGAGGGGGCTGAATTGATTGATTAAAATTTTTCTCAATTTTAATAAATATTCTCAATTAATGATTTTATTGAAAAATATATATTTGTAAATATAATAAATTATATTTGAGATTAATAATAAATGTAAACCACAAGATATAACAAAAAAAATAAAAATACAATGAGACACAAGACAATTTATAGTGGTTCGATATCTTCACACACACCTAATCCATTCTCCCAAGGTCTAACCACTCTTGGGGTTCCACTAAAATAATTTCACCAAGGTTTTCACACTATCTCACATTGGAAACTAGATACACACCTAAATTACAATGGGTTTTAGGCAACCACTACACCAAGGTTTTCTTCCCAGCTTACCTTGAAAACTAGATTCACCTAGATTTTAATGGTTCAAGGAAACCTATACAATCCACAATAGTAATTTAAATTTTACAAATAATTTTTCTACACTTGGACACAAATAAGCAATTAAGAACAAATTATATAAGACAATAATATTTAAATAAATAAATAAACAGTGACCTTAGTTTGAATGGAGAAGATCGGATTCGGCACTACGATCTCTTTTCCTCTTCTTGCCTTGTGACTCTTCGGTAGATGAACAATGAATCTTTGAGAGCCTTAAAATGCTTAGAAATTAGCTTGAGAGCTTTTGGGAGCTTTGGATATGCAATATGTGCAATGAATACTCAAAAAATGAGTTTAGGAAGTATTTATAAGCATTTTAGCCACTAAAAAAAGGGTTAATATTAAGTTTTAAAATTTAAAAAATGTTTAGACTTTCTCAAACAATAAGAAAATATGTCTCACATTTAATTCAAAATAAATTTACTTTTTATATGAGAAATCAAGATTTAAAAATTCAAATATAAGCTTTTGAGACATAAATTATTAAAATAAGAAAACATGTCTAAAAGTAATTTACTTTAATTCAAAATAAATTTATTTTTTACATGAGTAAGAGAAAACATGTTTAAAACCAATTCTCTTTAATTTAAAATAAATTTACTTTTTGTATGAGAAAGAGAAAACATGTTTAAAAGTAATTCTTCTTTAATTCAAAATAAATATACTTTTTGCATAAGTAATAAAAACATTTATCAATAAATGAAAATTCAAACATAAACTTTTGAGACATAAATGATCAAAAGAAGGAAACATATTTAAAGACAATCCACATTTAATTCAAAATAAATTTACTCTTTGTACCCACTTTTAATTCAAAATATTTTTTTTTATATGAGAAAGAAATACATTTATATCATAAAAATATTTTTGTTAATCATCAAAACTTAATTAATATGAGCAAGTTGGCTCAGCATTCTCCCCCTTTTTGATGATGACAAAAAACATGATTTATGAGATGATTAATGTGATAAAATATTTTTAAACTCCCCCTTAATTTTATACTATGAGCTCCCTCTTTCAAAAATACTAATAGTATAAAAATATTTTGGATATAACTTAATAGATAAAATAATTTTTAAGAGTTTCAAAGACTAAACCTGATTGCCAAATTTGATTGTCCTGATTGCACTTGCTTGATGTCCTATCTCTCAGATATACTATTTCCTCACATATATAAAAAAATATCATAATATATTTTTCTCCCCCATACAAAAATAATATACAATTCACACTCTCATACATACAATCTCTCATCTCATAACATCTTATTCTTCTCCCCTTTTTGTCATAATCAAAAGACATTGTTAACGAAGAAAATAAAGATGTATAAACAATCACTACAAAAAAATTGATTTTTAGCGGCGGTTTTTTAGCGGCGGTTTCTAAAACCGCCGCAAAAAATGAAATTTTGCGGCGGTTTTTTTTTACATTTTGCGGCGGTTTTCAAAAAACCGCCTCTAAATTTGGAAAATAATTAAATAATTAAAAAATAAAATTTAATTTAGCGGCGGTTTCTGAAAAACCGCCGCTAAATTCAAAAATTATTAAATAATTTAAAATTAAAATTAAATTAATAGTTGCGGCGGTTTTCAAAACCGCCGCAAAATTCATTAAAAACAATTAATTTAGCGGCGGTTTCTGAAAAATCGCCGCTAAATTCAAAAATTATTAAATAATTTAAAATTAAAATTAAATTAATATTTGCGGCGGTTTTTAAAACCGCCGCAAAATTCATTAAAAAATTTAATTTAGCGGCGGTTTCTGAAAAATCGCCGCTAAATTCAAAAATTATTAAATAATTTAAAATTAAAATTAAATTAATATTTGCGGCGGTTTTCAAAACCGCCGCAAAATTCATTAAAAAATTTAATTTAGCGGCAGTTTCTGAAAAATCGCCGCTAAATTCAAAAATTATTAAATAATTTAAAATTAAAATTAAATTAATATTTGCGGCGGTTTTCAAAACCGCCGCAAAATTCATTAAAAAATTTAATTTAGCGGCGGTTTCTGAAAAATCGTCGCTAAATTCAAAAATTATTAAATAATTTAAAATTAAAATTAAATTAATATTTGCGGCGGTTTTCAAAACCGCCGCAAAATTCATTAAAAAAATTAATTTAGCGGCGGTTTCTGAAAAACCGCCGCTAAATTCAAAAATAATTAAATAATTTATAATTAAAATTAAATTAATATTTGCGGCGATTTTTCAAAAACGTCGCAAAATTCATTAAAATATTTAATTTAGTTTTCAAAAAAGAAATTTCCCCCCAAAACTTGCATTAATAATTTACAATTAATACTTATTGTATTAATAATTTATATTTTATAATTTGCATTAATAATTTAAAATTTTCAATTGCTTTGAAATAATAAGTAGTAATAAAATTTTTCCCCAAAATTTGCATTAATGATTTACATTTAATACTTATTGCATTAATAATTTACATTTTGTAATTTGCATCTTTATATATATAAAAGAAGGATAGTTTTCGAAAAAGAAATTTCCCCCCAAAACTTGCATTAATGATTTAGAAATAATACTTATTGCATTAATAATTTGTATTTTATAATTTGCATTAATAATTTAAAATTTTCAATTGTTTTGAAATAATAAATAGTAATAAAATTTTCTCCCAAATTAATGATTTGCATTTAGTACTTATTGCATTAATAATTTACATTTTGTAATTTACATCTTTATATATATAGAAGTAGGATAGTCTTCAAAAAAGAAATTTTCCCCCCAAAATTTGCATTAATGATTTACATTTAATACTTATTGCATTAATAATTTACATTTTATAATTTGCATCTTTATATATATAAAAGAAGGATAGTTTTCAAAAAAGAAATTTCTCCCCAAAACTTGCATTAATGATTTACAAATAATACTTATTGCATTAATAATTTGTATTTTGTAATTTGCATTAATAATTTAAAATTTTCAATTGTTTTGAAATAATAAATAGTAATAAAATTTTCTCCCAAATTAATGATTTGCATTTAGTACTTATTGCATTAATAATTTACATTTTGTAATTTGCATCTTTATATATATAAAAGTAGGATAGTCTTCAAAAAAGAAATTTCCCCCCAAAATTTGCATTAATGATTTACATTTAATACTTATTGCATTAATAATTTACATTTTGTAATTTGCATCTTTATATATATAAAAGAAGGATAGTTTTCAAAAAAGAAATTTCCCCCCAAAACTTGTATTAATGATTTACAAATAATACTTATTGCATTAATAATTTGTATTTTGTAATTTGCATTAATAATTTAAAATTTTCAATTGTTTTGAAATAATAAATAGTAATAAAATTTTCTCCCAAATTAATGATTTGCATTTAGTACTTATTGCATTAATAATTTACATTTTGTAATTTGCATCTTTATATATATAAAAGTAGGATAGTCTTCAAAAAAGAATTTTCCCCCCAAAACTTGCATTAATGATTTACAAATAATACTTATTGCATTAATAATTTGTATTTTGTAATTTGCATTAATAATTTAAAATTTTCAATTGTTTTGAAATAATAAATAGTAATAAATTTTTCCCCCAAATTAATGATTTGCGTTTAGTACTTATTGCATTAATAATTTACATTTTGTAATTTGCATCTTTACATATATAAAAATATGATAGTCTTCAAAAAAGAAATTTTCCTCCAAAACTTGCATTAATGATTTACAATTAATACTGATTGAATTAATAATTTGCATTTTGTAATTTGCATTAATAATTTAAATCTTTCAATTGCTTTGAAATGATAAGTAGTAATAAAATTTTCCCCTAAAACTTGCATTTAATACTTATTACATTAATAATTTACATTTTGTAATTTGCATTAATAATTTAAATCTTTCAATTGTTTCGAAATAATATATACTAATTATGTAAAATTAATAATAAATTTTAAATATACAAGTTTTTCAATGCTAATTGTTTTATATTAAATTTGCATGAATTTTATGAGAAATATTAATAGACAACTTAAACTATTAATTAAGTCATAGAAAAGTATCTATTTATTTAATATATTATTTTTATATCTTTATTCTATGTATATTTATATAATAATAAAATATGATAGTCAAATAAAGTATTTTGCCAAATGTCAATTATTAGGGTTGTCAAGTATTAGAGTTTTTCAATGCTAATTAATATTTAAGGTATCACATTTTTAAGACTATGAAAGAAATCAAAATTCATTTTTTTAAAATTTTGTTATTATTGAAAAAACTTATTCGTACTCATATTTAAGAGTTTTAATTTATATTTATAATTATAATATAATAAATAGAAAATAACGAACGTCTTTAAGTGAAAATATTATAGATTTTATAATATTTATTTATAAATAAATATAATATAATAAAAAAAATTTATAAGTATATTGAATTAAAAGTGTTCTCCATTAGCATATTGAATAGTGAATAATTAAGTAAACTTAAATTTTTTCAATATGATTAAAGATTAAAAAAATTATAATTATCAATTTAGTTAAAATTATTTAAAATAATAAATTTATTTTTTTATTTTTAAATTAAACTCTCCCACATATCACGCGGGTTCACCACTAGTTAAAAATTTAATTTAAAAAAATAAAAATAAAGATAAATTTAACAAAATTTTAATAATTTTAAAATATATATAATTTTTTTATTTTTAATAAATTAATTTAGTTAATTTAATTCAATTAATTTATTTTTAATTTATTCCTTTATTCTTTTAAAAAATGATAAATTAATTAATGTTTTTCTTTCTATATTAAAAAATATAAAATATAATTCTAAAAAATAGTGGTATATAATTTATATATGTAATTATATAACAAGAGAAGTTGGTAGATCAGGCGGTTTCAAGCATGCAATGGCATATGGGAGGTTGTGGGTTCGAAACTGGGGAAAGGGGGAGGCTGGAAATTCGCCACATGGCGCGCGGATATGCGGCCACGTGGCTGGGCGGTGGGCAACCGTGTGGGCGCAGGCGGGTGAGAGAGTAAAATTTTTAATTTTATTTTAATTTTAGCGGCGGTTTTAAAAACCGCCGCTAAAATTAAAAATTTTTAATTTTTTTTAATTTTAGCAGCGGTTTCTAAAATCGCCGCTAAAATTTAAAATTTTAATTTTTTTTTAATTTTTTATTTTTTTAAAATTTTAATTTTTTTAATTTTTGCGGCGGTTGAAAAACCGCAGCTAAAATAAAAAATTTTAATTTTTTTTAATTTTAGCGGCAATTTTTAAAACCGCCGCTAAAATTAAAAAAAACCGCCGCAAAATCAGTGATTTAGCGGCGATTATTCCAGCGGTTGGTCAAAACCGCCGCTAAATGCTCCACGATGGCTGGTTCAGCGGCGGTTTTCACTTAGCGGCGGTTAAAAATCGCCGCTAAATGCAAAAAAAACCGCCGCTAAATGCCAGTTTTTTTGTAGTGAATATAGCTCATGAGAGAAATATATTGAGCATAATCCACAATATCGAGCATAATTCAAGATTACACAACATCAAAGAAAATAATCATAGTATAGTCAAGGGATATAGTAACATTACAAAATTTACAAAGCAGTAATCTAAGGCACCCATGTTGATAGCTTTGGATTTCGCCGATGCTCAATGGTAATGATGATTATCGAACAAGACGGATCCAAGTTCATCTATATCATGTGGGAATGACCATTGCCTGTTGCTAGTTTTGACTGGGTAAGGTTGCAAACTAACCTCTTGAAAATAAGGAAACGACACATTTTTTTCTTGGATGACTGGATTTTCAAAATTTCAAATAGGGTTTGGATCATCCACGAGGAAAGATACATGGTCATAATATGGGTTTGAACTAGTTTCTAAGTGAAACTAATTTTGAATATTGTGAGGGTTTTCATAAGAGTTTGTAAATAATAATTCCTCCAATAAAGCTAGATGAAATTGAAGATCGATGACCCGCTGTTGGAGGGAAAAAATGTAGGATACACAACCATAAATAGGATTTTGAAGCCTAACTTGAGCTTCATACAAGAGTGTAGCGAGACAGCCCCATAACGGTCACTAATCAAAAGCTAGTCCAGTAGCTTTGAGGCATTACTAGCACCAAAAACCTTATGGATAGTTGCAAAATTAGTTGCTCATTCTTCATGGCAGAAGTAAAGGGCAAATACGCATGATTGAGTACATTTTCTTCTTAATACTTTGCAGGCACCACACGGAGAACCGAGTCTTAACATGATCTTCTAGTTTTTTATTTTATTTTATTTATTTATTTTTATTTTTGATTTATTATTATTATTATTGATTTTTTTTTAAAACAGTTACTTGTCACTATTTTTAGGGTTTCAATTAACGGAGGCGAAATGGTGAGGGTGAGAGCAAGAGGACGAGAACGAGAGCAAGACAGAGTAGTGAGAGGAGAGAACGAGGGCGAGGTACGAGAATGAGGGAAAAGCCAAGAGTGACAATGAGAAGTAGGGGAGTTGGGAGCTGATGAGCAAGTCACAGGCAGCGACGATAGATTTGAAGGCCAGATCTAACTGGATCTGGACAGATCTAAAGGCGAGAGGGAAGAAGATGGGAAGTTCACAGGGGCCGGGGATAATGACGGGGGTTAAAGGTGAAGGTTTAGAGGATTTAGGGTCTGGGGATAAAGGATCTCACCATGAAACCCTAACAAGAACAAACAAACACAAACACAAAGACAGAAAAAAATGAACAATGAAGAACCATGGATCTGAGATACATGAAGGAACAAAGAAAAAATGAAAAAAAAAAAAATGAACAGAGACTCATCGTGGATCCAATTGGCTGCACAACAAAGAGGCGACGACGTACGAGGGAGATACTGGTGGCGAGAGCGACGAGAGAGAGAGGATTGGGTGAGAGGAGAAAGAAAGTGAGAGAGACAAGGGTTCGAGTGAAAGAGATAACAGAGAGGGTTTTGAAGGAGGAAGACTGATAGTAGGCGAAGAAGGGTTGACCTTATCTGGGTCGGCCCATTTTTTATTTTTTATTTTATTTTATTCATTTATTATTATTATTATTATTATTATTATTATTATTATTATTATTATTATTATTATTATTATTATTATTATTATTATAACAGAGACAAAATTTGCATAAAAAACCATTCAGATATGAACCCTGCCCATTCATATGCTAATCAACTCATTCGAATGGGAAAAAGAGGCATTCGGATATGAAGAATCCTATTCTGATATGCATAGCTAGCATTCGGATATCTAAAACAACATCTGGATATTACTTTAAACTCATCCAGATATGACTCATGCCATCTGAATACTATGAAAACCTATTTGATATAACATGAATTTCATGTGAGAGGCAAAGGCTAAAAGAATCTTGATTGCTTCTAACCTAGCTACCGTGGCATATGATTCTTAAAAATCGATGTATTCCTCTTGGTAGTATCCTTTGGTTACAAGCATTTCCTTGTTTCTTATTATATTTCCATTTTCATCTAATTTATTCTTGAAAATCCACTTGGTTCCTATTATAGATTTATCCTTGGGTCTAGGAACTAATTCCCATACTTTATTTCTTTTAAATTGATCTAATTCTTCTTTCATAGCCTTAATCCAAAACCCATCTTCTAATGCTTGATCTATGGAAGTTGGCTCAACTTTAGATATGAAGGCTACAATGTTGCAATATTGATGCAAGGATGCTCTAGTCCTTACACCTTGACTTGGTTCTCCAATTATTTAATCTATTAGATGATCTTGCACAAATTTATAATTCTTGGGATACATATCTAAATCATCCTTGTCTTAGAGAGACAATTTTATCTTCTTACTCTCTTTGAATTCTCTTAGCTTTCTTTCTAAAGATTTAAAAAATTTCATCATTTGAAAACAAAATCACAACCAAGTAATCCTAGAGAAATTATCTACTACAACATATAATGTTTTCCACCCAAACTTTTAGTTTGTGTGGGTTCAAATAGATCTAAGTGCAAGAGTTGTAGAGACTTATTAGTCGATATTTAATTCTTAGAAAGCCTAACAACTAGATCAAAATTTCCTTGATTAGGTTTGGATTTGCATAACCTAATATATCTTTTATGCCACAAGAATAATATCCTTATTCTTGACTATTTGGCATTATCTTGGAAAGAGACAAACTTTCCATCTTTGGAAGTGAGATCTTATAAATATATCTCTCACCAGTCTGGCGAGAACATCCTGATTTGCTGATATCCTAAAGAGGCATCTAAGAAGCTTAACATATCATACCCCAAGGTGTTATCCACCAAGCGATCGATTTGTGACAATGGATAGGAGTCTTTTGGACATGCCTTGTTTAGGTCGGTAAAATCCACACAAAACTCGCCATTTCCCACTGGGTTTCTTCACCGTGACCACATTAGCCAGCTAATCGGGGTACTAGAGTTCATGAATGAACCCAACTTTTAGAAGTTTATTAACTTCATCTTCAAAGGCTGACAATCTATCGACTGCAATATTCCTTTTCTTCTATTTTATGGGTTGACTTCTAGTCTTACATTCAATTATTAGTACCCGGCATGTCGATAGGTATCCAGGAAAATATGTTTGCATTGTCTCGCAAGCACTATATGAGCTCTTCTCTTTTCCATAGTGGTAGCTGACTTCCCATGTAAACTACCTTGTCTCCCTCATTTTCCTAGAGTATAATAGGCTCCAATGCTTCAAATGGTTGTGGTTTTGATGAGGCTTACTTTGAGATGGGCATGGTTTCATCAAGGGTACAAAAACTTTCTTTCCCCTTTGTTACATTGGTTGACGATATGTAGCAAACGCAAGCCTTTTTCTGGTCACCCCAAACTTGGCCTTCACTGCCAGGAGTTGGAAACTTTATTAAGAGGTAACCAAGGTGTATGATGGCCCTCATGTTGTTGACGAGTTATCTTCCAAGGATCATTGTAAGCTACTGATGTGGTTTTCACTACAATGAAGTTAACTTGTCGAGTGACACTATAAGGATGTGATCTCAAAGTAATTGGTAGCTGCATTGACCCTGCGACAGGTATTGCTTCCCCGGTAAAACTATACAGTGGGGAGAAAATGGGTCAAAGTTAGTCATGTGCAATGTGTGTCTATTCAAAGCAGTTCTAGTATATCAAATTGATGGAGTTGTTATTGTCAACAAGGATACAATTAACTGGATGCTTAGCGATCACAACAGAGATGACTAAAGGGTCATCATGAGGCATGAGAATATTTCCTTAGTCCGTTGGGGTGAAGGATATGGGCTCTTCATTAGGTGCAACGTGGGCTATAAAGTCCACATGAAAAGCTTGGCATGCATATAACTTACAAGCCCCTGAATAATCTCCAGCTAAGGTTTCTCCTCTCGATATAATGTGGATATGCTCTTGAGTGGGTTCATTATCTGTTGGGGGCATTGAAAACTCTCCCCTTTGGGGGTCTTCTCTGTTGTTTCGATGGTGCTCTGTACTGCTGATTGCTGACTCATCTGGGTTGCCCCTGTATTGGACATCGGTTTGCCCTAGGCAACCTATCATGTTGTGGTAGATAATAAGATGCCCTCTGAGGAGATTGGCCAAGTTGGTTTTCCCTTGCCAATCTCCCTACCTTTCCATAGAAAGCATGACAATTTTCCATTGAATGACCTAAGCGCCGATGAAACTTGCAAAAGGGTTTAGCGTCCTTCCTTTTTGTCTCCTTGGAAAGGGAAGGAAAGCTAATAAGTCTTATTAACCAGATGGTGAGCATTAGAGGTGGTATATATGTATGCTGACAATATTTAAGAAAATCATTGAGTTTATGGGTTGTTGAGGAGGCGTTAAGGTGCTAATGTGAACTCCACCTGAAGGGGTTTGAGCTTTTGGGGCAGGTAAGAGCATACACAATACACTAGATAGTTGTTGTAGAGTCTTTGTCTTCTCTTCATCGCTCTTCTTTAATTCCTCATATCTTTGTTCTAATTTCTAAAATTCCTCAAGGGAAACTTAGTTCTAAAGGGACCTAGTATGTCAGCCGGCGCTTGATCATACTCAGAGCCTCTAGGTAAGTTGGCTCTGGAATCGAGGGCATGAAGGTTGTGTGCGCAGAGGGTGTTGGAGATGTTTGTTTAGGAGACTAGTCTTGTACTATGGGGGGTTGTTAGCAGGCACTCAATCGCACTCTTTAGGGTGTCGCGGGCTCTAGAAGAGGGTCTCGAAAATGCTCCCCAATGGTTGCTTCATGCTGAGATCCTCTAATTTGGACGGACCTCGTTTCTCTAGCCATTGATCGATGTGCTTTTTGTTTGTTTCCCACAATTGGTGCTAAATTGTTGTTGCCTAACTACAACAATTAAATTTATTTGTCTTGGGATTAGCCAAAGTAGAGTCCTTCACCACAAGTTGAGATGTCAAAAGCAAGGTCAAATGGATCTGAGACAAGTCAAGGTTGGAACCCGATGAGGCAGGAACCTGGATAGGTCTTTAGGGCTTTCGAATGGGTTGCCCGTATAGGTCTTCTGGAAGTCAAGAGGAAGGGGCCCCGATGGGTCTTTGGGTGTAGTGGCCCACTCCCTGATAGTCCCACTAGCATGGGATTTCCGAAAGGAGGTCATCACAAGGATGATATAGAACAATAACATAGATCACCTCATTACAATCCTTAGATAAATTCAGTGGAAGCCAACATAAAGGTTTACAACATCTTGGCACCATGGCATACACAAAATGAAATACAAGAACACTAACAAATTTTACAACATAAAATTTCCTCGCACATGCCCTTATTACAAACACTAACATGGACCATCTAGTCTGGGAGGTCTCTATACACATCTAACCCTAGGCTCTAGCCCCACTAGACACTCCCTTAACCACTGCTTTACCTTTACTTGGAACAACATGAGAGTAAACAGGGAGAGACACAAGGCTTAACAAGTATATATAAAAGCATGGAGATATCGAATCAAAGGCATGGATAACCAAGATAGAGTAAATGACTCTATGAAAAGATATCAGTATACACAACTCATAAGTTTTCCATTTACAATAATTTCCCATGTCGTGATTACTATACATACGATGTAATCATTTCCATGCTCATGGACATGCATCAATAGTAAGAAATTTTTCACATAATTCCCAAGGTTCCCACGACCAATATATCCATACATGAATATATTCATCATAAAAATATATCAACAAGCAATAATAATTTGAGTCTCGCCTACCTAGTTGATGGCCACCTCACCCGCATCAGGCGTTCATAGGATATCATTTTCTCACCCACGAACATAGCCGCCATGCAAAATAATATGTTTCGAAATCAATATAATCATGAATCACATAAGCATGTCCTAATTTCATGTTAATCATCAATGATTAAGAAAAATCCCACACAAAATGATTAATTAGATAAAATTTTAGAAAATTTTTAGATTTTGAAAGGTAACTTCAAAGGCCTATTTTGGGCTCATTTCTCAGTCAAATTTCATAAAAGATATATCAAATCAAAACCTTGCATCTCTAGTTTTTGAAACAATAGTATGATTTAGAATCGAAAATAATCACAATGAGTTATTTCCCAAAAACCGAAGCAAGGCAGAATTTCTACAATAAAATTACAGCATTCTAGGCAGAATTCAACAAGGCTTTTATGGGTTCAAATCATAACCAAAAATTTCAAATCATGTACCAAAACGAAACTATGATGTTTAATTTACATATAAATAAACGAATTTCAAATTGGATATAACCACAAAAAGTTATATTATGAAAACACAAGTAAGGTCGAATTACATGGAGTAGTAACTTACGAATTTTTTTAGTAGAAATTAACAAGACCACTGGGGGCACAAATTGAAGCCAAAAAATTCAAGCCCTATATCAAATTGAAGCTAATCGAGTCTAGTTTTTACAACTCAATCAATAGATCTTGAATCAAATATTTCTGCCAAAAGTTATGCCCAAAAAAATAAAGCATGCACAGGTTGCCATGCCCCAAAATGAACATGCGGACATAATGCAAAACAACCCAACAAATAATTGTTTTGCTTTAATCTAACCAAAAATATGTCATTATTTGAAGTATTTTGGGGTAAATCTATTGTAACATATTTTTTGATATATGAGAAAATGTGTTTGATGAAAAATTATCTTAGAATGAAAAATCTTTTATGTGAATCTCATATTTTGAAATAAGCTTTTCATATTTTGAAACATGCATTAATAATGTTTGATGCGAATGCTCAAATGTTTGAAAAATCTAAAGTTCATGCATCATATTTCAAAACGTAGTCTCTATGTTTCGAAACATCATTCTACCATGTTTTTATACTTGTTTTGAAATGCTTTTTGAAAAGGCTTCTATGTTTGTTAAGTTTGCATGCTATATTTCGAAACATGTTTGAGATTTAAGCATATGTTTCGAAACCTATATGGTATGTTTCGAAACCTACAAAAATTCTGTCAACAAAGCCTTTAAAATATGAGTTGCATATGTTTTGAATTAAGTTTTTGAAGTATGTTTCAAAACCTTCATAACATGTTTCGAAATATCTGACTCTATTAGCAGAATAATTAAAAACCCGAGATGCTTTTCCTTTTCATTCTCTTTAATTATATTCAAAAGTGTTTCAAAAATCTTACTTTTATTTTATCTCCATAATTTCAATTTCAAATTTTGTAAGTGGAGATCAAAACAAAATCATAAGTAGGCATAAGGCATTGTGTCCTACTCATTCTGTCTCTAAGTTCATAACCAGCTATAAAGGTTGGATGTTTCGAAACATGTGATATATGTTTCGAAACCTTAGAGTAAAATTGTGTTGTTTTGAAACCAATAAGTTGTGTTTCGAAACCTACTTTAATATCTTGTCTCTAACGATTATAATTAGTCAAATCTCTCTCTTGTTATATATAGCAGTTCTTTGAAGACAAGGACATAAACTTACAAGCACATACACAAGAACACACATACAAGAGACACAAAATACATACTCAAGCACTTGTGAACGAAATCTTTTTGACAAGCTCTCAAAGAAGATCAATACATACAATCCTTAATGTGCATTGTGGTCTGAAAACGAGAAGCAAGATGAAATCCGAAGTCTCATACTTCTAGATCTCCTCACCTCAAAACCAAGAGGTTTGTACAACCATTTGGTAAGACATTCTATTGCATTAAATTTGTTGGGTTATAAAAGATAAGTTTTATTTATCTTATTATTGGTTGTAAGGTTTGAGTTTAGCTTTAAAACTCATTGTGGTGTAAGGTTTGAGTTAAGCCATAAAAACTCATCATGTAGAAGGTTTTAGGGTGAATCGTGGTAAAACCCTTGTTGTGGTTGATCACAGCTAGTAAAGGTGATTGTGTTTGAAAATCCTTTAAGTAGGTAAGCTTAAAGGTAGTATGTAACACCCCCTCTCCTAAAACTACCCGAGAAGAGGTGCTACGGAAAAAATAAAATAAACTAACTGATAATCTGAAATCTAATACCATAAATGAATATCTCAATCAACTGAAATAAAAACTCTTAGTCAACTGAAAATCATAAATTCTGTCAAAGGGACAATCCCTCAACTAAAATCCTGATGACATTTCGAGAGTTTCTGAATAGCCTAGTAGCAGTTTAGGATACTATAGGTGGTAGTGAAGTCTCACTTCAAGTGAACCTATTACAGTTGACGATTATTGTGTGCTGTAATCCTTCCATCAACTAACGTCTCGACTGAGCGAGAGCCACAGAATGATAAACTCACAAACTTAGTAACTATCATTCCAATCACCTCCTCCCTTGCTAGACATAAAGGTTTCGCATATCATCAGTGCCCGAGTCTAAAAATTATATGAGTGACCATCACACATATAATTTATGGCAGCAAAATATTGAAAAATGAAGCAAAGACAAAAGAAGCTACACATTCAAATCTAAGGATCAACACACCATCGCAAGTTGATGACACAACCATTATCCACCAGGCCATGTGGTCAGTCATTGACATCACATTCGGTTGATTGTTTTCCAATGACCACCCACAGGTCTACTAATGATATCTCATGTCATATGGCGCATGACACACCATCCTCCCATCAGTATCCCCATACTAAACAAGGTAGTAACCCTTGTGCTAGTCCATACTCGATTAATCGGAGTGCCCATCTAAAGAATCTAAGAACTAGGAATAGTTTAAGAAATCTTATTACTAAAGAATCCTGTTACACAGTCTCAACACCTTGAGAATAAGATTCTCACACAAAAGATATAGGGACTAATTCATATAATTGATTGGAGAAAATATGAATGAAGAAAACCATACATTTAATAGATTTATACAAAAATACAATTAATGCATTACAAACTGTAATTCCCCAAGAGCTCAGAGAAGGGTAGTATATATCGAGGATAAGTAAGGAAGGAAACAACATCAGTTGGATCCTTTTGGGCTGAATGTAGGAAAAGAACTCCGGGGTTAAGTGTGTTTGAACTAGGGAACCTCAAGGATGGGTGACCCCCTAGGAAGTTTGCATAGGTTTATCAAGATAAGTTGTCCCGGTCCTTCCTATCAGAGCTGACCCTTGGTAAAGGCGGTCCAGTGAGGGCGGGGAGTGGCGCCGGGGCTCAAGGACCTGTACAAGGAGTGGTTTATGGTAGGTTTCTAGGATGGCAGCCCTCAAAGGGGAAAAGATCTGGGATCAATTGTAAGGTCGCATGACAAGGACGTTAAATGCTCAAGGAGGGGAGAATGTAATACCCCGTTTCAGCATAAGGTTGCCACATAATTTAAGTGAGATTAGAATACCGAAAATTGGCTTGATAGTAAAAATAAGTCACTGAATCGAATGCAGGGAATGCCCTGGAGTGTAAATGCCTAAGGAAATGGATATGGGATTGACAAGCATCTCGAGACGTGAATTATGGTATCAAAAGAAATTGGATCAGAAACGTTTTTCGGTACAACTATGATTTGAGCTGAAAAATTGAATTATCGTAGGGAACTTCCAAGAAGTCAACGGAACCCTGAGGGGGCTCTAATTTTGCATAAGAATCAACCCTGAAGTAGTTTTGAGACGAAACAATAGCCTGGTGAGGACACTGGGGCCAAATCGTCTTTATCGAGTAATCTTGGAATTATTAATTTTGGATTTTCAATATCATAATGCAAATTAATTTGATGTTTGAAGATGTAATTGCAATTAGTGAATTGTACAGGTGAAATAGAGATGAAATTAAAGTTTAAATGTGTAATTTTCTATATGTTAATGTAATATATAATATTATATATATAGCTAATTGCGTGAGGCCATACCCTGCCAGATTACGACTACGAGTGGAGAGATTTACACGTTAAGAGGGATGGGCAAGTAAGTGGGTAGAGGGTTGGATTGCCTATAAGGGGGAGGAGATGGAAGCAAATGGGAAGTGGAATAAGCATGAGAGAGAGAGAGAGAGAGAGAGAGAGAGAGAGAGAGAGAGAGAAAGAGAGAGATGAGTGGGTGGTCATGGCCGTAGATAGCAAATGGCATCAGCAGTAAAGGTGGTCAAGCAGCAGCAAAAGGCCAGTGGTGGTCACGACAAGCGGCGGAGACAGTCAGAGGTGGCCGAATTCAGCCATGGCAGCATTGGAGCTGCCGTTATAGTAGCTAGGCAGTGCGGATGAATGGAGCAGACGCGGTAGTGGCAACCAGCAGCGGCAGTGATGGAGGCCTGCAAGGGCATGGGCAGCAGCAGACGAGGCCGCGACGACTGACAGAGGCGTGGGTAGCCGTGGTGGCAGGCTGACAGAGGTTCTATTCACGCATAGAGAAGAGTAGGGGAGGAAGAAGAAGAGAAGAAAAAAAAAAGAAAAAAGAAGAAAAGAAAAAGAAAAAGAAGAAAAAAAGAAAAAGGAAAAAAAGAAAAGAAAAATGGAAAAAAATAGGAAAATATTTTTGAAAAATCCCAAAATATTCTAGAAATTAATTTAAGGCTAGATGAGCATGCTCAGAGCCAGGAAATTGTTCAGGCATGCGTTTCGAGGTTAATGCACTCATACCTAGAAAGGCTAAGTTAAAGTGAGTAAAATTTTTCTAGAAAATTTTAGAAAATCAAGAAAGTTATTTTATGAATTTTTATAAAGAAATATTTGAGAAAATATTTGAGGAATATTTAGTTTTGAATTATTGAGAAGGAATAGGGACAAAATGAGGAGAAATTATGGGAAAAAAAGATATTGATATTCTTTTGAATGAATATGTTGTTTAGGGATCGTTGAGACTCGAGATTGAACATTAGTGCGATTACTTGTTTATACAAATGGTATGACTTGTGAGTGTTCTTACTTAAAAACTTTGATTATTTTGGGTGGTTCGACCCTATACTTGATTTGTTTTATACAAACGATTTGACCTGTGATGGGTTGATTTCATGTGGGAGGTTTTTCCCAAATTGTTTCATGCATGTGCATTGAATTTCATGCATTATAAATTCATGCTTTGAAATGTTGAGTTTATATTATGCATGTTTTATGTTGTGGCATTGGCATTTTATGTGTGGTCCATGTGGGATGTGGGTTGTCAACCTGTGTGTGGCACTTGAGTGATAACACTCGGGATGCGTGCCAAGGATTAATGCTATGTGACCCACTTGGGACAGGATTGAGATGGATTTCACCCTACGGTACTCAAGTGGCGGGGCTGAGAGTGTAGACCACCTCGAATGTTGGCTCAAGTGGCGAGGCTGAGAGTGGACTCCACCCCAAGTGTCTTTGAGAAATAGCATTATTATCTAGGTGGACGTTGATTCTGAGGATAGGCGAGCTGAAGAAAGGTGAAGCTCACTCGAGTTTTGTAATACCCCGTGTTATTGATATAAAGAAAATAAGAATGGAAGTGTAAAAATTCCAAAAATGCCCTTGAGAAGGTGTTGGGTCCTTGAAATTGAGGGTGCCCTATGAGAGGGATATTTTGGTAATTTGGAAAGTGAAATCCAATAAAAAGGGTATTTTGATAAATTAAAAATAATTCCTATGTGGAATTAGGTGTGTAAGTGAATAAAAATCTCAATTTGGTATTTATGAAGAGATATGTGGGATTAATAAATTCACAAATAGTATTTGGGAATTTTAGAGAGATTCCATGAAGGAAATTAATTTTGGAAATAGGGAAAATGGTGAATATTAAATTATTTGAGGAGAATAATTATATTTTCCCTAAGTTGTGAATTAATGTGGTAATGCCACTTGGAGAGATGAGATTAAACTTGGAAGCCAAGGTTGGTGTCATGTTGTGACACTTGGCATTTTGTGGTTCAAGTATAAATGGGAGATTTAATTAAATGCAAAAAGAAAGGATAATTGGTCTTTCAAGCATTTAATGAGAGACATTATGGTGTTGGATTAAAGAAAATCCAAATGAAATGGGAAAATAGTCACCATTAATGTTTGAAATTATGGTGAATTAAACAAATGGAATGGAAAATGGGAAAATGGTCACCCATTAATGCTTGGAAAATGGTGGGATTTATTTAAATGGAAAATGAGGGATTTATGTCTTTCAAGTGGTCTCTCATGTGATGGTGGAAATTAGTCCCATTAAATTTAAATGGGAAAGAAATGATATTTCAAGGGATGAGATTAATTCTTGAAATGGGAAAGTGATCCAAGGGTTGCCACTAAATCTTGGAAGTTGGCATGGATTGCCAAATGGGTGGAAAGATTTTTAAAGAGAAATGATTGGAAGGTGGAGATTTAATCTCCAAATTAAATCAAAGGCTAGGATTAAAACCTAGCAAAGCACATGGATTGTGCTTCCTTTGGATGGCTAAGATGTTGTCTTGTAAAGTGAGAAAAGATCCAATGGTGGATTTTAAGCAAGACTTAATGCCATGGATTGTGTTAGTTTGAAGGGTGAAGATTTATTCTCACCAAATAAATCTAATGGCTAGGATGCATTCTTGAAATATGGGAAAGCTAGTATAAAAAGGCAAGTGTGGGAGACTTGTCTCCCTTTTGGCCATTTGTAGAGATGAAGAAGGAAAAGGAAGGAAGAAGGAAGAAGTCTTCCATTGTTTAGAGAAAAAGAAAGAGAAGGAAAGAGAGAAGAAGAGAAAGAAATCAAGTAAGTGCATTCTTCTTTCTTTATTTAGTGATCTTTTATGCAAAGAGAGTGAATTTCCTTGTTTGAATGCCATCTTAGATGGGAAGAAATGAAGATAGGAGCTCTCTTGAGAAGAGGAATTAAAGCTTCAAAGAGAAGAATGTTAAGGTAAGGGATGGCCCCATGTGGAGGAGGCCTTGCATTGCATTGTAAGTAGGTTGCATAAATTTTTATGTATCTCTTTGCATGCTTTATTTGTTCATGAGACCTATGGCCATGGGGGTGGGTGGGAAAGAAATGCTAGGTTGATGCCTCAAACCATGTTGGGTTGTGAGGATGGAATGACCTAACCATACTTGCATGCATTTGCCATTACATAGACTTGTTATGCTTGTATTTACTTTGCATATGCACCCTTATTGAGCTTTTGAGCTCATGAGGTTTGTTGAACCTCTTTGTAGGTGTTGAAAGCCTCATGGGAAAGGTGAAAGTGGGAGAGAAATGGCTATGAATGGGGAAGGCTAAAGTTGTGTAGCCTATGTATTTTGGTTGAAATGTAAAATAAATTATGTCTCATTTTCGTTTCATGTGTATGAACCTCCATGAATGAGGTTAGATGTAGTATTTTCCACTTCATTGTGTAAGCTTTGTGGAAGAAGGAAATGGATATTTTCTTGTAAGCTTTGGTTGCAAATTAGTGGATGGTTGATGTATGTTATGGAAACATCAAGAGCATGGTTCAAGCCTTGATTTTGGAGAAATAGAGGCTAAAAATTGAAGGAAAATGAAGTTTATTTATTCATTTTAATTTTTGGAAATTTTGGGTTAGGAGGCCCAAGAAGAAGAGAAAAAAAAAAAAACAGAAGTGAAGGAGCAGCCAGCAGCCAGCAGTTGGCTGCTGCAGCAGGCCGCAAGGCGGCCACGCCCGCAGCCGCGCGCGCGGGAGGCCGGCGCGGGCAGGCGCGCGGGCGCGAGCATAAGCGAGCGCGTGGGCTTGCGGCGCACGGCATGCGCGGCCAGCCCGCGCGGCCAGCGAGGCCCCGTGCGGGCCAGCGGGCCCCGCCGGCCAATTTTTTTAAAAAAATTGGAAAAATTGGGGAATTTTGGGGCATTTCTTAATTGAATTTGGGCCTCGGAGGAATTTTCAAATAAAGGGATTTTTCGGGCATTTTGGAGATTAATGCCGAAATTTGAAAAATTTGAAAATGATGAGTTTTCCTCCAAAATTGGTGATCCATCAATGGATTGGTTTAAATGGTGATTTAGGAGCCCGGTAAAATTCTCCGATGGAAAAGAATTAAATAAAAAAAAAAATTGGCGATTGGGCGCCTGAAGAAGATTTTCTTTATAGCCAATGCGGTGTGGCTAAAGCCCAATTCTGCTAGCGAATCCTGGGATTCCGCGAAGGGAAGGTCGAGCCTAGTTCCCACCTAGGGCGTTTCGTCTTGATACATGGCCCACCCTTCGCCAAAGGCCGAGCAGGTGCATAATTCGAGCGATTGTTCACGAGTAACACCCGTAAGTGGGAGCGGGGCGTTACAAGTTTCGAGTCTCGGTCCGCTGTGCTTTCTTGTCTGTGTTGGGACTGATTCCTTGAGTTGAGCGAAGGGAAGGACGAAACCTAGTCCCCACCTAGGGTGTTTACTGTTGAAACATAATCCAACCCTTTAGTTATTGGTTTGTCGGGTGAGTAATCCAACCGATTATTCATTGGTGGCGCCCATAAGTGGGAGAGGGTCGTTACAAGATAACTCACCCAGGACTTGACAGGAAACAATCAAACCACAACTCATTTTACTTCACTATGTCTCAAGGCCTTAATTATTAGAAAAATACATTTGACCTAATTATTAACACATTTCTCATTCCCAAATTCCCTTAAGAAATATTTGGGTTAATCTTGCATTTGAAAAATTTAATCAATTTCTCCTTAGCCAAACCTCTATTTATTTTTGCAAAATATATTAAATTTCAATCATTTAATAAGAAACTTTTTGGGACTTAAACACTAATTTTTTCCTTTTTTTCCCAAATTTCAAGGAAAATACTTATTTATTTGATTTTCCAAAAGATCAACATTTTTCCATAATGATTCAACATTTACATTAATTTAATAAATATTTTTGGGGCCCAAATCCCCATTTATTTATTTATTAAATATATTTTTAATCCAAAAATTCCAAGGGAAAGCAAAAAAGAAAACAACAAAGGGGCAGCAACAGCACAGTAATGCGCCCATAACACGCCTGCCACTTGCGCACAGGGGTGAAGCTACGCCCAGCCAAGGGTGGGCAATTACCCACCTTGTTTTTTTTAAAAATGTTATTATATATATAATTTATTTTTTTTTTGAATATCAGTAGCTCCCCACCCCACCCCTTACTTGCCCACCCTGCTTTTTTAAAAAATATTATTATATATATATAATTTAATTTTTTTAATTTTTTTTCTAAATATCAATATCACCCTAACCTACCCATGCCCAATTTTTTTTTTTTTAATTTTTGGGACCCGTGTCCCTTCCTCCATCTCCCTTAGCCCACCTATGCTCATGGCCATGATGGCCTTGTAAATAGCACCAATGGAATCTAAAGCTGTGACATTGTGGGCCATTTAATCAATTTTTAATTTTTAAGCTCATATCAACAACCATTCTACATTTATATAAATACTTGTGCGTGTCTCTCTCTGGCAAATCATTTGGCATTAATATCTCAAAAGAGAGTACTTTTTCTATTGTAGGAAGAAAAATATGGAAAAAACACAAGAAGGGTCTGTATATGAAAAAATATAGAATATTTTTATGTTGTTAGCTCAATTATGAGAGGATCACCCATTTCTTCATTGTTTGCCAAAAATCTGAAACGCCATTTTTTTTATCTTTTGTTTTTTTAAAATCCAAACTCAATTTAATTTAATTAAATTAAATTAATATTACTTTATAAAAAAAATAATTTTAAACTCTTATCACAGTTAATAATTATTAGTTGGGATGTGAGTTGTATATTGTTTAACAATTGGAGTACAAGGCGTCTCTATGTTTCTCTCCAACATGTCTCTGGATTTCACTCCCCAACATGTCTCCAGATTTCACTCACCCATATGTCTTCTTCTTCTTCTTCTTCTTCTCTCTCGTTTGTTTTCCTCCTGTTGTGCCATGGAAAATAGGTTGAGAAAAAATGAGAATTTTTAAAGACAAAATAAAAACACTCACGGCAATGTTCCATAAGCCCACTTGTTGCAAGGGCTTTGCGGCAGTGTACTGCAAGCCCCCTTTGCAGCAGCAGCTTTGTTGAAGTGTGTCGTGAGCCCTTTTGTGGCGAGGCAAAATCTTGCGGTGAGACCTTGTGGCAGAGGTAAAACATTGCGGTGAGACCTTGTGGCAAAGACAAAACTTCATGGCGAGACCTCGTGGCGAAGGTAAAACCTTGCGACAAGACCTTGTGGCAAAGGCAAAACCTCGCGGCGAGACCTTGTGGCGGAGGTAAAACCTTGCTGGGAGACCTTGTGGCAAAGGAAAAACCTTGCGGCGAGACCTTGTAGCGGAGGTAAAACCTTGCGGCGAGACCTTATGGCGAACGTGAAACCTTGCGGCGAGACCTTGTGGTGGAGGTAAAACCTTGCGGCGAGACCTTGTAGCGAAAGCAAATCTTGCGGCGAGACCTTGTGAATGAGGTAAAACCTTGTGGTGAGACCTTATGAAAAAGGAGAAACCTCACGGCAAGACGTTGTGGAGGAGGTAAAATCTTGTGGCGAAGGCAAAACCTCATGGCGAGACCTTGTGGCGGAGGTAAAATCTCGCGGCGTGACCATGTAATGAAGGCAAAACCTTACGGTGAGACCTTGTGGCGGAGGTAAAATCTTGCGGCGAGACCTTATAGCGGAGGTAAAACCTCGCGGCGAGACCTTATGGTAAAGGAGAAACCTTGCAGCAAGCCTTATGGTAAGACCTTGCATCAAAGACTTAATTGTAACGACACACCTCGAACATGGTTCATTCAACAAGCGACACGTGCCAGTACCAAGCATCCTTGAGAATTGTGCCCTATAAATACCCAGCTACAGCACATTGAAAAGGACTTCCAATTTTTGGTAAAATCTAGACACTTTGAATGCACTTTTACTATTTTTCATAAATAGTCATTAGGATTTGAGACTGACTTTGGTATCGGAGGGTCTTCGCGGGGGAAGATTCACACGAGCCTTCTAACCCATTTTGTGAGCATTAACAGGGTTAAATCCTTGCGGCGAACCTTGCGGCGTAGGAAAAAACTTGCGGGGAAGGCAAAAGCTTGCGGCGATACCTCATGGCGAAGGCAAAAGCCTGTAGCGAAACCTAGCGGTGAAGGTAAAAGCTTGCGGCGGGACCTAGTGACGAAACCTTATAGCAAGAGCTAGTGGCAAGAGCTAGTGTCAAGAGTTTGTGGCGAGAGCTAGGGGCGAGAGCTAGTGGCGAGAGTTAGTGTCAAGAGCTAGTAGCAAGAGATAGTGGCAACCTTCTAGAAAGAGCTAGTGGCAACCTTCTGGCAAGAGCTAGTGGCAAATCCTTGCGACGAGCATCCTAGCGGCAATCTCCCTTGAGGCGACATCTCTTGTGGCAATCTAACTTCACCCGACACCAAGCTTGAGTGGACCCCACATTTTAAATTTTAATTATTGTATTTTGCCAATAACAATTTTGCGTCGTCTGTGGGAAACGCAACAAAAAGCCAATCTTAACACAAGATGTTGAGAGGGACAAGATCAGCTGGTTGGGCAAACCCCCCTGACCCCATGTAACGCCCTGCTCCCACGTACGGGTGTTACTCGTGAACAATTACCCGAATTGTCCACCAGCCTGGTGGCCGGCTATCGAACCACTCCAGAATTAGAGATCTATGTATCTCTTCTCTAGTTTGCAGCAAAGTGCACCCTAGGTCATCTTCTCACAAGGAGCCTCACCTTCTTCTACCAACAAGGAGAACCAATACAAATAACAGTTTGTTTAGGGGGGTTGTTTTGACAGAAAATTAATTGGCAAAACAGAAAGACAATGATGGATGAAAAATCAGTAAAAGATATGCAACCGGCTGTGTATTTGTCTCTTATGTGAAATCTTCCTCGTCCAACCTATATACCTCGGCTTTCTAGATGTTTTGATATCCGGATAACAAACTCAAAGCATCCCCAACAACCGTCCAAGGATTAGAATGATTGGAACAACAAAATGAATACAGAAATCTCTTGTAAACAAAATGCAGCCATTCACTCTCTATTCAACCTATCCGGACCTATGCAAGAACAACCGTTCAAGCACATAATATTCATTTCCTAGATGTTATACCAACCAGCTATAACATTCTTCTCTCTAAAGCATTTAACATAAAATGAAACCATTCAAATTCACACAAACCTGCCATGAACTCCATGCATTCACAAATCTGCCCAAACTAAACCAAATAGAAATGAATAAGAAACAAACAACAAACCAGATTCTTGTAGCTCATCCCGGACTCAAATTCCACATGGATTCAAGACACACAACCGGTTACAAATGCTCTAGCCTATCATTACAGCAAGGAAAACAAAATGGAACAAAAGATGTAGAAAATAGAAAAATGCTACAACAACAAAAACGGGCAGAATCCTCTCTATTTTCTCCTCCCTTTCTATCTCATCCTCCTCTGGAAATTAATGCTAAGAGGCCTTAAATACATGGCTAAGAAAGGAAAGGCTAGGGAGGCTAGGGTTGGGCCTAGCCCAACAGAAAACAAGTGAGCCCAAAACAGCACAATGAGTAGCCCAAGTCTGCTCCTTGAAAGTAGGCCCAAGCTCCTTGAAAGTAGGCCCAAGCTCCTTTAGTTGAGCCACTTCTCTAGCCCATCCAATATTCCCTAAAGCCTGGATCCATAGAGTAGAGGTAAGATAGAAAATAGTGTAAGGACAATTTGAAGCATAATAAAATAGAAACAATGAAATATCAGCAAAAATTACTTCAAATGGCCTAATAAGAATGAGGTGAAATGCCAAAATATGGTATAAATATGCATGCTATCACCTGGCCTTTGGTGAAGGGTGGACCATGTTTCAAGAAGAAACGCCCTAGGTGGGAACTAAGCTCGTCATTCCCTTCCCTGAACCCCAGGATTTACTAACAGAATTGGGATTTAACCACACCGCATTGGCTATAAAGAAAATCTCATGAAGACGCCCAATCGCCATTTTATTTTTTATTTATTTTAAATTCTTCTTCCATCCAAGAATTTTACTGGGCTCCATAAATTTCACCATTTCAATCAATCCATTGATTTTACCAAATTTGGAGGAAAAACTCATAATTTTCAATTTTTCAAAAATTCGGCATTATTCTACAAAATACCCGAAAAATCCATTTATTTTGAAAACTCCTCCGGGGCCCAAAATCAATTTAGAAATGCCCCAAAATCGCCCAATATTTGGAATTTCTAAAAAAATTTGGCTGGCGGGGCTCACGGCGCGCCCCAGGGCCCGCGCTCGGGGTTGCTGCCCCCTGCTGCTGCAACTACTGCATCTTCACTTCTTTCTTTCTTTTTTTCCTTGGGCTTTAAAACCTATATTTTTCAGAAATTAAAATTAATAAATATGCTTCACATTCCTTCCATTTTTGCCTCTATTTTTCCAAAATTAAGACTTAAACCACCTCTTTGAATATTACACAACGTACATCAAAATTTCCTTCCATTTCACACATGAGCCTTACACATCCTATTGTTGCTCACATAACAACCTCCAAGTATAAATACCACACATGATTAAATACAACAAATGGGCTTTCCTAGCCATAAGGTAACAAATAAAATAAGCACATGCCTAGGCTTCTTTAAGCCATAATTTACAACAAACAAAGAAACATACACCAAGAGCTTCCCACCACAAGCTTGCAACTTTCCCTTTTCTCTTTGACATAAAACAACCTACAAGGGGAGGGTAAAACCTCATGAGCCACAAAGCTCAGTAAAGGTGCATATCTAAAGTAAATACAAGCATAACAAGTCTATGTAATGGAAAATGCATGCAAGCATGGTTAGGTTATTCCATCCTCACAACCCAATATGGTTTGAGACATCAACCTACCACTTCTTTCCCACCCCCATGGCCATAGGTCTCATGTACAAGTAAAGCATGTAAAGAGATACATAAAAATTTATGCAACCTACTTACAATGCAATGCAAGGCCTCTTCCACATGGGGCCATCCCTTATCTCATTATCTTTCCTTGAAGCTTCAAGCCTTAGCCTTCAAGACTCTTGAAAGAACTTGCATCCTCTATTTCCTTCTTCTTTTCATCTCCATTCTTTTCTTCCTTCTTTATTTCTTTCTCTAAATGGCCAAAGGAAGCGAAGACTCCCTTACATGCCATTTTATACTAGTTCTCCATATTTCAAGAATGCATCCTAGCCATTCACTAAAGGCATAATCCATGTGCTTAAGGGAAAACTAAATCTCAACCATCCATTTTAATAAACAAGACTTCTCTCTTGGAGAAAACACAAGAAGCACAATCCATGTACTCCATTCTTTTAAAATCCAAGCCTTTGAATTTCAAGAATCATCCACTACCCTTGGATCAAGTCCCATAAATAGATTTCTTTTCTATTTATTTAATTTGGACTAATTTTAAGACAAGGCTTGAAAGACATAATTACATTCTTTTCCATTTAAATAAATCTCACAATTTTTCAAAACATTAATGGGTGACCATTTTCCCATTTTCCTTTTGCATTTATTTAAATCTCATATTTTTGGAGGCATTAATGGTGACCATTTACCATTTTCTTTTGGATTTACTTTAGTCCATATAATCATGCCTCTCATTAAATGCTTGAAAGACCACAATTATTTCTTTTTGCATTTAATTAAATCCTTCTCCAACTCTTAAATCTACATATATATATGCTCCCACATTTTTAATATATATTTTTTCTCTCAAATTTCCAATATTATGCTAAGTGTCACTCTAAGACACAAACTTGGCTTCCAATTCTTTATCTTGGCCCTCTATGTGGCATTACCACATTAATTCACCATTTTAGGAAAAAATTAATTATTTTCTCAAATAATTCAATATCGATTTTCCCTATTTTCCATAATAAAATTCCTTTATGGAAATAAATTTCAAAATTCCCAAAATATCCGTTGAGAATTTATTAATCCCATATATCTCCATATAAATACCAAATTGGGATTTAATTCAGTTACATCCCTAACTCCTCATAAGAATTATTTTCAATTTACCAAAATACCCTTTTTACTGGATTTCACTATCCAAATTACCAAAATGTCCCTCTCATAGTGCACCAATATTCTCAAGGATCTAACATCTCCTCAAGGGCATTTTTGGAAGTTTTCTTACTTTCTTTCCTATTCTCATAACACCGGTAACACCGAGTGTTGCATTCCACCCTCCTTAAAGGAATTTCGCCCTCGAAATTCGCTTTACCACATTCTCTGGCCCAAGATAATCACTTTCTCGGACTCCCTGGAAAATTCTCGTGCTCGAGAATCTCATAGCCTATCCATTCTTCACATTTACCTTGGGCTATACTCACCTTGAGGCTATGATTAAGCTTTTGGTCTCCCAACTCTCGAGGACATTCAACAACCGAACACGGCTTTGGCCTCCCGCCAAACCACACCTCTAGTCGCTGATCATGCTTACTACAACAATATCCATCTCCGGATGGATTTCCTCTACCTTAAAGCATCGCTTTGCCGTCCACTTCCCATTTTCCCATTGATCGATCAAACTCTCACTAACATTGCATCACTGATCAGTCTACCATGATTTTACGCCAATCACACACGGCAACGTTTCCCACTGCCACTCACACATGGCCACGATTTTACGCTGGTCCAACCAGCAATGTCTTAGCACTGATCATCCACCGCAATGTCTCTTTTAGTGCCCACAAGACACTCTGACACCCATTCACCATGACATACCACCATTAATCACACGCATGCATAGCTTGAGTTGATCCTCATGGCAACCTCTCATTACCGATCAACTTATCGTGCTAGCACTACATGGGAAGCAACCATTTGGCTCACCCAGCTAACTTCGACCATTTCATACATGGTCTTTTTACTTGACCAGCCGACCCTCATTTATCGATACGATTTCGCATAATCGTCATACCTAACACCATGCCAGGCTATCACACATTTCAACCATGTGTGCACTACCCGAGTTCACCTCGAGCTTAGCGATGCACTCACCATTTCAATCTCACCTCAAGCTTAACTAAGCTCGGGCCACATCCTTCTCCCAACCAGGAGTTCTTCACATTAAGCACACAAAATACTTACTAGCCGATATCACACGCCAGTAGGGGTCTCATACCCATAACAGGGAACTCTTCACTGAGTAACTCCCCTCAATACCTCACCAAATTCAGCTTTCATAATCATACCCCACACTAGGCCTTACCTTAGCTATTAAACACTACCGCGAGTCAAGCATCTTACCATTGCGCTTAAGGTCGCGGAACCATTTATTGGCCCCCGTCATCACCCACGGTGCGTGGCACAAGTGATTAGCTTATTACCATCTACACAATCACTTATTGCATCATACTTGTAGGATGACTCGTACTCGTGCCTTTGGTCCGCACCACAACAAGCCAACATGGATACACCCTCACTCTTGTAGCGATCTTCTAGCCAAATTTACTCGCCCAGCTTCAATTTCATTAGGACCTTACAATCCTCACCGTTTCTCAATAGAGCCTCCTACTCTTGAGGCACGACACTTCCAGCCATCCTAAATCAGTTTCATTCTCAATCCGCAATAGACACCTGACTTCAACCATGCATAATGGTTCCCTTTGTCCTCCTCGGCAAGGACAACACCTTTGACAGCAATGAATTTCCCCCCATGATCGTTGCATCTTAAATTTCAAAGACACCAGCCTTCATGGCCACTCATACTCAGCTTCGAGGTCCTACCATGCACAATGGTTACCTTTGACCTTCCTGACAACATTTTTTCCCTGGCAGCGACGATGACACCACTATGTCATCTTAAAAGATTTGCTGCTCCATAAATCTCACTGGTTATCACGACCAGCACGACCCCACTCTTAGGCCGCCTTCCTCATATCACTTTCTATACTTATAGCAGCTAGCTAAATCCCTAAGAGACTCTGGCTTCTCCCGGATTTCTTATAACCTTTGCTACCACCAACTCACACCACTCGGTGAGCAACCACATGGGCTCTAACACCACAATAGCTTCACTAGTCGATTTCCTTTCACAACCATTAACCTTAGACACGAGGTTAATTCTCATCAATTGCCCACACTCTAAGGCATCCCTCTAGCTGTATTACTCACAGCCACTAGGTGATTTCATCACCTCAACACCATTTCTAGAAACCAATCTCAATTAGCTCTAGCCGGATCACCCGGTTCACAACCAACACAACCTTTCTCTAGGCACTACACTTGCAATCATTGCCTACCGCTTCGCTATAAACTCCATCCATTGGAAATCACCCTTGCCATTCTTGTGGAATTCACACTTCCACCCAATGCTGTAGGACTCATCTTCCTACTCAGGAACTTGCCTTCATGTTGGCTTTTCCTGGTGATCTCTCTTGATAAAGTTGTAGCACTTTAGGAAGTTCATTCCACACTGTTGCCTCATGCTCAACTTCTCTTGGGAGAACATCTCAAGTTCTACCCTGACCACATTTCAACTACCATTTATAACCCTCGCTACGGAGTAACACTCCTTCAAGCGGCACAATTCTACCCTGACCAACCATCTTTTATCACCGTGGATCTCTTTCTTAAAATTCACCTGGTTTAACCACCAGGACTCGTTGAACCTTTATACTAAAGGCATACTCGGTACCCAACAAGGCTTTACATCACAGTCCTCAAGTCTCACGCTCCCCTCATTGCCATCAGGTGCTACCACCTGGCAACTGATCCTGTGTCATCAACCGGAAACCCTTCCGGTACCACATGAGGATACTTCCTCGTTTCGCATCGACACAACCAGGACTAACACCAGACTGTGCAATTGTGAGCCTTCACGAATTTCGAACCGTGCCTTAGCCACGCATTCAGCTTGCTATAACTCACATCACAGGTTTAGATATCCCTTTACTTGAAACCTTCACATGCTTCAATATCCCCATCTCATGGTTGGCTTCCAACTCGTAAGTCTTACCCTCCACAGGCACTCATTTATCATTCTCGAGCCATTTATCGACCCCACCAATCAACCCATCTTCTTGCATCACCGTAAGGTCACACAGGGTCCATCATCTCAATTTACCTGATCAACTTCAATTAAATTAACCACAACTATGTTAGCATCCTATAGCAAGGAGCATCACCACACACCTTGTTATCACTCCACAAGATATCACCCAATCGGTTCATTGGTCGGGCTGTCGAACACCGATAGATTAGATGAATAATGATTCAGATTTGCAGCAAGGGCGCAACCCAAAGTCGTCTCCCAATGAACCTCAAACGGATCTGTCAAAACAGGACTAAACGAGGGGGGGTTGTTTTTGATGAAAAACAGGAAACAAAATAAATGAGAACACAGTAAACCGAGATGCAACCAGTTGCAACCTTTCCTCCCTACCCGGGTATCATCATCCACCATATAAAGAACCTATTTGTCTTTAATCCCCAGATCTAAAAAAAATGCTTGACAATCGCCGAAGACTAAATCGAAACAAATACAAAAATCACAAAAGATCTTCCTAATCAATATACAAGTTTCAATTTCTTTTAGCACACAGATCTGAAATCGACATGAACAATCGCCCACTAAGTTTATACTGTTTCTTGCAAACCAATACCCCAATCGAGCCTATTAGTCAAATCTGCCCAAGCATCATGCATGCATTCATACGATCGCATAAAATACATACACACTTGAGAAGAAGCAAAGAAACAAAACCATAAGATTAAAGATGGAAATAGATATACAAAAACGTCTAGAGATTCAAATCGGATAAGGAGTATGGCATGCAACCGGTTACAAAATCCTTAGCCTTCCATCTTGACAAGAACAATGGAGAAAAGGATAATCGGGTACTGTTCATGTGAGAAAAGAATTAATCTCCCCTAATGGCCTCTTAATGTGCTTAAATAGAGTTTAGGGAGGAAACCCTAGGTTACCGAAACTTCACAGCTGATTTCGAATAAGATAACGTGAGTTTTGGGCTTCATCCCCTTCATAAAAATTGTAGATCAGGAAGAGTATATGAATTTGGGATTTTTAATCACTTGATTTGAATATCGGACGCCCAAGTTATGGCCTTTTAAAGATTCAGCGTCTGTGCAGCTCTCCTAATTTAACCCAGCTATCTAGTCCCGACTTTGAAGCGATGTTTGGAGGCCCAAACGAACTCTGATTTGGACAAACCATACCATTCCAGAAAGCCTAAGAAGTCCTCTACAATATCTCTGAAGATATCATTCACGTTCTGGGATTATAACTTGGCCAAACATTTGAAAGAATCACAGAAGGTCAAATCTGTCAGCTTCTTTGTCTCCAATCTCCTTGTTTCCCTTCTTGCCATCAAAATTCCTCTTGACCCAGGAAGCCCAAATCTGTCCAAAATAAAATAAAATAGTGTGAAGCTCAATTCCTATAAAATAAAATAAAATAAAATCAAGATGAATAAAATGACACAACTAACGTGCAAAAAGACTAAATATGAGGGCTAAATAATATGAAAATATGCACTCTATCAAATTCCCCCACACTTAGACTTTTGCACTCCTGGGAAAAACACTAGACACTAACACTCAATAACAAAAGGGATGTGAAGAATGCAAAATGAGAGGCACGGCAAGTTTTATAGGAATTCAACACGCAAAGATCATCTTCCTTACATTTCCCAGACAAGCAAGTAGCATGGCAATTTTACTTGGCAAGACGAGTCAAAATAAGTAGACCCTCATAGAATAAGAATATGCTCTCAAGTTCCTCAAATGCTATGCCTCACTCCACTCAATAACAATTCCACTACCAGATATGCTCATCTTCTAAATCTCCACTCTCAATATTTTTTGCATGCAAATCAAAAGGACTTTTATTCATGGCTCTGAAAAGGATAGGAAGATAACAATGAAAAGTAAAGTAAACCTTAGGAAGAAAACATTCAAGACAATCCAAAATCAATGAAGAACTATTAAGCAAGCAAAAAATAGAACTTTTTTTTTTTTGAATGGTGGGTGCGTTTTACGCTCCATCCCAACCTTTGTGAGTGCGTTTTACGCTCCATCTCACCCTGGCGAGTGCGTTTTACGCTCCATCTCACCTTGGCCTTTGGCCTTTCTATCTATTTTTCTTTTGATTCCAAAGGACTTGCTTAATATGTTGCCATGATCAAGGGATGCAATGAATGTTCTTCAACCTAAAGAAGGGGAAAGATCCTATCTTTTTTTTTTATTTTTTTTTGTTTTTTGTTTTTTTTGGAAAAATTACGAGTAAAATGAAAAAAAATGCCTTAATCATATTTTCACATGCATGAGCACTGATAGCTTCAATAAAGATTCAAAACAAGCTCTGGAGTGATATCCATAATTAGCAAATGCACGCATATCATAAGAAAGAACATGCATGAGCACAAATATCCTCACAACGACTACCTCAATCAACCCACCAAGCCAAACTCATTTCCAATTTACTTGAAAGCCCAAAAAAATAAGATCAACTTTCTAAACATGCCAAATTCTTTCAAACTCAATTTGCCTCATTTTGCTTTTTTTTTCTTTTTTTTTTTTTATTCTAAAACTCCCTCCCCCCACACTCAAACATTACATTGTCCTTAATGTAAGCATGCATCAAGAATCATGTATAGGACAAGTATGAAAAGTAAGGAGAGAGAAACAACCTGGTTTTGTCAATTGTAGGCGGCGTTGAGGAGATGCAGCTCCTCCACAGTATGCTCCTGAAAGCTCTCGTAGAATGGCTTAAGCCACTGCCCGTTCACTGTGAATTGCTTTGCAGTGGACTCGTCCTTGATTGCAACTGCACTAAAGGGAAAAACATGAGTAACTATGAAAGGACCAGTCTAACGGGAACGTAACTTATCGGGCATCAACTTGAGACGGGAATTGTATAGCAGAACTTTCTGGCCAACTTCGAATGTCTTCCTCACAATAAGCTTGTCATGCACAGCCTTGGTCTTCTCCTTGTAGATGCGTGAGTTCTCATATGCGTCCATCCTAATCTCCTCAAGCTCTTGAAGTTGGAGCTTTCTTTGGGCACCTGCGTGAGCCAGATCCATGTTGCAGTTCTTCACCGCCCAATATGCTTTATGCTCTATCTCCACTGGCAAGTGGCATGCTTTTCCAAAAACAAACCGGTATGGGGACATGCCAATGGGAGTCTTGAATGCGGTACGATAAGCCCATAATGCATCCTCCAATCTCTTGGACCAATCTTTCCTATTGGGCTGGACTGTCTTCTCCAAGATGTGCTTGATCTCTCTGTTGGACACTTCAACCTGCCCATTGGTCTGTGGATGATATGCTGTCGCCATTTTATGCAAGACTCCGTACTTCCGAAGGAGGGTCGCCATTTTTCGATTGCAGAAATGAGAGCCTTGATCACTGATGATCACTCGGGGAATGCCAAACCTGCAAAATATGTGAGAACGAACAAAATCTCCAACCACAGAAGCATCATCAGTCCTGGTTGCTTTAGCTTCCACCCACTTAGAAACATAATCCACAGCTAATAGAATGTACACATAACCAAATGACACAGAAATGGACCCATGAAGTCAATGCCCCAAACATCAAAGATTTCACAAAACAACGAGGGTTACTGGGGCATTTCATTCCTACGTGAGATAGTGCCTGTGTGTTGGCAACGTGAACAGTGCTTGCAAAACTCATATGAATCCCTAAAGAGTGATGGCCAATATAATCCAGAATCTAGGACTTTCCTCGCTGTGCGTTGGGGACCAAAATGACCACCACATGCAAGTGTATGACAAAAATTAAGGACAGATGCAAACTCATGGTCAGGGACACATCTTCGAATCACCTGGTCACTACACAGGCGCCATAAATAGGGATCATCCCACACATAATACCGAGCCTCACTCTTAAATTTATTTAGTTGCTCTTTCTTAAGATATGCAGGTAATTCAGAAGCGACTAAATAATTTACCAAATCTGCGTACCAGGGCTCAATACCATGAATGTGGTAGAGGAACTCATATGGAAAATCATCTCGGATAGGCTGTGAGTCCATGACAGATGGATCTGAGGTGGAAGGAATGCGACTGAGGTGGTCGGCTACCAAGTTCTCTACTCCACTTTTATCCTTGATCTCAATGTCAAATTCTTGGAGCAAGAGCATCCACCTTATCAAATGAGGTTTGGAATCAGGCTTCTTCAAGAGGTACCTAAAGCTGCATGGTCAGAAAAGACAGTAACTTTAGAACCAAGTAAATAGGATCTAAATTTATCCAATGCAAAAACAATAGACAAGAGCTCTTTTTTCGTAGTGGTATAATTAGCCTGTGCCGCATCCAATGTACACGAAGCGTAAGCTATGACATGGGATTTCTTCTCCACACGCTGGGAAAGGACGGCACCAACTGCATAATTGGAAGCATCACACATGAGCTCGAATGGCAAGTCCCAATTGGGTGGCTATATGATAGGTAGGGAAGTCAGGCGTCTTTTCAACTCATCAAATGCCTGCTTGCAATGTTCGTCGAACTGGAAATCCACATTCTTTTGGAGTAGGTTGGACAAGGGACGGGCAATCTTGCTGAAATCCTGGATAAACCTCCTGTAGAATCCTGCATGTCCAAGAAAAGAACGAATCTCCCGCACAGAGGTGGGGTAAGGCAGAGAAGAAATGATATCAACCTTAGACTTATCAACCTCTATACCCCTCTTGGACACTACATGCCCCAAGACAATCCCATGCTCTACCATGAAGTGACATTTTTCATAATTTAGCACAAGATTCTTTTTAATGCACCTCTCCAACACTCGACCCAAACTAACTAGGTAGTCATCAAAGGAGGTCCCATACACAGAGAAATCGTCCATGAACACCTCCATGCAATGCTGAAGAAGGTCGGAGAAGATACTTACCATGCACCTCTGAAATGTACCTAGGACGTTGCAAAGACCAAATGGCATCCTCCTATAGGCAAATGTGCCGAAGGGGCAGGTGAAGGTGGTCTTTTCCTGATCCTCCGGTGCTATGCAAATCTAAAAATATCCAAAGAAGCCATCAAGAAAATAGTAGTGTGACTTACCTGCCAGGGAAGTGATCCTTCTTCATGGCGAGGTTGAGTCTCCTGTAATCAATGCACACTCTCCAACTATTTTGTACTCGCATCGGAACAAGCTCATTCCTCTCATTAGGCACCACTATGATGCCCGTCTTCTTGGGAACTACCTGCACTGGACTCACCCACTGGCTATCAGAGATAGGATAAATGATACCAACTGAGAGTAGTTTACTTACCTCTTTCTTTACCACATCCAGGATGGTGGGGTTGAGTCTCCTCTGGGGCTGTCTCACAGGTTTAGCTCCTTCCTCTAGATGAATCCTACGCATGCATATGGAAGGGCTAATCCCAGGTATGTCTGCTAATGTCCAGCCGATGGCTCTCTTATGTTGTTTCAAAAGAGCCAATAACTTATATTCTTAGTGAGGCTGCAAATTATTTGCAATGATGACCGGAAACTTCTCGCCATCCTCCAAGTAGGCATACTTGAGATGCTCGGGTAGGGGCTTGCGCTCAAGTGTAGGTGGCTGCTGTAATGAAGGGACTAACCTGTTTGGCTCTAACTCAATGGCAGCAAGGTTAGTAGAAATAATATCCTCTATGGGGGAGCCATGAAGATCAGAATGTGCATGCTCATTTTCAACCTCAGAATCATGATTATCTAGAAATGCAGCAATCTCAGAACATGCATCACATGGATCACTCTCATTACTACAATCAGGACAGATGAAGGAATCTGGAAGGTCATGAATAGTGGGGAATGCATCAATCAAATCACAAGACTTAGTGCATGCTTCATCAACCAACAATTGAATCAAGTTAACTTGCAAAGTGGAATGATCTTTAGGGGGACATTTCATGGCATCAAGTATGTTAAAATGAATGGTGCTACCAGCAAATTCCATGGAAAGTGTACCCTCATGCACATTGATGATAGTCCTTGCAGTTTTTAAAAATGGTCTACCTAGGATGAGAGGTGCATGCTCATGTGTGTTATCATCTTCCATATTTAAAATATAAAAATCAGCAGGAAAGATGCAATCCTTAACCTTAACCAGGACATCCTCTAAGACTCTAGAGGGGTAGGCTGTGCTTCTATTAGCTAGCTGGACAACCACTCCTGTCCACACTGCAATGAAGCATAGATAGAGTTAGGCATGACATTGATGGATGCACCTAAATCTAGCAACGCATTACTAAATTGCATGTCTCCTATAGTACAAGGAATGGAAAATGTCCCTGGATCTTTGCACTTCCTTGGCATGGCAGGTTGTATGAGAGCTGAAACATTCCTCCCAAGGTTGACCTTCTCATTCCCCTTAAGCTTCCTCTTGTGAGTACATAAATCCTTGAGAAATTTTGCATACTTAGGAATCTACCTAATGGCTTCAAGGAGGGGGATGTTGACTTCAACTTTCTGGAATGTTTCCAGAATCTCTTTATCTAATTCGGCCTCTGCTCTTTTCTTGTTTTGTGTTGCTCGATGTGGGAATGGAAGGGGCTGGTTGTTGGAAGACTCTCCTTGTTCTTGATAGCTGGAGTTGGGCTACTTGGCTTCTTGGATTGAGGAGGGTTGCTGCTCATTGCTACCCTCTATATGCTGCTGCTCCTCTACATGCTGCTTCATGTTTGATGATGGTGGAGGGGTTGGGATGATCACTTCTTTACCACTTCTAAGGGTGATGGCACTAACATTACCCCTCGGATTGGCAACTGGTTGTGAAGGAAGCTGCCCCGAACCTTGACTCCTTAGCTCATTTATGTTGGAAGCTAGCTGCCCAATTTTTGTCTCCAAATTCTCAATGGTAGTCTCTGTTCTCTGTTGGAATTGGAGTGTGTTGGCTGCTAGTTGCTTGACAAGATCATCCAAGCTAGGTTCCGATTTGGGTGGTGGTTGTGCGGGCTGCATAGTTTGATTTGGCCTAGGTGGGGCATGGTTGCTGGAACTTGGACCTTGAGGATGATTAAATCTTTGTGGCTGCTGAAATTGTTGCTGCTGCAAGTTGTGATTCTGGTATGGATGCTGCTAGAATGACTGATTTGAAGACCCTCCATATCTGAAATTTGGGTGATCCCTCCATCCAGGATTATATGTGGCTGAGTATGGATCATACTTATGTTGTGGCTGATGATGTATGTTGCTGGAATGGTCTACCAGGAAAGATTCCAGCACATGACTCTGTGTTTTCTTGCAGCTGGTGGCATTGGTCAGTGGCATGTGAAGGTAAGGAGCAAATTCCACATACCTGCTGAGGTTGCTTTCTCTCTAATGCCAACTGCCTGACCATGGAAGCCAACTCCTCCAACTTGTTCTCTATTCTTTGCTGGTCATTGGTTGCTGCAGCACTAATTTCATTGATGCCTCTTATAGAAGTGTTCATTCTTGTGTCGAATTGCTGTGCATTTTGGGTTATTTTGGATATCAGCTCCTGGGCAGCAGTTGGGGTCTTTTCAGATAGTGCTCCTCCACTTGCAGCATCCACAAGATATCTGTCCATTGGTATTAATCCTTCATAGAAGTATTGGACTAGAAGCTGGTCGCTTATCTGATGGTGTGGACAGTTGGAACACAATTTCTTAAACCGCTCCCAGTATTCATGCAATGTTTCTCCACCTTGCTGTCGGATGCCACAAATCTCCTTCCTTATGGCTGCTGTTCTGGAGGCTGGGAAGAATTTTTCCAGAAATACTCTCTTCAACCCATCCCAACTTGTGATGGCGGTAGGTGGCAAGTAGTAGAGCCAATCCTTGGCGGCCCCATCTAAGGAAAATGGGAAGGCCCTCAGCTTGATTTGCTCTTCATCTACATGTTGTGGCCGCATGGTGGAGCAAACAACATGGAACTCTTTCAGGTGTTTATGTGGATCTTCTCCTGCAAGACCATGGAACTTAGGCAACAAATGAATTAGTCCAGACTTAAGTTCGAAGTTGGCATTTAGCTGGGGGTATTAAATGCATAAAGGCTAGTAATGCACATCAGGTGCAGCCAGCTCTCTAATAGTTCTACCATCTAAATGACCACAGTTTCCATTGTTGCCATTATTTCCATTAAGCCCATTATGACCATTACCAATTCCATTTCCATTGTTTACATTATCAGCCATGTTGATATGTTCTGGAATAGGCTTAGATGGTATATGACAGTCAACAACAGTAGTAGAAGCCTTGAATCTAAGTTCTGCCCTTTGCTTTCTAAGGGTTAATTCAATCTCAGGATCCAAATCAATTAATTTTCCCTTAGAGGACCTGGTCATGCACTAAAGATCAGCACAAAAACAGCACATAAAATGGCCTATGCATACCAAAAACTCAAAAACACAAAACATATCAATCAAGAAGCCCTTAGATGATTTTTTTATGCAGTTTTTCACAAAATTTCAAAACAAAAACATTTAGGGACCTAAAAACACTAAAAACCACACAAAATTAGCCACTGAAAAACACAAAATGGTCCTAAAAGTGGTCTAAACGTTGGAATTTGGCCAAAAACCACCCTCCTCATCACGTTGCTGTGACTATTTATCTTCACACCCCCATTCCTTTGGACACCAAAAATCAGGGCATTCCGAGATAGCAAAGAAACAGAAAGATTGAACAAAGAAATAAAAGAACAGCAAAGAAACAAAAGAACAAAACAGAAAGAAAACAAAAGAAAGAAAGCAATAAAGAATGAAAGAGAATAGAAAAGAAACAAAAGAACATAAAAACAAATCTTGTTATGGCAGAAATAGTTTTGACAGTTCCCTGGCAACGGCGCCAAAATCTAGTCAGGCTGTCGAACACCGATAGATTAGATGAATAATGATTTGGATTTGCAGCAAGGGCACAACCCAAAGTCGTCTCCCAATGAACCTCAAACGGATCTGTCAAAACAGGACTAAACGGGGGGGGGGTTGTTTTTTGATGAAAAATAGGAAACAAAATAAACGAGAACACAGTAAACCGAGATGCAACCAGTTGCAACCTTTCCTCCCTACCCGGGTATCATCATCCACCATATAAAGAACCTATTTGTCTTTAATCCCCAGATCTAAAAAAAATGCTTGACAATCGCCGAAGACTAAATCGAAACAAATATAAAAATTACAGAAGATCTTCTTAATTAATATACAAGTTTCAATTTCTTTTAGCACACAGATCTGAAACCGACATGAACAATCGCCCACTAAGTTTATGCTGTTTCTTGCAAACCAATACCCTAATCGAGCCTATTAGTCAAATCTGCCCAAGCATCATGCATGCATTTATACGATCGCATAAAATACATACACACTTGAGAAGAAGCAAAGAAACAAAACCATAAGATTAAAGATGGAAACAGATATACAAAAACGTCTAGAGATTCAAACCGGATAAGGAGTATGGCATGCAACCGGTTACAAAATCCTTAGCCTTCCATCTTGACAAGAACAATGGAGAAAAGGATAATCGACTACTGTTCATGCGAGAAAATTATTAATCTCCCCTAATGGCCTCTTAATGTGCTTAAATAGAGCTTAGGGAGGAAACCCTAGGTTACCGAAACTTCATAGCTGATTTCGAATAAGATAACGTGCGTTCTGGGCTTCGGCCCCTTCATAAAAATTGTAGATCAGGAAGAGTAGATGAATTTTGGATTTTTAATCACTTGATTTGAATATCGGACGCCCAAGTTATGGCCTTTTAAAGATTCAGCGTCTGTGCAGCTCTCCTAATTTAACCCAGCTATCTGGTCCCGACTTTGAAGTGATGTTTAGAGGCCCAAACGAACTCTGATTTGGACAAACCATACCATTACAGAAAGCCTAAGAAGTCCTCTACAATATCTTTGAAGACATCATTCACGTTCTAGGATTATAAATTGGCCAAACATTTGAAAGAATCACAGAAGGTCAAATCTGTCAACTTCTTTGTCTCCAATCTCCTTGTTTCCTTTCTTGCCATCAAAATTCCTCTTGACCCAGGAAGCCCAAATCTGTCCAAAATAAAATAAAATAGTGTGAAGCTCAATTCCTATAAAATAAAATAAAACAAAATCAAGATGAATAAAATGACACAACTAACGTGCAAAAAGACTAAATACGAGGGCTAAATAATATGAAAATATGCGCTCTATCATTCACCATCATTTTGTTACCCTGACAACAACAGCATTACCACCATGCTTCAACCCTTACGGAATTTTAGTTCTGGCCCAGGCATAACCTACGGCATACCCCAAGTCTTCGGCATCTAATCGTCTCCACTACAGACGAGTTACTCCACGTAAAGGGCTGCAGTCCCTCCTGTGGACTAACTGTCTGTATCCAGTGGTCCTTAGGATTAGACCCATCAACGATAAGCATAAACCGTAGCGTTATTCCCATGCTAGCCCCGTTTCTTTTCCCCGGGTTTCTTTCTCAAACATCTCGAGATGCTAAACTGCCTCAACACTGCTTATTACTCGCAGCTGAGTTGCGAAACTGACCACCACTTTCGCCACCCCTATTGTGCATCTCACAGATCTTCAGTCCCTGACCACTTGCATAGTCACTGTGTTGTCCCATGCTTTAGGCGAGCCAACACTTGGTAACCATCATCGTGTCACTCCCATACACTGGCCCAACACTAGTTCCCCATCATGTTGCCCTGTGCTTCAGAGAGTCAACACCCAATCATGTGTCACTCCCATACACTGGTTCCCCATCGTGTTGCCCTGTGTTTCAGAGAGTCAACACCCACTCATTATTACCATGTTGCTCCCTTACACTGGCCCAACAACAGTTTCCTACAACATGGCTCAGGTCCCACTCTAATCTGCTGCACACCCCGTAGTGACTTTCAGTCTTCCAACCCAACCTCTGCTATCGAACCCGGTATGGCTACCCCACCACGCTCGCAGCCATTATCCTTACCAGGTGTCCTACTCGGCAACAAATCTATTGGATCGTTACCGCGTTTCTCAATTCCTCCTTAAGACTACTCTAGACGTTATATCCCTGACAGGAGATTCTCGGTCTCACTTGACCAAATTTCCTAGGGTGCTGCTTCAGATCTTTGGCATCCGACCCTCACCTGCAGTTCACTAAATTACTCAGGCCCATGGGCCACTTACCCTCACGCGAGCCAACTCATTAGTCCTCTGCCACACGGTCCACAGCATCAGATCCGTTACACCGAGCCTTACACCCATAACATCAAAGCTATTTAAAGCCTTCTCGAGCTATTATGGTTCCACCACCATTTAACCAAAGTCATCTTACTTGGTTACCCTTGCCTTGACAACCTCAAGCTCACACCATGAGCCTCACTCCTCAGGACTCTACATCTCTTACAACTTAAGAGACTCTCAAACCACTTCACATCTTGAGGCCTCATGATCTTACCCCACAAGATCATATCTCTTGGCTCTCATTCAACATGTGAAAGCTCCAACGTTCCATGACAATGGATCCAAACCCATCATGACTCATTTCGCCACCTAGCTCATCCTAGAGCTTGATTATCAATGATCTCTCAATCCACGATTGACATGCTGAGCCTACCTCAAGCTCTAGTACCCATAACCATAGAATACCCACCATTACCCTCCGGGTAAATTGAGACCTCTTGTCTCTCCTTGCACACTCATGAACACATTCAGTCACTACGCCCGGCCTGGCCTTCCCGCATGCCTCGCTCAGGCTTCCTTTACTTAGAATTAAAATTCCCAGGCTTTCACATTGCTCACCATACCCCTGCCCACTTGGCATCCAAAGTTGGCATTTCTTATGCGCGTATAACCCACGGATGCCCTGTTGCCACAATTCATTACCCTTGGCCCACACACCACTCACACCCTTTATTGGGTGACCTCCGCATCTCCTATTAAGGGTCTCGTGACCTTAGGCATCATCCCGACCCCAGGCATCATAATGAGGGTCTATTCACCTCTCATCTCCCGACCTTAAGCGTCATGCCTGACCCCAAGTGTCAGTGAGAGTTTAGATTAACCCCTCATCCATCATTCACATGAACGGTTACTTGGCCTTTCACAACTAGGACTTCCAACCCCATGGCTCTCACATGCATATCTACTCATGCCCAACTCCTTTATCCCAAATCTGGATTCCCCTGGATTTCAGCTCGACTCACTTGGGATTTCCATCTCACACAAACACCCGCTAGGTTTCATTTGCCACACACCTATCCTTTCTTAGGATAAATCTCGTTTCATCATGAAACCAACTAGGGTCCACTCATACCCTAGGCACCTCCCCTTCGAGATCGCCATAGCGATACAATCACATGGCACCATATGCATCCCTCATGCACAACGCACACCCGACTCCCCTTGGAATCTTTCTACGAACTACCAACGTCATGCCTACCCTGGCCATGACAAGCATATGCCTCACATGCTCGCTTCACCTAGAGTCTATCTACGAGCACTTTAGCTTACTCCATTCCCAGAGCTCGTCACACAACCTGTTGACGACTTCTTTCGTTGGGCTTCAAGCTAATTTCAACCTTAGCTCACCCTAGTTCAAGCACACAACCCTTAGCACACCACCTCTACGGGAACCACTCTATTCCCTCACACGGGCTTGCCCATCTCCCCCAACATAGGGGTGCTCTGCTAATCCCTTCCCAGATTAGATATACCTCGAGCCCTCCAGGCCCTTTCATGACTCCTATCATGATTTGGTTTCATGTCCCCACACGAGCCTCAATACCTCAATCATAAGGAACTCTCATCCTTAGAATGCCTCATATACCCCCCAATTTCTACATTCGGGTTCTCGATACCAATACCCACACTTGGGCATTTGACTCTTCTTTGCTCGACCCGTATATCTCTTACGGTATATCATCTCAACCCATGATATTTTCCTATTCCTATAGCAGGAATATTCGAGCACTCCATTCATATTGCCACAAGCTTCAATGCCCAGACCCAACTCCTAGGGTCCTCAGGTCACCTGTGGTCCTACTGCTAAGGTCTTCATATCAGCCTCCGACCACATTTTTCCAAGAATCTTCCACTTGATGCTCTAACCATCGCTCTGATACCAAACTGTAACGCCCCGCTCCCACGTACGGGTGTTACTCGTGAACAATTACCCGAATTGTCCACCTGTCCGGCCTTTGGTGAAGGGTGGACCATGTTTCAAGAAGAAACGACCTAGGTGGGAACTAGGCTCGTCCTTCCCTTCCCTGAACCTCAGGATTTACTAGCAGAATTGGGCTTTAACCACACTGCATTGGCTATAAAGAAAATCTCATGAAGACGCCCAATCGCCATTTTATTTTTTATTTATTTTAAATTCTTCTTCCATCCAAGAATTTTACCGGGCTCCATAAATTTCACCATTTCAATCAACCCATTTATTTTACCAAATTTGGAGGAAAAACTGATAATTTTCAATTTTTCAAAAATTCGGCATTATTGTCCAAAATGCCCGAAAAATCCCTTTATTTTGAAAATTCCTCCAGGGCCCAAAATCAACTTAGAAATGCTCCAAAATCCCCCAATTTTCAGAATTTTTAAAAAAATTTGGCTGGCAGAGCCCACGGCGGGCCCTAGGGCCGGCGTGGGACCCTGCTGGGTGCTGGCCGCGCGAGCGCTTGAGCGGACGGCCGCGCAAGCGCGTGCGCGCCCTCGCGCGAGGCTGCTGCCCCCTGCTGCTGCAACTACTGCATCTTCACTTCTTTCTTTCTTTTTTTCCTTGGGCTTTAAAACCTATATTTTCCAGAAATTAAAATTAATAAATATGCTTCACATTCCTTCCATTTTTACCTCTATTTTTCCAAAATTAAGATTTAAACCACCTCTTTGAATATTACACAACGTACATCAAAATTTCCTTCCATTTCACACATGAGCCTTACACATCCTATTGTTGCTCACATAACAACCTCCAAGTATAAATACCACACATGATTAAATACAACAAATGGGCTTTCCTAGCCATAAGGTCACAAATAAAATAAGCACATGCCTAGGCTTCTTTAAGCCATAATTTACAACAAACAAAGAAATATACACCAAGAGCTTCCCACCACAAGCTTGCAACTGTCCCTTTTCTCTTTGACATAAAACAACCTACAAGGGGAGGGTAAAACCTCATGAGCCACAAAGCTCAGTAAGGGTGCATATGTAAAGTAAATACAAGCATAACAAGTCTATATAATGGCAAATGCATGCAAGCATGGTTAGGTTATTCCATCCTCACAACCCAATATGGTTTGAGGCATCAACCTACCACTTCTTTCCCACCCCCATGGCCATAGGTCTCATGTACAAGTAAAGCATGCAAAGAGATACATAAAAATTTGAGTAACCTACTTACAATGCAATGCAAGGCCTTCTCCACATGGGGCCATCCCTTACCGCATTATCTTTCCTTGAAGCTTCAAGCCTTAGCCTTCAAGACTCTTGAAAGAACTAGCATCCTCCATTTCCTTCTTCTTTTCATCTCCATTCTTTTCTTCCTTCTTTATTTCTTTCTTTAAATGGCCAAAGGAAGAGAAGACTCCCTTACATGCCATTTTATACTAGTTCTCCATATTTCAAGAATGCATCCTAGCCATTCACTAAAGGCACAATCCATGTGCTTAAGGGAAAACTAAATCTCAACCATCCATTTTAATAAATAAGACTTCTCTCTTGGAGAAAACACAAGAAGCACAATCCATGTACTCCATTCTTTTAAAATTCAAGCCTTTGAATTTTCAAGAATCATCCACTACCCTTGGATCAAGTCCCATAAATAGATTTCTTTTCTATTTATTTAATTTGGACTAATTTCAAGACAAGGCTTGAAAGACATAATTACATTCTTTTTCATTTAAATAAATCCCAGAATTTTCCAAAGCATTAATGGGTGACCATTTTCCCATTTTCCTTTTGCATTTATTTAAATCTCATATTTTTCGAGGCATTAATGGTGACCATTTACCATTTTATTTTGGATTTACTTTAATCCATATAATCATGCCTCTTATTAAATGCTTGAAAGACCAAAATTATTTCTTTTTGCATTTAATTAAATCCTTCTCCAACTCTTAAATCCACATATATATATATGCTCCCACATTTCTAATATATATTTTTTCTCTCAAATTTCCAAGATTATGCCAAGTGTCACTCTAAGACACAAACTTGGCTTCCAATTCTTTATCTTGGTCCTCCATGTGGCATTACCACATTAATTCACCATTTTAGGAAAAAATTAATTATTTTCTCAAATAATTCAATATCCATTTTCCCTATTTTCCATAATTAAATTCTTTTATGGAAATAAATTCCAAAATATCCTTTGAGAATTTATTAATCCCGTATATCTCCATATAAATACCAAATTGGGATTTAATTCACTTATATCCCTAACTCCTCATAGCAATTATTTTCAATTTACCAAAATACCCTTTTTATTGGACTTCACTATCCAAATTACCAAAATGTCCCCCTCATAGGGCACCAATATTCTCAAGGATCTAACATCTCCTCAAGGGCATTTTTGGAAGTTTTCTTACTTCCTTTCTCATTCTCATAACACTAGGTGTTACACCCCACCCGAAGGAGCACTCGTACCAGGACAAGAGCCACGAAAGGTGAAGGATCATGAACGAGGAAACAAAGCATGCAACGGAAGCGTTTTAAAATCAAAAAACGTTCCTCGTATTGATAAGAATCTAGGAGACTTACTTTTGCGGCGGATTACCGGACGGAATGGAGCGATGGGAGCTTCTTCGCGTTATGGAGACGACGGCTGTCCTGCTAGCCTTCGGCTCCGTCGCATCAGAACTCAAACGCACCCTTTCGATCTTCCGGAGTATGACTCGAACTCGTGGCCTCTCTTCGGTGAAGAAGAATGAAAAACGACTTAGATGAAAAAACAACTAAAGAGAGATATATATAGGAAGAACCCTAGGGTTAAAACCCTAGTGGGCCAAACCCTAATGGGCCAAGATCTTTTAATTAATTTTCTAATTGGGTTAGCCCAATTAATTAATTAAAAACCCTAATGAACTATTATTTTATTCTAGCCCAATGGACCATTCTGAATAAAATAATTCTCTCTCAATGTAATTCATCCAACAAGCCAAATGTATTAAAAAATACATGAGTTACATCGAGCTACCCCGGGGACCAAAAGACAAATTATTCACGGCTACTAAAATGACCAAAATATCCCTGCTACCTAGTAGCTATATTTTGTCATTCTAAGTGTTCCAACTATCACCATATGGTAACACTGACCCCACGAATAATTTTACATATGCCATGTCTTTGACCTACTAGTGTAATGACGAAAATACCCCTCTGCGTAACACCCATTATTTAGAAAGGAATAATGTACTAACACCTTTCTAAATGACTTCTACCATCCTTAGATCACTAGTCCAATAATCCGTGACTACTCGAATGTACTTGCTTATCACTGGGAGCTACCCAGAAGCACACACTCTTAAGTCACGTTCCCAGGGCCCTGGATTATTCAATTATTCTTGGACAATCACAAGGGGGTGAATCACAGAAACTATCTTGTATTAGTCTGTCTTAGCTAATTAGAAACCATACTCCCAACTCAAAAGGATATTGATCTTTGATAGACCTCACCTACAATGAATCTAAGAATATAGCTCTAGGTTCACTAGACCACCAACTAATACTCAAGTATTAGAGTACTCGTCCACGTAGTAGCAGTGATAGACTAGCCCCATGATAATTAGTACTTTGTCATTAGCTTCTATCACAGGTCCACTCTACGCATTCCAAATGCGCTTGTACAATTAGAGTAAACGGACTGTTTACTGGCTAAGGCAAGCCATCCTCCATTAGGATCTATTGCACAATGATCTTATCATGATAGAATGCCCAGTTCTATCAAAAGATCAAGAGTAATATTTTCTTGCTTATTAAGTACCCATGATTCATGCCTAACTGTGAAGAACGACCCATCACATGAATCACTTACTCAATAGCATGGACACCTTTCCAACAATTAAATGCAAACAATATATGTGCCATAAACTGAATAAAAGAAACATCATTACCATAAATTAAACAAAACGTGTCTTTAGGGCATACATTTCCAACAAAAGGCCCCCATCAGGTGCACTCTACAGTACCAGAATTTTCAGTAGATCACCCTAACAACGGAGTGCGTTCCGAGAACTGTCATGTGCTCGAATGCAACCATACCACCAGACTGAAGGGCATGGAGCATTCAGAGCAAGTGTAACATCCCGCATCAAGCGATAGGAAGGACCGGAACAACTTATCCTGATGGGCCTACACGAACTTTCCAGAGGGGTCACCCATCCTTGGATTACCCCAGATCAAGCATGCTTAACTTGGGAGTTCTTTGCCAACATTCAACCCAAAAGGTATCCAGTTGGTGTTGTTTCCTTCCTTACTTATCCTCGATATATACTATTCTCCTCTGAGCTCCCGGGGTATTACATTCTCCCCCCTTGAGCACATAACGTCCTCATCATGCGACCTTACAACTGGTCCCAGACCTTCTCCCCTTTGGAGGCTGCCATCCTAGAAGCCTGCCAGGAGCCACTCCCCGCCCTCATTGGATCGCCTTCTCCAAGGGTCGGCTCTGATACCACTTGTAACATCCTGCATCGAGTGATAGGAAGGACTGGAACAGCTTACCCTGATGTGTCTACACGAACTTCCCAGGAGGGTCACCAATCCTTGGATTACCCCAGGTCAAGCATGCTTAACTTGGGAGTTCTTTGCCAACATTCAGCCCAAAAGGTATCTAGTTGATGTTGTTTCTTTCCTTACTTATCCTCGATATATATTATCCTCCTCTGAGCTCCCAGGGTATTACAGTAAGGAGAAGCACACGTAGCTGGATTGAGGAGATATGCGATAAGGCAAGACAAGCAAGTCATACATGCAGCGCCCGCTAGTCAGGAACAACACTCATTTGGACAGTCTTCAATTCCAAACCTCATGGGGACTTCAAGAACAACTCCACCCACAGTCTTACTCTTAGATTATAGACTATTGCGGAAGAATTTTGAGGAGCTGAAACAACATAACGATGAACTCAAAATGAATAATGAGGAGAATATGAGAAGACTACGGGGAGTCACTACTTTGTTACGTGAACTAATGCCGAACATTCATATTCCTCACATTGAACAAATCGATGCAAGGGAAGAACACCGGAGATCCCAAGACAACCTCTAGAGCCGAATAGTCAAGTCCCGAAAATAACAAACTCGAGAAGAAAATATGCTAGAAGGGCAAGAAAAGCTCCCATGTACAAAGAGACCACTAAAAGCACCCACTGAAGAATCCCTTATGACCCATCTCGTTGCCAAAATGAAGCGAAACAAGAAACATGATAGGGCTTAATTGTTTATATATTTTTATCTAATTTTTATCTTAATCTTGTGCTATTTTTCCTACATAAAATGTGTGTTTATATGGATTTTATATTATTTTAATCTCTTTTTGTAGAAACCCAGTAAAGGATATTATTTCGAAGATTTGGGCATAAAAAGAAAAAATATATATATATTATAAAGTTAATTTTAAAATTAAAATTATAATAAAAAATAAAAAAATATTCTAAATAATTAATATTATAATATAATTAAATTTATTATAATTAATAGTATATTAAATATTATATATTATATATTATATTATAATATTTATATATATGTATTAAATTATATATTATCTTATATTATTTATATTTATATATATAATATTATAAAAAGTTAAATAATATATTTATATATATTACAAATGGTGGTGGCGTATGAAGTGCCTTATGGCTCCATGTGCGCATATATATATATATATATGTATGATAATATATAAAAATGGATTGAAGGCGAGTGAAGGGAGAAAAGAAGAAAGCGACGCACAGAAGGGGAGGGGAGGAGATTAGAGGAACTCTCAACAGTGCGGCGGAAGGAGATTGGAAAGGAATTGAGATTGGTGGCCCACAATGAATGCCGAAAATTGAAGCGGCGCACAAGCGAACTTCTTTCTGATTTGTTCATAGTGGAGAAATTGAAGCTGAGCACACCCATATCTCTTTTAGATCTGGGCAAGGAACTTTCTTCTCTTTTCAATTTCAGTGTTTGTTTTATTTTAATAATGTCTAGCTAAATTGTTTTAACTAGGGTTTGGATGGATTTTAGTTTTGGAATTATGTGATTATTTGTTTAGTTTGATTCAAAACTCGAATATTATTTGCATGAGAATTTTATATTGTTGTGCTTAATGCTTTAAAAGATTGTCCACCTTTTAATGATTTAATGATTTATGCATAGTTAACTAAAGGATTGTTATAAATTAGATCCATAGGCAATATAATTCACATGCTTAACTATGAGATCGAAAGGTGATTAGCTCATGTGTGGGAATCGAGGAAGTTTAGTGAGTTAAATCCCCTTTCGAGATTAGAGGTTTTCAAAGACTTAATGCTTATTTATTTCGTTGATACCTGCTCAAAAATCTGACAATGAAATTGAATTAATAAAAGGATTAATATGACTTGAGAAAACTTATTAATTAATTAAGGAAAATCCACCATCACATGCAAATAATTAAAAAATATTGTAAGGGTATTTTTGGTTTTGAATCGGATTGAATAAATAATTACATAACCCAAATTAAATGAAATCTAAACCCTAGTGCATTCATTAATTAATCTTTCTCCCAAGGAATTAAGTTTTCTATTTATTTTTATTTTTATTTATCCAATTAATTAATTAGTTCAACTTAGATTAAATTAAAATTGTTTTGGTATTGTGTTCTAGTTCTCGTGAGATCGACACTCTTTTTATCACTACATGCATATTTGACTAGGGTGCACTTGCCCGAACTAATTGTGCATAAATCGAACATCAAGTTTTTGGCGCCATTGCCGATGACTAGTTTATTGCATATCAAAACTGCATAATTTAGCCTTAGATTGAACATCTTTTTTTTTCTTTTTTAGGATTTGCAATTTTAATTTAATTTTATTATTTATTATTTTTTCATTTTTTTAAATTTTATTTTTAATTTTTTAATTTCTAGTATTTTTTTTTCTTCTTTGTAGGTTTCAATGGTGCATGATACGCGCCAGTGGTGGAGAATTGATACCCCTTGATCAAGAAATTGAAAAAACCCTAGTGTATTTATTAATTAATTTTTCTCACAAAGAATTCAGTTTTCTATTTATTTTTCTTTTTATTTATCGATTAATTAATTTGTTCAACTTAGATTAATTTAGAATCGTTTTGGTATTGTGATCTATTCCTCGTGGGATTGACATCTTTTCATCACTATATGCATATTTGACTAGGGTACAGTTGCCTGAATTAATTGTGCATTAGGAGGCTCAATATGCTACACCTACTCTGGATGACACTGCATCAAGCATTAGGAGGCCCAATGTGCAAGCAAACAACTTCGAGATCAAGCCTGCAACTATTCAGATGATCCAGATGAGTGTACAATTTTCTGGCCCTAATGATGATCCTAACTCTCATATTGCTAATTTTCTTGAAATATGTGATACTTTTAGGCATAATGGAGTTAGTGAGGATGCAGTTCGACTTAGGTTGTTTCCCTTTTCCTTGAAAGATAGAGCAAAAGAATGGTTTAATTCTTTTCCAGCAGATTCTATTACTACATGGAATGATTTTGCACAAAAGTTTTTATCTAAATATTTTTCACCTACTAAAACGGCTAAATTAAGGAATGACATAACAATTTTTCACAATTTGGTAATGAATTCTTATATGAGTCATGGGAGAGATTTAAAGAAATGCTTAGAAAATGTCCTCACCATAGTCTACCTGTTTGGATGCAAGTACAAACTTTTTATAGTGGCATTAATCAATCTTCTCGTTCAATGTTAGATGCAACTATAGGTGGTACCCTTATGAGGAAAACTCCCGAGAAAGCATATAAACTTTTGGAGGAGATGGCAACCAACAATTATTAATGGGACAATGAGAGAGCAAATAAAAAGGGAGTTGGAATTTATAATGTTGATTCTATCACTACTTTATCTATTTAAATTGCTGAATTAAATAAGAATTTGGGTAATTTGGGGAACAACTATGAATGCTTCCTCTTCTTCTTCCCATTTTCTTTCTTGTGAGCTTTGTGGGTGAGGAGGACATGCTAGTGTAGATTGTTAAGTAGGAAATCCTTTTTCTTTTGGTTCTTATGAACAAGCTAATTTTATTTCTTATGGTGGCAACATGTCAAATTTTAATCCCTACTCAAACACTTACAATCCAGGATGGAGAAGCCATCCTAATCTTCCTTGGAGTAATAATCAACAAAGAGTGCCCCCCGGCTTTCAACAACATCAAATTCCACAGGAGAAGAAACCAAATTTGGAATATATGATGGCAAAGTTTGTCAATAGTACAAGGGCAAGAATGCAAAGCTTGGAAACTCAAATTGGACAACTTGCCCAAGCAATTTCAGAAATACCACAAGAAGGCTTGCCTAGCAATACTAAGAAGAATCCAAGGGAGCATGTAAAAGCCATCACTTTGCGAAGTGGAAAAGAATTGGAAAGTAAAGAAAAACATGAAGAACATTCAAAAGAGGAAGAAATCCAAGAGCTTAAAGCTAAAGAAAATGATCATGAGTTATCAACGGAGAAAAAGATGTCAAGTTATGCCAAATTTTTGAAAGACATAATTGTAAGCAAAAGAAAGTTGGAGGAATTTGTGATGATGAAACTTAATGAAGAATGCTCTGCAATTCTACAAAATAAATTGCCTCCAAAACTTAAGGATCCAGGGAGCTTTTCTGTTTTCATGAAACTTGGATTAAAAGAACCAACACCCACCATTGTTTCTCTTCAGTTAGCTGATAGAAGTATCAAATATCCAAGGGGAGTAATGGAAGATGTTTTGGTAAAAGTGGATAAATTTATTTTTCCTATTGACTTTATTATTCTAGACATGGAAGAGGATCATGATATGCCCTTAATTTTAGGGAGACCTTTTCTCACCACCGGGAGAGCTTTAATTGATGTCCAATAAGGAAAACTTAGTCTTAGAATTAATGATGAAGAAGTTGTGTTTGATGTGTTTAAGGCTATGAAACATTCAAATGGAAATGAAAATGAAGTCTTAAGGATAGATTGCATTGATGATTTGGTGGATAGGAAATTTCATGCATTTAGGTTAGATGACCCCATAGAAAATTGCATTGCTAACTCTTTTGATGTGAAGGATCAAATTTTAGTTGAACAACACGAGGAGGCTGTGGGCTATTTGGGAGAAAAGCAAAAATTCAATCCATCCAAAAGAGAGAAATTGCTACCTTTGGATGTTTCCTCTTCCTCTTCTTCAAAAGCCAAACCATTAATTGAGAAGCCTCCTATTCTTGAACTTAAACCTCTTCCTTCTCATTTAAAATATGTTTATATGGGGGATTCATCTACCTTACCTATGATTATTTCTTCTTCTTTGATAGGTCTTGAGGAAGAAAAGTTCATGAGGGTTCTTATGGACCACAAAAAGGCATTTGGATGGAGCATTGCTAATATTCATGGAATAAGTCCATCAATTTGCATGCACAAAATCTTGATGGAAGAAGGATTCAAGCCTATGGTGCAACCCCAAAGGAGGTTAAATCCTAATATGCAAGAGGTAGTAAAGAAAGAGGTGATAAAATGGCTTGATTCAAGTATTATCTTTCCTATCTCTGATTCTTCTTGGGTAAGTCATGTGCAAGTTGTGCCTAAAAAGGGCGGGATTACTGTGGTGAAAAATGAAAATAATGAATTAATTCCCACAAGAACATTAACGGGATGGAAGGTGCATGTGTATTGATTATAGGAAATTAAATGATGCTACTAGAAAATATCACTTTCTCCTCCCCTTCATTGATCAAATGATTGAAAAACTTACGGGTCAAGAATTTTATTATTTTCTCTATGGTTATTCTAGTTATCACCAAATTTCTATTGCTTCTGAAGACCAAGAGAAAACCACTTTTACGTGCCCATATGGAACATTTGCATTTAGGAGAATGCCCTTTGGTTTGTGTAATGCTCCTACAACATTTCAAAGGTGCATGATCTCTCTCTTTTCAGACTTTATTGATGATTTTATGGAAATTTTTATGGATGATTTCTCTATTTTTGGATCTTCATTTGATACATGCTTGCATAATTTGTCTTTGGTGCTCAAAAGATGTGAAGAATCTAATCTCGTTCTTAATTGGGAAAAGTGTCACTTTATGGTTAGAGAAGGGATTGTTTTGGGCCACAAAGTGTGATCTAAAGGCATTGAAGTGGATCGAGCAAAAATTGAATTAATTGAAAAACTTCCTCTTCCTAAATCCATAAAAGAAGTTAGAGGTTTTTACAGGAGATTTATTAAAGACTTCTCTAAAATTGCCAAGCCTTTAACTAATCTTCTAGTAAAAGATGCACCTTTTCAAATCACTGATGATTGTATACTTGCATTTAATTGTTTAAAAGAGAAATTGATCCAAGCTCCTATAGTTCTAGCCCCCATGTGGAATTTGCCTTTTGAGATGATGTGTGATGCAAGTGATGATACTCTAGGTGCAGTTTTAGGAAAAAGAATAGACAATAAATTTCATATCATTTATTACGCAAGTAGAACTATGAATGATGTACAAAAAAATTATTCAACAATTGAAAAGGAACTACTTGCTGTAATGTTTGCTATTGAAAAATTTAGACCTTATTTGATATTATCTAAAGTAATTGTCTATACTGACCATTTTGCATTAAAGTATTTACTTGCTAAAAAAGATGCTAAACCTAGGTTGTTAAGATGGATTTTATTGCTACAAGAATTTGTCTTAGAAATTAAGGATAAAAAAGGCATTGAAAACTTGGTGGCTGATCACTTGTCAAGATTAAATGGGGAGCATGTGGAAAACATGGCTAAACAATCTTTGCATGATGAATTCCCTGATGAAAAATTATGCTTTGTGCGAGATAATGATGAACCTTGGTATGCTGATTTTGCTAATTTTCTTGTAGGTAATGAGTTGCCCCCTGACATGTCATTTCATCAAAAGAAAAAGTTTTTATCAGATGTAAGGTACTATCTTTGGGAGGAACCATACCTATACAAGATTTGTGGAGATGGCATGGTGAGGAGATGCATACCTCATGAGGAAATGCATAGCATACTCAGTTTTTCTCATGACAAAGAAGTGGGTGGACATCATGGACCTTCTAACACAGCGACCAAGGTTTTGCAAAGTGGCTTTTATTGGCCTACCTTATTCAATGATGCTTATGCCTATGTAAGTGCTTGTGATCGATGCCAACGGACAGGTAATATCTCAAGGAAAAATGAGATGACCCTCAACAATATTCTTATTTGTGATATTTTTTATGTTTGGGGCATTGATTTCATGGGTCCTTTTCCCAAATCTTTCAATAATGAGTATATACTTGTTGCCGTTGATTATGTGAGTAAATGGGTGGAAGCTAGTGTGTGTCCCACTAATGATGCAAGGGTTGTCATAAAATTTTTGAAGAAAAATATTTTCACTAGATTTGGTAGTCCTAGAGCTATCATTAGTGATGGAGGTACACATTTTTGTAATAAACAATTTGAAAATTTATTGGCTAAATATGGTGTTACCCATAAGATGGCTACCCCCTATCATCCTCAAACTAGTGGACAAGTGGAAATTTCAAATAAGGAATTGAAAAATATTTTGGAAAAGACTGTGAGCTTGTTTAGAAATGATTGGTCTTTAAAATTAGATGATGCACTTTGGGCTTACAAGATAGCTTTCAAAACACCTATTGGAATGTCTCCTTATCGACTAGTTTTTGGTAAGACTTGTCATCTTCCTGTTGAATTAGAGCATAAAGCATATTGGGCTCTCAAATTGCTTAACTTTGATTTGCAAGCCGCAAGTGCACAATGAAGATGACATTGAATGAGCTTGAAGAATGGCAGCATGAAGCTTACGAAAATTCTAGGCTTTATAAAGAAAGAACCAAGGCATGGCCTGATGCGCACATTAAAAAGAAGGAGTTCAAAGTTGGAGAGAAGGTTCTTCTCTATAATTCTAGATTGAAGCTTTTTCTAGGCTAGCTAAGGTCAAGATGGAGTGGTCCCTACACAGTAACTCAAGTTTTCCCTTATGGTGCAATTGAAGTCTCTCATGAAACTAAGAGCGCTTTCAAAGTTAATGGGCAACGATTGAAGCATTATGTTGATGGTGGACATATATCTTTCTCCAAATCCACCATTCAATTGAAGGATCCTCGAGAATGACAACTTAGTCAAGCTAATGATTATAAAGAAGTGCTTGATGGGAGGCAACCCATTTGAAATATTATTTATTATTATTATTATTATTTCTCTTATTTTTTATAATATTTTTGGATTGATTTCTTATTTCAATTTTTTTTTCTTTCTTCTTCTTTTTAGGACATGTTGAATAAAGAAATCCGGCCCATCTTCTTCAAAAGAATAAGGCCAACAATCTTCAAGCATTTCCAGAAGGCATACATCAAGGGAGTATTGCTTTTCTTTTCCTCTTTTCTTATTTTTTAACATAGGGGACAATGTTTAATTTAAGTGTGGGGGTGGGAAATTCAATAATTTTTCTCAATTTTTTTTGATTGAAAAAAAAAATAGAAGAAATTTATAATGTGCATGAATGTTGATTTTCTTTAGAAAAATATTTTATTTTCATGTCTGGGCCGATTTCATGTTTCCTATATTAATTTTGGTTCAATGCATAGTTAACTCAAGATTGGGAATTGTTCTATTTGATTATTGATTTTAGGTTTGACAGTGTTAAGGAAAATGAATTGATTGTGCCAGATTATCATGATTGTTGAAATATATGCTTCTTGGCAAAATTCGTGAGATTTTGTGATCATGCATGATTGATTATGTGAGAATAGTATTGTGATTATTTCTTGAAACTAGGCCTAAACAGAGTTGAAGTAAAATGGGATGATGAAAAAAAAAAAAAAAGCAAAACAAAAAAGAAAAAAAAATATTGTTATTGCTATGTATCTACTCCTATGTTTTGAGCTGCTTAGTAGTAATTGGAGGTTGACAGTGTGCTCATGCATCATCCTTCACGTTAAATGGTAGTGAAAGTAAAGCAAGATTGCTATGGGGTAAACAGCGTAGTTCAAAATTTTTGAACTTACCCCGATCCTGGCGATTGGATCAACATCGAAATTAAATCATTTACAAACAAATAAATAAATCTAACCTTTAGATTATCAAGTCGTTCGCGGATTCGAGCCGTCCAAGCGTCCGGCCTCTAACTCGTGATACGCGGCACGCGTTCGTTGGCAAGGAGAGCGAAATAGGGGTGCTAGCTCCTTCTCCTTTGCGCGGCTTGTGTATGGACGGTAAAAGAACGCCCTCGTTTCGTGTTGATGCCAAAAGAAACGGGGAAGAGTGTAACACCCCATGTTACCAGTGTTAGAAAAATGAAAGGAAAGCCCAAGAAGGCCCTTGACATGGAAGGGCTTAGGCCGGTATCATAATACCGAGGCAAGGGTATTTTGGTAATTTGGGTAGTGAGACCCGATAAGAGGTTGGGTATAGACCTTGGGTATTGCCTAGTGCTGGGAGTAAGAATTTTAGCTACATTTAATAGGCCCTTGAATGGTGTGAGAAGCCAAGAGTGGTTGTGAGCAGCGGGGTAGCAATAAAAATGGCCGAATCGACTGCAGGGAAGGCCCCGGGACTCGAATGACCGGGAATAAAGGCATGGAACGAGTGAGCATCCCGAGATATGATTTTTGGTGTCAAGAGAAATTGGACTGGAGACAGTTTTCGGTATCGCTATAATACAGCGAAAAATACCGAATGGGCCGCAGGTTTTACCGATAGCCTCCGACAAAGTGCTGGAGCCTGAAGGGTGGTCAGGTGTTGTGAGGCTAGCATGATGGAAGCGGCTCTGGTATGGACAGAAGTCCCAGCTAGGTGCCGGGATGAATCTGACCTTGAAGTGAAAGGTTAGAAATTAATTTTGGTAAATAAATCAAACAAGGGAGTCTTAATGGTGATTTTGACAAGGTTTTGGTCATGGGAGACATGCATGTATGTATGTGCATGTGTAAAGGGTTGTGCATAAGTGTATCTATGGGCATGTGTATTGTGTAGATATTTTGAGAATATATGAGTGATTAAAGAAATTTTAAAGGAAAAAGATTATTAGTCACTCAAGCATTTAATGAGGCAATGATGGTGGCTTTTCTTTAATTCCAAAAGAAAATATTTATGTCTCTCACCATTAATGAAGGCCTTTATGATGTTGGAAGAGAAAAGAAAATTAATTGGAAAAGAAAAATTGTGTCTTGAGATGGAAGACATGATCCAATGGCCTAGATCTATTCTTGAAAGATGGAAGACTTGGCCATTAAGCCTTGATTGTGGTGATGACACTTGGCAAGCCATGGATCAAGTAAAATGGAAGTTTATTTTTAATTCAAAAAGGTAATGGAATTATATATTTATATATATATAAGAAAGGAAAGAGATGAGAGATTTCTCCCATTCACTTGAATGAAGAAAGGAAGAAAGAAGAAGAGAGAAAGAAGAAGAAAAGGGAGAAGAAGAAGATGTCCAAGAAGCTTAGAGGTAAAAGTTATGAAATCTTCTTGTACTCTTCATTTTTAAAGGATCCTTTGATGATCCTAGGCTTGTTTTTCATGAAGGGTTTGAGAAAATTAGGGGAAGTGATTTTGGAGGCTTGAAGTTGTTGGAAACTTGAAGATCCATGGAATATTGAGGTAAGGGGAAAACCCCAAGTGGATGGTGGCTAACAAGACTCTTGTATGCATTTTAACATTTTTGTGCTTGCTTTGCATATGCTTGTGTGTATGAGACTCATGGCCATGAAGTTGTGTGTTGGGGTGGGTATGTTGAAGCCTTTAACCTTAATGGTTGAGGTATTGGAACCCTAGGCACTTGCATATGGCATTGGCATCTATATTGTTAATTTTCATACTTTATGTCATTGCACCCTTACTGAGCTCTTGGAGCTCATGAGGTTTATTTTGACCTCTTGTAGGTATTGAAGCATGCTATGGAAGGGTTTGGCAAGAGAAAGAGGCTTGAGCATGAAGAATTTTGTATATTTTTCCAAATGGTGTAATTTTTTTGCCTAATTTGTATATGTCTTGTGTAAGGGTTTCTTTAAGCCCAAAGGGTACATTTTGATGTGTATATATGGAAAGAAAAATTTGGAGAATTTGGGCATTTTTGGGGTGTTGGAAAATTAGAAAATTCAAAAAGGGAGGTTGCTGGATTTTTCTGGAGCAGGCAAGCCGGGGCAGCAGTAGGGGGCGCGCGCGCGTGCGGCAGGCGCGCGGCTAGCCTGCGCGGCCGGCCCGCGTGGTCGCTGCTGGGGCCAGGCCGCGGGCTGCGGCAGCCCCAGGTACCGCGCGGTCGGGCCCAGGGAGGGCCCAGCCGGCCGTGGGGCCCGCGTGGGAAAAAAAAAAGGGAAAAATTCTAAAATTAGGGGAATAAAAGGGGGAATAATAGGGCCCAATTTTGAGAGATTTTGGGCTATAGAAAAAACTATAAAATTCCCTGAAGGAGTGATGAAATGTTGGAAAATTGGAGGATTTTCTGAGTATGAGTTTCCCCTTAGTCTAGCCCGGTGTTAAGAAGCATCTTGAAGCCCTTGGGCGGTGTAGCGGGTTATTTCTTCGTTCATAAGAAACGCGCGAGGTCCTAGGGTGTTTATGGATCCTGGGTAAGTGAAGGGCCAGACGAAGCCTAGTTCCCACCTAGGGCGTTTCGTCATGAAACATAGTCTACCCTTCAAATTCGGGCTTTGGGGCGAGGAATCCAGGAGATTATCGTCGGTAACACCCACGAGTGGGACGGGGGTGTTACAAAGAGTGAACGGCAATACGTTTTTCAACTCTTAAAAAATGACACCAAAAATCACACCCATTTTGGGCAACCCATAAAGGGATATTTATAAGGAAATATCCTAGGGTTTCTAAAACCCTAATGGATTGGGCTAACCCATTAATTCTAATTTAATTAGAATCTTAAGTGGGCTTATTCTAGTCCAACTAGAAATATAATTAAATGGCCCAATCCTTTTATAGGTTAAATAAAATATTATGGCCCAAATCTAATTCAAGCTCAAATATATTTTATTTAATATTTGGCCCAAATCTAATTTGGTCCAAATATAATATTTAATATTTGGCCCAAATCTAATTTAGTCCAAATGTAATATTTATTTTAATATTTGGCCCAAATCCAATTTAGTCCAAATATAATATTTAATTTAATATTTGGCCCAAATCTAATTTAGTCCAAATATTAACTTAAGCCCAAATATATTTTATTTCCTATTTGCCACTCCAACAAATAGAAAATTATTAAATTAGAAACTCCTTCATAATTTAATCAATTGACATTTTAGGAAACTCTTTCCATTATGACGACCCCTCGCAATATCGACGTCAATACGTCTATTTGTTCTTTTTTCGTGAGAACCTACGACGGCACAACTTCTTGCCGAAGTGTCCCACTTAACCATACGTCCACTCTCCTGGTTTAAGCCAAGGACCGTGCCTATTGCGTATGACTCATTAGGCTTCCGAATATGTTGGCAATGTGTCGGTACGAACACATAAGACAAGATTGGCCTCTAGCAAGGCATCATGCCTACCCAATTATTCAGAAAGATTCATAATCCGCAAATAACCTTTCACGAACATGGTTACCATGTAATTCGATCCTCTCGTCAATGTATCTTATGTGATCTCAAGTATGGCGACGTATTGCTTGATAACAATCACATGAGTTTTGTTCGGTCTTCCGAATATCTTCACTTAATTAGAAAGTAAATCAATAACTCCTTATTGATCTCTTTCACCATGGCCATGGATTTAAAGTGAATATCCACTGAAGGCGCTTTAGATACATCATCCTCTATCAAGGGATAGACGAGTCCCATCTTGGCTATGCACCCATCTCCATAAGCTTCACGATATACCCAACGATCGTCCACGTGCAGCCTATGTCTAGGCCCATCAAAACGATGTCAAAGCATACCGATCTTCTTATGAGATGACCGTGACAACCTCAGGTCCAAGGATTAGTTACACCCATCTCGTATGAGAATACCATCAACATATAACCAAAATGGATTCTCATGGCGAGTCATGTCTAGTGACACGTTCTCCAACATTGGTCACCTATGTACTTGTCTAGGCATCCCCATGCCTATGGGTGTGAGACCCCGGTTACTATCACATAGCAAAAACATAGCATATACAAGTCTTACCGCAATTGTCAATGTCCATTCTTGACATTGCTACAACTTGGGACGTTTAATGATGTCTAGAAACTGTGATGCATCATCTCACATCTTTACAAATTAATCACAGTATACATCATATGGACTTCTATCTAGTTTCATCCAGTTATTACAATAATAACAAGAAACTAATAGAATGACTTCTTGTGAATTTGAACAACTCCTTATTCAAATAATAAACATGATTACAATTGTCAGTGTACAACATGCCCAATCTGATTGGGTCTAGAGCACCTACACTAACAGGTAGTTCAAAATATGAGTATGCAAATGCATTCTAAGAAATTATTTAGGGGAGTAACCGAGTGTCTTCATCACAAAATGTTGATATTCGTGTCAAAAACCAAGTAATGCTTATAAAAGAGTGATTAAAAAAAAATCATTATCACTGTTACTCCTTATGTTTGTAGTAGTGGAGAGAAGTGATTGCAAGAAAACTATTGCATGATTCAAAAGTGATGATTTTGTATGACTAATTCTTTCAATTAATACTTTTGGATTTAGAGTTGATATGATAATATGGATGATAATCAATTTTGTGATTAATTATGCGTTGATATGTTATTGGAATTCTTGATTTTGCCCTAGCATGAAAATGAAATGTTTATTTTGTATTTCTTCTCTACTTTGCTTGAAGACAAGCAAAAGGTTAAGTGTGGGGGTATTTGATAGGGCTTAATTGTTTATATATTTTTATCTTAATCTTATGCTATTTTTCCTACATAAAATGTGCGTTTATATGGATTTTATATTATTTCAATCTCTTTTTGTAGGAACCCAGCAAATGATAATATTTCGAAGATTTGGGCGTAAAAAGAAAAAAAATATTATAAAGTTAATTTTAAAATTAATATTTTAATAAAAAATAAATAAATATTCTAAATAATGAATATTATAATATAATTAAATTTATTATAATTAATAGTATATTAAATATTATACATTAAATTGTAATATTTATATATGTATTAAATTATATATTTTCTTATATTATTTATATTTACATATATAAAATTATAAAAGGTTAAATAATATATTTATATATATTAGAAATGGTGGCAGTGGCGTGTGAAGTGCCTTAGGGCTCCATGTGCGCATATATATATGTATGATAATATATAAAAATGGATTGAAGGCGAGTGAAGGGAGAAAAGAAGAACACGACGCATAGAGAGGGGGGAGATTAAAGGAACTCTCAGCAGTGCGGTGGAAGGAGATTGGAAAGGAATTGAGATTGGAAGCGCACAATGAACGCTGGAAATTGAAGCGGCGCACAGGCGAACTTCTTTCTGATCTGTTCATAGTGGAGAAATTGAAACGGCGCACACCCAAATCTCTTTTAGATGGGAGGCAACTTTCTTCTCTTTTCAATTTCAGTGTTTGTTTTATTTTAATAATGTCTATCTAAATTGTTTTAGTTAGGGTTTGGATGGATTTTAATTTTGGGATTATGTGATTATTTGTTTAGTTTGATTTAAAACCCGATTATTATTTGCATGAGGATTTTTTATTGTTGTGCTTAATGCTTTAAAAGATTGGTCACCTTTTAATGATTTAATGATTAATGCATGACTGACTAAAGGATTATTATAAATTATATCCATAGGTAATATAAATCACATGCTTTACTATGAGATCGAAAGATGATTAGCTCATGTGTGGGAATCGAGGAAGTTTAGTGAGTCAAATCCCCTTGTGAGATTAGAGGTTTCCAAAGAACTTAATGCTTATTTATTTCGTCGATACCTGCTCAGAAATCTGACAGTGAAATTGAATTAATAAAGGATTAATATGACTTGAGAAAACTTATTAATTAATTGAGGAAAATCCACCATTATATGTAAATAATTAAAAAATACTGTAAGGGCATTTTTGGTTTTGAATCGGATTGAATAAATAATTATATAACCCAGATTAAATGAAATCTAAACCCTAGTGCCTTCATTAATTAATCTTTCTCCCAAGGAATTCAGTTTTCTATTTATTTTTTTTATTTATCCAATTAATTAATTAGTTTAACTTAGGTTAAATTAAAATTGTTTTCGTATTATGATCTAGTTCTCGTGGAATCGACACTCTTTTTATCACTATATGCATATTTGACTAGGGTGCACTTGCTCGAATTAATTGTGCATAAATCGCACATCAAAACACTCAGCATGTCTGACATTAAACGCCTCATAGAAGAGGTGCTAGAATAGAAATAGGTAATGATGATACCAAGGGTAACTCCCTCGAAAGGGTTCCCTCTATCTGGGGAACTCCAAAGGCGACCAGTGCAACCAGGGTTCAAACTGCATCACTTTTCGATATACTCCGGAAGGGAGGACCCTGAGAAGCACTTACAACATTTTGTCACAGTAGTCGTGTTACATGGATGGAATGAGGTCACGAGGTGCAGGGCTTTCCCACTCTCCCTGGCAGGACAAGCTCAACAGTGGTTCACTGAATTACCAACAGGACATATATGATAATTCGAACAGTTGAAGAAAGAATTCCTAAATGCATTCTCCGTCTATCTACCGAAGAAGAAGAGTGCAATATATCTAATGAGCTTACAGCAGAAGCTGAATGAATCCCTGAAGTAATATATGGAGTGATTCAGAGCCGCGATGCAAGAAGTAAGGGATCTCCCAGTCGGGTTAGCAGCGTCAGCCCTACTAAACGGAACTACATACGCCCCGCTTAGTCCTTAGCTTTTTTAGAGCCAAATTCTGTGACTAATTTGTTCAACCGAGCAGAATAGTTTGTCATCCAAATGGAAATTTGGGATGCAGGGGAAGGTAATAGAAGAGAAAGGGAAACCCAACCCAAAGTGCGAAGGACCTTACAAAATTAAGAAGATGTTAGGCCCCAACATGTACACACTACCGACACTACAAGACGAGGCGATAGGAAAAGCTTGGAACACCATGCACCTCTAGAGGTACTTCCCAGCTTTAGCCCTAGGGGAAGGGACGAAGCGCGAGACGTAGAGTTGAGCCTGTCACTAGAAGCGTTACTCGACCTGGCTGGAGGCCGAAATTATCTTTAATTTTCCATTGTAATAAAATCTCCAATAAATAAAAAAATATACCCCCTGTATTCCCATGGAGTAGGCAAAAAAATAAGCTGAACCACGTAAAATTTGCTTAGGCCCAGATTATTTGTATGTGTCATAGAATGTGATGCAGGTATGGCGGTTAAAGTACAGCCCTCTCCCGAAGGTCAAGTCGCCTAGTGGCAATCTGGTGCCAATAACCATGAGTTAGCCTGGGATTACCAGAACATCCGATACCTATACTCGCAGACTCACCCAGATCCCTCATTCGAGTTGGGTGCTATGCCTTTTTGGTTAGACCCAACTCCTTGGTTGATTTGGCGCCTAGGTCTCCCTGCAAACTTGGATGTCTGGTAGGAATCCTACGCCGAACCACTGGCCAAACCTAGATTCCCTAAGGTAGACTAGCCCAAGTAAGGCATGAAGAGACAACAACCCTATGACAGTTCTTCCATGATTTCGCTTATCAAAGTTGAGTCACCCAGTTGCAATCTGGTGCCTATGACCACGAGTTGGCCCAGGGTCACCAGAACATCCGATGCCTATGCTCGCAGACTCACACGGATCTCTCATTTTAATTGGGTGCTATGCCTTTTTGGCTAGACCAAACTCCTTGATTGATCCGGTGCCTAAGTCTCCTAGCAAACTTGGATGTCTGGTAGGAATCCTGCGCCAGACCACGGGCCAAATCCAGATTCCTTGAGGTAGACTGGCCCAAGGAAGGCATGAAGAGACAACAACCCTATGACAGTTGTAATACCCCAGAATTCAATGTAAAGCTTGGATGTTGCAATAAAATGTTTCAAATGAAAGTTTAGAGCTAAAGTGTAAACAGGGATGGTTTTAGGGCATTAAACCAAACCCAAGTGCAAATATCACAACTTGTAAAAAGGATAGCTTGTTTCCAACAAAAAGAATGATTGGTTTGAGAATTTTCCCTAAAGTCTTAAAGTGTTAAGATTGTAATGATTGATTTTTATCCTAAAAGTCTAAACTTGGAGGATTAGGATTGGCTAGGATTTTCTTGCAAAGGAAGAAGATGTTAGAGCTAATCTTGAAGGTGTATTTGGAAGCCTAGGATTGGAAGAAGTGGAGGCTTGCATTGGAAGATTGTAAAAATTTCAAAGTTGTAATAATTACTAGGGTGGAAAATGAGTAACTTGGAGGCCAAGTGAAATCTAGAGGATTTGGGAATTTAAAGGCTATATAAAGGGAAGAAGGTAAGGCCACGTTAAGCTAAGGAGAAAGAAAGAAAGCAAGTGCAAGAAAAACCAAAGAAAAACCAAAGAAGGGAAGGATAGAGAGACCAGGTCAGAAAATTGAAAAAAGAAAAAGGAAGTCGAAGAGGTATGCCAATTTTCTTTTTGTAGGATCATAGAGCATGAAAAGGGAGTCCATAGGTTCAAACAGAAGGTGAATCGGAGTTAAAATGAGCAAGATATAGCCGTTTTAATTTCTAGGTGCAGAATTCGTAACATGGAGGAGGGCAGCGCGTGACCACCCTTCTAGGGGCGCGTTCGAGCATGTGAGATGCCCTTTTTCCCTGAAATTTCTATGTAATAATCCTCTTTTAATTCCCTATAACCCTATATAAAAATATTTTGATTTGGTGATATAAAACTTCTGTAACTGCAGCAAAACCAAGGTCGATACCTTGTAAACAGTAACTCCGAAAGGTAAACTGATAAGGTGAGTGGTTATTGCATCCAATAAACTCCATATTGGTCATATTTTGGTTCATTTGTGTAATGATTGTGGTTTACACTTCATGCTTCTCTTTGTTAAAGTATATTTCTCCGTTCCTGCATGCATCTTTGGTGTGTGGATGGTTAATGAGGCGGGTGTGGTGATTTGGGGAAGGAATCTGGTGCCCTCGATGGGGCTAAGGAGTCTGGTGCCCTCGGAGGGGCTAAGGACATCTAACTCCAATCACGTGCCTTGGTGGCTAAGATGTTTGAGGAGAATTTATTCTCACATTGCATTTTACATCTGCATGCATTACCACCTTTGAACCATCTCACTTAGATGTTATTATCTAACTTGGGTGTTTCATACCCCTAGGACATTCAGCGTCCTAGCTTTATCAGGAGTATCAGGTGTTACAGGTTTCAAATCAAAGCGTGGGCAAGGAGGTGGAGCTTCGCTAGCTTTTGGATTTTTGTTTTATTATGTACCCTTGTAACCTAAGTAATATATTGTGAATAACAGGTAGGGTACTCAGGGTTGTAAGAGGTGTGTGTATGTGGGTGTCCTACATCTGTACCTATAATGATGTGTTGAGTCATTTTTTTGGAATGTTGGAAGTTATGAGCATTTCTAGTACTTGGGAATGAAATCTAGTGGAAACCTGCTTTATTTAGCTTTGGTTAAGCTTGCAGGTTTGATCCAATGCTTCCGTTGGTAAGGGTTTCCATAACGCCCATAGGTGATATCTTCTTATATTTCACGTTGTTTTATATGTGGAAAAGTGGGATGTTACAACAATTCTACCATGATCCCGCTTATTGGAGTTGAGTCACCTAGTTGCAATTTGGTGCCTATGATCATGAGTTGGCCCGGTATCACCAGAACATCCGATGTCTATGCCTGCAAACTCACCCAGATCCCTCGCTTGAGTTGGGTGATATGCCTTTTAAGCTAAACCCAACTCTTTGGTGGATCTGGCGCCTAGGTCTCCCGGCAAACTCAGATGTTTGGTAGGAATCATGCGCCGAACCATTGGCCAAACCCAGATTCCCTAAGGTAAACTAACCCCGAAAGATAGACATGGAGAACACAATGATCCATCCTGGGATCACCGGATGCTTCGAAGACTGTGCCCACAGGCTCATCGGGATCCCTTGACTGAGTCCGATGCTATGATTCCAAGCTAGACCCGACTCCTTGGCTAATCTAACGCCTAGGCCTCTCGGCAAGCTCAGACACCGGATAAGAATTCTGCAGAGGAACTTATCTATCGAGGGCATGGTTGCCCAGAGATAATTTGGTACTCCAGCCCCCGGTTGAAGTTGATATTTTACTCTTGAGTAAAAAAATGGTTTTGATAATGACTATATGAAAATCAATCTATGTGGATTATATGAATGAGAAAATGAATTTTTAGTATATAAGTCTTAAAGCAAGATATGAAATATTGAGTATGGATGTAAGAATGATTTGTTTCAAATTATACTTTTGATAATCTCAACTTGCTTGTTTAGAATAATTTGTTTCAAATCATACTTTTGATAATCTCAACTTGCTTTCAAGATAATCAAAATGAGTCTTTAAAGAATCGAATAAGGATGTATTGAAAATTTAAGATTTTCAAAAGGATAGTCAACTATCAGGTTCATTCTGTTGACTATGCATTGAAATAGTCGACTATTTTGATTGTTCTGTCGACTATTTTAACATCTGTCGACTATCGAGTAAGGATAGTCGACTATGCCTTTTGGTCTGTCGACTATTTTTATTCATAAGTTTCAAAATTTTCTTCACATTTTTGCATCTGTCGACTATTGGAATGTGTCTGTCGACTATTGAAAATTTGTGTTATAAGATAGTCGACTATTCGTTTTGTCTGTCGACTATTTCTTGCTTTACATGTAAAAATAGTCAACTAATCCTTTTCTCTGTCGACTATTATGTTTCACAGAATTTTATAACGGCTAGTTTTTCAACTCCAACGGTCACAAAAACGGCTAGTTTCTTCTTCAATCTTTATGAATGCTTATATATACAACTCATGGATGATCAAGGAGAGGCTAATGGACGGAAACAAGATGATCTAGCAATTGCAAACAATTTTATTCGAGCTTATAGTGTTTGGGCTTTCATTGTTTTATTTTTCTCTCCAAGGCTTTGCTGTTCTATCATTGTAAATTTATTGTTAAGCCTTGTTTTTCATTGTGAGAGAACTTGTAACTAAGAGTGTTAACTCTTAGCTTATCTCTTTCATTTGTATCGTTTCTATTTTCCTAGCTTGTGTAGCTAGAGGGCCCATTAAATTGGGAGGTTGTATTTCTTCCTAGCAGTAGCTAGAGGGCCCATTAAATTTGGAGGTTGTACATTGCCTAGTCAAGGACTAGAGGACCTACTCATATTGAGTAGGGGGTTGATAGTGATATTGGTTTTAAAATCTTTAGTGGATAACTAAGGTAGTGGATTAAGCTTGGAAGGCTGAACCACTATAAATCTGTGTCTTCACTACTCTTTATACTTTCTCTTTTAAGCTTGCATCGTTGCACTTTTGACTTTGTGTAATCATCAATAAGACCACATAATTATTCCTCTTTACACAAAAATATTTTCACTTTCCAAAAGAAATTTTTTTTATATACCAATTCACCCCCCCTCTTGGTGGATACCGCATCAGCTCAATTCTAACAGAAGTAAGATTTTTGGATATTCTGGAACCCTTGATTAAGTTTAGGTGCTAGACCCGACTCCTTGGTTGATATTTTTACTCTTCAATTTTGTCTAAGGACAAAACAGAATAGTGGGGGGCAATTGTTGTGCCATGGAAAATAGGTTGAGAAAAAATGAGAATTTTTAAAGAAAAAATAAAAACACTCGCTGCAGTATGCCACAAGCCCACTTGCGGCAAAGGATTTACGGCAGTGTGCCGCGAGCCCCCTTGTGGATGAGGTAAAACCTTGCGGTGAGACCTTGTGGCAGAGGTAAAACCTTGCGGCGAGACCTTATGATGGAGGTAAAACCTTGCGGCAAGACCTTGTGGCGGAGGTAAAACCTTGCGGTGTGACCTTGTGGCGGAGGTAAAAGCTTGCAGCGAGACCTTGTGGCGAAGGCAAAACCTTGCGGCGAGACCTTGTGGCGGAGGTAAAACCTTGCGGCGAGACCTTATGGCAAAGGCAAAACCTTGCGACAAGCCTTGTGGCAAGACCTTGCATCAAAGACTTGATTGTAGCCACACACCTCAAACATGATTCATTCAACAAGCGACACGTGTCAGCATCAAGCATCCTTGAGAATTGTTCCCTATAAATAACCAGCTATAGCATATTAAAAAGGACTTCCAATTTTTGGTAAAATCTAGACACTTTGAATGTACCTTTACTATTTTTCATAAATAGTTTTTGGGATTCGAGACTGACTTTGGCATCGGAGGGTCATCGCGGGGGAAGATTCCTGCAAGCCTTCTAACCCCTTTTTTGAGCATTAGCAGGGCCAAATCCTTGCGGCGAACCTAGCAGCGAAGTAAAAAGCTTGCACTGAGACCTCATGGCGAAGGCAAAAGCTTACGGCGAGACCTAGCAACGAAGGCAAAAGCTTGTGACAAGACCTCGTGGCGAAGGCAAAAGCTTGCGGCGAGACCTGGTGGCGAAACCTTGTGGCAAGAGCTTGTGGAAAGAGCTAGTGGCGAGAGCTAGTGGTGAGAGCTTGTGGCAAGAGCTAGTGACGAGAGCTAGTAGCGAGAGATAGTGGCAACCTTGTGGCAAGAGCTAATGGCGAATCCTTGTGGCGAGCATCCTAGCGGCAATCTCCCTTGAGGCGACATCTCTTACGGCAATCTAACCTCACCCGACACCGAGCTCGAGTGGACCCCACATCACAAATTTTAATTGTTGTATTTTGGCAACAACACCTATTTCTCTATCTCTTCTACGAAAGCTCTATAAATGACATATTTTACAAAATTTGATCGTTGGATCTTGAATCTGATCACTTTATCACCATGAAATCAATCCCGATCTACAACAAGGTAAGATTTTTAGTTTTATTAACTTTACTTTTAGCATAGATTCATGAGGTGTTTATGTATATATGAGTTATTCGGTTTGACCAAAATTTTAAGCTTAGATCTACGGAGTTTCGACCGTTGGATCTTACTAATTTTTGGATATGTTAGATGAAGGAGGTAAGGGAGTCAAGTAGTGGCCTTGGATCGCTAGAAAATGCTGGTTGTGGTGCTCGATAACGATGAGCAGTGTGTTTTTTTTTTTTGTTTAAATTTGGCTGAAAATTAAAAATCAGATCTATAAAAATTTAATCGTTAGATCTAGTTTATTTTTAGATATATTAACCTCTTTGGCTTAACGATTCTAATGATAGGCTCGGATCGTAGAAACCTCCGGTCAACGGCGGTGGCGGTGAGGCTAGTTTAGGTTGTTTTTTTAAAAAAATTTAAGTTCAATTTCTTTACGAGTACCTAATAGTGTAAACTGTCAAATTATCTAATCTTTAAAAAAAATTCATGCTTATTGTCTTTATACGGTTGATATATCATTGTGCCATTTCAAGGTCTTAAGGTTTAATGAAGTCGTGGTCTTCATAGACGACATCTCCTTCTTATCAAAAGAATTTTTATATACCGTCTGTGTACGTTTCTAGGTTCCAGGAGTTCTTCAGCTTATCATTTCTCCTTTTCTTTAGAAACAACTAGAAGATCATGTCAAGATTGGGTTTTCCATGCAGTGCTTGCAAGCACTTGAGAAGAAGATGTATCTAAGGGTGCATCTTTGCCTTTTATTTCTGCAATGAAGTAAGAACTACTGATTTTGAAGCTATTTACAAGGTTTTTGGCACTAGAAATGCTTTCAATCTCCTAACCCATTTTCCGGTAAGAGACTGTAATAAGGCTGTTGCTACAATCTTGTATGAAGCTTAAGCTAGGATTCAAGATTCGATTTACGACTATGTATCTGAAATTTTTTCCCTCCAACAGTAGATATGATGAACCCTAAATCCTTAATCTTTTCGAGTTTCTGGACTTAATTTGCTAATTATGTATGATTTTTAGATTAACAATCTATAAGTTTATCTAGCCTTTTTGAAGGAGTTTGTAGACTCTTATGTAAACCTTCAAAATGTTCAAAATTGATTTCTCTCAGAAACCAACCATATTCCAGAACTAGATCCGAACATTGCTGGTGATTTTGTCAATGAACTTGAACTAGTTGTGTTCGGTAGACATTAGCATTGAGCGTGAGTGAATTAGAATTTTTTTTTTTTTTTTACTATTTGTATGATTTATTAAGTTGTAATAATGAGAAATGGGTTGAGAGAAATGAAAGGCTTTTCCAAGATGTGGTTTTCATCAATCAAATATATTTATTTAAATTTTAAATATATAAAATAATTTAAATGGGTGAAAAATAAAATAAAATTAACATTTACAGCGATTAACAACGGTCACAAAATTTATTAATTTAATAATTAAAAATAAATTTTAATACAATTTTTGAAAAATTGTCATAAAATTTAGAAAATAATTTAATAATTAAAAGTAAAATTAAATAATTTAATTTCTTTTAATTTTTTAGTATTATTTTATTTTTGCCCACTCTGCTTAAAATTTCTAGCTCTGTCCCTGCTTGTGAGCGAGCGCGCCTGTTGACCTCTTTTCTTTTTTCTTTTTTTTTAAATATCCCATACTTTCTAGAATTTAATTATGCATAAATTAAAACATAAATCTCCCACATTCACCCCAAAGTAAAGCCATACAACTCATGAGGTACTTACACAACATACACCAAAATAGAATACGTATTCAAGTTTAAACTCCATCAAACTTTAAAACACCATTACAAAATATAAATGCTATACAACTAGTCTTCCATACTCATAGCCCTTACTCCTTCCAAGATGCCCTTTCCCTTTGAGCTTTCACCACCTATAAAGAGGTCCAAAATGACCTTATGATCTATTGCTCAGTAAGGGTGCAATGCAAAGCAAATGAGAGAATAAGTAACCATGTAATGCAAGATGTAATGCAAATATAGGTAGTCTTCCTAGCCTTCACACCCTCTCAAGGTGGAGGCTTCAACCAACTCCTATCCCACTCATAGTCCTCCTCATAGCCAAATGTCCACTAGAACATACAATGCACATATGCTTGCAACCACATGAAACTCATAATCAAACACTTATTAAACATGTAAGACCACCACCATTGGGGTCATCCTTACCTTAAACTTCTTTAGATCTCCCAGAATCTTTGGCTTACAAGACGTATTTGCTTTTCAACCCTTAAAGAAAAATAATCTTTGATCATTAAAACTATTTTCAAGACTATAGATTGAAATAACTATAAGGCTTTCAAGGCTTACCTCTTGCTCTTCACTTGAGCTTTCCTACTTCTTCTTCAAGTTCACTCTCGATCAAAGAGATTTGGCCTTCTCCTCCTCTTTTTTATTTATATTTCTCTTCTTTTCTCATTCTAATTTTTATTTTCAACTCAAGATTCAATCCAAACCCTTAGATCTTATGGAATTGAGAGAACTAATATTCACCCTTCACTACAAGCACAATCCATGTGCTTAATGAACTTTTAATCTCATCATTTAATCACATAGGATTCAATCTCTACCCTTGAGAAGAAACACAATCCTCGATCAAAGAGAAAATTCCCTTATCCAACAAGATCTCCACTATCCATTTCTTAAAATTAATCTCTCATTATGTTGGCAATCTATGCCAATCTTCAAGAACCACTCATGGCCCTTAGATCAAGCCTTATTCCAAGACCAATTCTCAACCATTGGATTTCTTGAATTTCCAATTTCTCATCATTTATTTAAATGAGACTATTTTCATATACATCACTTTGAAAGACATATTTCACATGATTTCCCATTTAATTTAATAATATTATTTTCCATCATAATTGCATGATAACTTTCTAATTTCTTTTCCATTTACCTTATTCACCATAATGATTACCCTCACTAAAGGCTAGAGTGACTCTTTTCTAATCCTTTTCTGATTTACTTTAATGACTCATTTTTACTCAAAATATCCACCCATAAAATAATTCACACCTCTCTTCTCCTAAGAATTCGCCAAGTATCATCCATACACTTAATTTGGCCATTTCTTATTTCTTTAATATCTCATCTTCTTGAATGAGAACTTGCCAAGTGTCACTATTTGACACCTACTTGGCCCCCAATCCTCAATCTTGGCCATCCAATATTTCTCTATAAATCAATCAAAATTAAATCCTTCACATAGGATTTATTTACACATTTTCACTCATAATAATTCTTTTTTAATGGGATAATATCCAAATTATCATATTGTCCTTCTAGAGACATCTTAAATTTATAAACTTCCATCAGCCAACCTAGAACAATTCTGGAACGTCACATACCCCTATTTTCATAATTTATTTAATTAAAGTCACACTCACACCTAGGGTGTTACAGTAAGCTTGATCGGAAAGGAGTTTTTGATATCGAAAGGAGTCCAAGCTGCTACCTAAATCACACCATACTAGATCTAGCATAGTTACCAAGTCTTGTGAATTTAATCAGTCTGTGACTCTCACTCAGTCTGGATGTTAATTAATGGAAGGATAAAAGTGCACGGTAATCGAAGAGCCTTAATAAGTTCATTCGAAGTATATATTATATTGACATCTTGAGTTTTGGCTAGAGGATACATAGGATCTTTCAGGATGCTTTGGGGAGCTAGAGAAATCCTCTTAGTAGATCGAAGTGTTCGATCGGTGTCAAGGAGTTGACAAATCTTGATTGCTACACGACTGTGAACCTAGAAAGTCACACACACACACACACATACTGAGTAATGCATTAGATTAGTGAACCTTTGTTGTTATTGTATTCCACATCATTAAGTGTTAATGATGTCAGTTGTTATTAAGAGTTAACTAAATGGATCAATATGTTTGGGAGATCGTTAAGAGTTAACGAGGGCCTTGGTTCCATTAAGAGTTAGTGGAAGGGCTATTAAGAGTTAATAGTAGGGCCTAAGTGCAATATAATGGAAGTGATGGAAGATGGAACAAATAGTTGATAGATGCCTTAGGCAGTCGACAGTTTTCTTTGCGAGACAAAGAAAATGGTTAACTAATTTTCTTGAATGCCAAACAATTTCGAAAGCGAGATTAATCTCGCATGCTTTTACTTTCTTTCTTTTTCTCTATCAGAGCATTAAATGCACTGATAGGTTTCTCATCATGCCTCTAGAAGGCAGTAAATGAAAAAGGGTGAGAAAGGGAAAGCTTATGAGAGAAGTAAAATGAGGAGAGTCCTAATTGTCTCCAACATTCTTCTTTTCCTTTCCTTCGTTCTTCTTCTTCTTCTCTCATTTCCCTTTGTTGATCCCGAATGTGAGTGTGACACCCGTGACTTAAAACATGCTTAATAATAATAATAATAATAATAATAATAATAATAATATTTTTATGAACTTCAAAGTTTAGCACAGACGAAAACTTGAGAAACAAAACTTTTATAAACTTGAGTAAAGTTTTGAACATAATAAGATTCAGAGCATGTTTGGTGTAAATATAAAGTTTGTTACTGAAAACATAGCTTGAATAGAAGAAAAAAAGACTTAGCAAATATAATAGCATCCATACTGAGAAATCCGGACTTAAAATGAGACTTGGCCTTTTCATAAACTTATATAAGTTTTAAGGACATACGATGTAGCAATAGTATACATATATCTAAGAGTGTAATATTGAAAATCTTTCTAATACAAGAAGAGAGAAACATCATTTCAATCATTGGAAATTATTTTCAAAGAGCCTCCACATTCCACGTCCACATCCCGATCTCCTCATTCATAATCACTTGGGGGGGAAAAATATGGGATGAGATTCATGCGAGTCTCAATAAGTACAAGAGAACCATCATATGTATTTAAGCAATTCATGACATAACATAACATATCATATGGAGACACAAGAGGTTCCACCAACTACGGGGGCACGAACTCTCGTGCGTAGCGCTACTGAGCTCGGTCCCGAACTTGCATGAACATAACATAACATGGGGGACCACATAACATAATTCATGGGCATGCTTAAACATCATAAATAGTTTATAATGTACTTACCTCAACTTGGTTGGATAAGATTTGTTTTACGGTTTAAGGCCTTCACAACTTAAATGGGTTTGTTTCTCTGTAGAAAACATGGATTTTTATAAGATAAACTTAAATTATTTTTACATAAGGTTGTAGGGGATCTAAATAGGAGATAAGATGGAAAATTTCGTGGGAGAAAAGGCTTCCACGCGCCCTAAGAGAGATGGTGCGTATTTACACTCGCTAAAGGCCGATTTGACACCTTTTCGTATTTTTTCCATATCTCCCTCATTTTAACTCTGAATCGAATTTCGTTTAAACCTACGGACTCCTATTTCAATCCTATATATAATTATGGAAAGAAATCAGACTTATCTCTCCGAATTTATGACTGTTGCAGCAGTTCTTTGGCAGCTGTTCACTTTTCGTCAAGCCTTTGCCTCTCCTTTGTTTTCTCCCTCATTTTTCACCGACTTTCTCTCTTTCTTTTTACAGAACTTCCTCCTCACACTCAAGATCTTATTTCTCTCTAAAAGGGCTCTCAAAGTGGCACGGATTTGGCTCACACAATTTTGAGATGGTTTGGAAAGTTAGATTTCAAGCTTATTTATAGAATTCCAAGCCAATCTTTCTTTACCATGTGTCCCGCCACCTAGCACAACAATAATTACCTTTCCACTTTCCTAAATCAAATCTTCATATGTGTATTAAGCTATATTTAAAGGAGGTTTGGAATCCAAAGTAGAATTGAAGAACTATTTGAAATCCAAAGTTGAATTTGAAAGTTATTTGAAATTCGAACCAATAGGATTGTGCCACGTCGTCGTTGATCTTATCCTCAAATGCCCAATAAGATGCTTCCACCTCACAAGGACACTTGGAGGGTGTTGATTGGCTAATCCTTGATATTTTTGGATGATATTTTGGCTAGTTTACCAATATTATATTTTGGCCCGAACTTTTTGGATAATTGCGCTTAGACCTTGCAAGTTGATCCCCGACCATCTTTTATTTGCACTTTTATCCCTGGAGAAATGACTTATTACGTTAATACCCTAGGGTTTTCGTAAATTACACTTGTGCCTGAGTTTTTCCAAAATTTTCACTTTTACCCGGACTAGTAATTACGAATTTGCCCCTAGTTCAAAAACTAAACTTTTGTCTTAGGACTTTCGTTACCCCTTGAAAATGTCTCATTTCGTCATATATCTGAACTTAATGATCCCTGGTATATATCACAATTTAAAATTCTTGGATATTACATATTTGAACTCAGAAAGAAAATAAACAAAAATCTTGGGAGTTACAGTGAGACAACCATAAGCAACCCAAAAAGAACCATAATAGCTTCCATTCATAGCAAGTCAAAGGTGACTCAGGTACAAAGCTAGTATAACAAACACTTCGCTGAGTATTGGAGATTTATGGGAACATATCTCACTGATCTTTACCCAAAAACACCTTAGGGTTCCCTTACTTGCAAAATCGGACCACCCTTACAGTCCCCTCAGCTTCCCGGAGATCTCCTGTAACCATTCAGTACTAGCACCCATTCGAGCTTATACAGAAATTATTTCGAAAATTATTTTCAGTCGGACTGCTTCCAGCGTCATTAACCTCATCTCGAGACGCTCACCAATTTCATGTCCTTTTCCCTGGACATCTATGTCCCAGGGCATTCCCTGCAGTTGATTCGGTGATTTTTATTAATTAATTTCTCGAAATTGACCTTCGGGCTTCCCGGACCACCTGAGGTACTTTCCAATCACTGGAAATTATTTATTTTCCAACACCATGTGTAACACCCCGTCTCGCCAGGCGTGTCACTATAAGGGTATTCCCGGGATTTTTTTTTTTTTCTCTTCCAGTTCAACACGCGCGGTATATCAAGAACAAACTTCACATGCAGATACAAAACCCCACGAACCCCAGCCTTGCCCGTTTAACTATCAAGATCAATAATCTTAAACTAAACGAGTCTTAATACAACGTAGCGGATACATTAATACCAAAACACCATAGTTCTTACTTTGTATTTCCATAGCAAAATACGTAATACAGATCAAATGGTAAAATTGCTATTATACAACTGTTCATTTACAACCTAAAATGCATATTAAAGCCTCCAAGCGTTACAACGACTTAACAAACTAAGCACCATTGGCCCTCAACCGGCCACATCCTTGCCCTCGCAGCAGTCCCTGGCTGGAACATTAAACGTTCCAGAGGTATAGCCCAGGTTAGATGATAACATCTAAGTGACGGTATTGAGACAGATTATACAATGTATGAGAAACACACGAGCATGGCATATTCAGACAAGCGGCAACATGCAAAACACGTCTAACCTGAGAAACTCCCCTGACATACTTAATCCCTCGAATGTCCCACTGTAACACCCGTTCACCTGGTCTAATGTTAATCCCTCGAGTGCACCGTCGTGACACCCGTTCACCTGGTTTAACATTGTTCCCTCGAGTGCCCCAGTGTGACACCCGTTCACCTGGATTAACATTGTCCCTTTCTCAAGTAGACCCCAACCCGTCCAACACAGAAAACAACATTGACACGAATATCAATACCTCGATGATATGAAAATCACACGCCATGCACCGACTCTTTTGTAAGTAAAAATAGTTAATGTAATATATCACATGTACAATATGCAAATGATGACATAAATTCATAAATGAAATGCTTTCGCAGTACAACCCAAGTTCCGGAGGGTAAAACCGCTCACTAAAACTGGTCCCATTTGCGTGTAACCTAAGTTCGGGAGGGTAACACCGCCCACCTGAACCCACTACACACCTTCCAACATGTTTTCAAGATAAGGTAAAGATAGGATCAGACCACTCACTTCGAACGAATTTGGATTGCCCCGATCCTCGTGCACGGCCTCAATTTGCGTGCCAAACCCCAAATACTTGAACTTGTGCCCAACCTCAAGCCAAGATACTTCCTAAACATCATATTTAATTAAGGAAGCATTAAAATCTATTTTCCTCAATTTTTCCATAATTTCCTCTATTTTCTCCCAATTTTCACCTCAATAATTCCAAAATAATTATTTCTTCAACTATTTTCCAAAATATTTCAACACAATAATTCCTAGAATAATTAAAGATAAATATTGGAATTAAAATTACCAAAATATCCCTTCGCACGCGCTCTCACGCGCCTAGCACGTGGCTGCGCGTGAAAGCTGGCGCGTGCAGCCACGCGTGTCGTCTTCTTCCTCAAGACCGGCCAGTGACGACCCTTCCGATGACCGATCTGACCACACCGTCTTCAAGCCTTTGATAAGTCGATCCAAATGGCACCATTTTTTGGCCGAAAGGACACCGAAAAAGGGCCCAAATGGCCAGTTGCAGGTGGCGGAAGGCGGTCCGCCACCTTCGATCGGCCAAACCCCAAACGGCCTTAAACGAACACCAAAATCCCTCAAACTACTCACAAAATCTTCTCCGTTTCATAAGGATCGAAAGCCCCTTATCCATTCTCATTGATTCATCCTCTAACACAATCGATTTGAGCTCTAAAAAGTCGAAACCCTTGGCCTCTCTTTTATACCCGAAAACCAACCAAAATCCGGCCAATCACCGACCACCCTTGCTCCCCAAGAATCCCACGGTCATATACAACCTTCCCCAAGCAAGCCTCGTCCGTCCCATCGCTGGAAACAGCCTCCACGTGCGGTGGCAGTGCGGCGGCCGAAATCCAATTGCGTTCACACTATGCCACTTTTGATAAATTGCAGTTTAACCCCCTTGCTTCTTCCTTTGTCATTTCAACCCTTTTTCTTATGCCCCTAAACTATCCAAACATACCATTAAGTCCCATAAGTTTAGTACATCTCATTTGACCCTCGAAACTCCTGAAAAATTACCATTTTGACCTCCCTCGGGCAAAATTAAAAAGCTGCACTTAGGCCCGATTGGTCAAATTGACCTTAAATCCATTTGATTCAACCCGAAATCCCTTAAGGGTTGTTCTACACATTAAATACTAGTCCTTGACACGCTCTGTTGACCTTCCGGACGTTTCCTACGTCGATTCGGTTTTCTTAGCCCGGTCGACAGCTGTATCGAAAACTGTTCCCGATCCCACTTCTTTCATCACTAAAAATCATAATTCGAATCACTTGTTGATACTGTACAATTTTCTTTAGCTATCTAAGGTCTGGGTTACTCCCTCCGACTGATTTACTCATTTAAAACTGCGTTAGTGTGTCATATAGCCTTATTCTTTCGATAATTCCAATTATACCCTTCATTAAATATCATTTATACTCCTAATAATTTCTCGGGTATTACACCATGTAATACCCGCTCCCACCTATGGGTGTCACCGGTGAATAATCAACCGAATTACTCACACAACCGACCAACAACTGAAGGGTTGGACTATGTTTCAACGGGAAATGCCCTAGGTGGGCACTAGGTTTTGTCATTCCCTTTGCTCCCCTCGAGGAATTGGTCCCAAACAGAGACAAGAAACACAATGAAACGAGACTCGAAACCCAAGTGAGCTTCACCTTTCTCCAACTCGCCTCACAGCAAGCCAAAGGTGACCCAGGTACAAAGCTAGCATAAAAAAACACTTCGTTGTGTATTTGGAGTTTATGGAAACATACCTTTCCGATCCTTACTCGATCCAAAATTTGACTCCACCAACTAAAGCCATATACATCACGCAATCACACAAACATCTATCATACTATGATGATTACAACAATTAGATACATCTGGTGCTCAATAACATTTACATTCAATTTATGCCAAATAATCTCCAACTCATGACTCTAGCAATTACTCACATCAATCACTTAATCGACCATACATAACACCACTAATGCTAGCTTTCCCCACCCATACAACTAGTCATGCTCTAATACCAAACTGTAACGACCCGCTCCCACTTACAGGCGGCACCAGTGAATAAATGGCCAGATTACTTACCCGAAAAACCAATAACTGAAGGGTTTGACTATGTTTCAATAGGAAACACCTTAGGTGGGGACTAAGGTTCGTCATTCCCTTCGCTCCACTCAAGGAATCATTCCCAACATAGACAAGAAAGCACATCGGATCGAGACCTGAAACTCGAGTGAGCTTCACCTTTCTTTAGCTCGCCTCATAGCAAACCAAAGGTGGCCCAGGCACAAAGCTAGAATAACAAACACTTCACTGAGTATTGGGAATTTATGGGAACATACCTCACTGATCTTTACCCAAAAACACCTCAGGGTTACATTACTTGCAAAACTGAACCACCCCTAGGGTCCTCTCAGCTTCCCAGAGATCCCTTACAACCATTCGGTACTTGCACCCATTCGGATTTATATAGAAATTATTCCAAAAATTATTTCTAGTCGAACTGCTTCCAGCGTCAATAACCTCATCTCGAGACACTCACCAATCTCATTCCCTCTTCCCTGAATATCTATGTTCCGAAGCATTCCCTACAGTCGATTTAGCGATTTTTATTAATTAATTTCTAGAAATTGACCTTCGGGCTTCCCGGACCACCCGAGATCCTTTCAAATAACTGAAAATTATTTATTTTCCAATACCATGTAATACGGGATATTACACATCCTTAGCTCATTATTATGAGCTAGAAAAGGGTGACACTCACCAAGGTTTCAGGTTTAATTCCGCGAGTTCTTTGATATTCCGTTTCCCGAATCCTTGAGTGAAGTGAAGGGAGGGGCGAAACCTAGTTCCCACCTAGGGCATTTCTCATAGAAACATAGAATGTCTCTTCATTATTTCCTTGGGGTGAGTAATCCGGTTGATTATTCACTAGTGACACCCATAGTGGAAATGGGGCGTTACACTTACCTTGGACAAGGGTTTTCCAACCACAACCAACTGAGACCATATAAGATGTTCACCCCCATTTGATGGAGGACAATGGATCCCATCAAAGAGCATTTGTCTCCATACACCACTACATAGAGACCACGCAAAAAGTATCCCTACCTCTCACACCGGATCGTTCCGTTCATCGGTAAATCCCAGACACCAGTGCACAAGACAACTCTATCGCTTCTAGTCAAAGGACCAAATACATAATTGAGAACCAGTAACAGATCATTAATCCTCATAACCATGTCATCTTTTACTGGCATCACATTCAATAGATATTCAACTAACACTTACCCATATTTTTACTATATGTAACTCATGCAATATGACATATTACTCACCATCCATTATCATTAACATCTCATGTTAATCAATGGTAGTAGCCCATGTTTCAGTCCATAATTGATAAATCATATTGCCCTTCTGATAAATCTAAGGATCAGGAATACCTTTAAGAAATCCTGAACTAAAGGTCTTCGTTATATTTTCTTAACACTTAAGAATAAGATCTCTACCAGGAAATCTAGGGACTCATTCATAAAGAAAAGTGAAATGTATTAATCAAGATATGACCCTTTATTTATGAACAAGATTACATCATTAGTGTCATTTACATTTAATTAAATCTAGCATTTGGGCACTAACACCAACATCTGCATGCTGTGTGGAAAAAAAATGTGATATTTTAGGATCTCCCTTAGGTGATTAAACTTGTAAAAACATAACAGACCTACTCTGATACCAATTGTTAGATTGACACATTAATGTCACCAAACACCAAAAAGTGGGTGAATTAGGTGTTTTAAAAATAAATGAATTTTTAAGAACTTTTTGAGTGAAAATAGGTTTTTAGTGCAATGTAATAGTAGTACAAATCAAGATTTACAAAGATGAAAAATTGAAAGTAAGGAAAAAGATGAACAAATGGATTTATAATGGTTCGACAAACCCCATCTGCATTTACTACTCCAACTACTTGTTGGAGATTTTACAAATCCAATAAAAATCTCCTACTTAAACCAAGTAGGCCCTCTAGCAAATTGATAGGAATTTACAATCTCATATTTATAACCAAGTAGGCCCTTTAGCAAATTACTAGCAACTACAACAAGATATACAAATGAGATGATTTGAGAGTTGAAACTTGTCACAACCCGATTTCTAATAAATCATGACCAGCACTAATCCTTAGGCCTAGCGGTCCCACCGTGAATTAGTAAGCCTATTCTCTAGCTTGATTTGTTATAAACATTAATACTACTGACAAAATATAGAGACATGAATTAAAATACTATATCAACTTCCCACAAAAATCTCGATATTTCATATACAACAGCTACAAAAAAAATGAATATCCATCATCTTGTTGTCATAAGTACATATATAGTCCCATATCGTAGGCTTTTAGCACAAATGTGTACCACAAAAATAAAGTACAAAAGAATATACTCAATAATAAGTATGTGTCTCCATAGAGTATCCTATATCAAATTAGGAATCAAAAGAGGTCTGACATCATACCAGAAGATCTGCTGGACTAGTATTCAAAAGAAGAATCTCCTAAAAATATTTTCTTAAAAAAATGGGTGAGTCTTGTGGACTCACAAGTATAAAGTATGCCATGCCCACTATGAGAGTATGCAACAAAAATGCTAGGAAGAACATCATGGATACAATAACATAATAGTAAGATGAATAACAAGTATATGTATCATAGGTTTACATAATCTAAGGTTCAAAAGAAAAACATAGTGCAGGAAAAATAGGTGCCTAGAGATAACCCTCATATGTTGCTCACCTAACCACCTAAGTCTCCTATACTTTTTATATGCGATGCATGCACCGATTCTGAGGACCCACTAGTAGAAACTGGCCTAGTGCCTATAGACACAAGCACACAAGTACATATACTGGCTCATACATCATCATCACACTATATTACCATAATAGCCCATGTGATAGCAGTGCTGAAACATATACTATTCGTGTCTCTCATGGCCTTGGCATGCCAAGCCTCACAGTACCATGATCTTCTCCTGTTGTGAGTCACTGGGGAATCTACCAGTTAGTCCTCTAATAATGCAATTGATACCCTACTTAATGCACAAGTCATAATCATTTATCATTTCATGTGATGTCTAAAATGCATCATATCAATCAATATTTCACGTACTCAAGATAAGAAATCAATTAGGGTATCACTTATAATCTTTATGCTTATGTCTCTCCCCATGGGATGAAAATATTTTATGCATTTTAGAAACATTTAAAAGTACCTTTCTATGATCCACGTATAAAAATCATGTACAAGTTATGCATGAAACAGTATATACGTGCATAATATAAGGTAAACATAACATATCAAATCTACTCGCCTAAGAAGGAATGACTCAAGTCCGAGTCTGGAGAAAAGATCAAGCGAAATCTTGAAAATCCAAACCCACAATGAATAGAACAGGGTGGTCACCTTTGGGTAATAAAAATAACGACGCAATGAAATATACCGAAGATCTTAACCATTGCCTAACACCATGAATCAGTTATTTTATACCTTGACCAGCCCCATATTTGAATTTAGCGCCATGAAATTCGTCGAGCTTAGCCATCGACTACATCATCATGCCTCGCCATGCATGCTACAAATAAGTGCATAGTGGGACTACACCCCCACTTATAGGCTGCAATAAGAATAATATATATATATATTTCTATATTCACCCATGAACTTTATTTCTTTTTAATATAGGTAATATTTTAAAGTTTTTTTCAAAAATACATATATATATATTTATGACTTAATTGGTAAATTTTTAAAAGTGTAACAATTAATTAATTAGTGATTTAATAGATGACTTAAAAAAAGATTTGCAATATGCTAGCCTTAGAATAAAATGAATCCATCATGAATCAAGATTCGGGGTAAACCCAAATCATCATCATAGGCTAGCCTAGAACACACTAGGAGTCAGTCTTGCTCAGTCTTGAATCATCTAATAGGGTTTCGTCCATAAGACTCCAATCACCAAAGTGACTCGCCAATTCCAAGAGACTTAACGAGAACCCAAATTCGACTGACGTCGATATCCTGAGTAGGACCAACCTAATCAAGTTATTCTAGGTTCAAGGACAAGCGACAAGAAGGGAAAACAAGTCGAGTAGGCCAGCCTAAGGGCTGCCACAACTGGGTCAAACCAAGCCCAACACATTGGGCCATTCTATAACCCAATCGGGCCCCGCCATCCTAGGCCAAAACCTTACTCAACCTGCCCGAACCTAAAAGCCCCATTTTTTTTCTTTTTTTTTCTTTCTTCCCCACATTCTGTCGCCTCCGACCGATAATGATATGGCCGACCAGCATACTGTTTCGAAGCCCTAGCCATGAACATCAACATATCTCAAAATGAGAGCCATGAGACGTTTAGATCTTAGCAGATTTAAAAATTAATTTTCACCGACCACAGGCAACTTTTTTGATGATTGAAGGCTACCATGAGGTGTGCTACACCAAAGGGACCAACATACCCAAAAATAACTAAGATCGGATGGCTAGATTTTCATAGATCTATTATTTAATTTTCAGCCAAAACGAATGACTCGTTGCTAGCTGCTGGCGGCCACCGTGCCCTACGATTTTTGGCGATCTTAGACCACCATCTAACACGCTCAACTATTCCGACCAACATATCCCAAAACCAATCAAATCCAACGGTTAGATCTCCGTAGATCTGAGTTTAAACATCCGGCCAAAACCCAAATCTCGCCTATATACATACATCTCATGAAACAACATAAAACCATGGAAAATCATACAAAAACACTTACCTCCTTGTAGATCGGGGACACTTTAATGGTGAAAATGAAGTTAGATGCAAGATCGGACGGTCGGATTCGTGAGAAACCAGCAACCCGAGAGAGAAAAAGAGAGAGAGAGAAAGTGCTGATCTGGGGGGCCGCCTAAGCCCCCCCTCTTTTATATTTTTATTTTTTTTTTACATATATATATATATATATTTTTATTAGAATTGAATTATTTATTTATATTTTTTTCCTAATCTCTACAAAAACTATCAGTTACAAGATCTCTTTAAGGATACAACAAGACTTTAACAAAATAATACAAATGATATACAACCTTGGTAGGGAGAAAAGTTGAAAGAATAAGTACTTGTGAGAAGGATGAAAACACTTGTAAGCTTGTATATGATGGTAACCTCACTCAGTGCATTTTTGGGCTAGTGTTTATCATTTTTGTTAGAGCTTTGAATTTAATAGCCATTTGACAAGCTATTGGGAGCATTTAATGCATACAAAACTAGTTATTTAAACATGTTAGTGAAGAAATAGTTGATAGTTGTTCAAACTAGTTGACTTTGTCCATTGAGAAATTTGAAATCTTCTAATGACTTTAGGCATATGGTCGACCCCTTTTAAGAATGGTCAACTTTCTTGAAAATATCAGTCAACTGTCTATGTTACCAATTGACAATTTTCTAAAAGAATCGACCATTTTGGTAAATAGGTTGACTGTTTTGAGAAACTTTCAACATGTTACAATCATGACCGACTCTTTTTGACATTTCATAAAAAGTACAGAGAGTATGATTTTGTCCAGTTGACAGTTCATGAAAACAGTTAATTGTTTTTGGTTAAGGTCAAAACCAATCAAATAGTTTTTCAACCAGTCAACTCTTTTGCCTTGTTTTCTCAACCCATCACCCAAGAGTTAAACCAAACGACTATTTTTTCAATTTAAAAGAGTGTTTATATTTTTGAAAATATTTTGATACTCAAGCTTTTATAAATCATTTGACTTCAAAACAAAATTTCTTTAAGAACATAATATTTTCTTTCAAATTTTCAATTTAAAATCCATACCATAAAAGATGTTGTTTCCATTTAAAGCACATTTGGAATAATTTTATCCTTTGACATGATTTTGATTCTTCATTTTCAATTTCCAAAAATAAAAAAAAAATTATCATCAAAACATCAACAAAAACAAATCAACAAGTTTTTAAAAAATTCCCCTTAAAACTTTTTACAAATCTAGTGGCTTTCCAAATCATTTTTGAAATATAAGAAAACAAGATGAAACAATTTTTTGTTTCATCTTGCTTTTTGTTAGTTTGAAAAATACTTCAGAGAAAAAAAATAGCTATTAATTTGGACTTAGGAAGTGACATAAAAACAATTTTTTATCATTTATTTTGAAACATTGAAAGGTATGCTTCAAAACATTTGCCTATGTTTCAAAACTTTGCTGCAAAACTATCTTGTTTATGGTATGTGTTGACATATAATGATGGGATTAGTCAATCACTCGCTAATGTGATTGGATGGACCAATGAGAAACATATAAATTTATACAAAATCTTTCTAGGATAACTTTATATAAAATTTTTGTATTCATAGGCAAGTTTCAGAACATGCGTAAAATACATATTTTTTTGAAATAATATAAAGGTATTTTGAATTATGCCATATGTCTCAAAATTCCTAAAATATTTTAAAAATAAATCTTGTGTCCGTAATCAAAAAATATAGTACACCAAGTGCACTTTGGTCACAAACAAAAAGCTAGAAGTCCATATCAATTATATAAAGGTTTATTAACTTTTCTTTTGAAGTAAACAAGGTGTGAGCCCAAGAACCGGTGTTGGCGAGATTTCGAGCAGTGTGTGAACCAGCTTGCCCATTAGATTCAGTGTGTCATGTGGGCACAGTTAGTCACTGTCCCCTTTCCCCATACTCTATATAGTTATGCGCTACGACATTTCTGGCAACTTCCTAACGATCAACACTCCTGGTTTTGGTCCTTGTATTAACGGTTCTGGCCTTGGGTATGTGTTCTAGGGCCTCTTGGTGGCACTTACATGTTCATCCTTCTAGTCCTACGTTTTCTCCTTGTGCTCATTGTTAGTTGGTGGCTCTTCCGGGGCTACCTTCAGGGTTCGTTGTTTGTTCTTGGTCTCCTTGTTGATCAAGATGTTGTGCATTGGAGCACCCCTCACCTTAGAGTTGTATTCTCTTGGAGTTGTTCTTTATTTTCTTTATCATGTACCTTCCTTGTTTTCCTTTTATGTTTTTTTTATTCGATCGTGCGTGGATCTTGAGTATCTGTTTTCACTTATGTGATATTGTATCTAGGGTATGCCCTAGATTGTGTTCTGTATAGACGTTTTCATTCTATTTATATATATATATATATCTCTTTTACTTAAAAAAAAAAACTTAGACTACGTTTTCTTTAATTTTCAATTTTCAGTTTTGAGTTTTAAATTTATTTTCAGTTTTCTGTTTTAATAGTCTATTTTTAGAAAATTAAAAATGCGTTCTCTTTGTCATTTTGAAAAATTATTTCTCAAAACAGAAAATTAAAAAACGCGTTCTCTTTGATTGAAATTTTGAAAATAATTTTTTAATAATATTTTATTTAATAAATTTGATTATTCGGTAAATTAGAAATATTTAATGTTAATATATTATTTAAAATAAATATATATTTTGAAGTTAATGATTTTTGTAATATTTTTTTCCATTACAATAATAAAATATGAATAAATAAATGTGTTTTGAATTTAGAGTTTGTTTTGGATGAAAACACTCAAAATAATTTTTTGTTGTTTTGAGTTTTTTTTACAATTTTTTTTTTTTCAAAAATACATTTTTAAAAATAACAAAGAGAACGTGTTTTTATTATTTTAAAAAATCAAAAACTAAAAATAACTTAAAAACAACAAAGAGAACGCAGTCTTATATTTTGTATTATTTTGACATAAAATGATTGTATAGAATTATGTTGAATAGTATGAGATGTAAATGTGAAATGTGGTTATGTATGTACCAGTAATTATTTTTGCAAAGTTCAGGTGAAGATGCAATTATTGGTGTTTTGATACCATTAAACTACTAAAATTGTTTTTTCATCTCTTGAATGTACTTTCTTCTATAAAATATTTATATATGTAGATGTGATAGTTGATGTACTAGAGAAGGAATTGTCTGTAAGAGTTTCAAATTCATTTTTAAATCATTTTTCGTGCTTGAGATTTTACTCTTAACGTTTTAACTTAATATATGTTGTATTTTTTAGCTGATTTAGCTTTTATTTTGGACTTGACTAAGTATCCATGCAAATAAACAATTCAATGGAAGTGAAATATACTTCAATTTAAGTTCAATCTAGACTACATTCTGTGTTAAATTCTGATTACCTTGCATTAGCTTTTATTTTGTTGAGCTAATGCAAGGTAATCAGGCAAATTTATGTTAAGGAGAAATAAGGCAAATTTTAGAAACTTTCAAGGCCTAACTGTAATTATTGAAAAAATAAAAAATTCGTGACACATTGGCATGCCAGGGAAAATAGGGTGTTGGATATGCCATGATGGCTAATACACTCAAGTAATTGGGTATGTACTGAAAGAAATAGGAGAAAGGAAATCGATTAATGAATCAAACAGCTTTTCTAACGCATGCGTTTCTTCTTTTTCCTTCTCTTTTGCCCCTCAAAGATGCCTGGTCCATGTGTTGAACGGAAAATCCCATAGAGAAGTGGGACTTGGGGGAACACTAGAATCATAACCAGGACACAACATAGCAGAAGAACAGGAATGGAGATCCAGGAGATCCGGTGGCTGAGGAATATGTAAATGGTGGTGCCAAAAGTAACCATCATGCTGGCTATCGAGAAGAATAGGGTGGCTATGCCTATTATGAGTTTCCTTGGCAAAGACACGAGGAATTCATCTTCAGTGTAGCGTGATTTGAGGATCCCTAAGAACATGAGCACTGAACTGGCAGAAGAGAACATGGACAAGGAATCGGATACTATGAAGATCATTAAGGAATCCTTGTATAAGTAAAGCGGTTTGCCGGTTTTCTCATCGAAGCCGCCTGGCACAGAGAAGATTGCTGTGAACATTACGGTGGCGACAAGAGCGGCCACAACAGTGCATGATGTTGACGTCTCCTTCATCCATTTTTCCCCTTCTTTCCTCATTCTCTTATGTTGTGAAGTAAACAAAGATCGAGACGTCTTGCCCGCATTGTTTTGCTTTTCTCTATACATTGGTTGAACAACTTTCTCCACTTCCTGCCATTAATAGCCAATGATTTCGTAAGAATTAATTCACCTTAGTATATGTAAAAGGTAAATTAAGAAGGATAATGGGGATCACCTGAAACCATTGGAGTTCCCTTTGCATCTTGAGAGCTGCACCAGAAATGCCATCAAGATGAGAAGAGGGCGACAGCATGGCCGCGTGGTGTAAGATGGAGTTACCATCTTTGTCCAAGCTAGTTGCTATCATGTTCTTCTTAGGCCCCGTCTTGTGTAACAAGTTGAAAATCTTTTCTCGCCGTTGAAGAACTGCGTATAAGAATATGTTGCGGCTATCACCATCAAGTACCCATATGATATCGGGGTAAGCTTTGAGCATTTCTTCCACAAACTCAACGATCCCGTGCTTGACTGCATTGAAAATTGCTTGAAATAATTCGCTCTTCTCTATCTGGGAGTGACTTAAAGCCGATATTTGGCAAGAAATGCAACTCAGCAGTTCAAGGACTTGGGCATGTTTCAACTTTATCTCATGTATAGTTTTAGTGCAGGGTACTGCAAGCATTCAAGGGGGAACAAACAAACGTTAATATCAACCAACCATGCAGAAACATCAGCAAAGGATTGAAGTGAATTTGCTCTTCGTACCTGCGAATTTTAGGACATCCCATGCTACTTCATACAAATGCCTGAGTTCTGCGTGTTTTCAAGCCATTATTTTTGGACTGAACAATTAATTCTTGCGGCATTCTTAATATGTATAAACTTATACCTCGTATGATGCTGTTTTCTTGATTGGTAGATCTTCCGGTGTCAGCTTCAATATCACTACAGTTGTTGGGTGCGCCATGTGAACGTATGGGCATACCTTTCAGTAATGGCGGACTTGTATTAAGTTGGCAATTACTTCGAAATTGGGCAAAATTAATAGAAAGAAGAAACTATCAAACAACTGTGCAAGAAAGAATTAATGGTGCTTAATTTCCCCTTTTCTTTTACTAAATTAAAGTTCATTTCAACCAAGGAAGAACTGCCAAAGCATCTTAAGGGAAACAAGAACTGCCAAAGCATGATTCCTTTTATCCCCGGCTGCTCACAGGGTTATCACACACTCTCTCTCTCTCTCTAAAAGGTATTTGTTTATTCCTTGATCCCAATGAATCCTGCCCCTGTTTTCTTAGAATGACTTAGTAGGCACTGAACCTAATTAAAGCAGCTCATCTATTGCACAATTTAGGAGAATCTAAAGTTCTTAAACCCTGGATGATGACTTTGGATTCGGCAAATTTGATAGCGGAGAGAATACTAATTAATTAAACCATTTACATGAATTTTGATTTTCTTAAATTTGATTTGGAATGGATCCCTATAGATAAATAAACAGGAAGGAAAATAGTATGCCCCAACTGACATTGCGTATTGTTCTCTTATTTAATCTTTTCATCCATCATATCATTTTTTCTATGTCCTTTTTTCTATTTTAGGTGGTCCACAACAGTCTAGTGGAAATCATCTGAAAGTGAATTATTATTTCAGTTTAGTTATTGAATTGACCGAAGTGTTGAAATTGAATAGATTAAAATTATGTAAAAAAATCGAACCAAACTGATTAAATAAATCAAATAATCAAACAATTGAAAATTGAAAAAACCAAACAAGTATGGAAAAAGCGAACTGATAAAAAACACTAAAAAAATCGAACAAACTGACAAAATTGAAAAAAAATCAAAAATTAAAAAATTGAAACTACAAGAATTGTAAACTCACCTCTATGGTTGGGGTTGGTTGCACGTCGTCAACCAAAGTAAAGAGGAAGGGAAGGGTGGGTCAATTGTGGGTCATTGGTCAGAGAAGGGGAAGGGTAGGCCGGTCACAACTTATGGGTTGTTAGTTGAAGCAAAGAGGAAGGGGGAGGGTAGATCAATCATGGGTCTTCAATCGGAGAAGGGGAAAGGTGAGTTGGTCGCAACTCACATTCGTTAGTTGAAGCAAAGAGGAATAATAGAAGAAAGAAAAGAAGAAGAATAGAAGAAAGAAAATAATGGATTCATTGTTGTTTCTTGTTAGTAGTATGAATGATCTTGATTGAGTTTTACTCTATTTCCATCTTGTGGGAACTTTCCCTCGAAATTCCTATGGTAGCAAGACTTCTGGAGGCGAGTCTTTGCAGTTCAGTAATAGAGTCTTTATATTGGACTTTTAGGTCTTTACACTTGGTATCAAAGAAGGGTTCAAGGATAAGTCTCTATACACATAGGCATGTTTGGTAGAATCAGGAATGAGTCTTATGATTAGATATGAGTTTAAATGGGAAATTTGAATTCTGAATATGTTGTTAGTGCAAGGAGATGAGAGTTCGCAGAGGGAGGCCACCGATCAAGAGTGGAGGATGGGGTCAGTCTGCATCTGCACATACACCTATGGCAGCATCTAAGACTCCGGGAGGGTGCAGTAGAGACTAGCGGCAAGAGATGGCTGAGGTGCCAGGGACCTTGGCAGGGATACGGAGAATAGTTGAGATTGTCACTATTGATCAGGTGAGACCAAAAAGGGTACCTCAAGAGGCCGAAATGGGTCTGGTTGAGACTAATGGTGATGGTCAACCTTCCTACCACCGTCCATGAGACTGATGGTTATGTTGGGGATTGGTTGCTTAAGTATTTTATAGCATTTTTACAACCTGAATTTCATGGGTGGTGGATGTGTTAGAGGTGAAAAATTGTATGTCATCAATAGAAAAGCACCTCCGATCTATGGGGTGCAACGATAGCCAAAAGGTGCAGTTAACTACCTTTATTTTGCAAGGAGACGTGGAGCGATGGTGGGAAATTGCTAGACAGAGGTATATCAGCAGGGAACCATCGTGAATGGAATTTCAAGAAGTTTTTAATGGACATTTCTTTCTCAAGTGGGTTAGGGATAAAAAGCTTAAGATTTCATTGAGTTGGTGCAAGGTAGCAAGATTGTGGCATGCCATAAGAATCAAAGTTTACCTCTCTAGACTGATTTTCCCCAGATTTAGTTTAAACTAAGGCCAATAAAGTGGCTAAATTTCGTAGGGGCTTACGTATGGATATTCACCATGCATTAGCAAGAGCACGGATCATTGACAGTCCCACTGTGTTGCAAAGAGCTTATTCCATTAAGCGGGATAGGATTCAGTTGAGGATGGGGCAGGCTACTCAGAAAGGGGTGAGTTCGTCTCAAGGCCACAAAAGGGATCGGAAGAGAAGGTGGAAGGAAAGTTTAATCGAGAGTGCAGAATAGACCCCAGAGGGGGCACAAAGCAAGTGAGTGCATGCAATCGTCATAGCCTGGTTGATAGAGGTCTAGAGGATAGGGGCAGAGACATGTGCAACAACAGATGGGGCCCAGGGTTCAGGGAGCAGCTCCACCCTTTCCACTACCAACAGCACCGGTTGCACAACGTTCCACCATCACTAATAGACCCTGAGTTACGGGACGTGTATTTGCATTGACAGTGGCAGAGGAAGAAAGAGGGAATGACACAGTGCAAGGTATTATTGCTTTATATGGTCATGATGTGTGTGTGTTGTTTAACACAGGGTTTACACATTCTTCCATTGCACAGGGTCTTGTGGAAATTGTTCCTATTCCTCAAATTTTACTACTATACTATTTGTCAGTCACAACACCAAGGGAAGCTACGTTGTATGGGAGCGAGGTAATTAAAGAATATGAGATTGGGGTGCATGATAGGGTGATGCCAGGTGACTTGGTAGTACTGGTTATTCAAGACTTTGATCTCCTTCTAGGCATGGATTGGTTGTCATGACACTATGCTAAGATAGACTATCACCGGATGGTAATTTCTTTTGAATTCCCTTATCAGCCAATTGCTATATACCGAGGTTTTAAATTGGTAGTGTCAACCGTGATGATCTTGGTGATGAAGGCATAGAGCTTGATACGGTATGGATGTGAAGCATATCTTGCCTTTGTGATGACTGCCACGACAGGTAAGGAAAGAAACATAGCTGAGTTGCCAGTGATTCGAGACTTCCTTGATGTGTTTCTTGAGGAATTGTCAGGCTTGCCGCCACATAGGGACATAGATTTCACCATTGAGTTGTTTCTTGGTACATAATTGATCTCACAGACTCCGTACAAAGTGGCTATAAATGAATTAAAGGAATTGAAAGTTCAGGTACAGGACTTGTTGGATAAAGGATTCATTCGGCAGAGTACCTCCCCTTGGGGAGCACCAATTTTGTTCGTGCTAAAAAGGGCTGGGTCCTTGTGACTATGCATTGAGTGGAAGATTTGTTAGACCAATTGCATGGAGCCTTCGTATTCTCCAAGATAGATTTGAGATTGAGATATCATCAAGTGCGAGTTAGGGATGAGGATATACAGAAGACTACTTTTCGTGCTAGATATGGTCATTATGAATTCATGGTCATGCCATTTGGATTGACGAATGCACCAACGGTGTTTATGGATCTAACGAATTGAGTGTTCCAGGAGTATCTAGACCACTTTGTGATCGTCTTTATTGATGATATCTTAGTTTATTCACCAAGGCTAGAGGAACATACAGCACACCTAAGGTTGGTTTTGCAATGGCTTAAGGGAAGGAAGTTGTATGCCAAGTTCTCCAGGTATGAGTTTTAGCAGCCACATGTGGGATTTCTTGGGCAATGTGGTGATAAGAGAAGGCGTTTATGTGGATCCAGAAAAGATTAGGAGGTATGCAATTTTCTTGCTCTGGCAGGTTATTATCGATGATTCATTGATGGATTTGCCTGTTTGGCTTCGTTGATGACTAAGTTGACTGAGAAAATGGTGCATTTTGTGTGAAATGATGCTTCTAAAGATTGCTTCCAAGAGTTGAAGTGACGATTGACTTCAACGCCCATCTTAGCTATTCCTCAAAGTGGTGAGAAGTTTGTGGTATATAGTAATGCTTCCCACATAAGTTTGGGTTGTGTATTGATATAGGATGGCCGTGTGATTTCTTATGCATCCTAATAGTTAAGGAAGCATGAATTAAACTATCCCACTAACAACTTATAGCTAGTGCTCGTGGTATTCACATTGAAGATCTGGAGGCATTATCTCTATGGGGAGGAGGTGGAGTTGTATATGAATCATAAGAGTTTGACCAATTTACTCTCCTATAAAGATTTGAATATGACGTAGCGATGCTAGATAGAATTGTTTAAAGGCTATGATTGTAGGATCTTATACCACCCAGGGAAGGCCAATGTGGTGGTTGATGCCTTGAGTTGCTCCTCAGCGTCAATTACAACAATGATGATTCAAGAGTGGATGCTTCTTAAGAAGATGAGCGAGTTTGCTATTTCAGTAGCTCTAGCAAGCCCTGTGGTATGCTGTGCCTCTATGAGTATTTGCTCGGACTTGTTAGGACGGATATGGGATCAACAGTAGAGTGATGCCTGATTGGCGCGTATTTTTGTGGATATAAAATATTTGAACCTTTGGGGTATAGCCAGGAAAAGGATGATTTTTTGTTATATCGGGGACGAGTTTGTATATCGAAGGACAAGGAGATTAGGCAAGTGATTCTATTAGAAGCTCATCAAACCCGCTATATTGTCCACCCAAATGCTACCAGGATGTATTGAAATCTGTAACAACATTATTAATGGGATGGTATGAAAAAGAGTATAGCATATTTTGTATCTCGATGCCTTGTATGTCAGGAAGTAAAGGTTGAGCATCAGAGACCTGCAAGGTTGTTGCATCCATTGTCTATTCCAAAGTAGAAATGGAATCACATCACTATAGATTTTATCACAGGATTACCGCGTACCAATAAGGGCCACGTTCCTATCTGGGTAATTGTGGACAAATTAACAAAGACGACACATTTTTTACCAGTTAAGAAGACATTTCCTTGCATCATTTGGCTAAGTTGTACATTGAGTAAATTATGAGGCTACATGGTGTGGCAGTTAGCATCACATTAGATCGGGACCCCAGATTCATGTCGCACTTTTGGGATGCGTTGCACAGTGCTCTGGGGACACAGTTACAATTTAATACAGCATTTCATCCCTAAATAGATAGACAATTGGACCGAACCATTCAGACATTAGAGGATATGCTCTGAGCTTGTGTGTTGGATTTCCACAGAAGTTGGGATGATCATTTTCCAATGATGGAGTTTGCCTATAATAACAATTATCCTTCCAGCATTAAGATGGTGCCCTATGAGGCATTGTATGACAAACCCTGTAGATCCCCTTTGTGTTGGACTGAGATAGGAGACCGAGTAATACTTGGACTAGAGATCGTGGAGCAGACAATAGAGAATATAGGGTTGATTCAGAGCCAAATGAAAGTGACCCAGGACCGACAAAAGAGCTACACCGACAACCGACGATAGAATTTGGAATTTGTCATCGGGGATTTAGGTTTTCTAAGAAGTTAAGTCCTCACTATGTGGGATTGTTTGAGATATTAGAATGGATTGGTCCTTTGGCCTATTGATTAGCACTACCACCACACCTATCTCGTGTGCATAACGTGTTCCATGTATCTATGCTTGGAAAATATTGATTGGACCCACATCATATAGTCAATTATCACTCCCTTGAGGTCAAAGAAGACGCGTCCTACGACGAGTCACCTGAGTGTATTTTAGACTGGCAAGAAAGAGTCTGGAGGAACCAGACCATTGTTTATGTAAAGGTACAGTGGCATGGTCATAGTCTTGAAGAGGCAACGTGGAAGCTAGAGGAGGAGATGAGGCATGTCTATTCACAATTATTCGAAGAACCAGGTATGAATTTAGGGGGCCAAATTCTCTTAAGGGGGGAGGATTTGTAATGACCCGTTTATACATGATTTAATGAATATTTGTGGATTGAAAGGGAAATGTTAATTTATTTTGTTTTAAAAAAATAGGCAACTATCTAGCAGAAATCAAGGTATAAGTGGTATTATTAATGTGAGGTGTGAGTGTTAATTTCTAGAAATTTTGGGGTCTATGTGTAATTTCTGAATATTAGTTGTGGAGTCTATTTAAAATTAAAGATGTGCATATATTAAGTAAGGAGGCTGGTGGAGCAGGCGGCACGCCCACGGGAAGAGGTTGTTAGTGGTCGCGAGTTTGAGGCTTGGCATGCGCGCGGTTAGAGGAAGAAAAAAGGCTGGCATTTTCCAGCTAAAGTAGCAATAAAATGGCGTCATTTCGAGGGTCGCAGCCTTGCTATTGGCTGCCATGCAACCACCTTCTAGCCACTTAATTTTGTGGATTTATGCCATAATTTCCTGCTATATATGTGTGTGCAATCGGTAACAAGTAAAAAGAAATTGGAGAGAAAATTTGGGGAAGAAGCCAGCGCAAGCAACAACAAAAAAGAAGAGAAAAATCAAGAAGAAAGTGGGAAAAATTTATGCAACTGGAGTTTAAGGAAGCTAGGTAAGTGGGAAAAATATATATTGGGAATTTTGTACATTTGGATTTAATTTTTAAACTGCGATCTTATTATTTTTGATAAAAATATTATTTTGTAGTGTGTGAGCAAAAAAAATTGGAATCTTCTTCAGCTCACCTTTTATTTTGCATAGCGGTGTGACAGCAAGACGGGGATATCCAACTTTTTGTATACTCAGTGGATAATTGAGAGAGCTACGGCTTGGTTAAAGCCAGGGTGAGGGTGGATGATGGTCCATAATACTGTCATGGCATCTTTATACATATTTTTGGTAGGTGGATTATATTATGAGGGCCTCAGGCTCATATGTCTTATGCTAGCCAGTCATGGTTGCGATAAGTTTGTATGCTAAGACTTAGGTGTCAGGTTGTGCATTTATTATGTAGGCCTCCAATAACTGTTATGTGCATTGATATACTTATGTTGAGCACTGGATATTTTGGTGCATGGTACGGTGTGATATTATCATTTATAGCACAACATTTGGTGGGGCGTATTCTGGGTGAGAGATTTATTCTTAGTCTTATCATTATTTTTCCTATTATGCATGCGGAGCCTTGTGGCTCACCTTGTGTTAACATCATTCTAGTTGTGGGAGCTTATGTTGAGGATGAGCTTGTGACGTGTCGGTCTTAGGTGGCTACGTGTACAAGGCAATCCCGACCGAAAAGATCTCTAGGACTGAGTTGTAGACACGGGCTCAGATGTTGTGATTTGTTAGATTTGATTGGTCAATGCACTGTTATGTATAAGAAAGCCCCTGAGATGTGTATTTGTGGTTAATTTGCTTCCGATGTTGTATAATTATGAGACAAAATCTCAGCCCATGTACTTGAGCTATTAGTTGGTTGTAAATAAAAATTGAGGAAATTCTAGGTTGTAACACAACCTCAGGAGAATCTTTTTCAAATGGCACACATTTTTTGTTCTTCTCACATTAAGGGTCAAAGCACCTACCATCCTTTATTTATTTTTTTTATGGCTCTAATTATGACTATTAGAAGAAAAAAAAAATTCTTATGTAGGACATTAGTATTTTCAAACATTAATGGAAGGGGTAGACCTTCCAAATATGGAAAATATGAAGGAGTTAATGGAATAGCGAAAGAGGATTGTGGAGATCAATGTAAGAGAATGAACAATTTGTTTTGTGCTTTAAGTCCAAATGAATTTAATCAAGTCTCAACTTGCAAGACGATAAAGGAAATATGGGACAAACTTGAAGTCACCCATGAAGGGACAAAACAAGTAAAGGAAACTAAGATTAATATTCTACACCATGATTAAGAATTATTTCCCATAAACGAAGAAGAAAAAATCAAGGACATGTTCACTCGCTTCAATGACATAGTCACCGGCTTCGAGTCGTTGGGAAAGGCCTACACCAATGGAGAGAAGGTAAGAAAGATCCTTAGAAGCCTTCCAAGGGCTTGGGATTTAAAAGTAACAGCTATTATTGAAGCTAAACATTTAGATGCTTTGTCTTTAGATAACTTGCTTGGATATTTGATGACTCATGAAATTTTATTAAAAGATAGATATAGTGGAGGAATCAAAGAAATAAAAGAATGTTGCTTTCAAAGTTGAAAAAGAAGAAAAAAAATCATATGATAGTGATGATGAAGATATTTTTTTGTTTGCAAAAAAGTTCAATAGATTTTTGAAAAAGGGAAAATTTTCAAAAGAGATAAAGAATAAAAAGAAGAAACCACTAATGAAATTGGATGTTTTGAATATAAGAAGTGAGGTCATATGAGGACGGAATGTCCTTTATTGAAGAAGAATGCTAGGAAAGGGGAAAAGAAGGTGTTTACGGCATGGAACAGGGAGGATCCATCCTCTAGTGATGCATCACAAGCGGAAGAGAAAAAGGAGATAGACACCCTAAATGATGAAATGAAAGTTTTAAAAGAAGAAAATGAGAGTCTTCAAAAAAAAAATTTGGATTTAATGGATATATTGAAAAAATTAGTTGAAGGGAAAAAGAAGCTAGAAATGATTTTAGGAAATCAAATGAATTTTAGTAAAAAACAAGGAATAGCATTTGATTCTTTTCAAAATAAGAGTAATAAGACCATTATTGTGCGAGCATCTCTTCAAAAATTTATTTCAAATAGATCATTTAAAAAAAATTCTTTTTCAAGAAATAAGAAACAACCAACAAGTGCGTAATAAGAAACAACCGAACTAACGTAAAACAAATTTGTGTACCAAACATTGATATCAACACTAACATTAAAGGACTCGAGAAAGCATGGGTACCAAAGGGAGAAACTTGATTATATGCTTGACCGGTTGCATTGGTTTCAAATCATGCAAGGAGCAAACGGTTCTTGGAAGCAAATGCTCCAAACATATGATTTGGGACAAAAGGCTCTTCAACCATCTCACCTACAAGAATGGAGATAATGTAGTATATGGAGACAACTCAAAAAGTAAGATTTTTGGCATTGGCTCTTTATCATTTCCTAATTTAACTTTAGAGAATGTGTTCTTTGTAGATGGTCTTAAACTCAATTTATTAAGCCTAAGTCAACTATGTGATAGAGGATGTAGAGTATGTATTGGTTCAAACTCATGTGAAGTAATTTGGTTGAAATCAAATGAATCAAAATTGCTAAGAAATGGGGTAGGTAATGTTTACCAAAAGGTTAAAATTAATTAACTCATTCTTGAGAGAGCTCTCATGCTGCCCCTTTTGAGCTAACACTCTTTAAGCCTTAGGATGTTTCCCCCTTGGAGGTTCTTAGTGTTGCTCGCTATCATGGATACTGTTAGCGACCAGACTCTTGGATGGCTTCATGATCGCCTCCATCAAGTGTTGGTCTTGAATCATCGCTTTAAAAGGTAATCATTAGCTTTCTCTTTCATAATCTATTCCCTTGGAGTGATTCTAAAGGAATTATGGTTAAATTGTTTTTCCACTGTGCTTATGATCCATAAATTCCTTCAGTGGTATCAGAGACAAATCCATTGGAAATAGATTTAGTATATGCTCAATTTGTTTATTTGATTAAATTTATGATGAGTTCTAATTGGGTATAGGGAAAATCCATTATTTTAATGAGATTAAAATCTGTATTCCATGATTGTAATGAGATTAAAGTTGTTATTTCAGTATCTATGATTTTAATGAGATTAAAATCGGTATTTCATGGTTTGTGATTTTAATGATATTAAATTGGTATTTTATGAGGAATAATCAATCTATGAAGTGTTCATAGGCAGCAATAATTGATTTGATCAATAAAAGTCATAAAACTGTAATCAACATGTCAGGCATGGTTATTCTAGGGTCTAATGGGCCATTCCAGTCTTAAACGCAGTGAAAGCAGCGTTGGTGGGGCACTCCCACAACACAGCCACTCAGTCGTACTAGGTTGTGCGCAGACACGTAGGGAAGAAACCAGTTTTTTCCTATCATAGAGTTTGGGGATGCAAAGCTTATGTTCAACTGTTGATTTCAAATAAGCCATCACCTAAAGTTAAAAAATGCCTATTAGTGGGATACCTAAAATTCTCAAAAGGTTGTTATTTCTATAATGCTCAATAGCAAAAGGTATTCATTGCTTGACATGATGTGTTTATGGAGGAAAAGTTCCTTTCCAAAAAGGATAGTGGGAGGAAAGTAGAGCTTGAAGAGGTTCAAGCACCACCTATAGACAAAGATCAGTTAGAGGAACCTCAGGATGCACTACAAAGGGTTGTCAAGCATACTACTCCAATTATGCAGGAGCTTCATAGATCCTCCAGGATCAATCAAAAGCCAAAGAGATATGGATTTCTCATGACTTCTAAAGGAGAAGTGATGCTCATAGAAAATGATGAGCCCAAAACCTGTGAGGAAGACATAGTAGATAGAGACTCTACTAAGTGGCAATAGGTTATGCAAGGAAAGACGAATCCATGTACTATAACAACCCATTAGAGGGACCAATATTTATTTAAGAATTTTTTAATTAATTTTTGAAGTATTTGATTAAGAGATTTTGTCAATTAATTATTTAATGTGGCAATTTAGAGATTTTGAAAGAAAAGAATAACATTTAATTCTATTTAATTCTGGAGTTAAAAGAATTTGCCAAAATGGCAATCTAGTAATTTTTAATTGAGATAATAGTATTTAAATAGCATTTAAATGGCATTTATTTTAGGGAAATTAAATGCAAGGGCATGAAGGTAATTTTAGAGTTTTATTATTATTTGAGAGTGTTAATAATAATTTTTGTATTATTATTAATTAAGTGAGATTATGTATTTAAAGGAGAATCAGAATCCATGTATGAGATGGATTTGGATTGAGAGTCTCCTAGTTAGATTTGGAGAAGGAATCCAAGTTGTAGAAGAAGTGTGATCTAGGGCTTTATGTCTATATATATAGCCCATTAGCTTAACTTTTCTTCATGTCGTGTGAAGAACAGAGAGGCCAAGAGATAGCAAAGGCTTGCTAGAGTCTTCAGGATCGCTCCAGGGTTCGATCAGAGAGTTCTATCAGGCAAGTATCATTCCTGTAAATCCTTCCTTTAAAGGTTTATATCAATGTTTCCAGATTGAACAAGTATTCTTGTTGAGTTTCAATTTACAGATATGTATATATATATATATGCGTTTACAATAAGTTCCATGGTAGTTCAAGCATGATTTAATAGCAATTCAGTCAAATATATCAGTGAATCATCCTTAATGTTGTTTCATATAAATTGAGATTTGTTTTCGCAAGATTTCTTTTAAAATGGTGTAGTTTTAATGAGATTTGTTTAAGATCAAGGCCTCTATATTCGTTCATGTTCGTCAAAAATAGTTGCAGACATCCGGATGTGTTCTTGATATCTGGATGGATTTTTTAGAGTTTGTGATTGACATCCGAATGGGCTAGAAGCTATCCAAATGTGTCATAAAGTTTTCTGTGAGTGACATCCAAATGGCCCTTGGGCATATCCGGATGGCTTTAGCAATATATTTAGATGGTTTGTATCACATCCGATGGAGTCCAGTGCCTATTGTGAGTAATATCTGGATAGCTCTTGTTCATATCCGGATAGAATAGTAATATCCGAATGCTTCGTTTTCGTATTCAGATGTGTCCAGCAATGATTGTGAGTAGTATCTGGATGCCTTGAGTTGTATCCAATTGTGTCTAGTTGTTGTAAGTGATATCCAGATACTTCGTGTTGTATCCGGATGAGTTTAAGGCTTTTGTGAATGATATCCGGATACCTTGTATCGTATCCGGATGTGTCTAAGGTTCTTCGAGTATGATATTCGGATGGTTTGTTCATACATCCGAATAGGTCAAATGATATACGAATGTCTTGCCTGATATCCGGATGCCTCCCTCAAAAGTTGAATTTCATATTTAAATAGTCTCCAGTAGCATTCGAATGCATCAGTGAGATATCCAAATGACCTGAATCATATCTGGATGTCCTAGTTCATATCTGAATACGTCCCAGAATATCCGAATAGTTTCTGATTGAGCGCCAGTGTATCCGAATGAGACTTCTTCATATTCGAATATCTTTCATCATATCCGAATATCCTTCCTGATATCTGGATGGCCTTTCCAGAAATCCAATTGAACTTCCAGTACAGCTTAATTCAAGTTTTATTAAAATAAAAAATTTTAATATCTCCAAATATTGAATTTGAATGCCAGAATATAACAAGTTAATCATGCCCATATCATAAATCATAATTCATAGAATCTTTGTATTCCAATATATAGATGAAGATCATATCATGTTCAGCATTATTTTATTATAACATGATCAGCATTTTTTTTTAGATTATGTGTATACATTTTGGTATGAGCATTGAGCATGACTTTATATGGAGCACTACATATCGTGTGCCAGCATTTACGTGAGCATTGCATTGTATTATGCGCGCCGGGCGGCTTGTCCGCGGGGATCCCATCTGTTTCAGTTTCAACTCAGTTTATGAGTTGCCCGCCTAGGGGCCACCAGGGGGCTAGGGGCATATTGCCCACAATTTTTATGTATGCAGGATACAGATCAGACATGTATGTATTATCAAGTTACGTGGGCTTATGAGCCAAAGTTGCATACCTGCATTTAGTTTACATTTTATGTGCATTATATTTTTTTTATGAATGCAAACAGACAGTGATTATACTCAATACGAGTTCAGTAAGTATTTATTAGTATCGATATTCTTCGATTCAGCTTTAGTTATTTTTTCCATCTTATTACTTGCTGAGCTTTGTAGCTCACCTTGTACTCTTTACCCCTCCAGGTACTAGCAGGGGAGTACTAGAACTAGGGCCTAGTAGCAGTGGTCTATAGTGTGTGTACGTGGAGCCACTCAAGATAAAAGATGTATGGGAGTCTATTGAGTTTTGTAGTGTTTTGTCGGTTTAGATCTATTTTACATTTCAGTTGAGGGAATGTCCCTTAGTCAAAATTTATGTTTTTTAGTTTGTATTGATTCAGAGTTTTATTTTAGTGGATTGAGATGTTCAGTCATGGTATCAGATTTCTGTTTATCAGTTAGTTAATTTATTTTCCTCGTAGCACCTCTTCTCGGGCAGATCTAGAAGAAAGGGTGTTACATGTACACTAACCAAGTGTGGACCTTGGTTAATCAACCTAAAGGGGTAAATCCCATAGAGTGCAAATGGGTCTTTAAGAGAAAGACTAACATGGATGGAAATGTAAGTTTCCATAAGACTCGCTTAGTGGCTAAGGGTTTCAAGCAGCAATATGGTATTAACTATAATGAAACCCTCTCACCTGTTGTGATGCTGAAATCCATCATAATTGTGTTTTCTATTACTGCATACCATGACTATGAGATTTGGCATTTGGATGTTAAAACAATTTTCCTTCATGGAAACTTAACCGATGACGAGTATATGATACAACCAAATGGTTTATTCTTTAAGGAAAATGCTTAAAAAGTATGCAAACTATAAAGGTCCATCTATGGAATTAATCAAGCCTCTAGAAATTGGAACATCAGGTTTGATGAGATAATCAAAGAGTTTGATTTCTCACAAAGTGAGGATGATCCATGTGTATATAAGAAGATTAGAGGGAGCACCGTTGTTTTCTAGTCTTATATGTGGATGACATATTGTTGATGGGAAATGACATTTCTACCTTGCAAGAGGTAAAGGCTTTGCTCTCCAATTATTTCTCTACGGACTTAAGGGAATCGACCTACATCTTTGGCATTAAGGTTTATAGAGATGGATCTAAAAGGTTACTTGGCCTGAGTCAAAACATGTACATAGATAAGATACTAAAGAAGTTCAATGTAATGGAGGCAAAAAAGGGTTCTTGTCCAAATCTCATGGCATATATATTTCTCCAAGGATAGGTGTCCAAAGGCACAAGAAGAGAGAGATATGATAAGTAAAATTCCATATGCATCAGCTGTTGGATCTATCATATATGTCATGCTATGTACAGGGATATATATCTCTTACGCTTTGAGCATAACAAGTAGATATTAGGCTAATCTCGAAAAGGGCACTAAACGGTAGTTAAAGCCATCCTTAAGTACTTGACAAGAACTAAGGATGCATTTTTGGTATATGGTGCGGAAATGGAGCTAGTAGTAAGTGGTTACTATAATGCTAGTGTCCAATCAGTCAAGAATGATTTCAGATCTTAGTTTGGATATGTCTCTTACCTTAATGGAGTAGTAATTACTTCACAGAGTTTCAATTAAGAAACTGTTACAAATTCTACAATAGAGGCAGAGTATATTGTAGCTTTCGAGGTAGCCAAGGAAGCAGTTTGGATTAATAAGTTCATCTCTAGACTTTGTATGGTTCCAAGCATTGTTGGTCCAGTGGCCCTTTATAGTGATGACAATGGTCTATTGTTCTAGCAAGGAACCATGGTCTCATCAATGATCTAAGCACATACTCCGCTAGTTTCACCTGATTAGGAAAATCATTGGGAGATGTGATGTGAAGAATTGCAAGGTATATATAGATGATGTTGTTGTTGATCCGTCCAAACACTTACATAACTAAAACATGATGGTCATGTTAGGTCCTTAGGCATTAGGCACATACCAAATTGGTTGTAGTGTAAGTGGGAGATTGTTAGTATATGCTCTACAACTTAAGTGTGACATTGTATGTGACACACTAAGATTTCATGTTGTTAATGTATGTCCTACAATTTAAGTGTTAAGTTGTACTTGATACATTTATAAGATTTAATATTGTTAGTGTATAGGCAACAGCTTAAGTGTTAAGTTGTACATGATATATTAAGGTTGGATATATCAATGAGTAATATATCTGTTTGTTTCATGTTCCTGATATTCAATTAGCACATCTTTGACTTTTATATTTAATTATATAAGATGCCTAAAGACAAAGCCAATAGGGATACTTTGTGTAGAAAATAATTAAAGTGACTTTAATTGTAAGGTCTTTGATACACATAAGAGTATACCTTAAAATGTCCCTAATTAAAACTGTCATTGAGATGAGACATCAATGACACAAAGAGATAGATGTGTATTATGCCGTTACCTTACGAAGGTGGCAATTAATCTTACAAACTGTGAGCATTGTATGCCTAAGCTAGTACATGGGTGCTTGTTCAAGAACAAGTTCACTTGTCATGAGGATTCTAATTGAATCTTGCAAAAAGTGTCTAGGGAAACCTCTAGTGGCAGTTGTGCAAGTGATCCTTCAACTTGAGAACATCATAGTGCCTTGCCTGTGGATTCATATACTTTAACATTGTTATGGAAACATCTCAATAAGGTGTGAGTTCAACAATGATTGGGTATGCCATGAAGCATGCAAAGGCTATAAGTGGTCAAGATAGGATTCATCGATCCCAATTAAGAAAAGATATATCTTATGGGCCCTTTGATGAAAGATGACTTGAAGTTTGTGGCTACAGTTGGATGTTAACCCAAAGGAAATCATCCTTCTAGGAGACCAAAGAATATTATGATCAAACTAAGGAAAGGATTGACACTTTTTGTAACGACCCGTTAGAGAGAATTATTTAATTATTTATTTAATTTTTGGCTAAAAGAATTTGCCAATTAATTATTTAATGTGGCAATTTATAATTTTTTTTAAATGAGAGGAATAGCATTTAAAGGATTTAAATTATGTGAAAATTAAATGCAAGGGCATGAAGGTAATTCTAGAGTTTTAAATAATAATTTTCTATTATTAGGAATTATTTAATTAGAGATATTATGTAAATGGGGGAATCCATACATGAGAAGGTTTAGGTTTGAAGTCTCCAAGTTAATTAAGAAAAAGGACTCCAAATTATAAAAGGAGTAGGAGATGGGCTTCTAAGGCTATTTCTTTATCTATATAAAAGCACATAAACCATAGTTTTCTTCACGCCGCGTGAGGAGCAGAGAGCCAAGAAATCTATGAGTTGTAGAAGTTGCTTTGCATAGGAGATTTTTGGTTCAGATCGCGAGAGTCGATCAAGATTTATCGAGGCAAGTATCTTCCCTGTAATCTCTTCCATTACAGGTTCATATTAGTTTCGTTTTCAGATTATTCGAGTTCATCGTTATAGTTTTCAGATTTATATCAGTAAGTAGAGATGTATATATATATATATATATGTATAGCACTGAAGTTATGAGCTAGTTCTATTACTCCTTCTCCATTTTGGATTGCAAGTTCTATTACTCCTTCTCTATTTTGGATTGTGAGTTCTATTACTCCTTATTCATTTTGGATCGCAAGTCCTATTATTCCTTCTCCATTTTGAATTGCAAGTCCTATTACTCTTTCTCTATTTTGGATTGTGAGTTCTATTACTCCTTCTTCAGTTTTGATTGCAAGTTCTATTACTCCTCCATTTTGGATTGTGAGTTCTATTACTTCTTTTCCCATTTGGAGTACAAGTCCTATTTTTTCTTCTTTCCTTTGAGTTGCAAGTTCCTTCCTCTTTTTATTTCTTTTAAAGGTAAGTTCTCATATATGCATGATCTTTATAGCGATTCAATCAAATATTATCTTTGAATCCTCCTTAAAGTTGTTTTATATCGATTGGTATTTGTTTTCCCAATATTTTATTCAGAATGGTGTAGAATCATTAAGTTTTATTTCAAATTTCAATCTCTATTAGCGTTCATGTTCCTCAAATTTAATTGCAGATATCCGAATGGGTCTTCCCATATCTGGATGAGTTCCAAGTTCCTTGCATATCTATCCGAATGGTTCTTTGTACATCCGGATAGCTCATATCCAGATGCCCTTCCTTCTATCCAGATAGGTCTAGCATATCTGGATGCCTCTTTCTGTATCCAGATGTCCAGAATCGTATCCGGATGTCCTAGTTTCTATCCGAATATATCCCAGCATATCTGAATAGCTTCTTATTTGAGCACCAGTGTATATGGATGAGCCTTCTTCATATCCGGATGTCTTTTCTCATATCCGAATATCTTCCCTAATATCCGGATGGCTTTTCCAGAAATCCAAGTGAACTTCCAATGATGTTTTAATTCAACTTTTATTCAGATAAAGATATTCAATACCTCCAAATATTGAAATTTTATGTCAAAATATAACAAGTTAATCATGCCCATACCATAATACATAATTCATAGAATCTTTGTAATCCAATATGTTGAAGATGAGATTACATGTTTAGTGTTTATTATGACATGTTCAACATTATTTCGTGAGATTATGTGCATACATCTTGGTATGAGCATTGAGCATGATTTTATATGGAGCACTACATATCGTGTGCCAGCATTTATATGAGCATTGTATTATGCACGCTAGGCGTCTTAGTCTGCGAGGATCCCACCAGTATCAGTTTCAATTACAACTTAGTTTACGAGTTTCTCGCCTGGTGACGACCAGGGGGCCAGGGGCTTATTGCCCACAATATGTGCTTATAGTTTTTATATAAGTAGGATTTAGATCAGTTAGGTATGTATTACAGATTGTGTGGGACTATGTGCCAAAATTGCATACTTGCATTTAATTTACAATTTATGTGCATTACATTCTTGTGAATGCAAACTGATAGTGATTATACTCAGTACAAGTTCAGTAAGTAATTTATCAGTATCGATATTTTTCGATTCAGCTTTAGTTATTCTTTTCAGCTTATTACTTGCTGAGCTTTGTAGCTCACCCTATACTCTTCACCATTCCAGTCCCTAGCAGGGGAGTATCTGATGTGGGGCCTAGCAGCAGTGATCAGTAATGTGTGTACGTGGAGCTGCTCAAAATAAAAGATGTCTAGGAGTTTGTTAGTTTATAATATCTTGTCAGTTTATATTTATTTTATATTTTAGTTGAAGGATTATCCCTTAAACAGAATTTATGGTTTTTAGTTGACTCGGAGTTTTTATTTCAATTGATTGAGATATTCATTTATGGTATCAGATTTCAAATTATTAGTTAGTTTATTTTATTTTCCCCATAGCATCTGTTCTCAGGCAGTCCTAGGAGAGGGGGTGTTATACTTTTTCCATATCCTTATTTGATCGAGACAATTTAAACCAATGAAAGGATTGAATTGCATAGGAAGACCACCACTAAAAGGTAGTGATCACAACTCGATCCTTCTAATAATTGGGGGCTATGATGGCTTGCTAGACTTTGCTCTTGGTTTATGGCCTTTGAGAAAGGTCATTGCTAACAGAATTAGAAGCATAATGGGTCACGTGCATAAGGGAAAATGTCACTAGGTAATGGCAGACTCATTTAGGGTTTGTGGAAACTCTTGTAAAGAGTTAAAATAAATGGAAACCATAAATTAGGTTTGCCAAATTCCACCTAAAATCCTAGTTGGACTAGGTTACCTAATTGGGCCTTAGGTTTTGGTGAAAAATGGTACCTAATTAATTAGAATTTTATTTATGGACTAACATAAGGCTATTTGGGTATGTTAATGGGATGTTTTAAAGTATTTAAAACTAAGGCCCAAATAGGTTGTTTTAAAGTGTTTAAAACATAAGTCTCAAAAGGGTTATGTTAAAGTGTTTAAAACATAAAGTCTAAAATGAGAGTGAAAGGAAAGACCCAATACTATGTTTTAAAGTGTTTAAAACATGGGATTAAAATACCATGCAACCCAAACCTCATTAATTAGGGTTTGAGCCTAAGGGTTATAAATAGCCCCTATGTGGTTCATTTTGGTGTGCCTTTAAGCCATTGATGCCGTGTGGCATGCTGTGAGAGAGCTCCCATGCTGCCCCTTTCAAGCTAGCACTCTTCAAGTCTTAGGAAGCTACCTCCTTGGAGGTTCTTGGTGTTGCTTCCTTGCGTGGATACCGTTATAGGCCACACACTTGGATGGCTTCGTGATCGCCACCATCAAGTGTTGGTTTTGAATCTTCACTTCAAGAGATAATACTTTGCCCTCTCCTCCATAATCTATTCTCTTGAAGAGATCCTAAAGGAATTTATGACTAAAAATTTTTATTTTTCTACTGCACTTATGATCCATAAAATCCTTCACTAGGCCCATAGTTCTGTTAGCGATTAATGTAGGTCATTTCCCATTTTCTATTCATGATAGTTTCCTCTAATGAAATTGATAGAAACATAAAATCAATTTTGAAAGATCATCTCCTTGCATCATAATGACCACATCTAGTCACAAGCAGTTTTTATAATGATGATCTTTTCTTATAATGTGATTAAGTTGAGGTAGAAATGTCTTCAATTTTGTTCTCTCCACTTGCGTTACTTAATGATGAATATCTCTGTGTTTTTAATATCTCCTTAAATCCCAGTAGGTGGTATAAAATCCAAGATTTACCTGAACATTAACTCTAGCCACTTTGAATAATAATAAAAAAATAAATAAAAACTCTATGGCACTCAAAAGTTTCGTAAATAAGAAAAATGTCTAAATGCCTAGATTAATGCTCATTTTCTAAGAAATGGTGGCAAGATAACAAGTTTTCTCATTAAAGTCAACTTCTAAAGAAAATTTTTGATTGACCTCCCCAAGTGTTCTCACTTTGATGGATAGTATGTAATTATGGGTTTCATTAATCTACTTATCAAATCATGAAAATAACCTTTTTAGTACTTAACATTAGTTTTCCTTTTAGGCATATTCTTATGTTTCATATCATTTTTATACTTGCCAATTTTTTTATTACAACAATTATATTTCATAATTAAAGGTTACTAACGGTAAATACCCCATATGTAAAGGTTTATTATTGATTAAACCATATATACAATTTACTTCCTAAATTGAGTTTATTACATGCAAATAGAAGGTTGAGAAGATGTTCATATTATGGAATCAACAATAACATAATTTATAAGCATGTTCATTGAGTTGTTAATTTTTTTTTCTCACCAATTTGCTAAAGAAAGTGGTATAATTTAGTATTGGCAATTCATAAGCAACACTTGGGTTAGGATATTACTCTTTTATCTAGTTGTTAGATGTATGTTAGAACTCACATCAAACATTGCATTATACTTAAAAAAAAAATAAAGATTGATCACAACAACTAAAGGGGTCTGAATAAATTCATATACCATATGTAGATTGAATGATGCCATTTGAATAAATTGTAAACACAATTGAGTCAATTCTCAATTCAAATAATAGTACTTAGTGAGTTAGAAAGTGAGACCATGAACTTTGGCTTGTATACTATATGCCCCATTTGGACACCAATTGGAACTCTAACACAAAGAAGAAGTCTATAGAGCATTAAAAGCCTTCTTATAATGACTCGAGCCAATCTTAGAAACTCATAGTGTATAAATTCAAACTAAGGGTTATTTAAAAGACACAAAAACTAGATGAAAAGAATCTGCGATTTTTGGAGATCTCAAACATTATCTTTTATCCCTTTCTTATGGATGAGATCATATCATATGGTTAGAAGATCCTCAAACATGTGATTCTAAAATATTACCACTATTACTACGTAGGTGTCTCCATTAGGTAATAGAAATAAACAATTAGGAAAGAACTACAAGTTCATCTTATAATTGATATTTATGATGTTACTTATTTTGAACTATGCTTCCAATACCTCCATCATATATCTCTTAATGGATTTTTGTGTAAATCTTAATGTTCTATCCCTATTATTTGCTTTCTTATTGTGTACTTTAATTTCATAATGCTATATCTCTACATCCGTTCAACTTACTAAGGAATGGAATTTCATTGTATAAAAATAAGAATTCCATGTAGATGTCAAAGCTTGTTGATGCCTTTCTTTCTTTTCTTTTTTTTGTTATGTTCAAACTAACATGAGTATAAAATTGAAAAAAAAAAAAAAAAGAGAATATGCTAGTATGCTAAGATAAAACCATATTAAAATGCATAACTAGACCAACAAAGATGAAGACATAAGTAAATAAAACCAATAATTTATTAAAAGGACAAATTAGTTGAGTGAATGAAGAATACCCACATAAGTATATACACCGCTGCCAAAATGAAAGTTGAGTTCCACTTGGGAAAGCAGAGTGTCTGGTAGCCAGTGTGTTTAATGTTCCACCTGGAGGTTCTTCTAGTATAGTAATAGATAGGTCTGGGAACTTTCGAACCAAATCTAATGCAACATCTATGGTGACATCAATAGCCAAACGCATACCAAAAGATTAAGCTCTATATCATGATCAATGAGAATACATATACATATATATATATATATAAAGGAGAAGTTGAGTTGGCTTTCTTACCATAGATTTGGGCTACAATACAAGTGGTAAGAAGCTTAGCACCTTGTTTACTCCTCTTTGGATCTAGTTCTTCCTCTAGAGTCATATAATAAAGGTAGCGCACCATTTCTATGTGGCCAAATTGAGCAGCTACAACCACTGGGATATGGTTATTAATGTTTCTAACCCTTAGCAAGGCAATGTTCTTCCTCACTAAAGGTTTGGCTACCTTTACAATTCCCCCACAAGCAGCAAGGGAAAGAGCTGTTTCACCAAAGTTATTTTTTAGCAACAAATCTTTTGCACTTGTCATAGTAACCAACTCTTCCACAATCTTCACATGTCCTGATATTGCCGCAATATGAAGAGTCGTGTCCCCGTATAGAGAAATCTTTTTTGTTAATGCATCAGGATATAGCTCAAGCAAGTACTTAACATGTGTCCAATCTCCCTTTTGTAAAAACTTGTTCAAATTCATTAGGTGCATTTCTTTGTCAATACCTGCAGAAGTTTCATCTGTTATTACACTTAATCTATATACAAAATTTAAATACCAAATGTTTTATATTTATGCATAAGCTTAGAAGGTGTTAGCAAAAAAACAAAAATATGAATAACATGAAACAATATGGAAAATGATGATTTATGAAGAAAGGTTTCCCATGAGGTCATCCATTTCCTTGTAAAGTTTTATCGATTTTATTTGCTTGCAAGTGCAAATGATAAAAACGTTGGAATGATTTACTAGGTTACTATCGAAATTTTGAAAGTATAATTTCAAGTGTGAATATCATTTATATAAAATCCTTACTTGCTCTTTAATTGTAATATATTCAAACAATATATTGGAAAGTAGAAAATGTTTTGAAGATGATCTCTGAAGATTGAATGGGAAAAGATGAAAAGACTATTAATTTATATTTCAAGAGTTTTAGTTTTGTGTTAGTGTTTTCTAATTAGTTCTTGCAATGAAAAGTGCTAGAAATATTGGCATAATTTGCTAGACCACTACTACATTTGAAAGTACAATTTTAGAAGAAAATCCGAACTTTCTCTTTGAAAATCTGTTATATTCAAGCAATAGATTGGAAAGTAAAAATCTTCTCAAACATGATCTTCCAAGATTAAATGGGATAAGATCAAATAGCATATATTAATTTATATTTGAGGAGCCTTAATTTGGTTTGTCATTCAATTAATTCTCAACTTATTCAAAGTCAAACTATTAATATAAAGCATGGTGTTACATGCTTAGAATTAAATATCATTTCCACAAAATCTTCCCTTTTTTATCTCTCCCCTTATTTCTTCTTTGATAGAAAATACAATCAATTTAGCTACCAAATTATAAAATAAAATAGTGTTAGGTTTAGATCATGCAAACCAAACAAAAAAAGTCAAATGAGAAAAATAACAAGAAGAAAAAATTAACATGATTTGACTTCAACAAACCTACATCTAAGGTCCCACCGCATGTGGACAATCCACTAATAAATATTTTTGCATAGAGAAAAAGAAAAACCTTCCAACATACATTCCGACTCCAAATAATCTGTCACTCACAACTCAAGGACTCTAGTTATTGAGTCATGGCACCCATATCCATAATTAAATCAAACTACACCTATTTTTAAGCTCCAAATCTTAATCATAGTAAGGCTAGATTTCCTAAACCGACCACAATCATTTAATCAAAATACCATCAAATAGGGTTTTTCTAAGAGACTTCTTCTCTATTAGATTGATCTCAATATGAATAAATGTTACAAGAGTGATTGCAAATCATTCACCCTACAACAAAACAAGTTAATTCAATCGAATATTTATCCAACACCGATTGGATGAAGTGTTTATACTCGCCAGTGTGCGAGTGAACTGGTAGTAAGAAATTAAATTTTTCAGATGAGTCCAGGTCAATTCACTAGGAGATTATATATGGAAAAGAGATATTCACGCTAGGTTAATTGGTTGCTTAATTAATCTGATTGTTGCGAGAAATTAAGTTTAACTGTTTATTGGTAAATCTTGGGTTAAGACAATTTTTGTGGCAAGCCCAACTGATTCCCAATAAGATATCTAAATAATAACATCAACTTAAAATAGCTTGAGGTTTTTCCATTACATACACTCACTACAGGAAAAAGGGTCATTGGCGGCGAAGTTTTACCGGCGGTTTTAATAACCGTCGGGAAAACACCACAATTACCGGCGATTTTTTGAACCGCCGGTGATGGGTCAAAATTACCGGCGGTTTTAAAACCGCCGGTAATGGGATACACATCTCCAGCGGTTTTCAAAAAACCGTCGGTTGTGTTTATCCATCCTCGGCGATTTTAAAACCGCCGGGGATAGGATTATATAAGCCCCCCCGCGCACCCAGCCCAATTCTCCTCCCGTGCGCACTCGGCCCAATTCGATCTCTTCCAAAATCCCCCCTGCAAACCCTAACATTCTCTAGCTCGCGCCTCGCTGCCTCCCTCCATCACCCTCGATCGCTCGCCTCACCTCGCCTCGCCCTCCCTCGCTCACTGTCACTCGGCCTCGCCCTACCTCGCTCACTGTCACTCGCTCTCGCCCTCGGCCTCACCCTCCCTCGCTCACTCTCACTCGCTCTCGCCCTCGGCCTCGGCCTTGCCCTCCCTCGCTCACTGATCAGTCGCACATGCAACCAGAGAAGTGTTGATTGGAATTAGGGTAAATTACAGTTCGATTGCTCCGCGATAGTTGTTCTTCCTTGATCAGGTTTGTCCCCAACTTGTGTATAATGTATCTCTATCGTTTATTTATCTGTCTATACGTATGAATCTTGCGTGTTATCCCAGATCCTCTGTTTATCGGTTGAGATTTAGATGATAATTCATTCTATTAGATCATAATTATTGATCAACATTGTTGTTTTTGTGTTGTTTGGTTGGTTGGAAATTGAATTAACCATCCATGTAATTCAATTTCTTGTTCAATCAATCCATTTGCCATTAATAAATCAAATTTTTGTTCGATCAATCACTATTACATGATTGAGGATCAATTAAGAAGCTGTCTATTTAGCTTGTGAAGCTTCCTTTTTGGTGGATGGAATTTACGTTGCTTATTATTCAGGCTGGCTGCCTCAAGTATTATCTTGTTGGATATTATATTGCCTCTGGTTGCCTAGTAGATAATTTCACAAATGCAGAGAGCTCAAGGTCTAGCTTTATGTCTTGAAATGTATAGAGCTCCTCTGCTATAAATCTTGTATAATCTGGTTACAGTTACTTGTTAGAAAAGGAAAAAATAAAACATTATGACTATCAAATCAATCTTTTAACATAGGATAACAGTAAGAATGTGAAATTATGTTGCCTATGTTTTAACATTTTGATGGCATAAGCTTGTAGCTTCGTGGTTTTTGGAGGTCAGGTTGAGGTTTATCGTTTAAGGATGGAGTGTTTGGTTACCAGAATTCTAGAAGAAGATGCAGGAGGTTTTGGAATATCAGTGAGTTGACTAGTTTTATGAAAAAGGAGATCATATAATTCAGTTTAGGATGAAGCTGGTAGAGTAAGTAATTGACTAGTAAGAAGATTTTAAACCTAATGAATACCAAAAAGGAGACCTAGTTTTATGCTAACTTAAGAAACTAGGGAATAACCATGTTGTGCAAATGGAAAATAAGAAGCGCTCACCCCTTTTAATGTGTAAGAAACTATAACCACCTTGAAGTAAAAGCAATCACAATCCTTTGAGACTGGTAACTGATATTTCATTAAGATGTGCTACATACTTGGTTGCTTAAGGTGTTTCTTGCTTAAGATGTGCTACATGTGCTGAAGTCTTCAGCGTGTAGTGTTGCATTCCTGGAAGGGTAGTAGGGTACCATGTCTTGCAAATGATGTTTGGTTGGGAGTTGGGACTAGATTGGAAGTGATCCAAAATCTATTTTCAATGGTCCAAGTAGCTGTCCTCTTGAACTTCTTGAATTACTCCTTTTCTTTTTTTTTAACCAAATTACTCCTTTTCTTATGTCATGTCCGCTTTATCATTATCAGGCAAAAATTGCATATGGAGAAAATGGGTGGAGGCACTCACACTTTGATTTTGTAAACTGCAAAAAATTGCATATGGAGAAAATGTGTAACAATACAGCCAATTAACAAGGAACCAAATATATATATACACACACACAAGGGTACAAACAAAATTAACATAATTTTAACATCTAATTACTTTTCCACAAAACAAAATATGAAATTTGGGTTTAAGAATAATATAAAAGCAATACATTATAAATAATATATAATATATTGTATGAAGAATTCAATTTTCTGTTTTAGACCAATATCGAATCAAAAATCATATCGTGACAAGTTACAAATCCAAGCTTACTCGATTGTGGGTCATGGACTAGACTTAAAATTCGAATACTCGTATTCATTTGTGATAATCTCTTACTAGCTCTCCTACATGCACAACAAATTTCAAGTGTTTATTAGTTTTTACTTAATATATTTCAAGGTAAATTAAAGAAAAGGTGATAAATAAAGCACAAATAATAATGTAGAATTGATGTGATCAGAAGGAATAAAAGGACAGAAGAACCCAAATGAGGAGCCTCACAAGTCCGTTAGTCAAATTCTGATATCAAATCTGGGAAGCAAATTTGATTTTGAATTTGAATTTCACTAATGCTACTATATATAGCATGCATGCATGTTTCTTTCTTCTTCTTCTTTTTTAACTGCCGTTTGCAACTTTAAAGGTAAAAGACAAATTGGTAGAGAAATAGTGTTAGCATTTTCTTCTTTTCTGTATATTTATTTATTCATTTATTTAGTGGAAGGTGGTTGGTGGTTGGAGAAACCTATAGCTTTTGAGTTTTGATTAGTGTTTAAAGTATTGTCATAACGATTCTCAATTCTACTAGGCAAAGTCACATAGATTTTAGTTCTCCAATCATTATCTATAGCCACATCTTTTATAATATCATTATACCTCATGTCCGATCTAAGAGTTTTTCACCAATTTTTTTTTTAATCCTCCGCTACCTCTCTTACTACACATTTCTTTCATTTTATCCACTCTACTTATAATGCCTCAAATGATCTTCTTTACATATAAATGATGATCTTAATTGCATCACAATGGTATTATTTTCAATACATGGAATTCTTTACTAATTTACCATTTTAAGTACTTCAAGATAATGATGCCTTTGATCTAGCAATCTTCATACATGATATGAGAGATTCTATGTTAAGCAGCTACCATAAATGGAAGTGTAAATAACACAAAACAACTAGATTAATCACTCATTTGAGCTTGGGCATGATAACATTTCCAAGATTAGCAATCTCCATACATGATATGAAAATTTTATGTTAGGCGTATGCTCTAATCCAAACTCAAAGATTTAGGTTAAAAACATTTGTTCAAGCTAAATCAGTCTCTATTTTCAACATTTGAGGTCCGGCTTCCTTGGGAGTCAGTGGTGTTGGACACAGTCCTTGCCTTGGTCCAAGTATGAACTTAGCCACACATCCTCAAAATAACTCAATAAACGAAACAAGGCAAACAAGAATTGTAATAACTAACTACTAAACAACTTAAAATGAAGAACTAAAAGTAAAGCAAGTGCTAAAGCTATGAAGCGATTTTAATGGAACAGTAAAGCAAAACACATAAATGTAAATGCTAACTTAGTTTAACAACACACTAAAAACATAATTGAGCTACATTTTTTAAAAATTTTCAACTCTAAGCTAATACTGAAATTAAACAACTCTAGAATAGAATGGAAATGCGATACAGAAAGTAAAAACTACTTTAGACAATTGTTCAGAAATTTTTCATGTCCCTGATGATTGAGGTCCATAGGAATTTATAGAATCTTTCTCGGGAATCAGCCCATGGCTGGGTGAGAATTTACAGCTCGTGCCACTACGTGCTTTAAGTGAATTATCTATAGTGGCCTTGAAGTACCATCCGAATATTCTGTCTTATATTCGAATGCACATGCAAGCTATCCGGATAACCAGCTCCCTATTCGAATATGCTACTTTGATTTTCTTCCTTTGCAGTGGTGTTATCTGGATGAATCCAACACTATCTGAATATGTAACCTTGGCCCTTGATCTTCCTTAGCGATGATGCTATCCGAATGACCATTTTTCTATTCGAATAAGTAGCCTTGATTCTCTTCTTTTTCGATACAAGCTATCCGAATAACTAGCTCTCTATTCGAATGAATTTGACAGTCGTTTTGGGACTTATGTCTGACATCCTGTAATACCCCCATATTACATGGTATTGGAAAATAGAAAAAATTTCCAGTGATTTGAAAGGAGCTCACGTGGTTCAAGATGCCTGAAAGTCGGTTTCAAGAAATTAATTAATAAAATTATCGAATTGAGGACAATGAGTGCCTCAGGACTTAGATATCTAGGAGATAGGGCATGTGATTGGTGTGCATTTCGAGGTGATGCTAATGACACTGGAAGTAATCCAACCAGGAATAATTTTAGGATTAAATTCTGTATAAACCCGAATGGGTGTCAGTACCGAATGGTTGCAGGGGACCTCCGAGAAGTTGAAAGGACTCTAGGGGTGGTCTGGTTTTACATGTGAGGCAACCCTGAAGCATTTTCGGGTGGAATAGAGGTCCCGTGTAGGCGTAGGGACGAAATCATCCTTATCGAATAAATGTCGATAATTAATTTTGATGAAAGCAATAATTTAAATGGCTGGATGATAATTATTTAAGGCTTTAAAGGGCCCAAGTGCCACTATCAAAATTTCTAAGTGGAACTAAGAGGTTCTCAAGTGCAATTATGGAGAATTTGGGGTTAATGTGTAATTTTATGTATATATATATATAGATATAAACATGTGTGCGTGAGGAAGCTTCATGGAAGCTTCCGAGAGTGTTCTTTTTGAATTTGAAATGAGGGAGCTCGAGCGATGGCCGAGAGCATCCGAGACCCAGAAATCGGGTAGTAATGAAAGAGAGAGAAAGAGAGAGGGAGAGAGAGGGCCAAACTCGGCTATGGCAATAGCAGCCTCAAGCTGCTGTTGCAGTGGCCAAGAGAAGCGAGCAAGCAGGGCAGCAAGCGCACGGAGGCGCCAGTGGTGGCTGTAACCGCTCGGAGGCGGCTAGAGGCCAAGGCGAGCGGCGACCGCGTGCTGGTGCGTTGTAGGCGACCACGGCCGATCCGAAGTAGAGCTGGCAGCGAGCAAGTTCGCTCAAGGGAGGCCGATGAAGCCGTGGCGGTGTCGGCTGATAATGGTAGTTGTGGGGCCGACGATGTCGACCGACAATGGCAATGGGATTAGCAGCGGCGGTCGTGGAGGAGGCCAGCGGCAGTGGCCGGCTGGTACACAGGTGTTGTGTGCGCCAAGAGGAAGAAGAAAAGCTGAAGAAGAAGAAGAAGAATAAAAGAAAAAAAATAGAAAATAAAATAAAATAAAATAAAGAGAATATGGAAAAATAAGGGAAAATGGGAAAAATACCCAAAAAATTTCAAAAAAATGGGAGAAAATTCTGGAAATTAATTTGGGTTTCTGGAAGCGTGCCAAAGGCTCGAAAATGGGATTTTAGATGCAAGGGGCAGCTCGAGAGGCAATGCCAATGTTAGTTGTTGGCCGGTTTGCTCCTCTAGATTCGATGAGGTAAAATAATTAATTCTTTTCTATTTATGAACATTATGAGGAATAATGTAATGTAAAGTGTTGGTTGGTTTATGCCCGTGGTTGGGGTTGTTTTGGTTGAGTTGTTGTCAGGTGGTTTTACTGTATATGGTATAGTTGAGGGCATTGGTTTAATATCTGATGTTAGTGGAGTTGGGTTTTGTGTGGTTGCATCTAGGCTCAACTAGGGAGGCAGTGGTCCTAGAAGAGGAGGTTTCGAGCCAAGTAAGGGATGACCCCAAGGGTGGTGGTCTTGCATGCATTTGTAAATGGTTGTCTTTAAGAGTTGCATGTAGTGGTAATACTTGCATGGTATAAGTTCTAATGTACCTATGGGCATATGGAGGAGTAGTGTTGTGGAAATAGTTGGTTGATGCCTTAACCTATGGAGGTTATGAAGGCATGGAAAACTACCCATGTTGCATTGCATTTTTGTATTACATGCTCTCTCATGCTTCATTTACTTATGCGCTACACCCTTATTGAATCTTTATGACTCATGAGGTTTTACCTCATGTTGTAGATAATGCAAGTCCATATGCAAGCAGGGATGGTGCCGAGAGGCTATTGTGGCAACTAGCAGTGTTGCCCGAGTTGTATGTTATGCATTTTTCATGTATGTAATCCTGTGATTGAATGTATATGTTGTTAGGCATTAAATGTATCTAATTACTGTAATCACTATGGTGTGATAGGTGATTGTGAGATAGTTTGATGTATATGGCTTTGGTTGGTGGAGCCGAGCTCGGATCAGGTAAGGATAAAAAGGTATGTCCCCATAAATCCCCAATACTCAGCAAAGTGTTTTGTTATGCTAGCTTTGTACTTGGGTCACCTTTGGCTTGTTGAGAGGCGAGTTGGAGAAAGGTGAATCTCACTCGAGTTTCGGGTCTCGTTCTATTGTGTTTCCTTGTCTGTGTTTGGGACCAATTCCTCTAGTAGAGAGAAGGGAACAACAAAGCCTAGTTCCCACCTAGGGTGTTTCCTGTTGAAACGTAGTCTAACCTTTTAGTGTTTAGTTTATTGGGTGAGTAATTCGGTCGATTATTCACGAGTGACACCCACAAGTGGGAGCAGATCGATACATATCTGAATGCTACAATTGCTTCATCCGAATTGATTTCCATCACGATGTGAGAATGCTCCTATTCTTTTTTCTTTCATTCGAATAGATTCTTTTGATATTAGGATGATGCTAGGTCTTCACATCCAAATGCTTGTCTTTTTATTCGAATGAGTTGATGCCTCTATTGATATCTGAATGCTACAGCATAGCTATCCGAATGACTTCTTCCTAGTATCTATCCGAATGAATGTAGTACTATCCGAATAACTAGTATCCGAATACTCTCAATTGTGCGTTCTCATCCGAATGGGCTTTCAATCCTGATATCCTTTATATCTGAATCTTTTAACTTCCTATTCGAATATCCCTATAAATTACAAATGTTTAAGTCAATATAATAACATGTAAGTAAGGGGATTATGATAAAATCTTGCATTTTTTACCATTAATCGAAGAGAAAACCTAATCAAAATCTAAGGAGTTATGTAATAAAGAGAAACTCGCATATCAAAGTAATAGCAACTGGCTCTGTATCCCATCCTTCTCTTACCCTGGTCTCCCACTTTGCCCCAATCTTAGCAACCTTCTATCCTATTGTTTATCTTCACCCCTAACTTCCCATTGAGTCTTCCAACAGAACACCCTCAAAGTAGGTCAATATAAACCTACTCAATGATCACCAAACTATTCATAACCATCCAAGCAAGTTGTCAAGTTAAAAAGATCAATTATGCAAGACCTTTTAGCAAACAAGTAATCAAGGCAATCATCCAAAACTCTTGGGGCATGAAAGGTTCAATTTAGAAAAGAGATACCACATGCAATATATTTGTCATTCATTTCTCACAAAAGTAAGATGTTTAGGTGACGTACTCAAAGCTCCATGGCACATCACAAACAAACTCAAAGCCATTAAAGAATGGAATCTTGAACAAAAAGAAATAAGAAGTTAATTTTTCCATTTATCCTTTCTATATTTATAGAGACTTCCTCCAAGCAAGATGAATGTAGAAAATGACAGAAGAATTGGTCGCATCATTGGCTACCTACAAAGAGTTGGTAAGAACTTTTCAATAGCATGGGGTTAGTATAAATGCTCGTGTTTGGGTTGGAATCAACTTTCAAAGACCTATAATCTATGGACTCCAAATCAAGAAATGAATGGAAATCCATAACAACTCTATGCTCTTATGAAAGATTAGGAGACTTTTACTACTCTCATGTGAAAATTGATCACACCTTCTCTAAAAAATGTGTGTTAATGAATTCTTCCCTCAACTATGTACCATTTTTAAGAGCTTGAATCATCTAGAATTCCACTAGCTCTTGGTTTAAATAGGAAAACCATCCAACATTCTTAGTTAATGCTCTCTTCAATCCTTTCCTCATACAAGTTCTTAGAGCTGGTATACATACAATCACCAACACAATAAAATTTATGGAGCGAACTCACTAATGTTGTTGGCACTAACCCCACTTTGTATCACAAACTCAACTTGATCCTATAAATAAACTTCAAATAGAATATAGTAGTGTATGTATCTCCTTTAACATCCACAACCTACATCGTTATTTCCATACCTAGGTATCAGATTCCCTCTTAGCCCTTAGAATCACTATCAGGATCACACATTCCAAATGGTGGTTTTTTTGCATCCTAAGATTCCAAGGAGTGCAATTAGAAGTCTAAGAATGAGGATCCTCAACAGTGCACTAGTTTAGTTAAAATAATTAAAGACTAAGTAATGAACTTAAAGTGAGAACAATTTTCAAAGAAAAATGGAGAAAAAGAAAGCTTGGTTATCTTAGTTTTTTGTATATTCTATTGTATTTTGAATGGTATTCAAACTTAACTTCCTTGGTGTAGGATTCTTCATACCATAAGTTGTGCAAGAACATAGGAAAAGAAATCAAAACAAAACAAACAAACTTATATAATAGCAAAGAATTAACTAATTTTGACTTGAATACTACTATATATAAATTGTAGTATGAGTTAAAAGTAATGACCAATTGAGCCTATCCTTTATACGAAAAAAATAGCATACTAACATACATTGTACATGTTCTCCTACTGTTACCCACAACAACTATAGTTGTAGTAATACTAAGTTACACAAGAACATAGAGAAAAATTCAAAAGAAAATAGAAGTTATAATAGCAAAATATCAATCTAGCTAATTTTTCCTTAAGTACAATTATAAAATAAGACCCAAAATAGTGAACTAATTAAGCCTACCTTTATCATACCATAAAACTAGCATTGAAAACAAACCACACTCTACATAATTATGTTCCCACGGTAGAGAAGCTACTCCTTAACTGCAACAATTAACCCTTCTACAATAGTGGAGTAAGTCCAATACCACCCTTATCCCTATAACCACACTAAAATGACTAACTTTGTCCTTACTTCAACATTAAAAAGTAATGAACTTGTAACTAATCTAAGTGACCTCTTTGCACCTTTATACATGCCCTACATTGCTAACACACATTATCATCATGCAACACAAACTTAGAATTAGAGGAAGATTTCCCTATCATCCCCTTACCCATAAACCACCACAGTTAGCATATAAAGGTTGATTATATTCAAAGGCACCTCTAGTTATTTATAATTTGAAAAGAACACCTTATGTTCCATAACTCGCGCCTTGAAAATGGTCTCACCCTACACCTCCCTAAACAAATGGAGTTTGTAAAGTCACTAGGCTTATACTCCTCTAGGGTGTTTCTTCTAAGCTTAATCTATGCTTAACCAGGGATAACTGGATGCATCCTTTGTATATGTGTGCCATGTGTCCCACTATCGATATTTAGAGGGTATAAATATCCCCGACCTTGTATTTAGAGGGATTTTTCTATCACCTTTCAGTTGCTCTCACCTAATTACACTAGAACACAATATTAATCTACTTATTTTTTTAGAGGAGTAACTACCTGTTATCTCGAACACTTCCATTACCTGTTTATTCAACATCATTACCACAACTGCTTTTGACTTAAGCATCAAAGGGCCAGCGTAGGAGGAATCCTTGCTTGCCTTCTAACGATGTATTGTCTTGTATCTGCTTTCTCCCAAATCGTGGAGCTTTCCCCCAGGCAGTCATCCATCTCTCTCTCGCTTCAACATCCTACTGCTTATTCAAGTCCACAACTACTTCTTCAAGAGACTCAAGCTTCTTGATCTCTCCCCCGGGCAGGGTTATGAACTCTTCCCTAGACAATGATGTGAGCTCTTCCCCAAGAAGTAACCTTCCACTTTCTCTTGGCTTGCAAGTCACATCGATTTTCATACCTAGCTCTACCTATCCCTGATCTTCCCACATTATAAACTTAATTGTTGTATTTCTGAAAATAACATCTGTATTTACCATCTTGTGAGATTAGGTAAGGTAGGGTTTGGGGTGAGATTAGGTAGGTGGTACTAAGGATTAAGGACTATTAGAGTTTCCATAATTGATTTATAGTGACCTTCAATGTAAGAATGGAATAGGGGTTTAATCTCTAGATGTTTTATCAAGGCTCTAGTATGATATAAGGGCGTGATAGTCATCGCACTTTTGTGGATTTGAAGGTACACATATTAGGACCCTTTAACTTGGTTAATTTATATTTCATGTAGGCTATTAATCCAATGATGGAATAGTGTCATCAGAACTAAAATAGGGGGACTTATCAAGGTTGTGGTTATTTTTTTGAGGAGGTAAGTTTAGTCCTTGAATGTTAGCATCTCTGACTATGGATTTTTTAGAAAAAGAACTAACAGATGAAAGGCCAATAGGTGTTAGGGCTGGTAGTGGTTTTAAACCAATGTGAACATGTATTATGGATGTATGTGGCATCTAGAGAATACATAATTTTCGTATATTTTAAAAACATTCCATCACCAAATGGTATGTTAAACTTTATCTATAAAAAATATCACCCATAGACTCACAATAAATTGAGAGGAATACTGGATCTATAATTAGGTCATCAACCTTTATCGAGGCATGTAAGGCTTTGTTTATGTCCACTCTAAATCTTGCATGGAGGCAATCAAATTAACCAACCAACCTTGAAATCGAGTACTTCATCCACTACTAGTAGAATACTAAATTAATATGGCTACAACTTTCCAAGAGTTTGCGGTTGGTGCATTTTCCTCAGGGGCAACCCTCAAGTCTAAATCTAGAATGATTTACGGGAGAAATCCAAATTGTATGGGCTAACATTCGAATGCCATCATCAAAGCTCATTAATTTTCTAGTGATATTATAGGGCACTATGTTGAGGATCGTATTAGTGTCCTTGGCTCTTGTGAAATGAAGAATGGAAAGATTTTTGGAGAGGTTGGAAAGAATTGAACTTCCTTTAAGATTCCAAGACCTTGAGATGATCAATCTTAACCGGATCAAGATGCATTGGTTTTGTACAAAAGATTTTACCTATTAGACAATACATAAGGTGATTCTATTCTTGAAGTGAAACAGAACTGAGTGCAAGAGTTGCAGAAGTCATGGTTGGAAGTTTTTGATCAGGAGGCTTTAATGAAGGTTTGAGATGCTAAAGTGAGTGCGTGATTGAGAGAAGATCATAAAGGTAAGATGGGTAAAGATGTGGTAGTATTGTGGGATGCGGCAAATTCACTTGTGCAATGAGAGAAACATTAGGGGCGAGAGGAATGGCAGAGTGACGTAGCAGAAGCCTTTTAAAAACTCGTTGATTCCCTCATGAATGTCGAGTTATAGAACTCAATCAATACTTCATTGATTCTAAAGAATACCGAAAAATTGAAGAGAATTATGGGAAAATTTTCAACATAAATTTTTTTGGGAATTCCAAAATCAACTACAAAAACGTCCTATAAACATAGTATTTATAGGTTACAACTCCCAATATGACTAAGAAATTAGAAAACACTCCAAAATCATAAAACCCAAATCTTACCAAAAAAGGCAAAATTGAGATTTCATTACAAAATTAAAATTAGATTGAAATAAAGAAAATCCCTCGAAACGGCATATTAAAATTCAATTCTTAATGGAAGTTATTATCAAATCAATTATTTTCTAAAATAGCAAAAACATTAATTTCGAGATCCAAACAAAGGAATTTGTCCAAAAAAACACGGACCTTACCAGCAAAGCTTGTAACTTTGAATTCTTAGCCCGATTCCATTGAAATTAGCCTCTGAAATCACCCGAATCGCACACTTCAAACTTGCCAAAATTTACGAAAATGCCATAAAAACAATTGCCTAGAACCACTTCTCTTCAAATTTTCCTTACATCAATTCTCCATAAAATACTAAAGCCATCTCATCCACGTCATAGAGCTCCAAGAATCGGACCTTGAAGTTGGACACCATTATGACGGTGGCAATGAAACTCTCTAGGAGATAAGTAGGAACTGTGAATACCATTAACATTGATACAAGTGAAAAGAAGCATGTGGAGAGTAAAAAGAAAATACAATTTCAAGGGTTAACTTACTGTTAATGGCATGTAAACGTGTCTGCCCTAAAATATGGGAACTCTCACATATAGTGTATAGTTTTTTTTTTTTTTTTTTCAGTTTTTTGTTCTGAATTACAAATTTTCATGTTTAGGTTGTATCTTCATTTAAAATGACAGAACACATAATAGGTTGTTTGATAACTTTAATTTATTTTTAGTCTTATTTTCTATAAAATCTTTAATTTTTGTTATCTATAAAAAAAACTAAAAATTGCATTCAAAATATTAGAAGTATACAAAACTAATTTTCAATCTAAAAACTTAGAATGCAAAAAGATATTTTTTTTTCAATGTAACTTGTTTTATATAAGGGAATGGAGATGATTTGAGAAATATTTTTGAAAAATCACGTTACCAAAATCTCCAAATTAGTAAGAAAACTTCTTTTAAGAGTGTAAATGTTCATTTTAATTTTAAAGATAGAGCGTTTTCTAAATCTAAAATTCTTATTTAGAAAGTTCTTGTATTTAAATAACTGAGACTATTTTCTTTAACTAAAAAGCCCCCAAGACTAATCTGTCAAATCCAAAAGTAATCTAGGAGTCACCCACGACTCTCAAATGGGGTCACTAGGAGTCCAATGACTAAGCTTCTGGAGGCCAAGGATAATGATAATGGAGGGAGAGAGAAACCAAAAGTAAAATGAAAAGCAATGCACAAAATACACAAAATTTACCTTGTGACTTTTAAGTTTTCTAGACTCACTCTTTACTAATGAGCTAAGAGTTTGACTTGAAAGCCATGAAAAAAGAATGGCTAGATTGCAATTATTTGTGTAAAAGAATTAAGAAGGTTTCTTAGACAATGGAAAAGCCCAATCTTATTTCAACAAATTAAGTAGTGGGTAATGTAATAGTCCAAGAGGAGAGAAAAATTATGATAACCAAACAAATGGAGTTTGTATGTATACTCAACCATTTAGTTTGTGGTATGATGTACGTACGTACTTCTTTTCCTATTAATTATACTATCTGCCTTCTGATATATTAATTTAAAATGATGAAGCACTAGTCAGAGACTTGCATGGTTTCAACAAAATAAAAAAATAAAAAATAATGTTAAGATCACAATGAACAAGTGACACATAAATTGGAACTACAATAGCAAAAAGAATTAGACTTAGTCACGTTTCTCAAGAAACGTAAGTTGTTGATTCTAAAAGAGAAATAATAGACTAAATCACTAAAATTACAAGTTCTTAATTAGAAAAATGGGGCAAACTCTCCATCCTCTCAGTACTCCACCTGAATAAATGTTTACATCTAATGAACCCTAGCTATCCTATTGACTTGTACAGAACTTTATCATGACTAACCTATTTGTAACCCAACTCTTTGGGTTTTTCTATTTCTACATAGATTTGGTTTCTTTTATTAATTTTTATTTTTTTATCAGAATTTGAATTATTTGGAAATTCATCTTCATCTAATTATATGGGATTTGAGGAGTTACCCAACAAATGAAGATTTTGGAAAGAAAAATATGAAAGACAAACAATTGGTTCACTCAACATCATGGTATTGGTACTTGTAAATGTTTTGGCCAAATGAACAGCTACGCACATCCTATCTAAAGTTGGTAAATATAAGACAACTAATTCAAAAAGGGCAATCCAGTACATTTTAACAAGAACAAATTCAAAATAATCTGATAGGAGCAAAAACATTTATGGATTTTGGGGTGATTCGTTTTACCTTCCTGTTCTGCTTCTTCATTGAGAGACACAGTTGTTTCCGATTCTTCATTGGGGGACTGAGTACTTGTTGGCTGTGCATTGTGGTTTCCTGGTTCATAGCTGTCCTGATCCGAATAATCATCAGAAGTATCAGTCCTTTCTCCTTCTTCCGATCCTTCACTTGAAGACCGGTTATTCGTTGCATCATTTCTACTTCCCAATGCCATCCTAATTGTATTTATTTTCCTTTCCAGCCTATATAATATCAAAATCACAGGGACACACAATTAATAAGAGAGAGACATGTCTTTCTCTACTGGGAAAATTACATGGACAATTGGGTCCACTTAATTGAGCTTCTGTTGGTAGATTATTGATTTAATTGAACTTCACAAGGGACTTAATCTGATGAATATAATATATATATATATATATACCACCGAGTTGTTGGAAGCCAAAAGTACTGTAAACAAACACTTGAACATCCGTGAAAAGAAAATTTATTGAGGCTAGTCATTAACAATTCCGAGTAGATGTTGCTCATGTTAACTCCGATAAACAGTTTAAAGATAAAAATAAATCAAAGAAAATCACAAGTGTTAATTTTACTAGCGGAGGTGGCTACATAAATTCTAAATTCTAAATTCTAAATATTATCATTTGATTACCTGCACAGCGATCTTGGAGCTTATTTGGTAGAACTGAGGAGTGTTATCTTAGTCACCTGTATTAATTCATTGCAAGGAATACAAATCTCACACGCAAAGCAAGAACAAATGTGTCAAAACTGATTAATTCCCCGTTCACACTTCCAGATTTACTCTACTGCATGTCCCGATGTTCTCCATTAATAAAATAGTACAGAAATTAAGTAGAAGAGAAGAACTAAAGCAAATATAAAGTTTTGTATGCCATTTATTATTTGTTTCTAATGGGTTCTTTATGTGATCTTGAAGATTGAAACAGTACTAATTAAGATGAGGCTCACGTGCCTTTCGTTCTACTCTTTGCTTTTTTCGCTTTTGCTTTCCTTCCGGAGGTTACCTTGCATGGCTTTATTCCTTATGTCTTGGAATGAGTAGGATATTCCTCTTAATTACCTGCAACCTTGATATGATATAGTTCTGGGTATTCTCCAAGACGTGCAAAATTCCAAGAATAATTGTATACATAAGATTATAATGCCTTCTTCAACCTAAAACCCCAGTTAAGATTTTGTTCTAAGTGCTTCGCTAGATGAGTTATAGGATTATTATTATCACTATCTAGACTTTTAAAGGAGTCTCTAACCTCTAAGTTAGAGATTGCTAGTGAGAAAAGAAAAACAAAGTGGAAATAATTTAATTTTTTTTTTAAAAAAAAGTGATAGAGATAGTAGCCAAGGAACCAGTTTTAGATTAGATTTCCTTTTGGTGCAAGAGATATCTACTATATATTATAATAAGGACGTGCACTCCAACCCCTTTCACAATAACTTTTTTTTTTTTTTTTAATCTTCTCTGCACACATCCCACATTCAATTAGTCAGATAATAGATTAAAGACAAAGATGTAGATTCGAGTCATGACAGTCGCAGTGTGAGAGTTTCATCCTCATGTGAGGATAACTCTCTGTGGGTACTATGCATTGTGTCTCCTACCTGGCACGTTGTCGTGTACAGTAATTAATCCCTCCCACATATGTAGAATAGTGTGTGGGAGCCTTTAAAGTGAAGGACTTCACCTTTGTGCAGACAAGAAAAGAGAAACTGAACATGATGGATTTGATCAGGGGGATATGCGCTGTTATCTGAAACTCAAACTAAATTAAGGTGACATAAAACTAATAAAAAAATTAGGGACCGCGATATTTTGGCTGTGGGGGTCAAATTCATCACAGAATTTTAGAATGAATTAAATAAACTATTGAAGTTTTATAAACAAGGGAATGTTAGCCAACCATAGAGCTTCGATTTTAAAACCATTAGATGACAATTTTAAGTCTATAATTCAATCAATAATTAATGGTTAGCTAACTTATCTTTATTTGTGAAAGTTTCATAGTTTATTTGGGCCAGTGGCCAATTTGAACTTATTTTTAAAAAGAAAAATTATCTTTTAAAGGTCAAAATGTCAAATTAACCAATGTACTTCATTTCAAGAGCCAAATTAGCTATTAAGCCTTAAAATATGCCACATAAGTCACTAAACTTTCATAAAAGGGTTGCCCTTGCCTTTTTTAACAAGTTTGGGATTTAGAGTAAGTTACAATATTCTATTTCTTGTGAAAATTATTGAAGACTTAATTTTATACAGGAAAAAGAAAGAAAACTAATTAAGAGTTCAAAGGTAATGGACACTTGAAAAGCAATGAGACAATAATTTAGAATGCTAATTAACCGTTGGGCAGTGATATTTCGTTGCAAAAAAGGCAAGAGAAGAAATAAAACAGTAAAATATTAATAAAATGAAGCCGGGTCAACCTGAAAAGAGGTGGGTTGACCCAAGCACGACGGGAAACCATCATGGTCCCCTGCCCCCTTCCAACGACAACATCGAGCCAGGGGCGGAGTCAAGTGAGGTCTAATGGGGATAGTTGCCCCAACTGGATCAGATAAAAAAAAAAAATTAATTTTATGTTTAATAAAGGCCCAAAAGAGCCAACGGCCCAAGCCCACCTAACCTCCCCCCAACTTCATTTTTGTTATTCTTCCTCTCATTTATGGTCTCTCTTTCTCTCTTTCAAGTGCGTAAATCACAGATTTTGTGAAATTCAACTGTTTAATCTTATATTTGACCGTATTTTTTCTATAAAAATTTTGATCTACAAAAAGGTAAGATTTTTAGTTTCATTAGTCATATTTTCAACATAGATTCATGATATATATATATATATATACATTTACACACGATTGGGTTTAGTCGAAAGTTTAAGTTTAGATCTATGAAGATTCAACCATTGGATCTTGCTGATTTTTTGGTATATTGGTCGAAGGGGGTAAGGGTGTCGGATTGTTGCCACTCATTGCCAGAAAACCACCGGCCGCAGTGGCCAATGCCAATGGACTATTTTTTTTCATTTTAATCAAAAATTAAAAATTAAATTTACGACAATCTAGCAGTTAGATTTGGCCCATTTTTTAATATATTAACCCCCTTTACTTGGCATTTCAAACTATAGCATCTGATCAGTGAAATCACCAATCAACGATTGTGGTTGCAAGCCACTGGTTTGCGACATATGTGATTGGTATTGGCTGTTTTTTTTTTTTATGAAAAATATTAATCAATCATTGATTATTTATGCAATTCTTATTTAATTTTTAGAAAGATATGGAGAGATATTTTAAAAGAAAGTCTCTATTTTCAATTGAAGAAAACAGTAGGGTAAAGAAAGTAAGTGTTGAGGTAGGTGATAATGATGATATATCAAGAGAATGATGATACACAAAAAGCAAGTATTGAAGAAAAAGTATGGAGGAAATTCATATTAAAAAAAAAATGAACAAATTAACAAATGAAGTATTGAGCAAATTGATATTGCACAACTTCTTAAATATCCTAGGCTAAGAACTTCAATAAGGGATTATAATGTTAATCTTAGAAATCAAATTAAAAGAGTTTACTTGCAAAGAGATCTATATCATTCTCGAAATTATTTATTTTCACGTAAAAAAATCAAGATAATTCATTACAACTTGATTCAATGAGTTTGGTGGTTGATTGAAATATAATAGAAGCAAAGATGTGGCATTTTTTTTATACTGTTATCTTTTTAAAAAAAATAATAGGAAACAAGGAGAGGGTGATTCTTTTGTGAAAGAAGGGTTCGGTAATTTTAAAAAGAAAGATATACTTCAAGTCATGTTGGAGATGTCAATAGTACACACAATCAAGTTCGAAGAAACTGTGAAGCCTTAATGAATTAAGAACAAAATATTGATACAGTTTTATTTAGGCGGTCAAAACAAATATGGTGTGATTATCTAATTTGTTTGAATGCATCAATTGATCGTGCTCGACTTCTTCTACGACAAGAACTACCCTTTCGTGGTCATAATGAGTCTAAAAATTTAAATAATCAATATAACTTTCTTAAACTATTATAATTTCTAACCAATCATAATAAAAAAATTAAGGCTATTACTTTGAAAAATACTTCTAAAAATCTCAAGTTAACATCACCTGATATTCAGAAGGATATTGTAAAAGTTGTTGCTATTAAAACGATTAATCTTATTGATTAGGGATTCATTTTTTAAAATTTTGTTATAATTATATCTCCTGTGTTTATTTTAAAATTGATTTTAGTTGAATAGTTATACGTAATTTGTAGCTATATGCAGATTTAATTGAAAATGAAATTTAAAGAGAAATTAGGGATGAATTAGAAATTTTAGAAAAATATATTCTCCTTTAATTTTTGACAAAAAAAATTAAATTGAAAGGAATCTACAATATATATATATAAATATATAATATATTATAATACATATATAAATATAAAACATGTACATATGCGTGTCATACCATATAAACACATATGTGTATAATACATTAAAAATACATATACTCAATTTTGGCAGCCATGCGTGAAGTCCGAATCAAAACGAGTCAACTTGGAGGCTCACATGTAATTGAAGATTGGAGTTGAAGATGCAGGGAAGCAGTGGACTTACAGGCCGAATTTAATATTTTAAAGCCCACATGTGCAAGCCCAAATTGAATGAAGAAATTGAAGCCCATTTAAAGCCAAATTGAGGCAGCCTCTATGCGGTCCTTCAGGTTGTAATTTCATTCAAATTGCAAGGGCAATCTGGAGGGCGTGATATATATATATATATATACGGCCAGTGCGCTGCTTGGGGGAATTTTTTTTGGACAGCAATAAGGGGGCGCTGGGAATCTGTCGACAGCAAGGGAGAGCGCACAGCGCTGGGAATCTCGGACAGCAAGGAATGAGAGAGGGCGCACAGCGCTGGGAGAAGGGAGCACAGGAAAAGGCATCGCACGGGAGCAGCGCTGGAGTTTTCGCACAGCAACACGGAATAATCTTCGCACGGTAAGGAGGTCTTTAATTTATGTACTGTTTTGTTTTTGTTTCTGTTATTAATGGTTGGATTAAGGTTACTGTTCCTATTTTTATTTTCTGTCGTTGCTTACATTCTGTTAAAAATTTCAATATTAGAGTTATGTTGATGCTTTACATTCTGTTTTGCTGTTATTTCTGATATTTTTATTTTCTGTTATCCATTACATATTGTTATTAATTTCCGTTGATACTTTATTATTTTAATTTAACGTAATTAATTTTTGCCCTTTAATTTTTATAATTCAATTTCTATAATTTTAATTTTTGTTATTTAATTTCTATTAGTTAATTTTTTTCCGCACTTTAATTTCCTGCATTCAAAAATGAAGATGTGTGGTTAATAATTCTCTGGCCAACGCAAGGATAGTGTCCGATGCCAAATTTTTTTGAATTAGCTGAATTTCATTGTAAGTTGAGATGTTAAAATTAATTTTTAGATTTTTTACAAACACTTAAGTTTGAATTGAGATATATGCTTAACCCAAAACTCTCATGCCATGCATATGTGTTGCCCAACCTGGAAATACCCTCACGCCAAGTCTAAGTGCATTTTATATACATTTCGATTTATGGTGGTTGCTTAAGTTAGAGTCAGCATGCCATGTATGTCGATTACTAAAATTAGAATCATCATCATCTCGAAACATAATCAATAGCAAATATCTTAAAATTAATTTAACCCGATGATACCCTCTTTTGTGAGTCTTGGGAAATATTTGGATTGTCACTGAAATTGTCTTAATTCGAGACGCGTTTGGTTTTCAGTTGCATATTTAATTTTCTTTTTCCTAAAATCAGTTGAATTGGTCTGACAAACTTGTTCAGCACATAAACATTTTTGTTGCTTTTATTTTCGTCTTAATAAAGATCTCCTAGTGAATCGACATCCAGTAAATAAATTTGTGCTACAACACACACTCGTACACTGATTAATATAAACGCCTTATGCTTGCATGCTTGTTTTCTTCTTTGTTTGTTTATATGTGTTTGTTTCAATTAATTGAACAAGGTTAAGCGCAATCACTTATCATAAAAGATGTTAATGATGCATTCTTTTCAATTCTAATTGATAAATCTCGGGATATCTCATAAAAGATGTCTATCGTTTTGCGTTATGTGAATAAAACAGGATATGTAGTTGAATGATTTATTAGAATTGAACATGTTTCCAGTACTATTGCCCTATCACTTAAGGATGCTATAGATAAATTGTTTTCCAGATATGAGTTGAGTATATCTAGATTGCAGAGGCAAGGTTATGATGGGCTAGCAACATGCAAGGTCGGTTTAATAGTTTTAAAGCACTTATTTTGAAAGAGAACCTATGTGATTTCTATGTTCATTGTTTTGCTCATCAACTTCAATTGACACTTATAACTGTAGCAAAGAAACATGTGCAAGTTAATTTGATTTCTAGAATGATGAATATTGTTGGAGCGTCATTGAAATGTTATGATCTTTTGTGAGAGAAACAAGAAACAATATTTTTGAAGCACTCCATAATGGTGAGTTTCAAGTGGCTGGGGTCTTAATCAACAAAGTACTATTACGCATTTTCGTGATACTCGTTGGGGATCGCATTATGGTACTTTGATTAGTTTGATTTCCATATTCTCGCCTATAGTTAATGTTCTTGAATTTGCATTTAATCTACATCTCATGAGAACCATCTTAGCAATTTCAAATGAATTGTCCAAGGCATTATAAAGGAAAGATCAAGATATTGTAAATGTCATTATTTTAGTGAAAATACAAACAAAGACTCCAAGTGATAGGGAAAATGAGTGAGATTTGTTTTTGAAAGCAGTTGTTTCTTTTCATGAAAAGCAAAATATTGATGTTCTCGATATGGATAATGTTTTTATACGTCGAGGTCACTCATGGCGTAACAATGAAGAAATGACAAATTTGTATCACTTTCGTGTGGGCTTATTATCTGCTATCATTGATATGCAACTTTAAGAATTGAATGATCATTTTTCTAAGATTAGTGCTGAGTTACTTCTTTGTATAGCATGCTTATGCCCAAATGATTCATTTTCTGTTTTTGACAAAGAAAAATTAATTCATCTTGCTGAGTATTATCCTGAAGATTTTTCAAGAGTAGAGCTCATAGCACTTGATGATCAGTTTCAAACTTATATTTTTTATATGCGTTTCAACAAAGAGTCTGAAGAATTACGGGGACTTGGTGAACTTGGACAAAAGTTGGTTGTGATGAAAAAAAAAATATAGTGTACCCATTAGTTTATAAACTTGTGACTTTAGTATTAACTTTTCCAATTATTACTGTTATAGTTGAAAGAGTATTTTCTGCAATGAATATCATGAAGAATCGATTGCGTAGTAGGATTGGAGACCAATGGATGAATGATAGCTTAGTTGTGTATGTTGAAAGGAATGTATTTAATAAAATTGATAATGAGGTCATTATGCGACGTTATTAAAGTATGAAAAGCCGCAAGCAACAATTGTAATTTGTTTTTTGCATTTTAATGTTATTATTATTGTCTTATTTTGAAAATTATATTTTTTGTATTTAAGTTTATCCCCACTAAATAAAAATCCTGGCTCTGCCCTTGCACCAAGGCACACCATTGATCACTTAGAGGTGGGAGACCTTGGGTCTCCCGACCTCCATCTGACATCAACGGGTCTCCCACCCCTCATCTGGCGATAGTAGCACAATCTCCTGCCACCTCTAATTATGTAGATAAAGACGGTTTCTGGTAATGTTGGACGAGCTTCCCATCTCCTCATTCAACTCCAACGACATTGGTCAGAGATTGAGGGTCTCTTGCCTCCTCCTTCGACTCCAGCAACATTAGCGGGAGACTGAGGGTTTCTTGCTCCCTCATCCAGCAATGACAATCGAGGTTGGAGATGTTGAGCGAAATTGCTTTATTTAATTTTTAATTAAGTTTAATGATTAATACAAATGATATTTTGTACTTAATTTATAAAATATTTTGGCACAATATATGTATTATCAAAATTAGTATTTTCTATTAAAATTATTTTCAAGTAAGTAAAAATTCATACAAATATTTTTTATCAAAATGTGGACAAAAAAATCAATTTTTAACTGTTGCTACAATACGTTACAGTATTCAAACCGTTGGAACAGTAATCTAATCATTAATGAATAATGTACCACAGTGATAGTGAACATTATTTTTCACAATGCTTATATAGCCTCGAACTCATTTTGGAGATCATTCATTGCTCATATTGTCTATCCAAAGCACTTAAAAGCTCCCAAAAGCTCTCAAGCTAATTTTCAAACAATTTGAAACTCTCGAAGCGTTATTGCAAATCCATTAAGGAGCCATAAGGTAGGAAGAAGAAAATGATTTTCAAGTCTATTCCAAATTTCTCCATCAAAGTTGAGGTTACAAATTTATTTATTTATTTATATTTCATTGCCTTATAAATTTGTGCTTAATTGCTTATTTATTTTTGTTCAAGTGTGAACAATTATTTGTAAACATTTAAATTATTATTAAGGATTGTATAGGTTTCCTAGAACTATTAAAATCTAAGTAAATATAGTTTTCAAGGTAAGGTAGGGTGGAAACCTTGGTGTAGTGTTTGCTTAAAACGCATTTATAATATAGGTGTGTGTCTTGTTCCTAATGTGTGATTTATGCACAATTAATTTGAGCAAATGTACCCTAGTCAAATATGCATATAGTGATAAAACAAATATCGATTCCACAAGAACTAGATCACAATACCAAAATAATTTTAATTTAACCTAAGTTGAACTAATTAATTAATCGGATAAATAAAAAAATAAAGAAAAAATTGAATTCTTTTTGAGAAAAATAATTAATGAATGCTCTAGGGTTTAGATTTCATTTAATCTAGGCTATGTAATTATCTATTCAATTCGATTCAAAATAAAAAAAATATTCTTACAATATTTTGTAACTATTTGCATGTGATGGTGGATTTTACTCAATTAATTAATAAGTTTTCTCAAGTCATATTAATCATTTATTAATTCAATTTCACTGTCAAATTTTTGATCAGATGTCAAAAGAATAAATAAATATTAAATTTTTTGAAAACCTCTAATTTCAGAAGGGGATTTAACTCACTAAACTTCCTCGATTCTCATACATGAGCTAATCATCTCTTAATATCATAGTCAATTATGTGATTTATATTGCCTATGGATCTAACTTATAATAATCATTTACTTAGTCATGCAGAAATCATTAAATCATTAAAAGGTGACCAATCTTTTAAAACATTAAACACAACAATATAAATTTCTCATGCAAATAATAATCGAATTTTGAATCAAACTAAATAAACAATAACATAATCCCAAAATTAAAATCCATCCAAACTCTAGCTAACACAATTTAGCTAAACATTATTAAAATAAAAATAAAAACTAAATGAAGAATGGAAAAGAGAAAAGTTCCCTACCCAGATCTGAAATAGATCTGGGTCGCCACAATTATGCCACCGGCAACCTTACTATACCTCGTTGTACGCTGGGTTCCACTTCCAAAATTTCTCCATTAATTCCTCTGGCCATCCTCTTCTTCCCCTGCAAACTAAATGAAGAATGGCAAGGGCATGGCCGCAAGAAGCCTCGTGGCAAGGGGCTTACCACCCAAAGCCTCACAGCAACGTTATCGCCACAAGGGTATTGTTGTAAGGGGCCTCACAGCAAGGGCCTTGTCAAAGAGGCCTTGCGGCACTGTGGACCTTGCGACAAAAGCCTCGTCTCAACGAGCCCAAGACTCCAATTCAACAAACGACACATGTTTACACGAAGCATCCTTGAGAATCGCGCCTTATACATACCCAGCTACAAAACAATGAAATGGACTCCCGAATTAGATAAAATTTTGACACATTGACTACGTTTTTACTATTTTTGTGGACAATTATCTTGATCCGGTACTGACTTAGGCATCGGAGGGCCATCGCGGGCAAGGATTCTCGCAAGCCTTCTAACCCATTTTTGAGTCTCAACAAGACAATATCCTTGCAACAAAGATCCTTGTGGCAGAACATCCTTGTGGCGAGACCCTTATGGTGAATATCCTTGCGTTGAGACCCTTAAGGTGAACATCATTGCGACGAGATCCTTAAGGCAAATATCCTTGAGGCGAGATCCTTGCGGCAAGACTCTTAAGGCGAACATCCTTGAGGCGAGACCCTTAAGGTGAACATTCTTGAGGCGAATTCCCTCGCGACAACTTTTCTTACGACACCCTTATCTCACTAGACATCAAGTTTAAGTGCTTATAACAGTGGGTTCTACATCATAAAATTTAATTGTTGTATTTTTTGCAATAACAATTTAGCGTCGTATGTGGAAAATCGACCAAAAGTCAATCCTAACACAAGATGCTAAGAAGGACAAGGTTAGTTGGTTTGGCGAACCCGCCTAACCCCACCCAAAAGAGCACTCGTACCCAAATAGAAGCCACAGGAGACCCCAGCCAGGTACACCTTACGATACCTGGACTTCTGGAATATCACCTAGATAATGAGGTATGCTCAAGGAACATTCCAATGCTCGAAGGCAACCAGACTACTAGACTAGGAGGCATGGAATATTCAAAACAAGGAGAGGTACACACAGTTAGGTTAAGGAGATATGCGACAGGGCAAGGAAGGCAAGTCCTGCCTGCATTGCCCGCAAGTTAGAAACAACACTCCTTAGATAGTCTTCAATTCCATGGAGAAACCTCGTGGCAACTTCAGTACCTCTGGGACCCCTTAGGATAGCTCCACCCACAATCCTACTCTCAGATTATGAACAATTACAAAAGAATTTTGAACAGCTAAAACACCAAAATAATGAGCTCAGGATGAATAATGAGAGTGATAGCGATTTTTCGCAAGTGTACGAGTCGCACAAATAATAAAGTAGTGAGTAAGATATCGTTCTCACGAAAATTGCATATTAATTACCAAAATTGGTTAACCCTATTATTATTTAAATAATTTAAAAAAGATGAAATCAAATTAAATCTAAATAAAATAGAACTAATTAATTTAATTTGAACGAATCAGAGAATAACAAAAAAGACTAATATTAATTTATCATTGGGGTATTTTGAATCCACTTAAATAAATCATATTCAATTTATTTGATTAATAATCCAATTTTAATTATCTATACAATGGTTGAACAACGCTAAAGTAATTGATATTTTTTCTCGAGTCACACCAATTATATTGATTAATATTTATTATCTATTTTTCAATAATAATAATAAACACCAACTAATTTATCAAGATCAATGATTATTCAATTTAATTCTACACAAGTCAAATCTTTATTCTCGCTCTGACTATTTTTTTATAAAATCTTTTATCTAAGTCAAATCATGAAACTCTCTTTTTAATCTCATTTTACGACAACAAATCAATTAAATATTAGTTAAATATTTAATAATTTTAAGAATAATAATTTTTTTTTTACACAGAAAATCAATCCAAATAAACATAAATCATCCATGAATCAAGTTTCATCAAAAACTCTAATAAATAAAATTAACTCATGATTCAAGCTTCTCCGTAAATTTATTCCGCCACTTCAGCCTTTCTCGCTGGTTTGTGGGTGCGTGCGTAAGCCTTGCGGCTGCCGCCGCACACCCAACTTCTCCAATCTCGTTGCTGAGTGCCGCGTTCTTCCAATCTTCTTGGCCGCCGCTTCCGTTTCCTTTTTCAATTTCTTCCTTTCACCATTCACTTTATAATATACTCTATATATATATATATATATATGCATTGCTCGGCCGCCTAACTTCCTCTCCTTATATATATATATATATATATATACATGGCATGACCTGCCCAAGTCCTCCACATTCACGCCACTTGTTTGTATAATATATAATATACGTGTATATAATATATAATACATATATATAAATATTATAATTTAATATATAATATAATATATAATAATTAATATATTATTAATTATATTATAATATTAATTAATTATTTATTTATTATTTTTGTTATAATATTAATTTTAAAATTCACTTTATAATATCTTTTATTTTTATTTTTATTTTTTATTTTTTTAACCCAAACACCAAGTAGTATTCTTGTAAAATAACAAGAAATATTAAAAATTAAATATATGTAAAGTAAACTCAAAATATTAGATAATTTTAGATAAAACACATATAAAATACTAAAAACACTACTCAATTATAACCAATAAATATGTAAATAAATTCTCATATCAAATACTCTCAAACTAGAATTATTGTTTGTCCTCAAATAAAGAAAAAATTCTATACTCAAAGCACAAAACATATATTTGGAATCATTCATCACATTCAAATCCTTTGTTATGACCACATTTAAATCATCAATCCAAAATGCAACAATAACAAATAAAGAAAACCCAGTATACTTACATTCCCAAGTTCAAGAATCTATACAAAATTCTAAACTCAATCATGCTTTCTCATATACCCTGCATGATCGAATAGTGCAACAATCATTCTTACAACCATCCATTCTTACTACTACAAACAAAGATAGCAAAGTAGGGTTTCATTTTTCTATTTTATCTCCTTTTTTTTTTCTCTTTTTCTTTTTTTGAACGAGTGTATTTTATGTTCCATCTCGCTCAACATTATTCACTCTATTTACTTAAACCTTGTTTAGGCATAGTTCAGAGGAAACAATCACAAGGAAAGCATTACATTTATTTTTTATGCATAGTCACACAACTCACACAACTTTGCAAAGAACATGTACTTCAATGATCTTAGAACCTAAGTATATCTAATCTTGCTTTATAAGATATTACCCATTCAAAGACTTAATATCAAACACAATAAAGAAGCCAAATATAAATCATGATTCCAAATAATAGGTTCTGCTTATTTTATCCTTTACAAAATTTTCTAGTTTAGGGGTTGGCTAAATATGTACCTAATATAAGTTTTGCAAAAAAAATTCACATTATAAACACCCAAGGAAAACAAATAGCATATTTTAATAATTAATAATTCCACCCCCCCAAACTTATTTAACACATTGTTCTCAATGTGAAAAACAAAGAAGAAGGAGAATGAAAAATGAATACTCCCCTAGCCACATAATTGAACACTACAAATACCCATACCAATCCAAACTGAACCAACTTTATTTTCCTTTCTTTTGAACCTGCACAACATCATAAGTATGTGTCATCGGTCATATTTATTCGACAAAACTAAAATGAAATAATAGAAACGAAAAGGAAAAAAAGCTTGGGTTGCCTCCCAAGAAGCGCTTATTTATAGTCATTAGCTTGACTAGATCTCCATCTTTATATGTGAAGCATTCCATGCTTTGGTTCTTGCAGTATAAACTTTAGCACTCTCATAAGTTTGATTCCTTTGTTGCTCCAATTGAAATCTTCATGGCCCACTTGCATCAAACATCTTGATTACCATTGGTTTCACTACCTCTTTCATGGTAGGATTAAGACTCCTTTGCGGTGGAATTGACCTTTTTTCAAGTGATTCAAAAGCTTTTCTCATGTCATAATCAAATCTAGTATACCCAACTTTTTCAACATGTAGGAACTCTTCCTCAAAGATTCATTCAAAGTATCGTTAGACTACTCTAACTTTCTTTCCTCTTGTTTCTTTTCTTCATTCACTGGCAGCTGCTCCGAGGGACTACGAGTTGATTTGGATTTCCTCTCATTTTCCTCATATACATTTTATGGCTCCCCATCCAAATTGCTTCCACTCCTCAAGATAATTTCCTTTACATGCTCTTTAGGATTTGTCTCAATGTTACTAGGACATGCACCTTGAGATTTATTAGACACCATAGTAGCCAATTGTCCCATTTGAACCTCTAAATTCTTTATGGTATCTTGTTGATTTTGCAAAATTAATTACTGATTCTAAAAGTTTGCCTTCGTTTCTGTCATAAAATTTGTAGTAGTAGCAACCAAATCTTCCAATGAGGTCTTTTTTTCTTCAGGTTGAAATCTAGGTGGAAGGTTCACTGTATTTTGACTATTCCAAGAAAAAATTTGGTGATTCCTCAACCCTGGATTACATGCATTTGAATACGAGTTGTTCTGGTGTCTTACTTGATTGGAAAAATAAGCTTGTTCTGTACTTTGAGATACGAAGGAATTCCTCACTTGGCATTTATTTGTAGCATGCTAACCTATAGATAATTCACAAACTTGCACAAAAGATCGAACCATATTAGTATTCAACTGATCTAATTTCTTAAAAATTGAATCTACCTTTGCATTTAGAGTGGTAATGGCATCAGTCTCATGCACCCCAATTGGTCTCCTTGGCATGGATCTTTCTAAAGACCATTGATAATTATTCATAGCCATCACTTCTAACAAATCATAGGCTTCATCTATGGATTTACTCATCAAAGCTTCTTCTGCAGCTGTATCACAATAAGCCTAGTAGCATGATTCAAACCATTATAAAAAATTTGGACCACAAACCATTTGGGTAACCCATGAAGTGGACACTTTCTCAATAAATCCTTAAACCGTTCCCATGCCTCATACAAGCTTTCCATCTCATTTTTCATGAAAGTTGTAATATCATTCCTCATCCTTGCTGTTTTTCTTGGTGGAAAGAATTTAGCAAGAAATTTTTGTGCTAAATCATCCCAAGTAGTGAAAGTGCCTGCAGAAAAGGAGTTTAACCAACTTTTAGCTTTATCTCTAAATGAAAACGGGAAAAGTCTTAATCTTATGGCATCATCAGAAACACCATTATATTTGAAAGTGTCATAGATTTTTAAAAAATTTGCAATATGCGTATTAGGGTCATCAGTAGACAATCCAGTGAATTGAACTGAAGTCAAAATCAATTCAATAAGTGTTGGGTGGATCTCAAAATTATTTACATGAATAACAAGTCTACAATGCTCGAAGTCACACTATTGATTGATGGAATGACATACTCACACAAAAGTTTTGTATTTTCAGCTCTTACTATGTCGTCATTCATGGCTAACTAGTGTAACCTTTCTCTCTTTTTTTTTTCTATAAAGAAAAAATTAAAACCTTAAGAAAATACTAATTGTAACAAAAAGAATAAATAGAAAAAATAATAACTAACCATAAAAAAATAAACTAAAAAAAAAAAAGAACAACAAACAAACTAACAAAAAGAATAAACAAACTAAGAATCTAAACTACAAAAAATAAAAATAAAAAATAAAAAATAAAATGCAATTAAATTGAACAACGAATGACTAATAACTATGAATGAAAAAGAAAAAAGAAAAAATTAAAATCAAGGTTTAAATTAACAATAGAGTTAATTGGTATTGATATTAATAATGTCAATCCCTGGTAACAACGTTAAAAATTTGATAACAATTTTTTACAAGTGTATGAGTTGTACAAGTAATAAAGTAGTGAGTAAGATATTGTTCCCATGAAGATTATATATTAATTATCAAAATTGGTTAATCCTATTATTATTTAAACAATTTTGAAAAGAAGAAATAAAATTAAACCTAAATAAAATAAAACTAATTAATTTAATAATAACAAGAAGGACCAATATTAATTTATCATTAAGATATTTTTAATCCACTTAAATCAATCATATTCAATTTATTTGATTAATAATCCAATTTTAATTATCTATGTAATGATTGAACAACCCTAAAGTAATTGATATTCTTTCTCAAGTCACACCAATTATATTAATTAATATTTATTATTTATTTTTTAATAATAATAATAAACACCAACCAATTCATTAAAATTAATAGTTGTTCAATTTAATTTTACACAAGTCAAGTCTTTATTCTCGCTCTAACTATTTCCTTATGAAATTTCTTATGTAGGTCAAATCATGAGACTCTCCTTTTGGTCTCATTTCATGACAACAAATCAATTAAATATTAGTCAAATATTTAATAATTTTAAGAACAATAAGAAATTTTTTTACACAAATAAAGAAAATTAATTCAAATAAACATAAATCGTTCATGATTCAAATTTCATCAAAAATCTTAATAAATAAAATTAAATCATGATAAATTTAATAGAGTACATAAAGATAAATAAATTAAAAGTGTAATTCTTTTCTAAGTGTTTCTCCAATCTCGTTGTCGAGCGCCTGCCTTGCGTCTTCCGCCGCTTTCCTCCCCAAGTCCTTCTCTGCCTTGCAATTTCGCCGCAACCTTCTATTAATTCTGCCTTCGGCTTCTGCCGCCCAAGTCTCCCATCATCTTTATTTATTATATATTCCACGCCCAGCCCAAGCCCTAATTCTCCATGTTCACGTTACTTTATAAAATAATATATAATATATATTCATAATATAATATATAATATAATAAAATATAATATTTAATATTTAATATACTATTAATTATATTATAATATTTATTTTTTATTTATATTGTACTATTAATTTATAGTATTAATTTTATAATTTTTTCTTTTTATTTTGTTATTATTTTATTATTTTTATTTTTATTATTCTTTTAACTTAAACACCAAATAGTATTATTGTAAAATAACAAGTACTAAAGATTAAATATATGTAAAGAAAACTCAAAATACTATATAATTTTAAGTAAAATACATATAAAATACTAAAACCATTACTCAATTATGAACAATAAATGTATAAATAAATTTTCACATCGGCTACCAATAGATCTCCCGAAGATCCCTATACATCTTTTTGGCTCTTGGATGTACTGCATATCGAGCTTTGTGAGACTCATCTAAAATCCTTTGTCTCAATTCTAGAACATTAAGGGCGTATATCCTTTTTCAAAATCTAAGAATACCATCTCGCATCTCAAAGTCGGGATTCTTGGGCTGAATATGCTCATCTACCCACAAAAGTATGCGCTTGTCACCCATACTGGCCTCTTGTATCTCATTCATCGAATTCAACTTAACTGTCATGCCAACAATAAGGATGGATGATTCCTTTAACACTACATTCACTACCAGTTGGCTAAAAGCCTCCAACAAATGCCACTCACAAGCCATCAACCTAGCCATAACAGTGAGCACATTTCTACTCAAAGCGTCAACCACCACATTGGCACGTCTCGAGTGATACTGAATGGTGCAGACATAATGCTTAAGGAACTCCATCCACTGTTGATGCCTAAGGTTTAGCTCTTTTTGAGAGAACACATATTTCAGACTCTTGTGGTCCATGAACACTTCAAATGTTTCACCGTACATGTAGTGTCTCCATAGTTTTAGAACATATACTACCGCTGTTAGTTCCAAATCGTGCGTCGGGTAGTTCACTTCGTGTCTTTTTAATTAACGTGACCCATATGCAATCACTCGACCATGTTGCATTAATACGCAATCCAAACCTATTTTTGAGGCATCCATATATACGACATATCCTTTGAGCCCACCTGGCATAGCTAAGACTGGTGTTGAAGTCAATCTAGCCTTAAACTCTTAAAAGCCCTTCTCACATTTGGCAGTCCATTTGCATTTGACTCTCTTCTATATAAGCCTTGTTAGAGGTGCGGCTATCTTTGAAAATTCCTTCACGAATCTTCAATAGTAGCTTGCCAATCCCAGCAAACTTCGCACCTCAGTTAAATTAGTTGGCTGCTTTCACCCTTGAACAACCCCAACCTTGGCCGGATCCACCGCGATTCCTTCAGTCGATATCACATGTCTCAAAAATGCCACTTGGGATAACCAAAACTCATACTTAGCGAATTTGGCATACATTTGGTGCTCCTTAAGGGTTTCCAACACTATCCTCAAGTGTTTTTCATGTTCATCCTCATCCGAAGAGTATATTAGTATGTCATTAATAAATACAATCACGAAGTTATCTAGATAAGGCTTAAATACCCGGTTCATGAGGTCCATAAATGTAGCTAGTGCATTGGTAAGATCGAACGTCATCACAAAGTATTCAAAATGTCCATACCAAGATCAGAATGTCGTCTTTGGTACATCGTCAGGCTTAATCCTTAGTTGGTAGTATCCGAATCTCAAATCAATCTTTGAAAAACACCTTCGCTCCCTACAGCTAATCAAATAATTCATCGATTCGCGAGAGCGAGTAATTATTCTTCACCGTGACCTTATTCAATTAATGGTAATCGATACACATCCTTAGACTTTCATCATTTTTCTTTACAAATAATACCGGTGTGCCCTATGGTGACATACTTAGCCTAACGAATCATTTATCAATTAGCTCCCGTAACTGATTCTTCAATTCTCCCAACTCGGCTAGTGCCATATGGTATGGTAGTATTGATATGGGTTGCATTTCGGGCATTAGCTCGATGGAAAATTCGATCTCCCTATGAGGTGGAAGTCCTGGTTAATCTTTCGGAAGCACGTCTTTGAATTCTCGTACAATCGACACCTCATTGACCTTAGGAGTCTCCTATTCCACTAGTTGAGCACTGGCTAGGTACCCATATGCCCCTTTATTCATTAGTCTGGCCACTTTATGTGCCGAAATTATTCTCTTTTCCTTAGGATTACTCTGTCCCCAAAATTTGACATGTTCTTCCCCAGGCTTTCTTATGGTTACCATTTTTCTCTGGCAATCCATGTTGGCATCATATTTGGACAGAAAATCCATCCATAGGATGACGTCAAAGTCATTCACATCTAGCAGTATTAGGTTAGCTTGAAATTTATCGCCGCTCATGCCGAACTTGCAATCTTCAATTAGCTTCGATGTCTCCATGGTTTTTTCCATGGAGGTTGAGATAATCATTAAATGCCCTAAAGGTTTAGTCTCAATTCCCAAACTCCTGACCAATGCATCCGAAATAAATGAATGCGTAGACCCTGGATCTATTAATGCATGCACAGGGATTTTCAGTATAAGAAGGGTACCTTGTATGACTGCAGGATCTACCCCTGCATCTTCCTTTATCAAATTGAAGACACGTCCCTGGCGGGTCCAACGAGCTTCCCCTATCTTCTCAGTTTGCCCATCAGCCTGTCCGACTTTTAGCCTCTTCAAACATTCCCGTGCAATGTGCCCCAGTTGCTCGCACTTGAAGCATATGATCCTCCCTGGGTTTCCCATAGGAGGTGTTTCCTTCCTCTTGGGACAGTCTTTTCCCATGTGTCCCTCTTCCACACACACAAAGCAATGAATCGACCTTGTCAAGCATTTCCTCCCCAAGTGGTTTTTCTTGCATCGAGGGCACCGCTTGCTATCCTGAAAATTTTTATTCTCCAGTTTAAGCTCCATGTTCCCTTTTTTCTCCTCAGACCTTATCAATCTCAGCCATATGAGATTTCTTCTGTGGTTAGAGTTCAGTTTAAACCTTCCTCATAGGTATTAATGGACTAAGTACTCAAAGTTTGTTGCAACTCCACCCGTAATCCTAACAAGAACTTTTGTGCCTTTTGTCATTTTGTTTTTCCAATAATTCCCTCGAATCAGTATCCGTAACTAAAATTTTCTAAACCTAAAGATCATAAATACCTTATTAATATCTCTTAAGTCTCCAAGTAAGGTTTGCTCTGATACCAACAGTAACAACCTGCCCTCTCAAGGCGTGTCACTATTATGAGATTTATATTTATATATATATATATATTCTCTTCCCACAATACCCTCTCTCAAATCCACTAGTATCGTATTTAACATTCCAAATGATAAGCTAAGGAATGGTAAACTAACCACTTGAGGAAATATAATCGAAACCTAAAGGAATATTGTAGTTGCAAAAGAAGTAAATCCGTACAAAATATTTTTCAATAACCACAAAATTACAATATTCGGCAGACAAATTTAACATAAAAATAGTTGAAACATGCCTTCTGGGCGTAGGACTTTATTACACGACTACCGGTACATTTATATCTCAGCAATCTCTTTTTCTTTCCTACTGCTTGGTTTGCCTTGAACGTCGAATATCCCAGGGACAAAGTCCAAATTAGAAGATGAAACTTCTAAGTGACAGTTAAAACAGTTTTCATGAATGTATGATGCATGGGCATAAAATCAACTGACACCCTAGAGTAGTTTTGACAGCATTCTAAGCCCAACACGGAGCCTTAGGCAATTATCTCGGCAAACACACACAACACAGGATACACTTATGGTCATTTCGACAATCATACTTGGGGAAATGCATGTCAAACTACTAGGGTAACATCTCACCCCATCATGTCCAACATGAATGACACAAATAACAGTATGCCAATAATATCATGCCTAATACATTATCATGTTTACTGAGGTAATATAAAATGAATATGCATATGTATGACAAGATGCACATATGTCAACATAAACTTGGCGAAACCCTTGCAATTTTATGCTCACTTAAGCAAATAATACCACATATAAAATTTTTAGGTGAACTACTCACCTTGATTTAGCTTCTTAGGCTTCCTTGGTATGTGTTACCTAACCTCAAAACTTGTGCCTTGGCAAATTTCTTGGTTAAAATTTTTGAAAAATTAATAAAACTAAATTTTCCAATTTTCTAGAATTTTTCCTTTTTTTTCCCCAATTTTTCTCTATTTTTCTCCTTTTTCCTATTTTTTCTTACTTCCACCTGCTCTATGACGCCCGTACCCACGCGCTTTGTGCATCATCCCATGTACTCAAAGCTGGTCATCTTCTTCAGCATTTTCCTCTTCGTTGGTGACTAGTTTTGGCTTACTTTCTTTGATTACCTTCCTCCGTCTAGGCCTATTTCTTCTTTCAAACACAATGGCACACCTTTTATGCAAAGATTTTGGCCCAAATACCCTCAACTTGGCTATTTAATGCTCAGCTTTGGCGATACCCAACTTTTCGACCAAGCTTCAAAACTACCTCAAATCAACACAAAACTCAATCAAACTTTGCAGAAATGATCCTTAACACCTCAAGAACAAAAGCCCTCTATCAATGCCTCACAATTTCTCTCAAAAATCTTAAATTTCTCCACTAAAAGTTAATGAAAACTATCGGCCCATCCTCGTCTATTTATAGCCATTTCTGACCCCGCGTCTCTAGCCAATCCCGGCCTCGCCTTATACCGCAAAGTCTAGGCCTCAACCATGATGGCCTAGGACACCCTTAAACAACTGGGATACACCCCTAACGCTGGCGACCAATGCAGTCGTTAATTGCCATTGCAGGTTTCACACTATCTTTGCAGACCTACCCTCATTCTTTCAATTTCTTGCACTTTGGCCCTCTTTCCTCAAGCCCTCAAAATTTGCACTTAATCCCCACAATTTTGAGAAATTATATTTTAGCCCCAAAGTTTTGAAAATTTTCACTTATGCCCTAAAATAATTACACTTGAGTCCTTAGGAAATTCTAGGGCACTACAACAATGTCTTCCTCTCGTGACATTTTTTATACCGAGGAGGACTCCTCATAGCCCAAAGAAATTAGTGCTTGTATGAGGTCTCAACATCAAGTTGTTCTGATGCTTTTGCTATCTCCGTCTCTAGTTACTCCATGAAGACGACAATGCCTTATGAAGATCCTGAAGGCTCTTCCCCTATAGACTCATAGGCCTTCTTGATTGGCTGCAAGATCATCGACGAGGCCTCTTGTCTTGATCTTTTGTTTCATCTTTATAAAGGTTCCTGAAACCTTCATACTAACAGTTCTTACTCATTACTCGTGCTCCTAGGCCACGTGAGCACGTCTTTCTGTAGCCTACTCCCTTAAAGTATTCTTTAGCCGATTCATCTTTCTCTAATTAAGGATGGTATGTTGTCTAGTAGATTTTTTCGGGAATGATTGGGTTAGAAAATTACTACTCTAGGAGAAAATCTAAGCCTTCTTCAAGACAAGTCTAATGCGCGTGAATCTTTATTAAGAGCGAAGGGGACCATTGGGGACCACTGGCTATTTATAAACCCTTGCATTTGACAAACTGAACTGATGTGTCAGCATTGCATGCATACTCCTTCCAATCATTTTTTGCACTTTTTTTCAAAAAATCTCTTCTCATTCTCCTTCTAAATAGAGCTTATCTCTTCCTTTTAGTCAAGCCATGCACCTAGAGCGAACCCTAGCTAATTCGGAATGACTCCCTTGTCTTGTCTACCCTTCACTTTGATTTTCAACCAGAGCAAAAAGTACAGAGCCATTGCCGTGGCATAGCCTCCAAAGAGAGTAATCCCAAAGTAGCCAATGTGTTAGATGCATTTTCATTAATTTAGCATTAGTCCGAGACTAGCTTCCCGAACCTACATATCATAGTTCCCCCATGCCGAGCCATTCTCCTAGGAGGAACCCAAGGAGATACATCTCCCACCTGCATTAGCCCGCATTACCCAGCATCAATACGGCTCCTTTGTTTTAGGCCCACTTCTTTCTAGGGGTCATTCCCCACCGTCGAGAGAGGAAGTGGTGTTGTCTTAAAGGCCCTTCCAAGCTTAACCCAAGGACAATACTATGAATAGGGGAGACATACCTCCCTTTCTAAGAAAAAAGCATCGCACCCTCGCACACGCGCGTCACGTGTCCCTGTTAGCCTGATGCCTATAAATAGCCTCCAACACTCCATTTTCTTGGAAGAAAATAAGTAGAAGGCTGGACAGGTCTTGGGAAGCCCAATACAACTTAGCCAAAACCGACAATAGCCAACATCCTTCCTGCACAACATTTGTGCATCACTACTATTGTTACATCTTGTACTACATGAAGACCTATTTAAGTTAAGCATCGGAGGGCCCATGTGGGCGAAATCCCCACATGCCCTTAACTGTTTTTTGTCTTACAAATCTGCCCATAAGATAAAGGATCTCTTAATGCCTCACAATAATCCCAACTTTTCTAATCCCAACTAGTGTATCGAGTCTTTTTCAGGCTAATGGACTAGGTCCACCTCAAATGACTTCACTAAAACAAAAAAAAAAATTAATTTTTGTATTCCGACAAAAACAGCCTTGATGTTTGAGAAACAGCAATAAGCACTCTCATTATTAGACAAAAGGATTAAATGACTATTTATAGTTCGTCTCTCTTATTTTTTTTTTTTTTTCTCACTCTTCTCTCCTTTAATTTAAAAGTAAAAAAATAAAAATAACCTTTAATTTAAAAATACAAAAATAAAAATAATAACAAGCAACCAGCGGCTGCCTTGACCATTTGAAGAGAGAGAGAGAAGAAGACTTACCTTTGTCAACATTTTTGCAGAATCTATCATTGTCTCTAGTGTTTAGATTGTTCTAAATCTGAAATCATCATCTAGATTTAGCATCTCGAACGATTGTTAAGATAAATAAAGACTTAGAAGGGGAAAGAGAAACACTGTCGTTGTTGCACCCATCATTGATTAAGACAGAGAGATCATAATTGAAAAGAGAGAGAAATAAAAATAAAAAATGAAAAAAAATTTAAATATAAGAATATTTTGATTATTTCTTAATATTTAACGAAATTAACTAATGAAAGAAGAAAAATTATAACACAAAATTAAACGTTAAGGGTACTCAAAGTACAGTCTAATTTTTTTTCTAAATTAAATATATTAATAGATTATATAAACAAATTGATATGCATAAATTGACTAAATATAATAATAGATTATATGAATAAAAAATTATATAATAATTAAATATATATATATATATAAAATAATTAATCTGTTATCGACCCGTATTACAGGGGCAAATGGAGCGACCCGGTTTATGGTAGGCCCAAAGATTACGGCTACGCAGCATACAGCAAGTCCATTCACGTGCGTCAGCTCTTTTCCCATTTCATTTCTAGGAAACTGACCATTCCAAGGCCGAACCCGAAACCAAAACCGGAAGCAGATCTAAAACCAGGTATTATTATTGTTATGCATTCAGTCATTTATTCATTCACAGGACCGCCAATTATTGCAGCGACGACTCCTCCTCCTCCTCCTCCTTCCTCCTCCTCCGTCTTTGTTAATTTTCCAGGATACACCGAACACAATCCTTTTCCGTTTGTGAGACCCAAATTACCCTCCGCCATGGATCCCCCGGAACACTCAGCCGACGGCAGCTTTCCGCCGACGAAGAGAAAACTACAGCTACAGGGTCCCCGTCCGCCACAGCTCCAAGTCAGGAAAGAGTCCCACGCCATCAAGAAGCCGCCCATCGCCCCGCATCGCCAGCATCCGCAGCCGCACGAGGCCGCCGCCGCAGAGACCCACCAGCCCCTTATCATCTACGCCGTATCCCCCAAAATCATCCACGCCACCGCCACCGACTTCATGTCCTTGGTCCAACGCCTCACCGGCCCCTCATCCGGCGACGTCTCCCCAGCGGCGAGGTTGGCTTCGATCGAGAGGACGAGCCCCAAGGATCAGCGAGAGAGGGATAGAGGTGAATTGGCTAATATTGATGTTATGGTCACCGCTGACGACGAAGTAGAAGTGGGTAAGAATCCTGGGATCCTTTCACCGGGGCCGGCCAGCCTGCCGCCCATCCCGCCGGGGCTCTTCTCGCCGGAATCCTTCAACCACAACGGGAATTCACTGTTGCACGATCTTAGCCCAAGCCAAAGCCCATTCAATCTTTGGAACAACGTGTTCTTGCCGAGTCCTAATTCCAACTTGTTTTGGACTCCTATGGTTTCACCCTCCCCCTCATCATTTGATCTTCTCAACCGGCTTTTTGACTTTTAGGCAAGATTTTTTTAGTGGGAGAGAATATGTTGGAAAATTCATCAAAGATCGAGCCAGCCAACGATTTTCTTTTAATTTTAGTTTAGAGAGAAAGTCTAAGGAAATGTGTGAGATAGGCACTTTCATATTATATGTGGTGTAGAATGCAGATGTAGGATGTAATGTGTAGTTGAGGATCTGTATTAAATTGGCCTTTAATGTATGGCTTTGTTGACCCTTGTGATGTACGGCCCTTCTTAAAAGGCAACCATTTCTCACGTTTTCTTTATATGGTGTTCTCTTTGTATTTTAATTTTGAGTTTTGAGTTTTGTGTTTTGAGTGTCTATTTTGAAATTTTTAAAAACGCGTTCTCTTTGTTATTCTGAAAAATTATTTTTCAAAACAGAAAATTAGAAAATGCATTTACTTTAAAATTTTGTAAAATGTTATTTTATGATAATTTATTTAATAAATTTAATTTAAAATAAATTATAAATTTCATTTAAAGAATTTCAAATATAATACAACTTATATAATTTAATCATATATAATATATTAAAATTACAAAGTACATTCTAAGTCATTTTTAATTTCACTCAACTGTTAATTTCATAATAAATTTATTTTTACCTATAAATTAAATTTGATATTAATTTTGAGATTTAAATTATTCACAACATAAATATTTAAAAAATATATAAAGCATAAAATAACAAAATCTATATTAATTGGGCGTGGAGGCGCGGAAGGGAGAAATGGCAGAAGGCGGTGGCGGGCGACTGGATTTGGGCATGGCAGGCGGTGGCGATGGCTTGGGCGTGGAAGGCAGTGGCGGGCGAGAGCGATGGCTGTGGCGGTGACGGATCTGGGCGTGGAAGGCAGTGGCCGGCAGTGGCTGTGGCAGATTTGGGCTTGGAGGGCAGTGACATGCGAGGGCGATGGCGATGGCGATGGCGATGGCGGTGGCGGTGGCGGTGGCCGATCTTGGCATGGAAGGCAATGGCGGTGGAGGATCTGGGCTCGGAGGGCTATAGCGGGCAAGGGAGATGGCAGTGGCGGGCAGATTTGGGTGTGGCAGTGATGGTCGTGGCGAGCGATTGCAGTGATGGCGGTGGCATGGACGATGGAGGCGATCGAGCTTGAATAGAAAAGAAGAGAAAGAGAAGAGAGAAGAGAGGTTGAAGAAAAGGGATGAAAACGGTGGCTGTTTTCCGTGTTTTGGATGGAGGCTGATTTTGGCTGAAAACAGCCAAAACGTGTTTTTGGCATTTTGAGTTTTCTGTGTAAATTTTTTGTGTGTTTTGCAAAATGCATTTTTGAAAATGAGTAAGTAAACGCGTTTTGAGTGTTTTGAAAAATTGAAAATGGAAAAAGGGCTAAAAATGCCAAAGAGAACAGCCCCTTAGCTTTTGTATGTTTTTGTTTATTGACTACTCTGAATTGTAAAAATTGTGCCGATTTATCAAATTCATCTTTGGATTCCCAATATTATATGAGTTCTTATGTAGTTTGTGTTACTTGCTAATGTCTATCCATTGTATTTCTGGACGAAACCCCGGCCCCAAAAGATGAATTAAGTCCCCATTTGGGGCAACTTTGGCCAAGTAGAGAAATAAACAATATTACAACTCCAATCATCGTTGGAAATACTTGATAGATTTGGGTCTTTGTCCTGAACCTATTTCTGCTTCACTGATCATAATGTGCAGTCACCATGGAAGAGCACCTCTAAATCTACCACCCAAATGCCTTCTCTCCCTTTAATATTAGAGAAGAAAGAAACCTCACCAGAGAAGAAACAAACCAACTTTTTAATAACTTATATGGTAAGAAGTCGGATATAAAAGCACCCCTACTACCCTTTTTGGTAGTGGAGAAACAAACTATCTGATAAGTCAGTATTTGAATTTGGTATCAAGACAAATTAAATCTCTATTCCACGGAATTCAAACTTTACTCAAATTTTAACTAATTTAATATTTATTTGACTTATGGAAAAATCCCATTATCTCAAGTGGACTAGTGCCTCAAACATCGGAGTCAAGTCTCCAAACCAAAGTATAGTCACCCCAAAAATTGGGTCCAAACTACATCTCCCACTCACAGGTGGTGAGAGCGAACCAACCTCTCTAGAGGTTTCACCTTAGTTCCATTCTTTATCTCAACTTTGTATTAATTAGTGGATCATGCAACCAAGAGTAAACTGTTATTGATATGCTCCAATGCCATATTTAAATGACACGTTGGGCATATGATGTAAATCTTGCAAATTAATAAAATAGTCACATCTTCATTTATATCTCTCCAATTGTATATGAATGAGTTATTAGATCTCCTAATAAAAATCTTATTTTTAAGTTGTTAAGAATATGCGATGAGTATCTTAATACAAGATTTCTTAATGTGATTATTCCTAGTTTTTAGATTTATCAGAATGGGACTATAATTAAACAATTATGGGCTAGTACATAGATTACTACCTTTGATTAGTATGAGACACTAATAATAAAGTATGGTGAGTCACATGTCATGTTACATGAAATTAAGATAACAGATATGTGAATAGGTATTGGTTGAACGTCTACTGAATATGATGTAAATAACATATTGTTAGATATAAGCCCTTAAGACCAGTTCTAGTGACACAATAGGGCTTGATCTTGTAATTCTTTAAACCTTATTTAATGGCAAGTTTTATGTTTAATTGAAATTGCAATATGATTTAAATTGAACATACAAATATCCTTTAGTATAATAAGGAGTGGATACCATTCTTAATTGTTAAGAATAATCGAGATGGATAATCCACAAGACGTTATACTATAAATATGTTCCTGGCCATAGAGTTCCTAACTTGGATAATTAGTAACTCGTAAAGGCTGGCACATCGTCTTCCTCCTTGTTCGGTATAAGATACCGAAAGACAAGATTGGTGGGTCTCATACCACTCTGTATAAGATACAGAAGAAAGACGAGTGGGTGCTCGTTATAGGAACGAGTTCACTGAACGGGACTATTAATATTGAATCACATGGGTTTTATCTCACGGGTCAATGATTTAATATTAACTGCGGATTTGCATTAGTCCTTAGACCTGAGATGACATGGATATCTGTGTGTTAGTGGATTAGGATATCAACGATATTATATGGTTGTCCTAATCAGGGATAGCCGTACGTATCTATGTGCCTAGTTCAGTGACACACGAGGTATGTGTGCATCAGACATGGAATCTATCATCTCGAGATATACGAGGAAGATATCCTATGCGATCCAGTGGTCACTTGACGATAAATCCTTGGCCGAGGTAATATGACGACGGAATTTGGATTCCGTAGAGGTTGTGTCATATTAGTCAAGTGTGATTATTGGATTTGGTCATACGACGAGATCGAGAGATTTGACCTACTGACCGTGATCTCATATCTCGTCGGGATATAGTATGATAGAGGGACTGTATTGCAGGACACCGTAATGTAAGGTTCACATTCCCGCTTCACATTAAATTGGGTAATCATGACATATTGCTAGATGTCACTCATGATTTACGAGAATTAATAATTGATTAATTCTCGTTGCCAATTTAATTGTGAACCCAGAAAGTCCCACCCAATAGAAATCGTTTTTAAAAGAAAAAGGGGGCAAATTTAGTAATTATGGAATTACTAAATTATAAATGCAATTATTTAAGAAATAAGAATAATTAAATAAGTAATATGATTATTTATTTAATTATTATTTTGGTTTGGGCTTTTTGCTAGCACCTAAAGCCTAGCCCAATAGCATTTAGGGTTTTAGGGTTTCTTGTTTATAAATATAACATTAAACCCAAAATCCAATCCATCAATCAGTTGAATCAAAAACGGAAATTTTTGAGAAAATTTTCGAGCCCCTTTTTCTCTCAAGTCTATTGAAGTCTTGACGATTTCGGGTGGACCGACTCGGCATCTCACGCGTGGGAGATATCAGGCGGGTTATCGGCAACGAAATCAGATTTCGTTTCGAGGTAACTTTTCGTTTTATGTCTTCGATTTAACCGTAAGATTTGAAAAACGTGATACCAATAAAATCATATTTTATTTTTCCGCTGCGTATGATCAGATCAATGTTTTCTTTCACATATCACATGCATAAGAGGATTAATGATTTGTTATTGACTTCGATTGTATAACTGATCCTTGGACTTGAGGTGACACATTTTTCTTATATACTGGTGTCGAAGATTTGTCGTTAAATAGAACCATCCAATCAGGAGGTAGGAATATTCTCTATGTAGTCTATGTTTTACTGGTGTATGGAGGCAGGTGATTGTTAATGGGATTCATTGATCTCTAATATGAGGTAAACATCCTATGCAATCTTTGTTGATTGGTGATTTGAAAATTCCTGGCCAAAGTGCGCATGATTGGAAAAGAAGTTCTAATATTGGAAGGAACTCTAATATGTCATCTCAACCACACCATACTAGATCTTAGCATAGTTATTATTGTTACCGAAATAGAATGATTAAAATTTGTGAGGTGGGAACGTGTTGGTCACAACAGAGCAAGGCGATGAGCAATTAACGGAAGCATCTGTTGACTAGTAGGTTGTGTCTACAAGTAGAATGCTTCTTTGGGTGAGCTAGCTTCATGGGTAAACCTCTTCTGTAGGTAAACTACGTCTTTAGCTTCCACAGATGTACTGCTTCTTTGGGGAAACTAGCTGAAAGGCAATGACCAATGGCGCGTCAAAAACACCAACTTGGTGTGGATCTATGCAAGGATTTTATTTTAAAAGCATTTTTCATTCGAAAAATAGCACAAAAGAAGCATAAAACATATACAGCGAAAACCAAAACTGACCTTACAAGACTTGATATCTATCAACCACATGAAAAACAAAAAAGCCCATGCCATAGGGGGGTTTTCAGTATACCTTTCGAATGAAGTTCGGTGCTAGTTGCCTACGCGGTGTCTTCATCCTTTTCTATCCAACGAGCTTCTCGTCCCTACAAGCACTTGCATGACCAGCCCTTCTCTGCAAGTGTAGATGACCTAGTCGATCCACGCCCAAGCAACCACAAAACCCTCAAACAAAGCCATCACTACAAGAATTTTGGGTTTTAGCAACGGACTATTTTCGTCGCTAAAACCCAAAATTCTGTCGTTAAATCAGTTTAGCGACAGAAGATATTCGTTGCTGAAGTCCTCGTTGTAATATCCTAGCATTTTGAGAATAATAATAATTAATTTTGTATTTAAAATATTTTTAACATCAATTAGAGATTATAATTGAAAAAAAAAAATTAATGGGTTTAGAGTTAGTGGGCTAAGTTGGAAAAATAAAGACTAAGTAAATGGGCTTAGTATTAGTGGGCTAAGTTGAAAAAAATAAAAAGCTAAGTAAATGGGCTAATTAGTAGGCTAAGAAAATAAGTTTAAAATTAATGAATTAAATAAAAGAATAATCTATTTAGAAGAAGATTTAGTGAAAAATAATTAAGGTGACAAAATAATTAAAGATAGTAGATAAAATAATTGAGAAATGTTGGAAACAAAGTAGGGTGTGAACAAATAATTAAAGATTATGAGTGAGATTTAGTGAAAAAAAATTAAGAAAGATGACAAAATAATTAAAGATGATGGGTGAAATACTTGAGAAATGTGGGGGACAAATTAAGTTGTGGACAAGTAATCAAAGATAATGAGTGAAATAATTAAGAAATGTTGAAGACAAAGTAGGGTGTGGACAAATAATTAAAAATTATGAGTGAGATTTAGTGAAAAATAATTAAGAAAGATGACAAAATAATTAAAGATGATGGGTGAAATAATTGAGAAATGTGGGAGACAAATTAAGGTGTTGACAAATAATCAAAAATAATGAGTGAAATAATTAAGAAATGTTAGAGACAAAGTAGGGTGTGGACAAATAATTAAAGATTATGAGTGAAATTTAGTGAAAAATAATTAAGAAAGATGATAAAATAATTAAAGATGATGAGTGAAATAATTGAGAAATGTGGGAGACAAAGTAAGGTGTGGACAAATAATTAAAAATAATGGGTGAAATAATTGAGAAATGTGGGAGACAAAGTAAGGTGTGGATAAATAATTAAGGATTTTTAGTGAGATTTAGTGAAAAATAATTAAGAAATGTGACAAAATAATTAAAGATAGTGGGTCACTACAATTATGTTAAGCTTAATTCAACCTCCTATAAATAGAGAAAACTTGAAAGGTTTGATGATTTAAATTAAAAGGAGAAAGGTTGAAAGAAAGATTTGAGAGTGAGAAAAAGATTTGAAAAAGAGGAAGAAAAAAAATAGAGAGAAAGAGAGAGAAAAATACCAAAAAAAATTCTAGAAAAATCCTATAAGCTGGGTTTAGTAGTTTGTGTGAAAATTTGTAATAGAAGGTGTTGTTGGATGCACAAATCGATGATTCGTCACAATATAAAAGAATACCGAATCGCTCTGAGGGAATGTAAGTTATCTTTAAAAATTTCTTTAAAAATTTCAAAAATATGAGAATGATATTTTAGATTTTTTTATGACAAAATTGGAAGAGAAATGCATGATCGGTATTTATTATGAATTTTTGAGGCAATAGATACTTGAAAATCAAAGAGAAAATGAGAAATAAATAGAATATGGATTCTGAAAATTATGAGAAAATTTATGGGGCTTAGGAATATTTTTTTAGGAATTACTGTGAAGAGAAATTGAGAAAATTTTATGAGAAACTATTTATTTCATAATCTGGAGGAAATAATAGAAGAAAATGGGATAAATTAAGAAAATTAGAGAAAATTATAAATCTGATTTTCTTAAGTAATTATTATACCCAGGATACGTCAAGGTTCATAATTGAGTATGAATGGAAGTCTGACGCGAATTTTGAGGCAAAATTATGTCAGGGGCAAAATTATCTTCTTGCAAGGTAAGTGGTACTTCCTAACTGGATTTAGTTTTATGGAAATGCTTGGTTTGTAAGTTGATCGATCCAAAACCTGATTTTACGTAAATGATTTTATCATGTTGTCATGCCTTGATGTGAGTCTGTCATGTAGATTGCATTTACATGTTTGATTTATGAAATATGCATATGAGCATGATGAGATTCACGGTCATACGTTGCATGGGTTTGGGATTAGGTACTAGCTTCGTTACTTTGCCAATGGTGCACCCATACACCTCGGTTTGGCAGGGAGACTGGAAAAATGACGGGTAATCTTAAAGTGCAGTCGACCCATACATGAGAGTTATGATGTTATGTGCATTGCATACATACATGAGCATTAAATATTTTGTATGCTTACTTAGATAATTCATCATCTAACCTGGGCTTTACTCATGGAATATTCAAACGTTTCAGATAAAGATAATAACAAAAACGAGAATAAATGAGGCAAGTAATGGCACTTAACAAAGTGCATGATGAGTTATATGAACAGTTGAATGTATGTTATGTTGCTTGTGTATTTAAGTTATGCTATTTCAAATTCTAAATGTTTGAGAAATGATGATGTAAAACCTTATTTAGGGATAATGTTAGTTAAGAACTTATGATTAAGTCATGTTGAGAAATTTATGTTATCGTGATGTAAGAGCTGATTTTTTATTAATGTTATGATATTAGGTTCGATTCTAACTTCCGCATTTAATGTTTATGATGATTCTCCTTGGAGATAAATGAATGAAAATTTTGGGATGGATAAGAACAATGATATGGTTTAATCTTAGTTTTAGTAGTATAAAAAAAAAAAAAATTATCCCAGAATTGTTCAGAGTTATAACGTACTCAGAAAACGGGGTGTTACACTCGTTGCTAAATTGTTGTAGCGACCAATTCGTCGCCAAAACAGCGACGGATTAGCGACGAAAATTTTTTCGTTGCTAAAAAAAAAATTAAAAATTAAAAATTTAGCGATGGAAAAATTTTTGTCGCCAATGCTGTAATTTTTTTAAATTTTAGTGATGAAAATTTTTCATGGCTAAATAATATTAAAAAATAAAAAAAAATATTTTATTAAAAAATTAAAAATATTTAGCGACGAAAAATTTTCGACGCTAAGCATATAAAAAAATTTTTAAAAAATAAAATAAAATAATTATTTTATTAAAAAATAAAAAAAATAGACCATTAAAACATACTAAAAATTTTAAAAAAAATAAATAAAAAATTAAAATAATTATTTCATTAAAGAATTTAAAAGAATATTTTAACAACAAAAATTCTTAAAAAATAAAAAAAATTAAAACATTGAGAACTTGTAAACATTATGCCTTCAAAACCAACAAATTTTTAATTATCAATTAGAAATTTAAATATTAATTGGATACTATCTCCTAGCATAAATAATAACCAATGGAGATGTATAGGCTTATTTAAAGTAGAAATTGTCAAAGATTAGTGGATCGGTGGTCCAGGATCCCTCAAATCCAGAGGGCTCCTTGTGACACCTTCCTTGATGAATAAGGCACACCAAGCTAAGAAGAACATGGTTCACTATCAAAACAATTGTAACAAGACCATAACACGAATCAAATAGAAAATATCCGTTATTCATTCTCGACAATTAACTCATAATTGCTGGAAGGTGCCCCTCCATCGTTTGAGACAGAATTGCAAAAATTAGCAATTCTCAACGCATCATATACTTCATAATCATCTTATAAAAATTCGTAAACAAACTATTAACCATAGTATATAATATAAATATTATATTTTATACACAGTACAATATATGTATATCTGTTACAATCAATCAGGTTTAAGCAAATAAATATAAAATAGGAGTAGTGATGAAAAAAAAAGGTGTAATCTAAAAATTAATATTAAACAATAATCAGAATAAAAACAATCTAACAAAGCAATTATGGTTGCAGAACTAAAATGGCAATCGACTGCTATTAGTGAAAATTCAACAAGTTTATAAATATACACACGCGTCTTATTTTATTCAATTTATAATTTGGAACTGATGATGATTTTTGGGACCGATCATTATGTGCCACCTTTGCGAATGGACCTCAGGAATCGGACCTCGGACTTGGCGATATCGGACCTCGGTGATAGGACCTGCAAGACAACGGAGTGGCGGGGCTAGCGTCCCCCGGGGTGGACTCCGACGCTCAAATTAGTAGAGTAAATACAAGTAGTAATAAATGTAAGAGCTGTAGAACTTGGCCTACCTGGTGAGAATTCTTGTCCTTTTATATGTAGACCCGTTATGAGATACTCGGGATAAACCCGTGTTGAGCGGGGGCACGACTCCCGAGAATCTCGATCAAGGTGAAACGAGTCTTGCGGCCCGGCCTGGATTTCTCGGGCTTCGCTCCGGATTGTTGACCCGCCACGTGTTAGTCTCTCAAGCGATCCACGTGACGGGTAAGACCGTTGGCGCGTAGGGGTATTTTGGTAATTTTAGATGGTGCCACATCAAGAACCAAAACAAACTATAATTTTATAGTTCGATTTTGTTCGGTTTCATCAATAAAAAATCAAAACTCTAACCTTTAATCATAAAAAATCTCCTAAATCATATAAAATCTAAATAGAATTTAGCCTTTCTATTTGCAATTCATAGATACTCTTCATTACTCATTAGCCACGCATGATTATTTTTTCTTTCAAATAAAAAACAGACCTAACCTACATATTTAATTGAGAAAACATTATCACTTAACATTCTATTTGAATTATAGCCAATAAACCGATCACTTATAATGACTACACATACTCAAATTTCATTATTCCATCTTTTGATTGTACTAAATATTTTTGAATTCAATAATATAAATTTCAGCAATCAAGATCCACCAATAAAGAACATACATACATTCCGTCCTAAAACATACATACATATATTATTCAATTCAATAATATAAATTCCAGCAATCATATATAAATTCAATAATATAGAAAATAAAATCATATATAAATTCCAACAATCAAGAATTCAATAATATAAATTCTAGCAATCATATATTACTGAATTTATATTATTGAATGACAATCTAGACCATACATACATTTCGTCCAGTTTAGATTTCACCGTTTCAAAATGCTCATTCGTCATCTTAAAACCACCCTACCATTTCTACAGTAAAAATATAGAAAATAAAATAACTTTAAGTTGGAAGCGAAACAACAAACCAACCTCTCCAGCTATAGACCGAGTGTGAGCGAGCAAGCTAGAGGCGAGGGCGAGGGTGAGGCAGCGAGCGAGGGGCTATATCGACAGGGAGGGTGAGGCAACGAGCGAGATGTGAGGGTGAGGGCGAGCGCTAAAGGCTAGATCGAGGGCAAGAGGCGAGGTAGCGAAACAGGGCGAACCACGAGAGGCGAGAGCGAGGGCGAGGGTGAGTGCGAGAGAGAGGTAGAGATCGAGGGAGAAGAGGGACGCAGAGAGGGAGACGCAAAGAAGGGAGAAGGGTTTCTGGGAGGGGGGGAGGGAAAGAGGCCGAGAGATTCCACGCCTCTTTAATTGATAAATTTTTTTATAAAATTTAATATTTAAATATTCATTCAAAATTTTTAAATATTTATAAGTTAATTAAATAAAAAATTAAATTTAACGACAGATTTAATTTTTCGTTGCTAAATCAGCAACGGATTTAGATAATCCGTCACTCACTTTAATTTTTTACTTTTTTATTTTTTTGTTATTTAAACTAATATTAAATTTTAATTTTTTTATTTTAAAATTTAGCAACGCAAAGTTATTTCTGTTGCTAGATTTTAATAACAAAAAATTTAAAATTAAAATTTGATTTTTTAGCGAGGAAAATAGTTTTTCATTGCTAACATTAGTGACAGAATATTAAATCCGTCGCAAAAATTAATTTTTTTTATTGTTTTTGTTATTTAAACTAATATTAAAATTAATTTTTTAATTATTAAAATTTAGCCACGGAAATCATGTTCCATCGCTAAAATTAGCGACGAATTATTTTTTTTGTCACTAAAAAAATAATTTTTAAAATTTTTTTCATTTTGTTAGCGACAGAATTTTTTTCCATCGCTAAATTCCGTTGCTAATCCTCATAAAAAAAAATTTTCCAATCCGTCGCAATTCCGTCGCTAAATGCCAAATTTCTTGTAGTGCATGCTAAGACTCTTTTAATGGAGGTAACTCGAAGCTATACGCAATCCCTTCCTCGGTTGCTCTATGGCTGTCCAAGAGCCTCTTTATGGGGAGAAAAAGATGATGGAAGTTGGACTGCCTTATCTTGGAGCAAGAAGAAGAAGAAGCCATAGTTAGAAGGAAGAAGAAAAATACAGACATCAAGTAGGAGCAACAAAAGAAGAAGAAAAAAATAGAAGATGGAGAGCAACTCGCATGTTCAAGTAGCCTCCTCAAATCCACCAAACTCTTCCCAAATCCCTCACAACCCTCTGCAGTGTCGTTCATGCCTCACTCTTTCCCATGCCCACTTTCATCATTTGCATCAGAGCATTAATTACTCTGATGCAACAAAGTTGTGTCGTATTTAATAGAAAAAACAATTAACAACATAAGGCACCTGGTCGACCATTTTGAGGTAGTTGACTTTCCTTATGCATCAGTCGACAACACGCAAGTGGTTGACAACATGCAAGCATTGGTCGACCGTTCCATGTACCTATTAACCGATTTTGTCTGCCAAGCTCCAACTTTGTCCAATAGCCCCTAAGGCCCTGCTATCCAATAGCAATCTTCCATAACCATAGGTCCTTGTGTCCCACACACAAATATAACAACCAACATCACTGTCCCGCAATGATGAGGAACAAACTAACAATAATGGATTACTAATCTGCTACATTACTCTATATGCATGTGACTTTCTAAGTTTACAGCTATGTAGCAATCAAGACACGTTATCTCCGTAACGTCGATCGATCCCATCAATCTACTAAGAGGATCTTTCCACATCCCTAAAGCGCTTTGAAAGATCTTGAGTATCCTCTAACCAGGACTCAAGACAATCCTAATGGAAGCGAAGTCAAACTTCATATGAACCTATTAAGGCTCCTCGATTACCATGCGCTATAGTCCTTCCACTAACTAACATCCTGATCAAGTGAGAATCATGGATTGATTAAACTCACAAAACTCAGTAACTATGATAGATTTAGTATGGTGTGATTGAGGTAGCATGTCAAATCCAATATGACATTGGAACTCTTTCAATTGTTATGCTCACCCTGGCTAGGGGATTTCCAATCACAATCACCAACATGAAGTACATAAGATGTTCACCCCCATCTAATGAAGGCCAATGGACCCTATCAGTTAAAATATCGGCCCTAATCGTCAAACACATTGTCTTCTTTAAGGTCAAACTTGAAACCGACCCATCCAAGATCAACTCCATGGTCACCGGCCTCTCTACTGTAGACCCCATCCTTCACCTATCTATCATCCCCCTCTACCAGAACCACTCGTCAGCATTCTCCTTCACCCACATGTTCCACAGCCGCTACAAGTCCAAGGACGATCTCTACGCCTATTCGGGTCACCCGACGCACATTAGTGTCATCACAAATCAGGTCTGCCCGATCTCTTCTTTACTGGACCCAAGCCCGACCTTGATTCATGTTCACCGAGCTCAAGTTCAAGCCATAATTTTAGTTGCAACCCTATTAGGAGACCCGAGTGTCATATTGTAATGATTAGAGGACCTGGAGGTCTTGTTGCAATGATTAGGAGACCTGATAAACGGGTGGCTTGCTGATGAACAGGTGGCTGCTGATAAACAAGAAACCATAACCAAGAGACCTGTCAAGACGAGCAGTTAGAGGCACGGATGGAGGTCCCCACGCAAACCCTTCGATGCTTAAGTTAGTCTTTGGGTGCTTGAGCATAGGAAATAGAATTGGAGTGGTAGAGTGAACTTACTTGAGAGAGGATGAGGTCCTCCTATTTATAGAGGAAGGGGAGGAGGACACATGGTAGCCATCCCACGTTTCTTGGGTGGCACATTCTTGGCATATTCCTGGCATATTTTGTGGAATCTTAGCATATTTTATAGAATCTTTGAACATTTATATGGGTCCCTAGGAGGGTTTTGGAAAGTGGCTCCTGAGTTCAATTTTTGGAATGCCCTAGGAGGGTCTTTTGGCTACAAGGAGGGTCTTTTGGCTACAAGAAAGGCCTTCGGGGATGATGGATGGCACAATCAAATAGAGACAGGCGAGTAAGCATGTTCCACTCGGTCATGGCAAAGTGTAAGGTCTTCTTTTGGATTTTCTTCCCTTGTTTGATGATATAGTTTTTTTTCTTTGGTTGGTGTCATTTCTTTTGCTACCTTTGTTAAGGGTTGGAGGTTGTCAAGGCTTGCATTTGCCCTAAAAGACTAAGTAGTGGGGTACCCACTCGGTTATATAAAGCCTCATGGTGCTTTTGTCTCCTTCTTTGCTTGATTTGATCAACATTGCTTTGTTTTTGCTAGTTGCTTTTCAATAGGGGCCACCTTTATAGCTTGCCTTGTGAGAAGCACCCTACTTGGACATTACCCTGTTCTCTCTTTGCTTGCTCAATGGTGCTTTGTTTTTGCAAGTTGCTCTTCCTTAACAGGCTAATGGGGAATCTCCAAGAGTATGAGTCTTCCATGACCAAGTGGAAAGTAGCCCACTGGGTCATGTCTTGATTTCCTTTCACCATGTTCTTCCTTTGTTGGTTTTTGCTCTTGTTTGTGGATTTCAGCCTATTTAGATATGCCCTTAACCCAAATGCCTACTCGTAGATTTTGACCCAGATCTATCACTTGGGTTTGCACTATATCCAATTTCTCTACTGTTTACAAGGCATATCATCGTCAAACTAATTGTTTCTTTTAACTTTTCATCATTTTCATACTCTTCCATAGCATTTACAATATTAAAGCATACCATTAAAAATAATTAAGATATAGCATAATAAACACTAGACAATGTATATGTAACATCATTAAACACTTTTAATAAACTTAAATTTTTTTTACAAATGTTCCATTGTTGGGGACGAAAAACAATAGAGCCAACATTATTTGCAATAAAAGCACATAACAATTGTCTATGAGAAAATGATTCATTTAGCAATTCATAAGTTGAGTTCCACCGTTTCGGAACATCTCTAGCAAATCTTTTAGGTCTCATTCCATTTTCCTTACAAAATCTATCCCATTCTTTCATTACTTGTGGGTGAGCACACAAATATGAAATAACCTTTTTAGTAGGGGTAAGATAAATTTTAAGAGACCTCAATCCATCTTGAACATATAAATTTAATACATGACACGAACATTTTAAATGAAAAAATATACCATCAAAACTAGGTTTAAAAATATTTTTCAATTCTCTAATAGAAGTAGTATTTGCAAAAGCATTGTCAAAACCAATAGAAAAAATTTTATTCACTAAATAATATTCTTGCAAAATAGAACTAATATTTTTTGTAAATATTTTTGGCAGTATTTTTTTCATCAAAATCTCTAAATGCAATAATACATTTTTGAATGCTCCAACTATCATCAATCCAACGACATGTAATGCCCATATATGAATGCATTTTTTCATGGTCACTCCAAATATCACTACAAATAGAAACTTTACCGTTTAAATTTTTTAAAATCTTTTGTAACTCTTTTTTTTTTTTTTTTATAAAGTGAACGAAGTGTAGGTGTAAGAGTGGTTCTAGGCACACGTTTAGTCAAAGGATTTAAAGTATTTTGATAATAATTAACAAAAATATTTTTTCATCAAAATAGAAAGATAAATGTTCAATATAAATCGTTTTAGGTGATTCTTCCCTTTTTTTTATCGGAATAAACAAAAAGAGAAGAGTAACTAGAAATCGTAAACACCCAACTATTTGAGATTGTGTCTTGTCAAAACCCACTTGAGTTGGATGCTTTCTATTTAAGTTCTTCTTAAACGTTCTATATCTACCACCATCTTTGTACTTAAATTGTTGCCCACAATAGTTGCAAGTAACTTATATAAACCCATTTGCCAAATAAATTTTCTTGAAATGTACCTTGAAAATGTTGGATTTCAACTTTTTTTCTTTCATTATAGATTGTTCTTGCTGTTGATCATCACCTTCATCATCAATGTTTACTTGTTGGAATTCTTGTGTAGAAATATGTTCAAGAAATAATAGCTCATTTTGGGTAGATTCCCCGACCACACTCTTACCTTTGTCACTTGACATTTTTATGATAAAAAAAAAATATGAATAGCATTAGAAGATAAAAGAAAAATAATTGCAAAATCAAATTACAATTACTAAGTGGAAAAAAAATGAATTGAAATGAAAATTGAGAGAATAACAGTAAGAAATGAGAATTGAACTGTGAATTGAGTTGTAAATGAAAAAAATAAAATTGAAGGGCGTATTTATAGAGTTTTTAAATAATTTTTTAAAAAACTAATAATAATTCAAAATAAAAGCAACGATCATAATTTGACCATTGCCTATTGGCTGCTACACAGCTACAATGCAATCTAATTCAAAAAATTGCAGTTTGCAGCAGCCATGCAATCAAATTGCACCGCAGTAGCCAGTAAACAAGCAATGGTCAAATTTAATTTTTGACCGCTGATACATTGCATTGCATATTTTATATTTATTTAATTTATTTTTTAACGATTCAAACTAATTCTAATTCCCGTTATAGTTCCGGTTCTGATTCCTTATTTTTAGGAACCAGAACTGAATTGTAAGTCTTTAGTTTCAATTCTGGTTTTTAAATCGAAACCGAAAAGATGGTTTCAGTTCAATTTTTAGAAAAACAAATCTAGTTCAGGTCATAATTCAAAATTGAACCATGGTCAATCCTAAACCTTGGCACATCGTAGCATCATCCTATCAATGGATTTTAAGCAAATTTCCCTCACCAGGTTTCAAGCAACCTTGGTTGAGGTGGTACTTTTTGCAGTCTCTTCTCGTGCAATGGCTTTTGTAGTTTGGCTACACCTCTCTACATATATTCATCTTCAGGCATATGTGTGAGGCTTCTTGTCTTTGTGTGGTCATCATAGAGGTGAGTGAGATTGGATTCCTCTTTAAAAGTCATGCGCCTTGCTGATAGGGGAAATTTAGCAGCTAGCGGGCAGAATGACTTGCAAAAAAAATCTTTTGGGGCCCTCTTTACACTCCCTTTGTGGCTCTTTCACAGATTGTCATACTTCTTAAGATTTTGGTAGTCCATGACAAAAGACACTTTGTGGCCCATCTTTTCTCCCGAAATTCCAAGGGCTTTCGTTGGTACTTGAACATTCCTCCCAGGGGTAGTGGAATACCTCAGGGATTGCACATCACCAAATTCATCAGCAGCGACAACTTGTCCAAGAGAACGCCACTGTTGTCTGGAAAGACTATCTATTGAAGATTAGCATCAAGCTTGACTCAATTTAGGTTCGATTTGTGTAATGGCAAGGATTTTGAATTGAGTAGAACGAATATAGGTGGTGCCTTTAAAAGAACTAGGTCAATTTCCCACGGCTAGGTCCTAAAACTACAACACCCTTTTTTTTTTTAAGTATCACTAAAGTGAGCAATATCATATTGTGTCTCTACAATATTAAGGAAAAATTGTGGGTAACTTGCCCTCTGGGACATAGTCGAGTGGCAAAAGAGCAGGCTGAAAGCTTGTCTGGGGACTCCCAGTGTTAGTTTGATTCTTGGGAGATGATTTTCGGAGTGGCATCAATGGTGTTAAGGTCTATCACCCTGGTCACTCGGGCACATTCCGTGATTTATCTCCTCAATGTAGCTCTAGGGATAGAGTGGCTGAAGATACCAATAATGAGACGTAATCCCAAAAAAAATAATTGTGTGTAACTTTGAGTTTAGGCTTGTTGCAAAAATAATTCTTGACTTTTAAAGAAAGTGCTATAAATACCTCTTTAATATGACAACGCCCCTTGTTGTCAAGTGGCTGTCCAAAATCCCTAATAGTTTTTGTTGATGTCAGCATAATTTTGTATTAACTTTCCAAAAATACCTTTGTGAACTTCTAATATCCATTTTACCCTTGAGATAAATGACCAAAAAAAAAAAAACTGACTACTTTAAATGTTGGATCAAAGTTGGATCTCCCCTGGCAAAGGAAGAAAGATGCTTGTTGATGAACTATGATCATTAATAGCTAGTATTCGGAGGTGCGATGAGTTGTGTAGAACAAGAGGACCTGCTCGAGGCTTCAAGTAGAAAATGATCAAACTACCATGTTGGTAAAGATTCAAACTACCATTTTTGTTGAAAATGAAGAACAAAAATATTTAGTCCAATTGTGTTTTTAATGCATTTATGTGGACATTTAGTCAGATCATCAAGCTGTCATAGATAGGAGAAACTCGGGCTTTCATCCAGAATGAAGTTTGGAAACGACAATGGCAAGACGATAAGATGGTGCAGCGGCAATCGCACGAGGCACTACAACGAGGTGACGGTAGGATATAGCGGCGGTCGTGCAAAGCGCTATAATGGGGCGACAAGGAGATGCATCAACAATCGCTAGTCAAGGTGACGCGAGACAACGATGAGACGAGGCGGAGCTAGCTAGAGACAGTCATGACAGAGGAGAGAGGAGGCAATCAAAGGCATGAGTGATGAATCTGTAAATTGAATTAAGGCATTTTTGTCATTTGACGTCTTCGATCATTCTCTCAATCATTCTCATTCAAGCAAAGTAGCATTTTCCTTTTATAAAACTAAAAAGTACCCATTGCAATATTTAACATTACATGATCAATTTTTTGTTATACTGGCATGTGTAAGCTTAATTTAACGTACAAAATATCATAAATTCCTTTTAACATATGAAATCAAATTTGATATTTTGTCATCAAACGTAACGCCAAACTAACAGAAGGGTATTTTCCATGATTTCACTAAATCTCATAGTTGCTCTTTATAATTTATCCTGACATTAATCATATTATACTTACAATCTAATTTGTTCATAATTTTCACATAATAATAATAAGCTAATAAATCATTATCGTTAAAAATAGTAACATGAACATCATAAATATTGTATTAATAGAATTATTTTTTATAGTAACAAGGATATAACCATTAATATTTGCGTACAACAATGGACATATTTGACAATCCAATTAAAAACATGGTTTGTACAATTATTTTGAGCATGCTTGCTAATTTTTCAGATGTTGTCAAAATACAACAATCAATATTTGTAACATGGGAACAATTTTGAATTGACAACGCTAGTTAAGAATGCGGGATAAGTCTCCTGAGAGAAATGGTCTCTCAAAAGAAATTAATCTCTCGAAAGAAAAGAATCTCCCAAAAAAATGATTCTCCCGAAAGAGATAATTCACTCGAAAGAAATGAGTCTCCAGAAAGAATGTCTCTCGAGAATAGGTGTTCCTGAGATGTGAGAATTTCGGGAAGAGATAGTATTCTTTTGGAAAAGATGAAACTCTTCCAAGAAGGTGTGGATGGCTTCCGAGAAGGATAAAGCTCTTCCGAAAAGGTGTGTCGACGACTTCCGAAGAGAATTGGTGAGTCCCTCGGGAAGGATTGATTTGGCTTCCAAAAAGGATATGATCCTCTTGAAAAGAGACAAGTCTCTCGAAAGAAATGAGTCTTCGAAAAGAATATCTCTCGGGAATGAGTGTACCTAAGATATGAGGCTTTCGGGAAGAGATAGTAGTTTTCCAAGAAGGATGAAGCTCTTCCAAGAAGGTGTGGATGACTTCTGGGAAAGATGAAGCTCTTTCGAAAAAGTGTCCCAATAGCCTCCAAAGAGAATTGGTGAGTCTCTTGGAAAGGATTGAGTTGACTTCCAAAAAGGATACGATTCTCTCCGAGAAGAATAGTACTTTGATTGGCTCTCTCTCAACATAAAAGACTCGTGAGAGATGCTCACCCACAAAAACCCTTTAATACTTAAATCAACACCTAAAGTAAGCAATTAATTACCCCCCAAAAAAAGAAAAATAGTAAGAATACTCTCAGTCTCTCCAATTTACCAGTTGTCAAAATAATGCACTTTTGCAAAGTTTTGCAATTTGGTATTTATAGGACACATATCCTAAATCCCGAGAGGCATGCAACTTATATCACGTGAGATCAGAATTACTAGTCTAGAGAAAAACTCTCTCCAAAAAAGATTCTATTCAATCCGGAGTCCAAGAGAAGCTTTCTCCGAATAGATTCTACACAATCCGGAGAGAATTCTATCTAATTCGAAAATAAACTCTCTTTGAAAAGAATTTTATATTCCGAAAAGAACCTCTCTTGTAAAAGATTACGGTCGATTAAAGAGTCCATTCACCAAAAAATGCCTTTCTCCCGAAATAACCTCCCTCCTAACCTTACTTCGAAAAGAATGGGAAAAAAAACTTTTAAATTCCCCTCATTCTGAGTGGTACAACACCAGATAAAAGAAAAAATAACTCTATTTAACAGTTCAATGTGTTTCCTATATTTTATATGAAAAAGAAAAAACACTTAGGATGAACTGGAAAATAAAATATAGAAATCTAAAAAATAATTGTTTTGAATAATGTTTTTTTTTAAACTAAAAATAGCCCCTTAAGCCTTGGCAAGTTCAACACGTGGGCAAGCACTGCATGGATGCTCTGCTCAACTAAATATTCAAGCACCGTCTCAAGTCTCAACTTCATGATCTATCAGTATTAACTCCCTCACGGCTGGCTGAGACCTGCACATGACTCAAATGCACAATTGTCCCACAACTCTAAGCACCAAAATGGAAGGCACCCCAAAAACGATACCAGCAACAGCAGGATAGAGCCAAACAAAAACACATCCTCCTGCATGCCTCATGTCGTCCTTGCCGGCTCAGAATTCATTGTCCCTCCAATCAACGTGCCCACCCTCTCTCCTAGAATAGCTTTCGAGATGTTACCCGCCTTGTTAAGATTGAAGACGACGACTAAACAGCCAAAAGAGAGGAAACCACAATTAGTGCGCGCGCTTCTTCCTAAAACCTAGGAAGAGAGTTAAAAGAGTCAAGAGACCAATGAAGATAACTTGTCTGGTCAGGGCATACCAGGGATCTTATTCTCTTGGCATAACGTAATGGCGGTCATATCCATCACTGAAAGATCCCTTGATATCACGTCTTGATAAGTGAGACTTTCAAGAAGGCGAGCATTTGGATTACACCTGGGATTATCGTCGTACACCCCATCAACATTCGTGCCTTTCAGCATCACCTCTGCATTAACTGGACAAACAGTAGAGAATCCAATGTTGGTTTAGAATTACTATGAAGTACGGACAAGAAAATAGTTCTACCTCTCAGAATGTTCTTACAAAGTTGGATCTGAAACATATGAATGGGTTTTTGAAAATCCTACTGCATCCCACAAGGATATGGTTGCTGAATCCTACTGGATAGCATAGGAATACAGAGAACATATATAACTTACTCTCTGCACAACGAAGGGCTGCAGCAGTGTCTGTAGTGAAGAATGGGTTTCCCGTTCCAGCTGCAAAAATCACAACCCTCCCTTTCTCTAAATGTCTAACCGCCCTTCTACGTATGTATGGTTCAGCAACTTCAGACATGCGAAATGCAGTCTGCACTCGAGTGGGGATGCCAATGCTCTCCATTGTTGCCTGAAGAAAGATGGCATTCATAACAGTAGCCAACATCCTGTCAAGGAAGTTTAACTAGAGCAGTGAGCCAAAGAAAAACGTGGAACAAAACCTCAGCTGATTTCAATATATGGATAAAATTGACAAGAGTAGTTGCAACAACCATCGTTTTTGAGTATAGAGCCTTTCAATTCTCCCAAACCCAACCAACAACAATCCCCACAAGCCTTAATCTCACTAGGTAGGGTTGCTAAATGAATTTCTAGACTTGTAGCCTGCCATCCCTATCCATGGCCATATTCTCTACTCAAGGGCAATCGTATCCTATGTCAGACTTTAGTTGTTTTGGTATATTTGTTTTAATTAAATATTATGGTTCAAATTTCATATACAATTTTTTTCAATAAATCAAAAGACCATACACATTTATTATATAACCAGATAATAGTAATTCATATTGAAAATAACACATACAAATGTTTATATAAAACAGATGAAACATATAAAATCAAGGGCCTGCCATGCCAAGGTGTCCAGCTTTTAAAAATCATCCCAACCCCATTCCATTAATCCACCAAAAAAGAAAAACCACCATCCCTTTAACCTTATTAGGCCTACATTTATGCGCAGAATTAACCTTGTCACATTGTACATTTTCCCAAAACCGACAAAATTTGAGAAGGCTTGAGCAAATTGGGTAGGCCAATGAGCAAATGCCCACCCCTGCATGCAACTCATGCACATGGACGTACAAGAAAAGTTCTGTAAACAAAATATGGATCAACACTCAAGAAGCACAAATGCAATACTACATTTGCAGCATACAAGATTCCCAACTGAACACAAATTCAAGATTCAATCCCCAACCTACAGGTTCATAGAACTTCAATTCAAGTTCTGTAATAATCTCCAAGGTTTCAACTTCTTAAGTGCAGTAAACATTCAATTACAACCAATTCATAATCTCCATTGACATCTCATTGTTTATATTTTTCCTTTTGTGTGAAAAATTTTGTAAGTTCAAGTTTGACCAGCTTTACTCAGACAATTTGAGAAACATCAATGTCTTTGATAACCTTTGAACCACTGTGAATAAGATGGAAGTTTTCATAAGATATAAAAGCATTAAAGATAAGTGGGATGGATACCCAATGTAATCGGCAGATGACCGGTCAAGGCCACTACATCCTGCCCAAGAGGATCCACGAAAGATGTTTCCCCCACCAACAACAACTGCAACCTGAAATATTAGCCAATGTCAACTCAGACAATATGGTATGACACCCAATGAGAAGTTTTGGATTATGAGGGCACATGTCCTTATTTTATTTTAATTTTACCAATCACAATTAACTTTGAGAGGGCAGGCATTGTACCACACAAAGGCAAGGTTGCTTCTTTATGACTAGAAGGTCACAGGTTCAAATTGTGGACATCTCCTCACAAAAAAGCAAGAGAGAGGTTGTGTACAACTACGATCATTATGATCATCACAAAACGGGGAACCTCGTGCACTAGGAACAACCCTTAAATCAATATTAACTTTGAAATTAGGTCATGTGGCATGAGGGAAAAAACTTAAAAAGGGTAAATTACTACTTCCTCCATGAGGTTAGGTGAAATTCATGATCAACATCCCAGTGTTTTGAAAACACCCCTATTACCTTCCTACGTTTCAATTCCACCAATACTAGTTAGTAGATTGCTGACATGACAAATGGGCTCCAAAATAAATTACCAATAATCCCACAAATGCCCTTCTTTTTAATAGGAAAAAAAGAAAAGTGGTAAAAAAAATTAAACAAAAAAATTATATTAACAAAATTTTAACTTTACGCAACTTATTTTAAACTTCTCTAATATATTTAAAATTTTAAATTTTATTTAAACTCAACTTATTTTATTTAAAATTTTGTCTAAACAAATTAAAAAGTAAAATATAATCATCAAAAAAATTATTAATAATTTTTTATTTTTTTTACACATAGCTACTCCTCTAATATATATATATATATATATGCATAAATTTGAAAACATAAATTTAAAGAAAAAAATATCTATAGATAAACTTTACACATAAATATTTAATCTTGGCAAGGAAAATGGAAAAAATGGAATAAATATTTTTTCTTAACGAGAAAAATATATATTAAAAAAAAGAAGAGAAAATTGATGAGAAGTAGTTAAATATGATATTGACTATAAGAAACTTAGGTATGTCCATATATATTCTGATTATAGTATATAATTAATTTATTTTGATAAAAATATATAAAATATTATGCTAAAGGATGATATAATAAATTTAAACATCTTACAGATATATAATTTTCATACAATTCATACAAAATTGTATGAATCATATATACTTTGTTTATAAGGGCGGGCAATATAGTTTTTTCCTAATTTCTATTAAAGGATACTAACAAAATTGAAACATAGGGGGTAATAAAGGTATTTCCAAAGCACAGGAATATATGAATTTCACCTAAGCTCAAAGGGAAATAGTAATTTAACCGATATATACCTTGTTAATAAGGATGGACAATATAGTCCTTTCCTAATTTCCATTAAAGGATACTGATGGAATTGAAACGTAAGAGGGCAATAGGAGTGTTTCCAAAATACAAGGGTGTGATCACGAATTTCACCTAACCTGAAGGGAGAAATAGTAATTTACCCAAACTTAAATTACATCCAAACACCCAAGGTTTGGCCTTTGCACACCCAAACCCACTAGGTATGACAAATGGATACCAACCAAGGTTCCAAATATGTGACAAGCATTTGTCACAGCTTTTTCAGTATACAGATTGCAGATAATAGACTAGCGAGACCTTTAAAAAGAAATTAGTGTCTTAATTAATGCATGTGTGTGTGAGAGAGAGCTTGTCAACTTGACCATTGGACTGCTATACTGAATACACCCAAAATCGTCAATTAAAGAGTAAGAAACTTAACTTACATGGCCATTGAACCCAACAGCTAAAAAGTGTTTCCATAAATGGCAGGCTATATGCAAACACATTCTTACCCTTTTTTCTTATAGTAAACATAAAACCCCTTATCTCTTGCAGCAAACATATGATATGATAAGCTGATAGCTCACAAACATGAGGTCATACCCAATGCAGTGCCTGCATTTCTAGGACCAGGAAAGAGTAGTATTTGTAAACAATGAAAAACAATATGCTTATGATAGAGCATAAGCACACCTTCCAAATTCCGAAGTGCATGTTCAATGGTCAGATCAAATAGAACCACAATGAAAAACAATATCATGAATATGTAAATCACTCAAAAACCTCAATTATCATATAAAAAAATAAACATTACAATTAAAACCAGATCATGTTACTGAATGAGATAGCCCTTTATTGTGTTTGGATATGTTCATTTTACCCCATCATTTGAAATTTGGAATTTGAAATTCCACGCTTATTGTTTGGATGTATCTTTGCAGAAAGTATTTGGATTTGGGTCCAAATGCACCCTAGATTTGGACCTAAAAGAAATATAAGTGAATTGGGAACTTAAAAATTGAAGAATTTGAAATGAGATCTATGTAGGTATCATTTCAAATGACAAAATTTGTAAATATTTCAAATTACAAATTTCAAATGACATCAATTTAAACCTCTCTATTGACAACTGTCAGGACCCTAGGTTTTGAATCTAGAATTTTTAGTTGACGGTGATGAAAGAAGAAAGAAAGAGAGGGAGAAATGAGAGAATTTATGGAGAAAATTGTCATGTACCTAGGGTTACCCTAGGGTTTAGAATGAAATTTGGGAGAAACGAGAAGATATAACAGCTAGATGGGGAGAATTAGAGCAAAAAGAGAGAGGGAGAACAGAGTTGATCGAGAGAGACAACAGGGAATTGGGAGGGAAGAATAGAGAAATCAGAGAGGAAATTGAGAGAGAATCAATGAGGGGGAAACTTGAGATTCAATTACAATTCAAAAAGATGCAATCTCTAACTACCTTAGCCTATTTATAGGCTGTAAACCGAAGGTAGAACACCACAGCAGCCTATAGTACAACCAAAAGATAAATACACTACAACAGCCTATTACTAATCTATCCCTGGGGATCCTTGGGGTCGTGACAATACCCCCCCCCCCCCCCCTAAAAGAGTTCTTGTCCCCAAGAACTTCCAGCGAGTGGCCAATGCTCTTCATACAATCCCAGTTTTCTCTATTTGGTTTATTCCTCTTTCTTTCTTTCTCCATCTAGGCCTATTCCTCTTCACTCTTATGTTCTCATCCACTAGAATAAAACCACAGGTTGTTACCACAGCTTGTACAATTGCAGTCAAGGCTGCATCTACCTCCAAGGTGTAATAGACCATTTCCCTTGGGTTTACAATAGCTACCCAATCAAGATTGTTGGTACTCGCAGGTCCGAGGATCCAATTTGGTGCCAAAATCTGTTAATATGTCCAAGTCAAGTGCCTTTAATGAATTCAGCCACTCCCTATCATAGTTAGCAATTGAAACCTGCAAACCTAAAGCCTTCAAATGATGATCACCCTGAAATTCACACATCTGACCAGTTACCCCAAAAAAAGCTAGTGATGGAACACAATCTCTGTTTACATATGCTCCCCTCATCTCATCATTTTCAATGTTGGCTGTTTTGAACCCAGAGGATTGTCTAGCTAAATCCTCAACTGCAGTAGAAAAATTCCAAATAGGCAGACTGTCTTCCTCTAGTCTCAGAACTTCTTTGACTGCATGTGGAGCGTTAAAGACTTGATCCAACCTAGAATCACTGTCACAGGCATCAACACTCACAGCGTTGACCTACTTTAAAACCAGCATATCTAATGAATCAATGCTTTGTTCCAAATCTGATTGTTCCTCAGTTTCCGGTACATCTGAAATCTAAGGAAGGACTCCAGCACCAATATCTGCACAAGCGGTTGGTCCTTCCATCAAATTTTCCTGATCCAATGTTAATTTGTCAGCATCTTTTTCTTTCTGTTGGCCGGCATATTCCAACAATTCACTTTCTACAATTTTCTCCTCCAAAAGTTCTATGTTACAGTCATTCAATCCTGATGATTGATTGCTAAAACCAATCATCCCTTGATTAGAACTTCTGAGATAGTCATTTGAGATATCGCCTCCCAACTTATAAAAGAATTCAACCAAAATACTAACCTGATACATCTGAAACAACATCAACACAAACTCCTGCATCTGCTCGCATAACACACCGTCGACTTCCTCGCATATCTGACTGAGTGTACTTTCAAACTTCTTTTTGCATGTCTCATGATTCTAGTTGACCGCCTCATGATTTATGTTGTATCCAACTGAAACTGTAGCATTCTTCTGCTGCAATTGAGACTCAAATTGTTTCATGTGTGTGCTGTTAGCCATGGTAGAAATCTCATGAGCAGGAATAGTTGAAGGCCAAGGAACTGCTCGATAGCCTCCTATGACTCAATCGGTCCTGTTACAACCTCTAGAGATCGCCTCTAAACTGATTCTAGTTCAATCGAACCTGAATCTAATTTCAGAAAACCTAATCCACCTTGTTTGAAATTGCTTCTATGAATTACTTAGATCTAACCTCAGCAATCCAGAATCAGCCTCTATCACAATTGGATTTGAGAAAACGGTAGCCTGAGAGTTGCCTCTAACTTGGCTCCCCAAATTGCCTCCTGTAACTCGATCAGCTCTAGAAATTGCCTGCTCTACTTCGCCATCAAAGAATCAGCTACTCTACTTAGTTACAATGTCAGATCGAAATTATTGTGTCGCCTAACCTTGTTTCGCTACCTAGATTGCCAGAAGTTACCTAACCCTGCTTGCTATCGATATCGCCAGAATTCACCTAGTTCTTCTTGTTGCCGCGATCACCGGAATTTGCAACTTCCTGTGATTTAATCAACTTAGTTCAGCCTCTTACAAGTTGCCTCCGCATCAGCTTCTGGTTTAACAACCAAAAATCACCTGAATTTTCTTTGTCTTGTTCGACTGCTAAAAATTTTCGCAATCACAACTGAGAATCGTCGACTCTGATACCAATTTGTCATGTACCTAAAGAAACCTTAGGGTTTAGAATGGAATTTAGGAGAAATCAAAAAAGATAAAACAGCAAGATAGGGAGAATTAGAACAGAAAGAGAGTGATATCAGACAAAAATGAGAGGGAACACAGGTGATCAAGAGAGACAACAGAGAATTGGGAGGGAAGAATAGGGAAATCAGAGAGGAAATTGAGAGAGAATCAATGAGAGGGAAACCTGAGATTCAATTACCATTCAAAAACATGCATTCTCTAACTACCTTAGCCTATTTCTAGGCTGTAAATTGAAGGTACAACACCATAGCAGCCTATAGTACAACCAAAAGAGAAATACACTACAGCAGCCTATTACTAATCTATCCTTGGGGTTGTGACAAAAACAGAGAGAAGAACAGAGGGAAACAAAGAATAGAGAGAAATGAGAGAATTTAGGGAGAAAATAGAGAGAATAACAGAGGGAAATAAAGAATAGATAGAAAGAAAATGAGAGAACTTCAATATAATTGCTTGATAATCTCAGCATACTGTGGTATACCTTTATATAGAGCTATCCCAATAGCTATTTACAGCAGTTACCATTACTACACAACTATAAAATAGCACTCCACTACTACATAACTATAAAAATAACCCTCCAATACTCAACTACCCTGCTTATCTCCTAATTCTCTAATTACCGACATTTCTCTCCCCTTCAAAATTTTCTTGTCCTCAAGAAAATTAAAGGAACCGAGAAACTCGAGGAAATTGAGCTAGGAGATTTGGCAAAAATTCCCAAGTATTGTTATCTGGGTGCATCTTCAAGGAAATTTTTATCAACCACTTCAATTTCTTCATAAAATTCTTGCATATCAAGATAAAGGGGTTGACACTCATTAGTTTCCATTATTGCCGAGTCGAGACACTCTAGGCAGAGCTTTCAACCATCATCTAGCGCGACATATCTTGTTTCCCTTGGGTCCATTCGCTCACAGCTACAGCACCGAGGAGTCCCATCATGCTCATGAAAAGGACAGTACTTTTGGACCCAGAAAGGATGCACTCTATATTCAATTAATCCAGCAACATTTGTTGGTATAAAATGCTTGTAGATGTCACATTTTGGGTGATAGTGCTCCTTGTAGCAAGACTTGTGATAAGGATAATTCCCAAGCATAGAAAACTCATAATCGCAAATTGGTTGATTATAAGCATGGCACCTGAAACATTCTGAATGCCAAACTACACACATGCAATTCAGGAATCTTCCATAACCAATCTTAGTGTTACAGCTAGCACATATCCTGAACTAGGTTGATAAATATTAGCATTCCCATCTTGGGATGGGGATTCAACATTCAAGCTTTCTTATATAGATTTGGCAGGTTGTTCATCTTCTTTCAATTGGGACTCATTGTCTTCCAAAATTGAATCAACATTCTCCTTCAGTAGAAAGTCTCTTGACAAGTTGATTTGCAGAATTCTGGAAAACATCTGCAAGAACCTATCAAGTCTTTTAGCCAATCCATCTATCGAAGGATCTAACTTGCTCTCCAATGATTTAACTACTCCGTGATGCTTACTCAAATCTTTCTTCCAAGGACTCCATTAGGTTTTGCAAATTAGTCACCATGAACTTAACTTGGTCTTGCTGTGAATAGTGTGTGGGAGAAGTTTTAGAGAGGGAACCCCAAAAATAAAGAAAATTATGTTGAGCAATGAATTTGATCGCTTCAATCAGGTGGCATTTTGTGCTCTAATTTGACTAAAATTTTGCAGGTTTGATGGGGATGTGGTTCCACATTGTGGACTATTTGATCGTCATTTGTTAATTTCTATAGTGGCATTTTGTGCTTGACAGATTGCTGTTTTTGGTGAGATTTCTCCACTTCTCTTGTTACAGTTTCCACCACTGTTGGTGATGGCTATTGGATTTTCTGTAATGCAAGAAGGGATTGTTTGTGATACTTATTGATGATTAGTGATGTGATTTTCCAGTAGAATAGTTTGAATGGTAGAAACTATCATGTATGGAAAGGGAAAATAGAAGACCTACCCAATCAAGAAATTAGAGTGGTATGCCCTAAAAGCAGGTTGAAGTAAATTGTATCTTATTATGAAACTTATGAATTTAAAGTACAAAGATGGAGCTCCTATTATTAATCACTTGAATGAATTCATGGCTTTATGAATCAATTGGCATAAAAGAAAATCACTTTTGATAATGAAGTGCAGACATTATGGCTTTTGGGTTACTTGCCAGATAGCTGGGGGATTTTCTCAGTTTTTGTCACCAGGTCAACTCCTAATGAGACTGTCTATGAGTTTGGTCAAGGGGAATTTACTAAAAATGAAAAAACAAGGAGACAGTGGCTCCTCATCTTAAAAAGAAATTCTTGTCATAGAAAATAGAAGAGGTAAAAGCAGAGCTCCATAGAATCGTGACAAGTCCAGGAGCAAATCCAAGACTTTTTTAATATTTTTCTTTGATTCCAGACCAAGATTCATTTTACAATTATAAAATTTTATTAAATTAAAAATAGAAATTAATTTGATTAGAAATTAAAACAAGGAAAGAAAGTGTGTCTTGCTTGCTGCAAGAAGGGGCACATAAAGACATACCGTACAAAATGGAACAAAGTGCAAAGAAAAGAATGGGTGAGATAGATAGAATTGCCATTGTTTCAGTGGACTTTCTTCTACTTTGTAGAGAGGTTGAGATCAACCATATTTGTGAAGACTCTAGTTGGATTTTTGATAGCGGTTCCTCCATTCATGCCACTTCCAACAAAGACCTTATCATATATTGAAGGTGACTTGGTGAAGTAAAAGTGGGTAATGATGGCGTTGCCAGGATTATTGGAGTTGGAGATGATTGCTTGGAATTGTTGTAAGGTTGTTGGTATGGTCATGGTGGACTCCACGTTGTGAAAGGGAGATTTGTCATGAGTTTCCTTCTTATATCAAGAATGGTGCAAATATTTTTTGGGTCTACTTGGTTTTGGCAATTTGTTAAAAGCTCTATTGGTAATTTTATAATTTACTTTAGAGGGAAGAAGTGATTTTTGGGTGTAATTTGTTGTTTCTCCTTTCCATCAAAACAGCCTGCAATCCAAAATCAATGTTCTTTACTCAATTACAAAATCAATGAGCAAAAGATATAAACATAAGTCAGCCAACAAAAAAAGGACAAACAATAATTTCAATCAACCCCATAACAAGTTTTCAGACTTTCCTAGAATTGCACCTGTTGTCTGATTCAATTAAAATTGCATACCTTTACTAGAGTTGATGAGAACTTCAAGTTTTGGAGATAAGATCTTAGAAGAAAAACAATACTTCATCTAGTCATGGGAGAAAGAAAGTGACAAAAAGAAACAATGATGGGTTGAGCTTACATTGCTCCCAGTGTTTTAAAAGGCTATAAGTGCACTCAAGTGTAAAGGCCTTCTAGAGCTTAAGTGCAAGCACCGCTCAATCGAAACAAAGCGCAAATGTTAGAAAAAATAAGTAGATAATATAGTAACTGCAACCAAATTACTAGATAATATTATTAAGAACAAAAATTCATGCTAGAAGAGAACAAAAGAGGGTCTTTTAATTCATTTTCCATTATTTAGTTAAGATTAAGAAAGTTATCTTCATCATTAGAGTCATAGTTCTCATCATCTTCCTCACCTCACCTGTGCAATGAAATTGACTTCTTCAACCAACACTGGTCATGGATGAGAAATTGAAGCCGTTGTTCCAGTTGTTGCATTGCCTCCTTTGCTTTTAATATTAAATCTAGACTCTTCAACTCTAGCTATACTAGCAACAACATCCCATGTCAAAAAATCATGACCAAATACTGAATCATTCTCTTCTACAACCCTCCAAGATATTTATGTAATAGATGGGTGTGTTTTAGTATTAGGGTACAAAATAACTGATCTTTTTTTACTATAAAACAATTAAAAAATCAACCAAAAAAGAAGCACGAAAGAGGGTAAAAGGAGGAGTTTCAGAAAAGGAGAATGCCCAAGAGACTTTTGGACTAAGGGCACGTGTTATGTAGTTCTGCTTGCTGAGTTGTACTCTGGTAGCTTTGGTTGTTGGGTTTGTTAGTAATCATTGTGCTTTGTTAGTTCTAACTGATAGGTTGATTGGTTAAGTGCACTGTTTTGTGGCTTGACTAAGAGAGTCTTGCAAAAATAAAAGGTAGTGCAATAATGTAGAGGGGCAGAGAATTCTGTTATTATAACTCCCCTTCTCTAATTCTCTCTTTTCTCTATTTCTTCTTTCTTCTTCTCATTTCCTTCAACATCTGTCCTAATTCGATTTATTGTAAATCTTCAATAGCATCTACTTTGAGATTGTTCACAATTATTCAGTGATTGATTCCTATCAGTGTCAAAGACTAATTCATCCAAATAGCAAAAATAAAATAACAAGAAAAAGGAAAAAAACTGAAACATTAGAAAGTAAACTAATTCCTTAAGTATTAAACATACCGTCCTGAACATTTCTAGATCAACAGTCTAAAAGTACTTATTTTGCAACTAAAAAAGGTCAAAAACCAATATTTAAGTCCATTCAAATAATATATATGATAATAGTCCTTTTTTGTATATCCTTAAGCCTTCATCATGCCTGAAAAGTGTTTGTCACTATTTACAACGAGAGTTTACCTCAATGCCAAGTCGTGTTACAGCTGCAACCTCCCTTGCAATAGCCATAGTGACCTATATTACAACAGATACATCATATTCTGATGACTTAAACAGAAAATGAAAATTACCAGAAAAGAACAAAGCAGTGTATGAACATATCTGTTCATATGCAACCTTTGGGTCGATGTTCTGTGCTTGATCTCCAGCAAGTGCTTCTCCACTCACTTTAAGCAACACCCTACGCCATGTGTATGATTGTTTTGACAAGCCAACTTCATTCATTGTGACATTAAAAGGAGCCACTGAAGGTAATGGAGGTTGCCTGCTGAAAAACATGAGTTAATAAAGTGGATGTGAGATGCTAGAATGAGGCACAACAGATCAACAGTATGTCTATAAATGTATAATTTCATTCATACCATAACATGGATACGATTCCCAAACTTGCCTAACGGAGAAACATGCAAAAATCTCAAGATCTTATAAATATACAAGGAAGAACCAAACACATAACACTGAAACCAACCAATTCATCTTTTTTTGATGCTATTATCTCCTTGCAAGAACTAAACTAAAGATGAACCCGATAGTTTTTCCTAAATGTCATCTCGTTGCCTATTTGGGCTTCAGTCATCCCCAAACAAAAAACTCAGCACACCCTATTTGTAAGAATCCAATATCAGAAAACGCATACCACTTCATGCTGAACCAAACTCATGCGCATATACGCTGTTTTAGCCATAGTCTTGACTACCACAAAAATACACTAAGACTTAAATGATAAACTAAGTAAAAATATACATGCAACTCTCTGTTATCGAACATCAGAAATTACAGGAACTGAAAAACCAAAACCTGCATAATCTTATGGTCTCACAAAAAATTTAGCAAGCACGCACCACAAAGGCACAATTCCTTTCACAGTGAGCAAGCGTTATGCTGATTAATACATCTTAACCAGACTTTTCAAGACTACCCAAATAAAACCATCACAAGCTAAATACATAATATACATGAATGTAAACTTTCAGGAATCGAACAGTCAAAAAATGGATAAACATCTGTAGTGAGCTCGCCCAAAACCCACAACTGGTGATATAAAAACATACATACACCTAAATATTCTTCTCGTTTGACGCAAAGAATTAACAAAAACGCATAATCCCGTTCAGAGTAGAGAAACGAGCCATTATCCCTCTTAATCCATCAAAAACATCCAAGCGAATACATATGCACAGAAAATGGAAGATGACGACTGATACCTGCATTTCAGGGGATCTGGGGCGTGACCCATCTCAGGAGAGGAACAACTGATCGCCCGTCGTCCATAAGAGCTCTGATAACCCATGGTCGACGAATTATGGTTATGGCTGTGGGATTTGAAGAGACGGGGTGAAGATGAACATGGCTGAGAAGACATCGTCGTGTTCAAATAGAAAATTGAGCGGCTAAAGGGCGCCGAGAATGCCATCAGAGACTGAAACTCAACAAAAGGGGCGATCGATGATAGGACCCCGTAAAATCCACCAAAAAGGGCAAGCTCCGACCACGGCTGCTCTGCGTTTGCTTTGCGCTCCTCGAGTGTACTTTCCCAAGGTTTTTCTTTTTTCCTTTTTCTTTTGCTGGTCTTCCTGATTCGGCTCGTTTTCTTCTTGTTTTTTGTGTGAGGGAATGCGGATACTGGGAAGTTGGGATAATGTTCTTTCGTTTTCCCGTGAAAAATGTGACTCCCCAGTAAAATATCTCCGCCATTTGCGAGGGAAACCAAGAATGGAGAGCCAAAAAAAAATATTCTTTATGGCTATGCTCCCAAGGGATAAATAATTGTGAGACATGCATGCCATATCACTGGAGATCGATTTTGATTCTCGGAATTTATTAGTCTCATAGAGTCTTGTTTCTTGGGGTCTTGTCTCGACAGGATGGAGTGCACCCAGCCTTGGAGTTTTCAGGCCATCTTCCACATTAGAGTATGCATGTGACTCTTGACCTTGGACCCCATGGGCTACCATTGGCCTTGGAATCTACAAGCCAATCTCAGCCTCCGCGTCTCGAGCCTAGTGAATTTTGACTATAATCCATGATGCTTTTAGCCCCTAAAACACGCTTAAATCTCAAGGTATTTAAGAGCATTTAAGAGCAATCTGAAAGGATATGCCTTCAGAATTTAGTTGTTATTCATTAGTCATGATTCCAAGATTGCTTATATCATGCCCCCAGGGAATAGGTCCAATCAGTCATATAAGTGATATATTGGGTTCGCACCGATGAGTCGTGAGTTCGACCATCATTCTGTGCAGTAAAACAAAGTTTCACATCTGTGATTTATCTCTTTTACCAAAATCTAGGGCACGAGCAATGAGGGTCTCGCAAGGACGATTAGCCCAAATATTGCTTATATATAATTCTCCCTAATGAGCTATATGAGGGCCAACAAATGGTACTTTCATATCTTTTTTTTAGCTTTGGTAGAATTATTCTCTACACTTCATTTTCTACATCTTTACACTTTTTCAAGTAAACCTCTTACTTAAGCATTGGGGTTGCTTTCTCCACAAGCCCTAAAACAGTCTTTAATAATTTTTGGTTGTAGGAAGAATTCTTAGGCAACCCAGTTGTTGCTTTAGATTTTAAATATATAAATATATTGTCGATCAATTGTGTCATAAACAGGTGCTGTGGTGTAGAAAACAAAGGATTTTCTGTAATACCTGAAAATTTTTATGTACTTAGGTATAATTTTTATTGAGGCATAGTTTAATTTTTCAAAGTTATTAGGGAAAAATGTAATTTGTTCAAAGTTATTGGGGACAAAAGTGTAATTTTTTAAAGTTATGAGGCTAACGTATAATTTTTTAAAACCTAAAGACTTGAAGGCAAGGGGCTAAAGTGAAAGAGGGCAAGAGCTGAGGGACTCAATAACAAATAGCAATGTGAACACTGCCAAGTTGCTGGCAGTTGTACTGTGCCTGCTGACAATAGGCATCAAATCGACATCCGGATAGGGGCTAGGCCATCATGGCCTAAGGTAAGGTCGTCCGGTGCAGGGGGCAACTTGATTGGCCAAAGGATCGGATATAAATGCCTATAAATAATCGGGTTTTAGCCGAGGGTTTCATCGATTTTCAGTTGAAAAATTCGAACATTTTGGGAGAAATTGAAGGATATTAATAGAGGGGTTTTGATATCCAATGGATGAGGAAGATTTTAGGAGAATTTAAGAGATTTTAGTATTGGTTTGAAGGGGTTTCAAAACTTCTCCGAAAAGTTCAGGGTCGTTGAAAATGCACGAGAATTAGCCTATTTGGGTTATTTTGGCCAGATTTTCAAACCATTAGGGGGTCCATGGTGTTCGAAAGGAAGAAAAGAGCAAAAAAGAGGAAGAAAAACAAGGAAAATAAGGTGAACCAATCGTTGGCCAGTAAGAGAAAGGCCGAATAAGACATGTGAGTGCGAGCACGTGTAGACGCATGAGGTAAGAAAAAAATAGAAAAAAATAAAAAATAGATAGGAAAATGGGAAAACAAATGGAAAAATTATGGGAAATTAAGGAATTAAATTTTATTAATTTTTCTAAAATTTGGTCAGAAAAAATATCAAGGCACGAGTCTTGAGGCAGGGCACGAATTTTAGGAAAGCTTAACAGTTAGATTAGGGTGAGAGGTTTTCTCCAAAAATTTATACGTGAAATGATTTACCTAAATTGAGCATGAATTTCATAAGGATTGTCAAAATATATGTGATTTATGTGAATCTTGTCATATATGTGCATGTTATATTGCCTCAGTAATTGTGATATTGCATTGGGCATGAAATTATTGGCATATCAATAATTGTGTCATCCATGTTAACCATAGTGGGATGAGATGTTGTCCTAGTAACGTGACTTGCATTTCCCTAATTGAGTTTTGCCGGAATGATCGTAGAAGTATTTTGTGTCGTGTGTGATTGCAGGGATGACTATCGAGGGTTCTGTGCCAGGACTAAAATGCTAACAAAAACTACCCTAGGGTGTCAATTTATTCATGTCTATGCATCATACATTCATGAAAATTATTTTAAACCCTTATTTAAAATATTTATCTTTTAATTTAGACTTTGTCCCTAGAATATTCAACATTCTAGGTGAGACAAGTAGTGGAAAAGGAAAGAAGATTGTTGAGATGTGATTGTACTAGTAGTCATGTAATAAGTCCTACACTTGTGCTAGGACAAGTTGTGAGAATCTTGATAATAAGTGACATGTTACAACTATATTTATATGTTAATTTGTCTGTCGGATATTGTAATTTGTATGGTTATTGAGAACAATATTGTACAATTTGATTTCTTTTGCGATTGTAATATCACATCAAGTTTCGATTCTACTTCCACAAGTATTTAATTTGTCATTCCTTAACTTATCATTTGGAATGCTAAACATATATGTTTAGGGATTTTTAAATATGGTATTTTAGGGGTGTTGCAAGAAAAAAAAAATTCCAGAATAGTGACATGTCTTGGGAGAGCAGATTGTTACATTTTCACTAATTTGAAGCAATGGCTAGATAATGAATCAATTGAGGAATCAACCATATGTAAGGGCACAATACTCTAAAATCTAGATGCACAAGCTATCATTGCTCAACTTGGCAACATACATCACATGGTACAAGTGTATGAATGACATGAATAGGTAATGAATTAATTAATTGATGTGAATTAAGGTGCACAATAGGGAGCTACCTAGTGAATAAGGCCATATCCTATGTTGAGGGGTGGGTGAGTAGACTACTATCTAGCGAGGATGCGTTCGTATCAATATTAGGAAGATTCGATGGTGCTAGGTTGAGTGCCAAGGGTACATGTATTTATCTTCCTTTGGCTAGTAATGTGGGTATGAATTGTTGTGGTATAGTGTATTTATAAATAAACAAGTGGAAGTCTTGTGTAGTCTCAACCTAAACATATTTGACGGATATTTATGAGGTGAATCTTATAGTTATGTGTGGGAAAGGAATAAATAATGCATTAAAGTATGAGGTTAAATTGTGCTTTAATAGGCCAAAAACCATTGGGGATTTAGGATATATATATATAATTTTGGATTTGAATTCATTATTTTAACACCCCGATATTGAATATGATGAGAGTAAGGAACAAGCAGATAAACTAATGAAACTCAATGGGCAATGAAGAGGTCTAAATGTGTGCAGTTGGGCAATTATTATGCATCGTAGCGGAGATAGAAGTTCAATGATATGTGCGAGTGGAGTCAGGGAATATGTGGTGCAGGTGACAACAAGGAAAAACAAGATGGAAGGTTTAATTAACTGATGCCCGTATAAATAGGGGATTATACATATGGTATGTTTGAGAAGTTAATGTAGAAAGGGAGTGAGAATGATGATTGAGACGATAATCAATTAAAGAGAATTTGGGGAATTGAAATGGGAAGGCTAGTAAGAGGTTGCTGCAAGCTGTCTATCGATAGTAGGGAACAGTCGATCGATCGCAAACGATTGCTCGTCTCCTGTGTTTCATCTACCATTTTCTGCTAGACATAAATTCTTAAGCCTTCCGCTATTTTAAAGCATTGAGGGATTAAATGTGAGCGTTTGAAAAGCCAGAATATATGAAGTTTAATGTATGTGGGGAGAAATTGTAGCTACCCATTAGCAAGTCTAGGGCGATTAGTCAAGGGAAATGGCTTGGAAAATGGCTTGACAAGTCAAAAGCTTGGGTAAGGAAATTGGTTCCTTCACTTTGGTAGGAAAACTAAGTTAGTCTTTGATTTAATGCTTGAGGTTATTAGCCACATAATCATATAAGACTTTGGATGGTGCATTTGCCTTAAACTTGAATTAAGATTTTTCAGCTATTAAATGTAATGGGTCAGGGAAGATGCGGGACTTACATAGATTAGCTAGTGAATTACACATAATGAATTGGGAGATGGCCCTGTAACCAAAGAAGCTATGTGAATGAATAGACGTACTCCACAGTGGAAAAATGTAAGGGGAACAAAAATGGAAATAAGAGAAAAGTTAAGTTACGGGAGTTTGAGGTTATAAAACACAAGTTTAGCAGGTAAGGACTTTACCCGCCCAAATGAGCTCCTAGAAGTGCCCTATGAGGTTCGTGAAGGAAAGGGTAGGTAATGCTAAGATAAGGTCACTATAAGTGGCATGCAAACTTATTTGCTCTAGCGGATGGTATGGTTGTAATTTGTTGCACCTGTAGTTATGAGAAAGATTGAAGTATGTGCATGGCGTATAACAATGAAATGGAAGCGGAAGACTTGGGGAGTTAAAGTAAACCCAAATATGTTGATGAACATTTGTTGTGTGAATGTCAAATAAAAAAGGAGTAACTGATTGCTTCTTTAGGAAGAATATACATAGTATGTCAATATCATTTAGTGGGAAGGTTAACCTTGGAAGTGATCTTCTACTTGAGGCCATTGCTTGCCTAGTTATGTTAGGGATGGTTATAAATAATGCAAAGGAAATTTGAAAGAAATTAAGCTACAAAGGCCCAAGATGTAATTGCAAGGTTGCATGCATACAAGTTAAGTTCGCCCAAACAAGTTGCCTTGGGATGCTCCTATACTAAAGGGAATGAGTTAGACTATAGTGCTTAAGATAAAAGGATCAAAAAAATAGTTAGTTACAAGGAGCCAGAGTATACTTTGAAAATTAAATAAGAGTGTGGTTGAGGTAATAAAAGTGAAGTAAAAGTATGAAATAACCTTGAAATGATGTTGGGCCATGACAAGATGATTATGAATATTTAAAGATAACCTTGGGTTAACCAATGTGCCGATAGCATTTGAGGATAGTTACGTCCTCATCAAGAGATTAAAGGGACGCGTTATAGTAAGGGTTACTCATTAATATTTAATATCCAAAAGAGAAAGTATTGAGAAACCAAATAACCCCTTAGGTGAAGGTTTAGTAGCAAAGCAAAACCATAGGCTGAACCGACTAATTGAGATCTAAGAAGGTAATAAGTCATGCCTGCCTTTAAGCATGCAATAATATGATGAGAATTTTGAGGACAAAATTCTTTTAAGGGGGGAGAAACTGTAATGACCAGTATTTGGGTTTAGGTTGCTCGGGTAATATTTTTATGTGAGTTGAATTTTGTTTATTTAGAAAATGATTTGTGAAGAATTCTATATGATCTTATAGGAGAAAATTAAGGCAAGAATAATCAAAGTCAAAGAAAGAGGCAAAGCCAGTTAAAAATTGAAAAAGTCAAAATGGAGTAAGGTATGTGAAAATATCTATTAAATATTGAATTATGGTATTGGAAATATGGATAAATGGGATTATGGATTTTTGGATTATTAAATGTGACATTTGAGTTAAGTGTGAATAAATATATAAAGGAAAATGGTTTATTAAAATAAAAGGTATTAGTGAAGGGTATATATATATATATAAGTATATGCATGTCAGGAATTAAAGGATTTGGAAGAGATTTAAGAGAGGGAGCAATGGGTTGAAAAGTCAAGTGGAAGAAGAATGGAAAAGTCAAAATTAAATTTTTTTGGGCGGTTGTCGAGTTGCATATGCATATATACATGTGTGTGTGTATTTGTGTTATGTGTATTATGGATATTGTATAAAAGGGGTATTGTGTTTATGTGGGTGTGTATAAGTGAGTTAAAGCATTTGAAATTGAGGTTGAATCCTTAATAGCAATAACATGTTCATAGCTTGTTTAAGGGTATAGATATAAAAATAATTTGTTTTTCATCATCAAAACCAAATACAAGAGTAAAATATAGTAGAACATCAAGTCGTACCAGGAGAGGCACAAGAATATCAGCAACGGAGTTGCACGAGAAGAAACGATGGAGAGTACTACCTCTACTAAAGATGTGTGGAGGCTAACACGAGACTCTAATCTTTGAGCCTTCCTAGCTTCATGGTGTTTCGAGATTAAGAAGCTAATTGAAGAAGTCTTTGAGAGAAAGATGGTTGCGATAACTCCAGGTGATAACCAGCCTCGAAAAGTCCCTTTTTCTGCAGAAATATTAAGCCACTCTCTTTCTCCAAAGTTCAACCTCCTGTAGTTACATTAATTTACCGAAAGAAGAGATCATGCACAATGGTTTGAATCCTTGGTGTATCTGCATAAATGGAATGATGCCACTATGTGCCTGGTTTTTCCTCAATTCCTAATTGAGTATGCCCATTCTTGGTTCATCAAGCTTTCGTCTGGTTACATTACTTCATTCCAGCAACTATGCAGTGAATCGCAGCCTTTGCTACTAATCCTTTGACAAAGATGGATCCCACTTACCTTCTTAGTATTCAACAAAGGTCTAATGAGACATTGCGAAAGTACATAGATTGCTTTCGGAATGTCACCTTGGAAGTTCAGGATCTGCTGATTGGTGTGGCAGTTTTAACTTTTCTGCAAAGAACCACTCTTCTACTGCTAAGGAAGTCCTTGGCCCTTAATCAACCAGCAACATTGGCTGACCTGTTTGCCTGAGCCAATAGATATGTGGTGCAATTGGATATTTTATTCACTTGCAAGTCCCAATTGGGTGAGGGGGCAAGGAAGCGAGAGCGGCTAATTAGTGTGAGGTCTATGTGAAGTGATGTAAAGGCCCCAAGATCTGATGATTTTGGCCGAGCCAGGTTCCAGAGATACACGTCTCTCTCAGTCTGGTTCTAGACATATACTTTTCTCTCCAATTCTCACACAACTATCTTCTCCTCTGTGGGGCACACCGACCTCATCAGTTTCCCCCCACCTTCTAATAGGATTAGTGTTTGGGCCATAAGACAAAAGAGTGTCATGCTCTGCGTGACTAAATCGAGCAATTAGTTAGAGAGGGCAAACTGGATTGGTTTCTCTTGGACCGACTTAGGTAGGCACAAGATCAGCAAAGAAGGCCACACTTTATTAACCTACAATAGCCAGATAGGCCCCCCAGAGTATCCTGTAGCCCAAGGGGAGGAGGACCCAGTGGTGGTGGCAACCAACAACAGAGAGCTCAGCAACAACAATAAAAGAGACCCCAAAGAAAGGGGATGTCTGCACCTCTTACAGACAATATGAGCTGACATAGGAGCACATTCATGTTGTATCTGGTAGAGAAATCCTGGCTAATGACTCTTCTTTTTCCAAAAAGGCGTATACACGCCAAGCTCTTCAGGTAGATTCTGTGGCCTGGGCAAATTTTGACGATGAGCATATAATTTTAACTCCCACCAATAAAGGGAACACGATCATGTCGAATGATGACCCCCTTATTATCTTTGTTGTAATTGCAAAGCATAGATTGATCGGATTCTTGTGGACAACAACAGTTTTGTCAACTTGATTTATTGGAACCATTTTGAGTAAATGCACATTGCTCACGATTAGCTCAAGCCTATTTATTCTCCTTTGTACAACTTTATCAGCTAGGTCATACCTGTGGCAAGGTCTGTACAATTTCCAATAACGCTAGGCGTGCATCCCTAGAGTGTGGCTTGCCAAGTGAATTTTATGGTAATAAAAACGTTATCCACTGCCTACAATGTCATTTTTGGTAGATCACTCATCATCAACATGAGGGTAGCTATTCATTCGGGTTATCTTTTGATGAAATTCCTGACTCCCAATGACGTAGGACAAGTCTAGGGGGATCAGAAGAAAGCTCAAATTCATTATGTTTCGTCCACCAAGAATGCAAAAGGCAAATAGGTTCCCAATGTTGCAGCTAAAACCATGTCAATCTCCGAGCAGGCAACACTAAAGCCCTAGTCGATGGAAGCCTTAGAGCTTGTGAGCTTGTATGAGGAAAATAAGGAGAAGTTGGCTTATGTGGGGAGCCAGTTGCCACCATAGGAGATGTAGGAGATTGTTTAATGATTATAGGCTAATGCTGACATCTTTGCTTGCACTCCTACAGACATGCTAAGAATTAACCCTTAGGTGATCTCCCATCAATTGAATGTACAACTAAGAGCTAGATTTGTCAAACATAAGAAAAGAAACATTGCACCTGATAAGTTGCTAGCCCTCGAAAAAGAAATTGACAAGCTCTTGAAAGTCGAATTTATTCGTGAAGTCTATTACCCTGATTGGCTCGCTAATGTGGTAATGGTTAGAAAGTCTAGCAAAAAATGGCGAGTGTGTGTAGACTTTACAGATTTAAATAAATCATACCCAAAGGATTCTTACCCTCTGCCATGAATTGACCGCCTAGTAGATGACACTTCTGGCTATCATATGTTGAGTTTCTTTGATTCTTTTTCTGGGTATCATCAAATCAGTATGTTTTTGTTGGATGCTGAAAAAACCTCGTTCATTACTAAAAAAGGCACATACTGCTATAACTTGATGCCCTTTGAATTAAATAATGTGGGGCCAACCTATCAGTGGTGGATTAATAAAGTGTTCAAGGACTTGTTGGGATCCACTATAAAGGCCTACGTCGTGGTTAAAAACCGCCATGATGAACCACATGTTGTGAAGCTTACACAGGTGTTTACAGTCTGTTACCAATATAACATGAGGCCAAATCCTAATAAATGTGCCTTTGGTGTTCACCCGGGCAAGTTTCTTGGATACCTTATTACATAGCGAGGAATTGAAGCTAACTTAGAAAAAATCTAGGCCATATTGGACATGCAATCTCCCTCTATTGTAAAAGATGTTCAGCAGTTAATTGGCCATCTTGTAACCCTCAGTCGCTTTCTCTCCAACTTTGCTAAAAAAAGTTTGCATTTCTCCAAGTGTTAAAAGGGGGGGGGGGATTTTTCAGTTGCATGACAATTACAAATAAGCATTTCAGGTGTTGAAGAATTATCTCTGAGAAATCCCTTTTTAACTCTACCAGAGACTGGGGAATAGTTGTATCTTTATCTGGGGGTCAATCATGCAGCTGTCAGTGTTGTGTTGTTAAAGAACACTAATAACGTTGATTGGCTAATATATTATGTTAGTTGAGTTCTGCATGGAGCAAAGTTGCAAACCCATATACAGAGAAAGTAGCTCTAGCTTTTATTATGGAAACAAAAAAGCTTAGACCATATTTCTAGTTGCACATGATTGTCGTGCTTATTGATTAGCCCTTATGTCAGATCCTACTGTAGACAAAATGTAAAGGCAGGCTCACTAAATGGGTAATTGAGCTTAGCGAATATGATCTTCCATTTGAGCTGCAAAAGGCTATTAAGGGTCAAGCATTGGTAGATTTCATAGTTCAATGCACTCATGTACCCAAGCTTGAAGCACGGTCTCCTCCTAAGTAGGTTGCTTGTTGATGGAGCTTCAAATGTGCCCGGTAGCAAAGCCGACATTGTATTAATCTCTCATGAGGGTGAAGTTTTGGAGTACTCCACTCAATTCACCTTTCCAAGTTTGAATAATATGGCGAAGTACAAAGCCCTTATTGTTGGCCTGGCTATTGCTAAGAAGTTAGAAATGTAGAGGGTGATGATAGCGATTTTTCACAAGTGTATGGATCGCACAAGGAATAAAATAGTGAGTAAAAATATCATTTCCATAAGGATTGGTTGATAATTACCAAAATTATATTAACTCAAATGTTATTCAAATAATTAATTAATTTAAGAAAATAAAATAATAACACAGAAAGTAAATATGAAGAAGTTCAAATTTTGGAGAGCAAATTTATATTCTTGCAGTGTTTCAATTTCACCTAAATAATCTAATTTAATTTAAATAATTGACAATCCAAATTTAATTATTCATGCAAAGATAATTAGCCACATAAGTCAAATTTTTTACTTATGTTCCAATTATATTCTTGCGGTGTTTATTTTCTAAATCAAGTTATAAATTTTTCCTTCCGGTCTAAATCTATATCAACATATCAATCAAATATTGACCAAGTATTTGATAGCATTAAGCACGATAATAAACATTTGCATGAATAAAGAAAATCAATTCATGAAAATCAAATTATTATATTTAAGTTACATCAAAACACCCTAGTTATAGAGTTTAGTTCATATTACAAATAATAAAATCCGTAACAAAATAAATGAACATAAATGTATAATTTAAATGAAATAGAATAAGAGAATAAAAACTCTTTTGATTTGCAGAATTTCTTTCTCAAAAAATGTTGCCACCAATCTTTGAAGAAAATCGAAGAAATTTTCCATCAAGAATGCTCCAATTCTCTACTCCTTAAAACTCTCTCGCTTCTCCAACTTCTTCAATTTTTCAGTATTCCTTCTCTTTTTATACTCATCACTTTCTGTTTTTCTTTAATTTTCTTCTAAAACATGGGTCAAACCATACCCTACCTCCTTAATTTCCTCCTCTATGTTTTACTCCCTAACTTCCCCCTCCATGTTTCATGCCAACCATGCCCACTCAAAATTTTAAATCCCACACTCAAGGAAAAATACAAAATAATCCTTCAAAATATTAAGAATTTCAATTTAGGGATTTTTGTAATATATGAACTTAATTTTATTAGACTTTTGGGCTAAGCTTCTTTGGTCAATTTAGGAAAAATTCTTCATGAAGTATAAATCTCTAATAACTCTTAAAAATGCCCCTTAATTCATCTATAAATCAGCCTAACGTGGAGAAAATAGAATAAAAATTCGTAGGGAATATTGGTTTTTAGACAGCTCTGATCTTTTGTCACTCCAACAATCATAACTCTTTATAGAAAATTCAGATTTGCGCACCGTTTGAAACGTAGAAAAGTAGGCATATAGAGCTTTCACATATATTGTTTTCAGATTTTTTTTTGAAAATCTAATTTGTGTGATTTTTATTTTTAATCAGACCATTGAGCAACAAAAATCCATAATTTGATCATTTTCTCACTTTTCCTTCAAATTCTATCAAAATGATAAATTACCAAAAATTAATATAAAAAACATATAAAAGAATGAAAATTAAGCATAAAGTTAAGTAAGAATGGTATAGAAAATATGTAGGAAATATTAGCATATCAGGTGATAGCCTACAACAACTCTCAAACTTGTGGTGTAATAGTTTTAGGGTACTTATGAAGCCAAGGATCCAACGCTTACCAAGTATCATCAAAAGCTTCGAGAGTTAGCCCATTTATTTCTTGATTTTCAACTGATTCAAGTTAATCGTGCCCTCAACCAACACACTGATGCCCTATCCAAATTGGTTGTGACAAAGGATACCCCTAGGCGCTTAATTCATATAGAAATTCTACAATGACCATGCATCGAGAATTGTGAGAATAAAACGGTTGTAGTTCATTGAAGCGATAAATGATTGGTTTCATCAATTCCTCAATATTTACTTTCAGGGGAGCTTCCTACTAGCTTAGCAAAGGCCAAGTTGTTGAGAACATGAGTAGCTTGCTTTGTGGTCATTGGTGGTGCTCTTTACAAGCCAAGTTTTTTCCATGTCGTTCCTAGGAGGCACAACGGGCACTTACTAAGGTACATGAGGGAGATTGCGGTGAACATCTTAGGGGAAAAACATTGGCTACAAAGGTCTTAAAGGTAGGCTTCTTCTGGCCTATATTTCATCAGGACATTTCTGTAAAGGTTCGAACATACAATAAATGTTAGGGACATGACCCATTTTCTTCTACGCCTATGGCAAAAATCTAGTAGATATTTCAACCCATACCTTTTGTACAATGGGGGTTAGACATACTTGGTCCCTTTTCAATCGCTTTAGGACAGCACAAGTTCCTGCTCGTGGCTATAGACTATTTTACCAAGTGGATTGGGGTAGAACCTTTGGCCACCATAATGGAAAAGAAAGTGGAGAAGGTCATGTGGAAGGATATCATTTGCCACTTTGGGATCCCTTGCATTCTCAACATAGATCATGGCATGCAGATTGATTATAATACCTTTCGTGCATTTTGTAGTAGATGGGGAATTCATTTCTACATGGCGTCAGTTACTTATCCATAAGCGAATGGCCAAGCTAAAGCAACCAATAAGATAATTCTCTACTATCTTAAAACCCAGTTGGAAAAAAGCAAAGCGTGATTGGGTAGAGGAACTCCCATTATCTTGTGGGCCTATAGCACCACCATCTAGGTATCCACTAGTGAGACTTTTTTCAATCTTGTGTATAGAATTGAAGCCCTTATCCCAGTAGAGGTTGATGTCCAATCCCCATGTGTTTTAGCCTTTGATGAGTAAAAGAATTCAGAATAGTTATGTAGCAATTTGGACTTGTTGATGAGCTCAGGGACCAAGCCTGCGTTCGACTAGCAACATATCACAAAAGAGTGGCCAATTACTACAACAGTTGTGTTAAAGACAAATCCTTGCAACCGGGTGACTTGGTGTTCAAAAAGGCAACCATTACTGGTGCTCTCCTTGAAAAGGGTAAACTTTAAGCAAACTAGGAAAACCCCTATCAAATTTGAGTGATGCTAGGCCCCAAAACTTGTATTCTTCATACGTTGCAAGTGGAAGCTATTCGAAAAACCTAGAACGTGTCGCATTTGAAGTGATATCTTTCTTCCTTTTTTGTGTAAATTGTAATGCACTTGTAAACTTCCCCAAAGTGAAATGCACATGTGTCCCCCCTGTATTCCCATAGATGTAGGCTAAATGAATCAAACCACGTAAAACCTCCTGGTGTGTTATAGCATGTAGCAAATAGGGGTGCATGCGTATACTAACATTGATATACTCCGCCTACCTATTTTATTTTGCAGGAAGTATCATAAAGAGAACTACAAAGCATACCCCACGCTATCCAATCCAATGCTCTATCCACATGATCAAATCTCACCTATGTATACAAACAATCGGGCACACGCCCTCCTATGATAATTTTCTAGTCTTTGGATGCAAAGAATCAAATGGTGGCGCCCCCTCCAAACTTTTAAATACTTCAATGCATGAGATAGAGACTAGGGGAAAAAGTAGGGTGCAAAAAAGTAACGACTACCATACGTTAACACCATCACAGGGGGCCAGGTATAATATTGTACTAATAACATTTCTTTAACATTCTCATATGACATGTAAGTTCGCAGACAGACATGCGGAGGCTCGTTGCTCAATAGTGAGATGATATTAAACTCCTGCATCACGCTAGGGTGCCAATGAGCAAGTCTTATGCTTCTATGCTGGTTTGACCTTACTCAAGTAGACATGCGCAAGTCCTTAGTGTCCTTTTCTTGTTATTCTCGCAAGGCAAGCACTAGCCGCTGCTAAGGCTCTTTCGTGACTAAATAACTAGGACGAGCATGGGCACTCTTTAGGCCTCAATAGGATATGTGAGTATAGGTAGCCTGGGAATTCAGGACATGGCTCATAACCCCTAATCGTGGTGAAAGTAGTGAATTCAACAGTTAGCCTTACGCTTTGGATGCTTAATAGGATTCTTCATCTCGCATTTAGCAAATACCTTTACTAAAATTATTGTTGGTACAAATGTTTGCTTTTTTCTATGTGACTACCTTATGCTTTAAAGGTCGAGGCATACCGACATCCCTGAGATAGCTACACTGGGGAGCAGGGTTTTCTTATGCGTGTGTGCAAGCACCCAAGAAATATGCAAGCCTCATTTAAGACAACCAAGTCTTGCGTATGTCCTTATAATTATAAGCAACTAGGTATTGCTTTCAACAAGCATTCATTTTATTTCGTTTGTTGTATTACTGTACTTTCATACACACATAAATATGAAAAACATATATGTGCATACAAATGAAAAGTCACTAGACCAACCATACACTGAGTGCATCTTCTCAAAAAAATTCTTATTTCATTAATATAGGAGGATCAAAGTATAATGATTGGGAGTTTAGATACATCAGATTTCTAGGAAACAAAACATCCTAAAGTCTAAGAGGGATGAGGGTTGTTTAGCTAATTGAAGGGAATGGTCGTACCTCCTACTTACCCTTGCTCCAAAATGTCCAAACGTAGTATGTCGATGTCCTAGAGGGCATCAATTGTCTCCAATGCTTCTGCTGAACTAGGGTTTGGCAACACATTAGACCTTACAACAAGTTCTAGCATAAACAGACTCAATGGAACCGTGAGGTTGGATAAGTCATCCGCCTAGCCAGCCCTTAGGTAGTCCTCTGGTGTAAGTGGGACAAGATCTCCAAATTCACTCCAATCAGGGATGACGCAAGCCATGGCTTCCAAGGTGTAAACTAGTTTGGGGAATATTTCCTTGGGACGGTTCTTCTCCAAATAGCCTTAGGGTAAGTAGAATCCGTACTTCATGAAGTCCGAGGCATTTTCTTCTTTCCTTGCATAACAAGCCCGAGAAACCCTGTACTCTTTTACTGTCCTAACCTGAATAGCGTTGACATCCACTTCCCATAAGTGGCATGCAGCCTTTTCAACTTTCCTTTTGGCCTCCTAGAGTTAGGCATGTCGATGCTCTATTCCCTCCATCATGCACTTATTCTCTTCAGTGAGGGTGATGTTGGTAGCCTGGATAGCCTCCGTTATTTGTCGTTGCTCTTCCAATTCCAACTTTATTTGGTTACGCTCTCTTTTTATTTAATCATATTCATCCTTAAATAAATTTCTTTCCCTCCTTAGCCTTTCATTATCTTTCTCGAGGTCTCAGGCTTTTTACCTATAGACCTTGAGATCCCTCATCTTGTGCTCCAAGTGGCTGCATTCCACCTGAAGATATATGCCTTCGTCGATCCATTTTTGCCAGTTAGCCTCGGCTCAAGCTAGGTTGGCCCATGCATTAGCAGCGCCCATAACCTGCCTCTTTACACTCAACATAAGAAACAACAATAACAAGTTAAACTTTGAGCATCGCTCCAACCAAAGAAAATAAGCTAAAAAGTACGTACCTCCATCAAATGTTGTTCTGCAATGTCTAGGCCTTCCAATGTGCGCTTCATGAACTCCCATTCATAGCGTGGGAGTATGGTGGCATAGATTAGTCGCGTTCCCACACTAGGTTCTAACATTGAGTTGGTATCAGGCACTATTGAGCGCATTTGAATCTCGTGCCCTTTTAACTGCTGGTGCAAGAAAGGAATCTATCTTTCGTTAATAGGCTATAAGCAGATGCGGGTGTGCACAAGATTTCATCTTTAACTCTCTTCGAGATGGGCATTATATTCATCGAGGAAGTGAAAGTCGGTAAATAGCCTGGTGCTGGCTGTGATATCTGTCCATCTAGGCTTTGCTTCCTCAACTTTTGCTTCTATCGCACCCTTAGCCTTAGTTGTCGGGCATGCCCATACTTAAAGGAGAAGGCAAATCAGGGAATTCTCCTTTCTCATAAACTTGCCTGGAGGCCTGTGGTGACGGTGTCACTAGTGAAAAGATAATAAGGGGAAGGTCGAGTGGGTCGACCGCTATTGGTTTTGCCAAGGCCCCAGCATCACTTGTGCCCTTTCCTTCTACCCTGACTCTTTTGCTTATTTGAGCCAGGGGCACCTCTCATTCTTCAGTTTCTTCAGATTGAGAGGCGTGAATAGGTTGTATTAGTAGTTGTTGTTAAAGTTGCTCCATTCGTCACAGCCTCTCCTCTTGTCTTAGTAGGCAACACTTGCCACCACATCATATGTGGAGTTCGACTTTTAGCTTCTAACCCATCATAAACCTCACATTTACAATTTTTTTCCTTGATAAACTAGTTAGATTCCACCCACTGCCTGGCTAAGTGCAATGAGTTGAACATCACACATCACCCTCCCTCATATTTTAGTTATTTGGTTAGGTGAGACCCGTTGAATACCGTCCCATCTCATGGGGTTAATAGGAGAGATCAAACAATCTTTCATGAAATGCACCCTCACATTTTAGTTACTTGGGCATACCTAATCAAACTGATGAACCCCTACGACAATGGAAAGCTAAGATAAATCATATTTACCATTTAGATCTAATATTAATTTTATGGGAAGATTTTTGGACTTTTTATTTTAAGGTCTCATCAGATTCCATCATTTATTCCATCACACAACCATTGCATAATAAAATAAAGAAAGAATTAACCAGGATGACCATGGGCTTGCACACAGAATAAACTTAAGCCTCCAGAGTTTAAACTATGTCACACATCAACTCCTTGATGGACTATTGCTTCACCACTTCTGCTGTAATTAACTCCTTGACGCTATCTTCATTTACAACTTTTATAAAATAAAGACTAAGAAAAGCTACTAGAGGCTTATGCCTCAGTACAGAGCAAAATGAATTAATTATTACATATTTGAATTAAATCAAACGAAGCCCTGTAAAATTCATTCATTCATACCAAGCCTATGCTTATCCTGTATATACATCTGCTTCCGTTATTTCAAAACAATTTTGAAAACATTTATCATGCATATGTTAAATAATACAATTTGACATCCAAACAAACATATATAAATCCCCGTATTAATGTCTAATGCGAATTATCGCACAACCATAAAAATGAAGCAATTAGAACATGTTGTTTGGATGCTAGAACCAACACGCCGATTAAATGCAATATTTGACACATATATCCGCATATATGCATTAAATACCAAGCTAAGCCTCTGATACCACTAGAGGGAATCACTAGTACAGCAGTATCGTCAAAAATAAATTTTTTACCTTGTATCAGATACACGCAGCGAAAGATAATATATGTCATACATAACTTGGGTATTTAAGCAACATTTATATTCAATAATTGAATATAAATAAATCTCATACCTATTGTCCGATATAAGGTTAGGGTATAGAAATAATTTATGTACTGAGACCGTATCCACCTTATGTTGTGGTGGTCCTAATCTGTTCACACCTAGTATGCAGTAAGGTACTGTTCCGGTCACATCTTCTGGTGTAAGACACAGAGGATTTGCATATCACCAGTGCTCGTGTCTCAAAATTTTACGAGTAATAATTACACGTAAGATATTTTTGGTAGTAGAATATTTTTCAAAGGAAGCAAAGCAAGAAGAAAGAAGAAGAAGAAAAAGAATAGAGTAGCGTAAGGGGAGAGTGACAAAGAAAAGGCAAAGGCCTTGCCTCTGCTTATTTAAACAATCCCCCCCTTTATTTTCTTCTTCTCCCAAATTGAAATCTCCTCACGAATCCGTCGCTACCTCCCTTAATAATGCAGTGCAATAATGCACTTTACTATGCACTATTGGCAGGGGAACCAAGGGTCAATTTTTGATCAACCATTTTAAGAGACATATTGGGCACATGATGTCTATACCAAACACAACACTATATGGCGTGTAACTTTCTAGGTCCACTACTTGCTAGCAATCATATAACACCGAAACCCCTTTCAGTATCAGTTAACCCCTTAACCCATCACCAGAACATCTCCAAATTCTGATGATGTTTCGAGAGTTCTTGAATAACACCTAGTAACGGTTCAAGACAGTATAGGTGGTAGTAAAGTCTCACTTCAAGTAAACCTATTATAGTTAACGATTACTATGTGCTATAATCATTCCATCACCTAATATCCCGACTGAGCAAAAGTCATGGAGTAACAAATTCACAAACTTAGTAACTATATGTTAGACCTCATTAATGTGGCTAGATGACACCTTAGGAAACACCTTTCCTAACTTTCAATATGCCCTAGTCAGAGACTGTCTCGTCACATTAATAATAGATCACATTGGACGTTCACCTTATCAAATACCAATGAGGGCAACAAATTTTATTTCCAACATCTGTCTCCATATACTAACAATATGAAACCATATAGATGAACATTCCCACCTCCCAATTGGATGGTTTGGCTCATCAACAAATCCCCTACACCAATACACAAAACAATCGTGTCGGTTCAAGTCTAAGGATCAACATACTATCGCAATCTGATGACCCGACCATTGGATTGGATCAAACGAGAGGTTGAAGATGGCCAAGCGATGGTGCGTGAGTTGCATTAATTAATGTGACTAGCATCCAAACCTCTCTACTTTTATCTTGGATATTTGTGCGAGCTCCTTCGCTTCTGCCTATTTAGTGAAGTAATCAACCGCTACTATAGCGTGCTTGCATCCCGCGTGAGCTGTTGGGAGTGGGCTAATTAGGTTCATGCCCCATATGGCGAAGGGCCACGGGCTGCTCATCTATTGTAGATAGGCTGGTGGAGCTCATAGTATCTTTGTGAATCTTTGGCACGTGTCACATCTCTTTACCAGATTCGCAGCGTCCTGCTTCATTGTAGGCTAATAGAAACCCTGCTAAAGTGCTTTTTGAGCCAAGGATAACCCCCCAGCGTGGTTTCCACAGTGACCTGCATGGATTTCCTTGAGTACCGTCTAGCAATCATGGTCATCGAGGTATCTTAACAAGGGGGCAGTAAATCCCCTTTTGTAGAGCATATCATCATGAAGGTAGTATTTGGCCGCCCGAACTCACACACAACATGCCTCTATTCTGTCATCTGGTAACTTTCCCTTATGTAGGTAGTCAATAATGGGCTTCATCCATGAATATGGGGCCACTATGATTGCTAAAATCTCGCTTTGATCCTCCATGCTTGGTGTTGTTAGGAACTCTATCAGAATGGCTTCCAAGGATTCCGCATCTCAAGCTGATGCCAGGTGAGCTAGAGCGTCGGCGTGTGAATTTTGGTTCCTTGGCGCCTGTCTCACCTCGCACCTCTCAAAGGTACGCATTAAGTCTCGAGCTTTTTGGAGGTAAGCCACCATCTTCGAGCCCTTCGCCTGGTATTCACCTCATGTTTGACATACCACGAGTTGAGAATCACTGAAGACCATCAGTCACTTTGCCTTCACCTCTCTCGCCAGGCATAGTCCTACTAACAAAGCCTCATACTCTGCTTCATTATTAGTCGCTTTAAAACCAAATCTCAATGCGTATGGAATTTTATGCCCTTCTGCGCTTATTAGCAGAATCCCAGCTTCGACTCCATGCTTGCTAAAAGATCCGACCACATATAACTCTTAGGATGGACTTTCTAAAGACTCAATCTCTCCCTCTGTTGGTCCTGTGAATTTCGCAATAAAATCTGACAGCACCTGTTCTTTTATGGCCGACCTTAGTTTGTACTCTATGTCGAATTGAGCGAGCTCAATGGCCCACTTGAGTAACCGGCCGGATGAGTCGGGCTTTTGTATGAGTTGCTTCAGCGGGTATTTGGTCAACACATCAATTTGATGGGCTTGGAAGTAAGGGCACGACTTCCTTGATGCCACCACTAAGCAATAGGCAAGCTTCTCCATCGGTGTATATTTGGTTTCCGCATCTAATAGTCTGTGGTTTGCTTAGTACACAGGGTATTATACCTTATTTTTTTCTCGCACTAGTGCCGCACTGATAGCGTATTGGGACACCCCCAAGTAGATGATCAGCTCCTCTCCATCCTTTGGCTTGGACATAAGTAGGGTATGTCCCATATACTCTTTCAGCTATTGAAAGGCGACCTCGCATTCTTCTGTCCATTGGAAATTTTTTGCCTGCTTCAACGTATTAAAGAATGGAATGCATTTATCGGAGGCCTTGGAGACAAACCTGCTGAGGGCAGCGATCTGGCCGTTGAGACTCTACACCTCTTTTATCTTAGATGGCGACTTCATGTCAAGTAAAGCTTGGATCTTTTTTGGATTGGCTTCAATCCCCCTTTCGTTCACCAAGAAGCCCAAGAACTTTTTGGAAGCAACGCCAAATGTGCACTTAAGCGGGTTCAGTCTCATCTGATATTTCCTCAAGATCTGGAACATCTCGTCCAAGTGGTGAACATGGTCGTTAGTCCGCTTAGACTTCACCAACATATCATCTACATATACTTCCATGGTTCTCCTAATCAAGTTTTCAAACATCATATTAACCAGATGTTGATAGGTCGCCTTAGTGTTCTTCAGCTCGAAAGGCATCACTTTGTAATAGTATAGCCATTGATTTGTGACAAACGATGTGTGCTCCTCGTCTTTGGGTTTCATAGGAATTTGGTTATATCCTGAATAAGCATCCATGAAACTGAGGAGCTGGTGATCGGCCGTCGCGTCCACGAGTTGGTCTATCCTTGGTAGAGGGAAGTTATCTTTTGGGCATGCTTTATTCAAATTCATGAAGTCAATGCAAGTTCTCCATTTCTTGTTCTTCTTTACTAGGACCGGATTGGCTACCCAGACCGGGTAGTGAGCTTCTCTAATAAATTTGTTTGCTAACAACTTATCCACCTCTTCCTTCAAGGCTGCATAACGCTCTGCGGTCATGGGCCTCATCTTCTGGCGAACTGGCCTATGACTCGAGTCTATGTTGAGTTTGTGCGACATTACGTTCGGATCTATTCCCACCATGTCCTCATGATTCCAGGCGAACACATATAGATTTGCCTTCAGGAACTTAGTCAGTTGGGCCTTTACTTCTGGGGCGAGGTCCATACCTACCTTGAGACATTTCTCGGTATCTATATCGCTAACCATAACATCTTCCAGATCTCCAATTGGGTAGGAAGCTCGGTCACAATCCATCTCGCGTGGATCCAGATTGTAGCTTACTCCTTCCTCACTTACACCCCGTGAGCCACCTCATGAGACGATATTGACTTTATTTCCTTTGAATCCCATTTTTAACGCCTCTTCATAGCACCGTCTCACCGAATATTGCTCGCCTCTTATGCACCTAGTCCCGTTAGGGGTTGGGAATTTGATCGTCAAAGCTTTGGTCGAGATGACCACATTCAGGTCATTCATAGTAAGCCTTCTTAGGACAACGTTGTATGCTGAAGGGCAGTCGATGATCAAAAAGTCCGTCATTATAGTAGCTTGGTGGTATGAATCCTCAATTGTTAGCGGGAGCCTGATGCATCTTGTCGTGGTCACCGCATCTCTAGTGAAACCATAAAGCAGCTCTGGGGAGGCTATTAGCTGATCTAACCCCAAGCCCATTTGGTCGAAGCATCCCCTGTACATTACATTCACCGAGCTTCCTGTGTCTATCATAATTCTTTGCACTTCAACGTTTCCAATCCGAGCTCAGACCACAAGAGCGTCGTTGTGGGGCCAATGTACCTTTCTTATATCTTCTTTTGTGAAAATGATGTTACCAGGAGTCGTTCTGGCCTTCTTTGACGGTGTTCCCTGTTAGCTATACCCAACGAGTAGAAGGTGGCTGGCCTCTTGAACGTAGCGTTGTTCGACCTATTAGAGGCTCTTGCGATATGAGGCCCACCATGAATCATGAAGATAGTTCTTACCATGGGTGACCAGTCCTGCTCAAGTGCCTGACAAGGCTCTTGTTGGACTGGATGTTGTGGCTGCTAGTCCCTTGGTCGCACCACATAATCATGCATGCGACCTTTCCTGATAAGTTCTTCAATTGCGTCCTTCAATGCCCAACACTCAGAGGTGTTGTGTCCTATCTCATTGTGGTAGGCACAAAACTTGTCCTTATTCTTGAATCTATCGAGAGTTCGTATGGGATTAGGCCTCCCAAAGTTTTCCTTTCCCTTTTCGGCAGTAAAAATCCTATCTTGCATGTCTGACAGAACATTATAGTGCTCATAGTGACCTTAGTATGGAGGTCGCTCACTTCTCTGCTCATTCCTTACTTTTTTAGTGACCTGATCATTAGGATTTCGGCCTTGGCCTCCTTTATCATGGTCACCATTGCCCCGCTTCTTGCCTTAGGTATTTCTCTCACCTCACTCATTTTGGTTGTTGAGCTTCTTTGAGCCAAAAGTTTCCTCCCTTCTAATCTCTTTCGTAGTTCTCTAGTAGAACTCACCTATGTCCTTTACGGGGGACTTATAGATGATCTCATAGAGTTTCCCATCTTTTCGAAGTCCTGCGGATATCGCAGTCAAAATACTCTCATCTGAAGGGCTCTCGATATTATTGACTTCGTGTTTGAACCTCTCTATGTATTCCTTCAAAGATTCATTGTATCGTTGGAACATTGTAGCGAGGTGACATGTTGGAGCGAGCTACCTTTGGAACGACCTGTATTGGTTGATGAACCTTCTCTAGCACTCTTCCTAGCTACAGATATTGCGGTGGCAGAGACCTCTTAACCATGTCTGAGGTATGTCTCTTAGGGTCGCGGGGAATACTCTGTACTTAGCTAGCAAGCTAGAAGTCTGTAGGTCCATTTGGACGTTGAAGGCATCCAGATGATCATACGCATCATCGTCTCCGTTGTATTGAGGGATGTTTAGGACCTTGAATCAGCGGGGGAGATGCTCATTTTCTACTTCTCTTTAGAATGGGGTTCTTTCATCACGGTCTCCCTTTCGATCATGAGCTCTATGTCGCTCCTCCAATTGTCAGACCCTTTGTAATAACTCATCTACAGTTGGATTTTGGTCCAAAGATCACCTGGGGGGAGACCGCCTTTCCCATCTGCTACCTCAATCTGGCGAATAGCGAGCTCTAGGCGGATGTCGTCTCCTATTCCTTGGCGAGTTATAATGAGTGGTGCGACCTAGGCTGATCCTGGCCGAGCTCTCTCCTGGGCGAGGATCCCCACGTCGTCGGCTCCCTTCATAAACCTCGTCACGGCGATTTTCATAACGATTTGCTCTCGTTCTCGGGTTTGTGGGGTGCGCCTCCAGTCCCTTTCCCCGAGATCGCCGTTCTTCAAATCTCCCAAATCGTGAGTTCGAGGAATGTGCAGATCCAGCCCCGTCGTGATATTCCTCTACCTTTTCTTTCATCTTGAACAAGTCTTTCATCTCGAGGTTGTGGGACATCTCCAGGTGGTGCGACCTCTATCCGATTTTGGGCGACTAGAACTTATGTTTGGGCCAACATCCTAACCGCATCTGCGAGCTGCCTGACTGTATTCTCCAACGCTTCTTGACGTTGCTGCCAGTCCTGAACTGCCTCTATCCCCAGAACGGGGGTTGCTGACTGATAGGGAACCCACAAGGGGATTCCTAAGATTGTTTCAGTCAATGAGGGAACAGAAACGGCTGCGACAGTCACGATTGCACCTCCTATAGACGAAATTTTTGGCGACCGGCTAGCATGATCTACGTGTTGATTGACCACCACTTTAGAGCTTCTCGTGTTTATTCCTCTTGCCATTAACACCAATCAGCCGGCCCTTCTTCTAACACCAAAATGTCGACGTTCAGATTTGGTAGAGTGTGATTCATTGGCCCGTACAGATAGAATGTCCCAAGCGTAAGGGGGCGGAAGTAATGGCACAATCAGTCATACAATGCACAGGATTTTTTACGTGGTTCGGCCGTAATGAAACCTAGTCCACGACTGCTCTCTGATCCTTTTAGCAGAGTGACAGTATGTATTTGTTATCATCCTGTCCTTGCAATGGTTTTTTGACCTCCTATTTATAGTGTGGGGTATTTACAATTTACACAAAGTTCCAAGTAGTGGGACCACATCATGAGGGACAATGTGTCATTATCTCCACAAAACATGGAGTAAAAGTTTCGCACCATGTGGGGACTGGTTTCCACGGATAAGGACAGGTAGACATCAGATCTGGTTATTCTACTTCGTGGTCTTCTTTGCGAGCTGATCGGGTTGACCAGGGAGCTAGAGCCATCGCTAGGAGCTCGCTTGCTATTGTAATCAGAGCTCGTGCTTTAGCAATCATGCGACCTCGTAGAGATAGCTTCGGCCTTGGGCTCATTGGACTTCGAGAAGTTGGGCCTTATCGTTGGACCATTCCCAGCCCACAACAGTTCATACAATAGCCCGAGGCGGTTCGAAAAATGCCCATAGCACTTCATATTCTTCAATCTTGCTTCTCATGAGCTATTCAATCTAAAATCTTTTTTTGAAAAAATATTTGAGAGTAAGCTTTATTCCAAATCTTGTAACTCTCTTAGTCAAGAGAAGAGCTTATATGATTACTATTTTATTAATCCCTCTATTGAAATATTCTTTCATCTTTTGTGAACTTGTAAAAATGTTATGCCTTAGCCTTTAAAAGGTAGTGATTTTGGCTTAGCCAATTTGAAAAGTCAAGTTGTAAAGGTTATATCTTATCTTGTGAAAAGATTATAGTTGTAGCTGAGACCATTATAAAAAAGCCAAGTATGAAGGTTTGTAGTGAGCCTGCTAAAACTACAAGATAATAGAATACACTAATGGGTGTGGTTGAAAACTTTTTGGTCGTGGATCAAGGTAGTAGACTAAGTGGTTGAGGCCGAACAACTCTACATCTCGTGTACTACTTTCTTTAAGTTATTTACAACATTACTTCTTTGATTTCTTTCGGTCAAGTTTATTTCTTAAAATGGTGAAAAAATTTAAGTCACCCATGTCTTAAGCTAACTATTCTATCAATTACCTCAAGCATGAATATGATATGTCAATTGCTTTTGTTGCACGTCTTACTTGAACACTTTTGATCATTGTTAAGCTCTTGCGAACCTTTCACGAACTAGCTAACGAACCAGCTTCATGTGTTAACTCTGTTCACTCTCAAATTTGCCCTTGGCAGACCAAGCCACCCCCACACACGTAGGGGACCAAGTTAGTTCACACCTTGGTAACCACTAGAACACTTTATCGAACTTTTGTGCTAGTTAAGTCTCGACAAAAGTGATGCCAAGCTAACCCTTGGTTCTTAATGAAGAACGATGACTATCTCACGGTCTTGGATCAACAATAAGAAAGAAGGGAGCAAGAAGAGATAAGAAGCTGCATGTTGGAGGAAGGAAGAAAAAGATGAACAGTAGCAAGTGATATCTTCTGTTCTATGGCTTGTAAGAGATGCTAGAGAGAATAGTCGATTAAAACGAATGAACGAGATGTTGGTCCCTTAGGGAATGGCCTCTTAAGGGGCTGAATTGAGAGATTAATTTTTTTTGCAATTTTAAAGAAGATTATTGATTAATGATTATATTAAAAGATATATTTAACAAATATGTATGAATAGTATTCATGATTGATAGTAAATGCAAGTCACACGATATAGTAAAAATAAATAAAATGAGGCAATAAACAATTTATAATAGTTCGGTGTTTTTACACACACTTACTCTACTTTTCTAAGTTCTAATTACCTTTGGGGTTCCACTAAACCAATTTCACCAAAGTTTTCTTTCTAACTTACCTTGAAACTAGATACATTCCTAAATTTCAGTAGTTATAGGAAACCAACCTCACTAAGGGTTTCGTCCTATCTTATATTAGAAATTAGATACATATCTAGATTACAACGAGTTTTCGGCAACCACTAAACTAAGGTTTTCTCCTTAACTTACCTTGAAAACTAGATACACTCCTATATTTTAACAGTTCTTGTCAACCAATACAATCCACAATAGATGTTTATATGAGTATAAATATTTGTCCACATTTGAACACAAATGAATGAACAATTAAGAAACTAATATACAAGGCAATGATATGAAAATAAATAAGTAAATCAATACCCTCAATTTTGATGGAGAAATTTGTAGTAGGCTTAAAATCCTTTTCTCCTATTGCCTTAAGGTGCTTCGACAGATGAGCAATAAAGTTTTGAGAGCCTTGGATTGTTTTGATTTTTGCTTGAGAGCATTTGAAAGTTTTTGAGTGTTTTGTATATGCAAAATGTATAATTGATGATCTTCAAAACAAGCCTAAGGCTTTTATCGGCGTTTGTTGAAAAAACTGTAGCGTACTATAGCAATGATCGAAATATTGTAGCAATAGTCAAAATACTATAACAATGATCAAAATACTTTTAAATAAATTTTTACTTTACCTAAAAAATAATTTTAATGAAAAATATCATTTTTGATAATACATATACTATGCCATAATATTTTATAAATTAATTAAAAATAATTAGGGATCATAATTTGTATATTGTTTAAAATATGTTTTTTTTTGTTAATCATTAAAACTTAATTAAAAGTTAAACGGAACAAGTTGGCTCAACACGAGACTCTCTCATTCCCTTCCTTTTGTCTCTCCTTAATTAATGCTTTGAAGAAACATTAATTAAAGCGATGACATAGCATTGATTGTTCTGTCATCAAAAGTGACATAAGAAGGCTTGCAAAATTTAATCTCGTGCACGAAAATGGTAAACAGTTTGATATAACTAATTAATCATTTTAGTCACTTTGGCAAACCGATTAACCATCCAAGAAAATTAGTCGACTATTTTGTGTCTTCCATCCAAGTTTTAACGTATTGCATCAAGGTCTACCATTATCTCTTACTAATTCTTTCATTAATTTTTAATGGAATTAAGAGTTCTCATTAACTCTTAAGAGTATGTTCTTTAATTCTTAATCTTCATTAACTTTTAATGATATTCTTCTGTTAAATCTTAATAGTCCGTTATTCTTTTATTAATTTTTAATAAATATCTATTATTATTAATTCTTAATGATAATTTAGAATAAGTAACTAAAATATCATTAATCCAATATTATACCTATCTTGTATGCGACGACACGCCAAACTCAGTACAAATCACGATTCAAGAGTCACCGTCCCATCCAAGTTAATACAAGAAGTGTGTGGATTTCATTTTCTTATTCTTTTTATAAGGATAACAAACGTAAGCCCATCGAAGACGAAGTTGCGAAAGAATTGAAGAGAGAGAGAGAGATGGGGGTGACAAAGGAGGGGGTTGAATCTTCTTTGACTTCAAAGCTGAACCCTTCTCATCTCGTAAGCCCCTTCTTTCCTTTTTCCGTTTCTCTCTATTAGTTCCGGTTTTCATTTAGGTATTGAAATCCCTAGATTGAATTTCGCGATTTTACGTTCCTCACACTATTAATTCTCTGTATAATCTCCGCTTTCCAACTCGTGGCCGTATTATGAGGTAAAAGTCAATTGAGTATTGTATTGAATTGAATGGACTCGTATTTTATGGTGAAAGTCAATTGCTGGAGCTGGCAGAAAAGGGATTCAAAGCACCTCATTTTTATTTATTTAGTAAATTGAGATCCAAAGTGCTCCGCTTTGCTATTTATCTTTGTCGCGTGCCGTTGTTTATGTGGATTAGGATTTCTGAATCATTTTATCTCAGATTCTAATCATTTTCTACCTGAATCTCTGCTTCTCTCTGTTATTCATTGATGTGTATGTCTATATATATATATATATATATATGCACCCTATCTGCATTGATAAACATATGGTGATTCGACTTGGGCCTGAGCTTATCTTAGAAGATGAAGGAATGAACCTAAAGCGTTATATCTTTTCAGTTGTGAGATAGAAAATGACAAGGAAATAAATAGATATTTTTTTCCCAGAACATTTTCTGGTTTGATTATCTGTATTAGTAAGCGATCTAGTTTCCCTTTGGATGATACTGGACCGATCATCGAGGTTTGCCTCGAACCAAATACCTGCAAGGGTGGGGCTCTAATCTCCCAGGAGGAGTCTGACGCACAAGTCAATAGAAGAAGATACCCGAAATGGAAAGTCACTCAGTAGTCAGATGTCCATACCTGTAGAAGTTGACCTCCATTTATAGATGGCATAAAGCTTCCTCCAAAGAGATAAGATAACTTCTGAAAGAGGACGTTAAAGAAAATCTCGGTTGACCAGGTCTCTTTCATTCAAATCAAATTTGGGATGGAGATCCTGGAGATCCAGAGGACACATGGTGCTTCCCGAGACAGACAAGTGGCGATACTAGGTTGGAAGTCTTCGAGGGTAGTAGAGTAAATTTGCCCTCAGTGAAATATCTCCTCACCACTTGCCCCCCCAACTCCTTGAGCTGTGCAGATGAGGAGTTCGGGCAGTTGAAGGAGTAGTCATCCAAGCTTTCCTACTCTCCTGCAAAAAAGAGTTTTGCAAAAAATAGGACTAATTATCTCAATTATTGGGCTCGTTTTCCAACTGAATGTTCCCTCACACTTCTCATGGCTCTCAAAGAACTCTATAAAGGGGGATAGACATGGTCCCCTCCTTCTAAGCATTATTGGAATGAAGGTATTTTTGGAGTGGAGTAAAAGGTAAGAGGCCTCCCCTCCCCCCCCCTTTTTTTTGTGGCTATGACCAGTGGTCTCGGGCTTGCAGGTCAAGGTCGCTTGGCCACACTGGTCGAGGTAGCGCGGCTCGGTTGTGCTGGCCTCGGCCGTGCGGGCTGAGGCCACGCGCCTCGGCCTATAGGGGTCTAGTCGACCCTTTTTTTTTGAGATCTCTTGACCCCTGCCTCTAATTGGTTTTTCTTGGTTGGTCTTTTCATGTAGGCTTGCCATGGGGTACGAGAGACTCGGGGTGACGCCTTCAAGTGCAACAGGCGACGGACCGGCTCCTTCCTAAGGGTTCTCCCGTGCATTTTTCTTTCGTTTCTAGAATTCTTCTGATCAGCCGGTACTCCTTTGCCTTCTTTCTCTTATTTTATGTGGTTTTTCGTTGTCCCTCTTCCCCATGTCTCGTTGTCTTAGTAAGTCGATCCCCATGACCTCCTTTAGCAACTCGGACGTGAATAGTTCGGACTTTTCTAGCTTCTCTAGCTCTTTCTTTTCCTAGTCTGGTATGCAAATAAGAGACGCTGGGACCTCCCGGCCCCACCCTAATGCCTTCTCTTTTGATAACGACATTGACATAGAGTTAGTGCTCGATCGTAGTGGTCTCTCTGATGACCTAACCCATCCTTATTCTACCTTGTCGGAGGACGAGGTTTTCGGACTCGTTCGAAAATATCATCTCCCATCAAGAGCTTTTGGTACGTTGCACCCTCTAATCTTTGAGTCCATCAATCCCCTCCTGGTGGTTTAGCGATCTATGAGGCCTCTCTTGAAGCTGAGTGCCGATTTCCTTTCGAAGACAATCTAGCTGAGATCTTTCGTCTCGTAGGTTATGTCCCTCTCAACTAGTGCCCAATGGGTGGAGGAGCTTAGTCACCTTCGTTATATGTTGTCGGGGGAGAGGTATCGTCCCTAAGGTTGAACTCTTCTTAAAACTATTTCGCCTTGTATGCGTTGATAAGTTCGAATTTTGCTATTCCTTCATGGTATACCCTGGATGTAAGTTCCTCATAGATACCTCGTTTTCCTTGAAAGGTTGGAAAAATCGATTTTTCTTCATGAGCTCTTCCTCCGTTACTATGGGTGCGCCCTCCGTCTGGCGTCGATTTCCCTTTACAAGTTTTCCACATGAAATGTCCCTATTAGAGAGGAGGGATGCTGAGCTTTTGATGGGTCTGGAGCACGTCAGCATCGTCAGATTAATTAATGAGCAAACTCTGTTTCTCGGAGGTGTGTGTTGATACCCATGCCCAACAGCCGACATTTCCTTAGGTTGATTTTTCTAATCCTCTTGTTCCGCTTCATGTCTCTAATTTATGTGTGCTTTTTCATCCTGACACTCATCTTATTTTGCCATGCTTTTCAGCCAAGATGATTGATGATGCGGAGCTATGGGGGATCGATAAGCAAGCCGCTGAAGAGGCCAAACGGGCCTGGAAGAATGCTAAAAGGCATACCAAAGACTCTCTGCTCCCACCTCGGCACAAAAAATCGATGTCCTCTGGGTCTCGCTCTTTCGCGCCTTCGCCTCGACCCGAGGCAGGGGGCTCTCAAGGCACCGAGCACCGTTCTGACATGATCCAGGAGGAGGAGGTGTCCATTCTCGTTAGGGTTCTTCACCGACTAAACTGGAATGTCCATGAGTCAGACCACAACAGCGAGGCTTAGGTGGCGACTCAGCTTATCCATGGCTTACCGACTCAAGCAGACATGGAGGGGGCCGTAAATCTGACTTCGGAGACCTTGGAGTCTTGCTAATGCCAGGGCTTGGTTCAGGTTAGTTTCTCGGCCCCTTGACACGGAGAACTTTCGGCCCCTATATTCTAATTTTTTGCTATTTGAATACAGAGTATTGTTGCTTAGAATGAGCTCCAGAGGCGCATGGCGAGGAACTCTCGAAAAATGCTTGAGCTAGATAATGCCCTTGCAGACTGCCATAGGACCATCGAGCAGCGGGACGAGGATCTGAGGGCTCAATATTAACGAGCAGTGGTGCTAGAGGCGCGTCTTCAGGGGCTCGAGATTAGTCGTCATACGATGGAGGGGGAGTTGGGGCGGTCTTAAAAGCGCATTTGGGCGCTAGAAGAGAGATATGCAGACCCCATCCAGCTCCCTGAGGTGAAAGGGTTTATCAGGCGGGAGTTGCAGGATGTTTGGAAGAAAGGCTTCCTTCACTGCAAGGAGGAAGTGCAAAAAGCCTGCCCTGACTTTGACTTTTCCCTCGTTAGGTCCATGGAGGACGTGATCGCAGAGCTCAGCTGAGCATCATCCTCTCAAGCCTCCGCCATTGAATCCGAGAAGTCCGAAGAAGAAGAAGCCTAGTTGTTAATTCTATGTTCGTATGTATCTTCTTGCCGTGAGCTTGAGTTGTACTAGACCTTTGGATCTTTGTTAAATAAAGTGCCTTGAAGTTATCCTTTTTTGTAATAGTTCAAGCTGGGTGGTCTCTGTTATCTGATCTCTTGCACTCTCACTGTAACTCTAATGTTGGCGTGGCAGAGGATATTTGTTCTAGTCAGTTCCTTCTCATTAGGGATGGTCCCTTGGGGTCACATCTACCCCTATTTTATTTTCAGCCCTTGTTACCCCTATTTTATTTTCAGCCCTTGTTAACTCCGATATGGAGGTGAGGCATTGGGAGTCTCTTTTGAGACCCCTTGGGTCGGCTTCTTTGGGGGCCGTTTCCACCCCCCCTTAGCCTTTCTTTCCTTTTTATTTTAAGGGTGGTCCCCTGGGGCCATATCTGGCCTTTTGCTCTTCCTTTTTTATTTTAGGGGTGGTCCCTTGGGGTCACATCTGGCCCATTGCTTTTGCTATCTTTGGCGACGACGAAAGGACTTGAAAATCCCTTTTGAGGTTTTTGAGGTCGGGGGAAACCCTTCCTTCTTCCTTTCTCTTTGCCTTTCGTTCCCCATATTCTTTTTTTTTTTTATGTACTGTAGGATAAAATCTGCACATGTAACGAAAAAGAACATAATGAGATTTTATTGAGAAAATATGTAGCTCCAATATCCCTGGGGGTACCCCCTTATTGATAAAATTTTCTCAAGTTCTGAATATTCCAAGTATTCTTTATAAGAGTGTTGTCCATGGTCTCGAGCCGGTATGCCCCAAGGCTAAGGGTCTCGGTAACTTGATAGGGGCTTTCCCAAGTTGGCGACAACTTGTTAGAATCTCGGGGGTTGCTAACACTTACTAGTCGAAGGACCAGATCGCCAGGTAGAAAATTCCGAGCTTTCACCCTCCGGTTGTAGTACCTCTCAATCCGCTGATTATAAGCCGCCTGGCGAACCCTCGCTTCGTCTGAAAGCTCCTCCACTGTATCTAAGTTATTCCTTAAGCCTTGCTTATTGGACTCTGGGTCAAAATGCTCCACTCTAAAAGTTGGGATCCCAATCTCTATCGGAATAAGGGCTTCTGAGCCGTAACATAAGCTGAATGGGGTCTCCCCAGTGGACCCCCTCCTTGTGGTCCGATAAGACCAAAGGATGCTTGGTAACTCGTCCACCCAGCTGTCACGAACCTAGGGTTCGTGATAGGTTAAAAGGGGAAATGGGGAAGAGAATCAGATTGAAGGAGGGGGAAATCAATAGAAGGAGATAGAGATATTAAGAGAAAGAGAGGGAGAAATAGAAGAATAGAAGAAAGAGGAAGAAGAACGAGAGAGAAAGAGTGGAATATTAGAGAGAAAATAGTATTCAATTCATTAATTCTGAATAAGGAAACAAACCATTACAGTAACCTTTTATAGGCCTATTTGCCTTCTAACAGCCTAGCACATGCTTCCATGTGCTTCTAACCACTTGCTAAAATATCTAAAATATCTTCTAACAACTATTATTAACCTATTACTATATTGCCCTCTATAGATTCTTGGATCATGACAGTTCCCCCCTCCTTGAGAGAGTTCTTGTCCCCAAGAACTTACAACAATTTAGCCATTGCTCCTCAACCAATACCAACTCTTTCTAGCTTGGTTGTTCTTTCTTTTATCATTCCCTTCTTATGTGTTCTTGGATACTCCTCAGCTGAAACAAAAATGATAATCAGTGCAATCAAAGCTGCATCTTCCTCCAAGGAGTGACATACCATTTTTCGTGGGTTGGTGATAGCTACCAAATTAAGATAGCTTGTACCCATAGATTGAGGATCCAATATGATGCCAAATCTAGTCAATATATCATCATCTGGGGCCTTCATTGAATTTAGCTGCTTCTGATCACCGGCAACAGCTGAAACTTGTAGTCCTTCAGCCTTCAATTGTTGTTTCAGGGCTAGTTGCTTTGCAACTATGGCCAAATTCATGTCCAAGTCTCCCAATTTCTTGTTGGCTCCCATCAGTACTGTTTTCTGATTGACTACCCCAATCATTTCTTGGTTTGGATCTCCTCGATTATCACCTGGAACATCCTTAATGATGACTGAAGTTTCAGTTATGATTTCTTGATTCCCTGCAAGTAATTCAACAACTTCTTTTCCCTTTTGTTGGCTGCAATTCCCTTCTATTTGGACTTCTTTTTCAGCAATATCAGATGATCTCTTTGCATTGGCTGCACTATCAATCTGTTCATTATAATTTTCCTTGAGATTATGCTTTTCACCACCAAATTTACTCTCAATATTGCAGCTATCTTTCTGGTCACTGTTGCCGCCGTCACAATGCTTCTTTTTCTGCCCAAAGTCTAAAGTAGGCAATGAATCGGTCGTTCGTACTCTTGTCTCCTCCTTCGGCTGCTCTACTCCAAGGAAGTCCTCCTTGTTAAAACTTCCGTGATAATCATCAAAATATTCTATTGGAAAGTTGTAATGATACTTCTTAATTAGTATCATCGCAAACTCCTGCAACTTCTCGCGGAACATACGGCCAAATTCCTTGCACTCTTCATCAAACCCACCGCTGGTTCCTTTGTCCAATTGGCTGATCCCCTTCTTCTGTTCCTTGTTGCTGCCAACTGAAAATGCAGCCTTCTTTGGTTGCCATTGATGCTCCATTCCTACTGAAAATGAAGCATTCTACTTCATGTATGCATTGCCTTCCCTAGCTTCATGAGGAGGACACCCCACTGAAAATGCAACCTTCTTTGGCTGCCATTGATGCTCCATTCCAACTGAAAAGGAAGAATTCTTCTGCTGCAACTGAGATTCCATTGGACTCCTTCGTGCACTACTCCTCTTGGCCGAAATCTCACTGGCTGGAAAAGCAATAGGCCAAGAAACAACAGCTCTTTCCATCCTGATTTCCTTCTGTAATTGCCTCACCCAATCACCTCTAAAATTGATCCAATGAGTGGCAATTGCAGCCACTGTTATGCTTCAAGACCAAGTTTATTGTAACAACAGAAAAATTTGCACACTTACAGTGACTTGATCGGCCTTCAAGAGTCCTCTACACTGTCTTAACTGTCAGCCGAGAATTACAATCGAAATCGCAGCAATTGAGAATCACCGAACTGCTCTAGGAGTCTCCTTCAAATTCTGAATAGAGATCACAACCAATAATCGATGTGAATGCACCCTAGACAGCCTGGACTGCTTGCTGTCAATTTTCGATCATCCTTGTTTCCTTCCGACTTAAATCTCAAACACGGAAAATCCACTGCTCGGTTCTTCAACAAGGTTCACCACACTTCCGCTGCTTTATCACGCTTCCGTCACTCAATGACTGAGGTTCATCGGCTTAGGAATGCCTTCAAAACTACACTTCTAGCTGCTACGAGCTTGCTGGAATCAATTACTGAAATTGCTGGGATTCTTAGCCGAGATCCAAGACCTATTCCGCCACCTTTAGAGCCACCAAGAACCAGTATCACCGTCAGCACTCTCCTGGCTTGTGTCGTCTTCAATTCCCAGCCAAAACTACTTTGCTCGGCTTCTTCACTTGCAGCTGATTCTTAATTGACAGCCTTCCTTGCTCACCGAAGGCACTGTCGGATCAAATTAGCCTAGTCGCCCTAGAAATTAATGGCGGTTCTTCTCAACCCAATCACCGTCCAAGGCTCCCAGCCCACTTGCAATCGCCTCTGATTCCAAAATCATCAGAACTCACTGTTAGTTCAATAGTTACACCCACTCCCGAGTCCAAATCGTAACACTCGCTATATCGAGACACCCCTGAGTCCAACCCATTACATCACAACACTCCCACGTCCAAATCGCGACCTCCTGGCCGTTCGCGTCACCCTCTAGTCACCCACTCCAGTCGTCCGACCAACCTGCACCGCTGCTGTTGTTCCCTAAGCTTGCCTGGATGGCCGATGTCGGCTCCGCTATCGTCCTTCAAAGTCGCCTCTGAAGTGAGTCTCGTCCTCGCCTTAAGCAACTTGACTCCCCACCGACCCTGCTACTTGAATTCGCCAGACAATGCACAAACGACAAGCCCGAGTTTCCGAGAACGCATTTGACGGACTCCTTCACCAATCGCGATCAACCAGCTTTAGGACTTCCGATTTCGTTGAATTCACTGGACCACTTGGATCGTCTCAAGCCCTGCTGCCTCAATCACCAACAATCGCTCACCTCACAGTAGTCGCCTTGAGGCCTCCTCGATCTGGAGCTCAATCACTGAAATTTATTTCACCGGTCTCGTCCACTGAAATCAAACCTACAGCTAAGGATTGACTGCTCTGATACCAATTGTCACGAACCTAGGGTTCGTGATAGGTTAAAAGGGGAAATGGGGAAGAGAATCAGATTGAAGGAGGGGGAAATCAATAGAAGGAGAGAGAGATATTAAGAGAAAGAGAGGGAGAAATAGAAGAATAGAAGAAAGAGGAAGAAGAACGAGAGAGAAAGAGTGGAATATTAGAGAGAAAATAGTATTCAATTCATTAATTCTGGATAAGGAAACAAACCATTACAGTAACCTTTTATAGGCCTATTTGCCTTCTAACAGCCTAGCATATGCTCCCATGTGCTTCTAACCACTTGCTAAAATATTTAAAATATCTTCTAACAACTATTATTAACCTATTACTATATTGTCCTCTATAGATTCTTGGCTCATGACACCAGCTTCCATCTGCCTTGTCGACCCGGGCTTTCAATCCATGGAGCATAGTCCTATTGGCAAGCTCAATCTGTTTGTTAGCCTGTGGATGAGCTACAGAGGTGAAGTGTTGCTTGATCCCCAACTCTTGACACCATTCTTTGACTGTCCGATCTGTAAACTGGGTCCCATTGTCGGAAATGATCACCCGTGAGATTCCAAATCGACAAACCACATTCTTCCATAGAAATTACTTCACGCTGGCCTCCAGCACGGCGCGAAAAGTGAAGCAATTTCTACGGAAGAACGTGGTTTGTCGATTTGGGATCCCATGGGTGATCATTTCTGACAATGAGACCCAGTTTACAGATCGATCAGTTAAAGAATGGTGTCAGAAGTTGGGGATCAAGCAACACTTCACATTTGTAGCTCATCCACAGGCTAACGGACAGATTGAGCTTGCCAATAGGATTATGCTCCATGGATTGAAAGTCCGGGTCGACAAGGCAGATGGAAGCTGGGTGGATGAGTTACCGAGCATCTTTTGGTCTTATCGGACCACAAGGAGGGGGTCTACCGGGGAGACCCCATTCAGCTTATGTTACGGCTCAGAAGCACTTATTCCAGTAGAGATTGGGAAACATAAAAAAGGAAACAATAAAAAAGAAAATTACAGAATTTATAGCATAGTTACTGTTGTTGCTAAAATACAATAATTGAAACTTATGGTGTGAGAACACTGCAATCACGAGGAAGCAAGGCGAACAACTGACAAATGTTTGCTCATGGAAATATGCAGCGGGTGGCTTTGGTCTTTGATTGTCTGGTAGGGGTGGCCTAGAAGGACACCATGGCCTAGGAGAACTGCCTTTTTGTTTCTAGGAGATACCTATAGTTGGAGTCTCGAATGAGTCCTCGAACGAGCTTTTGGGTGAGATCTCAAAGAGGCCTTCAGGCACACTGCTGATAGGAAATTAATTTGTCCAAGAGGAGCTTCCTACGTATTCGGGGTGAAATTGTGCTCACAAGAACAAGTTAGAAGGCATGCGGGGATTCCTCACTCGCATATGCCCTCTGATGTTGACGTCAATATATGAAGTAAATGGTTATTCAGGAGAATTTATAGTGGTTCCACTGGGTACACAATAAATAAAGAATGCAATTAATGAATGTATAAGAGGTCTATTTTCTAACAAGAAAAGGGCTATTTGTATGTATTTTTACCAAAGATGTCGGGGATGGACACATTCATTTGGGCATGAAGACTGTGGTTCTAGGTCAAGCTTGGATGGGTTTAAGAGGAATCCTCTCTAGTGGACTTAGTGGCCTAGGGAGTCATCTGGGAGAATGTGGGCCTTATGACGAGCTGCGAGAGTAGGTTCTTGGCCTTTACGTGGCCTGCGGCGTAATTCTTGGTTGAAATAGGGTGTTTCTAGGAGAAATATATTATTTTGAGTAAAATGTAGCATTTTCGAGAGAAATTATAGTCTTTCTAAGTAAGATATGGATTTTCCTAGTAAAATATGATTTATCCCATGTAAATATAATATTATCAAATAAAATGGGACATTTCCGGGAAAATGAGATAATTCTCTATAAAATGAAATATTTTTGGGTAATGCAACAAGTCTTTCGGGAGGAATTAATGTGCGGGAGACTTTATGGGAGGCATTTTACGCTGCAAGCAGGGCCCTCGCCAGGTAAGTGGGTAGATCTTTTGGGAAGAAAGCCTTCACAGAGGATTGATTGGCCCCCCGTTGCGCCGGGGGGGGGGGGGGGGGGGGCGACATATAGAGAGATGGCATGCTTCCCGCAAGAAGTGGGAGAGGAGGGGCCCGTGTGTAGTGTATGTGTGCGTCACTTGCGTGGGGCAAAAGCTCCCGGGAAATTGAGCATCCGAGAATAGTGGCTGGTAGGTTAGTGCCTGGGTGCGTGTTCTTCCGGGAGGAAATGCATGTGGGGACTTGCATGGCTCGTGGAAGTTGTCATCTTCCGGGAGGAATCATACGTGAGAAGTCCACATGATAGCTATCTTCTGGGGAGAACTCACGTGGGAGAGTGGCATGTGGGACCCACGTGGTTCTTTCGGGAAGTTGGAGAAAATGAGTGGCTGGCATGGATGAGTGGCTTGTGGGAGAGGATGGTAGGAGGGGCCCATGCACTTGCAGGCTGGTTCCGTGGGATGTGGGTGAGGCATTCCACGTAGGGCCCATGGTGCACTTCACGCGGGGGGAAGTAGCTTTCAGGGAGAGGGACTTAGGAGAGATGGTTGCAGGCATGTGTGGCTTGGACTTGTGAAGCACTTGCGGGAGGAAGCTTGCACATGTGGCCGCAAGAGGAAATTGGGTGTGGCAGGTAGGTGGGGACATGCAGCACTAGAGGAAGGAAATGCGCCGGCTGGAATTAATTAATTCCTCCTGTAGGAATTGATGTGCAGCTGGACGGCCATGCGGCCTTCCGGGTGGATGAAGCAGGCCGCATGTGTGGCTGGAAGGAAGAAAGCTATGCGGTTGGGGTGCACTTAATGTGTGGCTTCCATGCGGCAAGGAATTTTTCCTTCTCGGAGGAAATTGGTGTGCCTTTCGGGAGGAAATTGGGCCCTTGGCGAGCAATTAATTTTTGTCTGATGGGAGCAAACGGGAAACTTTTAACCGCCCAAAAAAGATCCCTCACTGTATATTTGACTCTGCTATTTATTGGGGCAAGCCTTGCCACCTTTCTTTGGACCATTTTACCCTCAAATTCTTTATTATTATTATTATTATTATTTTTGAAAAATACACCCACTTGTATTTATTCATTAAAACAAATCTATGGCACAACAGTTATAGAATAACAAAAAGCTGTCTCCCTTGACCATTGCCTAGGAATTAGCTGTCATAATTGGCAGTCATTCTAGTCAATCATCCTATATTTAACTCATAATATCCTTTTCGTAATTACTTCCAACAATTCCTAAATATATCTCATTTCCAAAATATGCCCTCTTCCTATTTCATAAGATTATTGGAGATTTCTTAGGAGATTTTTTTTTTCCTTTCTTTCCCATTTGTATATTTCATGATCTTCTCTATTATGCTCTTCCCTAAGATATCAGGATATGATCTCCCGGTCTCTAGTTTCTATTTAACATGGAATTATAAATGAACAATAAAATAAAAAAAAATGAGAAAACTAGCAAACAATTTTTGCAAGCCTGAATCCTGAATTTTGGGTCGTGACATTCTATGGTAATGTACTTCCAGTGGTAATTGAGTTACCACTGGGCTGGGATAGTTTACAACATGATTGAGAGATTGTTGCTTCTTTTTGGATCCTTATTCTTAGTGATTCTTGCTGGAAATTTTGGTTTAGGGACTTTATTACTTAGGATTTCTTGCCTGGCCAAGCTGAAATGGCCTGTCCTAATTTTTTAGCTTGTGGTCACCCACAGTCTTATGATTCAGAGGTAGGCTTCTATAATATATTTATGGCCCCTTGTTATGTACTAGTAAAATTTTAAGAAAGAAGTCATATGTTCTCTTAAATCTACAAGGATAGGGTGTCTGTAGACAATCTTTTCTTCAAGAATGATGCTTCACATCATATGATTTAAATATATCTGTTGTGTTTACCAGGAATATAATAGCCATGATGATAATCTACCTGCAAGAAAATGGTGGAATTGGAAATTTTCTGTCACTGCTAGGCCGTGACAATGGTTGCTTTCCTAATTCGGTGAGAATCAAGAAGTTGCAGCAATGAAGAAGCAGAGTAGAACAGAGAGTGAGAAAGGAAGAGAAAAGAAAGAGTTAGGGAGAGACGAGAGAAGGTTGAGAGAGAAATTCAGAACGAAAATACTATTGGTACATCATTGTGTATACCTTGGGCTACACAATGATGTATCAATGTTTAAAATGCCCTCACCCAAAGCGGTGAAGCGCAGTGAGGTGAGGGGTATTTATGTCATTTATGTGCCTTGTGTAGCCCAATGTGTACATAAATGATGTATAAATAGCATGACCTAATTCAGAATTCCTTGATGATATTCGTTTTTCTCTCTAAGAGTGCCTTGGAGGGTATACAATCTGTCAAGTGGATGCTGTCACAGCAGATCATTCCCTCCCTTGTGGTTACAACAACCTTCTTTGTCCTATTCTAGCCCTTACATGTGGGCTTTCTCTAGGCTAACACTCTTGTAACCGAATTACAGCAGTACAAGAATTACAGTGGTAAAAGAAATAAGAAATAGTAAAAGTTACAGCAAGGCAAAAAAATCAAAATTTTGTAACTCCGGTCGCGACTTGTGACATTTTCCTTCTAGCATGCTTCATTTCTACAGTAACATGTTCATCTGCAATCATCTCATGCATCTTTTTATTTTATTTTTAATTTCTTGCAAGGTATTTATGCTCTTGTTGTTACTTCACTTCCTCATATGGCTTGCCTGGCATGTTTTCATACATTCTTCACAGCCATTATCTGGTTTTGACTGAATAATAGGTCTGGTATTTATTTTTTCCACATGGTAAGATTGTGCGTACCCATTATCATCTTAAGAGGCATGTTTATTACTGCAGCAAACTATATCAACTATAAAACAGCCTGCCAAAATGATTCATGGGTCTTGGTCTTGGTCACAAGACAATTAATTCTTTCATCTGGATAGTGTGAGCATCCTTTGTCATTGATAAACTCACTTTCATTAGCAAAAGCTCTTGATCTTCCTCCAACCAGAGTCTGGGAAACCACCTATAAAGGCATTAGTGGCAGAACATCTTCTTGGACATTGAGATGTAGGCACCAAGGTTATACCTGCTCCTGGCTTAGCAGAAGAACAAGAATTAGTGACTTCATGCTCCATATGATGACTACAGGATTAGGAATGTGTTCAAGTAGATTACAAAGGACTTGATTCTCAAGACTGTCGCCAAGGTTCAACCATGCGTGGGCATGTTGGATCTGGAATGTGATGGCTTCATTGTTGAGATATTCCAACACTTCCTGAAAACTATAAGAGTATATCATCTGGATAACATCTTTTCTTACATGGAAACAATTATGACTATTTGGAAGAAAGAAATGACATTTCAATTGAGTACATCACCACTATCATGAGTAGCTTAATAAGGGACAATCAGGAGATTTTTCTAATTGCTCAGAAGTTGGGAAAGAAAGTGCTCTGAAACTGTGCAACAAGAAGCAAAGAAATCTTTGGGCCTTTGGTTGGATGATTATGATGAAGCAGTTTGGTTCTGTATGTGATGGAACAACTAGTACCGTTGGATATAATGTGGTCAATGCTTGTGCAGAACAGATGACTGAAGAGAACAAATTGACTTGGGTATGCTTGGAATGGGTAGGTTCAGGCGTTGAGAAGAAGTTAGTGGTAGCATCTCGTGCTGAGGCAGCCAATGAGGAGGTGAGTAAAGAAGATAGGTTAGTGGAGTCAGACTCCCATAAGAAGCTGGAGCATGCTTTGCCAAGTTGCTATTTCAAGTTGACGCCAATGTGGCAAGTAACGCTAAACTTGATGATTTGGGGTCAGAACAGTAAAATTAGAATCTAAGAGCAAACCTCTAAGAAAAATGGGAGGAAATTGAAGTTTATAGTTACTTCAATAGGACCTTTTGTTTGAAAAGGCTGAAATTCATTTAATCTACATGCTAAATAATCTAAGCAACGAATTCCTATTGATATATACTGGCTTGACCAGTATGGTATAAACTGTATAGTTGCGCCATTTTGAACTGCTCAGTGTCTGTCTGATCATAACCGTATGTGTTAATGTGATCGGGCAACTTATGTCATGCCTATGAGGAACGAGGTTGAAAAAGGACCATATTCTACTCCTCATAATTGAAGATCAAAAGTGAAGGCTAATTCCTGAGAAGGAAACTATGGGGGTCGTGTTCTGCCTTTGAAAGTCTCACTGACATTCTTATTTGGAGAAATAATAATAATGTGTATTTGTTTTGGTGTGTTTGATGCAGGCAGTGAAGGATACATCTGGCGGGTGTGGAGCAAGCTTTGAAATAGAGATTGTATCAGAACAATTTGAAGGAAAGAGATTGCTGGAGAGACACCGAATGGTGAATGCTGCATTGGCACAAGAGATGAAGGAAATCCATGCTCTCTCCATTAAGAAAGCTCTTACCCCTAACCAGTGGAATGAGCAGCAGCAGCAGCAAGAAGACGCTCAAGAATCTTAATCCATTCGAAAGCTATGGACATGAATAAGTGTTATATATTATTTATTATTATGTGGGAGACACAGAAAGCTATGGACACAGCAAGTGTTACTGGATTAAATTTAAAGCTATACCAAGGCTCTCTCTTGATAAATTGCATTTAGACTCTTGTGGTTTGGACTAGTTGGAGTCCTCCCCCAAAAGGAATAACCATAGTAGATCCACACTATCCATCGAATGAACTTCCAATATGCTCTGTGTCTTCACCTCTCACCCAAATGCCAAAATCTCACTTTTAAAACTGATGATACAAAACATTTACGCAAGTTAATGGTAAGGATGCAATGCTTGCTATTCCTCCACATGATCCCTACCAATGATTGCGAGGAGTCCATGAGTAGCAGTACTTCCACAACACAGGTTAGCATGCAGCTACATTTTATGAAAGCCTCTCCAGCCAACTTTAGCAACAATCTTCCAACACAAATTCATGTACGTGAATAAGTGTTTTTGATCATGATGATGAGAGGGGCTTCAGCAGGGAAACTTCAAGCTTACCATATATGTGTGTATATATTTATCTTTTCTTTTTTTTTTTTTCTATAACTATTACGTGTATATATATCAGTACCACCAAATGGAAAAGGCCCAAATCAATGAACCCACCCCTCCTGCAGCCTCATGCGAAGCTATGATTTTTGCCAATATTGGTTAGGAATAGTGCACATGAAATGCACGAGTTCCATTTGTGATGATCAGACTGAAACAAGGGCAAAGAACTTTCATTCCAGCGCCCGCCCTCTTTCTCACAAATGTTAGTCGATTGAAGACAAATAAAGCAAACGAATTTTGAGAGAGAGAGAGAGAGAGAGAGCACGTGGGTTGGATTGTTGTGGAGGCTTTGAAACTTTTCTCCTTTACAATTACTGCTGCAACACTCCACCCCATCCTAGGGTACCCACAGGGAGCTAACGACTCACTTGTTAGTAAGAACACCCAATCGTGAATTGATCTTAGGGTTGATCGGATTCAAGAATGGTGCAGGTTTTTCACTTATCAGGCTAAGGAAACAAATGAGCAGTAGATATGGTGAAATCCTTTTCTGGTGAATATTCACTTCGTAGACAACAAACATCACAGTAAAAAGGAGTTTTCTATTCGAGACCTATGAATGAATGAGAATCAAACTAGAGATTCTATGCATCCACAACACACAATACAACTTGCTGACTGACAAACACGACATGACATACATCATGACGAAATCTATACAAGTGAGCCTTAAGCTCAATACACATAAAACATAAATTTAATTCACAAATGACCTTCTATTCTCAGGATAGCACAACAGTACGTTCTTAAAACTTAACACGAAGGCATCTGTCGGGCTTGTGAATTCGACACGCCACCAAGCCCAGACTACTTATGCATGCCACCTATCGTGTTAGTCGATGACCACCTCTTTCCCCGTGGAGGCTCTTGCATCCGCCAATCTAGAGAAAAACATAACAAATAAAGAAGACACAAACATGAGTATGATAACTTCAGTAAGGGATACCACAAGTGCAAGGCCGTAGAGAATGTGCAACATGAATACAAATTATACAATCTCATATCTCAAACATTTTGCATGCTATCACGGGACCGACTGTGACGATTTTGATAATAGAGATTGAATATGAAAGAATTTGAATGTTTGTACATTACCTTTGCATCAATATACAACCTAATATTTATAGTCCAAAGAAATATACAAAATAGAAAACAAAATCTATTGACCTATATAATTTAGTCTAAACTATAGCTAATACAGCTCTAATTTAGCTAACACAACTCTAATACATTTAATATTGTAACATCCCCCCTCAAATTCAAGAGGGGCATACTGAAACAAGCTTGAGTTTGGATACCAATTCTCGAAAATGACCAAATGGGCGAGCTTTGGTGAAAATGTCAGCAACTTGATTAGTGGAGGGAACACACTGAAGTGTCACAGTACCTTGTCAAATATGGTGCCAAATGAAATGACAATCAGTCTCGATGAGTTGAAAAATGTAAACCATTAAAGATAGTTCCTTTGACATAGCGAAGGATGTGAAGAATGGCTTCATAATGAGAAGAGTGAGGCAGATATAAATTGACTGACTATATTAACTACATAGGCAATGTCAAGACGAGTGACAATAAAATAAACCAAGCTGCCAACCAACTGTTTGTAGCGCGTAGCATCAGGAAGAACAGTGCCATTTGTTGGAGTGAGACAAAAATTAGGCTCAAGTGGTGTAGAAGTGACCTTAATGTTTGTTAATCGGCCCAACTAGAGAAATAAGATCAGATGCATACTTAACTTGAGAGACACAATAACCATCAGATGAAGATGTGACCTCCAACACGAAAAAAAAAAATTAAGAGATCCCAAATCATTATGTTGTTGCTTTAATACAACAAGAAATTTGTAACGCAAGAAAGTGGGGGTGTGAGCCTCAAGGCATCTAGAGAATTTCCAAGTGTCCACAAGACCTCGAAATGATTAAGAGAATGCCCAACGATCCTGAGAGTTTTTGGCGATCTCGAGAGTTCAAAATGACCTTGAGGGTTCCAAATGATCCTGAGAGTTCAAAGTGATCTTAAAAGTTCTAAATGATCTTGAGTTCGAAGTGATCCTAAGGGTTTCAAATAATCCCGAGACCTTAAAGTGACCCTTAGACCTCCAAATGATCGAGTGGGTTCCAAATGATTGAGAGACCTGCTAAGAAAAAAGTCAATTAGGGGCGCATGTGAGTATGCCTGCGCAGACCCTTCGCTGCCTAAATTAGTCTATGAGAGTGTGCTTGAGCGTAATCAGAGAATTCAGTATCAAAGTAGGTGTACTTGAGTGAAGAGGTGACCTTTCTATTTATAGAGGAGGAGGAGGCAAACACGTGGCACTTTGCCCACGTTTCTAGGCGAGAATCTCAGAGGGATATTTGACCTAGTCTTGCACCACTAGAGAGGGTCTTAAAGAAGGGCTTCCAGGCTTAAGTGATTCACGAGATGGTCATGTATGATCGAGTAACCTATGAGTCACTTTCTCGGTCATATTAAGAGAGGCTTTCAGGGGTGGTGGATCACTTGGTTGGTGAGTCTTGTGCATGGGGGTGTGATAAGGTTGGGGATAGCAAAAGGTGACTAGAACCACCATGATCGAGTGACCTTATACTTACTCGGTTAGGCAGCCACTCAGTCATGGCCAAGTTTACTTGGTCTCCATGCTTTGTTTTGCTTTCTTTGGCACTGTTCAAGCTCTGGAAATGCTTTTTTGGCCCACTTGGTCTTGGTTTTGATAGTTTTGGTTTGCAAGCCACCTGATCATTTGTAGGTCACCTAATCATTTGTAGATTTACACAACTAACTGTAGGGCATATTAATTTTTAACCTATCTTTGCCACTTAGATTTTCATAGGCCTAGATTGATTACTGGATATAACAATTGCTCTCCACTCTTTCCTTTGGGTTTCTCAGTGGGAAAATTAGTTGTCTGCCTCTTTTTGCAATTCGATTTTTAGAGCGTTCTCGTGCTTCTATTTTTAAACTATTCCCACACTCTTATGCTTCGATTTTTAGATCGTTCTCGTGCTTTTGTGCTTAGATTTTTGGACTGTTCTTGCACTTTCACACTTCAATTTTTGGACTGTTCTCGCTTTTTTGCACTTTGATTTTTGGACTATTCTCACACTTTGGCACTTCGATTTTTGGACCGTTCTTGTGCTCTCGAGTTTTGGTTTTTAAATAGTGAGCCCTAGATCATTCTTGCCCATTCCATGCTTCGAGACTATATTTTGATTGATGAAGCCTAGATTATTCTCATATATTCCATGCGTTGATACTAAGTTTCGCTTGCTTATTGAAGTTTTGGCCCTTTTAGGTGCATTCATTCTCTTGAAAAACAAAATACACAAGGAGAGAATTGCAACAAGACAAGCATCACTTTATTCATGCATCACTAAATGATGTACGTAAATGTTTAAGACTTATAACCTTGCCCACGATGCTTCCATGAACTGTTCATACGCATTCTGAATTCTTTTGGGGGCTTTTAGTCTTCAAGTAATGTTACATGTTTCTTGGAAAGGATTTTTTTTTTCTTTTACTGCTCTTCCCGCCTTGAATTATGTACCTAGCATCCATAATAGTCAGTAGGTTCTTCAGCCCGAGCTCTTGTGTCCACAAATTCCACATCTTGAGAGAGAGTCCTTCGGTTACCTCTGCTGATAGCCATTAAGAATGATCTTCCCTTAGCTTTTTGCTTGATTTCCCACAGATAACTCCAATTATGGTTAATTAAATACAAAAATAAATTTGTAATAGGGAAAGTGGGGGTGTGAGCTTCAAGGCGTCTAGAGAATTCTTGAGTGTTCGTGAAACCTTTGAATGATCAAGAAAGTTCCCAATGATCTTGAGAGTTCCTGGCAATCTCGAGAGTTCAAAAAAGATCTTGAGGGTTCCAAATGATCTCGAGAGTTCAAAGTGATCTTGAGGGTTCCAAATGATCTTGAGAGTTCAAAATGATCCTGAGACCTCCAAATGATTAAGTGTGTTCAAAGTGACCAACTAGGTCCCAAATGATCGAGAAACTTGCTAAGAATGAAGCCGGTTGGGGGCATGGGCAAGTATCGTTGCACAAACCCTCCGATGCCTAAGTCTCTGAGAGTGTTTGAGTGCAATGAGAGAATTCAGTATCAAAATGGGTGTACTTGAGTAAGGAGGCGGCCTATCTATTTATAGAGGAAGATGAGGCTAAGACGTGGCACTCTGTCCACATTTCTAGGAAGGAATCTCATAGGGATCTTTGACCAAGTCTTGCACCGCCAGAGAGGGTGTTGGAGAGAGGCTCCCAGGCTTAGGTGGTTCGTGAGATGGTCTTGTATAGTTGAGTAACCTATGACTCGCCCCAGAAAGATCTCTTAGTCATGTCGAGAGAGGCTTTTGGTGATGGTGGATCACTTGGTTGGTGAGTCTCGTGCACAAGAATGTGATAAGGCTGGGGATAACAAAAGGTGACTGGAACCACCATGATCTAGTGAGGGGACGCCCACTCGATCATGACCAAGTGGGAGAGGGAGGTCACTTGGTCATGGCCAAGTTTACTTGTCTCTATGCTTTGTTTTGTTTTCTTTGGCCTATGTGGCCCACTTGGTCTTAGTTTTGATGGTTTTGGTTTGCAAGTCACCTGATCATTTGTAGATTTACACAACTGACTGTAGGCATATTAATTTTTAACCTAGCTCTACCACTTAGATTTCTGTAGACTTAGAATAATTATTGGGCATAACACTTTCATTTCAAAAGACTGTCTAAGATATTTCTTGAGATCTGCAATACCAATAATATCATTTCTAGTAATAATCATATAAGTAACATAGAGCAACAAGAGAGTAATACCATTGTTAGTTTTGCAAATGAAAAAAGTTGAATCGTATGGGCTTTGATGAAAGCTAAATTGGGAAACAATAGTGCTAAATTTAGAAAACCAAGCACGAGGAGCTTACTTAAAACCATATAATGCTTGATGAAGATGACATACTTTATTAGGTGGATGGTTATAACTAGGGGGTGGTTGCATATAAACTTTTTTAGAGAGATCACCATTAAGAAAAATTTTCTTGACGTCTATTTGGAAAAGATTCCATTTTCTCGCAGCAACAATGTTAACAAGACTATTAATTGATGTTAGTCGAGCAAATGAAGTAAAAGTCTCCTCATAATCAATTCCATATTCTTGGGTATAACCCTTAGCTACGAGATGGGCTTTATACCATTCAATGGTCTTGTTGCCTAGAAAAATACCCAAGAGGGGGTGAATTGAGTTTTTCAAAAATTAATAATTTTAGCTCTTTTGAAAACTCTTAAATTTGTAATTTTAATATGTGGTGATTGTAGTAGGATTGAAATCAATAAAATCACACAACTACAGAACAAGAGAAATTTATAGAGGTTCAACTTTAAAGAGCCTAATCCTCTATCTCAAGACTTTGGCTTGAGGTTCCACTAGGGAGAATCAACACTAGTGCTTTTAATTAGAGTTAGAACCAACATACAATCCCTTGCCTAAGCAAGAATCACTAGCACACTACTAGCAAATGTAATCTCCTCACACAACAAGTGAGTAAAAATAACAAACTTACAACTAGAGATAGTTACAAACAAGTCACTAACGGTTGAGAATTCCACAAGCCAGCACACTTCTAACACTTCGAACCTTCTCACTCTTGTTTGAATGCTTTATCAAGTTTGTTCTACCTTGAGCCTCCATACTTACCCTATATATATACATCTTCCAAACACACTAGCCATTAAAGAAAAGGTTAATATGAAATTTGAAATTCAAAAAATGTTTAGACTTTCTCAAAAAAAAAAAAAAAAAAAAAACATGTCTCACCTTTAATTCAAAATAAATTTACCTTCTACATGAGAAATCAAGATTTGAAAATTCAAATATAATCTTTTGAGACATAAATGATTAAAACAAGAAAATATGTCTAAAATCAATTCTTCTTTAATTCAAAATAAATTTACTTTTTGCATGAGCAAGAGAAAATATGTCTAAAAATAATTCTCATTTAATTCAAAATTTAAAAATTCAAATATAAGATTTTGAGACAAATGATTAAAACAAGAAAACATGTCTAAAAGTAATTCTCTTTTAATTCAAAATAAATTTACAATTTTGCATGAGTAAGAAAAAACATGTCTAAAACTAATTCTCTTTAATTCAAAATAAATTTATTTTTTGTATGAGAAAGAGAAAACATGTCTAAAAGTAATTCTCCTTTAATTCAAAATAAATATACTTTTTTCATAAATAAGAAATGCATTTATCAAGAAATAAAAATTCAAACATAAACTTTTGAGACATAAATGATCAAAATAAGAAAACATGTCTAAAGACAATCCATCTTTAATTCAAAATAAATTTACTCTTTATACCCATTTTTAATTCAAAATAAATTTACTCTTTGTATGAGAAAGAAATACATTTATATTATAAAAATATTTTTGTTATCATCAAAATCGTATTTACTTACCCTTGAGCTTAACATGTCTCATCAGAGTGATTTTTATTTTTGTAAATCCTTCAGCATATCCAACCAAAGACTTGCCTGGGGACAAGTTAACTAAATCCCAAATTTGAGTTTTCTCTAATGCATGTAATTCTTTTGTCATAGCTTGTTGCCAAATAGGACTAGAGGAAGCCTCACGAAAAGTGTGAGGCTTTTATGGAAGCGAATTCCTAAGATATAAGTTACCTCTCTCAAATCTTTTATGGATAATTTATCAGACAATCAGACAATCACAATCCAATTTACTTCACCATCCTGACATTGTTCCCTATAAGGAGAACATCATCCACATATAAGATAAGCAATGCTCCCACACTCCTACTTATCTTTTGTATACACAAAGGCCATCCGAATTTTCAACGAAACCAAACTCTTTGAAATCATTGTCAAAATGGATATTCCTTCTCATAACTGGTAGAATTAGTCAAACTGATTACTATCTCCATATATATAGGAATATTTTCTATATCTCCTCTATAATAGATAAACATCATTTTGGAGGATAAGATGGTTTACTTGATCTATGAAGTCCTTGTGTGATAACATTACTTGGACCAACTAAATTAAGATATGCTTCTTGACTAGATTTGATCTGTGGTTCTAAGGACACATCCTCTAATTACACTTTTTATTTGACACCATATTTCTGAGTAAGCACCTTTACTAGGATTACAACATCAATAGTGATCAAGACTCTCTGATCATTGGGAAAGTAGAAAATATTCTAAACAACATTTAGAATACCTCACAAATCTACCTTTAATTGATATGGACTCTAACTTGTTTGTCTTGAGCTTTTTGATAAAAGCCACCCGACCCCAAATCTCAACATACATAGGACTAGGTCATTGTCTAACCCATATCTCATATAATGTTGTCTCAACATATTAGGTTGGTGTCCTATGTCAGTAGAAAGAGCATGACCTATAATGAAATGGCAGATCGGTATAACCAATCATAAAGTGTACCATGTCCAACAAGGTATAGTTCTACAATAAAAGGAAGACGAGTTGGTGCTCGTTATAAGAACGAGTTCACTAAACGGGACTATTAATATTGAATCACATGGGTTTTATCTCACGGGTCAATGATTCAATATTAATTACGAATTTGTATTAGTCCTTAGACCTGAGATGACATGGATGTCTGTGTGTTGGTGGATTAGGATATCAGTGATATTATATGGTTGTCTTAATCAGGGATAACCATACATATTTATGTGCCTAGTTCAGTGACACACGAGGTATGTGTGCATCAGATATGAAATCTGTCACCTCGAGATATATAAGGAGGATATCCTATGCGATCCAGTGGTCACTTGACGATAAATTCTTGGTCGAGGTAATATGACGACGTAATTTGGATTCCGTAGAGGTTGTGTCATATTAGTTAAATGTGATTATTGGATTTGGTTATATGATGAGATTGAGAAATTTGACCTGCTAACTATGATCTCATATCTCGTCGGGATATGGGATGATAAAGGGACTGTATTGCATGGCACCATAGTATAAGGTTCACATTACCCGCTTCACATTAAATTGGGTAATCATGATATATTGTTAGATGTCACTCATGATTTATGAAAATTAATAATTAATTAATTCTCGTTGTCAATTTAATTATGAATCCAAAAAGTCCCACCTAATAGAAATCGTTTTAAAAAAAAGGGAAAATTTAGTAATTATGGAATTATTAAATTATAAGTATAATTATTTATTAGATAAATAAGGATAATTAAATAATTAATATGATTATTTATTTAATTATCAAGTTGGATTGGGCTTTTTGCTAGCACCTAAAGCCCAGTTCAATAACACTTAGGGTTTTATCTATAAATAGGCCATTAAACTCAGAATCCAATAGATCAATCAGTTGAATTGAAAAACGACTCGGCAAGTCTCTTAGAGTCTTGGCAGTTTCGGGTGGACTGACTCGAAATCTCATGCGTGGGAGATATCAGGCGAGTTATCGGCTATGAAATCAGATTTCATTTCGAGGTAATTTTTTGTTTTGTGTCTTGGATTTAACCGTAAGATTTGAAAAACATGATACCTAATAAAAATCAGATTTTATGTTTCCGTTGCGTATGATCCAATCATATTTTTTATCAACAAGAGCCCAATGGAAAGAACATACTAATTATCAGGAAGGCTAGGGGCACAATTCAAGGTGAGGAGAGCAATGAAAGAACAAAAGGTTCTTTTGATAGATTCAAGAAACATGTTTCATCGCTCAAAGGCCAGAAGCTCGCAAAGGAATCCACATAACCTGTCTCAAGAAAATATCATAAGTACGATTAAATGTATGTACGTCATGCATGAATAAAATAGACTTTCATCTTGTGGTTGTTCCCTTTTTTGTATATTTTGTCCTTCAAGATAACGAACGCATTGAAAAAGGGTAGAAACTCCAGTAGACAAACGAAGCCTAGAACCGAAGCAGGAAGGCTCGAGAACGATCCAAAAATTGAAGCATGAAGGTGTGAGAATAGTCTAAAAACTAAAGCACAAAGGTCCAAGAACAATCTGGAAGCTAAAATGGGAAGGCTTGAGAACTGTCCGAAAGTCGAAGTGGTAAGACATGAGAACGGTCCGGAAGCCAAAGCACGAATGCGTGAGAACAGTCCAAAAACCAAAGTGCGAAGGCACGAGAACGGTTTAGAAAGCAAAGCACGAAGGTGATTAGTGGTTAATTTTGTTATAATTTCACCCTTATTTTGATCCTAAAATTAGTTTAAATTGAATATTATTATGCATTTTGTGATTGCGTGCAGGTTTAAAAATATTAATATAAAAAAATATATAAAATAAAAAAATAAATGTTATATATATATAATATATGGATTGCATGCTTTGCACAAGCAAGGCCCAAGCCCAAAAAAAGGAAGGCCCAAGCCCAACACAAGGAAGGCCCAAGCTCAAAACTAAAGGCCCAGCTTGTGGAAACTTCTTAGATATTTTGTTTATCTTTATATTATTTAATTAGATATTTTTCTTATCTTTGTATTATTAAATTAGATAATTGTGTGATCTCTATTGCATCTTGTGTGCTATAAATAGCTCACTTGGTTGCACTTAAACGATATCATTTTTTCAAAATAAAAGCATAGTTGTGTTCTTAGAATTTCTCTCTCAATTCTTTAACTTTAGTTTCTATATAGTTGTGTTCTGTTATCTTTGTTATCCACCGCTTAATATGGTTGGTTAAATACTATCTTTCAATTTTTGCAATTTTAATTCCCGTCATTTAAATTTCACCTCCTGATATAGTCGGTTAAATATTGTCTTTTAATTTCTATAATTTTAATTCCCATCTCTTTATTATCCACCGTCTGATATGGTCGGTTAAATACTGTTTTTTAATTTCTGCAATTTTAATTCCCATCATTTAAATTCTGTCATTTAGATTTCGCCATTTAAATTCATGTCAATTTAGTTTTAAATAAAGATGTGTGACTAATAATTCTCGGGTCAAGGCAATGACAGTGTCCGATACCAAAATTTCTCAAGTTAACTGGACTTCATTGTAAGTTGAGCTGTTAAAATTAATATTTAGTTTTTTTGCCAAACACTTGAGTTTGGATTGGGGTATATGCCTAACCCAAAACCCTCATGCCATGTATGTAGGTTGCCTAGTCTGGAAATATCATCATCCTCAAGCCCAAGTGTACTTTATATACATTTCAATTTATGGTGGTTGTTTAAGATAAAGTCGGCATGCCATGTATGTTGGTTACTTGAATTAGAACCATCATTATCCTGAAACGTAATCAATAGTAAGAAATCTTAATATTAATTTAACCCGATGATACTATCTGTTGTGAGTCTTGGGAAATATTTGGATCGGTACTAAAATTGTCTTAACCCGAGATGTTTGGTTTTGAGTTGCACATTCAATTTTTTTTTTTTTTTTAGTTTTTTTCCTAAAATCAGTTGAATTGTTCTGACAAACTCGTTCAGCATATAAATTTTTTTTGCTACTTTCATTTCTTTTTTAATAAAGATCTCTCAGTGAATCGACATGGACTCCTATCCAGTAAATAAATTTATGCTGCAACGTACACTCGTGCGCTGGCGAGTATAAAAGCCCCACCAATTTTGCATTGAAAAATGATTAAATAATATAAATTATAAGGTGGGGATAAGAGCAGTCAAATTTTGGCGCCGTTGCTGGGGAGATTGGTAACAGAATGCTTGTTGCGAAAATATATATATATATATAATTGTGTAGTTTAATTTTGGGTTATTTTGTTTTCAGTTAATGTAAGAGACTACGATCAGGAATGATTATTGAACCATTGATTGATTTTATCATTCATTAGCATTATTATCTACTGTTGAATAGTCATTTCCATATTCTTTATGCCTCATTAATTATTTTAGCATGTCTGTGTCTTCTAATGCATTTGGCTATCCCGATCCCATAGAGCAAAATGAGTCTAGATCTCTTAAGGATTACTTGCACTTGGCTATCCCGATCCATAGTGAGGAGAGGTTTTCTTTTAACCAGAGTCAGAGGGAGAATTCTTATCTGTCCGGCTATGACCTGAACCTTTACACTGATTACCCCAATTCCTATGACCATTGGAATTATCCTTGGAGTGATGACTCTGCGACCCAATCTCATGAACCTTTTTCCCCACCACCTCACCAATTCGAGTTAGAGCAAGGGGTTAGATTCGATGCTTATCAACCTCAAGATGAGAAATTCTTAGAGGACACCCTTCAGAAGTTTATGCAAGGTCAAATGAGCTTTAATGCACAAGTGGCCAAATTTTAAGAACAAACTAGTAGGGTCATAGGTGACATTTTAGAACAATTGGCCGAGTTTACACAGACCTTGAGCGTGAGTGAACCTGGCAAGTTTCCAAACCAACCCAATCAAAATTCCGTAGGTCAATGTCTTGGGGAGGAAAAATTGGACCAAAATGATGTGAGAATAGAAGAAGCCTGGGAGGAAGAAGAGGATAAAACCCAAGAGCTGAAATGTGAAGATACCATGGGCCTAGCCAAACTTTAGCCTAAATTTATGTCCTTTAAGCTAGTCTATCTAGAGATAGATCACATAAAAATAGACATGTTCGAGGTGTTTAAAGATATGAGAGTTAACATTCCACATTTAAATTTAATAAAACAAACATCTCTGGTTTATGAGTTTTCAAATGATGTTTGTGCTTTAATTAGAAAAATCAATTTACATATCTTGTTGAAAATAATTTTGTGAGTGGTTCACGGTTGATGCTTAATGTTTTGATTCGAGGCGTGACCACTTATTTGATACTAAATTGGAAAAAGTGAAAAAAAAAATAAAATAATGCAAAAACAATAATAAGTGTTCTTAAAAAAAAAAAAAACTGTGGAATGTTGTTAGGCAAGTGATTGATAATGCATATAATGCATTTTATTAGTGTTTGAAATTGATCCATTGTGCAAATAATTTTATTTGACTTGTTAATATTGTTTTGTGTGGTATATGTGATTTTATTAGGCCCCTTAAAAAAATATATAATAAAATAAAAAATTTATTTTTTTAAAATAATAATAATAATAAATAAATAAATATATATATGTATATACAAAAAAAAAAAGAGCAAGATAGAGAAAAGAGGGAAACAGACTTAAAGATGATGTCAATTACTTTTCTCGGGCAGTGCAATCACACTACTCTATAAAAGAAACGACACACTGCCTTATAAAGAAAAAGGAGACGCTAAGCATTGAAAAGAGAGACACCAAACGTTGAAAAAAGAGATGCCAGACATGACCCTACACTTATAGCACGCCTCGAGCCAAGCATGGTTGTTGGAATAGTGACTTCTATTGCTCTATAAGAGACCCCGTATTTGTATGACACAAGCCACACTTTTGTGAGCTCAGTCTTCTCTCATTTGTGTTTTTCTCCAATCAGGTACTCTTGTCCATTTTGTAAGGTTCATAGTTTTGTTTTACTTTCCTCTTACTATAGTTGTGTTTTTTAAAAAATGAATCTTCAGCTCTCGAAAATTCGCAAGTACTATCCATCTCTGCCGCAAAATGATTTGAAATTTTTTTTTTCTACTAGGTGTGAAAGACTTAGGTTGTTGATGTGTGTAAAAACATCCCTGAATATATTTGTTTGTTGATTAAAGCAAAAGTTCGATTTGTTGGCTAAACTCCACCTAATTTTAAGCACTTTCCAGAATTGGAAAAGAGTAATTTTTCGAAAAAACTAAAAGTGAAAAGATTAAATGGTTGTCACAAATGTGCTCTCGATGGACTTATAACACATGATGCAAATCTGTGGGGTTCGTGTCTATAAATCGAGAAGATAAAATTAGTTTCATAAATGATGGACTAAGTAAGGAGTCTTTGGATGATATTCGATTGACTCTTGAGACGCATCCGTGTGGAATAGTGCAACAAGAATTTCTTGCTTTATGGACCCAGTTTAGAGGTGACTACCAACGCTATAGTCTTAGAAATCTGACTAGAAATGACCCTGTTTGTCAATCTATAAGAAATTTGGATGGGAAGCCTATCCCCACTTCATAGAAGGTGTTTAAGCCTTTTTTGGTGTAACATCCCAAAATTTGGAGATAAGTAATAATTATTAATTTCGGTATTTGAGGATATTTTGGAATACTTGGAGATTTTAGAGAAAATATTAATTTATATTGTTTTGAGAAAATAGGAAATTAAGGTAATTAATTATTTTATTTGGGAATATTTATGGAAATAAGGAAAGATTAAAATAAATTGATTTGGGTAAATTTTTGGAAATCTGGGGTGTAACTGAAATAAGAGGGAATTGGAGTTTGGGGTGTGTGTGTGAATTTCGAAAGTTTCTGGGTGCTGGTGCAAATTTCGAAAAAGAGATCGAGTGCCCCCTTAAATATAATTGCGTGCAATATATATTTGAGGGAAGCAACCAGCCTAGCTAGTTGCGTGCGTAGGTGCAAAGGTAGGGGTTATGGGTTCGATCCTGCGTGGAGGCCTTATGCGTGAGGGAAATTGGCTGAATTTTTCAACCAAAGGAGAGAGCCGAAACGACGCTGTTTCGGCCCAAGGTAGTGGCTCCTTCCGCGCGGCCCAACAGCTGCCACGTGCAAACTGGGCCATTCTTTTTGTGACTTGCCGGGCAGCCTTCGTGCATGCAATTTAAGGCCGATTTTGGCCATTTTCGAAGCAGAAATCAGAAAGGAAAAAAAAGAGAAGCGTAGGAGGAAGAAGGGAGTTCGGGACCAGCATCGAAAATGGAAGAAAATGGGAAGAAAATCAGCGAATTTTGGAGAGATTCGGTGTTTAAAGTATCCCAGTAAGTGGGTAAAATAACTAGAAGTCTTGTATGTTTAAATCATGAATTTTTCACAGTTAGATTATGCAGCTTAGGCGGTTTGATTTAATTAATTTGAGCCATAATTTTATTAATTGCTAGAAAAAGTTTTATTTCGCATCGGGGGAGCAAAAAAGGAAAGAATCGACCAAATTAAGGCAAGCTCCTAACTTTCTCCTCATGTTCTTTAATTCTCGTGAAAGTCTCCGTGGTTTTCAGTATTTTATTCCTTCTTTTATCGTGACTCGATTCCACGCATTAATAATGATAATCTATGTGTCAACCATTCCGGGACTTACATGATAATAATGAATCTATTGGTGATTAAATAAGTTAAGAAAATGATGTTTCGGTGTCGTTCACTTCCTCCATCACGAGGCTTCGTACCGCTCCACGTTCCTTGGGAATGATGCCGAACCTGATGGGCTAGGTTCTTAGAAGAGTCGGTATGGATTATGGGGTTATGTTAAAGGGTTTAATGAGAAAAGTGAATGGTTCATTAACATGATAAGAGATGAGAATTAGAACGGTGTTATTATGTTTATGTGGTTGTGTACGTGAAGAGTTATAGAGAAATGTTATGTAAAGTTAACTCTAAAAGTTATGAATTAAATGTTGATCGTGTGTGTCTTAAGGGTATGGGCTACAAAGCCATTGACTGTCGATCGTGGGTCATGGCAGTTGATGGTTGGATGTATGGACGCCAATCATCGGCTGTTGCGATAAGCGCTAGACGGGACAGAAGAGTTGATACTGCTAGATTCCCGCCTTGGCTTGTGCATATCATGATGTGTGTGTTGCATAGGGACTGAGTTGCATTCATTTGGGGAAACATGCCTTGTGTGTGATGGGATGTGTGAGCATTTGCATGAACCGATTGGTTTAAGAGCCAACTTGGGTTCCCTAGGTGAGCCGGTGTATTTAGAGCATTTCGCATGTGTGTATTCCTATGTGGGCATAGCATGGCCTGATGCTTGGTTTATAGGGGTCTTGTCATCACGTTTATGTTGCAAAAGCTATTGCATTTCCTACTTGATGCATTGCATGGTGAGAATGTGTGGCTATAGGTGATGAGTATGGGTGATGTGTGGCGCCCACCACGGAATGTAGGCCGTGGAAGTGGCCCACAGTAAGACCTTGGGGTGAGACCCACGGAAACAGAAAGACCTTGGGGGTAAGACCCACGGCAACAGAAAGACCTTGGGGTGAAACCCACGACAACAGTAAGACCGTGGCGTGAGACCCATAACAATAGATTATGTTGTAAGTAACAGGAAGGGACGTGTAAGGGAAATGGTATGGTAGCCCATAAAAGGTTGCTAATAGGTTTGTATGTGGACTTTGATAGAAATGCAGTGATATGGCACACACCAAGAGGGGGGGTGAATTGGTAAATTAAAAATTTCTTTTGAGAAATAGACACTCTCGTTTGGTGAAAAATAAATATGAGATCTTATGAATGATTTAAGTGAAATAAGTAAGAATAAAAATGCTAAAAGGATAAATAAAAACAGAGTGCATAAGAGACTAAGATTTATAGTGGTTCGGCTCTTCAAGCCTAATCCACTACCTTAGCTACCAACTAAGGATTTTTAAGCAACTTCACTATCAACCCCCTACTCAATATGAGCAGGTTCTCTAGTCCTTGACTAGGAGATGTACAACCCTCCCAATTTAATGGGCCCTCTAGCTTACGTTAGGAAAACTTTACAGAAAAAGTGAAATTGAGAGTCTAAGAGTATAACTCTTAGTTACAGGCTCTCTCTTTAAATGAATAATTGAGGCTTAAAGTGAATGAGACAGTGAGATATCAAAGCCTCATAAATGAAAATACAGAGAGAAAAATTAATTGCTCGATGTAATAGTGAAAGCTCGGTGTTCGTTGATATTCAATGAATTCATCAGCCTTCAATGCATCTTCAACCACCTATTTATAGTTGATGGTGGATAAATTTGAATTTTGGACTGTTGTGGGTGGTTGGGCGAGCATTAAATGCGCCAAAAACTAACCGTTATAAGTTTATGTGAAACACATAGTCGACAGATATAAAGTAGGTTAGTCGACTATTTCTTCAAATAAAACTAGGCATAGTCGACAGACAAGAAATTATAGTCGACTATCTTTAACACAAATTTCCCATAGTCGACAGACATATAGACATAGTCTACAGATACAAAAATATGAAGAAGATTTTGAAATTTATGAACAAATATAGTCAACAGAAGAAAAGCCATAGTCGACTATCTTTACATGATAGTCGACAGAGTGAAAAATAGTCGATAGAGGCCATATATAGTCGACAGATTGAACAAGCATAGTCGACTGTCCTTATAACATAGTTGACTATATTTAGGCATAGTCAACAGCATTAAACCACATAGTCGACTATCCATTTGAAAACATTGAAAACTTAACAAATCCTCATTTTGATTCTTTTGAAAGCAAGTTGAGATTATCAAAAATATATTTTGAAACAAACCACACTCAACCATACTCATCATATCTTCTATAGATTTTTATATCTTGCTTCAAACTTATTTATTAAAGATTGATTTTCTCATTCATATAATTCATATAGTAGAGATTGATTTTCATATAGTCATTATCAAAACCATTTCATTACCAAGAGTAAAATATCAATCTCCTCCTTTTTGATGATGACAAAACAAATATGAAAATCAATTCACTCATTTTATCTCCCCCTTTTTGTCAAAATAAAAAAGATGAATACTCCCCATTTTTGAAACACACTGAGGCTCCCCCTTAAACCAAGCTACACATAGAGATTATTCAACTAAACCATGCAGTTAGATTTAAACATACATTAACAAGAGTAAAATGTCAATACTTAAACATTCATGCATAAAGTGATAATGTAGTTCAACCAACCCTATAACAAAAGCAATAGGAAAATATGCCAAAGTAAGCATACATAAAGCAAAGGTAAAGTAGAATGTATGATGAGGGCATCATCTAAACATCTGGAGAGATGGAGGAAGGAGAAGACTGAGCTGATGAAGGAGAGGAAACTGATGGTATAGATGGAGATGCAGCAGGTGGAGGGAACTGAGAAGAGAGCATCAGAATCAGGTGACCTATTTGAGATGAGAGAACTTCTTGTTGCTGATGGAGACTCTACAAATCGAATCTGACTTCTTCTCTAAAATCTGTCAAACTAGCTTCAACTCTTGATATGTCTAATTTTAATTCTGCCATCCCTTGAACCACTATGTCATCTGGAGACGCAGGCTGAGATGAAGATGGCCCTTCTGATCTTCTCTTTTTCCTAGGATTCTCAGGTTTGTCAACCTTAACCCATTCCCCATCCTTATTTGCATAGCCAATTCTAATGGGTGTCTTGTCATTTATGTGTTGAGAGGGGCTAAGATAGACTTTTCTAGCACTTTCCATGTTTCCCACTAAACTATCCAGTAATTTACTGATTTCCATGCCATAGGGAAGTGACATAGTCTTTGTTGAAAAAGAGTCTATCATCAAGTTGATCATCAGTAGACATAGATTTGGCCTTCTCTTAACCTTAATATACATTAAAGTAGCCACAAATCAAGTCTTGTAACAAGAGAGAAACTACCATTCCTAGGGTAGATCATCTGACAACAAATGAGATGAAGAATCCTAGTGTTCAAATCCATATGTGTTGTGTCAGAGATTTTAGATGTAAGAGAATCATCTCCTATGACTTCTTTACTGGCCTGAACATAATCGTGAGTCCAAGAGGCATAAAACTCACCATCTAAAGGAATTCCAAACTGATCGTGAATCAGTGTCAAGGTAACTTCCATTTGAAAATCCCCCAGGTTGGTCTTAAACTTTTTATCCGACTTTCTCTTATGATAGGTATTGTCAGCATTTGAATAAAAAGACCTAACAACATCTTCATATATGCATTGATGAATTGTTAAGAATTCCCACCAACCAAAGTCCTTAAACGTTTGAATATAGGGAAAACCAATAGATTCTAGAAACGTTAAATCCAAATAATGACCTTTAAGGACTTCTCGAGACTCAAATTGAATGGAGTACCTTTCTTGTTGACCCTTAGAATTGAAGAGTTGGATTTGAGGCCTTGGTTGAGATGGTGGACGGCTTGAGGAGATGGTTTCCTTTCCATTGCCTTTGCCTTTGTCCGAGTTCTTCGTTCGTGCCATTGAGAGTGATGAAACACGATTCCATCGAGAGAAAGAGAGAGAGAGAGCAAGAGAAGTCACGGGATATGGCCGAGAGCACGAGCAGAGGATAGAGCCGATAACACAAAATAATTTTAGGGCTTGAATGGAATCACAACCTAACCGAATGCAAGATGATAGAGAGGAGAGAGAAGGATTCGGTACACAAGAAGAAGTTAGGGTTTATAAGAAATCGATAGTCCGTTCTTTAAATAAGCGGGAATAGATAGTCAACCGATGATACGATTTTGTAGACTATTATATTAAATATCTAGGATATAGTCGATAGATGCGAGAGGTATAGTCGACTATTTTAAGAAGATCAAAGGAATAGTTGACAGATACGATATAGCTGTTGACTAGGCTGGGCCTTCTACCAATTATCTTGGTAACCTCACAACACCTTAGTCGACAACAGCATGATTGTTGTCGACTATACTTAAAGAATAAAAGAAATGTAATTTACAGAGATGTGCCCCAAACATCACTTATAAATTTTGGCCCAAATGCATTCTGTCAATAGATCATTTCATTTATTTGACAGAGTGACAGCTTGCCTTATCAATCATATGAATAGGAATTAGTAAACCAAAAATTCTAATACCACATACTTACTCATGTTATAATTAATCTCAGTTCACTCCTAAAATATTCAATTTTTTCTCTATCAAGGGGTTTTGTAAAAATATCTGCTATTTGATGATTAGTATCTATGAATTCAAGACTTATGTCCTTTTTGAACATGGTCTCTAATGAAGTGATGTTTTACTTCTATGTGTTTAGTTCTTACATGAAATACTGGATTTCTTGTTAAAGCTATAGCACTAGTATTGTCACATTTTATTGGGATGTTTTAAAGTCTTATGCCATAGTCTTCTACTTGGTATTTCATCCACAATATTTGAGCACAACAATTTTCAGCTGCTACATATTCAGCCTCAGTAGATGATAAAGCCACTGTGCTTTGCTTGCTACTTGATCAAGATACCAAACAATTTCCTAAGAATTGACATGAACCACTTATACTTTTTCTATCTATTTTACATCCATCATAATCTGCATCAGTGAATGCTATTAGATCAAAATTGTTTGATTTAACATAAAATAGTTCTAGATTTGTAGTTCCTTTTAGATATCTTAAAATCCTTTTAACTGCTTTCAAGTGTGATTCTCTTGGATTAGATTGAAACCTAGCACATGAACACACACTAAACATAATGTCAGGTCTATTGGCTGCTAGATAAAGTAAAGAACCAATCATGCTTCTATAAAGCTTGTTGTCTATAGCCTTCCCTAACTCATCTTTATCTAGGCTTTGAGAACTACTCATAGGTGTAGCCATAGGTTTACAATCTTGAACATTAAATCTCTTAAGAAGATCTCTTATGTATTTTTGTTGAGAAATATATATACCTTATTCTTCTTGTTTTATTTTCAATCCTAGAAAGTACTTAAGCTCACCCATCATACTCATCTCAAATTCTCCTTTCATAAGATTTGCAAATTGATCACATAGAGACTTATTTGTAGATCCAAATATGATATCATCCACATAGATTTGAATTAATAGGATATCCTTGTCATGACTTCATATAAATAGAGTTGTATCTATTTGGCCTCTTTTAAATCCTTTATCTAAGAGAAACTTACTGAGCCTCTCATACCATTCTCTAGGGGCTTGTTTTAGACCATATAAGGCTTTAGATAATTTGAACACATGGTTTTCACACTTATGATTTTCAAAGCCCGGAGGTTGTTCTACATAGACTTCTTCATTTATATATCCATTTAAGAAAGCACTCTTAACATCTATTTGATATAACTTGAAGTTTTTGTAACAAGCAAATGCTAACAACATTCTTATGGCTTCTAACCTAGCAACAGCGGCATAAGTTTCATCATAGTCAATACCTTTTCCTTGGCTATACCCTTGAGCCACTAGCCTTGTTTTGTTTCTAGTCACTACACCATTTTCATCCATCTTATTTCTAAATACCCATTTTGTGCCTATAACAGGATAATCTTTTAGTCTTGGCACTAGTTTCCAAACTCCACTTCTTTCAAATTGATTTAATTCTTCTTGCATGGCAATAATTCAGTTTTCATCTTCTAAAGCTTCTTTGATATTTTTGGGTTCAACTTGAGATAAGAAGGCAGCATATTAACATTCATTTCTGATGGATGATCTAGTTCTAATGCCTTTGGATGGATCTCCTATGATTTCATTCCTTTTGACATATTTCCTTTCTCTTGGAAATGTGGGTTCTTTTCTACTTGATGCTTTTGTTCTCCTTCAAACGTATCATTCTCTTGAATATTAGATTCATTTTGCTCTATTGACAGTTTTTCAAAATTTTGGGTTACTTCATTTTCACCATTTTCCCTAAGTTTTGGAACCTTAATGCTTATGTTATCAACTATTACTTGAATTGTTTCCTCTATACTAGAGTTCTTTTGTTGAATACCCTATAACCTTTACTTTGAGATGAATATCCTAAAAATATACCTTCATCACTTTTAGCATCAAATTTACCTAGAGATTCTTTTCTATTATTGAGAATATAGTAAGTGCTACCAAAGACATGGAAATGACTTATGTTAGGCCTTCTTCCTTTGAATAGTTCATAGAGAGTCTTTTTCAAAATTGGTCTTATTGATACTCTATTTAGAATGTGACAAGCAGTATGCACAGCTTCTGCCCAAAAATATTTAGGAAGGTTTTTATCACAAAGCATGGTTTTAGCCATTTCTTGTAAGGATCTATTCTTTCTTTCTACTACACCATTTTGTTGGGGAGTCCTAGCACAAGAGAAGTTATGATCTATTCCATTTTCTTCACAAAATAGTTTGAAAGATTCATTTTCAAATTCTCCTCCATGATTACTTCTAATTTTTGAAATACAAAAGCCTTTTTCTCTTTGAATTCTTTTACTGAATATTTCAAATGACTTAAAGGTTTCATTTTTAGATGCAAGAAAGATTACCCATGTGAATCTAGAATAATCATCTACTATTACTAAAATATTTTTGTTTACCCCCTAAGCTTAATGTTCTCATTGGACCAAACAAGTCTAACTGAAGTAGTGTTAGAGGTTTAGATGTTGATACTTCATTTATTGGTTTGAATGATACACTGATTTGCTTACCTTTCATGCAAGTGCCACAAATGTGATCTCTTTCAAATTTAAGCTTGGGCAATCCATTAACAAGATCATGCTTTACTAACTTGTTTATTAGGTTCATACTAGCATGCCCTAACCTATTATGCTATAGCCAAGAGTTTTGTGATGAATTTGCAACTAAATAGTTTTCCATCTTAGATGATTCTAGAAATGTGAGATAAATGTTCCCTACTCTATTTCCTTTTAATTTGATTTCTTTTGTCTTAGAGCATACAACTTTACAAGAATTAGCATCAAAACAAACTTCATAACTTAAATCACACAATTGACTAATACTAATCAAATTATGTTTAAGACCATCAACAAGAAATACATTTTCTAATGTAATGTTTTCAAAAGAAATAGAGCCCATACCTATGATCTTACCTTGAGAGTTGTCACCATAGAAAACCTTACCTCCTTCCTTGAAAATGATGTTGCTGAGAAGATCTTGATCTCCTGTCATGGGCCTTGAGTACCCACTATCAAGGAACCACTTGCTACTTGAATCATTTGAAACCAATGCAGCTTACACAAGAAATCACTCACGTTGTTCCCTTTGGTACCCACATCATCTTGGGTCCATTCTTGTTAGAAGATACTACATCTTTAGGAACCCAAACTTGTTTGAATTTTTGAGGAAAATTTCGTATATAACATTTGTTGACTGGATGACCATTTTTTCCATAGTAATGACAGGTAATACCTCTTTTTGAAAACTTTGGTTTGAAGAGTGGTTTTCTTTGAATAAACTTTTGGTTTGAGGCTTTAACAAACACTGTTTTATTGGAGCTTGCTTGGAATGGATCAAATCCAATCCCTTGCTTATCTCCAAAATTTCTTTGAGCTCCAAGTATCATTTCTAGTTTATTTTTACCTTCAACTAATTTTTCTAATGATTCCTTCATGTCTTTGTTTTCTTTCAAGAGATTTTCCTTTTCAGTACTTAGACCGTTTCTTTCATTTTCTAACATTCCTATTTTATTTCTCAGATCATTTACCTCATTTTCTAAAGAATTCAATTCCCTTTTTAAATCAATGTTTTTCTCATTCATATGCTCACATTCACTTAGCAAATCATTGAATGCATCATGAAGTTCTTCAAATGTAAATTCAGAGATTGAATTAGGATGCTGAGAATTTACCTCATCTTCAATATTGGCCATAAAGCAAATGTTGGCAACTTCATCATCTTGTGATTCATCACTTGATGAGAGCTCCTCTTCACCCCATGTAGCTAGAGCATTCTTCTTCATTTTTCTTTCCTTGCGATTCTTCTTTTTCAACTTAGGGCAGTCACTCCTAATGTGACCTAGCTTCTTACATTTAAAACATCGAAGCTCATTAGGTGGGTTAGTCTTTTTTTGATCTTTTTCTTTTCGAAATGTTCTCCTCTGATTAAACCTACAATTCTTCATAAATTTCCTAAATTTCCTTGCTAACAATGCAAAATCATCATCTTCACTTTGAGAGTCTTTATCTTCATCCTCAATTTTAAATGCTACATTTTTGTTTTTCTTGGAATCATCAACTTCATTTCATTTCATCATTATTTCATTTGTTATTAAAGAACCTAGCAAGTTGTCAAATGAAAGTGTATCTAAGTCTTTAGCTTCTGTTATGGCAGTGACTTTGGATTCCCACGATCTAGGTAAACTTCTTAAAATTTTTCTAACTCTTTCTCCATTTGTAAATGTCTTTCCTAAGGCCTCTAAAGTAGTAACAATGTCATTGAATCTAGTGTACATATCTTTTATAGATTCGTCTTCCTTTATAGAAAATAACTCATAATCATGGACAAGAAGATTGATTTTCGTTTCTTTTACCTGATTGGTTCCTTCATGTGTTACCTTTAATTTGTCCCAAATTTCCTTAGCTGTCTTGCACGTTGACACTTTGTTGAATTCCTCTAAGCTCAGTGCACAGATATGTGTATTCATAGCTTTTGCATTTATCTCCATGTTTCTTCTTTCTTCCACTGTCCAGGTCTTAATTTTCTCCATATCAGCTAGCTTGATATCCTTATAAATAGCGTGCATTAAGCTTGAGTCCTGCATCAAATAAATTTGCATTCTCGTTTTCTAGTAGTTATAGTTAGTTCCATCAAAATATGGGGGACGAGTGGTGCTTAGACCCTCGGATTGGGATGAGGAGGCAAAATGTGCCATCTGATAAGATCTTTTTCCCTAGGTTGTTAGATCAATAAAAAAAATAAGGGAACTTGGCTTTGATACCAATTGATAGAAATGTAGTGATATGGCACACACCAAGAGGAGGGGTGAATTGGTAAATTAAAAATTTCTTTTGAGAAATAGAGACACTCTTGTTTGGTGAAAAATAAATATGAGATCTTATGAATGATTTAAGTGAAATAAGTAAGAATAAAAATGCTAAAAGGATAAATGAAAACAGAGTGCACAAGAGACTAAGATTTATAGTGGTTCGGCTCTTCAAGCCTAGTCCACTACCTTAGCTACCAACTAAGGATTTTTAAGCAACTTCACTATCACCCCCTTACTCAATACGAGCAGGTCCTCTAGTTCTTGACTAAGAGATGTACAACCCTCCCAATTTAATGGGCCCTCTAGCTTACGTTAGGAAAACTTTACAGAAAAAGTGAAATTGAGAGTCTAAGAGTATAACTCTTAGTTACAGGCTCTCTCTTTAAATGAATAATTGAGGCTTAAAGTGAATGAGACAGTGAGATATCAAAGCCTCATAAATGAAAATACAGAGAGAAAAATTAATTGCTCGATGTAATAGTAAAAGCTCGGTGTTCGTTGATATTCAATGAATTCATCAGCCTTCAATGCATCTTCAACCACCTATTTATAGTTGATGGTGGATAAATTTGAATTTTGGACTGTTGTGGGTGGTTGGGCGAGCATTAAATGCGCCAAAAACTAACCGTTATAAGTTTATGTGAAACACGTAGTCGACAGATATAAAGTAGGTTAGTCGACTATTTCTTCAAATAAAACTAGGCATAGTCGACAGACAAGAAATTATAGTCGACTATCTTTAACACAAATTTCCCATAGTCGACAGACATATAGACATAGTCTACAGATACAAAAATATGAAGAAGATTTTGAAATTCATGAACAAATATAGTCAACAGAAGAAAAGCCATAGTCGACTATCTTTACATGATAGTCGACAGAGTGAAAAATAGTCGACAGAGGCCATATATAGTTGACAGATTGAACAAGCATAGTCGACTGTCCTTATGCATAGTCAACTATCCTTATAACATAGTCGACTATATTTAGGCATAGTCAACAGCATTAAACCACATAGTCGACTATCCATTTGAAAACATTGAAAACTTAACAAATCCTTATTTTGATTCTTTTGAAAGCAAGTTGAGATTATCAAAAATATATTTTGAAACAAACCACACTCAACCATACTCATCATATCTTTTATAGATTTTTATATCTTGCTTCAAACTTATTTATTAAAAATTGATTTTCTCATTCATATAATTCATATAGTAGAGATTGATTTTCATATAGTCATTATCAAAACCATTTCATTACCAAGAGTAAAATATCAGACTTGGGTGCCAGTGTATGTTTTTTGTGGGCCCCAAGGACCGTTTATGTGAATTTTATTATATGTTTAGGCATCTAAAAATAAGGCAGGTACTGGGCATGGCATGATATGACGTTGCATTGGCATGAATTGCATGGGGTGTTATGAGAAGAGTTCTATCTTTAACCTATAACATTTCATTCTAGAGCTTGCTAAGTCTTGTGACTCACGTTTGCTTTCCATCATTCTAGGTCAGGGATCCGTCTGAGTTTCCAGATTCATTCAGCAGGGGTTTGGGTCCCAAGGATATCAAGTGTAGAGTTCTCCCGAAACTAGATCATGGGTGTCTTTGTGCTTGTGTTAAGGTTAATGTTTTATGTTTGGAGATATATGTGTATTATGTAAGCCAGGTGGGCACACGGTGTGAATGCTCATGTAAGAATAATTATGAGATGTTATGTGAGAAATGGTTATGGTATTTATAAGGGTTGTGTGTGAGTTTGGGTGTGTTTTGTTCGATATCATTCAAATAATGACCCTCTCACGGATCCTCTATCCGCGGTAGGGGCTCCGGGAGGCGGGCCGTTACATCTACACGTAAAACTAGAGAAAGTTGTGAGACACAATCACAACTAATTGTATATATGCATGATTTCTTATTTGTGTTTATTTCTTGTTGAATTCCTATGTAGCTACTTTTGATCGCCAAACCTCTTTAACCAGTTCTATTTTCAGGGCATACATAAAGAACTAACATAAGTGGAAGGTCAGCTAATTCATCGAATCAATACCATATGTGTATTATGTGGCTCTCAACTCGAGAGCGATAGTTGTTACACGGTTGCAGCAAGCGAACTTGGCCTAAAATTGGGAAAGAAAAAAATTAATTTGGTATATGGAGGGGGAAATCGTGGATTGAATGAATGTGTTTCACAAGTTGCACATTTTGGAAAATCATATGTGGTAGGTGTAATGCCAATCCCTTTGGTTGATCCACACATTTTCGGGATTATACGCAATCAACTTATAAGAACGACTTCTGTGTCTAAGTGCATTACTTGTAAGATTTGTCAACCAAACGCCTTTATTGCTTTACCAGGAGGTTTTGGTACACTTGAAGAAATCTTTTGTATAATCTTCTGGGCCAAGATGAATCTCCACACCAAACCCATTGGACTTTTAAATGTTAACCATTTTTTCGATGGGTTGCTCTCTTTTCTTAATCAGGTTGTGGACTAAAAGTTCATTTCTCTTTCAGCAAGAAAGATTCTCATTTCCGCATCCACCATTAAGGAGCTGCAAGAGAAATTACACGTTTATATCCACAACACGATCCTTACGAGCCTCGGATAGACTGGTCTAAGGTAATTAGAAACAAGCGTCAAATGAGTCCGATTAATTTAGATTTATCCCTGTAAGGCAAGTCTATGATAAGATGGCTAAGTAAGGAGTACTTTTTGTACTCTTGAGACGCATCTCTTTATTTTATAACTTGCATAATTTTTTTTTTATTTCGGTGTGGAAAAAAAATTATATATATAGGATATTCTCACTTGTTTGTTGAAGTTTTAACAGTTCATAGTAAACTTATAGACTTGTAGAGTTACAGGTATTCCTAACAACCCTATCTTATTGCTGCAATTCAAGTTGGGGGGAGTAAGGTATATTTATGAATTATTTGGTCCATGTTTAACTGTGAATTTGCAATTGCATGTTTGTAGTTTTGTGTGAATTATTTATTTTTATCTCCTCTTATTAAAATAAAAAAAATTACATGTGCTTTAAATAATGTTATCCCTAAAGCTTTGGAGTTATACATTGATAGCCGATTAAATTTGCAATACGAAACATGAATGCATTGATTTCTTATTTCAAAACGTATATGTATGGAATTAGAATAGGTGATTTGCATGCATTGAGTGTTCAACAATTAAAAATTGGTTTATCGGTCATAAAGTCAAAGACAATGGTAATTAGCTGATTAGCACACTACATGATCCCTCAACAGAAGTGGAGACTATTATTCGAGTGAGTGTTTGAGCCTAATAATCGTTGATTTTGAGTGAAATAACACTTACTCTAAATGCGCTTTATTGTTTATCTCATATTTTTAATAGCTTCAAAACATCAATTTATTTTGAATGTCTAGAATGATAGCAGATGAATTTGGCTTATTTCAAACTCAGAATTAGTTGATTGAGTAACATTTTTTGTAAAAGCATGATATGATAATCAATTTCTTACAATTTGGGCTTATTAGCCTTTTTCTTTCTTCACATTAACCTCCCTTATTAACCCACTTGAGCCATTTTTAAATAGAATTTCTTTTCTTACCCTCATCTAACCTGTAACCACCTGAAATTTGTCCAACTTGGTGTGTCTTTGGGAATCAGTCTATCTCGGTATTTTCTTATTAAAAAAAAAGAGAAAAAAAAAAAGAAGAGAGGAAGTTCTCTTAATTATTCAGCACAAGTGTTTCAAAATAAATGCTGAAGAAAACAATATGTCCAGTTTAATATTAGTGTAAAAAAAAAAAATTTTGACACACCCTTTGCACACTTTACCCTTTTCTTTGACAACCCGTATTAACCTTATAACCCTATTACAACCTGGTCTGGTCCCTGTTGATGCTATAAATCATGTGATCTCAGGATTCGAGTTCGGAGTAGGGAATTCTGTTTAAATTCATAAGTTATTCATCTAGGGCATTATTCCAGTCATGAAGGTATGTCAATTTCCTTGTTTTTTCATGAAAATAAGTTCTTTGTATTTGGGATGACACCGAGTTTCAACTTGTTTTGCATTTACTCTTATAACGGTACATCCCTTTGTGTGTTCACGTGAGGAATCATTTTTTTTATTGGAGAGAAAATCCATAATAAGATTTGAAGTCGAAACTTCGAGTGAGTAAGTTTGTGTGTTACTCATCCTGATTGTCGTTCCTAAGATTGTATGACCTTTGATTGAAATCTGATTTAGAATATTCGACTGTATCTATATGATAGATAACTTTTTCTGTTATATACATTTCGGTTTCGAATTTGAAATTTTATATTCATACGATTATTGTGAATAAATACTGGCCAGTGTAAAGTCTAATTGCTATGGGACTAACAATGTTTAAGTTGGGGGGTGTGATTAGTGGTCAATTTTATAAAAAAAGTTGTTATAATTTCACCCTTATTTTGATCTTAAAATTAGTTTAAATTGAATATTAATATGTATTTTGTGATTGCGTGCAGGTTTAAAAATATTAATATAAAAAATTATATAAAATATATAAAATAAAAAATAAATATTATATATATATATAATATGGATTGCATGCTTCACACAAGGAAAGCCCAAGCCCAAAAGAATGAAAGCCCAAGCCAACACAAGGAAGGCTTAAGCCCAAAACTGAAGGCTAAGCTTGTGGAAGTTTATTAGATATTTTGTTTATCTTTATATTATTTAATTAAATATTTTGTTTATCTTTATATTATTAAATTAGATAATTGTGTGATCTCCATTGCATCTTGTGGGTTATAAATAGTTCATTTTGTTGCACTTGTAACGATATAATATTTTTAAAATAAAAGTATAGTTGTATTCTTAGAATTTCTCTCTCAATTCTTCAACTTTAGTTTCTATATAGTTGTGTTATGTTATTTTTTCTGTTATCTTATTATCCACAACCTGATATGGTCGGTTAAATACTGTCTTTTAATTTTTACAATTTTAATTCCCGTCATTTAAATTCCACCACCTCATATAGTCAGTTAAATACTGTCTTTTAATTTCTACAATTTTAATTCTCGTGGCTTTATTATCCACCGCCTAATATGGTCGGTTAAATATTGTCTTTTAATTTCTGTAATTTTAATTCGCGTCATTTAAATTCTATCATTTAGATTTCACCATTTAAATTCGTGTCATTTTAGTTTTAAATGAAAATGTGTGACTAATAATTCTTAGGCGAAGGCAAGGACAGTGTCTGATGCCAAAATTTTCCGAGTTAACTGGACTTCATTGTAAGTTGATGTGTTAAAATTAATATTTAGTTTTTTTTTTCCAAACACTTAGAGTTTGGATTGGGGTATATGCCTAACCCGGAACCTTCATGCCATGTATGTAGGTTGCCTAATCTGGAAATATCATCATCCCCAAGCCCAAGTATACTTTATATACATTTCGATTTATGGTGGTTGCTTAAGTTAGAGTCGATATGCCATGTATGTCGATTACTTGAATTAGAACCATTATTATCCCGAAACGTATTCAATAGCAAAAAATCCTAATATTAATTTAACTCGATGATACTATCTTTTGTGAGTCTTGGGAAATATTTGGATCGGTATTGAAATTGTCTTGACCCGAGATGTTTGGTTTTCAGTTGCATATTCAATTTCTTTTTTTAGTTTTTTTCCTAAAATTAGTTGAATTGGTTTGACAAACTCATTTAGTATATAAATTTTTTTCGCTACTTTCATTTCTGTTTTAATAAAGATCTCCCAGTGAATCGACATGGACTCTTATCCAGTAAATAAATTTATGCTGCAACTCATACTCGTGCGCTAGCGAGTATAAACGCCCAACCAATTTTGCATTAAAAATGATTAAATAATATAAATTATAAGGTGGGGATAAGAGCAGTCAGAAGGCGAGAGGACGGTCCAAAAAATTGAAGCGTGAAAGCGTAAGAAAGGTTCAAAAGCTGAAGCGCAAAGGTGCGAGAATGGTCTAAAAATTGAAGCATGAAGGCACAAGAATGGTTTGAAAATCGAAGCGTGAAGGTGCGAGAACGGTCTAAAAACCAAAGTGTGACGACGCGAGAATGGTATGAGAATTGAATTGTGTAGGCACGAAAGCGGTTTAGAAACTTAAGGGTGAATGCGCTAGAACAGTCTAAAAACCAATGTGCAAAGGTGTGATAACTATTCAAGAAATCAAAGAAAATGCAAAGATCTCTAGAATGATAAAGGGAAAACCTAGTGTTGTGCCATCAATTTTGAGGGAAAAATAAAAATGAAAAGAATTAAATATATATATATATTATATATAATGGCCAAGGGTTGGCCGCAAGGTCCAGCCCCATCAGTAAAAGACTAGCGACAAGAGAGCCGCGAGTCTGGCCACAAGGGCCCACCTCGCGGCACCATGCCGAGAGGCGCAACCTATTAGCTGGTAGCCGCGAGGCTCGCGACCGCGTGGCCTGCGAGAAGCGGCCTCACTGCTATTAGCCGCGAGAGAGAGGCTCGCGGCATGCAGCCACGAGCCGCCTTGCGGCACTCAGCCGCAAGGCCCCATTGCCTTGCGGCAAAATCTGCCGTGAGGCACAAGTTGCCTCGCGGCAGCCCTTGCCGCGAGGCTCAGTTGCCCGCAGCTACATCGTAGCAACCCTCCCATTTTCTTTGGCTTTAACCCACTGAGAAAACGCCACGTGTCGGCACCAGACACCCTTGAGATCCGTGCCCTATAAATACCCAACTATAGGACATTAATGGGGACTTCTAACTTCGGTAAAACTTGTCACTTTGAAGACACTTTTACTATTTTCGTGAATAATCATTGGGATCCGAGACTGACTTTGGCATCGGAGGGTCTTCGCAGGGAAGATTCCCGCGAGCCTTCTAACACATTTTTTGAGCATCAACAGGGGTCAAATCCTTGCGGCGGACCTAGCGGCGAAAGTATAGTCTTGCGGCGAACCTAGCGGCGAAGGTAAAGTCTTACGGCGAACCTAGCGGCGAGGGTAAAGCCTTGCGGCGAACCTAGCGGCGACATCAAAGTCCTGCGGCGAAGCTAATGAAAAAGGCTTGTGGCAAAGGCTAGTGGCAAAGGCTAGTGGCAAAAAGGCTTGTGGCAAAGGCTAGTGGCAAAAGCTTGTGGTGAAGCTAGTGGCAAAAGCTTTTGGCGAAACTAGTGGCCAAGGCTAGTGGCAAAAGCTAGCGGCGAAGGCTAGTGGCAAAGGCTAGTGGCAAAAGCTAGCGGCGAAGGCTAGCGACAAGACCTTGTGGCGAAGCTTGTGGCAAAGCTAGCGGCAAGACCTTGTGGCGAAACTTGTGGCAAAGCTCGTGGCGAAGCCTTGTGGTGAAGCTAGTGGCGGAGCTAGTGGCAAAGCTAGCGGCAAAGCTAGCGGCAAAATCTTGTGGCGAAGCTTGTGGCAAAGCTAGCGGCAAGACCTTGTGGTGAAGCTTGTGGCAAAGCTCGTGGCGAACCTCGTGGCGAAGCTGGTGACGAGAGCTAGTGGCGAAAGCTAGTGACAAGAACTAGCGGCAAATCCTTGCGGCGAGCATCCTAACGGCAACCTCCCTTGAAGCAACATCTCTTACGGCAACCTAACTTCACCCAACTCTGAGCTCTAGTGGACCCCACATCACAAATTTTAATTGTTGTATTTTGGCAACAACAATTTGGCGCCGTCTGTGGGAAATTGCAACAAAAAGCTAATTTCAACACAAAATACCGAGAGAGGCGAGATCAGCCAGTCGGGCGAGCCCGCCTGACCCCACCCAAAGGAGCGCTCATAGCAGGACAGGAGCCACGAAAAGCTCCCACCAAGCGAACTCTACAGTACCAGAATTTTCAGTAGATCACCCTAACAACGAAGTGCGTTCTGGAAACTTTCCTGTACTCGAATGCAACCATGCCGCCGGACTGGGGGGCATGGAGCATTCGAAGCAAGAAGAAGCACACGTAGATGGATACACGACAGGGCGAGGGGAACAAGTCCCACATACAGCGCCCGCTAACCAGGAACAACACTCATTTGGACAGTCTTCAATTCCAAGTCCCACATACAGCGCCCGCTAACCAGGAACAACACTCATTTGGACAGTCTTCAATTCCAAATAGAAACCTCATGGGAACTTCAAGAATAGCTCCACCCACAGTCTTACTCTCAGATTATGAACTATTGAGGAAGAACTTTGAGGAGCTGAAGCAGCAGAATAATGAGCTCAGGGTGGACAATGAGGAGAATATGAGAAGACTACAAGAGGTCACTGCTTTGTTACGAGAACTAAGGCCGGACATCCATATTCCTCACATGGGACAAATCGATACAAGGGTAGAACATCAGAGATTCCAGGACAACCCTTCAAGAACCCCTCGGCAGGGGACAAGAATCAGAACACCAGGGCTGAATAGTCAAGTTCCGGAAGTGACAGACTCGAGAAGGAAAAATCGCAGGAGGGCTAGAAAAGCTTCCAAGTATAGAGAGATAGCAGAAAACTCCTACTCAGGAGTGCCTCAAGACCCATCTATTTGCCAAAATGAAGGGAAGCAACAAACACTTAGCGTGTCTGACATTAAACGCCTCATAGAGGAGGTGCTAGAACAGAAACAGGTAATGATGATACCAAAAGTAACTCCGTCGAAAGGGTTCCCTCTATCTGAGGAACTCCAGAGGCGAACAGTGCAACCAGGGTTTGAACTACCACAACTCTCGGTATATTCAGGAAGGGAAGACCCCGAAAAACACTTACAACATTTTGTCGCAGTGGCCGTGTTACATGGATGGAACGAGGTCACTAGGTGCAGGGCCTTCCCACTCTCCCTGGTAGGACAAGCTCAGCAGTGGTTCACTGAATTACCGGCAGGACATATACGATCATTCAAACAGTTGAAGAAAGAGTTTCTAGATGCATTCTCCGTTTATCTTCCAAAGAAGAAGAGTACAATATATCTAATGAGTTTACAGCAGAAGTCGGATAAATCTCTAAAGCAATACATCGAGCGGTTTAGGGTTGCGACACAGGAAGTAAGGGATCTCTCAATCGGATTAGCAGCGTCAGCCCTGCTAAACGGAACAACCTACGCCCCGCTTAGAAGATCCTTAGCTTTCTCCGAGCCAAATTTAGTGACTGAGTTGTTCGACCGAGCAGAACAGTTTGTCACTCAAATGGAAATTTTGGACACAGGGAAAGGTAATAGAAAAGGAAGGGAAACCCAGCCCGATGTGCGAAGGACCTTACAAAATCCAGAAGATGATAGACCCCGACAGGTACACACTACTGACACCACAAAGCGAGGCGATAGGAAAGGCTTGGAACACCACGCACCTCGAGAGGTATTTCCCGGCTTTAGCCCCGGGGGAAGGGACGAAGCACGAGACATAGAGTCAAGCCTATCGTCAGAAGCGTTCCTCGACCCAGTCAGAGGTTGAAATTGTCTTTAAAATTTTCCATTGTAAAAACATATATCCCCCGATAAATAAAAGAATATATCCCATGTATTCTCGTGGAGTAGGCAAAACTATAAGCTGAACCACGTAAAATCTGCAGGAGCCCAGATTATTTGTATGTGTCTTGCAGGTATGGCGGCTCAAGCACAGCTCGCTTCTAATAGGTCAAGTCGCATAGCAGCAATCTGGTGTCGATGACCACGAGTCAGCCCGGGATTACCAGAACATCCGATGCCTATGCCCGTAGACTCACCCGGATCCCTCGTTTGAGTTCGGTGCTATGCCCTTTTAGCTAGACCCGACTCCTTGGTTGATCTGGTGCCTAGGTCTCCCGGCAAACTCGGATGTTTGGTAGGAATCCCGTGCTGGACCACTGGCCAAACCTAGATTCCTTGAGGTAGACTGGCCCTAGGAAGGCGGAAAAGAAGTGAAGTGATCACCTGATAGCTCTAGCATAAGACCGCTCCCGAAGGTTAAGTCGCCCAGTGGCAATCTGGTGCCGATGACCACGGGCTGGCCCGGGATTACCAGAACATCCGATGCCTATGCCCGCAGACTCACCCGGATCCCACGCTTGAGTTCGGTGCTATGCCTTTTTGGCTAGACCCGACTTCTTGGTTGATCTGGCGCCTAGGTCTCTCGGAAAACTCGGATGCCTAGTAAGAATCTCGCGCCGGGCCACTGGCCAAACCCAGATCCCCTGAGGTAGACTGGCCCAAGGAAGGCATAAAAAGACAACAACCCTATGACAACTCTGCCATGACCCCGCTTATCGGAGTTGAGTCATCCAGTTGCAATCTGGTGCCTATGACCATGAGTTGGCCCGGGATCACCAGAACATCCAATGCCCATGCCCGTAGACTCACCTTGATCCCTCGCTTGAGTTGGGTGCTATGCCTTTTTGCATAGACCCGACTCCTTGGTAGATCTGGCGCCTAGGTCTCCCGACAAACTTGGATGTCTGGCCGGAATCTCGTGTCAAACCACTGGCCAAACACAGATTCCCTGAAGTAGGCTAACTCTGAAAGACGAACATGGAGAACACAATAGCCCGAGCATTATGATCCATCATAGGATCATCGGATGCCTCGAAGATTGTGCCCGTAGGCTCGCTAGACCCCTTGACTGAGTCCGGTGCTATGGTCCAAGTTAGACCCGACTCCTTGGCTGATCCAGCGCCTAGGCCTCCCGGCAAGCTCAGACCCACGACGGGAACTCCTCAGTAGAGATTATCTCTCAAGGGCGTGGTTGCCCAAAAGATAATTTGGTACCTAAAGCCCTTGGCTAACGGGCTTCCCGAAACCTTTGATTGAATTCCGGTGCTAGGCTAGGCTCTTTGATCAATATTCTACTCTTCAATTTTGTCTAAAGACAAAACAGAAGAGTGGGGGGCAATTGTTGTGCCATCAATTTTGAGGGAAAAATAAAAATGAAAATAATTAAATATATATAATATAATGTATATTATATATAATGGCCAAGGGCTGGCCGCAAGGGCCAGCCCCATCAATAAAAGACTCGCGGCAAGAGAGCCGCGAGTCTGGCCACAAGGGCCCACCTCGCGGCACCATGCCGCGAGGCGCAGCCTATTGGCTGGTAGCCGCGAGGCTTGCGGCCGCGTGGCCTGCGAGAAGCGACCTCGCGGCTATTAGCCGCGAGAGAGAGGCTCACGGCATGCAGTCGCGAGACGCCTTGCGGCACTCAGCCGCAAGGCCCCATTGCCTTGCGGCAGCATTTACCGCAAGGCTCAATTGCCTTGCGGCAAAATCTGCCGCGAGGCACAAGTTGCCTCGCGGCAGCCCTTGCCGCGAGGCTCAGCTGCCCGCAGCTACATCGTAGCAACCCTCCCATTTTCTTTGGCTTTAACCCACTGAGAAAACGCCACGTGTCGGCACCAGACACCCTTGAGATCCGTGCCCTATAAATACCCAGCTACAGGACATTAATGGGGACTTCCAACTTCGGTAAAACTTGTCACTTTGAAGACACTTTTACTATTTTCGTGAATAATCATTGGGATCCGAGATTGACTTTGGCATCAGAGGGTCTTCGTGGGGAAGATTCCCGCGAGCCTTCTAACACATTTTTTGAGCATCAACAGGGGTCAAATCCTTGCGGCGGACCTAGCAGCGAAAGTATAGTCTTGCGGTGAACCTAGCGACGAAGGTAAAGTCTTGCGGCGAACCTAGCGGCGAGGGTAAAGCCTTGCGGTGAACCTAGCCGCGACAGCAAAGTCTTGCGACGAAGCTTGTGGCAAAGGCTAGTGGCAAAAAGGCTTGTGGAAAAGGTTAGTGGCAAAGTCTAGTGGCAAAAGCTTGTGGCGAAGCTAATGGCCAAGGCTAGTGGCAAAAGCTTTTGGCGAAGCTAGTGGCCAAGGCTAGTGGCAAAAGCTAGCGGCGAAGGCTAGTGGCAAAGGCTAGTGGCAAAAGTTAGCGGCGAAGGCTAGCGGCAAGACCTTGTGGCGAAGCTTGTGGCAAAGCTAGTGACAAGACCTTGTGGCGAAGCTTGTGGCAAAGTTCGTGGCGAAGCCTTGTGGCGAAGCTAGTGGCAAAGCTAGCGGCAAGACCTTGTGGCGAAGCTTGTGGCGAACCTCGTGGCGAAGCTGGTGACGAGAGCTAGTGGCGAAAGCTAGTGACGAGAACTAGCGGCAAATCCTTGCGACAAGCATCCTAACGGCAACCTCCCTTGAAGCAACATCTCTTACGGCAACCTAACTTCACCCGACATCGAGCTCGAGTGGACCCCACATCATAAATTTTAATTGTTGTATTTTGGCAACAACACCTAGAATCAGGGGTGCTGAATGCGTGAAATTAGATTACGAGCCAAAAATGCTAAAAGCACAAAATGGTCTAGGATAACTCGAAATCAAAGGCGATGGATGTGTGAGAATAATCAAGCATAACTTGAAGTCGAAATGCACAAAATGGATGAGACTAAATTAAGATAAAAAAAATATAAAAGTGCAAATTCATTATCAACAAAAAAACTAAAGAGTAGGGGAGCAAACGTTTGTCCCATGTTCATAAAGGATTGGGGAGTTGGTGCGATGACTCGTTAAAGCCAAAAGACCGGGGGAGTGGCGATGCGATCTCCCTCAATGGAAAGTCCTATGATGGAACAAGTTGCCTATAACAAACTAGGGAGCCATATTACATAGGGCCCTTAGTTCGTCCACCTAAATGCAATCTGGTGATTTACCTAGGATTAAAAGTTGAGAGATGCTCTACCTAAACTTCGTTCATCTTTAACAGTTTAGGCGTAAAAGCTCCTCCCTAAAAGTCCACAAGGGTAATTGGCCACAGTCAACTAAACCTAGATTCCACATAGTTGACATGTCCAACACTGATGACAAGTTGAGGACCAAATGTGAATTCTTAACTCTAGCCTCAATTAGCATGCTCATCATGATTACAAAATCCTTATCACTTCTTGATTCAAGCCTTGCCTTCCCTACAATTAAATGGGGGAGCTGGGGATAAGAAGTATTTTTATTCGAGATGATTGACTTTCATATAACGGTTCATTTATAGAATCGAGGTATGGTACTTTTGAACATCGTCATTCTATCTTAGCCTCAACCTATATGGTTGGAAGATCCGATGAGAGCACATGTAGATAACAAAACACAAAAATTGACTGAAGCGGGGAATGCACGGGAATGATCTAAGGCTCATTACCCAAGAAACTGAACCACAAAAGCATCGAAGCGCAAAAACATGCAAAAACAGAGCTTGAGTCTTAAAACATTTAATGAAAGATGATGAGTGCATAATTTCATATATTTATTTTCCTTACATACGGTCTTTTGGGTGAGTTTATGCCTTATTATGCTGATTTATACTTATTTTTATGGTTAAGACAATTTTGGATAAGTTAGAATAAATTGGACTTTTACTTAAAAAATTTCAATTTTTTAATATTTTGACCTTTTGGGTTTTTTGCAGATTTTTGACCATGTTAGATTTTAAGAACATGAATGAGGTCTTCATAGATTTTGTAGAGGACTTCTTGGGCTTTCCCAAATGGTATTATTTGTCCAAATATGAGTTTGTTTGGACCTCCAAACATTGCTTCAACGTTAGGACCGAAAAGCTAGGCCAAATCCTAATTGAATTAGAATTCTGCCCGAATACTGAATCTTTAAAAGGGCATAACTTGTGCTTATGATGTCCAAATCGAGTTATTCAAAATTCTAAATTCATCTACACATTCTTAATTACAATTCTTAAGAAGGGGCCGAATCCCAAAAAGCTTTTTATTTGACCCAAAACAGGCTCATAATTTACGGGAGTCTAGGAAACCCTAATTTTTTGGCTAATTTTGATTCTTTGTTGGGGCCTATTTAAGTTCTTGATCCAAGCTCGAGAAAAGGGGGATGTCCAGGAAGAAAAAGAGGCAAAGAAGCACATCCAAGAGGAGGAAGAAGCATCATTTTTATATTTTATCTTTTTTTTTGTGTTCTTTCTCTCATTATGTGTGGCTAAACTTTGGTTTTTCGGTAGAAGGATATTTTGAAGCCATGGTGAAGAACACTGTGAGATCCGTTAAAATTTTTTTCCACAAATTTAAAAATCAGAATTTTCAAATCATAACTCCTTCTCATGCAATTCTCAATTGAACATGAACTCATAATTAAAAGGAAAACACTACCAAACTAAAAAGAACTAAGCACACTCACATCATGTTTGCATATCCATACAAACTTCTTAATTAGATTCATAGACTTTGCAACTAACATAAGTAATTCATGCTTAACCAAACCTAAAATCATCCCCTTGTGAGGAAGAAGCATCATTTTTGTATTTTCTCTTCTTTTTGTGTTCTTTCTCTTATTATGTGTGGCTAAACTTTGGTTTTTCGGTAGAAGGATATTTTGAAGCCATGGTGAAAAACACTATGAGATCTTTTTGAGTTTATTTGCAATTTGATTTTCTCTTGAATATTCATATATCTTCTGATTTTAATGTTTATGACTATGTGTTTTGATTGCATAGATGACCGCTATTCAATTCTTGATGCATGATTAATTGCTAGCTTGAATACCAAATTCGTAATTGTTTGGTCTTTCTTGCATAAGTAGCAACTAGGGTTGATGATTATGGACAAGTTTTCGTTCAATTCCTAAGGAGTACATGTGCTGAATTAAATAAACTGAGCTTGTGTGTTTATTGTTCAGATTTGGTCTTGTTTCCACAAAGTTTAATGCTACATTTGAATTAAATTCTAGAGAGTTTGTTCTAGGGTTATTTGAAGGAATGGTTAATTGAAGAGCTTGTTTTAATTAATTAAGAAGTAAGGGAAACATTGAATGAACAGAGCTTGTTGTTCTTTCTAAGGCCAAGTAATCAAGGAAAATTAGTGACTTTGGCATCAATGATCAGTGTCATAACCATTGGTGGATAACCTCCTTCTATCGGAAGCGTTTCTATTGATTACTTTAATCTTTTTACATTTTAATTTACCTTATTAATTTAGAATAATATTCTGTTTTTAATTGTTTAAATTTCAAAATTCAAAATCCTCCAATTGTTTCTTCTATTTATTTTAAGTTTTGAAAGTAATAGATCTAACCAATCCCTGTAGATACGACATTGCTCATCACTATCACAATTTACATTTTTAAGAGTAAAAATTTATTATTTGTTGGATTTGACACCCACCAAAAGAGAAGTAAGATATGCCATACCACACTTTATTCTTCCAATTTGAGAAACTCGAATGAAAGAGTGGGAAGCAATTGGTGTGTCATGAGAAAAAATATTGAAAATAAATTAATAAGCAGATCAACCCAGCTTAATCAGGATGACCCGATGACAAAAGGCCTCGCCAGAGATCAACAGCTAGTGACCGACATGGCTCATAGGTTAGTAAAGGAGACCACGAAGGGTCTCTGCAAAAGGCATTGGTCACGAGAATGCCACAAGAGCCACGAGCAATGCTAAAGTAGTGAAGGTCGTGAGCTTCAAAAACGGTTGCAGGCTTAAAGACAATCGTAGGCTTGCGAGGCGATGTTGAGATGGCTACGGGCTTGCGCCGTAAGAAGAAGACGGCCACAGGCTTGCGACTTGAGGCTAAGACGGTTGTGGGCTTGCAATGCGAGACAGAGATGGTTGCGGGCTTGTGACTCGAGGCAAAAATGGTCGTGGGCTTGCAACGTGAGGAGGAGACGGTTGTGGGCTTGGAGATGGTCATGAGAATGCAACGCGAGGCTAAGATAGCCTCGGGCTTGCTAAGCAAGGTGGAGATGGCCTCGGGCTCAAAGATGGTTGCGGGCTTGCGGCATGAGAAGGAGATAGTTGTGGGGGGCACACCCTAAAGTCACCCAAAGGGGCATGCGGGTTACCCCGCAACCTTAGAAGGCACAAGGGTGACCCCTAGGCTTCAAGAGGCATGAGAGAGGCCCTATGGCCCCTCGACCTCTCAATACTTGCAGGAAACTCCCACGACACCTCATTTCCCCAAAATGACGACACCATCACCAAAGCATTTCCTCAAATACCGGGGAATGGGGGGGGAGTCACGCACAACGCGGAAACTAGATAACTTCAACATTCGAAAATCCTTTCAAGAAAAAGGATAGACAACCATCTATAAAGAATTTTATCTCCAAAAAGGTAAGATAAATGTCATCTATAAAAATCCTAATTCTAGGTAACCAAATTAGGAAAGATCATGATAGACACTATCTGTTAAGAGTTCTAATCCTAGACTATTTCATATTACTTTATGTTCCTCTATAAATAAGTAGACATTCAACCCAAAAAAGGTATATCTCTAATACTGATATAAATATTATTTTTGGATTTTTATCACTCTTAGTGTCTAACATGAGTATTTGAGTATTTACGTGAAGACCCTGTCGTGTCATCTAATTGTTTTCTTCCTTGTATATTCAAACAACTTAATTATGATATTTTTCGTTAAATAAATTTATTATTATATTTTGATAATAATAATTAAAATAACGGCAATGGTAGAGCAGCGGCTTTAGCAAGAGTTTCTTTTCATTATCTTTTTGTCTTTAATAGAAAACGCACACAGAGGCAATCGAGGTTTGAGAGGTAAACATAGGGCTAGGAGTGTGATGGCGGTGTGGAACGTCACGTGGACAGTTGCTTGGTTTCCCGTCCATACAAATGCTTTATTATTTGTTCTTTGTTTTCTTCCTTTCGAAAAAAAAGAAAAGAAAAGAAAAGAAAAGAAAAAACGAAAAAAGCTCTGCTAATGTATAGCAGAGAGAGAGGGTTGAAAGGGATCAATACAAACTGCAAATGCAACCGCAACGCAGGAATTAGAAGAAGAAGAAGAAGGAGGAGGAGGAGGTTGATATAAACCTCTTTGAACCCTTCCTTGTTGGTGATTGGCATATTAATTGGTCAGGCTCTGCGTTGCCATGGCTACAAAGCTTTTTGTGCACCCAGCAATCCCACCAGCTTCCCACCCAATTCTTACAAAGATGACGACGACGAGAGCTCAAACACATTCAATTCTCACAACGAAGAAAGGTCCTTCTTCTGTTTGTTTCAGATTCAAAGCTCCTGCACAACAACATGGTTCGGGCAGCTTGGTCGGAAGTGGAGAGGAAGACGAAGACACTGCTGCTGCTACTACTACTGCAGACTCATCATCATCTCTTCCCTCAACCCCAACCCAAATCAAAGCACACCTTTACCAACAATTGCAAGGTAATACATTCATACCCGCGTTAATTTTTTCATCCAAAACCTAAAAGAAAAACGAAAGAAGAAATTCCCCTTCCTTTCACAACTTAAATGTTGCGTTGAAGTCATAATTTTGTTTTGTGGGTATTTAATTTAAATTCATGTGTTGAATTGGGGAAAATGCTTCAAAAAAGGCATCAACAGAGGCATCTTCGGAGTTCCAATCGCAAAGAAATCTGAGATTGAAGCTTCCGTCAGGCTCCTTGAATCTACGAACCCAACACCAGAGCCTACCCGTTTTCTGGAGAAGGTGAACTTGGTTTCGTGTTGAGTCTACGCATGAATTTATTTGTGTTCAATCTTTGTGGCTGAGAATTTATTCTCGATGTTGTTTTCTTCCTGTAAACTTGGAAGGTGGGAGGATGCTGGAAGCTTATTTACAGTACCATAACAATACTGGGCCCCAAAAGAACGAAGCTTGGATTGAGAGATTTCATCAGTTTGGGGGATTTTTTCCAGACCATTGATGTCACCGAGGTATACATCTTCTCATACAGCTCCTTTTTCCTTTCACTCTGTATTTAATTAAAAAGGGTGTCGCAATGTGCAAAACCTGCTGCTTTGTGAGGGTTGCAGAGGATCGTCTTTGTAAGTGGCTTTGTAGGGGAAAAAAAAGAACGAGACAAGTGCAATATTAAGTGAAAATTTGGGATGTTTTTACAGTTCTGAATTTTGTTTTCTGCTCAAATTTTCAATATAGAGGATGGGTAGTATTCAATTATACCGCATAATAAAATGGTGATTCTTGAACTAATCTTCAATTGTTGTTGGTGGGAAAATGGAGGGCAAAGCAGTTAATGTCGTCTTGTTCAATGTGAGAGGTTTGAATATCTTCAATGGACAGCTCGAAATTGAAGCCTCCTTCAAGATTGCATCCAAATCAGTAAACTCTCAACTTCGTTCTCTTCTCGTTTTATCCATTCCCTGAACAGATTCAATTGAGTTGACTTGCGATCAAATAACCCTAAACCAAACTTCTTCCTAATCTTTCACAGAGAGTTAATATTAAGTATGAGAAGTCTACGATCACCCCTGACCAGGTATGGAAGTTTCAAGAAAATACACATTTAGACAAGAGCTTAAGCTGAATTATTACATCTTGTCTGTGTTTGGAAACCATTATGCAGTTGATGAATGTCTTTCGGAAGAACTATCAAATTCTTCTTGGCATCTTCAATCCAGAGGGATGGCTCGAAATCACGTATCCTTCTTCTATCTTTGCAATCTTGAAAAATAAAGAAAACAAGCCTTCAGATTCATTCGTGTTATTTTGGGTTTTACTAGGATTTAATATATAGACAAAGACTGGTTCCTTAACTGGGGCTGCACACAGATATGTTGATGATACTCTGAGAATAGGGAGGGATGATAAGGGCAACTTCTTTATACTAGAGAGATATGAGCACAACAGGAGCTGAAGAGGAGCAGCTTCATTGTTTGCTTTCAACAGGAGGTCTAACTTTTCGATCTTGCCACGATGTAGTACAGATTCATTTCTACTGCATTGGAACACAAGTGGGATCATATGCTTAAAGATGCATGTATTTTAAGGCCAATGCAAACTTCACTTATGAATTGGAAAAGAATGATGATGACAATAACAACATCCAATTCAATTCCATGAAATAAACACTCCTTACTTGTGGTTGCATCGCATGTCTGGGTTCTCTTGACATTCACATGTAGTAATACGTATAGTGTATTTTCAGTTAAATATGTGTCAAATTCCATATATTTTCTAATCATTCTTGTAAGTTCAGATGACTTTTCAAACTCTAATGAATCTGTAACTGGTTTTTTTGTTTTTTTTTATACATATTTTTTAAGAATAGAATTTCAAGAACTTGATTTTTACATTCATTTTTGGATACATAAATGCTACTATACATATGATGATACATATTGTCAAACCTCTAAATTCATGTATGTTAAATTAATTTCAAGAACAACTTTGGCTTTTGGCTTAACCTTGAAAACTATATAAAAGGAGACCTAGGTTGTTGAAGGCGTCCAAATCTAAAAGCAAATCTTCGACTTTCTTATTCCATCATCTTTGTGGTTTGCAACTTTGGGGCAATTTGCCAAAGGTTATTACAATATGTTGTAGCATAACTTTTGGGGAAAGATGATGTTCTCTCGGAGGATGTTCTTAATCTCCCTTCGAGGGAAGATGTCATTCTCCTAGAGAAGGTTTTGCTCCTAGAAAAGGCCATTCTCTCAGTTGTTTGGGAATCACGCATCATGTTCACGAGTTTGAGTCACTCTTTTGGGGGACGACAACCGAGATCTACTCCTTGACAAGCCACATGTAGTAAAGAACTTGTTATTGCCCCATGCAATAGCAGCTCACCTCAAGACATTCCTTCTCTTAGAGGATTCACTAGTTTCATACTCTTTAGCAGGGGAAGGAGGGAGGGGGTTCCTTCTAAGCCTAATCCATTCTTAACCAGGGACAATTTTGTGCACACCTCATGCATGTGTACCACGTGTCCCACTATCGACATCTTAAGGGGTATTTATACCCCCTTCCTTTCATTTATAGATGGATCCTCTTCAATTTCTAAAAGGATAATCACAACTAAAATACCAACCTCATGTACGTAAGCTTAAACATGCCATTAAGTTGCTTACCCATATGGAAGAGTAGCCATTTCGTCTCTCGGAAGACTTTCGATTTGCTTATGTATGACAATCACGACTTATATTAAGTATTGGAGGGCCCGTATAGGAGGAATCTCCGCATGCCTTCTAATAGTGTTCTGCCTTGCAATTGCTCTATCCCAAATAACAGAGCTCTTTCCCATATAGCTTTCCATCTATCACCTTTTTCAACAATATTGCTGTTTGTTTGAGCCCGTAATTGCTTCTTCAAAAGACCTAAGCCAGTCGAGCTCTCTCTTAGACAACAATATTTTCCTTTCTCCTGCTCTAGTGGTCACCTCAAGTTTTGTGTCTGGCTCCACCTTGGCCTAACTTTCCCTTGCTATAAATTTTAATTATTATATTTTTGACAACAATAATATGACGCCACCTATGAAAAGGATAAAGAGTCAAATTTAATGGCAAGAACACAGTCAACTCGTGCCAGAGAATAACAACCTTGTAGAGATGAAGCCACTAAGATAAGAGTGAGTTTTCCTAGAGAACATGACTCGGTTCCTTCTCCAGGACAACGTTCATCTTATCGAGTGCAAATCCTCCCAGACGAATAAGTGCTCCTCTCAGACAATGCTCTATTTCTCTGTGTCAAAGATGTGGGGAACCCAAGGTTAGCTAGCAGTAATCTCCATAGCAAGGTTGGCAGTATGGGCTAACAGTTCATTGTTTCCTCGGCTAAAGAAGATGTTCTCTCAAATAACATAGACGTTTTCTCGGGTAATATCCCACCCTTATTGAAGTACAAGATATGCATTCCCCTTGACACTCTGTAGCTCCTAAGAGCAACCTTTAAGCACCTACAAGGGTGCCGAGACCCTAGGGAGGATGAATACCATCTATTGTCTCCCTTGTGGAATATCAAGAGCTAAAGAAAAGTTATCATGATCAGTTGAAAAAGAGCCATGAAAAGAATACCAAAGCTTTAAAGGACTTAATTGATTTGTTACAGGTCCTTTTGCCTAAAGCTGAACTACCTCCGTCAGTTAGGCATTTGGCTTCCGGAGGGAATAATACGCAATCACCTTTAAGAAGGTTGTATATGCCTACTTAGAACCCTCAAGAGCTGTAGCCCTACAAGCCTACCCTTGAAGAAATATTGGCAGAAAAGCATATACATACAAGAAAAGCTATTGCCCAAGATAAGACCATAGAAAACACAACTTCCAAGGGCAATAGAAGTCCAATTAGGGCTATTTGTTTGAAGCCTACTGAGGCTACTTCACAGAATCCTCTAAGCTTATTTGAATCATTTGAAGTAAAAAGGATTGTCGAAGAAATCCTCGAACAAAAGAGGGTTGCAACTCCCTATGGTGACATGCATAGAAGAAAGGTTCCTTTCTCTGTTGACTTGTTGAGGTGGTCACTCTCTTCGAGATTTAAGATTTCGCAACTACCCATATATTCTGGGAATGGGAATTTTGACCACCATGTGTAGCAATACTAATTCCTCACTCCCTTACATGGGTGGGATAATGAGACTATGCCTTACATATTCCTCTTGACCCTAATGGATCATGCTCATGTGTGGTTCAATGAGTTGCTAGAAGAGTATATTGCTTCCTTTGATCAGTTGTAGAAGGAATTCATCATAGCTTTTGTTATCAATTCCCCTAGGAAGAAAGATCCCACATACTTGCTTAGAATTTGTCAAAGACCTACTAAGATGCTGAGGCAGTATATTGATTGCTTCAAGAATGCCACCTTGAAAGTACATGAGCTTTAGGTGGGTATGGCAGTTATGACGCTTCTCCAAGGCACTACATTTGTGCCATTAAAGGAGTCCTTTGCCTTTGACCAACCAACATCATTAACTGAATTGCTCGCTCACGCCAATAGGTTCATAGTGCAAATGGAAATCCTAAATAACTCTGTCATCTCAAGTGAGAAAGAAAGAAAGAAAAGAAAGAGAGCCATTAATGAAAGGTCTATTATGGCTAAGATGAAAACTCGTAAAACTGAGAATTTTGCCAAAATGTTGTTTTAGAGTTTTACATATCTGTCCTGTACAACATTTCTTTCTTCTATGGGCCATACTGGATTGATTAGTTTTCCTTGTCATTCTAATAAATAATTGGGCAACAACCCAAATGTATTTTGTAAATTCCATGAATATTAGGGTCACTCAACTTAGCAATGTCGCGATTTGACGAATCAAATTGAATACCTAATTTGTGAATGCAAATTGGATTTGTACATCCTTGATTGGCCAAGGTAGCCGCAAGATCGAAAAAGAGGGCCAAGGCAGGGTAATCGAAGACAATCTCCCAAGCCTGGTTGTGTTAATCAAAGGAGGAAGAATGATGATGGCAATCACTAAAAGGGGAGAAACCTTAGCAAGTCCAATGAATAACAAACTCACTTAGGAGAGAATCCATGTCATTTTTGGAGAGGAGATAATTGCCCGTGATTCTTCATCAGCTCAAAAAACTTATGCTTGCTAGGCCTTACATGTGGATTTGGTGGCTCGTGTTGAAAAAGATGAATAGTCTATCACATTTAGTTCTACAAACTAGGGTGATGTTTTAATACCACATGATGACCCTCTTGTCATCTTAGTGGCGATTGCCAATCATCCTATTGAGCACATTTTTGTAGATAGCGGTAGTTCCATTAATCTTATTTATTGGAACTATTTTGAACAAATACACATTGTGTATGATTGCTTCAAACTCGTCTCTTCTCCTCTGTATAATTTTATGAGGAAGGCGATACCTATTGCGGGATTTGTACAGCTCGCAAAACTTTGGGCACTCATCCCTAAAGTATAACCCACTATGTTAATTTCATGGTAATAAGAATATAGTCCACTACTTATAATGTGATTCTTGGAAGGTCTCTGATAAATAATATGAGGGCAGTCATTTCCCCAAGCCATCTACTAATGAAATTCCCAACCTCTCATGGAGTTGGGCAAGTAAGGGGTGACAAAAAAAAGGCCCAAGTTTCCTATGTTTCTTTCATTAAAAGCTCTAAGGGCAAAGAAGTGGTAGTTACAATCGAAACATTATCCATTACCGACTAAGCCACGATTAAACCATAGCTAGTTATTGAGTCTTATATTCTGAATGTTTTACCGATGACTGCATTGTACCAAAACTTTAATGTCCTCCTATGTTATGTTCTCCTAAGCTTATTAATATATTTTGTATATATAGAAATTATTTTATTCTTGTTTAGTATATTGCTCAAGGATATGTTAAGCTTATATGGATAAAATATATATTGAGGTTGCCTTGAGAATATTTAAAGCTAAGGAACCTTAATAGGTTTATCTTTTAGTTTGATTTATCTCTAAATGTTCTCATATGTGTTAAACTTGTTTTAGCCATATACTTTATTATTATATCTTTTAATTGTCTCTTTTTTGGATTATCCTAAAGATAATGCATGAGTGTTTTGTGGCAGCATTACTCAATGTTTAAGAGTAATGTGTCATATATTTCATATATGATATTTAAGTGTTAAACATCAAGATTCTTGAGTAAATAATCGTATACTCAAGTGATGATACTTGAGTTTTGATTATCTTATCCTTTCTGTTAAGGTTGTGTTAAAAAACTTTAATATGCTTATGTGTGATCAAGTTTGTTTTGTTTATTATTTGTCAATATGCTTGTTTTGTTAAGAGCTTGCTCTAGGATCTCAATGTATATCTTAAGTATCCTAATGCATTAGTGTCATGGATAAATGTCATATATCCTCATGACACTTGAAGTAAACTTAAGGTTGGAAAATATCTTAAGTGTTCTAAATATGTGGAAGTATTTTCTCAAATTTAGTAGCAATGTGATCATCTTTGCTCTTGAGTAAATGTATATATGCTTAGGCAAGTGATTTTAAATTCTAATTCATAAAGCTTAAGTTATCTATTTAAATCATATTCTTAAGGCTCTCAATGTTATAAAATTTAATAAAAAAATATTTAAGATTTTATTAATTGAATGCTTGATTGCTTTGATTCAAGTATTTTTAAGATTGTTGATTTCAAGCAACATTTGGTTAAGCTGCTAAAAATCCATTTTCTCAGGCGTATAGTTAAGTGATGGTTAGTCACTCGAGTAAAAATGTAGATGCAATTAAGTGGTGCTATCTTAATGCATCTAGATATAGCTAGAACAAGTTTTGAAAGAATTTAAATGTTGTATCTTTTCCAAATAATATTTCCTAGTGTTGCTTATGTTTAGGTTCAATGCATTTGAGTAATAAAATTCTAAATTTTCTATCTTTCAAGAATTACTCAAAGTATGCATTAGTAGTATTTGTGTATGATGGCTTAGAGCTTAAAGTATAGAAATCACGTATGCTTTGTTCAGCCTATATGTATTCTTGTTTTGATAAGTATGATTGAAAAATCATGATGTTTAAGCTAGTGCATCTTTATGATATATGATGTGTTATTGGGTGATATATATTATGCTCAACATATTTGCAATATTATATATGTTTTATTTCAGTTAAGTAGCAAGTATATTATTTAACATATTTCTTGTGAGCATGTTTCATAAAGTTATCATGATGCATCTTTATGCTAGTCAAAGCCTTGGAAACAATGAGGCTGCCTGATGATGATGATGATGAAAAATTGTTTTATGTGGGAGGCCAACTTTCACCCTAAGAAAGGCAAGAAATTGTTCAATGCTTACACGTCAGTGTTGACATTTTTGCATGGACATTTGTCGACATGCCTAGGATTGATCCTAAGGTGATCTCTCATCATTTAAACATTCGGTCAGATGCTAAGCCTATGAAGTAGAAGAAGAGAAACATTGCCCCTGATAAGCTCAAAGCCCTTGAAAAGGAAGTTAATAAACTTACGGAGGCTGTATTTATTCGTGAAGTCTATTATCCTGATTGGTTAACCAACATTATTATGGTAAAAAAGGCCAATGGCAAATGGCATGTATGTATAAACTTCATCGACCTAAATAAAGTATGCCTAAAGAATTCATATCTACTGCCCCACATTGATTATCTTACGGATGAAACGTTTGGCTATGAAATGTTAAGTTTTTTGGATACCTTTTCGAATATCACCAAATTCGCATGTACTCGCCAGATTATGAGAAAACCTCGTTCATCACTGAAAAAGGCACCTATTGTTACAATGTTATGCCGTTTGAGTTGAACAATGCCAGGGCCACTTATTAGTGGATGGTGAACAAAGTTTTCAATGACTTGCTGAGAAATACCATGGAAGTCTACGTTGATAACATGATAGTTAAAGTTGTTATAATGAGTAGCACACTGACAAGTTTTCCCAGGTATTCGTGGTCTTCAAGAAGTATAATACGCAACTTAACCCCACCATGTGTGCTTTTAGCATCTACTCGGGCAAATTTTTTGGATATATGATAACACAATAGGGAATAAAGGTTAATCTAGAGAAGATACAAGCTATCCTTGACATGTAGCCTCCCTCATTTGTTAAAGAAATTCAATGGCTAAAAGGATAATTGGCAACCCTTAATTGATTCCTTTCCAAATTTGCCAAGAAGACCTTACCCTTCTTCCAAGTGCTAAAAGAAGGGACAAATTTTTAATGGAATGAAGATTGCCAGAAAGCCTTTCAAGCTTTGAAGTTATACTTAAAAGGAAATCCCACTGTTGATTCGACGTAACACTAGGGAACCTCTTTACATATATTTGGGGGTTAACAATGCTGTTGTCAATGCTGTTCTATTGAAGAAAGTTGATCAGATAGATCACCTTATTTACTATGTCAGCAAAGTTTAGTAAGGGGTTGAGGCATGCCACTCTTATATTGAAAAAATGGCTCTAGCACTTGTTGTGGCGGCAAAGAAGTTAAGACTATTTTCAGACTCACTCAATCATTGTCTTAACTAACTAACCTCTAAGACAAATTCTTCAAAGATCAGAATGCTCAGGTGGATTAACCAAATGGTCCATCAAGCTTACTAAATACTGTTAATTTATGCCCTACAACTTAAGTGTTAAGTTGTACTTGATACACTAAGACTTGATGTCGTTAATGTATATTCTATAGCTTAAATGTTAAGTTGTATTTGATTTATTAAGATTTGATATTGTTAGTATATGGCCTATAGCTTAAGTGTTAAGTTGTACATCATACATTAAGGTTGGATATATTAATGAGTAATATATCTATTTGTTTTATGTTCGTGATTTTCAATTGGCGCATCTTTGTTTTGTATATTTAATTATATAGGATGCCTAAAGACAAAGTGCCTAGAGATACTCTGTGTAGAAAAGAATTAAAGTGCGACTTTAATTGTAAAGTCTTTGATACACACAAGAGTATACCTTAAAGCGTTCTTAGTCAAAAGTATCATTGAGATGGGACATCAATGACAAAAAGAGATCGTTGTGCTATATCATCACCTTAGGTAAGGTGGTAGTTGATTTTATAGACCATGGGCATTAGATACCTAAGCTATTACACGGGTGCTTGTTGGAGAACAAGTTCACTAGATAGTGACCTGACTTTAGGATTCCAAATGGATCTTACAAAGAGTGTCTAAAGAAACCTCTTATGGCGATTATGCAAGTGATCCTTCGACTTGATATTACCATAGTGCCTTGCATGTGAATTCGTATACTTTGACATTGTTATAGAAGCATCTTAATAAGGGGTGTGAGTGCAGCAGTGATTGGGTATGCCATGAAGCATGCAAAGGCTATGAGTGGTCAAGATATGATTCATCGACCCCTGTTGAGGGGAGATATGTCTCATGGGCCATTTGGTGAAAGATGACTTGAAGTCTGTGGCCATAGCTGGATGTTGATCCAAAGGAAGTTATACTTTTAAGAGACCAAAGAATATCATGATCGAACTGAAAAGGGATTGACACTCTTTCCATATCCTTGTTTGATCGAGACACTTTAAACTAATGAATAGATTGAATTGCATGGGAAGACCACCATTGAAAGGTAGTGATCCAACTTGATCCTTCTACCAGTTAGGGGCCATGATGGGTTGCTAGACTCTGCTCTTATTCTACGGCTTTTGAGAAAGGTCATTGCCAACATAAGTAGAAGCCTAATGGGTCGCACGCATAAGGGCAAACATCACTAAGTAATGGCTGACTTGTTTAGGGTTTGAGGAAACCCTTGTGAAGAGCTAAGATAAATAGAATCCATAAATTAGGTTTGTCAAATTCCACCTAAAATCCTAGTTGGACTAGGTTACCAAATTGGGCCTTAGGTTTTGGTGGAAATTGGAACCTAATTAATTAGGACTTTATTTATGGACTAACCTAAGGCTATTGGGGTGAATAAGGAGCTTAATGGACTATTTTAAAGTGTTAAAACTAAGATCCAAATAGGTTGTTTTAAAATGTTTAAAACATAAATTCCAAAAGGACAATGAAAATAAAGGTCCAATACTATGTTTTAAAGTGTTTAAAACATGGGCTTAAAATATCATGTGGCCCAAATCTCATTAATTAGGATTTGTGCCTAAGGGCTATAAATAACCCCTATGTGGTTCTTTCTAAGGTGCCTTTAAGCCATTTATTCCATGTAACATGCATGTGAGAGAGCTCCCACGCCGCTCCTTTTTGAGCTACCACTTTTCAAGCCTTAAGAAGCCACCTCCTTGGAGGTTCTTGAGGTTTCTTGCTCGTGTGGACACTGTTAGAAGCCAGACACCTAGACGACTTTGTGATCGCTTCCATCAAGTGTTGGTTTTGAATCTTCACTTCAAGAGGTAATTCTTGGCCCTCTCATCTGTAATCTATTCCCTTGGAAAGATCCTGAAGGAATTTATGATTAAAAATTTTTAATTTTTCGCTACACTTATGATCCATAAATTCCTTAAAATAAGATATCCACTTTGAGTGCTGAAAAGCTATTAAGGGAGAGGCTTTTGTAGACTTCATTATGGAATGAACTAATACCCCAAACACTATAGCCAGTACAATCATCGAATGGATGCTCTTTGTTAATGGGCCGTTAAGTACACAAGGAAGTGGAGCTAGCATTGTTCTTATCTCTCCCTAAGGTAAAGTTCTCGAATACTCATTGCGTTTTACCTTCTCAAGCTCAAATAACATCACAGAATATGAAGCCCTCATTGCTTACTTACATCTTACTAAGAAGCTTAAAGTGCAAAAACTGACAACCCATAGTAACTCCTAGCTCGTTGTTCAACAATTCTAAGGCTTATTGTAATACCCGAAATTTCATGGTATTAAAAATAAATAAATTTTGATTATTTTGGTAGGACCTCGGGTGGTCCGAGAAGGCCAAAAGTCAATTTCGAGTAATTAATTATTAAGAATTGCCAGATTGGCAGCTAGGAGTGCCTCAAGACTTGGATGTCCAGGGAAGAGGGTAAGAGATTGATGAGCGTCTTGAGATGAGGCCAATGACGCTGGTGGCAGTCCGACCGAGAATAATTTTCGGAATAAATTCTGTATAAGCCTGAATGGGTGCCAATACCGAATGGTTGTAGGGGACCTCCTGGAAGCTGAGGGGACCCTAGGGGTGGTTCAGTTTTCTGAGTAAGGCAACCCTTAAATGTTTTCGGGTCGAATAAAGGTCCCGTGCAGGCGCATGGACGAAGTCGATATTCCCGAGTAGCGATCGGTTATTAATTTTGATAAATCGAGATTTTGTGTGGCTTGTGGGTAATTAATTAAAATCTTGGGAGGGTCCAAGTATAATTATTAGAATTCCAAAAGTGCAATTAATGTTTCCTTAGGTGGAATTATGGAATACTTGAAGGATTAACGTGTAATTAAATTATGTATGTATATGCATATATATAGGCATGAGGAAGCTTCCTCGAAGCTTCCTCGTGTACGCCTCTGCCATTTTTGAAATGGCCGAGACAGAGAGCTCGCGAGAGAGGGAGAGAAAGCATTGCAAGAGAATGCGAGATCGAGAGAGAAGAGGCCGGATGAGGTCTGGCCGGGGACCCGAGCAGTACCCAAGGATGTAGCGGCCATGGCTGGCCAGCCATGGAGGCCGAGCAGAGCAGCTAGCAAGCGATGGTGGCTTGGGAATAAGCTGAGGCGGCTGGTGGGTCGCGCGAGCAGCGGCTGTAGTCGGTGATGGTGGCGGAGGCTACTTGGTGCGGCGGTGAACGCGATTGGGTCTTGCTTGGAGGGTCTGGCCGAGGCGTTGCAGCGAAGGCTGCTGTTGCAGTGGTCGAGAGCAACGATGGCAATGGAGGCAGCGTCGGGTGGAGCTGGTTTGCGGTGGCGTGCGGTGGCGCACGAGGCGGCCAGGAGCTCGGCTTCCATTAATGGCGGTTGCAGCGGCATGGCTGGAGCAGAGGCGACCCTCGGTGGCACTGCGTGTGGGCAGCGATGGCGCGATGGAGGCAGCGGACAGTGGAGCCGGTAGCGGCAGAGGCCAAGCGAGTGGCTGGCGGCGTTCGGCGATGGTGTGCGCAGCCGAGTTGCTGTGCGCGGGTGCTTGGGAAGAAAGAAGAAGAAAGTGAATAGTAGCTGTGCGCGCTGGAGAAGAAGAACAGGGGAGAAGAAAGGAAAAAAAATAAAAGAAAAAAGGAAAATAAAAATAAAAAGGAAGAAAATATGGAAAATGGGAAATATAGCCGAAAATTCCAGAAAAATTGGGGAAAAGTTCTGGAAATTAATTTGGGGCCCGAGAAGCGTGCTGGAGGCCGAGAATGAGATTTAGGTGCAAGGTTTACGGCCAAGGAGGCAACGTCGGATGAGCGTTTTCCCGATGTCTTCTCCAAAATTAATTGAGGTAATTCTTCCCTAGTTAATTTCATTACATGAGATAATGAATTGTGTAGTATTGGTTGGATTAAACCCTGTGTTGGGGTTATTTGAAGTTTTGTTGATGGATGATTTTGGTGATGTGCGGCATAGATGAGGGCATTGGTTGAATGCCGGATGTTAATGGAGTTGAGTTTTGTGTGTTTGTCTCTAGGTTCGACCGGGAAGGCCATGATCCTAGAGGAACTTGAGATCAGGCTGGAATTCGTGCCGAGGCAGAGATGAAGCTTCGAGCCAAGTAAGGGATGGCCCTATGTGGAGGTGGCCTTGCAAGTTGGTAAATGTGTTTGATAATATTTTTATGTTGCATTTGCATGTAATGGTTAACACTTGCGTGATGCGAGAGCTAGTGGACCTGTGGCCATATGGAGGACTAGTGTGGTAGGGGCTGATAGGTTGATGCCTCAAACCTTAGTGGGTTGTGAGGATGTGTGAGCCTAGCCTCATTTGCATGCATTTGGCATACATAAATATGATTATATTCATATTTACATGCATTGCACCCTTACTGAGTTTTTATGACTCATGAGGTTTTACCTCATGTGTAGATGATGCAAGTCCGGATGCAAGCAGGGATGGCGCCGGGAGGCCGTTGTGGCAACTAGATGTGTTGCCCGAGTTATGTATTTTATTATTGCTTGTATGTAGCCAGGTAGGTGTTGTGTATGTATACCCTTGTGAGTAAATGTATATATTATTGAGCGTAGATGTATCTAATTGTTGTAATCATCAATGGGATAGATGATTGTGAGTTTGCGTGATTTATATGTGGCTTGAGTTGTTGAAGCCAAGTTCGGACCGAGTAAAGACCAGCGAGGTATGTTCTCATAAATCCCCAATACTCAGCGAAATGTTGTTATGCTAGCTTTGTGCCTGGATCACCTCTGACTTGCTATAGGGCGAGCTGAAGAAAGGTGAAGTTCACTCGGGTTTCGGGTCTTGGTCCGCTGAGTTTTTCTTGTTTAAGTTTGGACCGATTCCTGAGTGGAGCGAAGGGAAGGACGAAGCCTAGTTCCCACCTAGGACGTTTCCTGTTGAAACATAGTCCAATCCTTCAGTTGTGGTTCGTCGGTTGAGTAATCCGGTCGATTATTTACCGGTGGCGCCTGTAAGTGGGAGCAGGTCGTTACAGTTGGTATTAGAGCATGACTAGCTATATGAGTGAGGAAAGCTAGCGTGCTTGGGTGTCAGGTGTGGTCGATTAAGTGAGTCGATGATGTCTGGTATGAATTCAAATATAAGTTGAAATGTCCTAGCTGTTGAGTTAGGGTCGAGAACAGTTAATTGTGATCTCAAGGTTTGGATGCAAGATTGATTGATGATCTCAAATGTTGGACATGTGGTCTGAGGACCCTAAGGGATTGGGTCGAGGCGTTGAGACCCGCAATGGTTTGAATGGTATGCTCGGATATACCCGTAAGAGGTATACGGGTCAGGGCAATGAGGAACCGAAAACCCAAGTGTGAGTGTGGTGTTAAGAAACCCGAATTTGGGAATTTTGGGTAATATTAAGTGTTCTAGGGATGAGAGCTCCTTGAGATTGAAGTGTTGAGGCTCGTGTGGGGACACGAAGCCGAAGCACGACTAGTCCGGGCGGGGATTAGTGGAGCGTCCCTATGTCAGGGATTTGTCGAGCATGTTCGAGGGAATAGAGTTGTCCCTTGGAAGTGGTGCAGTAAGGCTTATGCGCTTGAGATAGAGTGAGCTAAAGTGGGTATTAGCTCGAGGCTCAAGGAAAAGATTTGACATCAGGCGATGTGATCGTATTGTTAAGATAATCCCGGAGGGGATGTGCCTAGTGTATGAGTGGACCCTAGTTGGTTTCATGATGAGACGAGGTCTATCCTTGGGAACGATAGGCGTGTGGTAAGTGGACCCTAGCGAGTGTTTGCATGAGATGGAAGTCCCAAGTGAGTCGAGCTGGAATCCAGGGAAATCCAGATTGAGGATTAAAAAGTTGGTCATGTGTTGATATGCGCGTGAGGGCCATTGGATTAGAAGTCCTAGTTATGTGGGGGCCAAGTGACCGTTCATGTGATTGATGGATGAGGGGCTAATCAAAACTCTCGTTATGACGCTTGGGGTCTGGTGGGACGCCTAAGATCGGGAGATGAGAGGTGAATAGACCCTCATTATGAAGCTTGGGGTCGTGATGACGCCTAAGGTCTCGAGACCCTTGATGGGAGACGCGGAGGTCACCCAATGAAGGGTATGAGCGGTGTGTGGCCCGAGGGCGATGAGTTTGTGGCAACAGGACATCCGTGGGCGATGCGCGTGCAAAAAATGTCAACTTTGGATGCCAAATGAGCAGGGGCGTGGCGAGTAAGGTGGAGGCCCCGAATTTAAATTCCAAGTTATGAAAGCCCGTGCGAGGTGTGCAGGAAGGCCAGGCCGGGCGTCGTGACTAAATGCATTATGGGTGTGCAAGAAGAGACGGGAGGTCTCGATTTACCTAGAGGGTAATGGTAGGTGCTCTATGGTTATGAGTGTCGGAGCTTGAGATAGGCTCAGCTTGTCGGTTGTGGATTGGGAGATCGTAGATAATCAAGCTCTAGGATGAGCTGGGTGGCAAAATGAATCATGATGGATTTGGATCCATTGTCATGGAAAGTTGGAGCTTTCAAATATTGATTGAAGGCCATGAGGCATGATCTTGTGGGGTAAGATTATGAGCCCTCAAGAGATGAAGTAGTTTGAGAGTCTCTTAAGAGGTAAGAGATGTAGAGTCCTGAGGAGTGAGACTCATGGTATGAGCTTGAGGTTATCAAGGTAAGGATAACCAAGTAAGATGGCTTTGGTAAGATGGTGGTGGAACCATCGTAACTCGGGAAGGCTTTAAGTACCTTTGATGCTATTGGTGTAAGGCTCGGTGTAACGAATCTGATGCTATGGACCGTGTGGCAGAGGACTAATGAGTTGGCTCACGCTGAAGGCAAGTGGCCCATGGGCCTAAGCAATTTAGTGAACTACAGGTGACGGTCAAAGGCTGAAGATCTGGAGCAGCACCCTAGGAAATTTAGTCTGGTGAGACCGAGAATCTCCTATAAGGGATATGACATTTAGAGTAGTCCTAAAGAGGAATAGTGGAGCACGTTAAGGATCCGATAGATTGTTGTCGAGTAGGACACCTGGTAAGAATAGTGGCTGCGAGCGTGGCAAGGTAGTCATGTTGAGTTCGATATCAGAGGTGTGACTGAAAGACTGAAAGTCACATTACGGGGTGCGAAACAGATCAGAGTGGGACCTGAGCCATGTTGTTGGAAACTGTTGTTGGGCCAGTGTAAGGGAGCCACATGGTAATAATGAGTGGGTGTTGACTCTCCGAAGCACAGGGCAATATGATGGGGAACCAGTGTTGGGCGAGTGTATGGGAGTGACACATGATTGGGTGTTGACTCCCTAAAACACAGGGCAACACAATGACTATGCAGATGGTCAGGGACTAAAGATCTATGAGATGTTTGAGAAAGAAACCTGAGGAAAAGAAACGGATCTAGCGTGGGAATAATGCTACGGTTGACGCCTATCAGGGACGGGTCTAATGCTAGGGACCACTGGATGCAGACGGTTAGTCCACAGGAGGGACTGCAGCCCTCTATGTGGAGTAACTCATCTATAGTGGAGACGATTAGACGCCGAAGACCTGGGGTATGCTGTAGGTTATGCCTGGGCCAGACCTAAAATTCCGTAAGGGTTGAAGTATCATGGTAGTGCCTTTGTTGTCATGGAAGCAGAAGGTATGTGAATCGATTGGGTGATACCTTGTGGTGTGAAAACAAGACATGTGGCGATGCTCCTTGCTAAGGAAGTTAATGCAGTTGTGGTTAAATTTGATCAAAGTTGATCGGGTAAATTGAGATGAGAGACCCGTGTGACCTTGCGGTGATGCAAGAAGATGGGTCGATTGGTGGAGTCGGTGAATGACTCAAGAATGTTACGTAAGTGCCGCGGAGGGCTAGACTTACGAGATGAAAGCCAACCATGAGATGGAATCATCGAAGCATGCAAAAGTTTCAAGTAAAGGGATCTCTAATCTAGTAATGTGAGTGTGGCAGGCTGAACGTGTGGCTGAGGCATGGTTTAAAATTCGTGAAGGCTTGCAATTTCATGGTCTAGTATTAGTCCTGATGTGTCGATGCGAAAATGAGGAAGTATCCTCGTGTAGCACTGGATGGAGTTCCGATTGATGACACAGGATCAGTTGCCAGGTGGTAGCATCTGATGGCAATGATAGGAGCGTGAGGCTCGAGGACTGTGATGTAAAGCCTTATTGATTGACTGTGTACAAAAAGGTTCAGCGGGTCCTTGTGGTTAGACCAGGCGAATTTTGAGAAAGAGATCCAAGGTGATAAAAGATGGTTGGTCAAGAAAAAGTTGTGCCGCTTGAAGGAATGCTACTCCGTAGCGGGAGTTATAAATGGTAGTGTTGAAATGTGGCCTAGGTAGAACTTGAGATGTTCTCCCAAGAAAAGTTGGGCATGGGGCCACAACACTAGATGGACCTCCTAAAGTACTACCACTCTAACAGGATAGATCACTAGGGGAAAGCCAGCGAAATGGCAAGTGCCTGAGTAGGAAGATGAGTCCTATGGCATTGAGTGGAAGTGCGAATTCCACAAGAGTGGTAGGGGTGATTTCCAGTGGGTGGAGTTTAAATCGATGTCATAGTCGATGATTGTAAGTGAAGTGCCTGGAGGAAGGTTGTGTTGGTTATGAGCTGGGCGATCCAGCTAAAGCTAATCGAGTGGGTTAGATGGAAGTTGAGGGCGAATTTGAGATGTCGCCGATGGGTGATGAGAGCTTGAAGGAAGAGCTTATGGGATGAGATTGGTTCCCAGGGATGGTGTTTAGGTGATGAAATCACCTAATAGCTATGAGTGATGCAGCTAGAGGGATGCCTTGGAGTGTGGGCAATTGATGAGATTTAATCTCGTGGTTAAAGGTTGCCGGTTATGAAAGAAAATCAGTTGGTGGAGTCGATTGGTAATCGGTTGGGGGTAGCCGATGGCAACCGAAGACGCCGACCGGTGATAGCGGCAGCAGTAATGCAGCGTTGGCCATGGTTGTGTGGCGTCATGAGAGTAGTCGGTCAGTGGTGTAGGTGGTTCCTGAGTCACGATTGTGGCTGGATGTGGCGCAAAGCAATGGCGAGAGGTCGTCTTAGCTGATGATGATTGCATTAAAGCCAATGTGGACGCTCACTGAGTGGTGTGAGCTGACTGTAGAAAGGTGATATGAGAAAGGCGACCTAAGAATGGGGTCATGCTGGTTGCAATGACCAGTGAAATTCAAGTAGCAGCGAGTCTTTTGAGATGATGTGGTGGTGTCATCGTCGTTGTCAGGGAATTCGTGGCTGTTATGGTGTTGTCCTTGCCGAGGAGGACAAAAGGAACCATTATACATGGTTTAAATCAGGTGTTTATCGCAAATTGAGAATGAACCTGATTTAGGATTGCTGAAAGTTTCGTGCCACAAGAGTAAGAGGCCCTGTCGAGGCTCCAGTGAGATTTGAAAAGTCCCAATGAAATTGAAGCTGGGCGAGTAAATTTGGCTAGAAGATCGCTACAAGAGTGGGGGTGTTACCGTGTTAGCTTGTTGTGGTGCGGACCAAAGGCACGAGTCATCCTACAGGTGCGATGCAATAAGTGATTGCGCAGATGGTAATAAGCCAATCACTTATGCCATGCACCGTGGGTGATGACGAGGGCTGATTAATGGTTCCGCAACCTTAAGCGCAATGGTAGGATCCTTGACTCGCGGTAGGGTTTAATAGCCAAGGTAAGGCCTAGCATGGGGCATGATTGTGAAGGCTGAAATGAGGTGAAGATCTGAAAGGGGTTGCTCAGTAAAGAGTTCCCTGGTATGGGTATGAGACCCCTACTAGCGTGTGATATCAGCTAGTAAGAAAGGCCAAAGTATCTCTGTGTGCTTATGCGAAGAGCTTCTGGTTCGAAGAAGGTTGTGGCCCGAGCATGGTTAAGCTCGAGGTGACAATATAATGGTGTGTGCATCGTTAAGCTCGAGGTGAACTCGGGAAGTGCACATATAGTTGAAATGTGAAATGGCCTGGCATGGTGTTGGGTAAATCGATTATGCATAATCGTAACGTCAAATAAAGGTTGGCTGGTCAAGGTAGAAAACCATGTATGAAATGGTCTAAGTTGGCTGGGTGAGCCAAATGGTTGCTTCCCATATAGTGCTAGCATGGTTAGTTGATCGGTAATGAGAAGTTGCTATGAGGATCAACTCAAGCTGTGCATGCTTGTGATTAATGGCGGTCTGCCATGGTGGCATAGGTGCCAGAGTGTCTTATTGGCACTAGAAGTGACATTGCGGTTGATGGTCAGTGCTAAAACGTTGCTAGTTGGACCAGCGTAAAATCGTGGCCATGTGTGATTGGCAATGGGAAACGTTGCCGCGTGGGATCGGCGTAAAATCGTTGTAGACTGATCGGTGATGCAATGTTCGCGAGTGTTTATTTTGATTGATGGGAAAATGGGAAGTGGACAGTAAAGTGATGGTTCGAGGTAGAGAAAATTTGTCCAGAGATAGACATCGTTGCAGTAAGCATGACCAACGACTAGTGGTGCAGTTTGGCGAGAAGCCAAGGCGGTATTTGGTTGGTGAATGTCTTCAAGAGGCGAAGGACCAAATGCCTAAGTGAAGCCTTGAGATGGGTATAACCTGAGGTAAAGGCGGAGAAATGGTTCGGCTAAGAGATTCTCGAGTAGGGGATTCAGAGAGTAGCCTGAGAATGTGATTGTCTTGGGCAGGAAAGTATAATAAAGTAAATTTCGAGAACGAAATTCTTTAAGGAGGGTGGAATGTAATACCCGAAATTTCATGGTATTAAAAATAAATAAATTTTGATTATTTTGGCAGGACCTCGGGTGGTCCGGGAAGGCCAAAAGTCAATTTCGAGTAATTAATTATTAAGAATTGCCAGATTGGCAGCTGGGAGTGCCTCGGGACTTGGATGTCCAGGGAAGAGGGCAAGAGATTGATGTGCGTCTCGAGATGAGGCCAATGACGCTGGTGGCGGTCCGACCGGGAATAATTTTCGGAATAAATTCTGTATAAGCTTGAATGGGTGCCAATACCGAATGGTTGCAGGGAACCTCCTGGAAGCTGAGGGGACCCTAGGGGTGGTTCAGTTTTCGGGTCGAATAAAGGTCCCGTGCAGGCGCATGGACGAAGTCGATATTCCCGAGTAGCGATCAGTTATTAATTTTGATAAATTGAGATTTTGTGTGGCTTGTGGGTAATTAATTAAAATCTTGGGAGGGTCCAAGTATAATTATTAGAATTCCAAAAGTGCAATTAATGTTTCCTTAGGTGGAATTATGGAATACTTGAAGGATTAACGTGTAATTAAATTATGTATGTATATGCATATATAGAGGCATGAGAAAGCTTCCTCGAAGCTCCTCATGTACGCCTCTGCCATTTTTGAAATGGCCGAGACAGAGAGCTCGCGAGAGAGGGAGAGAAAGCATTGCAAGAGAATGCGAGATCGAGAGAGAAGAGGCCGGATGAGGTCTGGCCGGGGACCCGAGCAGCACCCAAGGATGTAGCGGCCATGGCTGGCCAGCCATGGAGGCCGAGCAAAGCAGCTAGCAAGCGATGGTGGCTTGGGAATAAGCTGAGACAGCTGGTGGGTCGCGCGAGCAGCGGCTGTAGTCGGCGATGGTGGCGGAGGCTACCTGGTGCGGCGGTGAACGCGACTGGGTCGTGCTTGGAGGGTCTGGCCGAGGCGTTGTAGCGAAGGCTGCTGTTGGCGCTGCTGTTGCAGTGGTCGAGAGCAACGATGGCAATGGAGGCAGCGTCGGGCGGAGCTGGTTCGCGGTGGCGTGCGGTGGCGCACAAGGCGGCCAGGAGCTCGGCTTCCATTAATGGCGGTTGCAGCGGCATGGCTGGAGCAGAGGCGACCCTCGGTGGCACTGCGTGTGGGCTACGATGGCGCGATGGAGGCAGCAGACAGTGGAGCCGGCAGCGGCAGAGGCCAAGCGAGTGGCTGGCGGCGTTCGGCGATGGTGTGCGCAACCGAGTTGCTGTGCGCAGGTGCTTGGGAAGAAAGAAGAAGAAAGTGAATAGTAGCTGTGCGCGCTGGAGAAGAAGAACAGGGGAGAAGAAAGGAAAAAAAAATAGAAGAAAAAGGGAAAATAAAAATAAAAAGGAAGAAAATATGGAAAATGGGAAATATAGCCGAAAATTCCAGAAAAATTGGGGGAAAGTTCTGGAAATTAATTTGGGGCCCGAGAAGCGTGCTGGAGGCCGAGAATGAGATTTAGGTGCAAGGTTTACGGCCAAGGGGGCAACGCCGGATGAGCGTTTTCCCGATGTCTTCTCCAAAATTAATTGAGGTAATTCTTCCCTAGTTAATTTCATTACATGAGATAATGAATTATGTAGTATTGGTTGGATTAAACCCTGTGTTGGGGTTATTTGAAGTTTTGTTGATGGATGATTTTGGTGATGTGCGGCATAGATGAGGGCATTGGTTGAATGCCGGATGTTAATGGAGTTGAGTTTTGTGTGTTTGTCTCTAGGTTCGACCGGGAAGGCGATGATCATAGAGGAACTTGAGATCAGGCTGGAATTCGTGCCGAGGCAGAGATGAAGCTTCGAGCCAGGTAAGAGATGGCCCTATGTGGAGGTGGCCTTGCAAGTTGGTAAATGTGTTTGATAATATTTTTATGTTGCATTTGCATGTAATGGTTAACACTTGCGTGATGCGAGAGCTAGTGGACCTGTGGCCATATGGAGGACTAGTGTGGTAGGGGCTGATAGGTTGATGCCTCAAACCTTAGTGGGTTGTGAGGATGTGTGAGCCTAGCCTCATTTGCATGCATTTGGCATACATAAACATGATTATATTCATATTTACATGCATTGCACCCTTACTGAGTCTTTATGACTCATGAGGTTTTACTTCATGTGTAGATGATGCAAGTCCGGATGCAAGCAGGGATGGCGCCGGGAGGCCGTTGTGGTAACTAGATGTGTTGCCCGAGTTATGGCTGATTCATATGGAGATCTTACAAAGGCCTAGTATTGAGGAAAGCAATGATAAGGATGCTACTCATTTCATTGCGTTGGCAGAAGATTAGAGAACGCCAATTATTAATTACCTTATCACAGGGGAGCTTCATGCCGTTCCATCAAAGGCTAGGTATTCAAGTTGCTTACTTTATTATCATTGACAATGTTCTCTACAAGCATGCCAACTTTATGCCTCTATTAAAATGATTGAGCCTATAAGAAGCACAACAAGCATTGGACGAGGAACATGAAGAAGACTATGGCGAACACTTAGGGGAAGGGTTTTAGCAGCAAAATTCTTAAGGGCAGGTTTTTTTTAGCCCATTCTTCGTAAAGATGTTGCCACTAAAGTATGTACGTGCAACAAGTGTCAAAGACATGCTCCATTATTTTCAATGCCTTTATCAGTTATCCAACCAATCTGTTAACCTATCGTCTTTGCTCAGTGGGGGTTAGACATTCTTAGCCCATTCCTAGTTGCATTCAGTTAAAGAAAATTCTTGTTAGTGGCCACTGATTATTTTACCAAGTGGATTAAAGCTAAGCCATTAGCGGCCATCACCGAAAGGAAAATTGAGAACACGATTTGGAAAGATGTCATTTGTCACTTCATAATTCCCCGTATACTTAACACTAACCATGGGACGTAGTTTGATTTTGAAACATTTCATTCTTCTTGCCAAAGATAGGGAATTTACTTCAACATAGCTTCTATTGCATATCATCAGGAAAATGGTCAAGTTGAAGCTAGCAACAAAACCATTCTCCATGGACTCAAAACTCGTCTTGAAAAAGCTAAAGGAGTATGGGTCGATGAACTTCCCACTATTCTATTAGCATGCCATACTACTAGTCGAGTATGCACATGGGAGACCTCATTCAATTTGGTGTATGGAACCAAAGCACTCATTCAAGTTAAGGTGGACGTCCAATCTCCCCAAGTAATGGCATTTGAAAAGCAATCCAACTTGGAGCTACTACATAACAACTTGGATCTGATCGATGAATTAAGGGACAAAGCTTTTATTCAGCTGGTAGCATATCAGAAGAGAATTGCCAACTACTACAATTCTCGTGTTCAAGACAAGTTGTTACTAAAAGGAGATTTAGTCCTAAAAAATTCAATAATTACTAATATGCTTCTAGATGAAGTAAAATTATGAGCCAACTGGGAAGGTGATATGAGAATTTATTCACATATTTATTGGTCATAATTGAGTAGTATTTTAAGTATTTTATATGTGTTTTATCTATAATTGTCTTGTATTTTGAATTTTTTTTTATATATATTTAATTTTTAGTAATTTTTGTTATTTTGCAAGAATATTACTTGAAGTTTGAGTTAAAAATAAAATAAAAATAAAAAAATAAAAAATAAAAGATATTATAAATTAATATTACAATTTAAATAAAAAAATAAATATTATAATATTATTAAAGTTACGTGAAGTTGTAGAGATGGGCTTGGGGCATGAAGTTTTAAACACAATGGTTTTTGAAAATATATACATTTTAATGGCTAAGATTCATTTTTGTTAGATGAATGGTTCAGATCAAATATTTCCATTTTTTTCCCGCCCAGTGCAGTCACTTCCCCCCCCTCTCTCTCTTTTTATCACACTCTCCCTCTCTCTTTCTCCCACCCACTCGCCTCCCTCTCTCTCTCTCTCTCCCCCTTACTCTCCCTCCTACCCACCTCGCGAGCAGCTCTCCATCAGGCAGCAGGTAGCTCTTCATCGTGGCCTCCTCACTGCCTCGCCACCTCCAGCTCGATCGACTCCACGTGTATGCCTCCAGCTCCGTCGCCTCCATATTTTGTGTGTGTGTGCATGTGTATGTATTTACATTCTGTTGTGTGTGTGTGTTTATTTACATTCTACTGTGTGTATCTATATAAAATGTATATTTGTGTATTTTCATTCTACTGTGTTTATTTACATTCTGCTGTATTTACATTCTATTGTGTGGTGTATATCTTCACGAAAGCTCTCTCAAGAAGCTCTGTTAAATACATAAAGCTCTCTCAAGAAGCTTAAAGAAGGAGAAATCTATCGTGCTTGCATATATATATATATATGTATGTATGTATATAATATAATAACTATATATCATTCATTTTAAAGAAGCACTCCAGTGCATATATATATGTATGTATGTAGTTTTCCCAATGTGCGTCTTCTTCTTCCTCCAATTTCTGCGTGTGTGTATTTTCATGCTCTGTGTGTGTGTATTTTGTGTGTATGCATTTAGTGTGTGTGTGTGTAACTGCTATATATTATAAAATATGTATACACATATAAAATGCTATAACTGTTGTATAGATGTGTATATATTATACACATTATAATTTTAACAAAAGAAATTTTATACGCATTGTAGCAAAATTTTTAGTGTATGTATACGCGTTGTGTGTGTATCTAATGCAAAATTTTGTACCCATTCTGTGTGTCTGTGTATACACATTATAACAACATTACTTGCATTAGAAAGTCAAATCGAACCAAACAAGTAATTTTGGTTGATGTAATTCAATTATTTTAATTTAATTGAAATGTGATTTACCCATCTATTAACGTAAAAAGACACTAAATAAAAATAAATAGGGAGCTAAGTTTATGAGTGAAAAAATGGTTGTAACAAAATATGGTAATGTAATTTTTATGAGAAAGATGTGTTTCTGAAAATCTTAAAACCACTTAATTGTGCAATTTATGTTAATTTTAACATTAAGTGGTGTTTATAGTAATGTTATATCACATTAATTTTATTAACAAAATTTGATAAAGAATTAAAAGAGACTACATTATACTAAAAATTAAAGTTTAATTAATTATGATGATAAAAATTCAAAAACAAATAATATAATTTACTCACAATTCTTAGCTCGGGTTAGCCCACAACAAAAAAATAAAGCCCAAATTGTAGTGAATCCTTCTTTAAAATATCTATCCTATATGATATTCTCATTGTTAAAGAAAGTCATAACTTAAAACATAATCCAAAAATTATACATTTTTATTTTTTGTAACTGAAAATATATAAAGCAAAAAAAAAAACAGCTTTACCTATAATGACAAATGTTAAAAACAATCATACTAAAATGCAAAAAAACAGCCTTACCTATTAAAAAGAAGGATCTTGCCTTAATCCCAAGATCAAGTGAAGATTACAATTTTAGCCTGTTGGTATCGTTTTTAGGCTATTTTTAGGCTATTGGTACCGTTTTTTCCTTCACCCAACAAAGGTTACTGGATTGTTGGGTACCTCATGATCCATATTAATTAGGGTGATAATTGAGAATTTGGTTTATATGATTGATGATTACCTCATGATCCCAGTGAGTGCATAAATTTGGTTTATTTCTATGTGTGTACAGACATGTATATTTTTAGTCAGTCAATCTCACTGAAAATAAAGATGGGACCAAAAGCATAACAGTCTATTATTAAGCATAGGGAATTATGTCCCATTCAAATCAGCATTCATATATGTAATATCTATCGTAATCATGGCGATCGTGTTACAAGTCCCATGTATATGTGTGTATTTTATAGTCATTTTATGTGTGTTGTAGTCATTTTATATGTTTTTTGTGATTTTTTTAGAATGGGTGTGTTGTACTCTAAAAGGCAATTTGTATGTATTTTAATATTTTAATATAATTATACAGAGACCCAATACAGAGCCTGTCACTGCTTGGGCGGCCCAACTCGCTTGGGCTTAGCGTGGCCTAACACAATCATGTAAAATAATCATGAATACGAATTCATAATGTAAAATAATAAATACGAATTCATAATAATTTAGTAATAATTTATAATAATTTGTAAAATGAAATTAATAATTTAGGTAATGGGCCATTTGATCTAATTCAATTAAAATGAATGAAAACTGTTTAATTAAGTATCTTGGTCAGAGGTAATATATTTCATCTCACCCACTCATATACATTTTCATGTAATATAGCTTTAGTTTTAATTGAGATTTTTCTATATTAATTTTAATAATAAATTAAATTTGAATTGTAAATCAGAGTTGTATCTATGTGTATTAATTTTAATAATAAATTAAATTTAAATTATAAATTAGTGTCATGTCTATGTGTATCCATGTAAAAATTGTAAATTATAATTTTTGTCATCTTTCTAAAGAAAGGAAATTTAGTATTGGAAGCACCAAAAAATATAACAAAAGAAAAAATATTATGACATTGGGTACACTTTTATTCAAAAATTTTAATTTCAACAATTTCTAACATTGGGTACAATTGAGTTGAATTCAAATATATACAATTTTATTTTTTAAAAATTTTATGGGACGAAAATGAGTTGGATCCAATTATATAATTTTATGAGCAAATTTTTTTCATATGTGTTTACTAGGAATAACCCGTGCCTTCAGGTACGATGCAACTAAAAAAAAATTATGTAGGTCCCACTCAAATAAAATTATGTGTTTATTTTTTTTATATAATTATAACTTATTTAAGTTTTTCTCAGAAAAATTATAACTCATTTGAGATAACCCATACTTAAAGTCAAAAATTATAACTCATAGGAGTAGTGTACGTAAATTATAACTCATTGAAAATTGTAAATTTAAATTAAACAACTAAAAACAGTCTCTTCATCGAATAAAGGTGAAAACTTTAAGACAAAAACCAAATAAATCCTTTATCAAGACTCAATTTGCTCGGAAGCCCATTTAACCCAACATCATTGGTAATTTCATGTACCTGAACATAATAAATGCTATTTTATTTTTAATTTTATAAAAAATAAATGGGTGTAAAAAATCAGGGTCGTCATCTTCCTTAATTTTACTTTCCAATTATTCCTCTTAGACTTTCCAAGTGATAATTATTCATTCCAGGTTTTGATTTTATTTCTATAAAATTGTGCTCCGATTTTAATTTTATCATTTTAATGTGATTGTTAAAATACACCTATTCTAAACATTAGGTTGGCCTTTTATTATTTTGATTTATATTTTTTTTTCTTCTCCTCGTCATCTATTCTATCCATTGTATTTATTTATTTAAATAAAATATTTAATTTTATTATCTGATTTGGTAGCAACTGATTTGTTTTTTTAGGTTAAAGTGTAACAGTTATGGACAATATTACTATTTTTAGTCAAGTAAGTTTTTTTTTTCTTCATATAAATTTAATAATGTAAGACCTATTTTTTTTAAAAAAAAATACTTATCATATCTAATTTTTTTCCTCATACTTTACAGGTGGATGGAGATTTACACCGAACTGTAATATCGACTTCGTTTACTAATTTTTTTTATTTATGTGTATAAAGTTTTATTTATCACTCTAAAGTGTTTACATATATAGGTTCGATTTTTTCAAGAAAGAAATGTTAATATTGTTATTCGCGATTACGTGACCTTAATACTATTCGCATTCGTGAGGTAAGCCTAAAAGTCACTTCAACATTGAACATGCATTTTCTTATCATTTAAATTTTTTTTTTATAAATATAGTCTACTTTTTTTTTATTATTATAGGCAAAGGCAAAGGAAAAAGAAAAGGCTACCCTTTCTGGCAAAGGAAAGAAAAATGTTTATCCTGTGGTATGGTTTCTCAACAATTTTTAAAAGTTTCTTTTTCGAATATTGTCATATAAAGTTTCTTAGGAATTTAGTGTCATATAATCTTTTTTATGTATATTTTTAAAATACTTTTTTTTCAAATATTTAATTTGAATTTTATTTTTCTAAAGCATGTTAAAGTAAGCATTAAAAATAAGAGAAGAAAACGAATATATGATGAAAAAGAAACTACATTTTTTTAATTTTTTTTTATAAGAAGTTCTTAAGAAAAAATAAGAAAAGTGAAAAGGAAAGTAAAAAACATTACACGCTAAAGAGATGGGTAGTAAGTTTGCAGTTTTGTGTGCTTAATGTGTATAGTGAGTTTTCATTAATATATGTATTGGTTCTTATGTGTCTAACAACTCAATGGAGTGAAGAAGAAAAGTTAGTTAAAAGAAAGAAAAAATACATGATGAAAGGGAAGCAAGAGGGGATAATCTTTACATTTTATTCTCATTTTAGGCATACAATGATAATGTGTTATCAAAAGCTGCATTAGCCCAATGCCTGCGACTAGAATGAGAAATATCAAAGAAATGTATTAACCCAAGACAATCTTCTTTAACACGAAATATTGGTGTGGTCATTCATGATGAGCACTGCCTTAATGTTATATGTGTTCATACGGTAAGTACAAACATTGTGTTCGCGTGGTAAGTATAGATGACTCTTTTTGACAAGAGAATGACAAATATATGTCAGGTGATATCAGTGCATAAAATTAATTTGTTGTTTTGTGTTATTTTTATAGAATGATTGTAATATATTTTCCTGTAACTTACTATTATTTGTATGTGTTTTTCAAATTTATTTATTTTTATTTTACATGGATACATGTGCATTATAATATAAATATAATGTACCATCCATAAGTTGTTACTTATATGAAAAGAATAGCAAAAAACAAAATGCATGAAGAAAGAAAGAAACAAAGAAGATAGTTTCATTTTGCACCAATGATAAAATATTTTCATTTTTGGCACAAAATGATAATGTAATATCAAAAGCTGCATTGGCCCAACGTGCAAGGCGAGAGCGTGAAAAAAATCATAAGTCATACTTTGAAATTCAACGCTTGCAACGAGAACAAGAGGGAATAGAAGAATGTGTTCAATTAAGACAACCTTCTTTAACACCAATTCGTCGCGATCGCACTTGCTTGGAGTTGGAAACAATAACTGAAGATTCTCATTCGGTACAAAAATGAACAATGGTTACCCATCAATCTACACATTCATTTCTATGCCAAGCACATCTTTGGCTCCACAAAGGAACTGGTAAACTACTGTGTATAATCTTGAAATACATATTTTTACTCATACCGTTTTGTTTTACAAATTTTTATTTATACACAAATATTCGTAGGTCTACTTCTATAAATCGATTTCTTCAAGAAGATCTATGTTCTGATGATGAATTAAAAGATATGCCTATAAGTACATCAATTGATGCTCGGGCACACAAAGATTCTTGCCACCATTATCTTGGCAAAATGGATGTATTATGTCCTTATTGTTCAGCCTTACATTGGATGGATGAAAAATTGACAAAATCATCTATGAAGCATCCCTTATTTGGAACTTGTTGTTTGGAAGGAAAGATTAGGCTTCCTTTACTTATTACACATCCTCCACCACTTCAAGCGTTGTATGATGGGAATAATGAGCAATCAAAATCCTTTCGAAGTTATACTCGAGTGTACAATGTGGCCAATACTTTTATGAGTCTTGGTGCTACATTGGATCCTAGAGTACTTAGTGGAAGGGGCCCTACATCATTCACAATTCATGGGGAATTGCGACATCGAACAAGATCACTACAACCACAACCAGGGCAGGATGCGAGTTATGCTCAACTGTATATCTATGACCCTAATTCAGCTTTAGAAATTCGTAATCGTAGAAATCCTAACTTGAGAAGGGATGTTCTCAAAACTATTAAGGATAGTTTGTTGCAAGTCAATGCATTTGTAGATAAATTTCACCAGGCTTATGCCATTTTACATCAATTGGACTCGGCAGGACACAATCTACCTACTCATCTTCATTATAATTCAAGAACTGATCGACGTCGATATAACCTACCAACTGTAGATGAGATTGCGATTGTAATACCAGGTGATGGAACAAAGGCAAGTGGAATGAGAGATATTATCTTACATTTTCGAGAAAATAATGAGTTGATGCAAATTAATGAATGTCACCCAGCATACTTGTCATTACATTACGTACTATTATTTCCATATGGTGAGCTTGGATGGGAACCTGAGTTGAAATTTTGGAATGTTTAGTATGATCAACCTTCAACTGATCGACTTACTCAAATGGATTTTTATAGTTATCGTTTGTTTGAACGACCCACAGAGTATTCAACAATTTTGAGAGGTGGGAAATTATTTCAAGAGTTTTTGGTAGATGCTTAGGCTACAACTGAGCAAAATCGATTGACATACTACAAGCTTAATCAAGGAAAACTTCGGGCTGAGCTTTACCAAGAGTTTTCAGATATGGATCCAGATTATGTGCGACCTGGTCAAATTGGTCAAAGGTTTGTTTTGCCATCTTCATTTACTAGTAGTTTAGACATATGTTTGAAATCTTTCAAGATTCAATGGCTATCACGCGATACAACCAACACCTAGATATTTTTCTTACCATGACTACAAATCCCAATTGGCCAGAAATTACTTCAGCATTACTACCACTTCAAAAACCGATTGATCGTCCTGATTTAATTGCCCGTGTTTTTGAGTTGAAGAGAAAATATTTGATGAAGGTGATAGAAACAAATAAAGTGTTTGGGTATAAAGTTGCACATATTTTTACAATTGAATTTCAAAAACGAGGCTTCCCTCATATGCATGCACTTTTATTTCTTAAGGGCCCAGACAAAATTCGGACATGTGATCAAGTAGACAAATTGGTCTGTGCAGAATTTCCAGACCTAAAAGATGATCCTATGCTTTTTGAAACTATTAAATTTTGTATGATACATGGACAGTGTGGTGCTCGAAATCCGCAAGCACCATGTATGGAAAATGGTAGATGCACTAAGAGATACCCTCGAGTTTTCACAGAAACAACAGCTATGGATAGATGGATACCCTATCTATCGTCGTCGCAATAATGGTCAAGTACATACTGTGAGGGGGCAAAAAGTTGATAACAGGGATGTCGTACCATATAATGCATATCTTTCTAAACTTTTCAATTGTCATATAAATGTGGAAGTTTGTGCCGGGATGAGATGTGTCAAGTATATATATAAGTACATTTATAAGGGTTATGATCGTACAACGATGGTGTTAGGAATGATAAATGAGATTCAACAATATCTCGATGCAAGGTATATTGGACCTCCAGAAGCTGCTTGGCGAATATTTGGTCATCCTTTGCATGCAGAGATGCCAATAATTGTACGATTAGCACTTCATTTACCTGGAATGTATCGCGTTGTTTTTAACCCATAAGAGTCATTAGAAACGATTCAATCCAGAGCTGGTCAACAAATGTCAACTCTTACTGGCTTTTTTGCATATTGTGCTAGCAGTGAAGAGGAATGTCCATTCACTTATCAAGAATTTCCACAACATTATGTTTGGCTTAAGTCGGAAAAGAGATGGAAATCAAGAGGAAGGGGATATGCAATTGGTAGAATGTACTTTTCTAGCCCTAATTGTGGTGAAAGATTTTATCTACGTTTGTTATTAACCGTTGTCAAAGGACCAAAGTCGTTTCAGTTTTTACGCACGGTCGATAATGTTGTGCATGATACATTTAAATTAGAATGTGTTGCAATGGGGCTTTTAGAAGATGATGAAGAATGGATACAATGCTTGAAAGAGGCTGCAATTATGAAAACTGGATATCAATTGAGGAGATTGTTTAGTATTATTCTCACCCAGTGCTCTCCACTAAATCCATGTGCATTATGGAATCAATTCTCAACACATATATGTGATGACCTTGCACATAAGATTCGTACATTATTTTCCATTTCTAACCCAATTGAGGCTCAAATTAAAGATTATGGTCTCTATCTTTTGAATCAAATGTTTCATGAATCAGGTAAAAGTTTAATTGACTTCCCACCTATGCCACAACCTACTGCAAATTGGAGTGTAGTAGTTGGTAATCGATTGATATTTGAACATTAACAACTGCAGAGTGAGGAACAACAGACAGATCCACAAATTACTATTGATTGTCTCAACAATGGACAGCGGAATGCTTATAACACAATCACTTCTTCAATTTTTCAAAATAAAGGAACTATTTTCTTTCTGAATGGGGGAGCTGGAACAGGGAAAACATTTTTGTACAATACGATTGCATTAAAATGTTGCAACCTTGGGCATATTGTTGTTACTGTGGCTTCATCTGGAATTGCATCATTGTTACTGGTAGGAGGTCGCACTGCACATTCAACATTTTCCATTCCATTAGATGTCTTGGACAATTCGAATTGTGGGCTTAGCAAACAATCATTACAAGCTGAGTTATTTAGAGAAACAAAACTCATAATTTGGGATGAAGTTCCTATGCAACATAGATATTGTGTTGAGGCAGTTGATTGTACATTGAGGGATATTTGTGATAGTGAAAAGCCATTTGGGGGTATTACTATTGTTCTTGGTGGAGACTTTCGACAAATCTTACCAGTTATACCCAAAGAAGTTCGTGAACAAATTGTGAATGCATCATTAAGACACTCTGTTCTATGGAAACATATAAATATCTTAACTTTGGATTTGAATATGCGCTTGAATCGTGAAGGCCATGAAAATGCTAATTTTGCAAATTTCTTGATGGAGGTAACACTACTTTAACTTTTTTGCTTATTATATAGATTATAATTTTAAATTAATAAATTGTGTTTACACTATTAATTTTTTATTGATTTCACTTTTTTTAGATTGGGACCAATCCTCAAGAAATCGTTAACCTCCCATCAACAATACACAAATGTCAAGATTTGAATGAATTACTCTCTACAATTTACCCACACTTGAATATGATAGAGACATCAACTCCAACATTTTTAACCGAACGTACAATTCTGTCTACGCGTAATGATGATGTCAGTGAGATTAATACTATTGCGTTGAATATCTTTCCAGGGATATTATGTACTTATCTTGCAGCAGATAAAATGTCTGAAGATAATGAAATTGATCATACCATTACAAATAGATATCCTAATGAATATTTAAATTCATTAGATCCTCCTGGGCTTCCAATTTTTAAGTTAGAGTTGAAAGTGGGTTGTCCTATAATATTGTTGAGAAACATTGCACTGAAAGATGGACTATGTAATGGTACAAGTTTAATGGTTACTAGGTGCGACACTCGCATAATTGAAACTCAAATTTTAATTGGAGAAAAGTTTGGTAATTTGGCATTCATACCAAGGATATCTTTGACACCATCTTCTTCAGAAATGTCTTTTCAAATGATAAGACGTCAATTTCCAGTTCGATTGGCATATGCCTTGACCATTAATAAATCTAAAGGACAATCTGTTCAATTTGTTAGGGTTGATTTGCGCATGCCAGTGTTTAGCTATGAGCAATTATATGTGGCATTGTCCAGATGTACATCATTTGATCGTATAAGTATTCTCCTCCCTAAAGATAGTTTGGATTCTACTACAAATATTGTTTATCCTGAAGTGTTGTTATAGTGTTCTACTATTGTAAATTAAATCACATGTTATCAAAAGGTAATCATGTACATTTATTTCTATTGATTATATAACTTTTTATAAAATTTTAATTTAATAATAATTTGAAATATTGACTTTTGTAGGATTGGATAAAAAAATTTATGGAGCTTAAAAGGAGAAATACGACTAGCTTGCTTCGATGGGGATCTAATAAGGTAATTTCAATCTCAAAGTATTTTGATATATGTATATTTTCAATAAATGTACTAATCTATATTTTTTTTGTTTTCACAAATTACCAGATTATTGTGCTTATTCCTCATTGGGGTTACATACAAGTTGATACAAAGACTTTTTGGAAAGTAATGAGGAGAAAGTTTGGGCGAACACATATTTGAAGACATGTTATTGAAAGATATTTTGTAAATCATATATATTTTGGAAAGGTTTAACCCACTTTTTGTAAGGTTTTAACCCACTCTTTTGGTGTATAACAATATAATATTTATTTTTCTTATATAGTTATAATTTGATGTCAGTAGTACTAATTGGTGTGTATTTTAATTTTAATTTCTTTTAGATTGTAAAGTACTGACTATTGTGCATTATTTAATATTTAATTTTTTTATATTTGATTTGTTTGAAATTATATAATATAAGCTAGTATTTAATTGTAGAATACAGGCTGATATTATTATATTTAAATTTATTACAAGTTCTTGACAAATTTCAACAGAATGCAAGCTGAGTATCCACTTTTTGACATTTTTTTTTTCACTAAAGTCATGATATTAAAAATGATCAAACAATTTTTAATTTAATATATACAGGGCAACACAAGTTTATATGTGTCTAAGTTCAGTATTTGATTATTTCGTGTTCAAATTTAATGTTCAATTTTTTTTTAGTTGCATCGTGCCTGAAGGCACGAGTTATTTCTAATATTATAATATTATAAGTGGAATGTGGAGTCTTAGGGTTGTGCATGAACCTTGCATATATATATATTATTATATATATAATATGAAGATAGGACTTAGCAGAGGACGGCGGCCATTAAAAAAGGAAATAAGGAAGGTTTTTGATTTTGGCAGAGAACCAGGGAGGCGGCGGAAATGGAAGGAACATAAGGAAGCAGCCATTGAAGGAATTGAGGATTTAGCAGAGTTTGGACGTGCAAGGACTTGAGCGGCAGAAACTCTAGCACCCAGATCTGGAACAAATCTGGGCATAGGGAATTTGTTTCTTCTTCTTTCATATTTAATTAATTCTCCTATGCTCCTAATGTCGCTTTGGATTTTAATTAATTCTACCATGAACTAATTTATTAAACTAAGGCCATGTATTAGCCGAAACTATAATGGTGCATTTTTCATAAATTTATGTGATTAAATAAATTGTGTTATGTTGAGTTGTGTGGTATGGGATTTAATGCGTGTGAATAATTGGCCACTATTTACATGATTTGATGCCTAATCTTGAGACCGAAAGGAGATAGTTTAGGGATTGTATCGTAAGTACCATATACCGTAAAGTAAAACCGACTAGAAATAGAATTCAATTTCTTTGTGCGGCTTTTAGCGATACGCTAGGAATTTCACAATTTGTAATGCGTTTTCATTTAATTAAACTTTGATAGAAATATAGAAAGTTATTAAATGAAAATAGACTCGTTATAGCTTAGAAATAGGGTAACGAATGCATTAGGAGATTTCGCTATCACATACTCAATTGACCAATTCATTCGCATAAAAATTTATGATCTGCATTGCATAATTAGGTTCATACATGCGCCTTAATTATTAAAATTTACTTATTTCTTTGATTCAAGTTGCCTTCCAAATTAATTTTATTTTATTAATTTAATTAATTTATATTTTTTCCTGTTCTTTATTAAATCTGGAATTTTTATTATCTAAATAATAAAAGAAGTTTAAAAAAATTGGTATTTGAAATCTTTCCTCGTGGGAACGATATTCTTACTTACTATTATATTACTTGTTCGACCCGTACACTTGTGGTATATTTTAGGGTGATCAGAAGGTCTATACAAAACATGTTGGAACCAAACATTTAGGTTGCGTTCTCTTTGCTTTTTAATTTTTAATTTTTAGTTTTAAATTCATTTTCAGTTTTTTATTTTGATAGTCTATTTTTTAAAAATTAAAAACACGTTCTCTTTGTCATTTTGAAAAATTATTTCTCAAAATAGAAAATTAGAAAACGCATTCTCTTTAAACTTTTAAAAATATTTTTTTAATAATATTTTATTCAATAAATTTGATTATTCAGTAAATTAAAAATATTCAATGTTAATATATTATTAAAAAATATATACATTTTAAAGTTAATGAATTTTATAATATTTTTTCCTATTATAATAATAAAATACAAATAAATAAATATGTTTTGAATTTTGAGTTTATTTTGGATGAAAACACTTAAAATAACTTTTTGTTGTTTTGAGTTTTCTTTGTAATTTTTTTTTTATTTTCAAAATTGTATTTTTAAAAACAGTAAAGAGAACGAGTTTTCTTTATTTTAGAAAACTGAAAACTAAAAATGACTTGAAAACAACAAAGAGAACGCAACCTTATATTCTGCAGACACTACTGGGAGAAGCACTTGGCAAAACACGAAACACAATGCACCTGAAGTAATATTTTCCTTATTCTTTTTCTATGTAGTTTCCATGTCTTTATGTTTGTAAGCTCTAAATGTACTCCTTGAATGCAATAACAATCTACACACTCCCCTGTATTCTTATGGATATAGGAAAAATAGGCTAAACCACATAAACACTCGTGTATAGTGGATGGTGATGTGTGTGTGTATCTTGTGTGATGCATGCTACTTATATATTATTTTCATCTTTCCATTATATATGTGTTTTGCATCAAAGCAACATGCCATGGAAAGCATACAAGGAACTTAAAGGGTGAAACCTAAAGGGATGATAATAGGCATTTTCAAATAAAAATCCATCACTCTCGGATCTAACAGCATGTACTTACACAACACTAGGGAGCCAAATTATGCAGCGTTCTTCTGCTTAACCTTGTCTCACCTATGCCACCGTCTTAAAGCAATCCAGTGCCTTCTCACTATGAATTTCCTTGTGGCTAAAGTCAAGGCACACTCTGCCCAAGCTTCGTTTCCTTTTAACGTCTGGCCCCATGAACTCCTCACTTGAATTCACAAGGGTAATTTGGCTAGAGTTGGCTAAACCCAGATCATACACAATGGTCGAGTTAGAGACCAATAGTCAGCAGGGGACCAAGTATTGGCTATCATCCCCAGTCAGTAATCTAAGCATTTGACTTCCAAACTCCTCATGAAGCTTTGGTTTGAGGTAGTACTTAAAGTAATTCTAAAGCTTCGCCTATCTTTGATTTAATGTACGATTTAAAGAAGCTTAAATTTTATACTTTCATGCTTTTATGTTGTGTGATTATCTTTCGTATACAACAATTACTAGTGCTATTGTGTTTAAGAAAAACTTAGCCTCCCCTTACTCTCAAATTGGGGAGCCGATGACATTGTTTTAATGATAGGAAGACATTTATACTCTATCCAAGATTATTGTTTCTTACATAAGGATCCATCTATAAAAGCAAAGTATGGTACTACTCAATACTATCTTTCTATATTAACCTTAACCTATGTGGTTAGCAAGTCTAAGGAATGGACACTCTAATTACAAGGCATCACCTTATATAACACTTGCAATTTATAGTACATTTGTATTGTTTATCTTCCTATTACTTTTTATGCATTTTCCATTAAGGATATGTGACAACATATCTAAAGAAAATGAAATGTGTTAAGTAAATATAGAAACATGCAACAAATATGTTCGATGAAATTTTCTTTAAACTCTCATTTCATTCATAAATCAAATGTGTACATGGAAATGTATACATGAAATGTATATAAAAAATATTCAACTACATGAAAATTAAAAAAGTACAAAATAAACAAAACCTACTCTACTGGTGGCTGAGGAGGAAGGTCGGGTTGCTCGGGAATCAAGTTTGGAGTACTAAATTGGCACCCTACAAGCCTTCCTCAAGATGCTCCAAGAGTGTAGTGTTTAGTGTTAGTGTAGGTGCTCTAGACCCAATTAGATTGGGCATGTTGTACAAATAGACGTAATGACGTCGATATGACGAGGAGTCATCATAATGGAAGGAGTTTCCTAAAAATGACATTTGATTAAATTAGGAAGGAGTTTCTAATTTAATGATTTTCTATTTGTTGGAGTGGCAAATAGGAAATAAAATATTTTTGGGCTTAAGTTAATATTTGGACTAAATTAGATTTGGGCCAAATATTAAATTAAATATTATATTTGGACTAAATTGGATTTGGGCCAAATATTAAAATAAATATTATATTTGGACTAAATTAGATTTGGGCCAAATATTAAATATTATATTTGGACCAAATTAGATTTGGGCCAAATATTAAATAAAATATATTTGGGCTTGAATTAGATTTGGGCCATAATATTTTATTTAACCTATAAAAGGATTGGGCCATTTAATTATATTTCTAGTTGGACTAGAATAAGCCCACTTATGATTCTAATTAAATTAGAATTAATGGGCTAGCCAATCCATTAGGATTTTAGAAACCCTAGGATATTTCATTATAAATATCCTTTTATAGGTTGCCCATTATTGAAGTGATTTTTGGTGTCATTTTTCAAGAGTTGAAAAACACATTGCCATTCACTCTTCCCCGTTTCTTTTGGCATCGATTTGAAACGTGAGTGTTCTTTTACCGTCCATATACAAGCCGCGCAAAGGAGAAGGAGCTAGCACTCCTATTCCGCTCTCCTTGCCAACGGACGCGTGCCGCGTATCACGAGTTAGAGGCCGGACGCTTGGACGGCTCGAATCCGCGAACGACTCGATAATCTAAAGGTTAGATTTATTTATTTGTTTGTGAATGATTTGATTTCGACGTTGATCCAATCGCCGGGATCGAGGTAAGGTTCAAAATTTTTGAACTACGCTGCTTGCCCCGTAGCGATCTTGCTTTACTTTCAGTGGTATCAGAGCCATCATCGAAATATTTCAATTCCTTACGTACGGATTCGGTTATGTTGTTATTTGTGAAATAAGTAAATGATTGTTGCGTTTGTATATTTTGGATTGCAAAACGTTTTTGGGTGAAGGGCAAAAGATCGTGTATGACACGAAAAAGGGCGAAACGGGGTTCGGGGTGTATACGGATGCACCGGGGCGTTGAAAGACGCAGCTGAGCGGGGCCCGCGCGTGCTGGACACGGCCTGGGGCGGCCTGGGCGCGCGCAGGGCCCGGCCAGGCGCGGCCCTGCGCGCTGGGGCGGCCACACGCGCGCAGGCGGCCCCAGCCGCGGCCGCGAGCGCGCAAGGCGGCCCCAAGCGTGGCCGCGCGCGCGCATCGCGCGGCCGGGCGTGGGCGCGACCCGCGCGCGGCCCGCGGGTTCGACCCGCGCGCGGCCCGCGGGTTCGACCCGCGAGTGGCTTGCGGGTGCGACCCGCGACCCGCGCGCGCCCTTGCGCGGCCCGCGCGGCCCCTACCGCCCGCATGGGCCGAGGCCGCGCGCGCCCCATGCGAGCCCAGCGCGCGCCTGGCGCGCCCCATGCACGCCCCAGCCGCGCCCAGGCCTGGCAGCATGTTTGACATGCTGCCCAACCGCCTCCCGGCCCCTCCCGCTCCCTCGGGCTTCGGTTTGACCCTTCCCGGGGGTCCCCGTGAAGCATCCGGGCCGACTCTTCAGTGGCCCAGTGCGTTCCGTTCTCTTTGGTGGGGCCCTGCCAAATTGTTTGGCTATTTTTATTATTTTTATCCGATCCATGAGTGTATGACACTTATGGACCGTGATTAAAAATGGGCTAGGGCCATTAATTGGGTTATTTTTAATTATTGGGCTGCTAGTGTATGTTTGACATACATTGGTTGATCCAAGGCCTGTTGAGCCTTGTTAGTTAGACTAATGGATGGAGCCCAAGCCCAACACAATTAAAATAATTTTGTTTTTCCAAAAATATACAAATTTTTCAATTTATTGAAAGCGTTTCATTAAGATTGAAATAGATGCGACAATTAATTAACATAATCTAAATGAATCAATTAGATTGATTGCATGGGTGTATGGTATGGATCGAGTTGACCATTTATTTTATGTTGGGAATGAATGCTTGTAAATTTAGTTTTTGAAATAGGGCCTGCGTGTCCTGCCTCTCTTATACTCTGATGTACATTCTCTTCTCATCTCACTCCCCCCGAATGTAACTCGGGGTTTCTGATTCTATGTAATGTATGTAGAATAGAATAGAGTAGCGATAGTTGTAGTTTGTATGAAGAGCAAGAGATGGAGCCAAATTGAAGACAAGATTCGAAGACCAATGATTGATTGAAGAATGTGCTTATGAAGTAAGATGTGATTCTTCACCTAGGTTTGACCCGCTAGCTTCCCTTCTATGGCTCGAGGGGGCTAGCCGTAGTTATCCATACCATACACCGGTTTGAGTCGTTTAGTATGCATTATTAATTTGATTAATTGCATGTGATGAGACCTAAATAAATAAATAATAAATCCCTCATTAATATTAAGCCAACTTGCCTTCCATCATTATGAAGCATTAGGTTTCTAGCTGGCACTTGATTTGTTGAGTCACTCAAGGTCATGTGTCACCTATGATTCCTATGCTTCATGGGCCATGAGATGTCCCTGAATGATGGGTTCGACTTAACTAGAAAGGTGGGGTTTGTTAAGTCACTCAAGGCCTTACTGAGTATAGAGGCAAAGATTGGGAGTCACATAAGATGTGCTTGGCAAGGAGTTGTCAACCCAATGAATCTAGGAGTTGCATGGAGATGCAATTGGTAGCAAGTACCTACCTAATCGATCCTAGCACAATTTGTTGAGTCACTCAAGGTTGTGCGAGGGGAGATGGGATCCTAGCTCACTAGGAAATCTTCCAACGGGATTTCACGAGTTATGTCTTGAGGGTGGCAAACTCGTAGAAAATAGTGGGAGCAATCATAAAATGTTACTTCTTACAATTTATGATTTCGTAATTCAATATGATTATAATAATATCTCTATTCAGTTGTTGATCCAGAATGTCTGGAAACATGTCGATAAGATCGATACTCGAGGGCAATAATACCTTCAACGGACTAATTTCTATGACTGGGAGATCATCTTGAGGATAGTCCTCATGTATGATAAGATTCTTTATGCGATAAAGAGCTATCTTCTTACGAAGCCACCAGTTAAAGAAATAATAGCACATTAGGCCTGGACGATGCACATGGGTGATATGATCATCGCTTGATATATCGTCTTGGCTGCCATGACCCCGAAACATAGGTCGCCACATAAGAGTTATGATGCCTATGAGATCATGGCTAGGCTCAAGGATCATCTGTTGAGAAGCATGTCATGGAGATGGTATGTTTTATCAATAGGTTGCCAGAGCTAAACTTGGGTATGGATGCAGAAACTTACCCCAGACTTGGTGCTACAGTCCTTCCCTAAAAGTTATGGATAAGACTCTTGGAGAGTAGCTGTCCATACTAAGGGAGACCGAGCTTAAAATTGATTATAGGCCAAGGGAAGTGTTCTCTTAGTTAAAGGGGCCCAAGGCGCACAAGGGCAAGCCCAAGAGTAAGAAAGCCAAAAGGAAGAAAAGTTCTTCCATAGCGCAATTTGGAAAAGTCCAGAAGATCAAAAACCCAAAAGGGCAAAGAGGATGCAATCTATCTCCACCGTGATAAACCGAGAGGTGTAGAGTAAGAAGAGTTCTACTCAAGGCACTTCAGGTATTTATGTTATTGGAATTAATCTATTTACTTCTGATCAGTCCACATGAGTATTAGATACTGGATCTAATGCTCATACTTACACCTTCGTGTATGAGCTTAGGAGTACGAGGAGATTAATAATAGGAGAAGTGTACCTACACGTGGTAAATGGATCAAAAGTTGTTCCATTAGTTGTAGGGACCTATTTATTGACATTATCCACATGGCTTGTGTTAGATTTACATAACTGTTACTTTATTCCTAGTTTGACTAGGAATATTATTTCTATTTCTTGTTTGGACAAAGATGGATTTTCATTTTTATTTAAGAACAATAGTTGTTCATTTTATAAAAATGAGTTGTTTTATGGTAAAGCAACAATATGTAACGGTTTGTATATTCTTGATGTTGATACTCCTATTAATAACATAAATATTAAGCGACTGAAATCATGTGATTTAAATAGCACTTATTTATGGCATTGTCGCCTTGGCCATATAAATGAGACTCGCATATCCAATTTGTATAAAAATGGATACCTTAGCACATTTGATTATGAATCATATGGTGCTTGCGAATCTTGTTTACTTGGTAAGATGACTAAATCTCCTTTTAAAGGAAAGGGAGAGAGGGCCACAGAAGTGCTAGAGCTTGTGCACACTGATGTGTGTGGGCCCATGTCCACCCAGGCTCGAGGTGGGTATGTCTACTTCATAACCTTTATTGATGATAGATCACGTTTTGGTTATGTGTATCTCATGAAACACAAATCAGAAGCTTTTGAAAAGTTCAAGGAATTCAGATTTGAAGTAGAGAAACAAACTGGGAAAAGTATCAAAGTACTTCGATCAGATCGAGATGGTGAATACTTGAACAGTGAGTTTCTAGATCATCTGAAGCAGAATGTGATTCTCTCACAATGGACTCCACCTAGAACATCATAGATGAATGGTGTGTCTAAAGGAGGAATATGACCTTGTTGGACATGGTCTGGTCCATGATGAGTCGCGCTGAACTCCCTATTTCATTTTGAGGATATGCAATCCTCACCGCGATCTTTGTTTTGAACAGGGTTCCAAGTAAATCAGTTACTCAGACTCCATATAAGATATGGAAAGGAAAGAAGCTAAATTTGTCTTTCCTTAAGATTTGGGGTTGTCAAATTTATGTTAAACGTGTTGACAGTAATAAGCTACAACCCAAATCGATGAGATATCTGTTTGTGGGATATCCAAATGGATATTACTTTTACCACCCATGTGAACAAAAGGTGTTTTGTTGCCAAGCATGTGGTATTCCTTGAGAAGGAATTCTTAGATGCTGTGGCTAGTGGGAGGAATGTTAAGCTCGAATAAGATTCGAGGCGAACCACAAATAAATACTCCCCTCCAGGAACCCGAGAAAGATCACACACAAGAAGTTGTGTCAACTCCCCAACCTTCTACACAAGAACCTCATAGGTCGATGAGGGTTCGTCGCGAGCAAGAGAGATATGGATTTCTCATCTCGGCACATGGAGATGTGCTTCTGGTTGTGAACGATGACCCTACTATCTATGATGAGGCAATGTCTGACATTGACTCTGGGTTATGACAGATGAATGACAAAATAGCTTTCCTTAAAGGAAACCTGGTCGAGGATGTGTATATGACACAGCCTGACGGTTTTGTTACTCATAAACATGCAAATAAGATTTGCAACTTGCAAAGGTCCATTTGTGGACTAAGACAAGCATCCCGGAGTTAGAATCAATGTTTTGATGAAAAGATCAAAAAGTTTGATTTTTCACAAAAGGGAAGTTGATCCTTGTGTTTACAAGAAGATTAGTGGGAGAGTGGTAGTCCTTTCAGTCCTATATGTGGACAATATATTGCTCATAGGGAATGGTGTTCCCATGATGCAATTAGTTAAAATATGGCTTTCAAAATATTTTCTCCATGAAGAATTTGGGAGAAGCAGCCTATATTCTGGGAATAAGGATCTATAGAGATAGATCCAGGAGGTTGCTAGCACTCTCCCATAGCGCGTACATTGACAAGGTGCTAAAGAGGTTTAGCATGGAAGATTCTAGGAGGAAAAGTCTTCCCATGTCACATGGAATACATCTCTCCAAGGCTATGTGTTTGAAGACACAAGATGAGAGAGATAGGATGAGTCGAGCGCAATATGCCTTGGCTATTGGCTCGATCATGTATGCCATGTTATGTACGAGGCCTGATATCGCATATACTTTGAGCATATGTAGTAGATATCAAGCTGATCCAGGTGAGAAACACTGGATTGCTGTGAAAAACATTCTTAAGTACTTGTGAAGCGCTAAAGAGATGTTTTTTGCCATATGGAGAATTAGAGCATACCATGAAGGGGTTCATGGATGCTAGTTTCCAATTCGACCATGATGATTTTAAATCACGTACAGTCGAAATTCATATTCTGCCTATATGGCTGGGCCATGAGTTGGAAGAGTTCCAACAAGAGATAGTGGCAGATTCAACAACTGAAGTCGAATACATAACAACCTTCGAAGCAGCTAAGGAGGTTGTATGGATCCGTAAGTTCATTGATGAACTTAAAGTGGTGTCCAGCATTGTTGATCCAATAACAGTTATTGGGACAACAAAGGAGCCATCGCGTAAGCGAAGGAACCACGGTCTCATCAACGGACCAAATTTGTATTGCGATATCACCATATGATAATGGAGATTATCAGCTGTGGTGACATATATAGAGAAAGTGTCGACGGATGACAACGTCGTAGATCTCTTGACTAAAGCTCTGTCCCAGGAGAAACATGAAAGTCATGTTCGATCATCAGGTATAAGATACATGAGTGATTGGCTCTAGTGCAAGTGGGAGATTGTTAGTGTAGGTGCTCTAGACCCAATCAGATTGGGCATGTTGTACACTGACAATTGTAATCATGTTATTATTTGAATAAGGAGTTATTCAAATTCACAAGAAGTCATTCTATTAGTTTCTTGTTATTATTGTAATAACCGAATGAAACTAGATAGAAGTCCATATGATGTATACTGTGAATAATCTATAAAGATGTGAGATGATGCATCACAGTTTATAGACATCATTAAACGTCCCAAGTCGTAGCAATGTCAAGAATGGACATTGACAATTGCGGTAAGACTTGTATGTGCTATGTTTTTGCTATGTGATAGCAATGGGGGTCTCACACCCATAGACATGGGGATGCCTAGACAAGTACATAGGTGACCAATGTTGGAGAACGTGTCACTGGACATGACTCGCCATGAGAATCCATTTTGGTTATATGTTGATGAAATTCTCATACGAGATGGGTGTAACTAATCCTTGGACCTGAGGTTGTCATGGTCATCTCATAAGAAGACTGGTATGCTTTGACATCGTTTCGATGGGCCTAGACAAAGGCTGCACGTGGGCGATCGTTGGGTATATCATGAGGCTTATGGAGATGGGTGCATAGCCAAAATGGGACTCGTCTATCCCTTGATAGAGGATGATGTATCTAAGGCGCCTTCGGTGGATATTCACTTTAAATCCATGGCCATGGTGAAAGAGATCAATAAGGAGTTATTGATTCACTTTCTATTAAGTGAAGATATCCGAAAGACCGAAGAAAACTCATGTGATCATTATCAAGCAACACATCGCCATACTTGAGATCACATAAGATGCATTGACGAGAGGATCGTATTACACGGTAACCATGCTCGTGAAAGGTTATTTGCGGATTATGAATCCTTCTGAATAATTGGGTAGGCATGACGCCTTGCTAGAGGCCAATCTTGTCTTATGTGTTCGTACCGACACATTGCCAACATATTCGGAAGCCTAATGAGTCATACGCAATAGGCACGGTCCCTGGCTTAAACCAGGAGAGTGGACGTATGGTTAAGTGGGACACTTCGACAAGAAGTTGTGCCGTCGTAGGTTCTCACGGAAAAAGAACAAATAGACGTAATGACGTCGATATGACGAGGAGTCGTCATAATGGAAAGAGTTTCCTAAAATTGGCATTTGATTAAATTAGGAAGGAGTTTCTAATTTAATGATTTTCTATTTGTTGGAGTGGCAAATAGGAAATAAAATATTTTTGGGCTTAAGTTAATATTTAGACTAAATTAGATTTGGGCCAAATATTAAATTAAATATTATATTTGGACTAAATTGGATTTGGGCCAAATATTAAAATAAATATTATATTTGGACTAAATTAGATTTGGGCCAAATATTAAATATTATATTTGGACCAAATTAGATTTGGGCCAAATATTAAATAAAATATATTTGGGCTTGAATTAGATTTGGGCCATAATATTTTATTTAACCTATAAAAGGATTGGGCCATTTAATTATATTTCTAGTTGGACTAGAATAAGCCCACTTATGATTCTAATTAAATTAGAATTAATGGGCTAGCCCAATCCATTAGGATTTTAGAAACCCTAGGATATTTCATTATAAATATCCTTTTATAGGTTGCCCATTATTGAAGTGATTTTTGGTGTCGTTTTTCAAGAGTTGAAAAACGCATTGCCGTTCACTCTTCCCCTTTTCTTTTGGCATCGATTTGAAACGTGGGTGTTCTTTTACCGTCCATATACAAGTCGCGCAAAGGAGAAGGAGCTAGCACTCCTATTCCGCTCTCCTTGCCAACGGACGCGTGCTGCGTATCACGAGTTAGAGGCCGGACGTTTGGACGGCTCGAATCCGCGAACGACTCGATAATCTAAAGGTTAGATTTATTTATTTGTTTGTGAATGATTTGATTTCGACGTTGATCCAATCACCGAGATCGGGGTAAGGTTCAAAATTTTTGAACTACGCTGCTTACCCCGTAGCAATCTTGCTTTACTTTCATTTAGATCTTGTAGAGCCTCAATTATCCTCAAATCAGTATTCGTCTCACGCACTTATGGACTCCATGGCCCAAAAAGGTTGGCCATGTCATCCACCAATATGGAGTCTAAATACTCCTTAGGGTCACAAGGACCTAGATCATACATTTTTCAATCTAAGACCTCAAGGGATGTCATTGAAAGTTAAGCAAGATCGCTATGGAACAAGCGGCGTAGTAGAAAATTTTTGAACTTTGCCCTGATCCCGACGATCAGATCAACGTCGAAATTAAAACAATCTCATACATAATAAAATAAATCTAACCTTTAGATTTTCAAGTCTTTTGCAGATTCAAGCCGTCCAAGCTTCTGACCTCTAACTTGTGATACCCGGTATGCATCCGTTGGCAAGGAGAGCGAAATGAGAGTGCTACCTCCCATTTCAAATCGATGCCGAAAGAAACAAGAAAGAGTGAATGGCAATTTTTCAACTCTTGAAAAACCCACAAAAACTATTCTTTGATTTGGGAAACCCATAAAGGGGTATTTATAGAGGAGCAGGATCTCATAGAGTTTCCTAAATCCTAATACATAAGGGTCAGGCCATTTATCCTAATCTGACTAGAAACTTAATTAAATGGCTTAAATCCAATAATAAGGTTAAATTAATATTTTGTCCAAATCTAATTTATACCTAAATATAATATTTAATTTAACATATGGCCAAATTCTAATTTAGCCCAAATATTAATTTAATTTAATATTTGTCCAAAATACTTTATTCAGCCAAAATATTAACTTAAGCCCAAATATATTTTATTTTCTATTTGCCACTCCAACAAATAAAAAATTATTAAATTAGAAACTCCTTTCTAATTTAATCAATTGTCATTTTAGGAAACTCTTTTCTTTATGACAACCCCTCGCCATATCGACGTTATTATGTCTATTTGTTCTTTTTCTGTGAAAACCTACGACGACACAACTTCTTGCCGAAATGTCCCACTTAACCATACGTCCGCTCTCTAAGTTTAAGCTAGGGACCATACCTATTGCGTATAACTCATTAAACTTCCAAATATATTGATAATGTGTCGGTATGAACACATAAGACAAGATTGACCTCTAACAAGGCGTCATGCCTACCCAATTATTCAGAAGCATTCATAATCCGAAAAAAAAAACCTTTTACGAGTATGGTTACTATATAATTTGATCATTTCGTCAATGTATCTTATGTGATTTCAAGTCTAGCGATGTGTTGCTTGATTATGATCACGTAAGTTTTCTTCGATTTTTCAGATATTCTCACTCAATAGAAAGTGAATCAATAACTCTTTATTGATCTCTTTCACTATAGCCATGGATTTAAAGTGAATATCCACCAAAGGCACCTTAGATACATCTTCCTCTATTAAGAGATAGACAAGTCTCATCTTGGTTATGCACCTATCTCTATAAACCTCACAATATGCCCAACGATCACCCATGTGCAATCTTTGTCTAGGCCCATCGAAACGATGTCAAAGCATATTGGTCTTCTTATGAGATAACCGTGACAACCTCATGTCCAAAGATTAGTTACACTCATCTCGTATGAGAATTCCATCAACATATAATCAAAATTGATTCTCATGGAAAGTTATATCTAGTGACACATTTTCCAATATTGGTCACCTATGTACTTGTTTAGGCATCCCCATGCCTATGGGTGTGAGACCCCCACTGCTATCACATAGCAAAAACATAGCACATACAAGTCTTACTGCAATTGTCAATATCTATTCTTGACATTGTTACAGATTGGGACATTTAATGATGTCTACAAATTGTGAAGCATAATCTCACATCTTTATAGATTAATCACAGTATAGATTATATGAACTTCTATCTAGTTTCATATGATCATTACAATAATAACAAAAAACTAATAGAACGACTTCTTGTGAAATTGAATAACTTCTTATTCAATAATAAATATGATTGCAATTGTTAGTGTACAACATGCCCAATCTGATTGGGTTTAGAGCACCTACACTAATAGTCACCTCAGAGGTATACACTAACTTGGGATAGGTCTCCCCAAGATGTTTCGTGTCCAAAAAGTGATGGGCCAAATAGAACCTGCATTTAATGAACCTACTACATAAGCTTGCTTATGCTTGAAACAGTCCTTATAGAACCTATATTCCTTCACAGCCCTAAAGAGTATGGCATCAATGCCTCTTTCCCTATCTTCTTACATGCACTTCATTGCTTGTATCTATTATTGTAACTCCAAAGCACTTGTTAATTCCTCAACCACTAGGTTGTGGTCTTGGCATAAAGCGACATATAAAGCTTTAGTCTTCTCAAGCTGTTGATGTTGTCCCTTGGCCATGCACCTTACTCTTTGATTTTTGTCTTCCAATGACAAGTTATTTATTTTAGGTCTTCCATTTCGACTTCTAGGCTTTAGATTTGGCCATGGAATCGCTAGTTATCATGTTTCTAACGCTCAACCTCATCCCTCCACTTTGCAATGTCGGAGTGAGCTTGTGCAAGGTGAGTATGATTTTGGCCATTCGCTGTGACCATCCCTTGAATACCATGTCAATTCAGAAAGTGTTGTTGTTGGAATACAACAATAAAAATTTATTGGGTTGGGGAAAACTCAAAAAAACTTGCTAGGGCCTAGCACGAAGGTAGTGCGAGGCTTATGCTGTGAGATAACGCCAAAAGGGCCAAGAGCCGCTTTAGGGATGGCTCAATCCATTGTTCGAGGAAGCAAGAGAGTATGTAGAGCAAGGCTAAATTCACTATTTGGGAGAGTGGGAGAAAACACCCTAAGAAGATCACCTAAGGAAAGGCCACTCGAAGGGTCTTCAGAGCTGAGTGGACTTAAAGGGTCTTCCATGCTGGCACCAAGAGAAGGTGTTTGGAAGTTCTGAGAGGCCTTCTATAAGAGTCTTCACTGTCTAGAATTGATGGGTGTCCAGAAGAGCTGCTTGGTCTTCCAATTTGTGAGATAAGATGCAATCAAAAGGCACACGTGGATCTCTCTTGTGCGGGCCCTTTGATGCCCAAGTCAAATGTTGCCATCATGAAAAGATGTTGATGTATATGTGATGTGATGCAAATGAGGGTCTTTGGAAGAGCAATAACTCTTCAGAAGAGGTGCTAAAGAATTGTTTGAATGTTTCATACGAGGCTTCAGGATTAGGATCCCCTAAGATGTAGGGACATGGGATATTTACACTTGTTGAGTGACTAGGACATGTGGCGCATGCACGAAGACACGTGGTAGGACCTTTCAAGTAAGACTGCACGAGTCTTCGGGTGTCCCAGGTTAGACTTAGAAGGTTAGAAGAAAGCCCTCCGAAGACTGGTCTTTGGAGGAATTAGGCTTAGAAGGGGGAGGTCAGTTTATTAAGGAACAACTTGGGCCAAGCTATGGGTGAGAGGTCTCTCGAAGGCCTTCGGGAGGTAGCTTGATCGGATGGCTAGTGAGGCGCTTGGGCTAAGCCTTCAGGGTCGCAAGTCCCCGAAGGGTCCTTAAACTCGAAGACCTTTTCGAGAGATGGTCTCTTGGGTTAGGGGAACTACCATTTTGAAGAGGTATTCCCAAAGGCTGTGTAACAATACTAAATTATTGTTTCTAGAATACAACAATCAAAATTTGTTAGTTCAAAAGAAACTTGGAAAATGCTGGTAGAAGGTGATATGAGGCCTTGCTATGAGACGACGCTAAAAAAGGCCAAGAGCCTCTCGGAAAATGGCTCAATCTTTTGTGTGGGAGAGAAAAAGTATAAATAGGGCAAGGCTTGATTTTCTGTCTGGGCTAGCGAGGGAAAACATCTTGTGAATCACCCTGAGAAAATCACTCTGGGAAGGGTGACCCAAAGGGTCTTCGATGCTAAGTGTACTTGAAGGGTCGTCCATGCTAACACTGGGAGAAAGGTCACTAGGAGAGCTGTGAGGCTCCAGACAAGGTGCTTGGAAGCTTTAAAAGCCTTTTCGGAAGAGTCTTTGTTGTTTGAGAGAGCTAATGGGTGTTTGGAAGAAATGCTTGGTCTTTGAATTTGTGAGGTAAGAAACAGTCAAAAGGCACACGTGGATCTCTCTCGCGTGAGCCCTCTGATGCCTAGGTCAAGTGTTGTCATCGTGAAAAGATGATGATGTAGATGTAGTGTGATGCAGAGGAAGGGCTTCAAAAGAGCAAGAACTCTTGGGAAGAAGTGCGAAAGAATTGTTTGAGTGTTTCATCTAAGGCTTCGAGATTAGGATCCCCGAAGATATAGAGTCAGGGATATTTATACCTGTTAAGTGACTAGGACACATGGCACACATGCACAGAGACACGTGGCAAGACTCTTCGAGTGACGGTGCACGAGTTTTCCAATTTCTTGGGTTAGACTTAGAAAGCTAGAAGAGACCCCTTCGAAAACTAGTCTTAGGAGGAAGGAGGCTCGAAAAGAGGTAAGCTAGGTTATTAAGGAATAACCTAGGTCAAGTTGTGGGAGAGAGGTCTCCCAAAGGCCTCTAGGAGGTAGCTCGATCGGATGGTTGGTGAGGTGCGTAGGCTAAGCCTTCAGGTTAGTAAGTCCTTGACAGGTCCTTAAAGGAGTTAGCTAGGTCTTCGAGAGATGGTCTCTCGGTTAGGAGAACTACCCTTCAGAAGGGGTCGCCCCGAAGGTTATGTAACAACAATGGCTCCCCACTCTTGTCTTTGACTGCAAGTTAAAGGGAAGAGTTCATGAATTTAAAGGGGAGTTACCCTAGAGAGGCTTAAACTAGCTATGTTAGTTCTTCGAAGGAACACGGGTCTTTCAAAGGTGTAATGCCCCACTTTTTCCCGAGCATTAAATAGCTTAGGAATTTCGGGAATATTTTTTTTCAACATAAACTAAATATAAATCATTTCCCGACAATCCCGTTCTACCTTCTCAGCTTACCAAAATAAGAATCAATAAGCTGAGATAAGTAATCATCACAAATGCAGAAGCAATAATCGAAACCTGATATGGTACATACTGAATTCACTTTATTCATAACATGGGAAATCGTTCCATAACTTAACGTCATGTAGTCAATACTTAAATACATGGAGACTCATTTATCTGAGATAGTAACTAAATATCTCGAATAATAATACATGACATACTTACATCTTACAAGTCTAATCCTCAACGGAACATAAGACTAAAGAATATTTGTATCTTCATGATGAAGCAATATAACGTAACCGTATGCTGAATCCATTGGACACGTCATCACGTGCCATCACATCTCCACCACTTTCTTACTTGAGTTATAAGTCTGGAACATTTGAATGTTCTAGGGGCATAACCTAATTAGAAGATGAATATTCTAGTGAGAGTCTAGAAACATGATACATGAATACATGATGCAATAACATGAACAATCATATGCTCTAGTGTAGCTTTCTTAGCCTACCAGCCAGACACGGAACCCTAGGTAGAATCCCGACCTGCTTCCAGGATAATCCTATCATTGTTCCATCAATTGCCCTTAGGGAATTACGACTACACTATCAGGGTGACATCCCATCCTGACACAAGTATCGATATGCCAATAATATCATGCCGAATGAAATATCATAACCATCGATGCAACAATATATGTATAGATATGACAAGATGTGCATAACATACATATAACTTAGCCACTTTCATGACTATCATGCTTAACATAGACAAAATATAACATGTATAAGCTTTTGGGAAAAACCACTCACCTTTATCACGAAGTTTGGAATACCTTGAAAAATGTGCACCACCTCGATTTGCGTGTCCGATCTCTATTTTTGTGCCAAACCTAAAAAATTGCACAAATCACTAATCCTTGAGCACAACAATCCTATAAATCATATTTATTCACAAAATATTTCAATACATCAATTTCTTCATATTTTTCTCCATTTTCTTCTCTAAAATTCTAGATAAATACTTCTTTAGCTATTTTCTCAAATTTTTTTTCACAACAATTCATAATATTCAATGAACTTTAAAAGAAAATTTCAGAACTTACCCCAAAGCTTCATTTGCACGCAAAACATCAAAACTTTTTGCACGCAAAACATCAAAACTTTTTGCACAACCTTCTAGATCTCTATTTTATAGGAATTTAGCAATTTTTTTCATATTTTTCTAAGCCTGGACGTGCCCTCATGCACCCCCACTTGCGAGGCTTGGTTGGCGCGTGCACTGCACGCGCCGGTCGTCATCTTCGACGAGATTCCGACCAACTTTGGTTTTTTTGTCATATCTCCTTCATTTGAGCTCCGTTTTACCTCCCGTTTGAACCTACGCTTTCCTCTATTCATCCTCTACAGGATTATAGTTTCAAACGCCTTGATTTGGGACTTTTTTGACTACTCAAATCGATTTTTCGGTGAAACCTATTTTTCCGATGAAGCTTTATATCTCCCTCATCTCTCAACGAAAATTACTCAAATTTTTCAGAAATGATCCTCTGGACATGGGGAACAAAAGCCCATTATCCAATGCCCTCAATTTATTCCCAAATTCTCGGATCTAAGAGTTTAAATTTCTTCTTCATTTCAGCATCTCCAAATACCTCTATTTATAGTCAATTTCGAGCCTTCCAATGCTCATGGCTAGTCAATCCAACCTCCCTGAGCCTTCTACCTGCCCCAAATTAGTCCAAAAAATGCCATCAAACACAGATTCAAAGCATCAAAATTCCAGCCAAGAAATGGCCGAAAATCATGCAAAATCAGTCACCCTCGTGGCCAATGTTGGCCTAGGCTTGACCCAAGAGCATCCTAGGCTACTTTTCTCGAGTCTTTTTCCACCAAATTCAGTGATAGTAGGTGGTGGAGGAAGCTTGGTCTACCATGGCAAATTGCTCCATCTCCAACTTTTGAAAAATTGCACTTTTACCCCTATTTTTTTCTCATTTTGCATTTTGGTCCTTTTCTTGAAGCGCCTGAGCTTCCTAATATTTCCATTACGACCCTCAAGTCCTAAACCTTCCATTTCATCCCTGAAGATTTAGAAACAATGTATTTTCAACCTCCCTCTGACAATTTTAGGAAATTGCACTTAGGCTTGAATCTTCATTTTGGCTGTAAACCCTTTTGTTTCTTCCTAAAACCATTGAAGGGTTGTTCTACATACTAAATATGAACCTCCTTGGGGTTTCGTTGGCCTTTCGAAAGTCTCCTATGACAATTTGATTTTTTAGCCCAAATCATAGTTGTATTTTAGCTATACCGAAAATCGTTCATAATCCAATTTCTTCTGATGCCATAAATTATGCCTCAAAATGCTCATTAATACCATATCATTTTCCTCACACATTTCTGCTCCAGGGCACTCCTTGCAGTCAATTCGGTCAATTTTTTGGACCATTTAAATACCAATCTTTCCCAAAATTTTATTTTTCTAATAAAACACTTATTCTCAAATAATCTCAATTACTTGGGTATTATAAAAGGGATGGCAGTCATTGGGGTTTTCGAAGGGTTGCAACACTTTACATCACGGAAGGCTTCAAAGAAAGCATAAAAAGACTTACGTGCGTAATCATTACAGTGACAGTTATGTTCCCAAGAGCCTCGCCTATGTATAGTGGGGGTCCCTTTGCGAATCCTACTCGTTGCCGCTAAATCCCCGAAGCTCTTAGCAATTCTTCAGCACCTCTTCTGAAGAGTTCCTACCCTTTAAAAGCCCATCATTTGCATCACACTACATCTGCATCAGCATCAGCATCTTTTCACGATGGCAACACCTAACTTAGGCATCGAAGGGATTGCACAGGAGAGATCCTCGTCTGCCTTTTGATTGCTTCTTGCCTCGCAGATCCAAAGACCAAGCATCTCTTTCGAATGCCCATCAGCTTTTCCAGACAGCAGAGACTCTTCCAGAAGGCCTCTCAATGCTTCCAAGCACCTTCTTCGAAGCCTCACAACTCTTCTAAAAACCCTCCTCCTAATGCTAGCACAGAAGACCTTTTGGGTCCACTCAACTTTAAAGATCCTTTGGATGGCCCTTCCTCAAATGATTCTCTTAGGGAGATTCACAGGGTATTTTCTTTCATTCTCCTACACAAAGGATTGAGCTTTACCCTACATACTCTCTTGATCTCCCAAACAAGGATCAAGCTAGCCCCCAAGCGGCTCTTGGCCTTTTTCGGCACTGCCTCGTACTTCCTTTTTCCCAGGTCCTACCGACTTTTTCCAAATTTCCCCGAAACCAACAAATTTTGATTATTGTATTCTAGCAACAACAATTTGGTGTTGTCTATAGCAAACTGTACTAAAAATCTTCCAAGATGGTAAGGAGAAAGAGGTCATCACATGCTAGACTGCTATCACAGCCCGAGGCTACTCACACTAGTCTTATCTGATGTTGCATCTTTTTGTATATTAGTTTTGATGATGAAAAATACTATTGGCTAAATCCCTAAGCCATGAGTCAAGGTTGTGGTTTTCAACATATATCAATTTCAATATCAAGTATTATTTTGTTCAAATGAAACCCAAGTTAAGTTCATTCTTATACATATGGAGATTTGCAAGAATAAGTTGATTTAAAAGAATCTCCTAAAGTAATTTTCAAAATTAGCCTTGAAAATAAGTTGATTTAAAAGAATCTCCTAAAGTATTTTTGAAAATATTTTCATTTTGAAAAACTATCTCCCAGTATTTCGATTTCTAATATCCATAGGTATTAAAATGATTTTTAATAAATTTTTCATGAAATAGAAAGTATGTATTTTGAAGGTGGTAAAATTGTTAAATCCTGAGTTTGTACTAAAACTAAAATTCTACTTTCTTATTGTTATGGATTTTGATTTTTTGGATATTTTTGTTGAATCTAAATAGGGAGTACTTTCTTATTTACATTTATGTATTAAAGTAAATAGAAGGTAAAATATAAATAATAGAAAATGTAAATAAGTTGTGATGTATACATGTTATGGATTGTACTGTCAAGCAAATCCTTTTGAAACTCTGTCATGTTTTTGTGCATGTTTCAAAACCCCTTTGAAAAGCTTTTCATGTTTTCTAAAGTGTATATGCTATTTCGAAACATCTATGTATTAGCATTGTTTCAGGTTTTGGATTATGTTTCGAAACCTATATGTCATGTTTCGAAACCTCTTAACAACAGATCATTCAAAATCGAGATACATGTGTGATGCACTTTTATCTTTATCAAAATAATTTTCAATCATTTGATTAATGCATTCTCTATGCTATGAGATTCAAATTCAAATTTGAATGTGAGTGCTTTTAATTAATCATAGTGGGGAATAGATTATGTCTCCCACTCATTGCAAGTCCAGCTGGAAAGACTGTATGTTTCGAAACATGAGGAATATGTTTCAAAACCTTAGTGTAAATTTGTGATGTTTTGAAACATGTATGCTATGTTTCGAAATCTACTTTTTTGTCTTGTCTCTGACGGCTAGATTTCTATCTCTTGACATAAATAGCAGGTGTTTAAAGACAAAAAGAAGTAACAACAAGTGAGCACACATTAGAGACACACACACAAGTACAAGTAGTGATCAAAAGATTTTTATTGAGCTCTCAAAGAAGATCCATCTACATCTTAATCTTGTGCATTGCAAGTGTGAAAGGAGAAGCAAGTGCAAACAAGGAGTCTCATCTTTTCAGCTCTCCTCACCTCAAACCAAGAGGTTTGTACAGTTATTTGGTAAGGCATTTTATTACATTTAATCTATTGGGCAGTAAAGATAAAACTTTACTTATCTTGTTAATGTTGTAAGGTTTGAGTTTAGCTTTAAAACTCATTGTGGTGTAAAGGTTTGAGTTGAGCCTAAAACTCATTGTTTCAAAGATTTGAGCTGAGCTATAAAAACTCATTGTACAAGGTTTTGGGGTGAACCATAGTAAAACCCTTGTTGTGGTTGATCACTAGTAAAAGTGATTGGGATTGAAAAATCTTTCAAGTGGGTAAGCTTAAAGGTAGTGGACTAGGCGGGGTACCGAATCACTATATATCTTGTGTACAGTTACTCTTTCGTTTTTGCTTATCCTTTATTGCTCATGTTTTCAAAAGAATTGTCTTCAAGGACTAAAACATATTTTCCTTGAGCATTAGCTTACATATTCATATAAGTATATATTTGATCTCAAACACCTTTAGTATACTCTTACTTATGTAAATCATCTTTGCCAAAGATCATTATTTTGAAATACAAGCTCAAAGATTTCGAATCTAGCAAAACAGTGAGGTATATTTTGAAACATATATAGTAGGTTTTGAAACCTACTTAACAAAAAGGTTTATTTTGAAACATATACCCTATTTTTCAAAACATAGTATTCTGCCATCAACTATTATTTTAATTATCAAAACATTTATATGAATCTCAATTCACCCCCCCTCTTGGGATATATTTTCCATCATTAGGACTAACACTCTCAGACAACAGGAGACTGCCACTAAGGAATATCCTTCAGTTATCTTCCTAGAGCCACGCGTATCTAGCCTTGTAGCAAGACTATCTAAAAAAGACAAGGGGCATTATCCGTTTCTAAACCAATAAAATTATGTTTCTAATGTTTCACTAAATAATTAGTGACGGATATTTTTGTTCTGTCACTATTAGAGATGAATTTTTTTTGTCTCTGACTTTAGAGATGGAATTTTTCCCGTTTCAAAAAAAAAAGTCTCTACTTTGATCGTGTAATCAGTCTCAAAATTAGTCAAAATTTTCATTTAGAAACATCATTTTTTCCATTTCTAATGTTAGAGACGAAAATCTTTCAGTCTCTAAATTGAATTAGAGACAAAAGAAATTTCGTCTCTAAAGTTAGACATATTTAAAAAAAAAAAAAACTAATCGGGTTACCGTTCATGGTAAATTCTGACGATTAGAACCGGTCATTGGAATCGCCATGGTTTAGTGACCAATATACCCAAAAACCAAAATGATCCAACAATTGAATCTCAATAGATCTGAAAATTAATTTTTTGGAAAAAGGATGCCCATTTTTGGAAGGGCATTGGCCACTGTTCATAACAAATTCTAACAATCAAAACCAATCATTAGAATGACCTTGGTCACCAGACCAACATACCCAAAAACCAAATTAATCTAATGTTCGAATCTCAATAGATTTGAAAATTAATTGTTTGAAAAAGGTTACTCGTTTTTGGAAGGGCATTGTCGACCAACATCTATGGCAGATTCTGACGATCGAAACAGATCATCAGAATGGCCTTGGTTTGGTGACTAATATACCCAAAAACCAAAAATGATCAAACAATTAGATCTCAATAAATCTATAAATTATTTTTTTGAAAAAATGCTGCCCATTTTGAAGAGCATTACTGACCATCGTCCATGGTAGATTCTGAGGATCGGAGCTGATCATTGAAATCCCCTTGGTTTGGAGATTGACATACCCAAAAACCAAACTGACTCAACAGTTGGATCTCACTGGATTTGAAAGTTAAAATCATAGAACATTAAGTTCTTACCTTAAATCAGAGAAACTCTGGTTACTAGCATCTAGGACAATAATCAGTGGCCGGAGGAAAGAGGAAGAGAAGGCGAGCTGATGTTTGGCAGCTGTTGGCCAGGGAAGAAAAGGAAAAAGAGACACAAGAGAGAGGGAGAGGAATAAGTGAGGGTGGAGGAGAAGAGGAGAAAATAATGAAAGGCATGTATATAGAGAGAGAGAGATTAAGAGATGGAAAATTTTCATCTCTAATTTTCGTCTCTGTTCAAATTAGAGACGGAATTTTCCACCTCTAACTTAGAGATGGGAATCTAATTTTCATCTCTAACTAAAATAACAACTAGAGACGAAAATTTTTTTATCTCTAAAATCAGAGACGAAAATTTTCCATCTCTTATTCTATTTCTGACAAAAAAACTTAGAGTTTTTTTCGTCTTTGAGAATAGACAAAAATCAGAGATAATAATTTTTGTCTCTGATTTTGGAAAACTTTAGAGATGAAAGTTTTTTGTCTTTGATTCCTTCTCTAATATAAGGCAAAATTTAGAGACATAAAAATTTCTGTCTCTGATTTCGAAAAACTTCAAAGTCGCAATTTTTTTCATCTCTAAACAGGGCACACCTCCCTTACACACCCTCCTCTTGCAGTGCTTGGAGGTTCCTTCGGATAACAAGGACATCCCTTCGGGTAGGTTCTTGATCCTAGTCACCCCAATAATGTGCTATCCCTTAGTCATTCTGCTACCCCCAAGGAAATTCTCAAGCCCAAGCTAACATCCTTGGGGACGTCTGAAGTGAAGATACCTCTAATAATATTTCTTATGGAGTTCTAGGAGCTAGAAATGAAGTGTGACGATTTGAAGAAAAGCCATGAGGATAAGTCCAGGGTGCTCAAGCATTTGACTAACTTGGTGCGAAATCTTTTGCTTACCATTGAGGAACCTCTGTCAGCTAGATGCCCTACCTCAAGAGGGATTCGTATTGGCACTCCACCTAGATAAACATTCGCTCAACCTCCATGTGTACTGCCAACAACTCCACAGGGATGACAACCCCATGTACCTACTCTTGAAGAGTTATATGTAGAAAGGCATAGGAATGCTAGCAAGGGAATTCCTCATGAGGAGATATATAGTGGGGAAGCACCATGTCTACTAAGGGTGCTCAAATGCTGGTACAAGAACCTTACCTTCACTTTGCCAAGGTTGCTCCTTCTGTTTCTTTGGGGTTTGAGATTAGGAGGCTAGTGGAGGAGATTTTCAAGTAGAAGAAGGTGGTGATAGGTTATAATGAGATGCATCGTCGAAGAGTCCCCTTTTCTACCAAGTTATTAAGTTATCTGCTCCCTTCGAGGTTTAAGCTCTCGGAGCTGCCTATGTATGCAAGAAAGGGAAATCTCATTTATCATATACAACGATACTAGTTGCTAGCATTTTTTCATGGCTCGGATGACGCCACTATGGGTTGCGCTTTCTCCCAATCCTTGGCAGAGCACGCCTATGTCTTGTTCAGTGAGCTCTTGCATGGGTACATCTCCTTATTTGAGTAGTTGTGAAGGGAGTTTATTGCAGCCTTTGTTATCAATGCCCCTAGGAAGAAAGATCCTACCTACCTCGTTAGCATCAGCAAAAAGCCTGAGAAGACGCTTCGGTAGTACATTGACCATTTTTAGAATGCCACCTTGGAGGTTCATGAATTGCATGTGGGGATTGCAATCACGACCTTGCTTCAAGACATTAGCTTTGTGCCACTCAGGGAGTCTTTAGCCTTTGACGAACCAACGTCATTGGTCGAGCTATTCGTCCGAGCCAACATATACGTGGTACATTTGGAGATTCTGCATACCTTTGATCCCCAATCGAGCTAGTGCAAGAAGAAGAGAGCGAATGGATGGCGAAGGGCCTAGATAAAATGAGACAAAGGCCTCAAGACTTGAGGACTTTGCCTGAGCTAGGATTCAGGCACACACACCTCTCTCAGAATCTCATATAATTATTCTTTCTTCCATGGGGAACACAAGCGTTATCAGTTTTCCTCCTCCCTCTGATAAGCCAAGGGGTATAGACATGAATGCCTTTTGAAAGTTTCATTAATGCTCAGGCCATTTAATGGAGGATTGCCATGTTTGACCTAATCAAATTGAGTAATTAATCAGGGAGGGTAAGTTGGACCAGTTTACGCTTGATGGTCTAAACCAGCCCCAAGACCAGTAGAGGGGCTTGAGTTCCAGTGACCAATAGCAATTAGGAAGACCTCCTAAACCTAATTGTGTCCGATGGAGGAAAAAGGCTAACAATATTTGCAATCGACAATAGGGCACTCAGTAGTGATAGTAGAGACCTTAAGGGGGAGAGACATTTACACCCCTAATGGACAATGAATCGATGCAACAACACATCCACATCATATTTCGAGGCGAGACCTCAACTAACGACACTTTATCAGCAAGAAAGGCATATACATAGCCCTCCACATGGATTTGGTGGTTCAAGGAAATTTGATGGGGAGCCTATCACCTTTACTCTTATTAATCAGGGAAACATGCTAATGCCACATGATGATTATCTTGTCATCTCTGTTGTTATTTCCAAACACCCCATTGATTGAATTCTTGTGGAAAGCAACAGTTCCATTAACCTAATCTATGTTCATGATTTTACGTAGCCCACGAATAACACACAAGTATACACGATCAAGACAAGTAAAATGATGAGTACAGATTGTTCCCACGGAGATTGGTAACTAAACCTCTTAATTATTAAAATTAGTAAGAACTAACTATATTTGGATAATTGATTACTCAAAGAAATTAAACCCTAAATTGTGCAAATAGAAAGAAAAAAATCAAATAACTAACAATTACTTAAATTCTAAAGAATTAAAATTCAATTCATTAAAACTAGGGTTTTATAAATTCATCTAGCAAATCCACTTTATCGTATTACGTTATTCTTGGTTGATTAGGTTACGAACTTTATCAATCAAGCACTCTAGTTGTGCGTAATGCTAAACCGCCTAAAGAAAAGCCTCCAGCTGCGAAGGCGCAATGTTAAAGGCCCACAACTGAACTACGTTAACACAATCGAAACCCCTGCCACCATCATCTCATCATCATCATGGTCAGTGTCATTGTCATCATAACTGCATCGAGTCTCCATACCTTATGAACCAAGCCACGAAAGCAACCCCCCTTTTGTGGACATAAGTGCAATGCTAAATCATCAATCAAAATCTTTTCTTATGGACTTAGGTTGTCTCTCACCAAACCGTGTTACCAAAATCTCGCATAGATGTAGGTTGGCTTTCTACTGAACTGTGGCAAACAAAACACTAAATCTACAGATGTAGTGCAATTTGAACCGTAATAACAAAATCTCGGGACTTTCATACCCCGCAAAGCCTAACTTCGATAACAATACGAAACTTGGGGTTTTCGTCCACTTCAGTGGTTCCTACACAGAATATAAGCTACTTTTCGCTAAACCATGACATTAAAACCTTATCATGGACGTAGGTTGAGAAGGCCAAACTACGTATCAAAATTTCACTCCATGTTGAGGTAAGCCTCCTCTTAGAACTAAGCCATCGAAAGCACAAATGTAGGTTGGTCTTCACTAAAACTGTGGTACCAAAATCGCCTCCCATAAATGTAGGCTTTGTTCGATCTTTTGGTTACAGAAGTAGGCATCCCGCATTGAACCACTTCAACAAAATATTTGGCACTCTTCTTGTGGATGTAGATTATGTCAAATCATGAAAACAAAACCATGGTTTTCTCACGACATTCTAGTTGTAGAGGTAGTCATCACATGTCGAACCATCTTAACAAAACTCTCTGGTATTCTATTGTGAATGTAGGGAAACCCAAACCATAGAAACAAAATCTCGACATTCTTACAACGTGAGCCTCAAAAGTACACTGAGAAGACACAATACACATCCTATGTTTCCTCTTACACCATGGAAACTAATATTTTCTTGCACAAGGCAACCACCAGCCTCTCAACTCATACTAGGGAGTTATTGTATTTTTGTTTGTTGTTATTGTTATCATGGTAGGGAAATAATAACGGACATGCCTTGCTGCAACACGCATATTGTCTCGATGTGAGGCATCACTTAAACGCACTCCTTCCATATTTTTTACTCTAACCTCTATGGGTTGGCAGGATCTAGAAGGAACAAGCGATGAACCAAGTGCCAAGTATCCCTTACCTTGCTACTTTCACTTTGCATACATACAACCAAGAGCAACTCCTTAGATGTCTAAAAAAAATCTTGTGATCATTCATTGTGCTTTTTTTTTTTGGTATAATTTACAAAAATTTTCCTACATAATCAAAAAATTAAACACAAAGGGTTCCTATTATAGGGCTTTTGAAGAAGCCCATCAAAGAAATTGGCGGGTGCATCAAAAGCCCCAAAGTAAATCACAGATTGATCCATTCTAAAAGGCCCTAGCAGTTCCTATGTAACACCCTCTCTCCTAGAACTATTGAGGAGGAGGTGTTACTGAGAAAGAGATAAAATAAAAACTCACAATAAACCTGAAATCTTGAATCATTAATAAAATTGACTAATTGAACACATCCTAACTGAAAAAACATCTCAAACTATACTGTAACAAAATTTTGAACTGTATGAGGTTCAACATAAACTGAAACAATAACTATTGACTAAGTAAATCCCTCAACTGAAAATATAAAATACTCTAGAAATTTTCAGAAATCTTTTGTTCTTGAGTGGCTCCCCATACACGCTCTACTGCCTGACGCTGCTAGGCCCGACGTCTAAAACTACCCTACTAGGACCTGGAATGGTGAAGAATACAAGGTGAGCCACAAGGCTCAATAAGTAATAATCATGAAATAAAACTGTAGCTGAATCAAGGATCATCAATACTCATAAAGTATTAACTGATCTTGCACTGAGGGATTATTCATCAACTGTATAGTTGCACATATATGATAAGTATCAATGCACATATATGATAAGGATCAATGCACATAATCTGTATAATGTAGGTAAGCAACTTTGGCCCATTGGCCCACATAATCTGAAATTAAAACTGAAACTGAATTTTAACTGTACTGTGGGCCTTACACTCTTAGCCCCCTGGCCGACACCAAGCAAGCGAAACTGAAACTGAATCTGAAACTGAACTGTGGGCCTTGTGCCCCGCGAACTAAGTCACCTCATACAATGCAATGCACATAGACATACTTGCACACAATATGAAGTGCTCCACATAAAGTCGTGCTCCATGCTCATACCATAATGTATGCACATAATATCATGCATGCCACATAACAATGCTAGGCACAAGATATAATCTTCATCAAACTATTGTTTTGTATAACTATTAGGACTCTTGATTAATTGAATAAGCATGCGAGATTTATTATATTCTGATGTGGGATTTCAATATTTATGAATATTTATCCTTGGATTCAAATAATGACTTGCATTCGTATAATAACTTGCATTCGGATATACTTAGGATCACATTCGAATATTATACAGAGTATTCGGATATGAGGCTTTTAGATATGAGGGTATTCGAATATCATATGCTAGCATTCAGATGCATGGCTTACACATTCGAATAAGATTCAAGTCATGTGAGATACTTCATATTATGAGACATACTCGAATATCATTAACTTGTATTCAGATATAATGGAAAGCATTTGGACATTGTATATGGGCATTCGGATATCACACTCATATTTGCATTTAGATGGGAGAAAAGGGTATCCGGATGTAGGGTACTCATTCGAATATCTGAACCATCTTCTGGAGGAAAACATACGATATCAATATTCTTGTTCTAATGGAAACCCACCATAGCTACACCATTCTGAAAGAAACTTGGGTGATTAAAATCCAATTGACATGAAACAATATCTAGAATGATTCAAAGATCACATTGAAAGAAATTGCTGAACAAGAAACGATACAGACCTTGCAAAATCAAAGTCTGAGAGAGACAACCCACTGAAAGTAAGTATATATAGAAATCTATTAAATTGTACTGGAATCTAAGAACGAAAAACTTGCATAGGGGAAGAAGAAAGAACTTGCACTAAAAGAACTGAGAACTTGCAACGAACATTAAAGAACTTACAACGAATATTAAAGAACTTGCCTCTAAAAGACAAAGAGGTAGTAGGAACTTGCAGACATAAATCCTATAAAGAAAAAGGATTGCAGGAAGAGAACTGGTCTCTAAAAGAAAAACAGGTAGTAGGAACTTGCAACCCCAAAAGAAAGAAGAAATAATAGGACTTGCACTCCAAATGGGAGAATGAGTAATAGAACTTGTAATCCAAAAGGGAGAAGGAGCAATAGAACTCACAATCCAAAATGTAGAAGGAGTAATAGAACTTGCAATCCAAAATGGAGAAGGAGTAATAGAACTCACAATCCAAAATGGAGGAGTAATAGAACTTGCATACAAGAAGAAGTCTAAACTTACAACTGCAAGAACAAGATATAAGATCTTTTAAAGAAGACTTGCACCCCAAAAGATAGACGGATATAAGAATGTATCGAAACTTGCCTCTAAAATGAAAAAGAGAAAGAATTGCCTCTAAACGAAAAGGAGGTAGTGAGAACTTGCCTTATAATTCTTGACTGGACTCGAAATTTGCAACGCAACTTCTCCTACTGAAATCCTCATAGTGTTGCAACTTCTCGGACTCTCTTCTTCTTCTTGTGGCGTGAAAAGAAACATGAACTATATGGGTATATATATAGAGGAGAAACCCATAAGTCCTAATCCTTTTACACTTTCAACTCCTAATCCTTTAACAACTTCACAAGTCCTAATCTTTTTACACTTTCAACTTCTAATCCTTTAACAACTTCACAAGTCCTAATTCTTTTACCCTTTCAACTCCTAATCCTTTATCAATTTCAAACCCTTAAAGCCTGTTCTCTTTGGTGTTTTCAGTGCGTTTTCAGTTTTTAATTTTTCAAAACACTGAAAACATGTTCTCTTCTTTATTTTCAAAAACGTATTTTTGAAAACAAGAAAAAAAATTGTAAAGAAAACCCAAAACAACATTTGTTGTTTTGGGTGTTTTCTATGAAAACACACAGAAAAGTTGAAAACACAAAAAACGCAGAGGCTCCCCCCCCCCCCCCCAAACCCTTCACAAATTTCTCTTCTCTCTCTCTCATCTCCTCTTTCTCTCTCGCATCGGTTGTCGACCGCACCCTCCATCTCCGTCGCTGCCATGAGCATCGTCGACGTCGCTCACGACAGCCGAAAGCCACCATCAACCACCCTTCCGGCCATTCAATCTTCCTGGTTCATCCTCCAGCCACGATCGCTATTCGTCCTCAGCCACCACTGTCGTTCGTCTTCCAGCCACCGTCGCCATTCGTCCTTAGCCACCGCCTCCTCTAGCAACTCAACCACCGCCGTTCGTCCTCAGCCACTGCCGCCGATCCAGCTTCTCTAGCAACTCAGATCGGCCAAGATCTGCTGCCTCCAGCCAGATTTGCCTTCTTCTCCAACAACTTTTAGATTAGGAAAAAAATAATTTAAAAATGTATTTAATAGTATATATTAAATATACTATACTTAGATCGGGAAAACCAAGCAACTTTTTTGTATTTTTTTTGTAATTGGGAAAAAAATATTGCAATATTTCACTAATTTTAAAATATATTTAATAGTATATTAGCATTAAATTATTTTAATTTAAATAATAATTAAATTTTTTAAATAAAATAATTTTTCTCAAAATTTCAAAGTAAACACATTTTTCAATTTTCAATTTTGAGAAACAGTTTCTCAGAATAACAAAGAGAATGTATTTTCAAAAATCTCAAAACAAACACTCAAAACAAATTCAAAACTCAAAACTCAAAAATGAAACACAAAGAGAACACCACCTTAATATCCTCTCGCACGGATTTATCTTCAAATCCTCTTATTTTTTCTGATTATCTTCCCATTTATTATTTCCTAAAATCTAAAATTTCACATAATCTAAATCCCACTTAATGTTATTCTCACTATTAATATTTCTATCACATTAAATATTTACTTGGCAAAATCCTTTTTAACCCAAGTCCTCGTTCAATTCGAACTCCTACTCCAATTGAAATTCTTACTTACTCATTATTTTATATGTAAAATATATATGACTGTTCATTCTCCAACTCCAATTGTAATTCACCTCTCCTAATCCAATCTTCAACTTAGCACCTTTATATTTATCCAATATGTATACTGTAATAATCCTCATCTTACTATCATACAACATCTAACACACACACACATATATATAAATACCTTATCAACACAAATCATAATCTCATCTTACTTTGACTTCTCAATACAAATCATAATCTCATCTTACCTTGGCTTTTCATAAGTCATAATCCCATCTCACTTTGATTTGCAATATAAATCGTAATTCCATCTTACTTTGACTTTTCAACATAAATCCTATTCCTATCTTACTTTGGTTTTCCAACATGAATCATAATCCCATATTGGTTTGGTTTCTAACATAAATCATAATCCCATCTTAATTTGGCCTTTCAACTTAAATCATAATCCCATATGACTTTGGCTTTTCAACATAAATCTTAATCTCAATAATATTAGGCCCATTATTTATCTATCCGAATATACTCTTATCATATCACATGCATATTCCTCTTTTTCCTAATTCTCAAAATTGCCCTTCTTATACTCTTTCAAAATTTTCACAAAATCTAAAATTTTAGTTAAACCAAAAATTCCAAACATATATAAATAAATTTCAATAAAAACTCTAGGCCCTCTAACGAGTCGTTACATCCTGGGTAAGGTTAGGCTCCAACATGAGCAGACTCCAGAGTCTTGATAAATTCGTTAAGTCATCTTGTGCATCCATCGCCAGAACTTGCCTAGAGGTATGGGGATCTAGATAATATCCCTTCCAATGTGAAGCATCCATCCTCGCAAACTCGTCCGAATAAACCAACTTGGGGAACATTGCCCCATGATGCATCATCTCGAATAAACTCCGAGCCTTATAAAATCTCCGCTTCTCAAATCTCCGAGCATATAGCTTTTTCCTCCTATGGCAGTTGTCCGGCTAATTCTATCCCACAAGTGGATGGATCGTGACAAGTAATACAGTGATGAATAGAGTGTCGTATCCATGAGGACTAACTTTTGACGTTTACTCTAATTGATTTAATCTTAACCTAACACACACATTAACAAAGACTTCAATTGTAATGAAAACTAATTTACTAATAAAAGATGCAAACAAAATAATTTCTTTGATTCAAAAACTCTCAAAGTAAGGCACTAGGGTTTGTGAGTCCACCGTCAGCCTTCTATGGTTCAATTATTCATTACTCGGATCTTACTATTCCTTATCTTAGGTCGAAAATTGATAATCCAATTACAACCAAAAGCCTCTCTCGATGGTCATTCAGTTCTATGTATATATATGAGATTAACTATCTCTAGTCAACCTTCGAACATATAAACATGCATTCAATCACGGAGATTATCACAAAATGATTTCATAGGGCATAACGGTATCTCTACCTATTATAGGACCCTACGTTGTTTGCTACCATGTCTAATCCATATTGAATCTCTCGAAAGCAATACAAATCACAAATATGTTCCAATGGTGATCAAGTATCAAAACAACATTATAAACATAACAAACAATCAACCCGATTAGATAAGAAAATAGTAAACCGAATAACTTTAAATCAAACCATTAGAAGTCGAGGTTTCATCATTCACCCTAGCTATAAACACTTAGCTATGCATGTTCTCAATCAAAAGAAAAAGAAAAGAGTTGGAATCCATAGCAAAGAATTGAGAAAGAAAAGAAAAATACAACCCAAGTGTCTTCAACCTTTCGTCGGCTTCTCTTCCATGCCAAAAAACTCTCTAAATCTCCCAAGAATAAGTCTTTATATAATGCTTTTTAGTTTATCAAAGTCCTACACCTTAAAGGAGTCTATCCCTCTTTGATTTGGATTGAAACGGGATTAAAACGGCCTTTTCACTAATCTTTGAACCCTATCGCGGTATGCTTGTTGCTTCAGACCCGTGAGCTCCAGATAGCAATTCCTAAAGCGGTCTTACAGCGGTATGCATTCCGCTGTAAGACCGTGAGCTCCAGAAACTAACTCTTACAGCGGTCCTACAGCGGTATGCATTCCGCTATAGGTCCGCTAACCTTTTTCTTTAGCCTCTTGCTTTATCATCTTTCACTTCTTGCTCTCAATACTCTTTTGCTTTCTTTTAATTAGATACCCGACCATGCCTCCAAGCTGTATTTCACTCCCATCATGGACCAAAATCACTCTTTTTGCTCCAAGTGTATTCAACACATGCTCCACATCTACATAACCATATATAGAACCAAATCAAGTAGAAATCTTCTCATTGAATGTATAAATGCTAAGTTTATAGACCAAAATAAGTGTATAAAAGACACTTATCAGCAGTCTCAGGAGAGCTGATATAACTTAACGGCTCCAAATGGTTGTCACATTTGTCTCCCAAAAAGAGCATTTTGCCTCCTAAAGGCAAGCCTGCATGTATGTGTTATCCTCGTGTGACCACTTCAACTCTTCTAAAATTCGATTGTGATCCTTAGCAAAAGTAAAGTAGGACTCCTACATTTCCTCCTACACTCTCTGTTACATCTCTTCAATGCTTTTTTTTTCTACTAAGTTCGTCTTCCATATATGCAACCTTTATTTTCAGCTCCTTATTTTCTACCCTAATGCCTTTGAGCTAGTCTCTCTCTCTCTCTCTCTCTCTCTCTCTTTAAATCATGAATTTGAGCTTTAAAGTGGTAGTGCTCCCACTACCATAACTCATCATTGTTGTCCTACATCCTCATTGCAAAGGCCCCATCTTGAGACAAGCATAAGTAATCATATTCACCTTGACCATGGCTTTAACACCTTGCAAAGCATAAGAATAACGTTAAAGGTAAGCCCCCAAAACAAATCTCAAATTAAAGGGCATGGAGTTCTTACCTCAACCAACAGATGTTTATCTCGATCCATATCTTCCGAAGCCTACCTAAAAAAATTTGATTCGTCCAAAGGGAGGATGGTCGAATAGATCAACCTCGCCCCTTAGTTGGTCACTAAATCTGTATCCAACAACCCAGTGTTCGTTTGAAAGTTCTCACTGTGGAGATGACGACTGTCAGATAGAGTTATCACCTCCTATGCAAATGGAAACCCTAACAAAATAGGGCACATGTGGGGGTCATTTGATACTATTACTTTCCTCTCACGGCGTTTCAGCTGGTAAGAATAACCCATTGTGGCTTGAAGAAGTTGGTGCTTGTCCTAGGTTTCAACAATGGGTTGTGCGAACGCCTTCACTATATTTGTTTCCAATTGCTTCACGAAGGTGGTAGTACCCTACAACTTTAAATGCTCTCCCCTCATGGGCTCGCAAGCCTCCTGCAATGGCTGCGGAAATGCTTGTAGAGGGATTGATGCCGGTTGGTGTGAAAAATTAGCTTCTTACCTCACTTTTTTGTCTTATCCTTGCAAAAGGTTCCCAAAACATTTGTCTTCAGTAGCCTTTATTCGCTGCTTATGCTCATGTTCTTCATAAGCACATCTTTCCGCAATTTTCTCCCTTGAAATTTGCTTCAAGTAATTCATCTACCCTAATCGAGGATGATAAGTTGCTCCAAGCAACTACTGCTCAGGGGGCAAGTTCATGTTCTTTGGGACGAATCACATGCAAAATCTTCATCAAAGTAGAAAAATAGTGGGGACCTTTGGAGACCACTATCTATTTATCGATCCAAGCATTCGGAAGCCAAATCGACACGTCATCATTACACGTATGCCTCTTCTAGTATTCTTCGCACGCTTCTCCCAAGATTTTCACATTCCTCTCCTGAATAACTACCTCGCAGTCTCCTTTTGAACCAAAAAAGTCCATCACCTCCTACTTTCTGGCCCAAGAATGTGCCTGGAGTGAGCCTTGACTTTTCTGGGATGACTCATCTGCCTAATATACTTTTCTCTCCGACTTTCAATTTGAGAAAAAAATGGGGAGCCATTGTTGTGGTATAACCTTCGAGGGAGAGTCCTCTCAAAGCAGCCAGTGCATTAGCAATCCCTGAAGAAGCCATCTATAATACCCAAAATTTTCTAAAGGGACTCAAGCATAATTTATTTAGGGTTGTAAGTGGAATTATCAAAAGATTAGGGATATTAGTGTAAATTCTTAAGGTTGAGAGTGGCCGAATTAACTATAGGGAATCTCTTGAAACTTAGATGTCTTAGGAAATGGGTATGTCTCTAACGAGCATTTCGAGGCATGATTTTTAGAGACAAAAGAAATCAAATAAGGGATAGTTTTCGGTACAACTGCAGTTCAGGCTGAAAAATCGAATTATCGTAGGGGACTTCCAAAAAAGCAACTGAACCTTGAGAGAATATAAGTTTCATGCAAGGATCAACCCTGATATGGTTTCAGGGTAAAACGAAGGGATTCACGATCAAAAAGTAATTCTTACATAATTTTGAGCCTAAGTGTAAATCCTAATTCTAGTTCAGAAGGCGACGAAAATGATATTTTCCCAATTTGTTGGGCCAAATGAGGAAAATGGAACTTAGGGGTCTAAGTGGTAAAACATTAAAGCTTAGGGGTTTCAGCAAGGACCAAAATGAAAATTAAAGGAAATAAGGGGGTCTGTAACACCCAAGATTTTTAAACTCAAATATGTGGTAATACCTGAGATTTTTAAGTTCAAATATTTGAAGAAATAGGACATTTCAAAGGATTATGATAGTCTTGAGATAAAAGTGGAGTTTGTGAGCTAAGAGCAAAATCATAAATGTTGAAGTTCAGGTAAAAGTCTAATTTACCTAAAAATCAAGGGTATTAGTATAATTAATCCTTTCTTTAGAGGCATAAGTGCTAATAAAAATCGCATAGGACCAAGTTGAAAGGGGTCTAAGTATAATTATTCGAAAAGTTTAGGCCAAAGTGTAGTTCTTGGAACTTTGTGACTGGATCATTAGGGTAACAAACTGAACCAACTAACCATTGGAATTCATGATTGCGGATTCCAAACTTATTCCAATATAGCTAAGTCATGATTGCAGATCTCAAATAACATTCCATTTCACCTTTGGATCATTTTAAAGTCCAAGCTTTTGTTTTTCCTTAGCCTCCAAGTTTGGGACATGTGGCAAACATTCATGATGATTTTAGAGATATGAGATAAAGCCTCATGATGACTTTAGGGATAAGATAAAGCCTTATGATAACTTTAGAGATAGGATGAAGCCTCATGATGACTTTAGAGATAAGATAAAGCCTCATGATAACTTTAAAGATGGGATGAAGCCTCATGATGACTTTAAAGATAGGATGAAGCCTCATGATGACTTTAGAGATAGGAGATAAAATCTCATGATGACTTTAGAAATAAGATGAAGTCTCGTGATGACTTTAAGGATAAGATTTGATAAAATTTGATATGATTACTACAAAATCCTAGCATTATAAATGGCGTGTTTGGACCGTCCGGGCCTAATCTCGGTCCCCTCCTTAGGCCCAATCTCGGCCCTGTCCATAGGCCCAATCTCGGCCCTCTACTTAGGCCTAATCTCGGCTTAGCGGTATCATTACAACCCCGCTGGGTATCCGCATGACTGCCTTAGATCCCATCCTCATTAATGGTGGATCACATCCACATTAATGAGGGTCCCGTCACTACCATGCTACCACTTGGGAACATCCACTGGCACTGGATAGTCAGTCTCATCACCAGCAAACGCACGACGTATGCATGCAGGAGGACGTCTCCTCCACCTATATCAGCTAACTCTTCTCAGAGCCAATGTATGTTCTGACCTTTGACCTATAGATACACTGTTTCTCCTTACTCTCTTACTCACTCGAGCGTCGGAGTACTTGCAGGTGCCAGCAGCCCCCCAGGCTGACCCATTGCCAGAGCCCACGCCCTACCGTTGCAATCCCACCTCTGATCATCCTCTTTTAGTCAGGAAGGAACATCCGGCGCCCATCGTGGGGCTCAGTAAAATTTACCTACCCCATAATCTCACAAGAGCCTCTCAACCCAACCCCCTCACCATACCATGGTGCAAGCCAGAAACGCCCCTACCTAGGAGCCAAACGACACCAACCATCTCTTGCAAAACCCAGCTGTCATGGAGGTCCTCCTCCAGACTGTCCAACAACTTCAAAACCAAGTCATTAAGTTAACCAGAAACCAACAGCAAGCTCCAGAACTTCGGTCAGGAGCTTAACATCCACAAGGTCTTCACCTTAGTCGAACACCCTCGGACCAACAGCCAAGTAGAAGCCGCCAACAAGGTCATCTTAGCTGGTCTAAAAGAGTGACTTGATGGAACCAAGGGCGCATGGCCAAAAGAACTCCCCATGGTGTTGTGGTCGTACCACACCACAACTCAAACCTCGACCAAGGAAACCCCTTTTTCGACTCACTTATGAGTCAGAGGCCATGATCCCATTAGAGATTGAAGAACCTAGCCCCAGGCGATAACATTTTCGTGAAGACACCAACGATGAAGAACAGGGAGCCGACCTTGACCTTATCTAGGAAACCAGAAACCAAGCCCAAATCCACAAACAAGCTGCCAAACAAAGAGAAGCTCGAAATACAACAAAAAGGTAAAACCCAGAAGATTTCAAGAAAGGGACCTGGTCCTAAGGAAGATTGAAGGCCAAAGAAAACAACTCGCACAAAGAAAGCTCGGCGCTAACTAGGAAGGCCCTTATCGAGTCACCAACAACCCCGACAATGGAGCTTACCACTTGGCTGAACTCCCAAGAAGGCCCTTGCCTAGGTCATGGAACGCAGCTAGCATACAGAGATATTATAGCTAAGCAACTATTTCCATACCTCGAGCTTTCTCGGCCTAGCCCCGGCCTCGAGTAATCTCGGCCACTCTCCCTAAAAATAACCTTGTATCAAACAGGCATTGGCAGATCTTGAGCTTCCTCGGTCTAGCCCTGACCTCGAGTAACCTCGGTCACTCTCCCAGAAGATAACTTTGTATCAAATAGGCATTGGCAGACCTTGAGCTTCCTCGATCTAGCCCTGGCCTCGAGTAATCTCGGCCACTCCTCAAAGTTAGCCTTGTATCAAACAGGCACAGCATAAACAGATCTTGGGTCTCCCTAAAGATATCCTTATATCAAATAGGCATTGGCAGACCTTAAGCTTCCCCGGTTTAGCCCCAGTCTCGAGTAACTTCGGCCACTCTCCAAGAAGATAGTTTTATATCAAACAGGCATTGGCAGACCTCGAGCTTTCTCTATCTAGCCCCGACCTCAAGTAATCTCAGCCACTCCTCAAAGTTAGCCTTGCATCAAATAGGCACAACATAAATAGATCTTGGGTCATCTCAGACACACTCGACCAGTTAAATATAAGGTACCAGAGAATTTTTCATTTTATTACTCATAACTCATTCAATACAAGTATTAGCAGGACCTCAGGCATAACCCCGTCATTTCTCTAGGGCTTCGAGTCCGCCACAGCCCTATCCAGCCATGCTTTGTATCAGACGAGCAAGCCAGACCTTGAGCCCGCATCAGTCCCCTGTTTGCAGTGCTCTGGACCTAGGTCGATGCGGTCTATCACAGGACCTTGAGCCCGCCTCGGTCCTCTATTTGTAGTGCTCCGGACTTAGGTTGATTTGGTCCATCACAGGACCTCGAGTTACCTCGGTCCTCTAATAACCGTGCTCGAGGCCCAGACTAACGCGATCAGTCTCAAGACTTCGAGTTACCTCGGTCCTCCAATAGCCGTGCTCGGGACCCCTACCGACCCGATCAGTCTCAGGAATTTGAGTTACCTCAGTCCTCTGATAACCGTGCTCGGGACCCAAACTGATGCGATCAGTCTCAGGACTTTGAGTTACCTTGGTCCTTCAATAGTCATGCTCGGGATCCAGATCGACACAGTCTGTCAAGACTTCGAGTTACCTCGGTCCTTCATTAGCCATGCTCGGGATCCAGACCGATGCGATCCGTCAGGACTTCTTCTTACCTCCACCCTCCACTTGTCGTGCTTAGGACCCGGACCGACGCAGACCTCGGGCATAGCCTCGTCACTGTTTTAGGGACTCAAGGCTTCCTTGGCCCTATCGAGCCACGCCTTGTATCAAACAGGCACACTGGACCTCGAGCCCGCCTCGGTTCAACTTCTGCTCTCAAGTTGTACCTTATATCAGACAGGCACATTGGACGTCGAGTCTACCTCGGTCTGACTCCAAAGTCGTGCCTTGTATCAGACAAACACACTAGACCTTGAGTCTACCTAGACCCGACTCCAAAGTCATGCCTCGAATTAAACATCCAGCTCTCCAAAACTAGCGTATGCAACAAAAATCGTCCAAACTTCCCCTTCTATAACTCGAACTCTCGCCTCTCAAGCATCCGACCTAGGGGGCTATGGACCGTCCAGGCCCAATCTTTCCCACTTATTAGGCCCAATATGGCCCTCTACTTAGGCCCAATCTCGACCCTTTCCTTAAGCCCAATCTTGACCCTCTATTTAGGCCTAATCTCGGGCCTCTCCTTAGGCCCAATCTCAACCCTCTACTTAGGCTCAATCTTGACCCAGCACCAGCCTACAACGGCATCATTATAAGCCCCTCACGGTCGCCTCGAATCCCATCCTCATTAATGGTGGATCACATCCATATTAATGAGAGTCCCGTCGCTACTATGCTACAACCTAAGAACCTCCACCGGCGCCGGATAGTCAGTCTCATCACCTGCAAACGCACAACGCATGCATGCAGGATGACGTCTCCTCCTCCTATATCATCCAGCTCTTCTCAGATCCAAGGTATGTTCTGACCTCTGACCTACTCATACATTGTTTCTCCTTACTCTCTCACTCACTCGAGCGTTGAAGTGCTTGCAGGTACCAGCTGCACCCCAAACAAACCTGTCACCAGAGCCTATGCCCTTTTTGTGATCTTGCCTCTGATCGTCCTCTTTTGGTCAGGAAGGAACAGTGTTCTTGGCCAATGATTTTCTCATTCAAAGTTGTGGTAAATTCGTGCTGGACGAGAGTGATTCAGGCCTAATGATATAGGGCTTTTGTTCCTAGAGAAGAAGTGTAACAGCCCACCTTCTCGGGTATGTTATGCCTTAGGAAATTTGGTCTATATTTTTTTTTTTTTATCCCAAAATTCCCTAAGACCGTATCTAGTGCTAGATGAGATATCTATACTAGAAAATAAATACAAAGCGGAAGCTGAATCGAACCTGCTCATGAAAATGCATATAATAATAACTGGACATAGCATTTATTACAAGTTAATACATAAGCGTCTGATGATAAATAAAATCTACACAATTCTTAAACTATCCATATTACAACATATCATATACTCGTATCTTGTTGTCTCGCGACACTACTCATCATCAATCTCGGAATCATCTCTGCAAGTCCCGACTGGAACGTTGAATGTTCCAAGGGCGAACCCAAGTTAGATGATGAATCATCTAAGTAAGGGTACATAATGCAATGTCATGCGTGCATGCAATGTCTTACCTCGTAGGTGTCAACTGCACCCTCATACTGCCTACCATTTTAGCGACCACCTCTATCAAACCGGGGTGTATGGGTGCACCCTTGGTAAGGCAGCAGTGCCAGTTCTACTCCCCACGGCCTCATATGCGTGTGATCAACAATATCAATATGAATTTAAGCATTTCATAGTCATGTCATTGATGCAGTCTACGTGTTGGGTTCATATCATAGCATGCCAATATGATAAAAGCATTCTCAAAATTAAACGTTTATAACCATACTAAGTTCAAAGCGGTACACTTACAGTTAAGTTACCTCGAAAGACATGTCAGTCTCGAAATTCGTGTCGAGCGGCTACTTCTTGCCCTCAAAGACTCCTAGACATTAAATATTATTTTTAGAATATCACTTTACTATTTTTTTTTCATAATTTCCATAATTTCTCTTTATTTCTAAATCTTATTTCTTCCAAAATTGCATAAAAATTATCTAGTATTTCATAAAATCTAATTTATCTTTACTGATATCCCTTATAAAATATTTCTATCATTCTGGAATTTTCATGAAATTTTCCAACTTAAATTCCTATTTTTCCCTTATTTCCTAATAGCTAAATATATAATTATTACATAATAATTATCTAATCTTTCATTTTATTCAATTTCTCTTCACTAATATTTCTTAAATAATACTTCTAACATTCTCAAATTTTCTTGAAATTTTTTTTTAAATCTTATTTCTTTTTTATTTTTATAATAAAAAAATCTACTTAAATAATCAATAAACTTAGCATTTCCAGAAAATTCTTCACCAAATATATCATGAACATCCCAGATTTAATAAAAATTTTTGCAAAATTTTATCTCTTTTACTTATATTTTTCTTTTATTTCTTTTCTTTTCTTTTCTTTTTATTTCTTCTGGCAGGCGCGTGTGGACCACGCGCCTTCACATCAACCGCGGGCACGTGCGCCCACGCGCCCGACCCCCCTCCCTCACAGTCGTCTTCTCCGGCGGCCCTATCGCCGCCAGCGATGCCGCCGCTGCCCGAAGCTTCGAAAGAAGCCTCCTCCCCCCTTAAATCCGACCTCCTGAACCCGATTATGGCTTTAAATCTTTGAAAAAATAACAATAGGTACCTCGATTTTTCGTTTGAAGGCTCGGCTCCGGCGAAATCGTGATTTTCCGGCGACGCTTGGATCTTCCTCCTCACTGCTCCGTTGGCCACCAAATGCTCCAGAAATGTCGCCCACAAAGCAAGGACTAAAACCCCGCTCTTAAATCTCTCAAACACTCTCCCAATCGACCGATTTAAGCCTCAAAATTTTCTGATAAGAGGCTTTGTTCGACCTTGGCTATTTATAGCCAATACTTCGCCGCGGGACGTCCCATCGAGGCACCCACGTGCCCTAGAGCCATACCCGAAGTCCTTGCAGCATTAAACCCCCCCTCTTGCCCTGAAAATCGATTGCAGGCGCGGCCATGCTTTGGCCGCGCGCTGCTATGCAAAATCCGGATTTTTCAAATTTTTTTTTTTTATATCATATATACATACGAACTTACATACATACATACTAATTTATATATACACTAAATTATATATATAACAGGCTATACATACTAAATATATATATATAGCAAAAATCCTATTTAAACACTAAATAAAATAACTTATACTTGTTACCTATTTATACATACTTATATTTACATACATACTTATACATAATTTCTGGCATAAGCATACTTAAATAGATTAATTCCATATCTCATAATCATAATTTAATAAATAAGCATAACTTAGTTAAATTAAAATTAATTTTTTTTTACAATGACTTAGGGTATTACATTCTCCCCTCCTTACAAAAATTTTGTCCTCGAAATTTGATTATTCACTCATTCTAACTATAGGATCTTCGAACAGATATGGATAATTGAGCCTCATGTCTTCCTCTCGCTCCCAAGTTATTTCTTCACTCACGGGGTTTCTCCACAAAACTTGTACCAGGGGAATTGACTTATTCCTTAGAACTTGATCCCTACGATCCATAATGTTTACTGGTTTCTCCACGTACGAAAGATTTTCTTGAATCTCGATAGCCTCAGCTGGCATTACCTGGGAGGGATCTGGCTCGTGCTTACAGAGTTGCGATACATGAAACATGTCGTGGAGGTTTGACAGGGCCATAGGTAGTGCAAGTCGATATGCGACTGGTCCAATTCTTTCTACTACATCATATGGTCCTATACACCGGGGGCTTAGCTTGCCCTTCTTTTTGCTGCTTCTAGTCACCATTCTTAGTGGAGATATCTTTAGGTATACTTTGTTGCCTACTTGGAACTCCAATTTCCTTCTTCTTGTATCTGCGTAGGATTTCTGGCAATTCTGAGCTTCCTTAATTCTCTCTTGAATGATTTTTATCTTTTCTGTCGTTTTATGAACTATCTTGGGTCCCAAAATTTGACGTTCTCCTACCTCAGTCTAGCATATCAGAGATCTACATTTTTGTCCGTACAGGGCTTCATAGGGGGCCACCCCAATGCTGTTGTGGTAACTGTTATTGTAAGCGAATTCTACTAATGGCAAATGCTCCTCCCAGCTACTTGGAAAATCAATAGCACAAGCTCGCAGCATGTCTTCCAGGGTTTGAATAGTTCTTTTCGATTGGCCATCAGTCTGGGGGTGGTAGGCTGTACTTAGCCTAAGCTGAGTACCTAAACTTTCTTGCAAACTTCCCCAAAACCTAGAAGTGAACCTTGTGTCACGATCTGATACAATGCTTACAGGTACTCCGTGCAGCCTGACAATCTTGTTAAGATACTGCTTAGCTAACTTGCTGATTGGATGGTTTACTTTCATGGCCAAGAAATGAGCGGACTTAGACAATCTGTCAACTATCACCCAGATATCATCATTTCCTTTAGGACTTCTCGGTAACCCAGTCACGAAATCCATCGTAATGTGTTCCCATTTCCACTCCGGGATTTCTAATGGTTGCAAACTTCCACCCGGCTTCTGATGCTCGATCTTGATTCTCTGACACGTGTCGCATTGACTTACGTATCTTGCCATGCTTTTCTTCATTCCTGGCCACCAATACACAGCCCTCAAGTCTTGGTACATCTTGGTGGCGCCGGGGTGTATCGAATATCTAAATCGGTGAGCTTCTCCCAAAATTGCTTGCAGTAACTCCCTCACACGAGGTACATATATTCTACCTTGAAAACGAAGGATGTTTTCTCTTACCTCAAATTCTGGTTTCTTTGCTTGCCCATGTTCGTCCACCCACATCTTTATTCGAGAGTCTTCCGAGTAGGCTTGTCGTATCTGATCCATTAATTCTAGTTGCAGCGTGAGACTGGCTGCGTAGGCTGACTTTCCTCGAAAGACTACTCCTACCGTCATCAAGCTGAAAGCTTCAACTAGCTTCCATTCTGCCATCATTATTCCGGCCATACAGGGGGTTTCTTTCCTGCTTAGGGCATCTGCTACAACATTAGCTTTACCGGGATGGTATTGAATAGTACAGTCATAATCTTTTAACAGCTCCATCCATCTCCGTTGCCTCATGTTTAATTCTTTTTGCGAGAAGACGTATTATAGACTCTTGTGATCAGTAAAAATTTTGAACTTCTCGCCATATAAATAATGCCTCCAAATCTTTAAGGCAAACACCACTGCAGCCAACTCCAAATCGTGAGTCGGGTAGTTCCGCTCGTGGTTCTTGAGTTGTCGAGATCCATAGGCAATGACCCTACCATGCTGCATCAACACACACCCTAAACCGTTTCTCGAGGCGTCAGTGTAGACCATGAATCCTCTTGATCCATTTGGCATAGCTAGTACTGGAGCGGTTGTCAGCTTATCCTTAAATGTCTGAAAACTTTCTTCGCACCGCTCACTCCAGTCGAACTTCACCCCCTTCTAAGTTAACTTAGTGAGGGGTGTTGCAATCTTGGAAAACCCTTCCACGAACTTCCTATAGTAGCCGGCTAATCCCAAGAAGCTCTTGATTTCAGTAACTGACCGAGGTTGCTTCCAATTGAACACAGCTACTATCTTGGCTGGGTTGACCGATATTCCTTCGGCCGATATAACATGCCCCAAAAATGCCACCTAGTATAACCAAAATTCGCATTTCAAAAATTTGGCATATAATTTATGTTCTTGTAATGTTTGTAAGACCACACTCAAGTGCGTCTCGTGCTCTTCCTCTGAGGGAGAGTATATCAGTATGTCGTCTATAAACACAATCACGAACTTGTCTAAGAATGTCCTGAAGACTCGATTCATAGTATCCATAAAAGCTGCTGGGGCGTTGGTCAGTCCGAACAGCATTACTAGAAATTCGTAGTGCCCGTATCGAGAATGAAAAGCTGTCTTGGGTACATCTTTTTCCTTGATCCTCAGTTGGTAGTACCCTGATCTCAAGTCGATTTTCGAGAAAACCTTGGCTCCTTGTAACTGGTCAAACAACTCCTCGATTCTAGGGAGTGGGTACTTATTCTTGACCGTTATCTTATTTAACTGTCGATAGTCGATACACATCCTTAGGCTCCCATCCTTTTTCTTAACAAAGAGTACTGGTGCTCCCCATGGTGACATACTTGGCCTAATGAACCCCTTATCCAACAACTCTTGTAATTGGGTCTTTAATTCTCTTAATTCTGCAGGGGCCATTTTATATGGGGGTATTGAAATCGGTCCTGCCCCTGGCACAATTTCTATTGCAAACTCGATCTATCGTTGGGGTGGCAATCTAAGCAATTCGTCGGGAAACACATTCCCGAACTCTCTAACGATTCACATCTCCTCGATTTTTAACAGCTCCTTGCCTTTCTCTTGGACACAAGACAGGTATCCTTGTGCTCCTTGACGTAATAGTTTCTCAGCCTTTAGAGCCGAGATCCATTTCCAATCACTTACCTTCTTTCGCCCTCGAAACTTGACGTTTGAGTCTCTACTCCTGAGACAAACTGTCTTAGCTTTACAGTCCAATGTCGCGTTGTACTTGGTTAGGAAATCCATTCCTAGGATCACGTCAAAATCTTGAAATTCCAGAAGGATTAGATCCACCAGGAACTCAACTTCTCCTATCTGAATCTTCCTATTTTTGTATCTTGATGAAGTTTCTAGAGACTTCCCCATTGGGGTTGTAACAATCATACGACAATTCAAATTTTCTGGTTTATCTCCTAATGCTTTAGCAAATGCATGTGAAATGAATGAATGACTTGCACCTGAATCTATTAGAACATGCATGGAGACACCAGATAAGAGCATGGTACCTTCAATTACGGCTGGGTCTTCTGCCGTTTCTTGCTGCGTTAGGTGAAACACCCTTCCTTGCTGTACTTTGGGTTTTCCGGACGTCCCTTGAGGTTGACTCATCAGTCATGGCTTGGGACAGTCCTTTGCAAAATGACCAATCTGTTGGCAGTTGTAACAAGTAATTCCCCTCTTTGGGCAGTTCTGATTGAGGTGTCCTTCCTCACCGCAGTTATAGCACCCTTTTATTCTAAACCGGCCCGACTTCCCATGGTGTTGCTTCTGACATCTTTAGCATGGAGTACTAGGTTTGAACTTCGGCCTCTGGAGTTCCAATTTCTTGCCTGCTTTATGACTGCTCCCATGCTGACTTTCTCCTTGGATAGCTTCAATTCGGCTTAGGTTGGCCTCAGTGGTAAAAGCTTGCAGCACCACTTCTGAGTAAGACTGAGTATTTATACTACACAACACCCTCTGAAGTTTCAGATTCAGCCCCCCAAAAACTTTTGAGCCTTGATTCTTTCGTCTCCTTCATAAATGGGCATGTACCGAATCAATCAGCTAAAAGCATCTTCATATTGAGCGACAGTCATGTTCCCGATCTGTTTTAATTCCATAAATTCTCTTTCCCTTTTCATTCTCAAATTCAAGGGGAAGTACTTCTCATTAAAGAGTTCCTTAAATCGTTCCCAAGTGATGTAGGGTGCCCTGGCCCGAGGGGTCATTGCCCTCTTGACTCCCTTCCACCACCTATCCACCTCATTTTGTAGCATAAAGGTGGCACAATTGACCTTCTCTTCTTTTCTGCAGTGCAGGTGGTCCAGCAGCTTCTCAGTTTGCTCGATCCAAAATTCCCCTTCGTTGGGGTCCGCGCCAAGCTTTCCTTGAAAAATGGGAGGGTTCTGTCGATGATAAAGGTTAAACATGTTGACCGTATGGCTATCTCGGGAGTGAGTTTCTTGTATGAACCCCACCATACTCCCCATAATTTGCTCCATTTGATCCAGTCGACTACTTTCGGCCTCCTGGCTGGAGTTGCCTTCCAGATGCTCACTTATGTTTCCTTGCTGGTTGGGCGTCCTAGGCCCTACCGCTAATCTCCCTTGGCTATTCACCATCTGAAAAGAAAGTAACATTTTGGATTAGATAACAGGGTCTTGCCATCCGATAAGGTAGATCCTTCATTGATTCTAGATATTACACATTCGGTTGCAAAATGTCATAGATACTACATAAGTCACTTAGATCTTAGACACTATACAAGTCACGTATATAGTTAGAATATTTCCCGTTAAATCTACTTCGATCCCGGTGACCTCCAAATCCAACCGTTCTTCTCATCTTTAGATTCGTATGGGGGTGCCTCGAGACCGTTCATCATCACTTCTGTCTCTTCCTCATCTTCAAAATCAGTGTCCTTGAACTCGAGAAGGTCATCTTCAGCCCAGAATATGGGTATGTCGTCTTCTTCCTCTACTTCAATTGGATCTGCCATCTCTTCTGGCTCGATCGGGTTCTCTATATTTTCTTCCTCTTCTTCTTCGAGTAGGTCCTCCATCTCTTCGTCGGGCTCATCTACTAGCACCGGCTCGTATAATTCTACCAGAAGCTCACGAATCCTTGCGCAATAAAGTCAAAATTTAGGAAACTGCTCCCCCTGTCGCACCCAATCTGCGAAATCTTGCAGGTCTCCCTTCAAAACACCGACCATCATGTTGATCTGAAGCTGAACCAGGTCGGGCCAAAATCGATAACTTGGTGGTACATCATCAAGGATTTCTTCCATCTGAACTAAGTGTTCCATGATACCCTCGTTTGGTAGCGGGACCCAATTTTCTAGACGGTGTGCCCAATGGTCGACTAAGATCTGCTCTGAAAAATTTCCAGCCATCTTGTCACCACAACTTCTGTTAGTACCCCTAACTGTCCTTGTGTTGGTACTCTCATCCTACTAGGCCAAATCTAAGTTTTCCTTCCTAGGTATTCTACTTGGTTTGGGCTCTGATACCAACTATAACAGCCCACCTTCTCGGGCGTGTTATGCCTTAGGAAATTTGGTCTATATATATATATATATTTATCCCAAAATTCCCTAAGACCGTATCTAGTGCTAGATGAGATATCTATACTAGAAAATAAATACAAAGCGGAAGCTGAATCGAACCTGCTCATGGCAATGCATATAATAATAACTGGACATGACATTTATTACAAGTTAATACATAAGCGTCTGATGATAAATACAATCTACACAATTCTTAAACTATCCATATTACAACATATCATATACTCGTATCTTGTCGTCTCGCGACACTACTCATCACCAATCTCAGAATCATCTCTGCAAGTCCCGACTGGAACGTTGAATGTTCCAAGGGCGAACCCAAGTTAGACGATGAATCATCTAAGTAAGGGTACATAATGCAATGTCATGCGTGCATGCAATGTCTTACCTCGTAGGTGTCAACTGCACCCTCATACTGCCTACCATTTTAGCGGCCACCTCTATCGAAGCCGGGGTGTATGGGTACACCCTTGGTAAGGCAGTCGTGCCAGTTCGTACTCCCTACGGCCTCATATGAGTGTGATCAACAATATCAACGTGAATTTAAGCATTTCATAGTCATGTCATTGATGCAGTCTACGTGTTGGGTTCATATCATAGCATGTCAATATGATAAAAGCATTCTCAAAATTAAACGTTTATAACCGTACTAAGTTCAAAGCGGTACACTTACAGTTAAGTTACCTCGAAAGACGTGTCAGTCTCGAAATTCGTGTCGAGCGACTACTTCTTGCCCTCAAAGACTCCTAGACATTAAACTTATTTTTAGAATATCACTTTACTATTTTTTTTTTCATAATTTCCATAATTTCTCTTTATTTCTAAATCTTATTTCTTCAAGAATTGCATAAAAATTATCTTGTATTTCAAAAAATCTAATTTATCTTTACTGATATCCCTTATAAAATATTTCTATCATTCTGGAATTTTCATGGAATTTTCCAACTTAAATTCTTATTTTTCCCTTATTTCCTAATAGCTAAATATAGAATTATTACATAATAATTATCTAATCTTTCCTTTTATTCAATTTTTCTTCACTAATATTTCTTAAATAATACTTCTAACATTCTGAAATTTTCTTAGAATTTTTTTTTAAAATCTTATTTCTTTTTTATTTCCATAATTGAAAAATCTCTACTTAAATAATCAATAAACTTAGCATTTCCAGAAAATTATTCACCAAATAAATAATGAACAACATCCCAGATTTAATAAAAATTTTTGCAAAATTTTATCTCTTTTATTTTTATTTTTCTTTTATTTCTTTTCTTTTCTTTTCTTTTTTTTTATTTCTTCTGGCAGGCGCGTGTGGACCATGCGCCTTCGCATCAACCGCGGGCGCGTGCGCCCACGGGCCCAACCCCCCTCCCTCACGGTCATCTTCTCCGGCGGCCCTATCGTCGCCGGTGACGCCGCCGCTACCCGAAGCTTCGAAAGAAACCTCCTCCCCGATTATGGCTTTAAATCTTTGAAAAAATAACAATAGGTACCTCGATTTTCCGTTTGAAGGCTCGGCTCGGGCGAAATCGCGATTTTCTGACAACGCTTGGATCTTCCTCCTCACTGCTCTGTTGGCCACCAAATGCTCCAGAAACGTCGCCCACAAAGCAAGGACTAAAACCCCGCTCTTAAATCTCTCAAACACTCTTCCAATCAACCGATTTGAGCCTCGAAATTTTCAGATAAGAGGCTTTGTTCAACCTTGGCTATTTATAGCCAATACTCCACTGCGGGACGTCCCATCAAGGCACCCACGTGCCCTAGAGCCATACCCGACGTCCTTGCAGCATTAAACCCCCCTCTTGCCCTGAAAATCTATTGCAGGCGCAGCCATGCTCTGGCCGCGCGTTGCTCGGCAAAATCTGGATTTTTTGAATTTTTTTTTTATATCATATATACATACGAACTTACATACATACATACTAATTTATATATACACTAAATTATATATATAACAGGTTATACATACTAAATATATATATAGCAAAAATCCTATTTAAACACTAAATAAAATAACTTATACTTGTTACCTATTTATACATACTTATATTTACATACATACTTATACATAATTTTTGGCATAAGCATACTTAAATAGATTAATTCCATATCTCATAATCATAATTTAATAAATAAGCATAACTTAGTTAAATTAAAATTAAATTTTTTTTACAATGACTTAGGGTATTACAAGAAGAGGCACTTAGGCAGCGCGTGAAGGGTTGTGAGGAGGTGGTTTGGTCAAAAGACTTGAGGATTTGCACAAAAATCAAGGTCGGTCACGAGAATCGAGGTGTTCTAAGTTTCATTCAGTATGAGTGTTCTTGCTTGAAAACTTGGTTTTGATTCTTTCTAAACTTGATTTAGTTACATGCAAATGGTTTTGTTGCATGAGAACAGTTTAACCTAAGATGGTTGTTTTAATATGGGAGGTTCATCCCAAAATGTTTATGCATGTGCATTGAATTTTGTGTGATAAATTATGTACATGAAATATTTTTTTATATAATGCATCGATTCGTGGTATGTGCCATTTAGCATTTTTTTTGTGTTGTTCATTTGGGATGTGAGATGTCAACTTGTGACGTTGCACTTGAGTGATAGCACTAGGGAAGCGTGCCAAGGATTAATGCCCATTTGTGTCAGGGGCTGAGAGTGGACACAACCCTTGTGAGTCAACAAGTGGCGGGGCTGAAAGTGGACACCATCCCGGATCGGTTTAAGTGGCAGGGCTGCGAGTGAACACCACCTCAGGGGCCTTTAAGCGATAGCATTGTTTTCGAGGTGGACGTGGATTCCCAGGAATAGTGTTGATCATCTTGTGGCTAGGGTTTATGTTGGCGTGATCCGATATGCTTTTGAGTGGGAATGTAATGCCTAACATGATAGTAGAGTAATACCCAAGTTCATGTGTCGAGGTTGTTGCTCTTAAGCTAGGACTGTGTTATGCCAATGTGTCGATGTGGTTGTGTTGCCTTTAGAGAGATTGCATTCTCTCTGGTTATGGTTAAGTGCTATGTGGAATTCTCTTAGTCTAGGACATGTCAAGGATATGTCAATTTTGTTTCATGTCTTGCATACATTCATGAGAATATTTTGAACTCTCACTTAGATGATTCAGTATCTTATTTGGACTTTGCCCTAGAATATTCGAACGTTTCAGGTGAAAGCAGCGGTGGCAAAAGGAAATGAATTGCCAAAGAGTGACGACAATTTTTAGGCGGTTCCTAGCATGTATTTTTTATTATGATGTATATTACTTTGATGATGTCATGTTAAACGATGGCACGATCTTCATGTTATGAATAAAGTGGTTTCGGTTATGTACAATTTAAGGTTTTGATCTATCTTCCGCATTTATGATAATGTTACTTGTCTTAGCTTAATGATTCTAAGTTTGATATGCTGAGATGGTTTAATAGGATTGTAGGGAATTGATTTATATCTGTTGGAATGATTTATGTTATGTTTTTGTAGAGAAAAAAATATATATTCCCAAAATCCTAAGTCTTTTAACGCCCGGGAAAAGTGGGGCGTTACAAGGTCAAAGTGCAAAATTTTGAAAAGCAGCCATAGCCACGGCCGACCAAGCTTCTAGCATCATCGGCCAGCCTCTTACCGGCGTCGAAGGGGTCTTTTCAGTGGTCAGAAGTGGTCCCCAGAGCATAGTGGTCCGATTGGGAGCGAGCATGGCCAAGAAATGGCCGACCATGGCTGAAAAATTTGGCAAGCGTGTTCGAGGCTAATCACGATGATTTGAAGTGAGATAAGGTCGTATTAGGCCATTAAGTGCTTGTATTTGACTAGGCATGGCTTGGGTTTGCTGGAAATCGAGTATAAATAGAAGGTTGGGGTGGCCAAGTTCTTTTAGAAGTTAAACTCGAGAATCCGAGTGTTTGAGGAAGAATTGAGGGAGAAGGATAAGGGGTTTTTGTTCATGGAGTGTTGAGCATCATTTCTAGAGAGTTGGGTATGTTTTTGTGAGGGTTTAAGGGTGTTTCAAGCTTGGCCAGAAAGTTGCGATTGATGTTAGAGTCAAATTGAAATTTGGTAGTTTGGGGCATTTTTCGGTGGTGTTTTGGGCCAAGAGTAGTTCCATTGGGATCGATGAAGGAGGGCTTCAAGGTGGTGAAAAGAGTTCGGGCATCGGAGCATTGCTGGCGATCGAAAAAAAGAAGAAGACGACTGGCGCGTGGGCTTCACACGCTGGCCATTTTTTTTAGGCACGTGGCTAGGTATTTTCTTTTGAAATTTTTTTATTAAATTCTAAAAATTATTTTACGAATTGTTGTGGAGAAAAATTTAGAAAAATATTTGAGGAGGTATTTATTTAGAATTTATTCAGGTAAAAATAGGAAGAAAATAGAAGAAAATATGTAGAAATTATGAAAAAATATGACTTGATATTTCTTTGAATAACTATAATGGTCAATGTGCATTAAGGCTCAAAATTGAGAGATTGTGCAATTTTTAGAGATCGAGCACGAAAATCGAGGTCGGGCATGTATTTTGAGGATAAGTCAAAGCTTCGGTCAAGGTGAGTGGTTTTTATCCCAAAAAACTTATACGTGATGCGATTGCCTATATTATGGATGATATTCACAAGGTTGCTAAGTCATATGTAATTTATGAGTATTTTGTCATATCTGTACATATATTGTCGCATCGATAGCCGTGATTCTCGACATGGCATGATATTATTGGCATATCAATACTCGTGCATGGGGTGGGATGTGACCCTGATAGTGTAGTCATAATTCCTCGAGGATGTTATCGGAACAACGTATAGGAGTCTCCCGTTGCCTTGTGTGCAAGCCGAATGACTGCCTAGGGTTCCGAGCCGGGCTGGTTTACTAGGATAGTTATGTAACATCCCTTCTCCTAAAACTGTTGAGAAGAGGTACTACGAGAAAAATAGATAAAATAAAATAAAATAAAACTCTCTGATAAACTGAAATCTGATACCATAACTGAACATCTTAATCAACTACAATAAAATTTATGAGTCAATATAAATTGAAAACCATAAACTCTGTCTAAGGGACAATCCCTCAACTGAAATATAAAATAATCCTAAACTGATAAGACACTATAAAACTAACAAAACTGACTAAACTCCCAGACATCTTTGATCTTGAGCAGCTCCATGTACACACACTATTGACCACTACTGCTAGACCCTACATCTAGTACTCTCCCGCTAGGACCTGTAATGGTGAAGAGTACAAGATGAGGTACAAATCTCAGCAAGTAATAAGCTGGAAAGAATAATTGAAACTGAATCAAAAAATATCGATACTGATAAAATACTTACTAAACTTATACTGGGTATATTCACTATCTGTTTGCATTCATAAAAATGTAATGCACATAAACTATAAACTAAATGCAAGTATGCAACTTTGGCTCATAGGTTCACACAATTTATAATACATACCTGACTGATCTGAATCCTACATACATAGAAACTGTAAGCATATACTGTGGGCAATAAGTCCCTAGCCCCCTGATCGTCACCAGGCGAGTAACACATAAACTAAAACTGGTGAGATCCCTGTAGACTAACTGTCTGGTGCGCATAATGTAATGCTCATATACATTCTGGCACGCGATATGTAGTGCTCCATATAAAGTCATGCTTAATGCTCATACCAAGATATATGTACATAATCTCATGAAATGATATTGAGCATGTCAGAACTTCACTCAAAGTAAAAAATGCACAAGTTGTACTTACTATTATTGGAATCCACATATTACTCGTATTTTCCTCTAAATTACAGGTTTTGCTGATAATTATTTATTTAATTAATTAATTTTAAGGGTGCAACATGAAAACTTCCCAGTGGACGCCCATCCTATCACTACTCCCACCTGAGCACGCTTAACTTTAGAGTTCTGGTAATACTGGTTGCTAAATGGGATGTCGTGTATGGAAATTTGGTGTGAGTGACTTGCACACTAACTTGAGCATTTGAACGAGAAGAAAGCAAGACATTCGAATGCAACAGTAACTCATTCGAATGAGATGAATGGACTGCACAAGCGTCATTCGAATGACAGAAATTTTCATTCGAATGCTAGATGATACAATTGCAAAGGCTATTCGAATATTTCAAAGACTCATTCGGATAACATAAAACTCATTCGAATAACACATAACTTATTCGAATCACACAAAACTCATTTGAATAACACAAAACTCAATTGAATAACACAAAACTCATTCAAATACATGAAACTTCATAAGAATAAAACTTACGATAACAGAGATTATATCTTGAATCGAAACTTAACATTACTACACCATTTCGAAAGAAATCTTGGGAGAACAATCCCAATCAACATGAACTAATATAAGGATGAATCAAAGATCATTTCTGAAAGAAAATGCTATAAGAATTATGCATCACTTATCAAACTCACTAGATACTGATATAACTGTGTATATATATATGGATGTAAACACAACTGATAAAGATCTGGGAACAAGAACGAAGATTCTTGTTTAATCTGAGAACGTATGCTAACATGATTTGAAGATCATATTTAAAGAATTGCTATAAAGAATCATCCATATCTTCTTCATGCAATCACTGTTATATATATATATATATTACGTATTTATTGTCTGTTACCTAAATCTGAGGACTCAATCAAAGAGACTTGAATGAACTAATAACGAACTAACAAGAACTTGTAATGGAAGGGATTACAAGTAAGATACTTGCCTTACGATGATCCTGGATCGACTCTAATGATTTCAAGGGAAATCTTCTATGCCAAAGCACTAATGCAACCCTTCAATCCTCTGTTACAACCTCTCAAGTTCTCTGTTCTTCACGGTGTGTATAAACCCAAGCGCTATGAATGTATATATATAATGGAGAGGTAGACCTAAAAGCCCACATCTCCTTCTCCTATAACAACTAGGAGACTCTCCAATCTCAATTTCTGTTTATGCTCGGATTCTCCAACATAATATCACTCAATATCTCTATCAAAAATTAATTCTAATAGTATGAGACTATACTTAAATTTTGATATTACTATCATACCCTTGCATTTATTTCCCACATAATTAAATGCCTTCAAATGTTATTTTCTCAATTACAAATTCTAAATTGCCACATTAAATAATTAATTGACAAATTTACTTTTAAATAACTCTAAATAAATTCTAGTCCCTCTAATGGGTCATTACAAGTTATATTAAGGTATCTATTTATATGTGTCTGTGCATCATTCATTCATGTTATTTTAACCCTCTCTTAGAATATTCATCTTCTAATGTTGGACAACTGTCCTTAGAATATTCCACATTTCAAGCGGGATGAGAGGACAGGAAGGGCAAAGAAGTGATCAAAGCGTGAGCTTGGTAGAGGTTGTGATGGGTCCTAAGCCAAGGCTAAGACTAGTTATCCAGTTAGTTTTGTTATTTTCATTATCAATTATTGTAATGGCATGAACAATATGTATGCAAGTACTTATGTATTGATTTATGAATTTCATGATGTTCTAATTCTACTTTTGCTTATGGTTAAGATTACTATTCCTTAATTCGGTTTGGGAATGTTATTCTTATATGAGTATGTTGAGGATTTTATTACTAGCAGTGGATGTATGGAAAAAAGTCCTAACATAATTAATGCCCTGAAGAGGTGAGGTGTTATACCATCATTTCGGAGAAGCCTTTCTAGGGCTGAATCATATCCCTCTAAGAAACAACCATTCACTTAGGACCAGCTTCCCAGACTTGCATTTCATAGTCTCCTCTTGGTCGAGCTATCCTCCCGAGAGGGACTGAGGGAGACATGTCTCCTAATTGCGTTACCCTGCATTGCCCCTAGCAATGCAGCCCATTTATTTCAGGCTTTTTTTTTCCTTCTAAGGGACCTTTCCCACCGGTATAGGGAGCTTTCTCCCGAAGGCCCTTTCCAAGCTTAATGTTGGGATAGCACCACGAATGGGGGAGATGCACCGACCTTTCTCGGGAACGTGCACCGCACCCTCGCACGCGCGTGTTATGTGTCACTGTCCCCCTTGATGCTTATAAATAGCCCTTAACTCTTTAGTTTTTGGGGACAACACAAGATAAGTAAAAACATAAGTAGAATAAGCCCAAAACCAAGCCAATATTGCTAGTAATAGTGAACAATCTCGTTGTTCGTCATGCATTTTTCCCGCATAACATCTTTACATTTTACTATTGTTGCATCATGCACTTCATGGAGACCTTGTCTGACTTAAACATTAAAGGGTCCGTGTAAAAGAAATCCCCGTGTGCATTTAATTGCTTTCAATCTTGCAAACCTACTTTCGAGATGGAAGATCTGCCAGCTCATCACAGCATTCCTTACTTTTCCGATTCCTCCAAAACTCTTTTATCTAGTGGATCGAGCCTTTTCGAGCCAATAGACCAATTCTACCATGGATGACTTCATTTTCCCCTAGTGATGACGAACTAGGAAGAAAGACTGAGGGGCGTTTCTTGCTATATCGACTGCTTCATAGAAAGTTTTTGCAGGCATGTTCATGTTATATATCTTCTGCACTCCACACACTTGGGGTATGCCTGTTTATTCGCTATTATTTGTTTTCTTGATTAATGCAAGGACATCAAAAGGAACAAAATGTGGTTATTGATTAACTTGATAGGTTAATTCATAGAAATTGTTAAGTTCTAGCTGATCGAACATGAGCATTATTAAACTCGACGAATGGTAGGTTGTGTACATAAATTTAAGTTGTTAAATAATAGCCAAAGCCTAGTTATTGTTTTGTAATTTAGGTTCTAAATAATGTAAGTTGGGTTTGAGTCCCAATGCTATGTTTTAGCTTATGTGTTGTGATTTTCAGTGAGAAATCCTAATTAGTGTTGAAAATTTCTTAATAAGTTCCTTTCCTATCCCTAGTTGGTTTCCTGTTTAGTTTGTAATTATATTTCTTAGTCAAATTCCATTTGTTGTTAGGCAAGGAAACCTTAGCCTTGGTGAACAAGGAAAACAATATATAAATAAGATGATTTGCTTGTTATTCAAGATATGCAAATTATTCGCGAGGGACTAGTGAGAGCTATGAATTGGTTGTAATTGGTATTTTGGTTTAGAGAGAGAATATTGAGCTTTGTAGTTATAAACTTTACTATATAGTGATATTTTTTCTTCTGTTGTTTTAATGGTCGTGGTTTTTCTCTTTTAGGGTTTTCATGTAAAAATCTCGTGTTTGAATGTGATTGGATCTTTTGTTTTTCATCTTATTTTTTTAACAAGTGGTATCAGAGGTTTGGTTATCTATCGCTTAGTATGCAAAATATGTGTCAAGCATGATGAAGTATGATTTTGAAAAGTTCGATGGGAAGATCAATTTTGGCTTGTGGCGAATATAAGTCAAGAATATCTTTATCCAATATGAGTTACACAAGGTGTTGAATGGCAAACCAACTCTTGAAGGCTCTGAAAAATTTGGTAAAGTAATCTGTTAGAAGTGCAAACAATTCAGTCATGTAAAAAGGAATTGTCGTGCTGATAAAGTAAGTCTGGCAAAGGGCTCCAAAGATTATGATGTTGAAAGTTCATCTCTCAATTTTCTGGGAGATAAAGATGTCTTCTAAAGAGATGAATACATCCTCACGGCATGCCACTAGATCACTAAAATTGCCATGAAAGAGGATGTAATACTTCTAGCAGATCCACAAGTTTGCACACCAGCATTGTCTTGGCGATGATACAAGGTGTGTGGTGGAAAGGGTGTCGATAGCTAAAGAGCTCCCAAGGAAGTCAAACATAGAGATTGCACCATAGTTTTTCAGTAAGGTACTTTTTGACAATGTATCTTGAAAATCTTAGGACGGTATGTGCCTAAGCAGTTGTACCTTTTATGGTGGGGGTATGGTGATCTTGGTGATAGAGGTTATGGTGATTATATAGTCATGGTTGTCGTCAAAGAATAGACAAATATTTTTAGAAATTCTCGTTGAGGTGATGGTTTGTTGGATTTTTAGCGAGAAATCCTAATTAGTCTTAATGATTTCCTAATAAGTTCATTTTATATTCTTAGTTGATTTTCTATTTAGTTTGTAATTCTATTTCTTAGTCAGTTTTCACTAGTTGTTAGGTAAGGAAACTTTAACCTTGGTGAATAAGGAAAATAATCTATCAATAGAATGTTTGATTTGTTATTGAAAGTGTGCAAATTATTTGTGAGAGATCAATGAGAGTTAGGAATTGGGAGTAATTGAGATTTAGGTTTAAACAAAAAATATTGAGTTTTGTAATTGTAAATTTTACTATATAATAATTTTTTTTTTCTGTCGTCTTGATGGCCATAGTTTTCCCCTTTTAAGATTTTTTTACAAAAAAAATTTGTTATATTTGAATGTGATTAGATATTTTATTTTTTATCTTATTTTCAATAAATATTAATTATATGGTCAATCGTCATGTTTAAATGTCAAGACGTATATGCATAGTGTAGAATTTCAAATCATCAATAAATGCAAAACATGAAAGCTCCCATTCACACAAATGATGTGCATGAAAGCAATGCTTACTGAAAATGGTTTCATGCTTTTGTAAAGTCTTTCTTTTGTCTAATCAGTGATAAGACAATTCAGCGGCTCATAACTTAAATAAAAATTAGATTATGAGCGTTAATACTCCTGTAATATCTTCGGCTAAGAGTAAAGTGTGAGGACAAATAAATTCATCATGTTAAAAAAATTTCGCAAATAACCAAATATTAAAAATTCAGCCTAAAATTAAAATTACGTAAAAATTTAACTTTTAAACATTTACACAAATATTAGCAAAGCTATATAATTTAAAGAAAAAAAAATAATTAGTCTATCCGAAGCTTCCCTTACTCGACTTGGCTTTGTTGGCGTATTGTGTAGTAAACAAAGACATTCTTTGTCGGATATAATTTAGTGGCAAAGCATATGGAGTTTCACAAGGAATATCAATGATCAATTTCTTATGTTGACATCTATCTTATGTAGAAGTGTGAATTTGATGATGCGGTGGCCGATCATCTTCCCCTAACTCAGACTAAATACTTGCAACGAAGTCGAGAACTTGCTCCCCCGGGATCACTCCGACATTCAAATCAGATCACTAGGTTATCATAAACTCAAAATATACAGTTTAGAACTTAGAGAAAAAGAGTAAAATCCTTTACCCGTCTCCTGTGGCTTTCCTTTTATCCTTTTGGAAGGAGAAAGATTCCCTTTTTGAATTGTCGGGATCTCCATCCCGTCCTTTGCGAAGCCCTGATCCTAACGATATGGATATGGCAATCATTTTTTAGGAGTTCAAGATAGTCCCTATCCCCTTGATCCATGGGGTGATGCTTGATCTCAAGGAATTCGAAGAATCTTCGTTGAGTAATAAGTTAGTTGGTGTGTTTAGGCATATCTGCCATGTGTCCCCTCTAGACTTAAGTAGGATGACGTAAACGGAGTAGCTTCTTAGTGGGCATATGTCATCCCTGCCATTGACTGTATTCTCGGAGTATTGGAATAATTATAAAGTCGAGGGCATTTTCTTTCATTATAATTGAATGTTTTGTTCTGTATGTATATAGATCATTATTGCATTTAAATTTATCTGACAGGTAAATGTGAGAGAAAGATTACCTATTCTCAAGATTAGTGAGGCGAATCTTGAGACCTAAGTTATAAAAAGAAAAAAAAAAAAAAAAAAAAAACAAAGATATTCTCCCAACAGAACCGAGCGCAAAATGTCGCGCGATACAGCCGCCGAATAAGCGACCAAGACCAATTGATACATCTATCTAGACGGTCCAGATTAAATCAAAAGCTCGGGCAAAGATCGGATGGCTGAACATGCCGAAAGCCTGTCAAAGCCAGGTCACCATATCTTTTCTCGTGGTCCGAATGATTCCATTTCCAGCTCTCCCTGTCAAACTCAATTTAGCCTCATTTCATTTGCATTTCAAATCCTTAACTCTCCCTTCTATATAAACCCCTCTGTCTCCAATCACTCCTCCTTCGGTTTTCTTTCGCCGTCTAGACTTGAGAAGAGAGAGCCAGTCGTCATCTTCTTGGAGGTCGGGGTTCTGGCCTTTGATCTTCTTTGTTCATCACTCTTCGGTAAGCTACGAGATCTGGAACTGTATTTGTGTACTGTTTTCACTTCTGCTTTTCACTATCTCGTTGGATCCGGTTTTGCAATTCTCTTGTTCGATTTCAATTCTGGATCCGAATCGGCTGTTTTGTTGTCAGAGATCTGAAAAGAAAGTAAAAATGTTACGATTTTTTTACTTTGGACGATTCTGTTCGGTGCGTAAAAGATCGATCTTCTTTAGCTTCTAGTTAGATTTGGCTTCACAAGCCTCAGATCTACTGTTTTGGTGCTTATTTATGTTGGTTGTGGTCTGTTGGAGCTCTAATCGTGCATGCGGCTCATATTTGAGCTAATATATTATCTATTTGCAAGCGATTGTTGGTTTCAATTTATCTGATCCGTGATTCTTTCCTTTGGATCTTCAGTTTTAAATCGATAGACAGATCCATCTTCCACCGATTATTATTTCTTGTAGATCTACAGGGATTTGTTTTTTGTACTTCTGATTGCGCTTGATGAGATACAATTCTAGATCAATAAGTTTTGCCCGAGAATTGTGTATTTACTGAAAATTGGATTGGTGATGGTGGTCTTATTTCTTCTTCTTGTTTAATTGCAGAAAACAATTTGTTCAACTTGATTAGTTGAAAAAGTTGTTTTCAGTGACAACTTTTTCAATTAATTGTAAAACAACTTTTTATCTTCTACGTTTTCAACTTGATTAATTGTAAAACAACACGCCTTCTTCAATTTCGATTGCACTGACAAGGGCTCAGAGAACTTCCATAATGTAAGGGAGTAAATGAGATTTTAGAGGTCACCCGCAAATGTATTGGCTTTATGGTTGTCATGTTCTGGATGAGTTAGAGGCCACCTGTCAAGTGTTTTATCAGTAATACTTCCGCGTTGCGTGGAACTCTGAAATCTATGTCATTCTGGATATTAATAGTTTACATTTTTTAAGTGGAACTCTGAAATCTATGTCATTCTGGATATTAATAGTTTACATTTTTTAAGCATCTTTCTTTGTTACTCTTTTTTTTCTTCTCACTTCACAACTATTTTGCAGTAATAAAAGATGGCCGATGCTGAGGATATCCAACCCCTTGTTTGTGACAATGGAACTGGAATGGTGAAGGTACAATTCATTTGTTCTAATGAAAGGATCCCTATCCCAATTTTTCTTGCTCAAATGCTGAGAAATAGGGATGACAGTGGGCTGCCATTTACCTGTTTACATATTTATTTTAATAAATTTTCTAATAAATCTTATGCCCATATCTCAACTTTTGTACTACTTGTAATTTGAAATGGGTAATTGGGACCCATCGGGCATTTACATATTTTAACGAATTTTCAAATAATCCTAATGCTTGTAATTCAATTTTATACATGTTTTAATTTTAAATGGGTAATTGGAACCCAATGGGGGACCCTTTGCCATCCCTAGAACTTGTGAAGCTGTCTTAACTGTTTTATGAGACTTCTTTAACTTTCGTAGGCTGGGTTTGCTGGTGATGATGCTCCAAGGGCTGTTTTCCCCAGTATTGTTGGCCGACCTAGGCACACGGGTGTTATGGTTGGGATGGGGCAGAAGGATGCTTATGTTGGTGATGAAGCCCAATCAAAGAGAGGTATTCTCACCTTGAAGTATCCCATTGAACATGGTATTGTCAGCAACTGGGATGATATGGAGAAGATCTGGCATCATACATTTTACAATGAGCTTCGTGTTGCTCCAGAAGAGCACCCAGTGCTTCTCACGGAAGCACCACTCAACCCCAAAGCCAATAGGGAGAAGATGACCCAAATTATGTTCGAGACCTTCAATGTTCCTGCAATGTATGTTGCCATCCAGGCTGTTCTGTCTCTATATGCTAGTGGTCGTACAACTGGTATGTAACAGTTGCTCCCAAGTTTGTGTTAATGTCCTTGTACATTGGGAATTTATCCTTTTGACGGACTTGTTGCTTTTGATCGATCAGGCATTGTGTTAGATTCTGGTGATGGGGTGAGTCACACTGTACCTATCTATGAGGGTTATGCCCTTCCTCACGCTATTCTCCGTCTCGACCTTGCTGGCCGCGATCTCACAGATGCCCTTATGAAGATCCTAACTGAAAGGGGTTACATGTTCACTACCACAGCTGAACGGGAAATTGTCCGTGACATCAAGGAAAAACTTGCCTATGTTGCTCTTGACTACGAGCAAGAGCTAGAGACTGCAAAGAGCAGCTCCTCAGTTGAGAAGAACTATGAGCTCCCTGATGGTCAGGTCATCACCATTGGAGCTGAGCGGTTCCGTTGCCCAGAGGTCCTCTTCCAACCATCCTTGATTGGAATGGAAGCTCCTGGAATCCATGAGACTACCTACAATTCCATCATGAAGTGTGATGTCGATATAAGGAAGGACCTTTATGGGAACATTGTGCTCAGTGGTGGTTCGACCATGTTCCCTGGTATTGCAGACCGTATGAGCAAGGAAATTACTGCTCTTGCTCCCAGCAGCATGAAGATCAAGGTTGTGGCACCGCCTGAGAGGAAGTACAGTGTCTGGATTGGGGGATCTATCCTTGCATCTCTCAGCACATTCCAACAGGTGAGTCTTCTTTTGTCTTTGTTTATTTGCCTAAAACTAAATTCCATGTTGGTTTTATTGACATTATTTTATCCCGTTAAATCAGATGTGGATTTCAAAGGGTGAATATGATGAGTCGGGTCCCTCCATTGTTCATAGGAAATGCTTCTGAGTTCTATCTTTTGCTTGGATGGTGAGTTTTTCTTTGCTATTTTAGTTGGCTTTTCGTGTTATTTGTCATGAAGTCAAGTCTGCTTAACGTGGAAGCCCACTGAGCTGGAGCAGATGAAAGCCATGATGTATCATCTCCGGTTCATTGGATTTGGTTCTAATTCTCAGACGCTGAAATGTAATGGGCCTTGGGACTTCCCTCATATGTCATTCGCCTGTCTCTTCTAATAGGATGTTTGTAGGTGAAGAGTGATTGTGTTGATTTTTTCGTACTCTTCTCTCTTCTAATTTTCATATTTTGAGGTTCTTTTTCTTTTTGTTGGGAACAATCATGTTAAGATTTCAAACCAGCATCAAAATAGTGTTCCCTAAGAGGGATCTTTCCCCAGACAGATCATTAAGCAAATTTGGATAAAAATAAGAAACCCACCCACTGACCCACGTAAGCAAACAAAATTTAATAGGCCCCAAGGGCAAAATTTAACTCCTTTCGGATCTAGTAAGGTATTCCCATGCAACACAGAAGTTTGCTCAGTACCTGTGGCAAACCCACAAAGCTAATCCAAACAAAAGAGGAGGTAGGTACACTTGCTGAAAACAGAACCCAAAGAAAGATTCCTCCTAACCCGCACAGGATAAGAAAAATAGGATAAGGAAAAACAAAACCACAGCAAAAAAATACAAGAGTAACCAGTATCAAAATATAATTTCCAACGAGAGATATGACCGGGGGCTGACGCGAAGATGAAGTCTCTCATACAATGATGTTAACATAATGTGTATCAAAATAATAAAAGGAGCCCTAAGTGGGATTGTGGACTTTAAGCATATTTAGTCGAAAAATCTGTCTTGTGTGAATGATTTTACTTTTGATACATATAATAGATTCTCTTTATGTATGCCTTGTTTTTCAAGACATTGGTTTCAAGGAAAAGGAAGATCCTAAGGGGAGACGAGCATGAAAGTCTTTAACAATTGGACAGGTAAGAATTATCGCTTCTCAAGGAAGGAAATAATGAGATTTATTGTCCCGAATATAGCTTGAGCTGCTAAGCCAACTATGAAGAAATGAAGAATTTGTTAAGCATATAGCCTAAAATTAAAAATTGTTAAAAGACCCACCATGGAGTTTAAATTTGTTATCTTACACAGTTTAAACTGTCAAAGATAGGCAATAACAACCCATGATTTGTCAAACAATATAACTTTTAAAGCCTCAGCACCATATGAGAAAAACCCAAAAATCTAAATAAGACCCAAAATGGGCATATTGTGACAAAAATGGGTATCTTAACTTCAACTAAATAAATTGGTTAAAGATAATTAATCCCTAGAGAAAAGGTAAATGAGTTGTCATTTTAGTTATTTTTACTTCTTGCAAATGATATGTGATGTACTAACATTCAAATGCAGAAGAAATGTGCAATAGAAGCAATGAAGCGAAATTAAAGAGAACCATTAAAGAGATGACTTCTATTAATAAAAAAAAATATATATGGAAAAGTGAAAATAGACGAGAGGATGGAAGGGCAGCAGTGCACCTTGGTTGCCCGTTGAGGAACCTAGGATGTCTATGTTGCGCGGTCGATGAAGGAACTTCTCTAACCCGCCAAGTCCTCCCATCATGGTGGTTGCGTCCAATTCCCTAAGGGCGTTAATCATCCCGCCACCCCTAAGGTCTAGCGAATATAGCTCCCAATGGCTCGAAAGGTTTTCCAAGTCAATCTCGAGTTGGGATACAAGGAAAGCCCCTGGGCTTGTGGGAACCGGATCACAGCAATGCCAATTTGGGACCTCAAAGACCATTGCATATTGGACGCGTTTGGTACAAAAGAAATTTTAAGATTCTTAAAAATATTTAGTTAGGAATTTATATTCCCATATTTGATACAATTTTTTTATAAAATGAATCCTAAAAAATAAGATTCCTGAAAATCATTTTTAAACAACTTTTCTACAAAAAGATTTTCATGGAGAGTTGGGAATCCAAATTTTCCATGAACTTGTGAATGTTTTTAACAAAGAAAAAGACTAAAACACTCATTACCTTTTTATAATTTCATACAAACATATTTTATATATATATATATTTATATATTATATATTAAATATAAACATATATATACTAAAAATGTTGTGGGTCCTAATATTTTATATAATAGAAGGAATTTATCATTTTTAAATAAAAAATCAAATAAGGGTAATTTTGAAAAAAAAAAACATAAATTTCCAAGAATGTTGCATTTAAACCAAATATAGAAATGTAAGATTTATATAAAAGAATACTCAAAATTCCTGAGAATGTTTAAATTTAACCAAACATAGAATTGCACAAATCCTGATAATCAAATATTTTTAAGAGCATTCCCAATAATTATGAATCCTAGAAATTTAAAAACTTCTCCCGTACCAAACGCCCCCCTAGGGTGATAGTTAGCTCGAAAAAAGTCTGCCCCAAACATTACAACTCGAGGAAAAGACGGGCTAAATAAAAGCCATACTTGATGAAACAAGTGGCCTATCACTCCTTGTTGTAACAATCTTGGGACAAACGATACTTCCTTACTGCCTCTATCTAGATGGTAGAGTGGTCTTCCTCTAGCTACTACTTAGAAGCCCTAAGTTGATCTTGAAGGTCAAGCTCTTAAGCTCGGCTAGAGACCAACTCCTTAGCCTATTGGGATCGTTTATGGAGAAGTGTCTCGTGTGATGTCTTAGTTCTTCTAATTCTCGCTGAGACTCCTCCTGGCCCTCCTAAGATCTTGAATCTCCCCCTTGAGGGTTGAGAAACTAAATCGAGTGTTTGATAATTGGGAGTACAATTCCTTAACCTCACTCCAGCCACCTATATCAACCCCAATACAAAAAGAAAAGTCTTCTGGCAAAAAATTTACTTGAATGTTTCCTTGTGGTAGAAATAATCTATGTCTGAGGCAAAAGTATAGGAAATAACTGAGATAAGTGAAATTTATAGAAGTGTGCCAGAAGGCCGATAAGCAATGAAGAAATTACCCAGAGGGTAATAACTGACCTCGCAGCAGTCTATCTTTACGCCACCTCTTATTCAGCAGTAAATTTTGAAATTTTCCTACTCTTTCATTTTACCTAAAGGCAAAAAAGAATAGTGGGGGGGGGGGGGGGGCAATTGTTATACCATAAGAATCGGGACAGAGACAAAATAAGATTTTTTAAAGCAAAAATAATATTAAAACTTGCGACAGTGTACTCTAAATCACACAAAAAGAAAGCCTCGCGGCATGTAGAATTGTTGTCGAAGCCTTACAAGAATAGGAGCTCGTGGCAATGAGTGGCTCACGGCAAGGGTAGGCTTGTGGCGATTAGCCTTGCGACATCGTGGCTCACGGCAACGAGCCTCACAACAAGGGGCCTTACAGCCAAGAAAGCCTCGCAATAAGGAGCCTTGCGACAAAAGGCCTTGCAACAACAAGGCTCGCGACAACATCTCTTGCGACAAGAAGGGTTGAAACGTGGAATGATAGGTCGCAAGGCTTGCAGCTACAAGCTTGTAGCGACATGGCCTTGTGGCCAAGCACCTCGTGGCATGATGGTCCTAGCAACAAAGAGACTTGTCTTGGCCAATTGTCCTTGCGGTAAGAGTCTCCTCCCAACAAAACCAAGACTCCCACTCAACAATTGACACATGTCACCACCTAGCATCCTTGAAAATTGTGCCCTATAAATACCTAGCTATAAGATAATGAAAGGGATTTTAGAATTCTGTAAAATTTTGACACATTGACTATGTTTTATTGTTTTCGTTAACAATTATCTTCATCTAGTACTGACTTAGGCATCGAAGGATCATCGTGGGCAAGGATTCCCGTGAGCCTTCTAACCCATTTTCGAGTATCAACAAGGCAACATCCTTGCGGCGAGATCCTTGAGACGAACATCCTTGTGGTGAAATTCTTGAGGCAAACATCCTCGCAGCAAGATCCTTGAGGCGAGGTGAACATCCTTGCGGCAAAATCTTTCAGGCGAGATCCTTGAGAGAAATATCCTTGCAGCAATATCCTTGAGGCGGACATCATTGCTGTGAGATCCTTGAGGCGAATATCCTTGAGGCAAACACCCTTACGACAAAAATCCTTGAGGTGAACTTTCTTGCGACAACTTTTCTTATGGCAACCTTATTTCACTAAATACTAAGCTCAAGTGCCTACAACAATTGGTCTTATGTCATAAAATTTAATTATTGTATTTTTGACAACAACAAAAGTGTTTGATGGGAGTCAACCCATTCGAAATATTATTATTATTTTTATTTTATCTCTTTTAATTTTTTAGAATACTTTTGGATTGTTTTCTTATTTCATTTTTTTTTCTATAACTTGTTGAATCCAAAAATCCAGCCCCTCTTCATCTAATAGAATTCACCCAACAATTTTCAAACATTCCAAAAAAGCCTACATCAGGGGAGTATTATTTTTCTTTTCATCTTTTCTCATTTTTAAGCATTAGACACAATGTTTAATTTAAGTGTGGGGGCAAGAAATTCAAAAATTCTTATTTTTTTATTGCTTGAAGGAAAAAGAAATATATAATATACATGAATGGTGATTTTTTTTAGAAAAATATTTTTATTTTCATGTTTAGGCCCGATTTCATGTTTTCTATATTAACTTTGGTTTAATGCATAGTTAATTCAAGATTGAAAATTATTCTATTTGATTATTAATTTTAGCAATGTTAAGGAAAAAAATTTGATTATGTCGAATTATCATGATTGTTGAAATATATGCTTCTTGACAAAACTTATGGGATTTTGTAATTATGAATGATTGATTATGTGAGAATAATATTGTGATTATTTTTTGAAACTATGCCTAAACATAGTTAAAGTAAAATGGGATGATGAAAAAAAAAATGTTATTGCTATTTATCTACTCCTATGTTTTGAGATCTTAATAGTAACTTGGGGGTTGATAATGTGCTCCTACATCATCTTTCACGTCAAACGATGGTTCAAAACATGAGTATACAAATGATTCTAAGCAATTATTTAGGGGAGTCATTGTAACGGCCCGTCTTCCGGAGCCCCCGCTAGCATAGAAGATCCGTGAGAGGGTCATTACTTGAGTGATATAGAACAATAACACAAACTAAAAACTCAACCACCATCCTTATTAAAAGCATACATTTTTAATCACATAGTATTTCATAGTCATTCTTACATAAGCGTTCATACTGTGAGTTCACTTGGCTTACATAACATAGATCCATTTCAAAATTATAAAACATTATTCTAACACAAGCACAATGACACCCAAGACTTGGCCTCGGGAGGACCCTGCACTTGCTACCATGACTTGACGATCTGGACCCAAATCTTTTACCTGGAATGATGGAAAGCAAACATGAGTCGCGAGATTCAGCAAGCTCATGAAAGAAAATATTTTATGCAATTCATGCCAATGCAACCATGCCATGATCCATATGTGCCTTATTTCTATATGCATAATATAAAGTTAACTGCACATAAAGGTCCTTGGGGCCTACATAAGCCATACATTAGCACCCAAGTCCCGCATACAAACCTGTTGCAACCTAACCTAGGCTACAATATCCTTATCCATAAAGACCCGCATTTTCCTGACCTTAGTCAACTTTTCCTAACATTCATAACATGTGAATAGCATGAAACCATTCATCCTTAAGTTTGGAACCCGCACTCCTCGGCTAATCTACCGGGTCCGTGCCATTATCAAAGCTTGGCACTCCCCGGCTAACCTACTGGGTCCGTACCGTACCATCATCAAAATCACTCTTCTCACCATGCAATGCAACACATATAAAATGCAATGGCATCAGTAGCATAAACGTGATGTCAAATCCCCCATAAACCAAGCATCAGGTCATGCTACGCCTACATAAGAATTCACACATGCGATATGCTCTAAATTCATATGTTCACCTAGGGTACCCAAGTTGGCTCTTAGACCAACCGGGTCATGCAAATACTTACACATCTCATCACACTCAAGGCATGTCCCCAAATGAATGCAACACAGCCCCCTATAGCACACACATCATGATATGCACAAACCAATGCGGGAATCTGGCAATACCAGCTCTTCTGGCCTATCTTGTGCTTATCATAACAATCGATAATTGGTGCCCATACATCCAGCCATCAACTGTCACGACCCAAAGTCGACAGTTAGTGGATTTGTACCCCATACCCTTAAGACACACTTTTAGATGACATCAACTTATCCGCACTACACTTAGCATTTCATAAGCATTCATCATAACTCTTCATGCTCCTGACAACACAAACACCATTACGTCATTTGCGTTCCCATCTCTTCTCATGCATAGGAACCCATTTCCACATTCATAATAAATTATTAACATAACCATTTTCTAAGAGCCTAGCCCCAACGGGTTCGACATCATTCCTAAAGAAATCGGAGCGATGCAAAGCTCCATGACGGTCGAAATGAAAGACACTAAGACATCACTGCATAACTTATTCTACTAACAATAACCTCATTAATAAAATATAAGTCATAGGGTGGTTGTCACGCGGATTATTGTTATTAATGCATGGAATCGAATCACAATGAGGGAGGGTATAAAATACGAGAAACTATAGAGACTTTTACGGGAAATAAAGAACAGGAGGCGAGGGTTAGGAGTTTGCCTAAAAACGATTAATTCTTGACTTTTACGCATTCCCACTGTGAAGTAATACAATTAAAGTAGATAATGAGTTCTCGGGCCCCAATTAATTAATTTTGACCGTATAAGATTAATATCTCTATTTGTATAATATTCTAATAATTCATTTAACTTACATAGATACTTCAAACGCGAATTAAACCAATTTTTTTCCACTTTTTCTTCAATTTTTCACCCCCGTGAGCTGCTGACCGATCCCTTTTTTCTCCCTCTCAATCCCTTAATTTCATCCCTTAATTTCACTTTGCTAACTCGCTTCACTCCAAATTGGCCTCAATTTGTATATTCTAAATCCACTGCTTGCTGCCTAAAATTTCTCCCTTTTATAGCTAATTCAAGTGGCATTAAAGCCACAAAAGGAAATGGCTGAGAAGCAGCCACGTCCCGGCCCAAGGTGCTGCCATTTATTTATTTTAATATATATTATAATGTTAATATTACCTAAAACTATTTTATTTTATTATACATATATATATATATCAACTATGATCCTATATCACATACAGTCACGTGAGCAACTTTTTCATTTTCACATTACAAATTTTTCTTTTTATTTATTTTTAATATAATATGAGATGTAAATTTCCCAATTTCATTTCTTTCTACTCATAAATATAATTAATTTAATACCCATAAGTATATTCCTTAAACCACAAATCCTTAATAAATTATTTCTAACATTCAAAATTATCTACTATTATGTTCTCAAAATATCGAGATGTTACAATAATTAAGTGTTTTTATCATAAAATATCAACATTCACGTCAAAAATCAAGTAATGGTAAAGAAAGATTGATTAAAAAAAAATCATCCTTATTACTCCTTATGTTTGTAGTAATGGAGAGAAGTGATTATAAGAAAACTATTGCATAATTTAATTGTGTTAGTTGTAAATTTTTATGAATTAATTTTGGAGTATGTATGGCATCAAAAGTGATGATTTTGCATAATTAATTCTTTCAATTAATGCTTTTTGATTTTGAGTTGTAACTCATTTCGAGATTAATTATGCATTCATATGTTGTTGGATTTCTTGATTTTGGTCTAGCGTGAAAATAAACTTTTATTTTTTTTATTTCTTCTTTGTTTTGCTTGACAATAAGAAAAAGATTAAGTGTGGAGGTATTTGACAGGACTTAATTATGTACATATTTTTATTTAATGTTTATCTTAACCTTTAGGGGTGTCAAAAAATATTCAAAAATCGGCAAATCGGACCGAACCGTGCCTTTTGAATTGATTATATGGTTCAATAGTTAGGTTCTGGTTCTAAAAAATTAAGAACCGATATATTTAGTTTGGTTACTGATTTTTTTTTTTCAAATTGTGGTTCGAACCGAACTGAAACCAATATTATACTTATATATATTATAATTTTTGGGTATATATATGTACACATATGCATAAATAGTATCACTCCCTAAGAAACTAGCGAGATTCATGAACTCTTTTATTTCTAAATTTTATGTGCTATTACTATACTAAATGGTCAATGTAATCTCATTTGATAAGGTAATCTATGAATTATTTTGTTTTACTTTTACTTCAAGATTTGAAACATTAATAAAGTTATGGGTTTATTTTAATTAATAAATTTATTTATAATTTTATATTTTATAAAAATATTTAGAAACTAAATGTTAATTGGATAGAACCGAAACTGGTCCGGTGTGACGGATTGATTATGGTTTGGTTTTATATATGTAATGGTTTAGTTACTATTCTTATTTTTTTGAAATCGTTAAAAATGGTTCGATTAGTAGATTATTATAAAACCGGACTAATCCGAATCATTGACACCCTTATTAATTTTATATTATTATTCTTATTTAAAAGGTATGTTTATATGTATTTTATATTATTTTATTTTATATTTTTTGTAAAAATCTAGTAAAGGATATTAATTTAAAAATTTGGACATAAAATAATATTATATGTTCATTTATAATGTTATTGTTAAAATTAATATTATAATATTATTAAAATAAATAATTAATTGAAGGAGTTGAATTAGAAGTGCAAGCAACTCAATATATATATGTATTATATTATATTATATTATATTATATTGAAAGTATGAGCATTTGAAATGAAGTTCACATGGAGGAGGACACATACTTTACATATATATATATATATAATATTATGAAATGATAAATAATATATATATATAATATTATAATTGGTGGCAGGAAGTTGAATTGGAGGAGGAGTCCAGCTAGGGCGCACGGCACATTCCTATATATATTATTATTATATTATTATAATGAAGGGATAAGACATTGACTCGGGAAGATTTGCGGCGGAAATTAATTAAATCAATTTGAAATTTATGTTGCACGGAAATACCTTATAGGTGTCGTTTCGCCATTTCTAAAATATTTTAAAAACGTTTTTTATTCCCATTTCGGACTCTATTTATGCCTAATTTTTTAGAAAAACATCCGTTTCCACGTTTCCATTTCTTATCAGAAACGTTTTTCGTTTCCGTTTCCATGCAACATAGTTTGAAACAACCAAACGGTGAAGTAACGAAGGACCAAAGTTCAATGACGCGAAGAGAAGCAGCTACAGCCCCAGAGAGCAAGAAAGATTAATCTGATAAAGGAAGATCTCACATAGAAACATCCCACAAAAGACTGTTTTGTATGTTATATTTTAGGCCGCAGTTGATTGAGGGATTGAGCACCGGCCACGATGAGGCATATCCTAATTTACCTCTTTAGTGTAGCTTCTAAGGTGGGGTAGTTAGGGACACCAGTAATAAAACATATTAAAAAAAAAAAAGAAAAGAAAAGCAGCTACAAGCAAGGCGTACCGTGTACGCAGGCAAGCGGACGTGACCCACCGTGTGACCCAGATTTGAGCAGCATCCTCTCTTCCCCATTTAACTTTTAGTTTTATTTTTAATTTTAATATTTTAAAAATTAATGACCTTTTAATAATTTATATATAATTAACTAAAAAATTATTATAAATTAGATTCATAGACAATATAAATCACATGATTGACTATGATATTGAGAGATGATTAGCTTATATATAAGAATCGAGAAAGTTTAGTAAGTCAAATTTTCTTTCAAGATTAGAGTTTCATAAATAACTTAATTTTTTATATTCGTTCAAAAATTTGACGGTAAAATTAAATTAATAAAGGATTAATATGATTTTAAAAAATTTATTAATTAATTGAGGAAAATGTAAATAATTTTAAAGTATTATAAGGGTATTTTTAATTTTAAATCAGTTGAATGGATAATTTCATAATCTAGATTAAATGAAATCTAAACCATAGTTACATTCATTAATTAGTTTTTCTCGTAATAGAATTTAGTTTTTCTTTTATTTTTCTTTTTATTTATCCAATTAATTAATTAATTCAATTTTGATTAAATTAAAATTATTTTGATATTGTGATCTAGTCTTTGTGGGATCGACATTCATTTCATCACTATATGTATATTTGACTAGAATACACTTGTCCGAATTAATTGTGCATAAATCACACATCACAATGCCATCGTTAACTCTTAATTATGGCATACTCGTCAACTCTTGATAATTGTTTCAATTAATTTAAATTCGATCTATTAACTTTTAATGGTGTTATCATTAACTCTTAATAATGATAATTAATTAATAATATCTTTACATCACTGGTCAACTATTTTATTTGGATATGCGTATGATCTTCTAAGTTCACCACTAAATAGCAATCGGAACATGTCAAACACTTTGACACTAACCAAACATTTTGGTCTACAACGAAGATCTCTCCATGTCTCTAATGTACCTTGAAAAACCCTGAGTGACAACTAGTATTATGTCATACTGATTCTACTAGTAATGAAGTCATACTTCAAGAGAACCTATTTGATCTTTCAATTCCCATGTACTATAATTGAGGTTTCAATATTTATATTTTAGCAGTTCAGATCCTTTCCTATGTCCGCTTTTAGAGGTTGCCTTTAACAAACAACTGTTCAGGTAATTCATGATGTTATGAGAATTCCTCTACTCAAAAATGCTATTTATTCATATCTGTCTGATTCTAAACTTGGGATTACAAAAGATGTACAGTGGGTCGAGCCTAAAGGTTTCCATCCCCTTAGCTCCTTAGTTCGATTCTCAGTCTTTCCCTGAAATGCTGCAAAATAGAGGATACAAATATATACGCATTTCCCTATATCTTTTACATCACAGTATCATTTTGTTTGAGCGGTTTGGTACAGACACCTATATTTGCAATTTACAAGAAGTTAGTTAGTAATGTCTTCACTTGGCAGCTTCTGCTTGCAAGTTGGCAATATCTGATCTACGACCTGGAACAACTTAGCTCTACATCTACGGATATGACATTCTTGAAGTGATCAATATAACACTGGAGGCGCTTATAGTGTTCCCTTGCCTTTGGAATATGGCGAAGGTTCATGAGAAACTCTTGTCGCAACTGATCGCGAGGCTTGAGTGAGCTAGGGTTGAATGCCAAACACCTTCTGGAAAAATCGGAGGAAACTGGTCCAAGAGTGGTTGCAGAAAAACGCCACAATAGAGTTGTTTTCTTGGATCGACAGTTCAACTTCTACAAGGCTACTGCAAAAGGTGTTGAAAATTAATCTCCTCTTATCGGCACTTCATGCATCTTTACTAACTCTTGCCTACCCCTACTATGCTGTAATCTCCTCGAACTCAAAAAATATCTGAGGAAGTTGGGAAGTTTGTGGAGACGCGCCTCCTCTCGCATGGAAAGAACATATCTGAGGGAACTAGCATGCTAGAGGGGTTGTCTTTTGGGTTCATAGAATGTTTTAGCAGACGCATCCTAGGAGGTTTTTTCCTGTAGAAGAGGTCTTCACATCCTTCATTCTTCACAATAACACTCCTCTGTGGGCGCCAGCATTGCTAGGGAAGATAACCCTTTGCCCTTTAAATATCCTCATAGGGTACATCCTCACTTCCTACTTGCCTAGCCTAGAGCCTTGCTTTGATGAACAACATGGACGCCCAACAAAGATACAAGGAGAGGAGCTGCGTTCTTCTTCCGATGGTCGACATAATAGCAGGAGAAAAACCTAGCAACAAGCTCCCCAATGCCTTCTTGAAGGATTCAAAGCGTGCCTCATTGGGAGGCATTGTAAGATGAAGCGGGAGAACAACATCTTCACACAATTGACCCTTATGGTGACAGTTAATGGATGAATTTTTACTTAATTCCCACAAACAATGCCAAATTATTATTGCCTAAATACAACAATTAAATTTATTTTCTTAGAATCAGCCAAAGCAGTGTTCTTTACCACGGTAGAGGGTCTGAGATGCCACGAGTAAGGTCAAACAAATTTAAAATGAGTTAGAACCGAAACCCAATGAGGCAGGAACCCAGATGGGTCCTCGAGGGCTTCCTAGGAGTCAAAAGGAAGGGTTCCCAATGGGTCTTCTAGAGACGGGGTTTCAATCCTTCGAGTGAGTTAGGTTGAGACTTAGCCTGCAGCCACAAACGAAAGTCGGAAAGGCACACGGAAGACTTTCCCATGTGGGACCTCCGATGCCAAAGTCAGACAGTAGTCTGAAGTATGATGTATGATGCAAGCGTATCTCTATTATGTGTCCCGAAAGGATACTTGCATTTTCAGATGAGTTTTAGAGAGAGATTAAGTGATGGAACAAATGTATGATGTGAGTCTAGGGTGTTTGTGGAGCCAAAAGGTTCCAAAAGTCCAAAAAATGTCCATTTGCCTTTAAATATGCCAGTATTCATAGACGACGTGGTGGGACCCATGATTTAGCTGAAAGGCTCTTCTAGGGGGTGCCTTAGGGAGACCAAAGAGCTTGGAGAAGTTTAAGTGAAACACCTTAATGGCTATCTCCAAGTGGCTCCGAAGATGGCTTGAGGCCACTAGATAGTTTTGGTGTGGGAGGCCTCGAAGGCTGTTATTGGACTTTGGCAAAAATGATGCATGCTGATCCCAGGAGATCCATCAAAGGTCTGAGAGACTTTTGCTTCGAAGATTATTCACGGAATGATAAATTTAAAAATTATTTTAAAATTTAAAAAAAAAGAATTTTAGGACACCCCCACAATCATTGTCATAGTCTGTCAGACTATTTTCGAAACGGTCCCTCATGCACAACCAATTCCTTAAATGCTTGTCTTTCTCTTTTTGACAAAACCACCCGTCTCCATCAGTCTTCCCTCTTTCGATGACTGACTGTCTTGGCTATTCCCCGTCATCACCTTCGGAACGACCTTCCCCGTTGACTCATTCATCTTCATAGCTTGTTTGCTTGACGAAGATCTTCCCATCATTTCAGCTTGGAGTTTCTCACCCTCAACTGTACAGAAATGCTCAACAATCTCCCCGAAGTTCACTTTAGAACGTTGAAACCCGCTAGATTTAGGCCTGCTACTATGCTTGAAACTGCCAGAGGAGCCACGCCCACCATGGGAGAGACTCCCCGACGGCGAACCTGGCCGGTTGCGCATGAAATTAAGCCGTGAGAAACCGTGCTGTTGTAGTGAATTTACGCTCGTTTTCAGACCAGTTGGATTGAAGCAATTTTGTCAAACATATTATTTTATTAGGTAGGGGGGGTTGGCCTTGGCATATGAAAAAATGTTGATTTGATAATTGAGCACATCACTATACTACTAATTTCTCAAAGAGTGAGCTATATCATATGAGTGTGGTCCAGCCCAAAAGGACAGGGAGCTAGGCCCCAACTGCATCTCCCAGTATTTCAACCCTAACCACCTTCTCATATTCATCCTTACCCTATCTCTATTATTGTCCTGGAGAAAGTTCAGCACAAAAGAAACTCAGCAAAGTGCAAGTGCAAGTGGATACTCCACTTGGAATCTGGGACTCCGCCCGACATTTTTTAGATAAAAATCCTATGATATATATATATATATAAACATAGTTGCTAGCTAGGTACTTTACAGATGGGTTTGGAGCATATATACTATACACAGTTGTAAAATACGGATAAACCTTGGACTACACCTTTTAGACCTTTCATAATCACCCCCACTTGATTTCTTTTCTTTAATCAACACAGAATTTAGTGAGGAGATTCTTGGTAATGCGCATGCAGAAGCTTAACCATTGGACTCTTCCAGATTGCAATCAGATTAAAGCACTTAAAAGGGATTTGAGCTGCCCCCAGAAGATCAATTTTCAATCACCCACAAGTTCCAAAAGAAACTAGAAAGTGTGTTCCCCTGGATTCACAGTGGTTGGCGGTGGCTACATATATTACTTAATTAGCAACGTTAAGGTTGTGGGTATAAGCTGTGTTGTAATGATACTATCATAAGAAGATAGTCTCTAACATGAAAACAAATATATATTATGAATAATCAACACTTGCCCTAAATTGAGTCATAATAAGGATGAGGTGATGTTGAATGAATTAGACCTTTTTTGGGCTAAAAGAAAAAAGAGCGATTTTGGGCGGGCCAACTTGTTCGTCAATAAAGATTAGAGTCAAGTGAACTCATAATTTGTTTAAGATATGGTCCTAATCAAGATTAAAGCACAATCATGTTGGATTGCATTTTTGTTTCAACTTGCCTACTTGGGGGGGGGGGGGGGGGGGGGGGTTCCAATTAAGGAGCACATACAAAATTTTCTAAGTGGGTTGGATTCAGACATGAATGAGATCTTATAATTAATCAGTTTGGAGTTGGGATTTAAGAAGAACAGAAGATTCTGATTTCTGAGATCAGTTTGAGTTGGGTCTGAGTTGGATTTACTTTGATGATACTGACACCACTTTAAGCACACAACCCATATATATACTTGCATGGTTTCTTTTCAATTGATTTGGTTTAGTGTCTTCAGATCCGGCCGCAGCCATCTTCATCTCATCTTATCTCATGTCCCTGTGTGGTGTTTATCTAATCCTTTGAGAGTCTAAAACAGTTCCAATAAACAAGAAGAAAAATACAGATATTTCCAACAATTATAGATTATTATACATCTATATATATATATATATACGTATGATGGTCCATATATATATATATAGATATATAGATTATATGTCTATACATGTACAATTATAGATTATATATATATATATATATTTCCAAAAAAAATTATGATTTCCAATAAGCACTTGTTTAAACTGTTATTTTACAATTTATGCGTATATATAATTTCTGGGTTTGTATTTGGATATGGTCATTTCTTATTTAGAGTTCAAAATTTAAGGTTATTTTAAGTGACAAAATTTAAAATGTACAAATTTTAAATATCAACCTCTAAATTTCGTCTATTTAAATGTAAGTTTACGTGTGTGTCGTGTTACTAAATGGGACTCTCTTGCTCTTTTTGTTTTAGGCATTAATGTAAATAATAAGGTAATATTTGTTAATGAAGATATAAACAAAAAAAAAATTAAATATGAAAAGCATTCTATACAAAAATATTTTATTATTGTGTTTGTTAAAGTCACTTCACTTCTTATTTAAAATTTTTCAGATAAATTTATCTTTCTCATCTAGATAAATTTGTCTATAACTTTATAAAAAGGAAAAAATAACTCATATATCCTTCAAATGCATTCTCAAAAATTTATCAAACAATCTAATAAAAATTTTGAAATATTTCACGATTTTATCTTAATCATTCTATATTTTAGTTCAAAAAGCATTCAAATCTTATCTTACTCATTTTAATAAACGTTATCTAAAAAAATCTAAGACAAGTTGGACGAGGTTTTCAATTTTAACCACTAGTGTTTGGAGAAAAAAGAATGTAGAATATTTGTATGTCTATTATTATTATTATTATTATTTATCTTTTTGCTAAACATTTTTACTCATTTTGTTTGGGTTCCTATATACATTGTAAAGGCTGACATAAAAGCATGAACGAACACAAAGGCAAAAGTGGGAGGGAGGGGTTAAAATGAGATGGTCGCTAAATATGTAACATAAAACCGCAATATTTTAAAAATAAAATATCCATTTCCGACCGAACTTTGTCCCTCCATAAATAAGCCCCCAATCCCCAACCCCTCCCTTGCCCCCAAATTCAAGTCTGCAACTGCCTCTGCCTCTGCCTTTCTTTCTTTCTTCTTCTTCTTCTTCTTCTTCTTCTTTCTAATTCTACCAACCAACCAACCTGCAAACTACCGTTATGTCTGCTTCTTCAATTTCTAATTCATATCCTACCGTACTTCCTTTTCACCTTTTCCCCCCACACTCGTACAGAATGAGACGGTTGCTGCTATCCACACCCACGGACACGGCGGCGCCGCCACGAGCCGACAGCCACAACGCGACGGCGGACCCCTACGCTGGGCATTATAACTTTGATGCAAATGTTGTGATGGTGCTCTCGGTGCTCTTCTGCGCCTTGGTGTGCTTCCTGGGGCTCAATTTCCTCATTAGGTGTGCGGGGAGATGCTTAGGCCTAGGAAGAGGAGGAGGAAGAGGAGGAGCCGCCGCCTCCACCGGAGGAATCAAGAAGGCGGCTCTCAAGACTTTCACTACGTTCAACTACTCGGCGGCGGAGCTGAAGGTGCAGCCAAGGTTGGACACGGAGTGTGTGATATGCCTGTCGGAGTTCGTAGCGGGCGAGCGTGTGCGGATCCTGCCCACTTGCAACCATGGGTTCCATGTCCGCTGCATCGACAAGTGGCTGAATTCACACTCTTCCTGCCCTACCTGTCGCCACTGCCTCCTCAAGACATGCCATAAGATCGTCGGCCAGCCCGGCAGCTCTGTTCCGCCGCCGCCGCCGCCGCCAGAAATAATCGTGAGCATTATTGCACCCCTTGAACCTGAAGCATTAGTGCGTAGCTACCAATTGTAGCTGTAAAGGGCGCAAATTAATTTTCTTTTTTGAAGGCAATACATATCACAATTAAATTAATCAGTCCACAGTGTTAGGGGAAAACCAAACAAATGTACCAAAACTTGTAAAATAAAATTTTACTCATTTTGGTCGATGAACAAAATTTCTTTAATTTGTAAAAATTTACGAGAAAGCTAAGAATATAAGTAATCGTCCAAATCAATCAAAATCAATCACACAAGAGATACCAAATTTTACAAGAAAAATCTCTTCAAATCGGAAGATAAAAACTACGGGATCAAAGGTCCATTAAAGAAGTTTCACTATATTCCATCAATTGTCTACAAATATCTCACTTAAGACTTTTTCAAACCAATACCAATAATTTTACTGATAAAAAAATCAAAATTTTAAACTCTAAATTCTAAATTGAGCCACAAAATAATTTTTAAAATGAATTTTTATCCACCAAGTTTGGGATTTTCTCCATGGAGGAAGGGAGCCCTACCCTAACACACAGCACAAAAAATGCAATTTTTCCGACCAAAACCAACCTCTCATATTCATCCTCTATATTGCATTCAGGAAGTAAGGCACAAAAGAAATTAAGAAAGTAAGTGAAAATCATTATTTAAGCTTAAGGCCCACGCCCAACCACCAAACTCATGGCACAGAGCCCAATTTATGCCAAGGCAAGTGAAAATAATCATGGAAATGCGCAAGTGCAGCAACAGTTAGTTTGTTCTAGACGACCAACTTTTTTTCATCATCTCATTAATTATTAATCCTTAAATGGTTTAGTGTTATAATTATTATTGTTTGACTATAATACTAAATATATAATAGGAGCGACCTTCTTGGTGGTAGGTGATCTTTAATATGATAAGTGACCTTCTTTTTGACGAGTGACTTGTTAAGTGACCTTCTTGGTGGTAGGTGACTTTTAATATGACAAGTGACCCTCTTTGTAGTGAGTGACTTAAGAAAAAATCAATTAGGAGAATGTGTTGTAACCTTGTCTTCAAGAGAGATTTATTCGAAAAAATATCGGACCGAATAAAAAAAATTTCACCTTCAAATGAGAAGAATGAACAAGATGAAACATCATCAATGATGACCCAACCTTAACTAATGCGAGTGTCCCGAAAGACCCTTCGGGACACTCGCATATGCTCTCACGAATGACCTTTCAACGCATCCGCACAACCATCCACGGATGACCCCTCCAAGCATTCACACAAGTATATATTCAATCAAAGTCTCTGGTGCCTCTGGTGATCGAGGGTCACTAGAAGACTCCCAAGCATCCATCTCTCATCGCCTCACTACGACAAGACCAACATTCGAAGGCTTTCCTTCCATTAGAGATTTTTTCTCGAGAGGGTTTCTCACCCAGGGTTCCTCTGAGCATGTCTAACTCTAAGGCAGTACTCAAGGCATCGAAGCATGCCTATAATCGAAAGAATCTTGCATTATTCAATGTGCACGTCACGTGTCCCAATTGCAATTGATATCTATAAACACCCATAAACCCCTTATATTTTGGGATCCTTTGGCCTGAGCTTGGGACTTCTGGAAAATCATCCAATTTGCGCATGTTTTTCTTTTGATTTTTCTCATTAAATTTTACGTTGTTTTGATTTAATTATAATTTAATTAATCACTTTATTGGTAGAAGAGGGTTTACGAGCAAAAATTATAAACTATATGGACTAGTAGAGTCATTTTTAAAATCATAGGGGTATCTGTGTAAACAAGCCAGATCACTGGGGAAATTTTCAGTTTACTCTATTGGGTGTATATATATATATATATATATATATTTATAAATATATACATAGAAATATATGTGAGATATTTTGATTAAAGAAAATCAATTTATTTACTTTGGTGTAAACAACAAAATGATTTATCAATAAATTTTGAATTGATAAGTCATTTTACATCCCTTGATATAAAATATTTTCAACATAAAAAATATTTTTCTTTTTTTTTTGTCAACTAAACACTCAAAACTAAAAAATATATTTTTTTTCTTAAAAATCATTTTACACCCAAATAAACCAAGCCTTGGTTTCAATTTTAAACTACAATTTACAAGTGATACATTTTACTATTAGTTGTAAGTGTGACAAGCTATGTTAGATAATTTGGTTGATGAAATGGTAAGAACTTGCTATCTAAGCATGCAATCATATGGTAAAACCCACACCATTTAGTTTAAAGAGTATGGAATCGGACCATGATAACTTGAGATTCGTACCAATAGGTCAATTTTTTATCTTGTGCAGTGAGGTAAAGTCTTAACTTGCGATTTATCTCCTTTGCCGAAATCGAGGACATGAACGACGGGGGACCACGCAAGGGCGGTAATCCCAAAAATTAACAATTAAATGTAATAAATGAAACCAATTGAAAATTTTAGATACTCCAATTAATAAAATTAAAAATTAACTTTAAAATTAAAAGCTATGTAAAAATTGGCTATTTCTTGATAATTTATCCTAAAAATGAATACATACTTCTTGAAAAAAAAAATTCTCTTGGTTACACATATTTTGTATAAAGTATTATTGATATGCCCTGTAAATAACAGACAATTTAAATATGAAGCAGAACCAAGTGAAAAATTCGGATCAAATTTATAAATAGGTATTTGAGTTAAATACATAACTAAGTGAGACAAAATACACAACCCAAAAGTAAAACCAACAGAGCAAGATAAAAAGAACAAGGCAATGAGACAATGATCGAGTGAGCTCCACTTGGTTATAAAAGATCAAGTTATGAAATCTATTAAGAAATTTGTATTTTGATTTATGAAAAAAAAATATTAGAAAATATATTTTCAGTAAATTTATTTTATTGATTATTTCTAAAAATATTTTTATATTAAAAAATTTCATATGTATGTCTAAGTATAGTTTTGCATTTATGAAAGAATATGAACCTTTTGAAAATACTTTTTAAATTGGAGAACTTCAAACTTATATGTTCTTAGATCCTTCCAAATTTCCAAAATAAATTTTGTGCCAGCCATACATGATGAAAAGCTTTCAAAAATGTTTCTTTTAATATCGGCTAAGTATAAAAGTCTTTATTTGTTCGACTAAGTATTAAGAAACTTTTGAAGGCAGAGTATTTAAGTATTCTTTTAAACCTTCTACATCTATTTTTATCTATAAAACAGTTTTTGATTCAATAAAGTATTGCTTTCAAAATAGCGAGTATGTTATTACAAAATCTATATTTCTTAAAGCTATAATCGAGTATGACACTTTCTATAATTGACTATTGATACTTCTCCACTCGAATAAGATTTTGGAAAAATCGAGTATCTTAATGGCCATTGAAATCTAAGCATATTTTTAATTGAGTAATGCTTTATGTTGCCTTCAAATCAATCGATTATATGTATTAGCAAAATCTCTTTTTTAATCGACTATTAAGATTCCTACTCAAGTATTTTATGTAAAATCTTTGTATTTCTAAAAACAATCAAGTAAGGACTATTTTTAATCGAGTATCTTTTTAATCGAGTATATCTTTCTCATCAATTGACTAAAGTATTTTGATAATCGACTATTTTTTATGTATTAGTCAAGTAAAGGTTGTATGAAATCTGACTAAGTCTCAATGCTTAAGATTTATCGAGTATTAGTTATTTGTACTCAAGTATATGATTATGTTAGTCAAGTAAGCTTAGACTTGTAGTCAAGTGTTTAATACAAAGTCTATGTGGCCTCTAAGTTAATCGAGTAATAATTTAGTCAGACTCGAGTGAGGCTTGTATATAATCGATTACTTGAGATAGTCAATCGAGTATGCTTGTATAATAGTCGAGTAAGCCTATGAGTTAGTCAAGTAACCGGTGCATGTTTTTGAAAAATATATGTCGTTACTCAAAAAGCAAAAGAATGACAGTTTTGACCGTTAGAGATTTATTTGATTATTCTATAAAGTCTAAATTTGTTCTCTCATAAAAGAATAATAAATATGGTTATGCATAATGTACTAAATGTTTATCCATATAATATGCATATGATTGAAGGGAAATGAGGGCTCGAGGACAAAAACCAACTGTGAGTGGATCTTTGCAAGGATCTACGAGTTTTAAAAATCTTTTGAAAACCAAAACAAACAATAGGGCAGCATAATGCATAAGCGAAAATAATCCTTGCAAGACTTGATATATTTCATCTATATACTACAAATGAAAAACCATGTCATAGGGGGTTTTTCAATAAATCTTTTTGGATAGATCTGTTGTTAGTTGTCTGATCTCTCTCGTGCAAGCTACTACTCCGGGTGGCTAACCTACATTCTCACTTGTGAATGACCTAGTCAGTCCACGCTCGAGATACAATCGAAACCCTCTAATGGATTTAGTATGGGGGTGATGCAGGAGATGTTCCTGTACAACAAGGGTGATCTCGTAGATTCTACCTATAATACCCCATGTTCGTATGAGGATGCCACGTAATTTTGATGAGTTTAGAATACCAAAAAATTAGCTTGATAGTAGTTATAAGTACTGAATCGACTGCAGGGAATGCCTCGGAGTGAAATTGTCTAAAGAAAATTACATGGTCTCGATGAGCGTTTCGAGATAGAATTTATGGTATCAAAAGAAATTGAATTAGAAACAGTTTTCGGAACAGCTAAAATACAACTGCTAATTAGGCTGTAAAATCGAATCATTGTAGGAGACTCCCGAAAAATTAACGGAACCCTAGGGGGGCTCCAATTTTGCGTAATGAGCAACCCTTCAATGGTTTCAGGAGGAAACAACAGCCCGGTAAGGACACTGAGGCAAAATCGTCCTTTTCAACTAAGAATTGGATTATTAATTTTGCATTTTCAGTATTAAAATGAAAATTTAATCGATGTTTGAGGACATGGTTGCAATAAGGAAAAATTCTCAAGTGATATTAAAATAAATTTAGGGATTAATGTGTAATATATTAGTATAATATATAATTATATATATATGTGTGCAGGCATAGAGTAGAGGCCATGCCTCAATAAATGCAATCCATGCCTCTGCCAATTGTCCCACGCCTCTGCAAATCCATTTCCATGCCCTGCAATATTGATAGCCGAATTGGAGTGGCCTTCACGCAAGAAAGCATGGGCAAAAGCGTGAGGTGAGGCGATGAAATTGGGCTATAAAAAAGGGGAGGCTGTAAAATGGAAATGAAGAAGGAAATGGGCAAGAGCCATGGGAGCTAGTTCAGTCGAGAGAGGGGCAATGAGGAATCGAGAGAGAGAGAGATAGAGAGGGAGAGTGCAAGATTGAGAGCTCGAGAGTTCGAGGAGCCGCGAGGAAGGCCAAAGGCAGTTGCACAGCAGCGACGGCCATGGCTACAAGCTGCTGCAACGAGGCAGCAGCAGCGCAACAGTCGGGGAAGTCGGCGGAGGCCGGTAAAGGCGATCGCAGGGGCCGGCAGGCGCGGGAAGGAAGGCCAGCGGAGCTCGGCCATGTGCCCATGGCAGTAGCCGCGCGCAGGAAGAAGAAGAAGAAAAAGAAAGAAAGAAAGAAAGAAAAGAAGGAAGAAGAAAAGAAAAAGTTGCAGGCGCACGACAGGGGTGGGAGGAGGAAGAAGATGGTGGAGAAGAAGAGAAGAAATAAAAGAAAAAGAAGAAAGAAAAAGAAAAGAAAAGAAAAGAAAGAAAAAGAAGAAAAAAATAGAAAAAATTCTCGAAAAAATCCCAAAAAATAGGATTTGGTGATATACTAATATTTCGGAGATTTTGGACAAGGGAATGGTTCGGGCACGCATTTCAAAGATGTGGCACGCATACCGAGAAAGCCAGAGAGACTAAGTCAAGGTAAGTAAAATTTCTTAGAAAATTTTAGAAATTCAGAAATATTATTTTATGAATTTTTGTAGTGAAATATTTGAGAAAATATTTTAGAAATATTTAGTATGGATTTATTGAGGAAAAATAGGAAAAAATAGAGAGAAAATTAAGGAAAATGCCAGAAATTATGGAAAAATAGGTTTTAATGTTTATTTAAATAAATATGGTGATTAGGATACTTTGAGGCTGAAATTGAAGAGACTCGTGCAAATTTTGAGATTAGCACGCAAATCGAGGTAAGGCACGGATATCGGGATAACTCGATAAGCTTAAGAAGGTAAGTGGTACTCCCCAATTAAAGTTAGTTTTATAAAAAATGCTTGGTTCCTAAGTAGTTTATGTTCCTCGAAAATGTTTTCATCATATTGACATACCCTGATATGTATCCATCACGTAGACTGCATACATGACATGACTATGAAATGCATGAATACATGTTGATATTATTGATCACTCGCATTTGAGGCCGTAGGGAGTACGAACTGGCACCGCTGCTTTACCAAGGGTGCACCCATACACCCCGGATTCGAAAGAGGTGGCTACAAAAATGGTAGGTAGCATGAGGGGTGCAGTTGACATCTGCGATGAAAGACATTGCATACACACATGATATAGCATTATGTACCCTTACTTAAATGGTTTATCATCTAATTTGGGTTTTTGCCTCTGGAATATTCAAACGTTCCAGGTGAAGATTGTAGCAGATTCAAGGATAAATGAGACATGAAATGGCATTTAGCAGGGTGCATGAAGAATGAAATGTATGTTATATAGCCCATGTATTTAAGTTCTGCTACTTTGAATTCTAAACGTTTTGAAGAATGTTGAATTTATTTATAATTAATGTTAAGATATCATGTTTCGATCTCTGCTTCCGCATTTGATCTGTATAGTAATTATCTTTCGAGATAAATGAATGGGAATTCTAGGACGGATTCGAGGTATGATGTGGTTTAGCTTTAGTGTTTGAAAGAAAAAATTTATTTTCCCAGAATTGTCTCAATTTATAACGCGCTCAAGAAAGCGGGATGTTACAATTGGTATCAGAGCTTAAAATTATTGGAAGCCCTAAGTGACTCGGATGTAGTTGATATCGGAGTTAAATTCTATTTGAAGATTAGGGAATATCAATTTGGAGACTTAAGGGTATCTGATATTGATGAAACCAGTTAGTAGGAACCCTAAGTGGAGGCTTAGGGGAAAGAGACAAGGGTTCTTAAGACGAAATCCCTATTTAGGAGATTTAGGGATTGTCGGTTGAAGGCTTAGAGGTTACTGGATTTTAGTGTTGTGTAATGGAAGTGCATGTCTAGGAAAGTTCTGGCTAAGGAAATACTTGATATTTAAGTGTTTCCATTTGTGACCCACCTCTCTTTCCTGGGAACTTACCTGGTGTACTATTCACGTATAGACACTATTCCAGTATACGAATACTATTCTTGATGAATAGTAAAAGCCTGATGAAAGCTAATACAATGATCTAACTATTGATGTTAGAAACTGATGATATGATTCGGGTGTAAGGTTGACTCGGTAACCATGATTATGGATCTGAGAGATTTAGAGACTATTGATTTGAGGTCGTTAGTCGAAACCCTTGCAATGAAAGATAAGATAACTGATGGTTATCAAGGATGATTAAAATCAAGAATGATTAGTCTGATGTAACATGGCTTAGTTAAAGAGTTAAGATCAAATGATAAATATTTTCGAGGATCATTTAGTGTCTTGGTAATGAGATGTAAAGATCAGGGATCCAACGAATTAGGTCAAGTAAGAGGCCGAAGATGGCCAAATGATAGCGTTTGAGTTGCACCAATCGATGAGGTGACAGTGGTACGATCGATGTGACTCGCAGAGATGGGATAAGGGACCCTAGCGGCATGAGGGTACTAATGGTTCGGTGTTCACAGTGACAAATCTAGGTCTAGGGACCCACGTGCAGATAGTTAATAGATGGCTTGCGATAAGGTACGGGAAGCCCGTCGATCGAAGCATCATAGTAAACTACCTGGGAGACGGTCAGATTCTGAAGATCTGGGATAGCCCAGTAGGGTCTGTATCCTATATGGGTTTAAGTTCCAATGAACTAGGGTACGAGATGTGCCACTAGCTAAGGTTAAAAGAGGCCGGAAGCCTAGGGAATCAACTCGAAATGAAATGGATTGAATATAGACTAAGAAATGTATCAGGGTTCGCGATCATCTTGGGAGTAGGGTGACACGACGAATAGTGCGAGACTCGAGGAGTAGAATACCTCGGTATCTAGTATGACAATGGAGTCATGAATGGTCGTGCGTCGATAGTCAGCGAGATCTAAAGATCGAAATGTGAGAGTCAGTGAATTCTCGATAAACAATATTTTGGGAAGTACAACATGGCTAGTTCAAGGCCCTGGTGATGAGTAGTAAGATAACAACCTCGGTTCAAAGTAGAGTTCGGGTATCAAATCGAAAAAAAAAATGAAAAAGTTGCTTGATAGGTCGTATCGACCCTAAAGGAATGATAAGAAAGTCTAGTTAACGGAGGCTGTGATTATGGTTCAATAGGCCAAATAGACCTGCGAAATCAGGTAAAGTTGTTAGTGGTCAACTCGATGAGAAAAACTCGGAAGCACCATGATGAATGGTGGATTGAGAGCAATCGTTGCAAGGAAATAGAGTTCTTGGAAGATGATTAGAACCAGATATCGTAATCTGATTTGAGATTTTTGGGAGATAAATCGGTTTATGATTCTTGAGGAATTTCTTGAAAAAAAAAAATTAATTAATGATTTAAGGATTCATGAGGAAACTTTAGAGTTTTAGGAAGAAATCCGGTGAGAATTGGAGTACCGTAGGTGACGTAAGTACTTACCTGCTCTAGCTAGCAGTGTAGTTATGGATTGTCGTCTGGAAGATTGTGCGAATCTTAGATGTGATAGAGAGAATCAAGTGATGGTAGATGTGCCAGGATAACGGGACGCAATAGGAAAAGTTGCAAGCCTAGATCGATTTGAAATCCAAGATTTCAATTTTGGAGAATGAAACTCTCGTATGACTAAACATTTAGTCTAGGTAGCCCTGGTAGGTAAATTAAGAGATATATAGCTGAGTGATGTCAGCAAGTTATGGTTATAAGGAGCCTGTTGATTTGTGGTACCGGCATTTGCAGTCAGTGAAAAGCCGTAAGAAAAAAAAAAATACCAGGAGATATTCTTAGAAGGTTTTTCAGATTTATTTTTAATAATGAAATTGCCAATAATAGATTGAGGTTATTAGATACTTAGCTATGAGTGGTTTGATTGAGGACGTAAATTATCAGGATTTGAAAATGGTGATAATTAAGAGTCAATATCTTTACCTCGAACTTGATGAATTATTAAACAACGGCAAGAGACTATGATATTTTCTAGGGTTGATGCGCGATCGATGAGTAAAGTAGACCTTTGCAATATTAAGGTTATGTGTGACGCTCTTCATTATGATGCTTGAGGGTAAATGGTCCAGAGATTTTGGTTGGATGATAATGATGTCATAGATTGTGTGGACTAAGAGGCTAAAATAGTAAAAATAAAGTTAATAGCACTATTACCAAGACAAGTAGACAATTGAGTCGATGAGCAAGTCCAGAGGTTGCGAGTTGGTAAGTGAACTTGTGCTACGATTGATTGGCAGTCAAGAGAGCCGATGGTTAGATGCAAAGGAAGTAATCAGATGATTTCTTTATGATTAAAGTTAGTTGACATGAAACGTTATTACTCGAGAATTAATTCAAACAAATTTGAGGATCAAATGATTAATCTGATTATATAAAATGATCACTTCGAAAAGTGCGAAGAGTTATTAGTTTGGCGACTAAGTAACAAATGAGCAAGCAGTGCAAGGATATTAGTATTGTTAGACTTGGAAGACAACGTTAGATTTTGGTCGATATTAAAGGTTAAGTTACGAAAGGAAGTTTTGGAGACAGATAGAATCTATTAATAAGATTTCTTAAGAAAATAGTTACATAATTAGAAGATGATTGTGGTTAATTGGCAGAAACTTGAGATTATATCGAGAGATGAATACCTACAAGAATGAGGAAACAATAGAAATCTCGAATAGATTATCACAAGTAAAGATTAAGCAATGACTAAGTTTGAGATGACCTAAGGTAAGGCATATCTAGTTTCAAGGATATGTAATGACGTATATTTGTGATGTTTTTGGATCCAAGGGTGCATGAAACATTTTGATGACATATAAAAATATATTTCTTTGAGGATCAATTTGATAAAAGTCAAGATATATCGAGATCAAGAACTCGTATCAAAGCATGATTGATTAGTTCAAGATAGATGACATCGTAGGAAATTGGAATTAAAGAAGTGTCATGATTAAGGATATCGATTGGATGACCTAGTGAAAAACAAATTGAAAATTTGTGATGTGGATATGAGAGTTGCAGGCCCATTACAATGATATGTGTACTGACTTGGATAGGAGTTCAGGTTAAGATTCGTGGCCCAAGAACCGAGTTATGATTTAAAAGGGATGCATGGTTGACAAGTGTACTTGTCTAGGGATTGATAAGTGTGGTCAGCTTAAGAGTTCTAATTTTGAGGTGTAGAATATGTGGCAAATTTTGAGAACGAAATTTTTGTAAGGAAGGGAGAATGTAATACCCCATGTTCGTATGAGGATGCCACATAATTTCGATGAGTTTAGAATATCGAAAAATTGGTTTGATAACAGATATAAGTACCGAATCAACTGCAGGGAATACCTCGGAGTGACATTGTCTAAAGAAAATTACATGGTCTCGATGAGCGTTTCGAGATAGGATTTATGGTATCAAAAGAAATCGAATCGGGAATAGTTTTCTGTATAGCTAAAATACAGCTGCTAATTAGGCTGTAAAACCGAATCGTTGTAGGAGACTCCCGAAAATTCAACGGAACCCTAGGGGGGCTCCGATTTTGCGTAATGAGAAACCCTTCAGTGGTTTCAAGAGGAAACAACAGCCCGGTAAGGACACTGGGGCGAAATCGTCCTTTTCAACGAAGAATTGAATTATTAATTTTGCGTTTTCAGTATTAAAATGCAAATTTAATCGATGTTTGAGGACATGGTTGCAATAAGGAAAAATTCTCAAGTGATATTAAAATAAATTTAGGGATTAATGTGTAATATATTAGTATAATATATAATTATATATATGTGTGTGTGTGTGCAAGCGTAGAGTAGAGGCCATGCCTCAATAAATGCAATCCATGCCTCTGCCAATTGTCCCACACCTCTGCAAATCCATCTCCATGCCCTGCAATATTGATAGCCGAATTGGAGTGGCCTTCACGCAAGAAAGCATGGGCAAAAGCGTGAGGTGAGGCGATGAAATTGGGCTATAAAAAGGGGGAGGTTGTAAAATGGAAATAAAGAAAGAAATGGGCAAGAGCCATGGGAGCTGGTTCAGCCAAGAGAGAGGCAGTGAGGAAGAGAGAGAGAGAGAGAGTGCAAGATTGAGAGCTCGAGAGTTCGAGGAGCCGCGAGGAAGGCTAAAGGCGGCCGCACAGTAGCGGCGGCCATGGCCGCAAACTGCTGCAATGAGGCAGCAGCAGCCACGGCCAACGGCGGCCGCGAACGGCTGCCAACGGCAACGCAACAGCCGGGGAATTCGGCAGAGGCCGGCGAGGGCGATCGCGGCAGGCGCGGGAAGGAAGGCCGGCGGAGCTCGGCCATGTGCCCATGGCAGCAACCGTGCGCAGGAAGAAGAAGAGAAAGAAGAAGAAGAAGAAGAAGAAAGAAAGAAAGAAAAGAAAGAAGAAGAAAAGAAGAAGTTGGAGGCGCATGGCAGGGGCGGGAGGAGGAAGAAGATGGTGGAGAAGAAGAGAAGAAATAAAAGAAAAAGAATAAAGAAAAGAAAGAAAAGAAAAGAAAGAAAAAGAAGAAAAAATTCTCGAAAAAATCCCAAAAAATAGGATTTGGTGATCTACTAATATTCCGGAGATTTTGGGCAAAGGAATGGTTTGGGCATGCATTTTAAAGATGTGGCACGCATACCGAGAAAATCGGAGAGGCTAAGTCAAGGTAAGTAAAATTTCTTAGAAAATTCCAAAAATTCAAAAATATTATTTTATGAATTTTTGTAGTGAAATATTTGAGAAAATATTTTAGAAATATTTAGTATGGATTTATTGAGGAAAAATAGGAAAAAATAGAGAGAAAATTAAGGAAAATGCCAGAAATTATGGAAAAATAGGTTTTAATGTTTATTTAAATAAATATGGTGATTAGGATACTTTGAGGCTGAAATTGAAGAGACTCGTGCAAATTTTGAGATTGGCACGCAAATCGAGGTAAGGCACGGATATCGGGATAACTCGATAAGCTTAAGAAGGTAAGTGGTACTCCCCAATTAAAGTTAGTTTTATAAAAAATGCTTGGTTCCTAAGTAGTTTATGTTCCTCGAAAATGTTTTCATCATATTGACATACCCTAATATGTATCCATCACGTAGACTGCATACATGACATGACTATAAAATGCATGAATACATGTTGATATCATTGATCACTCGCATTTGAGGCCGTAGGGAGTACGAACTGGCACCGCTGCTTTATTAAGGGTGCACCCATACACCCCGGCTTCGAAAGAGGTGGCCGCAAAAATGGTATGTAGCATGAGGGGTACAGTTGACACCTACGATGAAAGACATTGCATACACACATGATATAACATTATGTACCCTTACTTAGATGGTTCATCATCTAATTTGGGTTTTTGCCCCTGGAATATTCAAACGTTCCAGGTGGAGATTGTAGCAGATTCAAGGATAAATGAGGCATGAAATGGCATTTAGTAGGGTGAATGAAGAATGAAATGTATGTTATATAGCCCATGTATTTAAATTCTGCTACTTTGAATTCTAAATGTTTTGAAGAATGTTGAATTTATTTATGATTAATGTTAAGATATCAGGTTTCGATCTCTGCTTCCGCATTTGATGTGTATAGTAATTATCTTTCGAGATAAATGAATGGGAATTCTGGGATGGATTCAAGGTATGATGTGGTTTAGCTTTAGTGTCTGAAAGAAAAAATTTATTTTCCCAGAATTGTCCCAATTTATAACACACCCGAGAAAGCGGGGCATTACACTACCACCTATGAAGAAGCGATAAGTGATATTGATTCCAAGAAATGGTTAAAGGCTATGCAGTTTGAAATGGAATCTATGTATTCCAACCGGGTTTAAACTTTAGTGGATCCCCTGAGAGAATTGTTCCCATAGGTTGTAAGTGGATCTATAAGAGGAAGATTTGTTTTGATGGGAAGGTGTAAACCTACAAAGCGCAACTAGTGGGGAAAGAGTATCGCCGACGCCATGGCATGGACTATGAGGATACCTTCTCGCCAGTTGCTATGCTTAAGTCCATCAAGATTATGCTAGTCGTTGCCACGCATAATGATTATGAGATTTGATAGATGGATGTTAAGACGACATTCTTGAATAGTTATCTTAAGGAAGATATATTCATGGAACAGCCACAGGGATTCCAGTCAGCCAATCCTAATCAGGTATGCCAATTGAAGAGATTCATTTTTGACTCAAGAAAGCATCACATTCTTGGAATATCTATTTTGATTATGGAATCAAGGAATTTGGTTTCATAAAGAATCCGAATGAGTCTTGTGTATAAGAGAAGGTATGTGAGAGCACAAGAGCCTATCTTATCTTATATGTGGATGGCATTCTCCTTATGGGGAACGATGTTGGCATGTTGATGTCAGTCAAGGTTGGGTTGTTTAACAAATTCCCCTTGAAAGATTTGGGAGATATGACCTTCATCTTGGGAATTTGCGTCTATAGAGATAGAGCGAAGAGATTAATAAGTCTCTCCCAAAGCCAGTACATAGACAAGATATTAAAGAAGTTTAGCACAGAGAACTCCAAGAAAGAGTTAATACCCATTCGGCATGGAGTTTCACTCTCTAAGAGGATGTCACTACAAAAAATCAGAGTTTTAGCGACGAAAATTTTCGTCACTAAAACATTAAAATTCGTCGCTAAATTTTTTAACGACGGGGGTCTACCTGTCGCTAAAGTTGGCATCGCTAAATTTTAGCGACGGAATATAGCGATGAAGGGGTTTTGCAATAGATTTAGCAACGGGCTTACTACCTCACACCCGTTGCTGATCAACGACGGGAACGGTACCCATCGCTGATCAGCGATGGGCTTCCTTTCCATCATTGATTAGCTATTTTTTAAAAAAATAAATTACAACAGGTAAACAACCCATCGCTGATTAGCTGTAAAAAAAAAAAAAATTAAACGTAAATAAAAATTTTAAAATTATTAATAATTTATATAAATAAAAAATTTTAAAACGTTAAAAAAAACAAAATTTTTAAATTATTTTCTATAATAATTTTAATAGATAAAATAAAAATAAAATTTTTAACCTAAATTAAAAATAAAATTTTAAAAATTTACGATAAATATAAATATATTTAAAAAAATCATATTTAATTATTATTTTAATTTTTTTATATTTTATACTTATTTAAAATAAAATTTATATATAAATGAAATTAATGATAATTAACAATTTATTTTAATTAATTATTATAAATTAAAAATATATTATTTTTAAAAAAATCAAAATTCATATTAATTATTAAAATAACAAAACTAAATTTGTAAGTCAAACTGATTAATTCATAAATATTCAATTACAATCATTATCATTACAATCATCATCATTTTGTTCCTCATCATCAAAAAACTGATTACTCGGCCTTGGTTGAATCAATGGTCCAGGTTGCTGATAAGACGGGCCAGGTTATTGTAACGTCATCATTTGTCTATTCATCTGCTCTTGCCATGCCATCATTTGTTGTTGTCACTGACGCAGCTGCACATTCTCATTTCTCACCTCTGTCACCTCAATCCGAGCAGAATGCAACTCTGTGTTCATCCGAGACTCTGTGGATTGTAGCTGATTTTTCACCTTGACGACCTTAGTTTGAGCAGAATGTAACTCCTCGTTCATCTGGGTGACCCTCAATCTCATTTGTTCTAATTCCGACGACAAACCATATGAACCACTGGAACTGCTATCAGATCCAACCGAGAAAGACTGCCTACCTTGAGAGTCGAGACTGTAGACACGACCCTTCTTGTTCCTACCAGAGACAGCTTGATAAAAAATTTGGCGTTCGTTGATTGTAGGTGGAGAGGACGACTCACTACTGCTGACTGATGCTGAAGATGCCTCTGCACTTAATCTCTCGAACGCCTCCTATATAAATTAAAATATTGACATTGTCAACTAATAAAAAAAATCATTAAATTGTAATGTTAATTAAATTGTACAAAATACAATTACCGTGACGGCTTTTGATCTATTATCAATCCACACTTCTTGTCCTTGATCATTCTTTTGAGTGTGGGTTCTCCTAAAAATCTCAAATTCATTGGGCTCGCGGTCTAATTCTCTTGCCTGCATGACAAATATATGAAATAAATAAAAAATAATATAAACCATTATATAAATTTATAAAATTTAAATTTAATTAGTAAAAAACTAATTACCATCCTTCTTCAGCTCTCTGTGAAAGGAATGGATCCACTTGTATGGACTGACCCACCAGTCTCGGATACGCGATTCTTTTTGTTTTGTTCTACTCTCTTCCTGTATTCATCTTCATCCCACTTGGCTTGTAATGCTCGCCCCACCATCGAATCCATCAATTCCCCCTTATCTACACCTCCTTTAATTTTATTCAAATTATTTCTAAAACTTGTCCGACCAGATTTATTCCAAGTGATCCATATACGATCACTCTCATCGGGTTTCCACTTAAACTCCTTCTACAAGAAATTGAAAATGAATAAATATGTATACAATTTTAAATTGAAACTTTATATAATTAAGAATTGCAATTAAACTTACGCTAAATTCGTCTAGCCACATCTGTCATGTTAATTCAGGCACGTCATCTCAATAAAACCAAGCTTCAGTGTACCGTCTCTTCCAAATCTTGGACTGTACACTTGGTAGGCCAATCTCAGGGGAAAAAACTGTAAATCCAATATTTATCATGTAAGAAATTGCATTTATATGTAAAACAATCACAAACAATTAATTAAAAATAATATAATTAAGATACTCACTTATCACAGTTCTGATTGCATGATAACTCTACTCGATGATCAGTTTGGTCGGTATTAATTGGTTCAGATGGAGTCGGGTTAACATTCTAAGGTGGTGGAGAAGAATTATTGACTCTGTTTTTTCTAAATGCACTTGTATTTCTTCAGAAGGCGTGATCTATAAGCAAGAATTGTCTGTGACAGTCAAAAAATGACGTCTTTCCACCATACTTGAGGTTGAAAGCTTTAGTTTTCTCCATACAATGTGGACATGCTAATCTACCCGATGTCATCCAACCAGATAACATTCCATAGGCAAGAAAATCATTGACGGTCCATAATAGAGCAGCCTTCATGAAAAAATTATTTTTGGTTGATATATCATAAGTCATAACACCTTCGTACCACAACAATTTTAGTTCATTAATTAAAGGCTGTAAGAACACATCTATCTTGTTTTTCGGATTTGATGGATCTGGAATAATAACAGTCAGAAAAAGAAACTCTCTTTTCAAACATAATTCAAGAGGCAAGTTATATAGCGTCACAATAATCGGCCAACAAGAATACGGCCGACCCGAATTACCATATGGAGTGAATCCATCTGCACAAAGACCATGCCTCATATTTCTAAAATTGGCGGAGAAGTTAGAATATTTCTGATCAAAATGTTTTCATGCTTCCCCGTCAGACGGGTGAGACAAGACACCAGGCTCTCTCCAACTTTCATGATGCCATCTCATGCTCGCAGCTGTAACCGTAGAAGCATATATTCTCTGCAGTCTTGGTATGAGAGGCAAATACTGTTGAGTGTAGATTTTGATGATTGGCATGTGTGAATGTGAATGTTCATTTATATTTTATGTACTAACAAAGCATGAAGCCTTCATAAGGCTTACAAAGCTATTCTCTAGTGATTTCTTGACACGGGTTATATATGAAAACTTCTTATATTGATATAGAGATTTCATTATATATGGAAATAAGTTTTTAGAGAGTTTTCTGGAAATTTGAGTATTTGAGTAATGTATGGAAAGTTCTTCTTGGAATGGAAAGTCTAGAAGATATATATATGGAATCCTTGTTGGGAAGTTCAAAAGATCTATATGGAAGTTTTTAAGGAGATTGGAGTAGTCCACTATATGGAGTTGCCATATATGTAACTTGGCGACATGGCATTGTTAACATGGCATTTTGATGACATGGCAGCCACGTAGAGCACACTCATCAAGGCTACATCATCTCGTTGGTCTAGATATGGTAAGAGAATCATTGAGTAAATTTAAAGGTTCCTAAAAGCTCCTCCACCCAATTAAATATGGAAGATTTTTTTTAAAATTGCATTCAAATGGAGAAGTTAAAGATTCAGCATTATTGTTCAACATTAATGGAGGAAATTAAGGTTTGAAAAATAAACCTTGATTGATATTACTTTCCTTTATTGCTGATTCTCTCTCATTAAAAGGATATGGAGGCTCAAATCATGGAATCAAGTATCCTACTAATTATGGCTAATTGATATCTTCATTATGGGAGAATATTCAAAAGATATCTTGCATATATTCAGCTACACAAATTGATTCTCTACTTGTCAACATTTTTTAGTATGGAAACTTGATCAATTAAGGGCTTTTGAAGTTATAATTGATATATTCATTGTTGGACAAATTTGCTTCATTATTTGGTTGGATTTTACACCATTTGGAGGTTTAAATTCAAATTTCAAATTAGCTATGCTTGTTATGGAAGCTAATGGGCCAATTGCACAATCAAAGGAGTTTGAAGATCAACTAGAAGTCAGAATTGATCATTTGTTATTTAATTTCGATTTTGCAAGAATTATGAAGGGTTTGGATGATATTTTTAATCCTTGAAATCAGCCATGCATTATTGGAATTGATTTGCTCATTCAAGGCTGATTGGAGATCTACAAAAGTCAAAGGTCTTGAAGATCAATCAAGTTAGCTGATTATGGAAGGTAAATCAAAAATTCAAAACGAAGGGCTAAGATTGGCTTGAAGACTTGACACATGGAGGGCTGAGATTGATCAAGGAAAGCCTACTCTAACACTATATAAAAGGATCTCTTGAAAGCTTTGGAACAACTTTTGGAAGCCCTATTATTTTCTACATCATTGGCCAAGATTTTCATTCTAAGTCTTTCTTTTCCTCTATCTTCTTGAGAGAATACTAAGAGAGTTCTCTACACTTCATTGTATTATTTTTGAGAGAACCCTATTTCTCAATCTCTACTATTCTTGTATCTTGTAAAAAGCGTACAAAATCCAAACTAGTGAGTATGAGACTCCAGAAATAGTTTGGTGGTGGTGAAGCCAAGTGAAGGCTTCGGTGGTTGTATCAAAAGTTTCATATAGTGGATTTGGTTGAAAATCCTAAGGAAGGAAATCCTTAGGTAGTGGATGTAAGCCATAAGGGCCGAACCACTATACATCGCTGTGTTCTTCTTCTCTTCACTCTTTACTTATTCTTGTTTGATTATACTTGTTTGTTTTTGGTATTATATTCTGTTTTGCTTTAACTGATCATTCTTTATTTAAAGTCTTGTTATTGTGTGCATTCAAATCACATGTTTTCACCAAGTTGTAATTTGAAGAGTATATTGGATCTAAGCACATACTAGCACAGCTGGCAGATATCATATTATCCATCTAGTATTTAAATGCTCCCGTACTCTCAACTATAATTTTGGTTTGTATTAAATTTGTTTTCTCATATATATACGTGCATAAGTTTTGCATTAGAATTTTTAAAAGGTGTCAATTCACCCCCCATCTTGACTAGGTTAGAACTCAACAAATACCACATTTTTTTATAAGAAATTTGTTTAAATTTTCATTTCCCACTTCTTGTAGGTTTAAAACGAGGATGACCGTAAAACTTACAAGTCATCTCGGATTCGTCATCCTTGTAATACAACATACACCCATTTAAACAACAATCAATCTTCTGATAACCGAGACCAAGCTGCGAAACCAATTTCTTGGTATGATAAAAATCAGTTGGCACCCGATTACCAATTGGCATTGTTTAATGCATAAACTGCATGATTTCATTATATCCACATTCGAGAATGTTGTAATCAGACTTTATACTCAACATCCTAACTGCAGCAAAAAGTTCACTTTTTACTTCGCAGTTTAGATACAATGGAGCTTGTGCGGTAGATAACATGTCATAAAATGCTTGTGCATTTTCATTTAGTGCTTCATCTACATTGTAAGTCTGATAACTACTTTCAGTACCAGTCTCTTGCATTATATATGGCGCATTTGATGGCCCAGCCGCATCCATTACCATCTGTTCATAGGAATTAAACTGATCCCTAAAATTGTCTTCTCTATAATATTTATTTTCAACAACCAAATGAGGCATAACGGGCACTTCTACACTATGATATGTCCAATAATAATAACCTTTCATGAATCCATGTTTACAAATATCTCTTTTCACCTCATTAACTGATTTAAACCTTAGACGCTCGTATTTCATACAAGAGCACTTTAACTTTCCTTCTAATCTTATAAAACTTTCTTGGGTAGACGTAAATTGAATGAACTCATCGACACCTTCATAAAATTCTCTAGGTATCCCGCCCCTTCTTGGGTTACACCTATTATCAATCCACTTACAATGCGACGGAATTTCTATTTTAAATTAAATAATATGTATGACAAAAAAATTATCTTGAAAATTCACAAAAACCATCATTTAGTACGTAATTTATAATTGCACTTTCAGACATACACTACTTTAAATTTTTTACCAAGTAACAAAAGTTTAACCAAATAATAACATTATATTTGTAATTATAATTTTAAAATTGTATTAAATAAATAACTAACTCGACAACTATATTATCGGACATTCAACTGTTATATTTAAACATATTATTTATCGTTAAACTAACCATTTTTTACAATTAAACTAGACTAGACCACAAGTTTTTATTTATTTCAATTATGTATTATTGTATAATTTTGTTAAGAGTAGTCTTTATTAAACCTAAAGTTAAACCCTGCTTAAATCTTGAAACCCACCCATTATTATTAAAAAATTAAAAAACATATATTTAATATTTTAAATTTATAATATATAATTAATAAAATTAAAAAATTAAATTATTTTAATTTCTAATAAGAGATTTAATAAAAAATAAAGTTAGAAAATTAGGCTATATTCTTAAGAACAAAACTAATACACAAATGTTTTTTTGTGAATAATTATTTTAATTAAAATTAAAGTCAAAATATTAAAATTAATTAAGAAAATATTGATTTGGCCCTAAAAAGATTATTTAACAACCAAATTTATAATAGTATTAATAACTTAATAAAAATTTAATATAAATTATTTTACAAATTTAAATTTTATTCCAAATTTACAATTAATCAAACCTTGTGAACCAAAGCCCCAGTCACACCACATTTAAAACCATAATTGTGATTATTATTAATTTAATTAAAATTATATATTATTATCTAATTTTATTAAGATTATACATTTAAAACCCCCATTGTGAAAAATAATTTTATTTAATCCTATTAAAATTATTTAACTATATTATTAATATTAATAAGATAAAAATTTATAATTAATATTAAATATAAAATTAAAATTTTATTTAAAATTTATTAATAATTTATTTTTAAAACACTCACCCACTTGAGCCCCTAACTGGTCCCATTTTATTATTTAATTATAATTTTTTAATAATTAAAATTAAATTTAACATTAATTAAACCCCATATATCTATATAATAAAACATGATGATTTTTGAAAATGTCTCAAAGGGAGATATTTCAATGGTTAGGATCAATTTTTGATGGGTTGATGGCTGGGATTAAAAATTTTCCCGCCCACAGCCACGCACAGTGCTGCCATTTTTTCTATATACACATATATATCCGCCCACAACCACGCACATCGCAGCCTTCTTCCTTCCAAACACACCCACAGCACAACCATTTTTCATATATACACACAGCCACATATCTATATACACAGTCACATATATATATATATATATATCTATATACACACCAAGCCAGCGACAGGGGCGAACCAGTAGTCTGTAAAGGGCGAACAAACGACAGAGGCGGCCGTACAGCAGCGGTCTCAGCGGAGGTGGAAGGCGGCCGCGGCGAACTGGCCAAGAGCGTCGGTGGCTAGCGATGCTTGAAGCAGCTACGGCGGTCGATGGCTGGAGACGCAGGGGACCAACTGCGGTGGCTCGCGACGGTCGAAGGCGGCCAGCGATGGCGAGGCTGGCTGCAACGGTGGCCGGATGAGGCCCAGGCGGCGCTGATCGGCGGCGACTCTGCGCTTGGGCTGTGCGTATGAAGAAGAAGAGGAAGGAAGAAATTTTTTTATTTTTTTCAAACTTAAAGTAACAACAATTAATAATTTAAAAGAAAAAATAGGAAAAAAGTAAAGGAATTTAACTACTAAAGAAATTAATTAACCTCTAAAGAAATTAAAAGGCCAATAAATCCATAACCTAAGCGCAATTCAATTTATTTTTAAGTAACAAAATCAAATTAATCTCAAATTTATCTTTAATTACGAAAGTAAAGTAATTTTAACTTTAAAAATTAGAACACAAATATAGTGTTTTAAAATTTAATAAAAAATTATATTAAATAAAAAAACAAGAAATTTTAAAAAATTATTATTTAAACTGTCAATAAAAAAAATCATGTTTACTAAGACAAAAATAAGAAAACTTAACAAAGTTAATTCTTTAAAAATTATCTTACCCAAAATTCAAAAATGAAATGGATTTTGTTGTGTTATGGACGAATTGATTTTTGTACTTTTTTGAAATAAATTGAGATTTTATTTTTGGTTTAAGGTATGTTTAAAGTTGGTGGTTATATTTTTTTAATTTTTTATCTATTTTTCCTTCTCAAATTATCAAGTGGTACAAATTTCTTTTACTTAGCCATAAGTTTGGTATTTTTATTGTGTAAATTTAATTTTGTTTATTTAAAAATGATATTTAAATTAAATTATCGATAAAAATAAAATTATAAAAAAATGATATTTAAATTATTTTGTGTATTGAAACTATTTGACTTTCATTCAAAACATCGATGTACGGTTTCCACATGCAACACAACATTGTATGATTTATGTGATTTTGACATTTGGTATTACCTATTAGAATAACAGTGCAAATATAACTATAATAACATCAAATCCCCTAGAAATACTACAGACCCAACAAGCAAGCAACAATAATAAATTTATATATTAACGCACCCACAGAACTTCCCACGCATAAATAATCAACAATGTTTCAGCAGCAACATATATATGTATGTATCTTTTTGAAAATTAATTTGGAGCTCGATGAGCGTGTCAGAGGCTCGAAAATAGAATCAAGGTACAGGGTGGCAGCCAATAAGGTTTCGAGCTAGCGGGAGTGCGTGCAAGTCGAGAATTGGTCATTTCAAGGCAAGTTCCTAACTCTATCATCGTGTTCTTCAATCTCTATGCAAGTCTCTGTCGATTAAAAATAAATATGCGTGGTAACTATTTATATAATAAAGCAGAACGATTTTTTGAAAATATCTAAAATATATTAGAGATACAATCCTATGATTGAGATGAGTTTTGAATGTTGGTGAATGGCTGAGATGAATTAGACTTCTCGCCCAACTTTTTTCTCAGTTCCTTTCTCTTTCTCGGACCCACCCACTAACTCTCTCACACATGCATATACATACAGAGGCATATATACACACACATATGCATATACACACACATACGCATACATATATATACACATATACACACATACACTCGCACGATGTGCTCGCGGTGGGAGAGCAACAGATGGTACAAAATGCTACTCGCGGCGGTGAGAGGCCACGACAGTGCTCGCATCGGTTGGCCTCCGGTAGTGGCCGACCCATCGCCCCTGATCGGTGACTATGGGGGGTTCGAGGAACCCTCGATCGATAGTCGGAGGCAACTGGCATGGGTGGGAGGAAGAAAAGATGGGAAGGGAAAAAAATAAAGAAAAAAGGAAAAAAAGAAAAGAAAAGAAAATATAAAATATGAAAAAAAAAAAAAAAGAGAAAATGGGGGGAAATGACATTGTTGATGGGTGGGTTTTAGAGTAAGGGAGGCAGCCAAAAAGGTGACGCGAGTGAAAGCGTTTGCTGGGTTTCTCCTCTAGATTGATTGATATACAAATAATTATTTTTAAATTATTTATATTATGTGGGACAATGTAAACTAAGTATTGGTTTCGTTGAATTAAACTTTTGATTGGTGTTGTTTGAAAATTATTGATGGGTGGGTTTTACGGGTCGGACTCCCTTCCTATTTTTTTTTTGTGAAAATATTTAAAAAGAATTTATTTATTTTATTAATTCTATTTTTTAATTTAAGCACAAGGGTTTGGGAACACAAAGTTCGGGAACACAAGGGTTCACGACCACTCACGATCATGCCCATGGCAGCCAGCGACGGCTGGTATTTATTGTATAACACTTATTGATGTACTTATTATATAGATTTAGTAATTTTTTTCTTTTTATTATAAAATGTTAACAAGTATATACAATAATTTTAATTTTTTATTTAGTGTTTACAATTTTTTTTTACTTGCTCTTATATTTTGATTTGCAATATATTGGTGAACATTATAAATCTTATATGTTTGTTTGTTATTTGAGTTTTATAGAGTGTTTAATATAAGGAAAAATGTTATAAATTTTTTATAATTTTTAATATAATATGTATAAATTATAATTATATTTTAATCTTAATATTATTTACACCGTGCCTTTAGGTACGGGTATACCCTAGTCTTATATATCCCAAAACATGAGACATGTAAGAAAATTATATAACTCTTCAAACTTTGCCATTAATTTTTGGCATCGCAATTCATTAGCATTTTAAAAAGTTGAGTATGAAATAAATTAATTTGATACCTCATAATCCTCGCAGTCAACATGCCAAACATAAATGAAACTCCACACCTAATGCCAAACATAAATTAATTTATGAATTTTGTACAAACAATTACAATTATAGTGGGATCAACATGGAATATTTCATGTTTGATTGCAGTACTTGCCGTGCCAGTGGCAAGCATTAAATGATCACATCACAAATTAAATCTTTTTTCAGCTACAAATTAAATCACATCATAAATTTTAAATTAAAACATTCAAGAATCAACTCATTTAATGTTTTCATTTTAATTCTAATGTTTAATGTTTTGATTTCTCTTTAATTCTAATTTTCCCAAATAATATTAATTAAACTTTTAATGACTTAAAACTAAAAAAAATCACCTAATATACATATATTATTAAAAATTAAAACTCATATTCTTATTATTCATTCTGTGTCAAAAAAATGAAATTAAAAATAGTTTCATCCACACAAAAATTAAAAATAAAAAAAAAATCTGTTTTAACTTAGAAACAAACAAAAATTTCAGACGAAATTTTACTCAAAAATTTTAATTTTTTTAATTTTTTTTAAAATCATTATAAAATTTATATCTATTTTCATATTGAATAATTATTTTTGATATTAAAAATAATAATTACAAAAAACTCTTATATTTTTTGATTTACAATTTTTTATCTATTTAAAATATCATCTACCTATTTTTATTCATTTCTCATCTTCTTTATAATCTAAAATCTAACGTATAAAAGACACGGAGAGAATAAACTCTAATTTTTCCTCTACTAAAACTCTTACTAATTATTTAATTTCCTATATTAAAACTCATATTTTTATTCATTTCTCCTATTTTTAATTATTTTACTAATTATTTAATATAATATTTTTTATATTAAACTTTTTTTTTAATTTAACCCCCCTCCTAACAGTCGCCCCTCCCCCCAAGTAAACATGGTCACGGTTCATGAACCGCCGGTTCCGATTCAAGAAATCTTTGAACCTAAACTGAACCGCCCAAGGGCGGTTTGGGACGGTTCGGTTCCGGTTCCGGTTCCGGTTCGTGCCAGTTCGGTCAACGGTTTGGACCGGTTTGGTCAACGGTTTGAGCCGGTTCGGTCAACGGTTCCGGTTCCGGTTCAAACCGAATTTTTTTAATTTTTTTTAAATATTGTTGTATTCAATTTTGGTCCTTGTTCCGTTGTTCGGTTCGGTTTGGTTTCGATTTTTAATTGTTAAATATAATTGTAAATATAAATATTCTCAACCATATTTTTAATAAAAAAACACTACTAAAAATTGAAGAAATATAAGTAATAATTTCATTAAAAATAATTAAAACAACTAAACAAGTATGTAATATAAGTAATTAATTTTTACAAATTTGAAAAATAAAAAATAGAATTAGACTTAATTTCATTAAAAAATAATTACAACAAAAATGTAATACAAGTAATTAATTTTTACAAATGTGAAAAAAAATAAAATATGGACTTGGATCCTACGCATCTTCATTGGAGTTGGAAGTCGCCGTTGTTGAACCATCATTAACCCATTCGTCAGATGATGATGAATGGATAAGTTCTTCTTGACGTCGCATGTTAGCTCTTTCCCAATCATCGAGGCAAACTTGAGCTTCCAATGATTCTGGAGCCAATCTTGATCTTCTTTCGTCCAAAATGTTGCCTCCACTACTGAATGTTTGTTCAACGGCTACAGTTGAAGCTGGAACTGCAAGAAGTTGACTTGCAATAATTGCAAGAGTTGGAAATGTCTCCTTGTGCCTTTTCCACCACTCCAAAATTTCAAAATTTAAACCTGTATCATCACCAAACTCAAAAACTATGGTTAGATAAGTTTCGAGCTCCGAATGTGAGCTCGATCTAGGTTTTTTCCTCCTTTGATCTAAAAATTTATGACCCCATTTCATTGGTTGGGAGGAAGAAGAATGCGAAGCCATGGATGGAAATGATTCTTCACTACTAGGAGCAATAACATATGCTTCATATAATTGATTGCATAAAGTTCTAACCTTAGAAATTATAATATTCACATCAATTTCTTCATTATTTTCTAATCCTAACAACGAATAATAGTTAGACAAACACTCAATTAAACCATCAAATTTACACCTAGGATCAAATACCATAGTAACAAGAAAAATTTCAGGAATAAATTGATAATAACGTAACCATTTTTCTCTCATTTCTAAAACAGCATGACAAATTTCTTCAACATTAATTCCTTCCATTAATACACCGGCCACATTCATTGCTTCTATTAAAAATTGATGTGAAGTTGGTTTATAAACACTACTAAGTGTATGAGTAGCATCATTAAAAATTCGTAAAATATTCAAAATTGAACTACAAACATTCCACATAGTTGGAAAAATAGGATATTGTGGAATATAATTTGCTGCAAAAGAACACAATAAATCTTTATATTCAAAAGATTGATTAAGTAATTTAAAAGTTGAGTTCCAACGAGTAGGGACATCTTTTGAAAAACGTTTTGGGGTTTGACCATTGGAGGTGCAAAAATGTGCCCATGCTTTTGCAGTTCGAGGGTGTACCCAAATATAAGAAATAACATTTCTAATTGGATCTAAATAAGAATTAAGTGACTTAATACCATCTTGAACACATAAATTTAAAACATGGCATGCACATCTAACATGAAAAAATCTTCCACCAAAATTTGGTTGGCAAATTCTTTTCAATTCATTAATAGAAGCAATATTAGCCGATGCATTATCAAAAGAAATTGAAAAAATTCTATTAACTAATCTATATTCTTGTAAAATTTGTTGAATTAATCTACAAATATTTTCAGCATTATGACTTTCATCAAAACATCGATACGCAAGAATTCTTTTTTGTAAAACATAATTTTCATCAACCCAATGACAAGTAATACCCATATATGAATGAGTTTGCCAATGATCACTCCAAATATCACTACAAATAGAAACATTAATATTATTGTTTTGAAAATATGTTATCAATTCAATTTTTGAGTTTTTAAACAATTTTAACAAATTCCTTTTCAAAGTATTTCTAGGAATTGATTTAAAACTAGGATTAACAAAGTTTTGACAAAATCGAGTAAAACCTAATTTTTCACCAAAACTAAAAGATAAATGATCAATTGCTACTATTTCAGCTAAACCAGACCTACAATTAGCTTCATTATAATGAAATAATTGAGGAGAGTTTGAAGAGGTAGCAAACCCGGATATTTGTGTTTGATCGCGGCTCAATCCAACCTTGAGCGGGTGCTTTGTTTGCAAATGTCGGGCGAAAGTACCATATCCACCTCCTTGCTTGAATTTGTATACCTGGTTACAATAATTACAAGATACATCAAATTTACCATCTCCTTTTGGTGTTTTCTTGAAATGAATATTAAAAATATCAGAAGTAGAAATTTTTCCACCTCCCTTTTGTTGAGTTTCACTCTCTTGTGTTTGAAAATTTTGAGTTTCAAACTCAACATTTTCAAAATTTCTACCTTCACTTGCCATTTTTTTGAAAAAAGTATGATAATAAAAAAATATAATAATGATAAAATAATATAGCAACAAGTAATAAATAATTAACAATATAATTGAATAAATTGATAAATAACAAAATGAGAAGATTGAAGAAATTGAAATTGAAATATTAAATGAGAGACAAAATTGAGAGAATAATAGCTTGAGACTTGAGAGAGAGAGAGAGAGAGAAAGTGTGAAAATGAGTGGGGGAGGGAGGGGTATATATAGATAGGAATTATAAAATTAAAAAAATAATAATAAAATTGGAATTGGACCGTTGGCTGCCAACGGTCCAATTTTGGACCGTTGGGGGGGGGGAATTGGACCGTTGGGGGGGGGGGGGGAGGGGTGCTGCACGGGGGGAGGGGGGGTTGTTTCGGTTCCGCGGAACCGGAACCGGCAGTTCCGGTTCCGGTTCCGCGGAACCGGCGGTTCCGGTTCCCCGGAACCTTGAACCGGAACCGGACCGAATTTCGCCAGTTCAGTCCGGTTCTGGTTCCGGTTCGGCCGGTTCCGGGTCCGGTTCCGGTTCGAACCGCCGGTCCGGTTCAATTTTGGCCATGTCTACCCCCAAGTCACTAAGTTTTTAATTATATATTATTTTAAATTTTATTTATTTATTTAAATCACATAATACATAATAATAATTTATACAAAATATATCATAAAACCCCCCCGACGCCTAACAGCCGCCCCTCCACCCACACAATCACTAAGTTTTTAACTATATATTATTTTAAATTTAATTAATTTATTTAAATCACATAATACATAATAATAATTTATACAGAATAATATCATAATATATATAATATATAACAATATAAATATAAAATAAACAATAATAAACATTCAATATTGTAATTTACTACTTAACATAAATAACAGAAATAAATATAAATAAACAGATTATATTCATTACTTAACAAATATTAACATTAATAAATAATAGTTAATTAATATTATAATAAATATTAACATTAACAGTTAACAAAAATATTAAGGTTAACAACATTAACAGAAATATTAACATTAACAATTATTTACAACTTAACAATTAATCAAATAGTACCTATTATGTAAATAGTTAACAGAAATATTAACATTAAACGAAATATTAACATTAACAATTATTTACAACTTAACAATTAATCAAATAGTACCTATTATGTAATAAAAATTTAATATTGTAATTTAAATTTTAAATAATTAACAATTAAAAATAAAAAGTACCTTCAAATCTTGACGAGCTTCGAATGTAAATCACACTAAAATAAAATCACTATCGTGATTTTAGTGAGTGAGAGTGAGACGGTGAGGAACGGAGAAGAGATAAAGTAAGAGGAAATGAAATTAGGAAGAATGGATCACACTTGGATGAAATTATAGAGAAGAGATGAAAGGATCGGAGGGGGAGGGGGAGCTTTAAAGGGAGAGGGTGTTCTACTTTTGTATACTTAGTTTTAATTATGAAAAACATATTTTATTAAATTTCTAAATCATGAATCAAGGTGGTGGTTTTCAACATAAATGAATTTCAATATCAAGTATTACTTTATGAGAATGAAAACCAAATGAATTTCAAGTATCGAGATTTCAAAGTCATATTTTTCTGAGTTTGGAAGGTTAGCACCTTATAAGGAGACATATATGAAAATATTTTCTTTTTAGAAAACTAACTCCCGGTAATTGAATAGCTAACATTCATTAGTGATAAAATGATTTTTAACGAATTTTTCAAGAAATAGAAAGTGTATATCTTGAAGGTGGTAAAATTGTAAAATCCTGAGTTTCCACTAAAACCCAAATTCTACTTTTTTTAATCTTATGGATTTTGATTTTTTAGATATTTTTATTGAATCCAAATGGGGGGTATTTTCTTATTTACATTTATGTATTAAAGTAAATGGAAGGTAAAATATAAATTAAACAAAATGAGGACATTTATTTAAACTAAAGAAATGTAAATATATTGTGATGTTTTGTATCAATTAAGTGTGCTTCTACATGTTATCAGTTGAGTTTTCAATTTTTTATAATGGATAGTCGACTATGTGGTTCTGTGCTGTCGACTATGCCCTAGGATAGTCGACTATACTAGTTTGATCTGTCGACTATTTAAGACTTCTGTCGACTATATTTCATTTTGTCGACTATTGTGTAAGGATAGTCGACTATGGCTTTTCTTCTGTCGACCATGTTTGTTCATGATTTTTAAAATTTTTCTTATAATTTTGTATCTGTTGACTATGAGTATTTTGTGTTAGAAGATAGTCGACTATGTCTTAGTTTTACTTGAAAATATAGTCGACTATGCATTTCTTCTGTTGACTATCTCTTTTGCAGAAAGCTTACAATGGCTAGTTTTTTAAATCCCAACGGTCACAAACGGCTACATTTTTTTTCAATCTTTTGAGAAGCCTATATATACAACTCAAGCAAGATCAAGAGTCAGCTAATGGACGAAAACGATATGATCTAAATATTACAAATCATTTTATTCGAAACTTACAGTGTTCTGTGTTTTCGTTGTTATACTTTTCTTTCCAAGGCTTTGTTTTATTATTGTTGATACATTCATTTAAGCCTTGTTTAATCTTGAGAGACATTGTAACTAAGAGATTCATCTCTTAGATTCTTTCATATTCTATATTTCTTATTTTTTCTAGTTTGTGTAGCTAGAGGGCCCATTTGAGAGGGAGGTTTTGTATTTTCTTAGTCTTGGACTAGAGGACCTACTTGGTTTAAGTAGAGGGTTTTAGTGGATGGTTTGAAAAAATTTTAGTGAGGAGGTAAGGTAGTGGATTAGGCTTGGGTTAAGCTGAACCACTATAAATCCTTGTATTCACTCTTGCTTATGTTTTTTGATTTGTTTATCACTGCTAGCATTTCATTATCCTCACTTGTATTGAGTTTTTATTTTCAATCAAAAGAATTTCAAAGTTATATCAATTTTTTTTAAAATAACCAATTCACCCCCCCTCTTGGTGTGTGCCATAACATCTCCCGTTGTAACAAAGGGAATGAAGGAAGGCACCCGTCATGAAGAGGGAGGGGGGCACCTGTCAGGGAGGGGAGAGGGGTGGGTGGTGCGAGCAGTACCCGTCAGAGTCAGCAACGGGCAGGGCATTGCACCCCCTTTACCCAAGGCGCCTTGGGCAGAGGGGGAGTGGTGCCCTAGAATTAGCATCGGGCATTGCCCATCACTGATATATATATTTATATATATTAATAAAAAATATATTAATAAATTATTTTAAATTAATATATATTCTTTTAAATTAATATATAATTTTAAAAAAATATATATTTTTTAAATACTTTAAAATATAATTAATTTATAGTTATTTAATTTTACAACATTAAACTAATCAAGAAAAAAAATATTTTACAATCAAGAGAGAAGAAAAATGAAAAAAAATTAATAAAAATAAATCAATTAAAATTATTTAAAGAATAATGACCAAAAAATAAATAAAATATTTTTTAAGAATTTGTAAATTTATTATTAATTGTAGAAGAAGAGATAAAAATGTATTTTTTTATTTTTTAGATGATTAATAATATTTATGTTATAAATAAATATAATTTTACTAATTAATTTAAATTAAAAATTACATATATTTTGTAAACTAAAAATGATAAGTATTTTGAGAAGAAACTAAAATCAACAATCATCTGCGACGAACAGTCACCTATTGCAGATGGAGAATTAGTGTCGGGTGATTGTTCGTTGCTGAAAAATAAATTTTTAAAAATTAATATATTTTTTTAACTAATAAAATTAATATAGTTCTTTTATAGATATTTGATTTTACGACTTCACATTAACTAAAAAAATAAGTATAAAAGATAAAGAACTAAGGAAAAAAATAATAGAAATAAAATACTAAAGAGTAATTATTTATTTCAAGTGCATTTAATGCAGCTCAACTGCCTTCAATAGTTTAACTGTCAACTATAAATACTTAGATAGTGCAGCATTAATTAATTATGGGGATAGAGAACATTCATTACAAGTGTTCAAGTATTCTAACTTACGAGTTCTTATATTTTATCTCTAATGCTTTAAATTGACATAATTTTTCAATTGCTATTGTTGCATTCATTATTATATGTTTATTTTGTAAGCCTTCAATCAATTGAGAAATATTGTCATTGATGAGAAGTTTAATTCTCATTAATTATCTCAATTGAGAAATATTGTATTTTCAAATCAATTTTTAAATTTAATTTAAATATTTTATAAATTTTACATTAAATTTTTATTAATATTTTGTTAAAAGTTAATTTCAGCAACATTACTAAATTGCTGAATTATATAGTATGATATCAAATAGTTAATGATGAAATTTAAAACAAGTAAAAGTATCATCTAAAAATCGTGGTTATTATTTTTATTTTATCTGCATCTTATTCATTTAAAAAAAATAGGTATTGGATAAAGGATAACATATTACTCAATAATGAAGATCAATATCTTTAAAAAATGTATTTGTATATAGGGCACATTTAGATTTTAATTTATGTACTATTACATTTTTTTGTACAGTCATTTTAATTTTTTATTTTTTAATTACACTTATTTATTTATATTTATATTTTTAAGTTAAATTTATTTTTATATATGTATTTTTAATTTAATTCAACCACTTCACTTTAATGTATAAAAAAAGAAGAAGATAAATATAAGTAAATAGATGTAATCAAAATAACGTAATATATTAGTTATCACAATTAAAAATGTATATTTAAATAAAGTGCGTCAACAATATAAATTTAATTACTAAAATATGAAATTAAAGTTTGAATTTCACATTTTATAAAAAAAATTCAAATTTTTACACATTTTTTAGAGTGTAAAAATTATGCTTTGAAATTACAAGTTTTTTATTTTTTTTTCTTGCGACATATTTATTCCATTGCTAAAGTTTTTAATTTTTTTTATTTTTTTAACAACGAATTCCTTCGATAAATTCAGTGCATGCCCCAAAATTTAATGCGCGCCAAGTCCTGCCCTCCCCTCATGAGCGCGTCACGTGGCAGCGCTTGAATATTAATCCCAACAATAATTAAAAGTGTTACACCTTGAAATCGAACTACCAAAGTTTTGCCACAGATGCGTTCCCGTCGCTAAAGTTTTGTATTTTAAATTTATATTTTTTTCATTTTTTGCAACGGATGCATTCTTATTGCTAATTTTTAATTTTAATTTTATTTTTTTTGTTCTTTTTTAACAGATCTGCTCGCCACATGACAGCGCTGGAATATTACTCCCAGTTATTATCTCACTCATTACTGGATTCGAACCTCCAACCTCTCATGATCAAATTTCGCACGTGAGTTATCAATCTGGAAATTTTCTTGTTTATTGATGTATATAAAATATATTTATAGTATTCTCTTCCATATATTTCAGAATTATATTTATACACCAAAATTTCTCAAACTTATTTAATGTTATTAATTTTAATATTAATGTTAGTAAAGGAAAAAGAATATTAATTTTAATTTTATTTAATTATTAATTCAAATAAAACTTTATTAATTATTATATTAGCATTAAAGAATTATGTTATGTTTAAATGTAAAGTTTTTAATTAAATTTTTAACTTTTTTTATTTTTTAGCGATGAGGTTAACACAATTGCTAAATTTTAATTTTAATTTGATTTTTTTTAATTTCTTTTATTTTTTAGCGACGGGTTTGGCCTCGTCGCTAAATTTTAATTTTTTTTGAATTTCTTTTACTTTTTAGCGACACGTTTGGCACCGTCGCTAAATTTTAATTTTTTTTTAATTTCTTTTATTTTTTAGCGACGAATCTTGCCCGTCGCTAAATTTGAAATTTCTTTTTTTAATTTATTTTATTTTTTAGCGACGGGTTTGGTTCCGTTGCTAAATTTTATTTTTTTTTAACTTCTTTTATTTTTTAGCGACAAGTTTGGCTCTGTCGCTAAATTTTTTATTTTTTTTAATTTCTTTTATTTTTTAGCCATGGGTTTGGCCCCGTCACTAAATTTTAATTTTTTTTCAAAATTTCCTTTATTTTTAGCTACGAGTTTGGCCCTGTCGCTAACTTTTAATTTTTTTTAAATTTCTTTTATTTTTTAGCGACAGGTTTTGCCCCGTCGCTAAATTTTATTTATTTTTTTAATTTCTTTTATTTGTTAGCGACGGGGCTGTGCGTCACCGATTCTGTCGCTAAATTTAGTGACAGGTTGTCCGTCGCTAAATTAAAAAAATATTTAAAAAATTTAGTGACGAAAATTCCGTTGCTATCAATCGCTAATTAGCGACGGAATAGTTTCTTCACTAAATTTCGTCGCTAAACACTAATTTTCTTGTAGTGTGTCTCCACAGACTCCGGAAAAGAGGCAGCACATGGAGAAAGTTCCTTATGCTTCGATAGTGGAAAGCCTTATGTACGTTATGCTATGTTTGAGGCTTGATATCGCCTATGCTAAAAGCATCACAAGCAGATATATGTCTGACCCAGGAAAGGAGTATTAGGTGGCCATGAAACATATCATGAAGTACCTGCAAAGAACTAGGGATATGGTTTTGGCCTATGGAGGAGGTAATCTCTGTGTAGATGGTTTTTTCATGAATGGTGGAGCAGTTAGCAGGAAATGTTCCAAGTAGGAAATAACTACAGATTCCACCACGGAGGCGAAGTATGTGGTAGCATGTGATGCATCCAAAGAAGCTGTTTGGATGAGAAAGTTCATTTTTGAACTTGGGGTGGTTCCATCTGTTGAGTTGTTGATACCTTTATATTGCGACAACAACGGGGCTATTGCACAAGCTAAAGAACTCAGGTCTCACCAAAAGTCCAAGCACATTAAGCGTCACTTCCATCTGGTTAGAGAGATTGTAGCACGTAAGGATGTGCAGTTGCAGAATGTGGCATCATTAGAGAATGTTGCCGACCCATTGACCAAGGCATTGACATAGGCTCAACTGGATCGCCACCAGTGCAAATGAGAATGTTTCCGACCCATGAATTAGTAGTTGTAGCTTGTAAATCAACATTAGTGCAAGTGAGTTTGTTGGTGATAGTGCCCTAGATGCTAGATTTACATTACATGAGATGTATGTGAATGACACTCTTGATTAACTCTTGATATTAATAAATATGGTCATATCTTCATTCATACCTCTCTCTCCCTTTTATAAATAAGTCCCCAGATACCTTTATAAAGTTCTTATTCTCAAAGGGATGAGACAGTGTGACCTGGATCTCTAGTTTAGGATATCTTAAAGGAATTCTCGATCCTTAGATTTATCAAAATAGGAATATGATATATCTGTTGGTCCCCTAGGGTATGGCCACTCAAGAGGGGAGGTGAATTGAGTGATTAAATTTTTTTTAATTTTAATAAATATTATTAATTAATGATTTTATTGAAAAATATATATTTGATAAATATAATAAATTATATTTGAGATTAATAATAAATGTAAGCCACATGATATAGCAAAAATAAATACAATGAGGCACAACATAATTTATAGTGGTTCAGTGTTTTCACACACACCTAGTCCACTCTCCCAAGATCTAACCACCCTTAGGGTTCCACTAAAATAATTTCACCAAGGTTTTCACACTAACTCACATTGGAAACTAGATACACACCTAAATTACAACGGGTTCTAGGGAATCACTACACTAAGATTTTCTCCCTAATTTACTTTGAAAACTAAATTCACCTAGATTTTAATGGTTCTAGAAAACCTATACAATCCACAATAGTAATTTAAATGTTACAAATAATTTGTGTCCACACTTGGACACAAATAAACAATTAAGAACAAATTATACAAGGTAATAATATTTAAATAAATAAATAAATTTGTAATATCAAATGGAGAAGTTTGGATTTGTCATAGAAGACTTGAAGAACTTTTCTCCTTTTACCTTGTGACTTTTCGATGGATGTGCAATAATATTTCGAGAGCCTTAGATCACTTGGATGCTTTGTTTGAGAACGTTTGAGAGCTTTCGGGTGCTTTGGATATGCAATGAAAGTACTTGGATGCTTAAAAAATGAGTTTTATGGGTATTTATAAGTATTTTAGCCATTAAAGAAAGGATTAATATGAAGTTTGAAATTCAAAAAATATTTAGGATTTCTCAAACAATAAGAAAACATGTCTTATCTTTAATTCAAAATAAATTTATTTTTTGCATGAGAAATCAAGATTTGAAAATTCAAATATAAGCTTTTGAGACATAAATAATTAAAACAAGAAAACATGTCTAAAAGCACTTCTTTAATTCAAAATAAATTTACTTTTTGCATGAGTAAGAAAAAATATTTATATCATAAAAATATTTTTGTTAATCATCAAAACTTAATTAATATGAGCAAGTTGGCTCAATATTCTCCCTCCTTTTGATGATGACAAAAAAACATGACTTATGAGGTGATTAATGTGATAAAAAAAATTTGAACCCCCCCCCTTAATTTTATATTATAAGCTCCCCCTTTCAAAAATACTAATAGCATAAAAATGTTTTGGATATAGCTTAATAGATAAAATAATTTTTAAGAGTTTTAAAGACCAAACCTGATTATCAAATCTGATTGCCTTAATTGCACCTACTTGATATCCTATCTCTCAGATATACTATTTCCTCACATACACGAAAAGTTATCATAATACATTTTTCTCCCCCATACAAAAATAATATACAATTCACACTCTCATACATATAATCTCTCATCTCATAACATCTTATTCTTCTCCTCCCTTTTGTCATAATCAAAAAGACATTATTAACTAAAAAAATAAAGATTTAAACAATACAGTCCATGAGAGAAATTTATCAAGAATAATCCACATAAATAATATGATGGATGATAAACAGAAAGTACTGATAATATAGATGTAATGTTAAGTATTAAAAATAGTATAACATATCCATCATGGAATTTCACGCTAATCATTCCAACCATAGATCTAAGATTACACAACATAGAATATATCTACAAAGAAAGCAATCATAGAATAGTAGTCAAGCATTACAGAATTTACAAAGCAGTAATCTAAGTCATCCACGTTGATAGCTTTGGATTTCGTCGATACTCAATGATGATGATAGTTGCTGAACACGATGGATCCAAGTTCATTAATATCATCAAGGAATGGCCACTGGCTGCTGCTAGTTTCGACTGGATAAGGTTACAAACTAGTCTCTTAGAAATAAGGAAATGACACATTTTCTTCTTGGATGACTGGGTTTTCAAAATTCCAAATAAGGTTTGGATCATCTACGAGGAAAGATCCATTGTCATAATATGGGTTTGAATTGATTTCTGGGTGAAACCAAGTTTGAACATTGAGAGAGTTTGCATAAAAGTTTGCAAATAGTAATTCCTCCAATAAAGCTAGATGAAATTGAAGATCGACGACCTGCTATTAAAGGGCAAAAATGTAGGATACATAACCATAAATAAGTTCTTGAAGTCTAGCTTGAGCTTCATACAAGAGTATAGCGACAGCCCCATAACGGTCACTAACCGTTATTATGGGGTGGTGAGTCACACTCCATATTAGGAGAGACGAATATAGTAGACAAGTGGGTGGGTGTTGGTAAAACATCCACTGAATGTGACGTCTGCAACATATGACATGGTTAGAGGATTAATGATCAATCGCTGGCTCTCGATTGTATATCTAGTCCTTGACTAGAAGTGATGTAGTGTCTTGTGCACTGGTGTCAGGAATTTACCACTAAGCGAAACCATCTAGTGTAAGAGGTGGGAATGTTCATTGTGTGATCTCTGTATAGTGGTGAATGGAAACAGATATTCACTGATAGGATCCATTAACCTCCATGTATTTGAGGCGTACATCCTATGTAATTCATATTGGTTGTAATGGTTGGAAATCCCCTGGTTAAGGTGAACATGAGATTGGAAAGAGTTCCAATGTCTGATGGGATTTGACATGCTATCTATACCACACACCATATCGAATATGTCACAGTTACTGAGTCATATGAGTTTAATCAGTCCGTGACTCTCACTCAGTCGGGATGTCAGTCAATGGAATGACTATAATACACGGTAATCGAGGAGTCTTAATAGGTTCATATAAAGTTGGACTTCATTGCCATTAGGATCATCTTGAGTCCTGGCTAGTGGATACTTAAGATCTTTCGGGGTGTTTTGGGAATTTGGAGAGATCCCTTACTAAGTCGATGGGATCGACCGACATTAAGGAATTGACATGTTCTTATTGCTACGTATATGGTTGTGAACCTAGAAAGTCACACACAAACCAAGTAAAACATGAATTAGTTATCCATTGCTCTTAATGTGTTTCTCATCATTGTGGGACAATGATTGTGGTTGCTATTGTATATAGGAAATTGCTATTATGTGTTGGGCACATGAATCTAAGGTTTTGGGAGGTTGCTATTGATAAAAAAGGGTTTTGATTGTACTATTAGATAATGTAAAGGCTATTTTTGAAAAATAGTGAGGCCAAAATGCAAAATTGACAAAATGGGCTGAAGGGACCAACTTAGGTCAACCGATCTTTAATTTAGGTAGATCGAACTTGGCCAGTGAGCTTTTGAATGACTTAGGTCAACCAAAATGCTCACTTCGGTCAACCGAACTTGATCCAAGAGTTTCTAGTCGACTGAGGTTGACCGACCCTTTAGTTCAGTCGATTGAAGTTCCACCGCTTTGTTACGTGTCAATATTTAATACTCAGACGATTTACTTGATTAAAGGGATAGGGAAAGGAAGAGGCGTGGCCTACAAGTGGGGGACAAAAAGTAAAATAAGGAGGGATTTTGGGACATTTTCATGAGTGCATTCTTTCATTATTATCCTTCTCCCTCTCTTGGTTCTATGAGAGTGGGCTTGCATATGCTTCTTCTTCCTCTTCCTGAATTGTTGCATCTAGCTTGATCTTGCTCCAAGCTTCTTCCATATTCTCCCATTAAGATTCGGCTATTGGATAGTCAAGTAGCAACCAAAGGAGGAACACCCATAAAGCAACGATAACCTCCATTGAGAGACCCATAAAGCAACGATTGACCTCCATTGAGAGAGTTCTAGCCTAACTCCATTGAAGGGTTCCAGTTGCATATCGGGCGTGGACTGACTAGGTCCTTAACAAGTGAGAAGGTGAGTTAGTTAGTTGGAGTAACAGCTTGCACGAGGGAGATCGAACAATCGACAACAGATCTATCCAAAAAGGTATATCAAAAAACCCCCTATGGCATGGTTTTTCATTTGTACTGTATGGATGAAACATATTGGGTCTTGTAAGGATTATTTTTGCTTCCACATTGCACTGCTCTGTTCTTTATTTTGGTTTTGAAAATATTTTTAAAACTCGTAAATCCTTGCAACGATCCACTCACAATTGGTTTTTGGCCTCAGGCCCTCATTTCCCTTTAGCAAGATGATCCAGGGCTAAGGATTGAGGATTCTTGCAGTGGTATCGATGTCGTCCCTTAGAACATTGCAGTGGTTGCCACGTTAGTTTGTAGATCCTGTGCCTCTTGGAGTCACTTTCATTCTTGCTTGTCTAGCATGTGGGTGAGGCAAAGGGTTCCATTATCGCCTGAGTGTGGACCAACTTGGTCCCTTACAATTGTGGAAATGAGGCTATTTGTGGGAGTTTGCTCGTGACCTAAAGAGTTTGAGTCCAGGTGCATCACAGGTGCAACCGACAACATCTCAAAGGAGTGAGGTAACAATTACTTCAGTTTTCTATTTTGATGCACATATTTAGCATATGGCAGTCTACACCAAGTCTTGCAAGGGTTGTTTGTATATCCTTTCCGTTGCACATTTTGTGTTTTTGAATTTTTTTTGAAAACTACCGTAACCCCTTACATGATACACTAAGCTTTGGTGAATTCTAACAATCCTCACCCAAACACTCCGATGGTTAAATTAGTTATTGAAGACGATGAATACTTGAAGGCCGTATTAACACCCGTATTAGAGAAAAAAAAATTCTGGAATGAGCATCTACTTATTTATAAAGGAGTATGAACCAATCCTAAATCTCTTAGGATTAAGATTCTTATATATGATGTTTGTCCCAATATTCTAGGGTCTTATCAATATTAGAATTTTTTTATGGATAACGTTTATCTTTTTCGTAAAATTTTAGAAGAGACTTTTGAATGTTGAAATTATCTAATTTGTGCATTACGTGAGACCCCCATCCCTCCCCCATACATTCACAAGGGAGATTTGCCTAACATTTTGCTGCCTTCGGGGATAAGAATAGTCTTCTGTCATAGGCTTTCAAGAGATCAACCTTCAGCTATCGAGCAGTCAATAGATCGCAAATCTCCTATCATGTCGTCATTGGAAGGTCAGGAGGTCAAGAGACCATATGGGTCTCTCAACTCGTCATTGCCTCGCTGCCGGTCTTAGGCTCTCCAAGAGACCACAAGGTCTCTCATTTTATTTAATTTTCGGGAGACCTTACAAAGTCTCCCAACTTTTTTAATTCTCGAGAGAGCTTGCAAGGTTTTGCAGTCTCCAGATTAATGGTTTTCGCGTTATTGGATTGTATTTTCGAGACAGCCTAGCTTTCCAAGTTAGCCCAACTTTTAATTTTTAATTTTAATTATTTCATCATGATATATCAGATAAATATCTCAAATTGCAGCTTGCATAAGAATTATCTAGAATAAATTTTACATTTATGCCTACAACATTTAGCATGAGAGCATATAAATATTTTTTACGTACTGAGAGAACAATTTTTCAATACATTCAAGATATGACAACAAATATTTTCAATTAAATATCAAGAAGAAGTACATCTTAATACACCATAAAAATCAATTTATAACCCTTAAAAAATTTCAAATAAATAAAAAAATATACCAAAATTAGATTTGAGCGAGTGAAGAAAAACTGAAGGAAGAAACACGAACTAAAACGACAAAAGTGTGGCACGTGCCACCAATGCCCATGGGTCTTGCCCAAACAAGCGCGCGGGTCCGAAAACCTACACGCAACTACAAATGGGTCAACCCGCAATTCGCCACTACTTGAGCGCAGCAAAGTGTGTCTTCAACCTCCGGTTGGGTCACCCATTTTAGACTGCTTTCTTTCTTCATGACCACATTCTAAGCCTTCAAATTTCTTGGTGTTTTTCATATGTGATTCTCAGCCTCTTTGATCTATATTTTATGACTTTATATGTAATTATTATTGGGTTCCATATTTGATACTAATTGACTCTAATATCACTTGTTCAATGTAATTTGTTATTCAATACTAAAAGTAAAATACATAATCAAAACAAAGTTACAAGAAATACTAAAATTGTAGACATCTGAATCTCTTCTCTAAGCAAACTGTTGATAGATACTGATAAAATCAAAACAAAAATATTCACATGTTTTAATTAGGTGTTGTCTCTTACTCTTCAATAATTATATACAAGTTGCCCTCAGGACATAGCTCAAGTGGCGAATAGGTAATACACTGAGATTAGTACTAATAAGTCATGAGTTCGATACTTAGTATAGGCAAGTTCTAAAGGTCCACCTGCGATTTATCTTTTTTGACAGAAAATTGAGGACACGAACAATGAAAAACCACGCAAGAGCGATAATCTCAATAACTATATATAGGTCTTTAATAGGATATACAATCTCAATTTTCTATTTAAATAGAAAATAAAATCTTGGGTGGGAGAGGGGACCTAATTTTGGAGTTTCTATAATGGTAAGAAACTTAATAATTTAGAAACTCTATAACTTGTCATAATCACACACGTGATTAAATGTTGAAATAAATTTAGATTTAATAATTTGATTGAATCAATTTAGATGGGTTTTATCAGTATGATTAACTAATTTTTCACAACCCAAAATTCCAATTAATGGTAGCCATTTATATAAAAATTCTAACAATCTATTGTAAGAATTATTTAACACAAATCTCCTTTCCATGTCTCCACTTTTCTTCCCACTCAAATAAAGGGCCTGATTTGATGTGAACAAAGTTTGGTGTCTCATTCAGTCACAACCTTAACCAATAATCCTGGAACAAAACCTGTAATACCCTGTAGGATATTTCTAGAAACTAGTAGGTCGAACGGTAGATTATTTAAAGTTTGGGGAACCTTGTGATATTTTGAATAATTAGAGGTGTTCATGGAGGGGAATTGTATGAAGTGTTAAGGTGTAACAATTAATTAGAAATATCACTAATCTTAATGTCAATATTACACAATTTCTGGACCTTTAAGATATTTTAGTGAATCTGAGACTTAAAAGAGAATTTATAGGCCAACAAAAAGTGAGGATCTTGGGATTTAAGGTTTCCCTAAATGAGAACTTAGTTTGAATTTATAGAAAAATGCTAGTTATATAAAAATGCTAGTTGTACAAATAAGTGGGTTATCAAGAAAATGATCGAAGGTGTCAAATCACAAAAATATCATCACCCAATTTACAAATTCACCACCCATGTCCTTGGTTGTCTCTTCTATTCTCAGCCATGGTCGCTTCTAGCAAGCTCCGCCTCACCTCGCCTCGCCTCGCCTCATCGTCGCCTCACGACGTGCCTCACTGCCTTCACGTCACCTTTCGACGCATCTCGTCGCCTTCATCTCACCTCGCAATACGCCTCGCTGACCGTCAATGCATCCTGCCATCGCCATGTTGTTGCACCTCACGCGATCACTGCTGCATCCTATCGTCGCCTCATCGTAGTGCCTCGCGCTGACCGCCGCTGCACAATCTCGTCACCTCGTCGTTGTCGCATTTGGATGAAGCCTGGTTATGCTTTATGAATTAAGCCCGATCAAGTTTAATTCATTGATTAAACCCAATTAGGCTTTATGAATTAAGCTCGAATTCCCCAATTAAGCCCAATTGGAGTTCATTCAAGATGAAGTTTGGGCAATGAAGTCTGAATAGGATGACGTCCGGGTAAAGAAGTCCGGACTTCATCATTGGATAAATCCGAATCCAATTTCATACAATGATGAAGTCCGAATCATATTTCATCATCGGATAAAGTCCAATTAAGTTATCGAATTTGTACATATTCATGTAGCACGTTCCGAATTTATATTGACATGCATCATTGGTGCTATTTGCATCAGAACTTAGTTTGCTACAGTCCATAGGCATACCAGATGCCGACTCGATTCAGTTTGTTGGTATATATGCTTTTGTCTTGGTTTGAGGAATTGTAAGCTTGATTGACCACTTTACGGCATAGTCACGAATGCCAGGTTTGGTGAAAGGTAGGAAATCAACGCCCACTCCGACTCTGCAGGGTGAAGCAATAAGAAAGATGGTTCACCAACCCACCAAGCAGCTTAAGTCTTAAGCATTCTCCTTTCTTTTGGGCGAACAAGGTGATAAAAGTGTTTATTTGCTCCACAAAAGTCAAGTCAAGACAAAATATTTTAAGATTTGTTATATTCTACCCCCCAGAGGCTAAATAATTGCGAATGTAAGTTTTAAAGTTTTCCCTTGAAAATGGTGTTTATATAAAGGGTGGTGTCTCATAGGCCTAGCAATATTGTTTTGTGTAAATATATTTGCCAAATTATGTGAATGGGTTTTGCTTGGTTAATGAGTATAAATTATTATATTGCTCAAGCATAGGATGAAATTGTGTATATTTTTTATACTTACCTTCGTCTAAATAGTGCATTCTGAGAGAGTAAGAATTCTCACATTTGTACTAAATATTTCCTTGACCTGATGGTTAGAAGAAGAATCAATCACTAACTTATATATAATCCAATCATTCCTATTTTATGGTTTGTAATCAAGTATTCTTTCCAAATAAAGGAGTTAATAATGCCCTAGACTGGGGATGGTGTGTGTTACAACACCACCCACTAGCTACCTTCACAATCACAAACACTAGAAGGGGTGACGCAATCCACCCTGTAACAGACAAATCAAAGCTAAATAATAATCACATCTTTAACTTATTTTTAAGGCAAGCTCTGGAAGACGAGCAAGAGGTAGGTAACGAGAGTCCTTCAAAGCAAAGTAAAAATGATAAAAAGAAAGATGGAACCTCCTCCTCCTCCTCTACCCAATCCATTCGTCCAGATTATCAGCAAACCTCCCTCCCAAGTAAATCAAAAACTGCTAGAGAATAATACATCCAACGACCAATAAACTGCCGAGCGGGATATGATAAAACCCATCAGGAGGTATATGATGATGCATATGCCATTCAACTCTCTTACTGTAAGATAAATATCTGTTTTGCCCAACAACAGGCTAACTTTTGGGCGTCGAAAAGCCCTCTTTAGATCGATCGACCTGAAACGTCACTCCCCCACTAAGTCAGTCACTAATTTCTTAGACGGGACATCTGTGCACCAACAATTATGTTTGTCACATCACCCTCCGCACAATTGACACAACTATCGTGCATTGGGCGAAAAGTGAGGGGAGAAAAGTTATCCTTCATACCACTGAAACTGCTTTCCACATCAAAAACCGTAAGGATTTTGTTTGTTTGTTTGCTTTTTAACTTTTGATACACGAGAAACCACATTAAAGAGAGAGAAGATACCTCAAATCTCACAATCTCATATTTGTTCGACTGAATCATTAGAAAGATTGAGAGAGTAAATTATTGATTTAGCAATGCTAGCAGACACCCCAGGGCACACGAATCGTTAATAGTAGTTTTCCCGAAGGACCAGAGACTTTTGTCACTTTGGCCAACGAGGCCCAGCGACTGTTTCTACTTGGATAATACTTCCACCACTACCTTAATGCCGTGTTTCAAGAAGAGTATGTTCGAAAAATTGACCCAGAGCGTGCTTGATGCTCAAACGAATCAGTCGCACAAATAAATAGGACCACAAAAACAAAGGCAAGTCAATCAATTACCCAAAATATCCCTTAGCGAAATAAACCTTATTTGGGAGCAATATCACAAGAACACAGGTTTTTAGGCTTCATGGGAGGAGTCTATGAAAGAAATTGGGGGATGTTTCTTTCGCCTGTTACAGATCATTAAGCAAATTCGGATAAAAATAAGGAGACCCATCCACCCACACACGCATTAAGGACACTTCAATAAATGCCAAAGGGGCAAATTTAACACATTCGGGATTTAGTAAGGTATTCACGTGCAATAAAAAGTTTGCTCGGTGCCTGAGCAAACCCGAAGCAGATTCAGACAAACGAGATAAAAACACTTGCTGAAAACAGAACCCAAAGATAAGATTTCAAACCAGTATCAAAATATAATTTCCAATAAGAGTATATGACCGCAGGCTGGCACTAACATAAAATCTCTCATACAATAAATATTAACATAATTGTTCCCAACAAAAAAGGAAACTCAAAATGTGAAGATTAGAAGAGAGATGAGAACGGAAAAACCAACACAATCACTCTCCACCTACAAACATCCTACTAGAAGAGACGGGTGAATGACATATCATGGAAGTCCCAGGGCCCATTACATTTCAGCGTCTGAGAATTAGAGCCAAATCCAATGAACTGGAGATGACAAATCCTGATTTTCATATGCTCCAGCTCGGTAGCTTCCACGTTAAGCAGACTGACTTCATGACAAATAACACGAAAAGCCAACTAAAATAGCAAAGAAAAACTCACCATTCAAGCAAAAGATAGAACTTAGAAGCACTTCCTGTGAACAATAGAGGGACCTGACTCATCATATTCGCCCTTTGAAATCCACATCTGATTTAACGTGAGAAAACAATGTCAATAAAACCAACATGGAATTCAGTTTGAGGCAAATAAATACAGACAGAAGAAGACTCACTTGTTGGAAGGTGCTGAGGGATGCAAGGATAGATCCTCCAATCCAGACACTGTACTTCCTCTCTGGTGGTGCCACAACCTTGATCTTCATGCTGCTAGGAGCAAGAGCAGTAATTTCCTTGCTCATACGGTCTGCAATACCAGGGAACATGGTTGAACCACCACTGAGCACAATGTTCCCGTACAGGTCCTTCCTGATATCAACATCACACTTCATGATGGAGTTGTAGGTAGTCTCGTGGATTCCAGGAGCTTCCATTCCAATCAATGATGGCTGGAAGAGGACCTCTGGGCAGCGGAACCGCTCGGCCCCAATGGTGATAACCTGACCGTCAGGGAGCTCATAGTTCTTCTCAACTGATGAGCTGCTCTTTGCAGTCTCTAGTTCTTGCTCGTAATCAAGAGCAACATATGCAAGTTTTTCCTTGATGTCACGGACAATTTCCCGTTCAGCTGTGGTAGTAAACATGTAACCCCTTTCAGTGAGGATCTTCATAAGGGCATCTGTGAGATCGCGACCAGCAAGGTCAAGACGGAGAATAGCATGAGGAAGGGCATAACCCTCATAGATAGGTACAGTGTGACTGACACCATCACCAGAATCCAGCACAATACCTGATCAATCAAAAGTAACAGTCAGAGGAAATGATAAATTCCCAATCTTCAAGGACATTAACACAAACTTGGAAGCAATTGTTACATACCAGTTGTGCGACCACTAGCATATAGAGACAGAACAGCCTGGATAGCAACATACATTGCAGGAACATTGAAGGTCTCGAACATAATTTGTGTCATCTTCTCCCTATTGGCTTTGGGGTTGAGCGGTGCTTCTGTGAGAAGCACTGGGTGCTCTTCTGGAGCAACACGAAGCTCATTGTAGAATGTATGATGCCAGATTTTCTCCATGTCATCCCAGTTGCTGACAATACCATGTTCAATGGGATACTTCAAAGTGAGAATACCTCTCTTTGATTGGGCTTCATCACCAACATAAGCATCCTTCTGCCCCATCCCAACCATAACACCTGTGTGCCTAGGTCGACCAACGATACTTGGGAAAACTGCCCTTGGAGCATCATCACCAGCAAACCCAGCCTGCAAGTTAAACAATCCATAAAACATCTAGATAGGTCCATAACATTTGTGGAAGAAAAAATTGCAATTGGCATCCTTTAATTAGAACAAAAAAATGTACCTTCACCATTCCAGTTCCATTGTCACAAACAAGGGGCTGAATATCCTCAGCATCGGCCATCTTTTATGACTGCAAAATAGTTGTAACCAAAAAAAAAATGGATCCTTATGAGAATATAAACTGTAAATATCTAGAATCATATAGATTTCAGAGTTCCACATAATGCGGAAGGACTTGCAGGTGACCTCAAACTCATCCAGAATATGGCAACCATAAAGACAATTCATTTGCAATTGAGATGCATAATAGAGAGTAAAATGAATATTCTGGAATCTAACAAATCATTTATTCATTAACATCATGAAAGTTGTCCGAACCGTTGTCACTGAAATCCACATTAAAGAAGGCGAGTTGTTTTACAATTAATCAAGTAGAAAAAGTAGCAAATAGAAAATTCTTTTATAACTACTTGAAGAACATGTCACTGAAACTTTTTCAACTAATCAAGTTGAACAAGTTTTACAATTAATCAAGTGAACAAAGTTCAAACACAACCATCCATCCAATTTTCTGTAAATAGACAACTCTCGGGCAAAACGTATATATATCTAGAATTTCCATTCACAACTCATGATCTCATCAAGAGTAATCAGAAGTACAAAAAACAAATCCCTATATACCCCTACGCGAAATAATAGTCAGTGGAAGACGGATCAGTCCATCAATTTCGAACTGAAGATCCAGAGGAAATAAATAATCACGGATCAGATAAATTGAATCCACCAATCACTCCTAAATAGATAATATATGAGCTCAAACATGATCCAAATGCAAGATTAGAGCTCCACTAGACCACAAACAGCATAAAAAAGCGCCAAAACACTAGATCTGAGACTTGCGAAGCCAAATCTAAACTAACTTTACAGGCGAACTGATTAAACCACTAGAAGCCAAAGAAGATCGATCTTTTTTACGAATAGAAGAGATTAGTCCAACTCAAAAAATCATGACATTTTCACCTTCTTTTCAGATCTCTGACAAGAAAACAGCAGATTCAGATCCGGAATTGGAACACAGCAAGAGAATTGCAAAATCGGATCCAACGAGATGGTGAAAAACAGAAGCGTAAACAGGATACAGATAAAGAGTTCCAGATCTTCGTAGCTTACCTTGTAGTGATCAGACAACGAAGATCGAAGGCAGAGCAGGCCGACCTCAAAAATACGACGACTGGCTCTACCTCCGCTCTGAAGTCCAAAAGGCGAAACGAAACGGCAGGAGAGAAGTGCAGACGGAGATATATATAGAAGGGAGGGTTGGGGATTTGAAATGCAAATGAAATGAGGCTAAATTTATGTTGACACACAGAGTGGGAAGTGGAATCATTCGGACCACGAGAAAAGATATGGTGACCTGGCTTTGACAGGCTTTCAGCATGTTCAGCCATCCGATCTTACGACGAGGCTTTTGATTTAATCTGGACCGTTAACGAGCATCTTGGGTATTGCTGGGCTTATTGGGCGGCTGTGTAGCGCGACATTTTGCGCTCGGTTCGGTTGGGAGAATGTCCTTTGTGTCTCCACGGTGCGCCGGCTAAGCCGAGTCGAGTGAGGAAAGCTCCAGCTTCGATGATAGGACACTGACAATGATAATGATGATGAGAAATTAGGCTAAATTGAATACAAGACGGGGTGAAATGTCAAGAATAGGCGGATATCTATGTAACGAGGGAATTACTCAAAACAGAGGAAACTATTAAGGTAGCGTTTTTTTTTATATTTTTAATTTTTAGTTTTGATTTTTAAATTTATTTTTATTTTTTTATTTTAATAATTTATTTTTTAAAAATTAAAAACGTGTTCTTTTTATTATATTAAAAAATTATTTCTTAAAATAAAACATTAAAAAACACATTTATTTTAAAATTTTGAGAAAAAATATTTTATGATATTTTATTTAATAAATTTAATTATTAAATGATAAAATTAATTCTTTTTAATATAATTTTATTATTAAAATAAAATAATATATTTAATTAATAAATTATTACATTTGAGTGATAATTTATATTAAATATTATTATACATAATATATATAATATATTTAAAAATATATTATATGTTATTCTATATTTTAAATTATAATGTAAATATATTATATTTTTTAAATTTTAAATATAATGATGATGAGAGATCAGGCTAAATTGAATAGAAGACGTGGTGAAATGGCAAGAATGGCGGATATCTATGTAATGGGAGAATTACTCAAAATAGCGGAAATTATTAGGTGGTCTTCTCTTTATATTTCAGTTTTTAGATTTGAATTTTGAATTTTAAATTTATTTTGAATTTTATATTTTGAGTATCTATTTTAAAATTTTTAAAAATGTATTTTTTTATTATTTTGAAAAATTATTTTCCAAAATAGAAAATTAGAAACATGTTTACTTTGAAATTTTGTAAAATATTATTTTATGATAATTTATTTAAGAAATTTGATTCAAAATAAATTATAAATATTTATTAATAAATTATAAATTTAATTTAAAGAATTTCAAATATAATACAAGTTATATAATTTAATCATATATAATATATTAAAATTACAAAATACGTTCTAAATTATTTTTAATTTCACTCAACTATTAATTTCATAATAAATTTATTTTTACCTATAAATTAAAATCTGATATTAATTTTGAAATTTAAATTATCCACAATATAAATATTTAAAAAATTATAAATCATAAAATAACAAAAACTATATTACATTGGGCGTGGAGGCCCGAAAGGAAGAAATGCAGAAGGCGATGGCGAGTAGCTGGATTTGGGCGTGACAAGAGGTGGCGATGGTTGATCTAGGCGTGGAGAGTAGTGGCAGGCGAGAGCGATGGCAGTGGCGTTGGTGGATCTTGGCATGGAAGGCAGTGGCGGGCGATGACTGTGGTAGATCTAGGCTTGGAGGGCAGTGGCGGACGAGGGTGATGGCAATGGTAATGGTAATGGCAGTAGCGAATCTTGGCGTGAAAAGCAGTGGTGGGCGATGGCGGTGGCCGGTGGATTTGGGCGTGGCATGCGATGGCGAGCGGTTGCAATGATGGTAATGGTAAGTATGGATGACAATGATGGCGGTGGCGTGGATAGTGGTGGCGATCGAGCTTGAAGAGAAAAGAAGAGAAAGATAAGAGAGAAGAGAGGTGGAAAAGAAGAGGTGAAAACAGTGACTGTTTTCCGTGTTTTGGATGGAGGGCTGGTTTTTTGGCTAAAAACAGTAAAAACGTGTTTTTGGGCATTTTGAGTTTTATGGGTAAATTTTTTGTGTGTTTTGCAAAATGTGTTTTTAAAAATGAGTAAATAAATGCGTTTCAAGTGTTTTGAAAAACTGAAAATGGAAAATGAACTGAAAACACCAAAGAGAATATGCCTTTAAGGTTGCGTTTTTTTTATATTTTTAATTTTGAGTTTTAAATTTATTTTTTATTTTTTATTTTTTATTTTAATAATTTATTTTTAAAAAATTAAAAATATATTCTTTTATTATTTTAAAAAATTATTTTTTAAAATAAAAAATTAAAAAAACATGTTTACTTTAAAATTTTGAGAAAAATTATTTTATAATATTTTATTCAATGAATTTGATTATTAAATGATAAAATTAACTCTTTTTAATAAAATTTTATTATCAAAATAAAATAATAAATTTAATTAATAAATTACTAACATTTGAGTGATAATTTATATTAAATATTATTACACATAATATGTGTAATATATTTAATAATATACTATATGTTATCCTATATTTTTAATTATAATATGGATATACTATATTTTTAAAATTTTAAATAAATATATAATTTTATTTTTAAAATTTAAGAATAATTTTTTTTCTGTTTTTCCTTCTTTCTTTTTTTTCCCTTTTCTTCTTTAAAGCCAAAACATGGAAAATAGATTGTGTTTTCCATATTTTGGACTTAGAGATTGTTTTGTCTGAGAACAACTAAAATTGATTTTCTTTACAAATTTTTTTCTTATTTTTGAAAATTCTTTTTTAAAAATGACAAAATAAACACATTTTTATTGTTTTAGAAAACTGAAAACTAAAAATAATCTGAAAACAAAAAAAAAAATGCAATTTAAGTTATTTTTTAGGATTAATCTTTTTCTTGTATCATGCATCTCTATGAATAATAAGAAGATAATATATGCCTGTTTGAGTAACAAACAATTATAACTCTCGGCTCACTTCATTCCAAAGAAATTTAAGTCTATTGTTATGTAGTTCAAGAGATTTTTCTCTGACTCAAGATAATTCAATTTGAGAATTTTGGGAAAAATAACTTTGAATATCTCAATCCATCTTATAAAAGCATAGAATCTTTTTAGATAAACCAAACAACTTTAAATATCCAATACGCTTGACTATTCATTTATTTTATTAACTTGAGCGTTGGAAACTATAATACAGAAACTAACCCTACATTTTCTTATAGGTATTAGGATCGAAACAAAGTTGTGGTGATCAATCCCATATACAAGCATTATTTATAGCCCACAATAGGGTCGAGATTTCATATCTCTGCCTTCTAGCACTATCGAGCCTCTCGACCTTAGTTACTCAACCATCATGGTCTAACCCTCTCACAACCAAACAGGTGAAAACAATCTAGAGAATCAACCACCACAAGATAGCCCATCTTAGTTGCTTGATCCTTTTAGTCGACTAGAAAGCTAGGTTTAATAGTTGGTCGAGCTATTCATGAGATATATCCTCTAGAACAAGCAACAACCCCAATAGGAAGAATAACGCCAGTAAGATAAGTAGCGCCAACAAAATAAGCAACCCAATGAGATAAGCAACAACAATAGAGAAATGAAAACTCTTATCATTCCAAGCAAGAGTAACACCACTCAAAATGGGCTTCAATGCTTTTCGTTTTTGAGAAAGTAAGACTCCATGAGAAAGGTGGCTTTAACTCCTAAAGAAAGAGATTAACGTGCTAAAGAAAGTAATAGGAAAGTTGTGTACATTGAGCTCCAACTAGCCCTTTAGTTAAGCCATAATGGCCATGGTGTCGCCTGAGCACTTCCACATCCTTACCATCAAACTCTACAATCAAACCATTGAGCTGACAGATCATGTGGATCTCTCTTCATCCTATGTACTTGTCCAAGCTACTATTGATGGCATATGGTGCAAGGCATTCTCAACCACCCTCTAGGGACATGACAGGACTTCGTACTCTAGCCTTCCTTACCACTCCATTGTTAACTTTGAATAACAAAAGACTTGTTTTCTAGCTTGTTTTGTGCCTTTGAGGCATCACAACAAATCCTCTATGGCTTGAGTCAACATTAAGCAATACCAAGAAATCGGTCCCCAACTCCAAGAAGAAAAGGGACCCAACTTATGAAAAATCAAGAAAAATCATACATCTTCTACTCTATAACAATTGGTATCGTGCTCGAAATAAGCATGGAGTAGAGCTTGGACATCTATATGTAACAGAGATGGGGGCCACCTTACTTTGATAGAATTGAACTTATATGACACATACCAAGAGGGGGGGTGAATTGGTATAATTAAAAAAATTCTTTTGAGAAGCAAAGATACTTTCAAATGGTGAAAAGTAAATATGGAATTTTATCAATGAACATTCTAAGTCAGTAGAAACAGAAATGCAAAGGAAGCAAGAAAAAATATGGAAAGCAGTGAAGACACGTATTTATAGTGGTTCAGCTTTCCAAGCTTAGTCCACTACCTTAGCTATCAACTAAGGATTTTAAAACCAATCTTTACTCTCAAACCCCCTACTCAATACGAGCAGGTCCTCTAGTCCTTGACTAGGGAATTTACAACCTCCCAACTTAATGGGCCCTCTAGCTACCGCTAGGAAAAATACAGAGAATGAAATAGAGATTCTAAGAGTACAACTCTTAGTTACAAGCTCTTTCTTTAAATGTAAGATCGAGGCTTAAAAGTAATATAACAGTAAAATATCAAAGCCTCTTAAATGAAAATACAGAGAGAAAAGTTAAAGCTCGATGTAACAGTGAAGGCACGATCGTTCAAGATATTCAATATTTTTCAGCAGCCTTCAATGCGTCTTCAACCACCTATTTATAGTTGATGGTGAGTAAGTTGAATTTTGGACCGTTGTGGGTGGTTGGGCGAGCATTTAATGCGCTAAAAACTAGCCGTTATAAGTTTCTGTGAAACACATAGTCGACAGAGAAAATAGGTTAGTTGACTATTTTATCAAATAAAACTAAACATAGTCGATAGACAGAAAGGCATAGTCGACTATCTTATAACACAAAAATCCCATAGTCGACAGATCCTTTTACATAGTCGACTATTGTAAAAATGTAAAGAAAATTTTGAATTCTAAGAACAAAAATAGTCGACAGATGAAAAGCCATAGTCGACTATCCTTACTTGATAGTCGACAGATTAAGAAATAGTCGACAGATGCCTCACATAGTCGACAGATCCAACCAGCATAGTCGACTATCCTTATACATAGTCGACTATCCTTAACAGCATAGTCGACTATTCTAAGGCATAATCAACAGAATGAAACACATAGTCGACTATCCTTTTGAAAATATAGAAAACTTTAACATATCCTCATTTTGATCTTTTTGAAGACAAGTTGAGATTATCAAAAGTTTATTTTGAAAACAAATCACTCTCAAAACTTAAACTTATAGCCATTTATCATTCATATAGATTTTCATATCTTGCTTCCAAACATATATACATAAAAATTCATTTTCTCATTCATATAATCCTCATAGTATAAATTGATTTTCATATAGTCATTTATCAAAACCATTTCATTACAAGAGTGAAAATATCAATCTCCCCCTTTTTGATGGTGACAAAAAATAATTATGAAAATCAATTCAACAGCACATTTTATCTCCCCCTTTTTGTCAAAATAAAAAAAAAAGTTATACTTGGCTGCACTCCTCACCCTACAATTTAAATAGCGTTAATCAGTTTTGGATGTTCAGTGTTGAAATGGTGAGGAGGTTTAAACTCACCAGTGTGTGAGTGTAGTTGTAGCACAAATATAAATTCCGGACAAGTCCGGGTCGATTCACTGGGAGGTTTATTTAACAAAAGAATGGTTCATTCGGGTTGATTTATCCAAAGAGAGCTAAGTTTTCCTGATTGTGAAAAGGCTTTTTTTTTTTTTTTGAATATTAAAAAGGTCTTGGGTTGAGGCGAGTTCAGAACCAATGCCTTATAAATCTCTTATAGTAATTTAAACAGCAATATTAATCTGAAATAAACAGAGGATCGTTTCGTAGTTATAATTCAAGATATGAATGATTCTTAGCTAAGCAACTCTCATACATGATATGATGGTTCTGGGTTAAGATATCACTGTAAATTTTATTATACTAGAGACTATGATTTGATCGTCTGAGCTTGGGTATATCTCATCTCCAATTCTAGCAACTTTCATACATGGCATGAGAGTTCTAAGTTAGGATGATGACCCAATCCAAACTCACAAAATCATTTATACACTCAACTCGAGTTTAACTCAGATAAATCTTGCATTCATCGAGGTTTGGCTTATCTTGAGATTCAAGAACATTGGACACTGTCCTCGCCTTAACCCAATATTAGATTTAGCTACTCATTTCCATTTTTAAAATAAATTGGCAGGAATTTAAATGACGGGAATTAAAAGACAGTATTTAAAAGACTATTTTTTAACCGACCATATAGGCGGTATATAATTTAAAGACAATAATTGAAAGACTATTTTGACCGACCATATAGGCGGTATATAATTGAAAGATAATAATTGAAATTGCAAGAATTTAAAGGCAGAAATTAACCGACCATTTAGGTGGTGGATAATAAAGTAACAATAAATGACATAAGAATTTAAATAAGAAAAAGAAGAAGTAAGATTTGCAAGAGAAAATAAAAGAGAACAAGAGCAATTAAAACAACTAAAATTTCATTCAAGAATAATCCTCTCTTACAAGTGCACCTAAGTGCTCTATTTATAGGCTAAAAGATGTAATGGAAACCACTTAATTATATAATTTAATAATACAAAATATCTAATTGATGATGTAAGCAATGATGTCATTTTAACCATGATGTAAGCAATGATGTCATCTTATCCCATGATGTAAGCGATGATGTCATCCTATCCCATGATGTAAGCGATGATGTCATCATATCCCATGATGTAAGCGATGATGTCATCCTATCCCATGATGTAAGCGATGATGTCATCATATCCCATGATGTAAGCGATGATGTCATCCTATTTGTGGGACTTGGGCTTTTCATGTTTTTGGGCTTTGGGCCTTCTTTGTGTTGGGCTTGAGCTTGGGCTTGGGCTTGGGCCTTCCTTGTGTTGGGCTTGAGCTTGGGCTTGGGCTTGTCTTATGTTGGATTCTATTTGATTGTTGGGCCAAGTGCACATGAAACATCCTCTAGACTCCATAGTTGGCCCATGATTTTGAGCAACAATAATGGGTAATCCAACGTCTTCGATTTATGCCCCTAATTAATTGTAGAAGACAACTTTCTTGCTTCATCCTGTAATAATATATAATGCAAATAATTATTTATTTTAAGCATAATTATAAAGCCAAAATACGGATATAATTCATTAGGATATAGGAAATATTGACCCTTATCACACCCCCCAACTTGAATATTGCTAGTCCCTTAGCAATTAGATTATACACCAGCCATGATCTAATCGCAATACTTGCATGAATATAAAAATTTCAAATTCGAAACCAAAATGCGTAGAGTAGAACATTCAAAATAAGTCGAACATTCAAAATTAGATTTATGGTTAAAGGTCATACAATCTTAGGAATGGCAATCAGGATGATCAATACACAGATTTACTCCCTCGAAGTTTTGACTTTAAACCTTACTATGGATTTTCCCTCTAATAAAACGATTCCTCAGGTGTACACACAAGGGGGTGCACCGTTATAAGAGTAAATGTATAACAAGTTCAAACTCGGTGTCATCCCAAATACAAAGAACGTATTTTCATGAAAGAACAGGGAAATTAACATAGCTTCATGACTGGAATAATGCCATAGATAAATAACTTCTGAATTTAAACAGAATTCCCTACTCCGAACTCGAATCTTGAGATCACATGATTTATAGCATCAAGAGAGACCAAACTAGGTTGTAATGGGGCTATGAGGTTAATACGGGTTGTCAAAGAAAAGGGTAAAGTGTGCAAATGGTGTGTCAGGATTTTTTTTTTTTGGCACTAATCTCAAATTAGACATTTTTTTTTTCTTCAGCATTTATTTTGAAACACTCATGCTGAAAAGCTAAGAGAACTTCCTTTTTTTTTTTTCTTTTTTTTTCTCTTTTTTTTTATATGAAAATACCGAGATAGACTAATTCCTAGAAACACACCAGGTTGGACAAACTTCATATGGTTACAGGTTTAGACGAAGGTAAGAAAAGAAATTGTGCTAAGAACAGCTCAAATGGGCTAGTAATGGAGGTTAATGTAAAGAAAGAAAAAGGTTAATAGGCCCAAATTGAAAGAAATTGCTCCCCCTATCATACTTCTATAAAACAATGTTACTCAGTCAACTAATTCAGAGTTTGAAACCAGCCAAATTCATCTGCTATCATACTAGACATTCAAAGCTAATTGATGCTTTGAAGCTATTGAAAAGATGAGATAAACAATAAAGCATATTTAGAGTAAGTGTTATTTCACTCAGAAGTAACGATTATCAGGCTCAAACACTCACTCGGGTAATAGTCTTTACTTCTGTTGAGGGATCATGCAGTGTGCTAATCAGCTAATTACCATTGCCTTTGACTTTATAACAGATAAACCAATTTCTAATTATTGAACACCCGATGCATGCAAATCATCTATTCTAATTCCATACATATACGTTTTCAAATAAGAAATTAATGCATTCATGATTCATATTGCAAATTCAACTGGCTATCAGTGTACAATTCCAAAGCTTTAGGGATAGCATTATTTAAAGCACACACATTTTTTTTTTATATATATATTTTTTTTAATTCACACAAAACTACAAGCATGCAATTGCAAATTCACAGTTAAACATAGACCAGATAATTCATAAATATACCTTACTCCCCCCAACTTGAATTGCAGTAATAAAATAGGGTTGTTAGGAATACCTGTAACTCCATAAGTCCATAGATTTACTGTGAACTGCTAAAACTCAAACAAACAAATGAGCATACCATATATATATATTTTTATATTTTCACACCAAAATAAAAATTTCATACAAGTCATAAGATAAACAGAATGCGTCTCAAGAGTACAAAGTACTCCTTACTCAGCCATCTTATCATAGACTCGCCTAACAACATTCCACAGTTTTTTTATTTTTTATTTATTTTTTTTTATTTTTAAGAACACAAGAAAAGAAATTTTGTACAAGTCATAGGAGATGCGTCTCAAGAGTACAAAAAGTACTCCTTACTCAGCCATCTTATCATAGACTTGCCTTACAGGGATAATTCTAAATTAATCGAACCTTTTTGCCGCTTGTTTTTGATTGCCTTAGACCAATCTATCCGAGGCTCCTAAGGATCGTGTTGTGGAACATAAGTATGTAATTTCTCTAGCAGCTCCTCGACGGTGGATGCAGAAATAAGAATCTTTCTTGCTGAAGGAGAAATGAACTGTTGGTCCACAGCCTGATCAATAAAAGAGAGCAACCCATCGAAAAAATGGTTAACATTTAAAAGTCCAATGGGTTTGGTATGCAGATTGCTCTTGGCCCAAGAGATTATACAGAAGATTTCTTCAAGTGTACCAAAACCTCCTGGTAAAGTGATGAAAGCGTCTGACTGATAAATCTTACAAGCCATGCGCTCAGACATAGAAGTCGTTTCTACAAGTTGACCGCGTGTAATCCCAGAAATACGTGGTTCAGCCAAAGGGATTGGCATTACACCTACCACATATGATTTTCCAAAAAGTGCAGCTTGTGAAACATAACCATTCAACCCACGACTTCCCCCTCCATATACCAAATTAATCTTTTTCTCTCCTAATTTTTGGCCTAGTTCGCTTGCTGCAAGTGCGTAACAAATATCACTCCCAAGTTGAGAGCCACAAAGTACACATATGGTTTTGATTCGACGAACTAACTGGCCTTCCATGTTTGTTTCTTTTGTATGCCCTGGAAAGAGGTTTGGCGATCAAAAGTAGCTATACAACAATTCAACAAGAAATAAATACAAACAAAAATCATGCGTATGTACAAGTAGTTGTGATTGTGGCTCACATCTTCCTCTGGTTTTACGTCCAGAAACGGCTTAAACACTTTCTATGAAGCGAGGATAAGCTTCCCATCCAATTTTCTTATAGATTGGCAAACAGGGTCGTTTTTAGTCAGATTCCCAAGACTATAGCGTTGGTGGTCACTTATGAACTGGGTCCATAAAGCAAGAAGTTCTCTTTGCACTATTCCACATGGATGCGTCTCAAGAGTCAATCGGATATCATCCAATGACTCCTTACTCAGTCCATCCTTTATGAAACTAATTTTATCTTCTCGATTTACGGATGTAAACCCCACAGATTTGCATCGAGTGTTACAGGTCCAACGAGCACACTTGTGACAACCATTCACTCTTTTAGCTCTTCGTTTCTTTGCAAAACTACTCTTCCCTAAGCCCGGGAAGTGCTTAAAACTAGGTGAAGTTTCGCCAGCTAATCGAACTTTTGCTTCGATCAGCCAACGAATATCTTCAGGGATGTTATTACGCATCAATATCCTAAGTCTTTCACACCTACCAATATAAATTTGTTTCAAATCATTCATTGGGAGAGATGGATAGTACTTGCGGATTTTTGATAGTTGAAGATCCATTTTTTTTTTAAAAAAAATCAAAAGACAACTATAATAAGAGAAAAGTAGAAACTATAAATCTTACAAAATGAACAAAAATACCTGATCGAAGAACAACACGAAGGAGAGGAAACTGAGCTTGCTTGCAGAAGTGTGGTTTGGCTCATACAGATATAGATTCTCTTATAGAGCAATGGGTGTCACTATTCTATACTTGGCTCGAGGCACGCTATAATTGTAGGGTCAGGCGCGTCTCTTTTTTCAATGCTTGGTGCCTCTTTTTTCAACATTTGGCAGTGTGCCTCTTCCTTTTTCAACTTTCGGCATTTCTTTTTCAATGCTTGATGTTTCTTTTTCTTTATAGGATATTGTGTCATTTTTCTTTATAGGGCAGTGTGATTGCACTGCCCCAGAAAAGTGGTTGCCGTCAGCGATATGTCTGTCTCCCTCTTTTCTCTATTTTATTTTATTATATATTTTTAAATATTTTTTTAAGAGTTTTTTTTTTCTTTTCTTCCAGTTAAGAATCAAATAAGTGGTTGCCCACCTATTCGTATAATAACTCCCATTCATTACACCAGTTTTAAAGTTATTTTCAAAATTATGTAAATTGATTTTTCTCATAAATGCACATACATATTTTGAAAATATGTCATCCGGAGGTGTTGGCTTTATTACATTAGAATACGACACATCAATTCGCACAAACACTTCACACATGTTTGGTTTAATTTGATCCCCAATAATATAGACTAGCCCAAAAGACATAAATTTAGGCTCAAGTTTGGCTAGGCCCATGGTATCTTCACATTTGGGCTCTTGGGTTTTATCCTCTTCTTTCTCCCAGGCTTCTTCTTTTCTCACAGCATTTTGGCCCAATTTTTCTTCTATGATTGCTCGTACCATCCTAGGGTCATCAAGTCTCTCAATTGATTCATCATTCCTAGGGATGGGTATAGATTGGACCGACTCTTGACCTATGGGTGCATTGAATGACGATTCCTCCCCAAGACATTGGCCTATGGAATTTTGATTAGGTTGGTTTGGAAACTCTCCAGGTTCACTCACGCTCAAGGTCTGTGTAAACTCGGTCAATTGTTCTAAAATGTCACCTATGGCTCTAGTGGTTTGTTCTTGAAGTTCGACCACTTGTGTATTAAAACTCATTTGACCTTGCATAAACTCCTGAAGGGTGTCCTCTAAACATTTTTCATCTTGAGGTTGATAAGCATCAGATCTAACCCCTTGTTCTAACTCAAATTGGTGAGGTGGTGGAGGAAAAGGTTCATGAGATTGGAACACAGAGTCATTGTTCCAAGGATAATTCCAACGGTTATAGGAACTGGGGTATTCAGCGTAAAGATTTGGGTCATAGCCCGACAGATAAAAATTCTCCATCTGACTCTGGTCAAAAGAAAACCTCCCCTCACCGGGATCAGGATGGCCAAATGCATTAGAAGTCACAGACATGCTAAAATACTAAGACATAGAGAATATGGAATGACAATTCAACGGCAGATAATGATGCTAATGAATCAATTAATGTTTCAATAATCATACCTGACCGTAATCTCTTGCACTGTTTAATAACTAAAAGTTATCTAAATATTTTTTTTTAAATTTAATTTTTTAATTATTTTTAATTTATATATATATTTTATATATATATTTTTTTGTTTGTTTTGTTTTTTTGAAATATATATATATATTTTTTAGTTTTTATTTTTATTTATTTATTTATTTATTTATTTATTTTAATTTTTGAGTTAGTTAAATTTTTTTTTGTGCTTAATAAAATCATATATGCCACACAAAGCATTATTATCGAGTCAAACAAAATTATTTGCACAATAGATTAAATTCAAACACCAATAAATGCCTAAGTACACCTTACCCCCCAACTTAAATTGCGCATTGTCCTCAATCGGCAATAAAATGATAGAAGATAGGCATACCTGACGATCTTCAATGCATGAACTCGTATGCAAAAATTTTTATTTAGACTGTGGAGTGAATTTTTTTCTTCTGTTGTACCTCCCCGGTAACGGTGCCACAATTTGGCTGCACTCCTCACCCTACAATTTAAATAGCGTTAATCAGTTTTGGATGTTCAGTGTTGAAATGGTGAGGAGGTTTAAACTCACCAGTGTGTGAGTGTAGTTGTAGCACAAATATAAATTTCGGACAAGTCTGGGTCGATTCACTGGGAGGTTTATTTAACAAAAGAATGGTTCATTCGGGTTGATTTATCCAAAGAGAGCTAAGTTTTCCTGATTGTGAAAAGGTTTTTTTTTTTTTTTTGAATATTAAAAAGGTCTTGGGTTGAGGCGAGTTCAGAACCAATGCCTTATAAATCTCTTATAGTAATTTAAACAGCAATATTAATCTGAAATAAACAGAGGATCGTTTCGTAGTTATAATTCAAGATACGAATGATTCTTAGCTAAGCAACCCTCATACATGATATGATGGTTCTGGGTTAAGATATCACTGTAAATTTTATTATACTAGAGACTATGATTTGATCGTCTGAGCTTGGGTATATCTCATCTCCAATTCTAGCAACTTTCATACATGGCATGAGAGTTCTAAGTTAGGATGATGACCCAATCCAAACTCACAAAATCATTTATACACTCAACTCGAGTTTAACTCAGATAAATCTTGCATTCATCGATGTTTGGCTTATCTTGAGATTCAAGAACATTGGACACTGTCCTCGCCTTAACCCAATATTAGATTTAGCTACTCATTTCCATTTTTAAAATAAATTGGCAGGAATTTAAATGACGGGAATTAAAAGACAGTATTTAAAAGACTATTTTTTAACCGACCATATAGGCGGTATATAATTTAAAGACAATAATTGAAAGACTATTTTGACCGACCATATAGGCGGTATATAATTGAAAGATAATAATTGAAATTGCAAGAATTTAAAGGCAGAAATTAACCGACCATTTAGGCGGTGGATAATAAAGTAACAATAAATGACATAAGAATTTAAATAAGAAAAAGAAGAAGTAAGATTTGCAAGAGAAAATAAAAGAGAACAAGAGCAATTAAAACAACTAAAATTTCATTCAAGAATAATCCTCTCTTACAAGTGCACCTAAGTGCTCTATTTATAGGCTAAAAGATGTAATGGAAACCACTTAATTATATAATTTAATAATACAAAATATCTAATTGATGATGTAAGCAATGATGTCATTTTAACCATGATGTAAGCAATGATGTCATCTTATCCCATGATGTAAGCGATGATGTCATCCTATCCCATGATGTAAGCGATGATGTCATCATATCCCATGATGTAAGCGATGATGTCATCCTATCCCATGATGTAAGCGATGATGTCATCATATCCCATGATGTAAGCGATGATGTCATCCTATTTGTGGGACTTGGGCTTTTCATGTTTTTGGGCTTTGGGCCTTCTTTGTGTTGGGCTTGAGCTTGGGCTTGGGCTTGGGCCTTCCTTGTGTTGGGCTTGAGCTTGGGCTTGGGCTTGTCTTATGTTGGATTCTATTTGATTGTTGGGCCAAGTGCACATGAAACATCCTCTAGACTCCATAGTTGGCCCATGATTTTGAGCAACAATAATGGGTAATCCAACGTCTTCGATTTATGCCCCTAATTAATTGTAGAAGACAACTTTCTTGCTTCATCCTGTAATAATATATAATGCAAATAATTATTTATTTTAAGCATAATTATAAAGCCAAAATACGGATATAATTCATTAGGATATAGGAAATATTGACCCTTATCAATACTCCCCTTTTTTGAAACACATTGAGGCTCCCCCTTGAACCAAGCTGCATATAGATAATTCAACTAAACCAATCAGCCCGATTGAAACATATATCAATAAGAGTGAAATGTCAATATTAAGGCATTCATTCATAAAGTGATAGTTGAGTTCAACAAAACATATAACTAAAATAACATGAAAATCTGCCATACATAAAGCAAAAGTAACATGAAATGTATGATGAGGGCATCATCTAAACATTTGGAGATATGGAAGAAGGAGAAGACTGGGCTGATGAAGGAGAAGCAACTGATGGAATGGATGGAGATGCAGCAGGTGGAGGAAACTGAGAGGAAAGCATCTGAATAAGCTGCCCCATCTGAGACGATAGATCTTCTTACTGCTGATGAAGACTCTGTAGATCTATCTTGACTTCTTCTCTGAATTCTTGCAGACTGGCTTCAACTCTAGAGATATCTAATTTGAGATCTGCCATTCCTTGAACCACTAGGTCTTCATGAGATGAAGATGGTCCTTCTGATCTTCTCTTCTTTCTAGGAGTTTCAGGTTTGCCAGCTTTAACCCATTCACCATTTTTATTTACATAGCCAATTCTAATGGGTGTCTTGTCATTTATGTGTTGAGAGAGACTAAGATATACTTTTCTAGCACTGTCCATGTTCCCAACCAGACTATCCAGTAAAACACTGACTGCCATACCATAAGGAAGTGACCTAGTTTTTGTGGAAAATGAGTCTATCATCAGATTTATTATTAGTAAACACAGATTTGGCCTTCTCTTAGCCTTAATGCATTGGAGTAGCCATAAGTCAAGTCTTGTAACAAGAGAGAAGCTTCCATTTCTAGGGTAGATCATCTGACAACAAATAAGATGAAGAATCCTAGTGTTTAAGTCCATACTTGACGTGTCAGTGATTTTAGTTGTAAGAGAGTCATCTCCTATGACTTCTTTACTGGCCTGCACAAAGTCTTGAGTCTAAGAGGCATACTCTTCTCCTTCTAAAGGAATTTTAAACTGATCATGGATTAATGTCAAAGTGATTTCCATATGAGAGTCCCCAATGTTGGTCTTAAACTTCTTATCCGACTTTCTTTTGTGATAGGTATTGTCAGCATTGGAATAAAAAGCCCTAACCGCATCTTCATATATGCATCTATGAATTGTTAGAAAATCCCACCAACCAAAGTCCTTAAACGTTTGAATGTATGGAAAACCAATGGTGTCTAGAAATGATAAATCCAAATATCGACCGACAAGGACTTCGTGGGACTCAAAATGAATGGAATACCTTTCTTGTTGACCCTCAGAAATAAAAAGCTGAAGTTGAGGCCTCGGTTGAGATGGAGGACGGCTTGAAGAGCCTGATGCCTTCTCTTTTCCTTTGCCTTTGCCCTTATCCGAGTTCTTCGTTCGAGCCATTTAAGATGATGAAACACAAGCAATCGACAGAGAAGAAGAGCAAAAGAAACCACGGATTTGGCCGAGAGGGTAAGCCAAAGATATGATCGAGGATACTATCAAAGGGGATTTCGAGTGATCGGCACTTAGAGAACGTGTGCTTGGATGGAATCGCGAACAACCAAATGCAAGAGATTTGAAAGAGATAAGGGGTCGAGACTCAAAGAGAGCAAACCGGTCATACAAAGAGAAGTTAGGGTTTATAAGAAACCCAATAGTCGCCTATCTTTTAAATAGGCGGGATATGATAGTCGACAGATGAGAGTGGTATAGTCGATTATTATTAAAAGAACCGAAGGAATAGTCGACAGATACAATAAAGCTGTCGACTGATTTTTGCTTTACACTTAGCGCATAGTCGACTAGGCTGAGCCTTCTGTCGACTATCTTAGCAATCTCACAACATCTTAGTCGACAACAGCACAAATGCTGTCGACTATATTTAAGATTTAAACAGATTTATTTGCAGAGATGTGCCCCAAACATCACATATAAATTTTGGCCCGAAAGCATTCTGTCAATAGATTTTATATTGATTCGATAGATTTGAATCTTGGCCGTATCAAATATATATATAAACAGGAATAAGAAAAGAAATCAGTTACCACACACTTATGTTATAATTAGTCCCAGTTCACTCCTAAAATATTCAAACTTTTCTCTATCAAGAGGTTTTGTAAAGATGTCTGCTACTTGATGATTTGTATCTATGAATTCAAGACTTATGTCTCCTTTTTGAACATGGTCTCTAATGAAGTGATGTTTTACTTCTATATGTTTAGTTCTTGCATGAAACACTGAATTTTTTGTTAAAGCTATAGCACTAGTATTATCACATTTTATTGGGATGTTATGAAGTCTTATGCCATAGTCTTCTACTTGGTATTTCATCCACAATAATTGAGCACAACAATTTCCAGCTGCTACATACTCAGCTTCAGTAGATGATAGAGCTACTGTATTTTGCTTTCTACTTGACCAAGATACCAAACAATTTCCTAAGAATTGACATGAACCACTTGTACTTTTTCTATCTATTTACATCCATCATAATCTGCATCAGTGTATGCTATTAGATCAAAAATATTTGATTTTGCATAAAATAGTTCTAGATTTGCAGTTCCTTTTAGGTATCTCAAGATTCTTTTAACTGCTTTAAATGAGATTCTTTGGGATTGGATTGGAACCTAGCACATAAGCACACACTAAACATAATATCAGGTCTACTGGCTGTTAGATATAATAAAGAGCCAATCATGCTTCTATAAAGCTTGTTGTCCACAGCCTTGCCTAACTCATCTTTATCTAGGCTTTGAGAACTACTCATAGGTGTAGCCATAGTTTTACAATCTTGAACATCAAACCTCTTGAGAAGATCTCTTATGTACTTTTGTTGAGAAATATATATACCTTCTTCTTCTTGTTTTATTTGTAATCCTAGAAAGTACTTAAGTTCACCCATCATACTCATCTCAAATTCTCCTTGCTTAAGATTTGCAAATTGATCACATAGAGATTTATTTGTAGATCCAAAGATGATGTCATCTACATATATTTGAACTAATAAGATGTCCTTATCATGACTTCTTATAAATAAGGTTGTATCTATTTGGCCTCTTTTAAATCCTTTTTCTAAGAGAAATTTACTAAGTCTCTCATACCATGCTCTAGGGGCTTGTTTTAGACCATATAAAACTTTAGATAATTTGAACACATGATCTTCATACTTGGGATTTTCAAAACCAGGGGGTTGTTCTACATAGACTTCTTCATTAATATATCCATTTAAGAAAACACTCTTAACATCCATTTGATATAGCTTGAAATTTTTGTAACAAGCAAATGCTAACAACATTCTTATGGCTTCTAATCTAGCAACAGGGGCATAGGTTTCATCAAAGTCAATACCTTCTTCTTGGCTATAACCTTGAGCCACTAGCCTTGCTTTGTTTCTTGTTACAACTCCATTTTCATCCATCTTATTTCTAAATACCCATTTTGTGCCTATAATAGGATAATCTTTTGGTCTTGGCACTAATTTCCAAACTCCATTTCTTTCAAATTGATTTAATTCTTCTTGCATGGCTATAATCCAATTTTAATCTTCAAGAGCTTCTTTGATATTTTTAGGTTCAACTTGAGATAGGAAGGCAGCAAATTGGCATTCATTTCTAATGGAAGATCTAGTTCTAATGCCTTTGGATGGATCTCCTATGATTTCATTCTTTTTGACATATTTCCTTTCTCTTGGAAATGTTGGTTCTTTTTCAACTTGCTGCTCTTGTTCTTCTTTAAATGGATCATTTTCTTGAGAATTAGATTCATTTTGACTTATTGAAAGCTTTTCAAAATTTTGAGATACATCATTTTCACCATCTTCTCTAGGTTGTGGAACCCCAATGCTTATGTCATCAACTATTACTTGAATTGTTTCTTCTACTACTAAGATTCTTTTGTTGAATACCCTATAACCTTTACTTTGAGATGAATATCCCAAAAATACGCCTTCATCACTTTTAGCATCAAACTTACCTAGTGATTCTTTTCCATTATTAAGAATATAGCAAGTACTACCAAAGACATGGAAATGACTTATGTTAGGCTTTCTTCCTTTAAATAATTCATATGGAGTCTTTTTCAATAATGATCTCATTGAAACTCTATTAAGGATATGGCAGGCAGTATGCACAGCTTCTGCCCAAAAGTATTTAGGAAGATTTTTATCACAAAGCATTGTTCTAGCCATTTCTTATAAGGATCTATTCTTTCTTTCTACTACACCATTTTGTTGGGGAGTCCTAGCACAAGAGAAGTTATGATCTATTCCATTTTCTTCACAAAACAGTTTGAAAGATTCATTTTCAAATTCTCCTCCATGATCACTTCTTATTTTTGAAAGACAAAAGCCTTTTTCTCTTTGAATTCTTTTACTAAATATTTCAAATGACTTAAAGGTTTCATTTTTAGATGCAAGAAAGATTACCCATGTGAATCTAGAATAATCATCTACTATTACTAAAACATATTGCTTACCTCCTAAGCTTAGAGTTCTCATTGGACCAAACAAGTCTAAGTGAAGTAGTGTTAGAGGTCTAGATGTTGATACTTCATTTATTGGTTTGAATGAAATACTGATTTGCTTGCCTTTCATGCAAGTGCCACAAATGTGATCTTTTTCAAATTTAAGCTTAGGCAATCCAATAACAAGATCATGTTTTACTAACTTGTTTATTAGGTTCATACTAGCATGCCCTAACCTACTATGCCACAACCAGGAGTTTTGAGATGAATTTGCAACTAAACAGTTTTCCATTCTTGGTGATTCTAGAAATGTGAGATAGATGCTTCCTATTCTATTTCCTGTTAATTTTATTTCTTTTGTCTTAGAGCATACAACTTTACAAGAATTAGCATCAAAACAAACTTCATATCTTAAATCACACAATTGACTAATACTGATCAGATTATGTTTAAGTCCATCAACAGGAAATACATTTTCTAATGTAATGTTTTCAAAAGAAATAGAGCCCATACCTATGATTTTACCTTGAGAGTTGTCACCATAGAAGACCTTACCTCCTTCCTTGAAAACAATGTTGCTGAGAAGATCTTGGTCTCCTATCATGTGCCTTGAGCACCCACTGTCAAGGAACCACTTGCTCCTTGAATCATTTGAAACCAATGCAGCCTACACAAGAAATTATTCACGTTGTTCCCTTTGGTACCCACATCATCTTGGGTCCATACATGTTAGAAGATACTACATCCTTAGGAACCCAAACTTGTTTGAATTTTTGAGAAAAATTTCGTATAAAGCATTTGTTGACTGAGTGACCATCTTTTCCACAATAGTGACAGTTAATACCTCTTTTTGAAAACGTTGGTTTGAAAAATGATTTTCTTTGAATAAATTTTTGGTTTAATGCTTTAACAAACACTGTTTTACTGGAGCTTGCTTGAAATGGATCAAATCCAATTCCTTGTTTATTTCCAAAATTTCTTTGAGCTCCAAGTATCATCTCTAGTTTATTCTTACCTTCAACTAATTTTTCTAAAGATTCCTTCATGTCTTTGTTTTCTTTCAAGAGATTTTCCTTTTCAGTACATAGACTGTCTCTTTCATTTTCCAACATTCCTATTTTGATTTTCAGATCATTTACCTTATATTCTAAGGAATTTAATTCTCTTTTTAAAACACTGTTTTTCTCATTCATATGCTCACATTCACCTAGCAAATCATTGAATGCATCATGAAGTTCTTCAAAAGTAAATTCAGAAATTGAATTAAGGTGCTGAGAGTTTACCTCGTCTTCAGTATTGGCCATAAAACAAATGTAAGCAATTTCTTCATCTTGTGATTCATCACTTGATGAGAGCTCTTCTTCACCCCATGCAGCTAGAGCCTTCTTCTTCATTTTTCTTTCCTTGCGATCCATCTTTTTCAGATGAGGGCAGTCACTTCTAATGTGACCTAGCTTCTTACATTCAAAGCATCGAAGCTCATTAGTTGGATTAGACTCTTTTTGATCTTTTTCTTTCCGAAATGTTCTCCTTTGATTAAACCTACCTTTCTTCATAAATTTCCTAAATTTCCTAGCTAATAGTGCAAAATCATCATCTTCACTTTGAGAGTTTTTATCTTCATCCTCAATTTTAAATGCTACATTTTTGCTTTTCTTGGAATCATCAACTTCATTTCTTTTCATCATTATTTCATGTGTCATTAAAGAACCTAGCAAGTTATCAAATGGAAGTGTATCTAAGTCTTTTGCTTCTGTTATGGCAGTGACTTTAGATTCCCATGATCTAGGTAAACTTCTTAAAATTTTTCTAACTCTTTCTCCATTTGTAAATGTCTTACCTAAGGCCTCTAAAGTAGTAACAATGTCATTGAATCTAGTGTACATATTTTTTATGGATTCGTCATCTTTCATAGAAAATAATTCATAATCATGAACAAGAAGATTGATTTTCGTTTCTTTTACCTGATTTGTTCCTTGATGTGTTACCTTTAATTTGTCCCAAATTTCCTTAGCTGTTTTGCACGTTGATACTCTGTTGAATTCCTTTGAGCTCAGTGCACAGATAAAAGTATTCATGGCTTTAGCATTTATCTCCATATCTCTTCTTTCTTCTGGTGTCCAGGTCTCAATATTCTCCATGTCAGCTAACTTGATGTTCTTATAAACCGCTTGCATTAAGCTTGAGTCCTGCATCAAATAAATCTGCATTCTTGTCTTCCAGTAATTATAGTTAGTTCCATCAAAGAATGGGGGACGAGTGGTGCTTAGACCCTCGGATTGGGATGATGATGCAAAATGAGCCATATGATAAGATCTTTTTCCCTAGGTTGTTAAACCGATAAAAAACAAGGGAACTTGGCTCTGAAACCAATTGATAGAATTGAACTTATATGACACACACCAAGAGGGGGGGTGAATTGGTATAATTAAAAAAATTCTTTTGAGAAGCAAAGATACTTTCAAATGGTGAAAAGTAAATATGGAATTTTATCAATGAACATTCTAAGTCAGTAGAAACAGAAATGCAAAGGAAGCAAGAAAAAATATGGAAAGAAGTGAAGACACGTATTTATAGTGGTTCAGCTTTCCAAGCTTAGTCCACTACCTTAGCTATCAACTAAGGATTTTAAAACCAATCTTTACTCTCAAACCCCCTACTCAATACGAGCAGGTCCTCTAGTCCTTGACTAGGGAATTTACAACCTCCCAACTTAATGGGCCCTCTAGCTACCGCTAGGAAAAATACAGAGAATGAAATAGAGATTCTAAGAGTATAACTCTTAGTTACAAGCTCTCTCTTTAAATGTAAGATCGAGGCTTAAAAGTAATATAACAGTAAAATATCAAAGCCTCTTAAATGAAAATACAGAGAGAAAAGTTAAAGCTCGATGTAACAGTGAAGGCACGATCGTTCAAGATATTCAATATTTTTCAGCAGCCTTCAATGCGTCTTCAACCACCTATTTATAGTTGATGGTGAGTAAGTTGAATTTTGGACCGTTGTGGGTGGTTGGGCGAGCATTTAATGCGCCAAAAACTAGCTGTTATAAGTTTCTGTGAAACACATAGTCGACAGAGAAAATAGGTTAGTCGACTATTTTATCAAATAAAACTAAACATAGTCGATAGACAGAAAGTCATAGTCGACTATCTTATAACACAAAAATCCCATAGTCGACAAATCCTTTTACATAGTCGACTATTGTAAAAATGTGAAGAAATTTTTGAATTCTAAGAACAAAAATAGTCGACAGATGAAAAGCCATAGTCGACTATTCTTACTTGATAGTCGACAGATTAAGAAATAGTCGACAGATGCCTCACATAGTCGACAGATCCAACCAGCATAGTCGACTATCCTTATACATAGTCGACTATCCTTAACAGCATAGTTGACTATTCTAAGGCATAGTCAACAGAATGAAATACATAGTCGACTATCCTTTTGAAAATATAGAAAACTTTAACATATCCTCATTTTGATCTTTTTGAAGGCAAGTTGAGATTATCAAAAGTTTATTTTGAAAACAAATCACTCTCAAAACTTAAACTTATAGCCATTTATCATTCATATAGATTTTCATATCTCGCTTCCAAACATATATACATAAAAATTCATTTTCTCATTCATATAATCCTCATAGTATAAATTAATTTTCATATAGTCATTTATCAAAACCATTTCATTACAAGAGTGAAAATATCATACTTCTCATGTGCTCTTACTTCTACCTTAATGAAGTATTCTCTAAAGCACTTGATACTTGTTAGTGTAAAGACTGAGGACCATCACCTTGGTAGAGCACCCCACACTAAGACCTTATTGAGCCACCAAAAGTGCCAAGCCACAAGGTTGCATTGAAGGTGTTAAACCAAGCTAAGGTGTTGGATTTGTTTTGAGATTGCTGCACACAATCTTCATGTTTCAATTTTTCAATTTTGAGTATTTGTTTTGAGATTACTGAAAATGCATTTTTTTTTTATTTGTAGCATTTTTCGTGTTTTGAAAATTTTCAGCGTGTTTGTGATGATTTTGATTTTTCTTTACAAATTTTTTTCTTGTTTTCAAAAATGCGTTTTTGAAAATATGAAAGTAAACACATTTTCACTATTTTGAAAAACTAAAAATTGAAAACAATAAAGAAAACAAGACCTAAGTCATTCCTTTACCAAACAGTTCTCTTTCGGAGACAAGTGGCAAGGGGACCACCTAAGTCGAACACTCCTAATCCAAGGTCAAGCAATGTGGCAACCACCTCAAATCAACATGGAAATTAGTGGGGCACCCTAGATGAGTGAAGTTGGGGACCACCTCAAATTAATATAGAAATTTGGCGACCACCCTAAATAAGCAAGGGAACCACCCTTATCTATCCCTTTAGGGAACATTTGGGCATTTTAGGGATGATAACCAACTTACCTAAGCTAACCCCAACCTGAGCACTAAAAGGCTCATTGATTAATCCTAATCCTTCACCTCAGTCGAGGCAACAAAGATTGGAATCTAAGGGTTAACTATGAGTTCCTAGATAGCTTACCTTTACTAAGTTTCACGATAGGAAAAACTAAAAGAATACTCCAAAACCCCCCATTAAACCAAATACCAAGAAGGAAAAGATCGAAGACAAGCCAACTACTCCAAATCCCTTACCTTAGTCAAACATCAAGCTTGGGAGGACTAGAGAACTATCTAAGAGCTATCAATCTAAAGAAGCAAATGTGCTAATACCAGCCACAGTTCAGAGAATAGTAGACTTGGAAAAAATTGTAATTCCCTGATTGATTTTTAGTGCATTGATGTGCTAATATTTTCTATATCATTCTTATTTAATTTTATACTTAATTCTCATGTTTTTATATATTTTTATATTAATTTTAGGTAATTTATTATGTTGACAAGATTTGAAAGAAAAGTGAAAAAGAAGAGCAGAAGTCGTGAATTTCCACTGCTCAACGATCCGATTAAAAATAAAAACTAAACTAATTGGAATTTTAAAAAATTTTGGAAAAAATATATATGAAATATTTATATGTGTACTTTTCTACACTTTAAACGATGCATAAATTTGATTTTTTTACAAAAAGTTATAACTGTTGGAGTGACAGAAGGTCAAAACTGTAAAAAAAACCAGCATTACCTACGCATTTTTCATTCCATTTTCTCCAAGTTGGGCTGATTTGTAGATGACTTAAAGGGGATTTTTAAGGGTTATTAGAGTTGCCTATCTCATAAAGAATTAGACCCAAATTGACCAAAGAAGCCTAGCCTAAAAGTCTAATAAAATTAAGCCCATATATTACAAAAATCCTTAAATTGTAATTCTTGATATTTTGAGGGATTATTTTGTATTTTTCTTTGAGTGTGGGACTTAAAAGTTTGAGTGGGCATGGGTGGCATGAAACATGGAGAGGAAAACATGGAGGAGGAAATTATGGAGATAAGGTATGGTTTGAGTCATGTTTTTAAGGAGGAAATTAAAAAAAAAAAAAAAAGAAGAAGAAAGTAATGAGTATAAAAAGAGAAAGAAGGCTGGAAAATTGGGAGAGTTGGAGGTGAAAGAGTTTGAAGGATTGGAGAATTGGAGCATTCCTGGTGGAGGATTTCTTGTATTTTCTTCAAAGATTGGTGACAACATTTTTGGAGAAGGAAATTCTACACATCAAAAAAGTTTTTATTTTTTTCTTCCATTTCCTTTAAATTCTGTATTTATGTTCATTTGTTTTGTTATGGATTTTATCATTTGTAATATAAACTAAATTCTATAACTAGGGTGTTTTGATGTAACTTAAAAATGATAATTTGATTTTTCATGGATTAATTTTCTTTAGTCATGCAAGTGTTTATTATTATGCTTAATGCTATCAAATACTTGACTAATTTTTCATTAATATCTTATATAGATTTAGATTGGAAGGAAAAATCTATAACTTGATTTAGATAATAAACACCACAAGAATATAATTAGAACAGAAGTAAAAATTTGACTTGTGTGATTAATTATCATTACATGAATAATTAAATTTGGATTGTCAACCATTTAAATTAAATTAGATTATTTATGTGAAATTGAAATACCCTAGTGCTCTCCAAAACTTGAAGCTCTTCATATTTATTTTCTGTGTTATTATTTCATTTTGTTTTCTTAGATTAATTAATTCATCATTTAATCAATTATTTAAATAACATTTGAATTAATATAATTTTGGTAATTATCAACTGATCCTTGTGGGAATGATATTTTTACTCACTACTTTATTACTTGTGCAATCCGTATACTTGCAAAAAATTGCTATCATGCATTATTCTCAAAAAAATAAGCAAAAAATATATTTGATTCTTAGTAATTCTTCATAAATTTTTTAATGTACCTTATATATAAATAAGACAACCAAATTAGAGAAAAATAACAAACATGTAAAGACCAAACCTATTTAAAGTATCCCCTAGAAAAATAAACCCATTAAAGAAATTCAATCACACAACCGAACCACAGGGTCTTGGAAGCGCTTCTTGTATTTTTTGCTCTACTCGAAGTTGAACCCTTTTTGTGATAGCTAAATTAGTGATGTTGTAATCTTGGAAAATCCCTCCATGAACATTCAATAGTATCTTGCCAAATCGAGAAAATATAGACCTTGGTTAGTGTATTTGATTATTTCTAGTTCTTTACTGCCTTAATTTGCCCGGGTTCATTGCCACTCCTTCTGCGAATACTACATGCTCCAAGAATGCCATTTGCATGGTCTAAAATTCGCACTTTGATAATTTTGCATACAACTCATGTTTTTTGAGATTTTGCAACATTTCCCTCAAATGTTTCTCATGTTCCTCACTAGTCAAATAAACAAGTATATAATTGTTGAATACAATGACAAACTTGCCTAGCTAGGGTTAAAATATCCTATTCACGAGTTCCATAAAATGCAGCAGGTGCATTAGTCACTTTGACCAACATTTGGCTTAATCTATGACTAATAGTACCTAGATCTCATAGCAATCTTAAAGAACACTTTGGCTCCTTGGATTTGATCAAATAATCCTCGATCCTCAAAAGTGGGTACTTGTTCTTTATCATGACTTAGCTATCGATAATTAGTGCACATCCTTAGACTTCCATCATTTTTCATCATAAACAATACTCTATGCCCCATGGTGATGTGCTAGGTTGAATGAAACTAGTGTATCTCAAGTTTTGTAGTTGCTCATTCAATACCCGTAGTTCCACAAAGGCAATCTTGTAAAGAAGTATGGATATGGGGTTCGTTCCTAACACTAATTTGATGGCGAATTCAATCTCTATTGCTATTAGGAGTCTCAGTATATCTTTTGGAAATACATCAACATTGGCATATGCACGAACTATTCACACTTCTTAAGGTTTTGGAGTTACATATCCTACTACTTGAATGTGGACTAGGTAGTCCTATGTTGCCTTTTTTAGTGATTGAGTTGATATCAACATTGTGATCATTTTCCCTTCCCTCGTACTACCTTAACCTTGAAACTTAATTGATGTTGTGTAACTATCTTGGTTCTACAATCCACCATAGCATCATATTTGAACAGAAAGTCCATCCTAATTGTTGTTGCCAGATTATACCAATTAAAACTTATTTGTTTCGAGAAAACTCAACAAACAATTAGCAGGGTGACAGTGAAAAAAACTGAGTCTATCTGGTAGGCACCAACAACAAGTAAGAATGAGAAAGTAAGGAAACTCTTAGTAAAGTCACCTGAAGAAGCACCCAAAAGGGTCTGCAAAAAACTGGCTCTAAAAAGAGGAAAAAACCTTTGGGTGAGAAAGACTCTGGGGAGCTGGATGGTATCTATGGTGGAAGAAGACTTGAAAAGGTAAAAGAGGTATTTTGATAGGCTTTTAGTTGGCTGGGTTTGGTCTTTTGAATGGGTCTTCAGATATGCAGGACAAAAGGCAATCAGGAGGCACACAAGGATTTCTCCAACGTAGGCCCTCTGATGCTTTAGCCAGATATAGTATAGTGATGAAGATATGCTTATGATGTGTAGATATGGTATGCATATGATATGCCTAAAGAGTTAGGAGTCTTCTAATGAGTTGTGCTAAAGAGTCTTCAGCGTAGTCGAAGGGTATATTTGAAGAGTTGGAGAGAGGTTTCTAGTTCCATGAGAAGGATCCAAGTTTGGACTTAGGACCTTGAAAGATGAGGGGTCAAGGGGTATTTATACCCCTGAGGGACTGAGACATGTGGCACACATGCACAAGGGCACATGGTGTGACTCTTTGGGTGTGAGTGTCCCAACTGTCCCTGAGTTAGGCTTCGAGAGGACCTCGGTGAGAACCTCCTTCCCCAGAGGTGCTTTGGAGGAAAAATGATCGAATGAGGTCAAGCCATGTTCTGTTGAGGAACATGCGTTAAAATCTTCGAAGGCTTGTGGGTTAACCCTTTGGGGAGGCTGGTCCTCGAAGGGGTCATTAGATGGATAGGCTTGGTCTTTGGGTGCTTGAGCCCTGAAAACCTTTCTGGGAGAAAGACTTTCCCAGGGAGTTGTAGTCTTCTCTAGGAAAAGCTTCCCGGATGCTTTTCGAAGGTAGCCCTCCATAAGGTATGTTACAATAATTGCTTTCCACTCTTGCCTTTGGATAAAGGGTAAAGGGAAGAATATATAGAATTGCATGGGAGTTACCTTAGAAAAGGCAAAACTTGCTCTAAGTGTGCATTTTGGTTCTTATGGAAGAGCCATAGCGAGGGCAAGTTAGGTAAGAAAACATTGTGCATGCATACTAGCTCCCCAACTGAGTGTAAACACGTGTTGTCGCCATGTCAACACTTAATGATTTTGAGTACACCTTCCACAAACCTGTACATCATGTTGGGTAAAGACAAGGATAATGTTAGGCGTTGTACCTTATGCTTGAGGGTAGATTAATGCGCATGGCGCATAACCATCTTGCATGGCTTGAACTCATTTTCCTTCTAACCAAAAGTGGTGAAGACTTTCTCGTAATTTCTCTTGTGTCTCAACTCGCAGAATGATGGAAATCTTGTGGTTGTGCTAGAATTATCAAAAACTAGGGTAAGAGCCTTTACCTAGGTCCTTTATTAGGTCTTGATCTTAAGTGTGATCATCACGTAGAATCAGGGTGAGTCACCTTCCACCAGGCTACCCCATTTGGATTGTGAATGAAAAAGGTTGTATGTGCCTTTTATCCCTCCTGAGTAGTTTCTAACCATCTACGGGATGGCTACATAAGTAATGAATTTTCCAAATTTAGATCTCTTCATACATAAGGAGGTATGGATATAGGGTTCGTTCTTAGCACCAATTTGATGGTGAATTCAATTTATCTTGCTGTTAGGAGTCTTAGTAGATCTTTTTGAAATACATCAACATCAACATATACGTGAACTATTCAGACTTCATAAGGTTTTAGAGTTATGTTTCCTACTACTTGAATGTGAACTAGGTAGTTGTATGTTGTCTTTTTTAGCGATCAAGTTGCTATCAACACTATGATCATTTTCCCTTCCCTCGTACTACCTTAACCTTAAAACTTAATTGATGTTGTGTAACTATCTTGGTTCTAAAATCCACCATAGCATTGTATTTGAACATAAAGTCCATCTCGACTATTGTTGTTAGATTATAACAATTAAAACTTATTTGTTTCTAGAAAACTCAGCAAATAGTCTATAGGGTGATGACGAAGAAAGTTGAGCTTGTCTGGTAGGCACCAACAACAAGCAAGCAAGAGAGAGCAAGAAAGAGAAAGGAAGTTCATAATAGAGTCACCTGAGGGAGGACTCGAAAGGGTCTACGAAAGACTGGCTATAAAAGGAGGAAAAGACCTTTGGGTGAGAGACTCTAGGGAGCTAGATGGGCTTTTAGCTGGTTGGATTTAGCCTTTCGAAGGTTTTGTTGCCTTATTATAACAATGATTTTACTTGACTGAAAAACGTTATCGTCAAGCCACCTGAATCTGCAAGAAAGAAAACAATTAGAGAGCACGGGGAGGTCCCCTGTAAACACTCCGATACTTAAGTCAGATGCTGAAGATAATAAAAACTGTATTGAAACCAATGTACCTTTTTCAAGAATGAGTGCATGTTTATTTATAGAGGGATATGGAATAATCTTGATTAATCTAAGATTATGATTCTAATGCTTATCTTGACTTTTCCTAATCTTGTTAGAATTAGGGTTGTTACATTTAATGACCTATCAGAAGGGCCTAGAATTATTGAGAATTATTTAGTTAATTTTTGGCTTAAGAGAATTTGCCAATTAAATATTTAATGTGGCAATTTAAAATTTTTAATTGAGAGTATAGCATTTAAATGGCATTTAATTATGTGAAAATTAAGTACAAGAGCATGAAGGTAACTTTAGAGTTTTAAATAATAATTTTTTATTATTAGGAATTATTTAATTAGAGATATTATGTAATTGAGAGAATCCATACGTGAAAAGGTTTAGATTTGAAGTCTCTAATTTAATTAAGAATAAGGACTTCAAATTATAAAAGGAGAAGGAGATGGGCTTCAAAAGCTATTTCTTTATCTATATAAAGGCACATAAGCCATAGTGTTCTTTACGTCGCGTGAGGAGCAGAGAGCCAAGAAGTCTGTGAGTAGCAGAAGTTGCTTTGTATAGGTGATTTCTGGTTGAGATCATGTGAGTCGATCAAGATTTATTGAGGCAAGTATCTTCCTTGTAATCTCTTCCATTATAGGTTCATATTAGTTTTGTCTTCAAATTATTTCAGTTCTTCATTATAGTTTTCATATTTATATTAGTAAGCAGAGACGTATATATATATGTGTGTGTGTGTGTGTGTGTGCATATAACAGTGACGTTATGAGCAAGTTCTATTACTCCTTCTCCATTTTAGATTGTGAGTTCTATTACTCATTTATTTTGGATTGCAAGTTCTATTACTTCTTCTCCATTTTGGATTGCCAGTTCTATTATTCCTTCTCCATTTTGGATTGCAAGTACTATTACTCATTCTCCATTTTGGATTACAAGTTCTATTACTCCTTCTCCATTTTGGATTGTGAGTTCTATTACTCATTCTCTATTTTGGATTGTGAGTTCTATTACTCATTCTCCTATTTGGAGTGCAAGTCCTATTATTTCTTCTTTCTTTTGAGTTGCAAGTTCTTTCCTCCTTTTATTTCTTTTAGAGGCAAGCTCTCATATATGCATGATCTTTATAGCAGTTCAATCAAATATTATCTTTGAATCATCCTTAAAGTTGTTTCATATCGATTGAGATTTATTTTTCCAAGATTTTATTCGGAATGGTGTAAAATCATTAAGTTTTGTTACAGATTTCAGTCTCTGTTAGCGTTTATGTTCGTCAAATTTAATTGCAGATATCAAAATGGGTCTTCCCATATTCGGATGAGTTCCAAGTTCTGTGCGTGTGATATCTAGATAGTTCTTTGTACATCTGGATAGCTCACATCCGGATGCCCTTCTCTTATATCCGGATAGGCCTAGTATATCCGAATGCCTTGTTTTATATCCTGATATCCCTCTCAAGTTTTGGAATTTCATATCCGGATGTCCTAGTTCATATCTGAATACATCCCAGCATATCCGAATAGCTTCTGATTTGAGCACCAGTGTATCTGGATGAGCCTTTTTCATATGCGGATGGCTATTCCAGAAATCCAAGTGAACTTCCAATGATGTTTTAATCAAGTTTTTCTTTAAATTAAATTATTCAATACTTTTAAATACTGAATTCTCATGTCAAGTATGATAAATCTAACATGCCTATACCATAATACAAAATTTATAGAATCTTTGTATTCTAATATATTAAAGATCAGACGACATGTTTAGTATTTATTATAACATGATCAGCATTATTATGTGGCATTGTGTGCATACATTCTGGTAATGAACATGGAGTATGACTTTATATGGAGCACTTCATATAATGTGTTAGCATGTATGTGAGCATTGTATTATAGTATACGCGTCAGGCGGCTAATCCGCAAAGATCCCACAGTTTCAGTTATACCTCAGATATGAGTTGTTCGCCTGGTGACGACCAGAGGGCTAGGGGCTTATTGCCCACAGTATGTGCTTATAGTTTTAATGTATGCAGGATTCAGATTAGACATGTATGTTTTTACAGTAACGTGGGCCTATGTGCAAAAGTTGCATACCTGCATTTAATTTACAGTTTATGTGCATTACATTTTTGTGAATGCAAACAGATAGTGATTATACTCCGTACAAGTTTAGTAAGTAATTTATCAGTATTGATATTCTTCGATTCAGCTTCAATTATTCTTTCCATCTTATTACTTATTGAGTTTTGTAGCTCACCTTATACTCTTTACCATTCCAGGTCCTAGCAGGAGAGTACCAAATGTGGGGCCTAGCAGTAGTGGTTAGTAGTGTGTGTACGTGGAGCCGCTCAAGAATAAAAGATGTCTGGGAGTTTTGTTAGTTTATAGTGTCTTGTCAGTTTAGGATTATTTTATTTTACATTACAGATAACGTTTACTCTAATTTTTTCTAATCCGTCTGGGATTAGGATTCTGATATTTTGGAACCCATTAGGATTAGGATTTTTGAAGCTATTTAGGATTAAGATTCTTATGAATGATATTTATCCTAATATTTTGAAATCATTTTAGAATTAGAATTCTTCATGAATAATTTTTAATCTTCCTAGAGAAATTTTTAGATGTCAAAATTATCTAGTTTGCACATTTGTGTGGGACCCCCCACGTATGAAAAATTTACACCTTTTAACCCAAAAAGATATTTTGGGCTTTTAATGGGTCGTTTTTTGGGTATTTCATTGTAAGTTTTGTCATAATCAAAAAGTGAGAGATTGATATTTTTCCTTTGTTATGGTTTTGATGATGAAAAACAATGGTTTTATATATATATATATATATATATATCCTAAACCGAGTTAAAAACATGTTTTTGTCTTCGATGGTCCAAAATGAAAATCAATTTAAAACTCTTTGGTAAAACGCAATCAATGCATCTCAAACTTATTTTGATAGAGATTGAGAAAAACAAAGTATTTTGTCTCAATTAAATCTCCAAAAATGGTTTTTGAATCGGTTTTTGAGTGCTTGAGAAAATGGGAGCAAAATGTTTTAAAATAAAAAGGGAGGTTATCAATTGATTTTAAAGAACTATCAATCGCCCTTGCTCTTGCTGTCGACTAGCCGTCAAAGGCTGTTGACTAGTTAAAATCATAGTTCTTGGTTGTTTGTTGTCGACAATCACTACATCATAAACTATTGACTGTTTTTTCAAAATGTCAATTGTTTCATATATGCAGTCGGCCGGTTCTTAAAAGCTATCAACTATTTTTGTCTTTAATAGCTCATTTTGCAGATCCAACGTCTATAAATGACTAGTTTCTTTCGAAGCTCTTGTGATGCCTATAAATACAGCTCATGGATGCTCTTGAGAAGACTAATGGATGAGAATGAGTTGAGTTGACCTTACAAAAAGATATCCATCTTCTCACAAGAGTTTCTTGCTAAAGGGCCTACTTGGGATCAAGTAAAAGGTTTAGTAGATTGTTTAAAATCCTTAATGGGAAGTTGATGGAGTGGATTAAATTGGCTTTATCCAAACCATTATAAATCTCTTGTGTCCCTCTTTCATTTACTTTGATTGTATTTTTGTTTACATTTCACTATTTTCACTTTATCATTCAAAACCTCCTAAAAAGCTCTTATTTTCTAAATCACCCAATTCACCCCCCTATCTTGGGTTATGGTGCCATATACCAAACCAAACCCAACACCTTTGCTTATGACACAATAGAAATGATCTTCAGATCTACAAGATAGAAGGCAATCAAGAGGTACACGAGGATTTCTCCTGTGTGGGCCTTCTAATGCTTAAGCCAAATATAGTCATGGTGTTGATTATATGCTTGTGATGTGTAGATATGGTATGCAGATGATATGCCTGCAGAGTTGGGAGTCTTTGGATGAGTTATGCTAAAGAGTCTTCAGCACAGCCGAAAGGTATATTTGAAGAGTCGAAGAAAGGTTAGGACTTAGGACCTTTAAAGATGAGGGGTCAATGGGTATTTATACCCCTTGAGGGACTGGGACATGTAGACATGCATAAGGGCACGTGTCACGATCTTTTGGGTGTAAGTGTCCATTTGTCCCTGAGTTAGGCTTCGAGATGACCTAGGTGAGAAACCCCCATTTCCTGAGTTAGGCTTTAGAGGAAAAAGGCTTGAATAAGGCCAAGCCATGTTCTGTAGAGGAACATGCGTTAAAGAGTGGGAGACTTGTCTCCCGAACGTGGTTTGGAGGCTTGTGGGCCAACCCTTTGGGAAGGTTGGTCCCTGAAGGGGTTATCAGATGGGTTGGCCTAGTCATTTGGTGCCTGAGCCCTAAAGACCCTTTTGGGAGATGGACTTTCTCAGGGAGTTATAGTCTTCTCTAAGGGAAGCTTCCCAAAGGCTTTTTAAAGGTAGCTCTCTGGAGGGTATGTTACAATAATGGCTTCTCACTCCTGCCTTTGGCTAAAGGGTAAAGGGAAGAGTACATAGAATTGTAGGAGAGTTACCCCAAAGAAGGAAAAACTTGCTCCAAGTGTGTATTTTGGTTCTTGTGGAAAAGCTATGGTGAGGGCGAGTCAGTAGGAAAACATTGTGTATGCATATTGGTTCCCTAACATAGTGCAAACACGTGTTGTCACCATGTCGATGCTTGATGATTTTGAGTACATCTTCCACAAACCTGTACATCATATAGGGTAAAGACAAGGATAACGTTAGGTGTTGTACCTTATGCTTGAGGGTAGATTATTGTGCATGATGCATAACCATCTTGCATGTCTTGAACTCATTTTCCCTCTAACCAGAAGTTGGTGAGGACTTTTGGATAATTTGCTCTTGTGTCTCTACTCGAAGAATGATGGAAATCTTGTGGTTGTGCAATAATTATTAAAAACTAGGGTGAGAGCTTGTACCTACTTCCTTTACTAGGTCTTGATCTCAAGTGGGATCATCACATAGAATCAGGGTGAGTCACCATACACCAGGCTACCCCATTTAGATTATGAATGAAAAGGTCATATGTGCCTTTTAGCCATCCTAGGCCGTTTTCGACCATTTACGGGATGGCTCCATAAGTAATGAGTTTGCCAAATTTAGCTATCTTTGTACGTACATGTGCCGAAATATTATTGTTGAGCCAAATTGCTCCAATGAACCTATTGTGTATTTTGATGTTTAACAAAACATCATTTTAGTAAAACTATTTTTGGTATATTTAAATCTCCTAATGGATTTTTTATATGTTTTATGGTGGAAAACATATTTTAAATAATATAGTATTTTGTGTATCAAAATGAACCAAGAATTGCTATTTGTTCTAAATGGAATATTAATGCATTATAAGGGGACTCATAAGAAAATATTTTTATTTTGAAAAACTATTTCCCGTTATTTTGATAACTTATATTCATTGTTGTTAAAATAATTTTTAATAAATTTTTCAAGAAATAGAAGGTATGTATTTTTTGGGTGGTAAAATCATCAAATCCCAAATTTGTTCTAAAATAAAAATTCTACTTATTGATTTGGATTTTGATTTTTTAGATATTATTATTGAATTCAAATGGGGGATACTTTCTTATTTATATTTATGTATTAAAGTAAATGAAATATAAAATATAAATTAAAGAAATATAAATATGTTATTATGTATACATGTTATGAATTCTATCATCAAAACAAATCTAATTTTTCTGAAAAACTGAACTGAGAGTAAACTCTTGGTGATGGACAGTCGACTGTGTGTTATGTGGAGTCGAGGTAACCGAGAGCAAGTGAGAGTCGACTTTCGTATTTGAGAGTCGACTGTCGGTTAGAACAGTCGACTGCCAGACTCCAATAATCAAATTTTTTCTAGCCGTTGCAGGTCATTTGGGAGCTCCATTATAAATATCAAGAAGGGATTTTTGGAGAAGGCTAATGCTCTATCAAGTCCTACATCTTTAAAGCACACCCAAGCTCTCAAGTATCCATTTCAAGCAATCCAAAGCTCAAGTTTAAAGTAAAATCCATTAGAGCCCAAGGCAAAGAAGAAGAAGTTTTTTGGCTTATTGGTAACTTTTGTATTATTCATATTTACCTTGTAATATCATTGTACTTATATCCGTATTAGTCCAAGGTTGTTTGGACATAGGATTTATTGTTATTAATTGTGGATTATGAGTGGCCTCCTAGAGCCCAAGTAATCTAGGTGTTTTGTTGTAATAGTTTTCGGGGGTGAGCTAAGGGGAAAACCTCAGTGTTGTGTAAAAGTTTCCTAGGTGAACTTGTTGGAAAACCTAGGTGTGGTCATGGTGGAATCTCAAGTGTCGGGTTGACCTTGAGAGAGTGGAGTAGGTGTTGGAAACACCGAACCACTATATATTTTTGTGTTGATTATTGTTGTTTGTGTATTTATATTGCTATCACTCTTAAACAATATATATATATATATATTTATAACAAGTATTTTCTTTGTATAAGAAAAGCTCAAGAGTTTTTAAAACAGAAGAATTTAGTTGAATAAGTTTTTAATCACTCAATTCACCCTCCTCTTGAGTGGCCATTGTGTGTCAGGGGACCAACAATTATATCAAGAGAGGGGTATTTCATGGCAAAGAGGCACACACAAGGTTGATATAGGATGAGCGGGAGTGAAACTAGACCAACAAAGGAGGACAATGCCAAGTGGTTCCCCAGTGCAACTCGAGTCTAGTCCTTAGTCTATTTTCCATGTAATGCCATTTCATTGTAAGACAGGGCAAACAAGCATAGCATATATATAGAGTGGATAGTAAGTATAGGTTAGTAGCATGCATCTAGCACATAAATGCCACCGTCCACTATGATCTTTGTACATGTATTTTTATTTACGTGGTTCAACCCATTAAGCTTACATCTATAGGGGTGAAGCGAGGGGTAATATATGTACACACTTTTGTTGACGTAATTCGACATATGTCACCTACTTCCGTGGTAGGGTGATTTGTATATAGGTATTTTGTTGATGGAGTTTAATGTACGTTGCCTATATTCGCAAGCATACATAAACACATGCATACACCCTTATTTACTGTCTTTCATTTGTACAAGCACATTTCAATTATGTGGTTTGGTACACTCACCTACGTCTGCGGTTTACAATGGGGTGTATAGGTTTATACATTTAAGAAAGGTGGCACAAAGCCAACAAAAGTGAAATACATGAGGATTACATCAAAGATATGAGATACATCTTCAAGTGCCTTTTGTCTGTCATGCCCTTACTTACTAGCAATCATCATTCTTACCACCACCGGCTATGGGCCCTTCTGAATGAGCGAGGATGAACTAATCAAGCTTACCTTAACAGACCAAGTGTTTAAGTTGATCTTGTAGGGTGTGACATTCCTCGGTTGAATGGTCTGAGCATTGATGAAATTTGCAAGAAGAATTTAAGTTCTTTCCTCAAGGTTTCGTGGAAGGAGGAGGAAAGTGAATTAACCCCGTGGGTCCTATAGTAGTGAGAATAGTAGTGAGAATAGTAGTGAGAGACTTCAAGAATGGCATGTAGGTCTCACACTTAGCCTTGGCAACCTTTCTAGCCTTTGGAATTTGAACTCTAGATGAGCTTGGGGTATATCAATTGCCTATTCCCTCACTTGAGGTGCTAAGGCTGTCGAGTATTTCCACTTTCACTACAAATTTATTGGCACACAACAAAAGATTAGCCAATGATATGGGCTGGTCAAGGGCCAAGGATTCCTTTAACAGGGCACAAGTTGTCCCTTATGGGAGTGCCATGGTAGTTAGGTCAGTTGGTGTATCTTGGACTCCCAAAATAATGTTTCTGAAGCAGTTTATATATCGACTTAGTGTTTCCTTCGGCTTTTGGTGAATGCTGAGTAGATGGATAAGGCTTTTCTTTCTTGAGGCGCTTGTAGTGACTGCTACAAGAAACTCTTGCCATAGTTGACCATATAAAAAGATGGACCCTTCGAGAAGATTGCAGAACCAATTATGAACATGGTATGTCAAGATCAAAAGAAATACGCAGCAGAGTGTAGCATTGTCTCATTCATGCAAGAATGCGAGGGACTTGAACCGCTACATGTGTTGAATGAGATTTCCCTTTCCAAAATAAGTGGGCAACTACGTGTTAGCTGCTAGAGGATCTGATTGGGAATTCTTGATCAATAGAAGGATCAAAAGAGAAATAGAAAGATAAAAAATGTTTAGGGAGAAAATAAGATAGAATAGGGATAGAAAGAGAAAAAGAAGGAGAGAATAATCCGAATTTTTAGAGATTTCTCATATCCTCTGTGGGTTGTAATAACCTCTTATTCATAGCTGATTCTAACCACTCTTGTGTGGGTAACCTCTTACATGTGCTGGGAATGTACAAACTACTCAATGCAGCAACAAACTAAATACAACCCTTCACTGCATACTTTCTAATATACTACTTTTCCCCTATAGTATCTTCAAATTACAATATTTCCCTCTTACCTTGCTAGTACATGATAATTACCCCCCTCTTCAAAATTTTCTTATCCTCAAGAAATGTTGAGGAGGTTAGCCATTTGTGGGAATTACTTGAGAATATCCGGAAGATACTCCCAAGTGTTATTGTCTGGATAGAGGTTAGACCACTGTATGAGAACTTGAGTAATAGAAGCCCCTCACCTGTAGATGACCCTTTTGTCCACTATAGTTGTAGGCTTCTTAATACTGTCAATTGTGTTGGAAATGAAGGGCAAGGTTAAGCTCACTAGTTGTGCTCCTACTGACTCCTTGATGAGTGATACATGGAACACTAGATGTTGGAGTCCTTCAGTAGCTATAGCTGGTAAGCCACATTACCCACTTTGGCTATAATTGGAAATGGACCATAAAACTTTGGGTTTAGCTTAGAGTTAGGTTTTAGGAGTAGGGCTTTTAGATTACCTGGTTTGAGCTTCAAATACACCATTTTCCCTACCTAAAATTATCTTTCACTCCTCCTTTTATTTGCAAAAAGTTTCATACAATTCTTGGAGGTAGCTAACTCAACTTTTAGTACCCTCAAGCCTGTTGCCTTTGTTGTAGATAGGTATCTAAGGCTTCCATTATAGAGGAGTTTTCCAGAGCTGGTAACAAAGGTAGCTTGCAACCATAAAGAGCTTCAAAGACAGACATCTTTATGGAGTTGTGATGGTTGGGGTTGTACCACCATTGAGCCATGATAAGCCATTTATGCCAAGTCTTTAGTTGTAGAAAACAAGTGCAACATAAGTAAGTTTTCAAGCACTGGTTTACCCTCTCTGTTTGGCCATCCAATTCTGGGTGGTAAGTAGTGGACATGTTGAGTTTGACCCACAATAATCTCATAAGTTCTTTCCACAATAGGCTGGTAAAAACTTTGGCCCAATCAGACACTATTGCTTTAAGAGTACCATGGAATTTTACCACCTAATCCAAGAATACCTTAGCTATCTCTTTAGCAGTATAGGGGTGGGTCAGGCCTATGAAATGGGTATATTTTGTAAACATATCCACCACCACCATAATGTAATCTCTCCCTTCCAACTTGGGAAGTCCCTCAATGAAATCCACTAAGATACTCTCCCAAGGCTGCCTTGGAACATCCAAAGGTTGTAATAGCCCTGGGGTAGCCACTGTTTCTGACTTGCACCTCCTATAAGGTTCACAACTCAACAGAAACTCCATCACATACCTCTTTAGCCCTAGCTAATGGAAAAGCTTATTGACCTTGTGATTAGCATTCACTATGCTTGAATGTCCCCCTATGGAGAATCGTGTAATGCCTCCAATATCATAACTTAACACAAACTCCATCACATACCTCTTTAACCCTAGCTAATGGAAAATTTGATTAACCTTGTGGTTGGTGTTCACTATGCCTAAATGTTCCCCTATGGGAGAATCATGTAATGTCTACAATATCACAACTTAACACAAACTCCATCACATACCTCTTTAGCCTTGGCTAATGGAAAAGTTGATTGACCTTGTGATTGGTGTTCACTATGCTTGAATGTCCCTCTATGGGAGAATCGTGTAATGCCTCCAATATCTTCCTCTTCAGTTTATCATCACCTCCTATCATCAATTTCCCTCGGTAGCTAATTAGGCCATCGGTAAGGGTAAACCATGGTTTTGCTGTAGGATCCACCACTAGCTACTGAAAATGTTCTTTAGTGTTCCTATCAGCCTCATAACTAAAAGTCACTTCTTGATACCAATCCGAGATCACTGATGTGATTACAACAGAATTACCCTCACTTGGATAGTGTATCAGCAGCCAAGTTTTCCTTTCCCTTTCTATATTAGATTGCATAATCCAAGCCCATCAGCTTTGTCATTCCCTTTCATTGCAACCATGTATGTAACTTTTGCTATAAAAAAAATTTCAGACCCTCATAATCTGTTTTAATCACGAACTTACCCCCCTTTGAGTAATGTCTCCATTTGTCTACGACCACCAGGACTGCCAAGAGTTCCTTCTCATAGATGCTTAATCCAAAAAGTACTAGGATGAATTTGTATAAGTAAGGCTTAAAAATCTAATTCATCAATGCTTGAAAGGTAGTTGGTGCGTTGGTGTGACGACCCGCTCCCACTTACGAGCGCCACCAATGAATAATTGACCAAATTACTCACAAAAAAAGCTAAAAACTGAAGAGATGGACTATGTTTCAACAAGAAACGCCCTAGGTGTGGACTAAATTTCATTTTTGAGCCTCTGGCACGCTACTTGAGCCCCAAATTAATTTTTAGAAATTTTTTAATTTTTCCCTATTTTTTTCCTTTTTCCCTTTTTTTTTTCCAGATTTTATCTTATTTTCTTTTCTTCTTCTTTTTTTTTTCTTCCTTTTCTTTTCTCCTTCTTCTTCCTCCTTCCTCTTTCTTGCCCTCATACATTCGGCCATTGCCCGCACACAACCACCAGCCACCCCTAGCCTCCGCCACCACCACCTACGTCCAACTTCTAGCCGGCTGTCTCAAACCATCGTGCAACCTTCGGCATCGCTCGCTAGCTGCCGTAGCCAGCCACCTGCACCTCCAGCCTGCTAGCGCACAGTAGTTGGTGCTGCTATCGTTGCAACTAGCCACCATCGCCAGCCATCTGTTCGCTACGACCATCGTTAATCGCCACTGAGCTCTACTGCTGCTCCATTGCCAGCCTCTATCGCAGCTGCTTTAGGCCGCTGCTGTTTCCACCAACGACTGCTCGCCCTTTTCGCTATTAGTCCAGTCACCGCGTCTTTAGCCACTGCTCGTGCTTTCGGCCAGCCACCCTCCCCCCCCCTCTCTCTCTCACTTTCTCCTTCTATTAGTCTCGGCCAAGCTCTTTGGTTCTCTCTTCTCTCTTCCATTGTTCTTCCCAAGAGACCAATTTCAAAATTCATTTTGTTGTTTAAGACTTGGCCAGCAATCCCAAGGCAAAAATCAGATTTAAACTTCAATTTGAAATCCATTGCTCAATGCTTGGCCTCCAAGCCTCATACCCACATATATATATATATATACATATTACACATTTAACCCCCAACTCTCATTTATTACACTTGAGGGATGGATTAATTGCAATTCAACCTCTCACAAAATTCCTTAATTCCCCTTAAGGATTAAATAATTGCACTTAAACCCTCCAAGCCTTAAATTAATTACCACTAATCCGCTAAACTGATGATTTCTCCAAAATTAAATACCGACATTTACTTAGAAAGATTGATTTCATCCCTGTGCCAGCACAAGATCTTTTCTCTATCCAAAAACACTTCAGGGTTGCTCACACCCAAAATCAGACCACCCTCAGGGTCCTCTCAACTTCTCGGAGGTCCCTTACGACCATTCGATTCAGTTCATAATTCAGGCTTATATAGAAATTATTCCAGAAACTATATTCGGTCTAATTGCTTTTAGTATCATTAGCCTCACCTTGAGACACTCGCCAATCTCATGCCTTCTTTCCTAGACATCCAAGTCTCGGAGCATTTCCTGCCATCAATTCGGTAATTTTATTAATTAATTTCTTGAAACTTGCTTCTTGGACTCTCCGGACCACCCAAGGTCCTTTAAAAATAATTGAAAACCTTATATTTTCCAATACCATATAATACGGGGTATTATAGTTGGTGAGACCAAAGGGAATTATTATGACTTCATAGCGACCTTGGTGGGTTTTGAAGGCTATTTTGGGAATGTCTTCAAGCCTCATCCGAATTTGATGATAGCCTAATCTAAGGTCTAATGTAGTAAAAATAGAAGCATGTTTAAGCTCATCAAGTAAATCTTCCACAAGGGGTATGGGGAACTTGTCATTGATAATTATGGCATTTAGTTGACAGTAAACAACACAAAATCTTCATGAACCATCTTTCTTTTTGACAACTAGCATGGGTGATGCAAATGGGCTATGGCTTGGTTGGATGGTAGATTTTTGCAACATGTATTTGATGAGTTTTTCAATTTCAGTTTCTGTCTGTGTGGGTAACGGTAGGATCTTACATTGACAGGTTTTGTATTGGGTTTATGATTAATAGTGTGATCATAGGGTCTCTCGGGTGGCAAGGAATTTGGGTCGACAAAAAGGTCCCTAAATTCAATTAAAAGTATGTTAAGTGAGTTAGTTTCATGTACCTTCCACTGGTCTTGTGGGTGGCTACTCACAGTCACTGTTAGTTACCCTTCTTGTTCCGAATTCTCCTTTGTTGGCTCTATGGAATGAATGGAGAATAGTTATGCCACTAGGGAGAACTTTCTTTTGAATATCCTTTGCAACTTCTTTCTCGAGATCATCTTGCCTACCCCTGATTCATGGCTACTCATTAGGGTTCTGCTTCTTCCATTTTTCTCAAAATTCACCTCCATCTTATTGAAATTGAAGCTAATAAGGCTTACCCCTTTCATCGAGTCCACCCCAAGCACAACATCATAACCCCGCAACTTTAATAGCCTCAAATTAGCCACACAATCTTTCCTATTCATCTCCCAATAAAACCCCATGCAAGCTGACTAACTTAGGACCTTACTGTCATTAGGTACCATTATTGAAATAAGATGAGCACTATTAACCTCACACTTTAGCATCCTTGCCATAGCTAAATCTAAGAAGTTATGGGTATTCCCACTATCAATGAGTACCATTAATGGGCAATTATGTGCTCTTCTTTCTACCTTGATGATTTTGTTGTTGGCTAACCCCTTGAGTGCATGTAAGGAGATCTCTCATTTATCTTCTCTTTTAGCCCCTAAGGGTTCTCATTCTTCCTCTTTTTCATCATCTTCTCCTTCCAATAATAGTAGTTGCCTTTTGCACCTAGGCTCCGGAAAAATACTTATCTCTATACGGATAACATAACCTAACTTGACGTCTCTGTTCTACCAACTTCCCTCCTATTGTGGGAACAAAGGTAGCAATTGGTAATGCTAACACACCTTTGTTATCGTGCCCCATCTCCTTTCCCATTACTCTGTTTCCCACCTGCCAAACACTTGAGCTGACTCCCTTCATTTGAACCTTCTGCTTCTTCATTAATGCCTCCGTGGTTAACTTTTATAACCAAGCACTTTCAGTTGCTTGTTTAACAGTTTGAGGCTACATCATTTTCGCCATTGCCCTCACCTCATCTCTTAGGCCATTAATGAAACTTGATTCAAAATAACCTCCAGTTAAGTGTGGATTATGTACAATCATCAATGACCTTAGCTCTTCAAACTTGAGCTGGTAGGTTTTGCACCGTCCTTTTTTGTTTGAGTTTATTAAAATCTTCAATCACATCCATCATACTCTTATCTCCAAATCTTTCATATAGATCATCCATAAATACACACTAGGGATTACCCTTTTCACCCTAATCCACCCTTGGAACTAGGCATCTCTCATGTCATTAAAAGCAGAAACTAAGGTATGTTAGTGTAGGTGCTCTAAACCCAATCAGATTGGGTATGTTGTACACTGACAATTGTAATCATGTTTATTATCTGAATAAGGAGTTGTTCAAATTTACAAGAAGTCATTCTATTAGTTTCTTGTTATTATTGTAATAACCGAATGAAACTAGATAGAAGTCCATATGATGTATACTGTGAATAATCTATAAAGATGTGAGATGATGCATCATAGTTTCTAGACATCATTAAACGTCCCAAGTCGTAGCAATGTCAAGAATGGACATTAACAATTACGGTAAGACTTGTATGTGCTATATTTTTTTGCTATGTGATAGTAATGGGGGTCTCACACCCATAGGCATGGGGATGCTTAGACAAGTACATAGGTGACCAATGTTAGAGAACGTGTCACTGGCCATGACTTACCATGAGAATCCATTTTGGTTATATGTTGATGGAATTCTTATACGAGATGGGTGTAACTAATCCTTGGACCTGAGGTTGTCACAGTCATCTCATAAGAAGACCGATATGCTTTGACCATCATTTCGATGGGTCTAGATAAAGGCTGCACGTGGGCGATCGTTGGGTATATCGTGAGGCTTATGGAGATGGGTGCATAACCAAGATGGGACTCGTCTATCCCTTAATAGAGGATGATGTATCTAAGACGCCTTCAGTGGCTATTCACTTTAAATCCATGGCCATGGTGAAAGAGATCAATAAGGAGTTATTGATTTACTTTCTAATTAAGTGAAGATATCCAGAAGACCGAAGAAAAACTCATGTGATCGTTATCAAGCAACACATCGCCATACTTGAGATCACATAAGATACATTGACGAGAGGATTGTATTACACGGTAACCATACTCGTGAAAGGTTATTTGCGGATTATGAATTCTTTTGAATAATTGGGTAGGCATGACGCCTTGCTAGAGGCTAATCTTGTCTTATGTGTTTGTACCAACACATTGCTAACATATTCGGAAGCCTAATGAGTCATACGCAATAGGTACGGTCCCTGGCTTAAACTATGAGAGTGGACGTATGGTTAAGTGGGACACTTCGGCAAGAAGTTTTGCGGTCGTAGGTTCTCACGGAAAAAGAACAAATAGACGTAATGACGTCGATATGACGAGGAGTCGTCATAATGGAAAGAGTTTCCTAAAATGGCAATTGATTAAATTAGGAAGGAGTTTCTAATTTAATAATTTTCTATTTGTTGGAGTGGCAAATAGGAAATAAAATATATTTGGGCTTAAGTTAATATTTGGACTAAATTGGATTTAGGCCAAATATTAAAATAAATATTATATTTGGACTAAATTAGATTTGGGTCAAATATTAAATATTAAATATTATATTTGGACCAAATTAGATTTGGACCAAATATTAAATATTATGTTTAGGCTTAAATTAGATTTGGGCCAAAATATTTTATTTAAACTTATAAAAGGATTGAGCCATTTAATTATATTCCTAGTTGGACTAGAATAAACCCATTTAATTAAGTTCCTAATTTGACTAAATTAAATGGGCCGGCCCATGTCCATTATGGTTTAAGAAACCCTAGAGCTCCTTATAAATACTCATTTATGGGTTGCCCAAATTGAAGAGAGTTTTTGGTGTCATTTTTCAAGAGTTGAAAAACGTATTGTCGTTCACTCTTCTCGTTTCTTTTGGGATCAATACGAAACGAGGACGTTCTTTTTCCATCCATACACAAGCCGCGCAAAGGAGAAGGAGCTAGCACTCCCATTCCGCTCTCCTTGCCAACGGACGTGTGCCACGTATCACGAGTTAGAGGCCGGACGCTTGGATGGCTCGAATCCGCAAACGACTCAATAATCTAAAGGTTAGATTTATTTATTTGTTTGTGAATGATTTAATTTCGATGTTGATCCAATCGCCGGGATCGGGGTAAGTTCAAAAATTTTGAACTACGTTGTTTACCCCGTAGCGATCTTGCTTTACTTTCAAGGTAATCTTCTACAGCTAAGGCACTTGGTACATGGTAAACATCCTTTCACAACATCTCACCCACCACCCAAGATTCTCTCCATCAAATAGTGGTATCTCCAGCTTTGGTGCAGGAAAACTCAACTAATTTTTATTAGCCTAAGTTCTTGGTTTCCTTTCTAATGTATTGCCTCCCACAATCTCCGGCTTTAATTCTATATTCGATGATCTTGCTAGTCGATGCTCCATTCCCACTCTGGGAAGGATTAACTCTGACCTTTCTCTAGGAGGAAATTTAGCTGAGAGTCTTACTGGTTGTTGAGTTGAAAACATCCTCGTGAATTTATGCATTTGCTCTATCATCTGATCACACATTTGTTGTCTTAACAGAGTGCCCTGTTCCCAGCTCTCCTTCTTCCATCTTTCCATTACTCTATTGATCTTGGTCTTCACCCATGTTTTGATTGAACATTCCAAAGTCCCCAACCGCGTTTACATATCTTCCATCCTTGTCGTGACTTGTTGTAGCTGGGACTTTATAACACCCCGCTTTTCCCGAGCATTAAATAACTTAGGATTTCAGGAATTTCTTTTTTCTTTACAACACATCCACTAATGCACAATATACAATTCCTAAAAAATCCAAATTTTGTCTTCTCAGCATATCAAACTCAAATAGCTAAGACATGTGTTATAATTACAAATGCAGAAGTTAGATCAAACTTGATATGGTACGTAACCATCATACTTTATTTATCATATAAGAAACTGTTCAAGACGTTTACAAAACGAATTATATGAATATCGTCTCTCGAAACAATAACCGAATGTCTCAAACATAATCAAACCATACTAAGGTTCACATAAGTTCATACATAATCAAAGACATGCTACACATGACAAAACAAGCTTATTTTTCAGCTACCTCATTTCCCTTAAAGCCGCTTGTCGAACTTGAAATGTTTGAATATTCCAGGGACACAGTCCAATTAGAAGATGAATGTTCTAGTGAGAAGTCCAAAATTATTTATATCAATGCATGAGCAGGTACAAATGTATAAGGAAACAATGAGGACTATTCCGAAGTGTCTCGTCAACATGTCAGCTATAATACCCGAAAATTTTCAAAGGGCTCAAAAGTAATTTATCCGGGGGCAAAAATGAAATTATTAAAAGTTTTGGGGTTTAAGCATAATTTCTTAGAGTTATAAACAATCGAATCAATTGAAAGGAATGCCCCGGGACATAAGTATCTCAGGAAGAAAAAGTATGTTGTGGATGAATATAATATCCCATGTTTCGTTCGGTTGCCACGTTGTTTGAAAGAGGTTGGGATATCGAAAAATGGTTGTGATAGCAAAGTAAGTCACTGAATCAGCGACAGGGAATGCCTCGGGACTTAGATGTCAAAAAGAAAGGGTATGAAGTCATCAAGCATATCAATACGTGATTTACGACATTGAAAGAAATCAAACCAGAGACAATTTTCAGTATAGTTTCGATTCAACCTAAATTACCGAATTATCGTAGGAAACCTCCGAGAAATCAATTGAACCCTTAGGGGGTTTCAGTTTTACATAAGGATCAGCCCTAAGGTGGTTTTGGGATAAAACAATGGCCCAATGAGGATGTTGGGGCAAAATCGTCCTTGTCGAGTAATCTTGAGTTATTAATTTCGTATTTTCAGTATTGAAATGCAAATTAATTTTAGGGTTGAGGATGTAATTGTAATTAGAGATTTTTCAAAGTGAAATTAAGAGGAAATTTAGAGGGTTAATGTGTATTTTCCCTTAACTTATAGTATAATATATAATTATGTATGGATATATGTACCAATGCGTGTATGTGCGAGTAGGCACGTGGCCAACTTCTATAACGTTCCAAATTCATCCCTTGCAAGTGGTGCAAGTGGGTAGCAAACTCAAGGATTAAGTTCTGCTGTTAGTGGGCTTCAAGGGGTGATGGTTTGAGTCGGTGATTTCTCTATAAATAGAGAAGAGAAACAAAGAAGAAAAGATGAAGAATGAAAATGGAAGCACATGGCCAAGAATTGCAGCAAGAGTGGTCGAGAGCTTGAGGAGATCAAGGGAAAGCTGGGAATCAAAGCTGGTGGCCGAAGGCAGTTGCAAGGATGGTCGGAAGCAGCCAGAGCAAGTCGCAACAGCTTGCAGCAGCCATGGCCACAAGCTTCTAGCATGCTCGAGCTAGGGGCTTGCAGCGGCTGCGAAGATGGCCTTGCACGGTGGCGGTGGTCCGGTGAGGTCGCGGAGGCCGGTGGAGGGTCGAGGACAGGCCAGCGGAAGGCTAAGTGGCGGCTGCTGCATGGCCATGTGCGCAGGCTGTATGCTGGAGAAACAGGGAAGAATGAGGAGGAAGAAAAAAAAAAAGGAAGAAGAAAAGAAAGAAGAAAAAGAAAAAAAAATAAAAGGAAAAAAAAGAAAGAAAAAGAACAATGGAGGAAAAATGAGAAAATTAGAAAAAAGCTTCTGAAAAATCACAAAAAATTCTAAGGATTAATTTAAGGCTAGAGGAGGATGCCAAAGCAAGGAAATTATTCAGACGTGCATTTTAAGGCTTAGCACGTATTACGATGCGCAAATCGACTTTGTCTTGAAAGTGTTTTGGTGGGTGTAATGGGTTCAGGTGAGCGATTCTACCATTCCAAGCTTAGATTGCATGTGTTTGGACCAGTTCTTGTGAGCGGTTATACCTTCCAGAATTTGGGATGTATCGTGTAGGCGTTTTACTTAAGTACTTGCGGCATCGTATGCATATTGAACATGTGGTATATTGCATCAACTGTTTTTACTTATAAAAGAGCCAGTGCATGGTGTGTGATTTTCATATCATTGTGGTGTTGAATTTGTGTCGTTGTTATGTCCGTGGGGGGGACAGGATATGGTCTGCTTGGGAATGGGGCAAGGTTAATCCTGGTGATCGATTGACGTGGATTGGCACTCAAGAATTAAGTATGTTGCGACAAGGTTAATCCAACAGTGTGTGGAATGAGTTTACCATGGGAAATTGAGTATGCTTGGGAGATTTCTCAAGTTAGACATGTTGCTTGTTCTCGTTGTCTGTATATGTCATGCTCGTAATCATTCATGCATTCAGTAAATTGTATCATCCCATCACTTAGATGTTTTATCATCTAATTTGGGTTATGCCTCTAGAATATTCAATGTTCTAGCTAGGGACTGTTGCGAAGGCAAGGACGTGGCAAATTGAGGGCCAATGGTGTTTAGCATGATAGTGTTGTTATCATTTTGTAACAATGTAATACTTATTTTGGTATGAAAACACTATGTACGAACCTCATGGTAGGCCCCGGTATTTTGATGTTATTATATCCGTTGCGTAATATTATGACTCGTTTAGTTTAAGACTATTGATCTTGTTAGTTAAATGGGTAAGACTGTGGTTTTTTGGATCTTGTGTGCATGTGAAGATTGTTCTTGGAACCACCGCAGGTGCCGACCTGTGTGTGCATGTGAAGATTTTTCTTGATGTACCGCGTGTGATAAACTTGGAAAAAAAAAAGATTCCCAGGAATTCTCTTATAGTCACACGCCTAGCGAGGCAGGGTGTTACATTAGCCTCCTCCGACGAGAGCTTTCTTAATAACGCACGCATAGCGCCTCTCGGGAGATCCCTAACCATGTCACCTTGGCCAAACCTCATAGAACTCATGGAAACACCACATCCGTTGCCCCTTAGACTTACAGTTTTTCCCACGAAAGCTTTCTCAATGGCACACGCATAGCACCTCTCAGGGGATATCATGACTTTTGCCTTCAGACAACAACAGATAGGTAAAACAATATGGCCACACGGATTTTATAAATGCAACAGTTGAAAGCCAACAACATATATTTTTAGGAAAACACAGTTCGTATATACAACATGATTTCATGCAAGAAAACAACAAAAGTTGTTGTATAGGAATTTCACAAAACACGTTTCATGCAATAGAAGTTCTCGTAAGAGAAAAATATAGGATTTGGAATCTAGGAGCCTCACCTTGAACTTAATTCGAGATTTCTTGAAATTCGTGCCCAACCTCGATTCTCATGCTAAGCGTACTATTCCTCAATCTCGAGCTTCAATGATCCTTATCCATCATATTTATTCAAAGGAATATCAAAATCCATTTGTTTTCAATTTTTTAATAATTTCCTCCTATTTTCTTCCTATTTTTCCCCTAATAATTCTAAAATAAATATCTCCTCAAATATTTTCTCAAACTTTTCAACACCATAAATTCCAAAATAATTTCAAAAAAAATATAAAAAAAATCCAAACTTACCCCTAGTCTCATGCTTTCTTATGCCCTGGCGCGCGTGTTGCGAGTGGATGACTGGCACATGTAGCTCACGCGTCGGTCATCTTTTCTGGCTCCGGCACACTGATTGTAACAACTCGTTAAAGGTCCCATAATTTATTTAGAATTATTAAAGTTTTGAGAATTTGTCAATTAATTATTTAATGTGGTAATTTAGATTTTTAATTAAGAGAATAACATTTAATTCCATTTAATTAATATGGAAATTAATTGCAAGGACATGTTTAGAATTTAAATAATTGAATTAAGATTATATTGATATTAAGAGATTGAGATATCCAAACGTGAGAGAGCTTTGGATTTGAAGTATCCTAGTCCCAATACGAGAAGGTTTAAAGTCTCCAATTTCGAATAGAAGATTGAGAGATGGTTTTGGTTTAAAGTCTCCTAGTTACAGGAGGAGAAGGAGATGGGCATTAGGGTTTCCTATCGGCATATATATATATATCGCCTCATTAGCCATATTTTCTTCATGCCGTGTGAAGAACAGAGAGGCCAAGAGATAGCAGAGTCTTACAAGAGTCTTCAAGATCGTTCAAGGGTTCGATCAGAGAGTTTTATCAGGTAAGTATCTTCTCTGTAATTTCTTTCATTACAGATTCATGTTAGTCCAATCTTAGTTTATTCAAGAACTCCTCGTTTGAGTTTCAGATTATACAGATACGTGTATATATATTTATGCGTTTATAGTGAGTTTATATCAATTCATGCATGATTTCTTTATAGCGATTCCTCCCAATATCATCGTTGAATCATCCTTGTCAATGTTTCCTATCATTGGGATTGTTTTCCCAAGATTTACTTCAAAATGGTGTAGTTTGGTTACGATTTGAATCAAAATAGAGTCTTTGTAATCATTTTTTTTCTCTGATATATAATAGCAGACATTCGGATGAGAGCCCTCGTATCCAGATAGAATTGTTAAAAGTTGTGAGTAGCATCTGGATAGGTTTGAGCATATCCAGATGGCTTATTAAGTCTCTATGAGTGATATTCGGATGGCCTTTATTTGTATTCGGATGGTCTTAGTGGTATCTGAAGCTTTGTCTTCGTATCCGGATGTGTCTGTTGTGAATTGTGAGTGAAATTTGAATACTTTGTATTGTATTCGGATGTGTCCAATTATGTTTGTCTGTGGTATCTAGATGATATTTTTCTCATTCGGATGGCTCTCACAACCCATTAAAAATTCAGGTGTCTTGTATTCGGAAGAGACCTTGCTCATTCAGATGGCTCTCATAACCCATCCAAAAATTCATGTGTCTTGTATTCGGATAGGCCAATTCCGTATCCAAATAGTCATATGGTGTATAACACTCACACCAAATTTCCATCCTTGACATATTTGGTTCCAATATTTTCAAAACTCCAAACTTAAGTGTGCTCATGTGGGAGTAGTTCTATGATTGGTGACCCCCCTGAGAAGTTTTCATGTTTCACTCTCAAAATAAATAATTAAATAAATAAATATCAATAAATTTAGCATTTTAAAGGAAAAAACAAGTAACACTTGGGTTCCAATAAAAGTAATAACAATTTGTGCATTTTATACTATTGTGTGATGTTATGACATGTTCAGCATTATTTCGTGAGATTATGTGTATATATTTTGGTATGAGCATCGAGCATGACATTATATGGAGCATTACATATCGTGTGCCAACATGTATATGAGCATTACATTATGCGCGCCAGGTGGCTAGTCCACGGGGATCCCACAAGTTTCAGTTTCAGCTCAGTTTATAAGTTACCCGCTTGGTGGCTACCAAGGGGCTAGGGGCATACTGCGCACAGTATGTGCTTACAACTTTTATGTTTACAGAATTCAGATCAGTCAGATATGTATTACAGTTATGTGGGCCTATGAGCCAAAGTTGCATGCATGCATTTAGTTTACAATTATGTGCATTACATTTTCAATATACACACTGTTATCAAAATCATAAGTAGAAGTAGAGGTTACCTCATTTTCTTCTTGAGCTATGAAGCACGAGATGAGATTTGAGCTTTCTTCTTCCTCTCTTTATTGATCATTCAATTGATTTTCAACTTGTAAATTTTTATTAACATGCTCAATACATTTCTTAGTAAGATAAATTGAATCAAGAGTATTCAAAATATCTTTAGCATTAGTGCACTTAGAAATTTTTGCATAAACATTTTCATGTAAAGCTTGATGCAAAATTTTCATAGCTTTTATATTTAAAACAAAACTGTTTTTATTATCTTCACTCCAAACGGATTTTGGTTTTGAAACAAATCCTTTTTCAACAATATACCACAAATAAAAATCAATAGATTGCGAGTAAATACAAATTCTTTTTCTCCAAAAATCATAATAAGAACCATCAAAGTATAGTGCCACATTTGTAGGATAACCTTCCTTAAGAGTCATAGATCTCTCCTCAGGTTGTTAGACCTTGAAACAAGGAGTTAGGCTCTGATACCAATTGCTAGATCGGGAGGTGATATGGCACACACCAAGAGGGTGGGTGAATTGGTGATTTTAAAAATAACTTGAAAACCTTGAAATCTTTTTCAATGAGAGGCTAAATATATGAATCAAGTGTGGAATAATGAAATGCTTGGAAAGATAAATAGATCAAAGAACACAAGCACACAAGAATACTAAGATATATAGTGGTTCGGCTTAACCTAAGCCTAATCCACTACCTTAGCTCCTCACTAAGGAATTTCAAAACAATGCACTATAAACCCATACTTAAACCAAGTAGGTCCTCTAGTCCAAGACTAGGTATTACAACCCCTTACTTCAACGAGCAAGTCCTCTAGCAACTAGCTAGGAAAATAAGAGTGATACAAATGTAAACGAGATGCTAAGAGTTGACACTCTTAGTTACAAGTTCTCTCAAAATACAAGACAAGGTTTGAATGAATTAATACAAATTAAAATCGAAGCCTTGAAGAGAGAAAAATGAAGCACAGTCACTGTAAATACAAACGAGTATAAATGTAAGTTCAATTCAATTAATTCTCGTCCATTAGTCTCTACTTGATCTCTTTGATATGTATTTATAGGCTTCCCAAAGAGCCTTGCCCAAAACTAACCATTTTTGTGACCGTTGGAGTTAAAAAACTAGTCGTTACAACTTTCTGAGAAACAAACTGTCAATAGACAAAATAGGTTAGTCGACTAAATTTTCAAATAAAACTAAGGCATAGTCGACAGACAAGGAAGTATAGTCGACAGATGTTCAACCAAAACTACTAATAGTTGACAAATGCTTTCACATAGTCGACATATCCAAAAATACAAAGAAAAATTATAACATCATACACATACATAGTCGACAGAGGAAATTTCATAGTCAACAGAGCCTGCCCAATAGTCAACAGACCACAATATAGTCGACAAAAGCTTGGGTATAGTCGACAGATCATAACCCATAATCGACTATCCATAGGCATAGTTGACAGAACATAGGCACATAGTCGACTATTCATAGGCATAGTCGATAGAGCATATAAATATAGTTGACTATCCATTTGAAAAATCTGAACACTTAACATTTCCTAACTTTGTTTCTTTTGAAAGCAAGTTGAGTTTATCAAAAAGATATTCATTTTGAATTTAAACACACTCAACCTTACTCCTATATAGATTTTCATAACTTTGCTTCAAACTCATTTATAAAGATTTAAAGATTGATTTTCATATAGTCATTATCAAAACTATTGTATTTCCAAGAGTAAAATATCAGGAAGCACCCCAACCGGAGAAATTTCTACTCTTCCCCTATAGTATATTCTAATTACAATATTTCCCTCTTGCCTTGCTAGCACCTGACCCTACGAGAGTTCAAAGTTTTGAGGGAATTATCGCCTTAATAGGTCAGTCGTGAGGGGCATTTTTCTTTGATATGAGCATGTATGAGTAGCAACAATCTTTTCCCACTCAAGAATCTCACATCATAAGGAAAATATTTCTTTAGATGAGTAATATTCCATGTTTTTCCCAAATCTTCACCTTGGAGATTCTGCCATATGCAAGTGTTTGGCTTAAATCATTTGTTTGATCCTATAAAGACCTTTGTCATTAGCTCAGAACTTCTTTTTTTCTTAGAGGGAATTTGTGATGACTGGTTTTTTAGGACCAAATCTCCATTCTAAAGAAGTCTGCGTTTTACTCAAGATTTGTAGTAACTTGAAACTCTCATTTGATAGGTTACCAAACGGATAATAACCTTGTCTTGTAGATCATCAACCAAATCAAGATTCTTTCTCAATGCCTTTGAGTTAGATGGCTCGTGGAATGCCGTTACACGAGAGATGGAATATCAATCTCTACCATAATGAGAGCCTTAGTGCCATATACCAAGTTGAAAGGTGTTTTTCCTTTGGGTAACAAGCTCGTTGTGCAATAAGCCCATAATATAGTTTGAAATTCATCCACCCAAGCACCTTTAGTTTTTTCAAGCAAGGTCTTTAATCCATGTGTAGTGGTCATGTTGTTTACTTCGACTAGGCCATTTACCTTTGGATATGCCACTATGGCCATTCTTAGCTGAATCCCCCACTTGTCATAGAAAGAAAGGAAGGCATCAAAAGCAAACTACATTTTGTAATTAGTATTAAGGACACAGGGAATGTTGAAACGGCAAATAATGCCTTTCTACGCCCTAAATTCCACTTTTCTTTCAGTAATGGCTACCAAGAGCTCTACTTCAATCCATTTTGTGAAATAGTCAATAGTCACAAGTAAAAATTTTCACTGTCCAAATGCCGTTGGGAATGGGCCAAGAATGTCCAACCCCCATTGTGTAAAGGGAATTTGTTTAAAGATGGGTTGAATAGTAGAAGTAAGACCCGAAAATACTAGAGCAAGTTGTTGGCATTTATCATATTTATGCACTTTATCCAAGGTATCTTTTTGTATTGTTAGCTAAAAAAATCCAACCTCCAGTACTTTGGTTGTCAAGGCTTTTACCCCCAAGCGTTTCCCACAAACTCCTTTATGTATTTCTGCCAATACTTGTTCAACCTCTTATGGGCCTAGGCATTTGAGTAAGGGTATGGAGAAAGCTCGTTTGAATAAAATATCACCAATGAGTGTGAATCAAGCTCCCCTAACTTTCATTTGTCTGGCTTCTATTGGATTACTTGGGAAAGTCCCAATTAAAAGGTAGTCCTTAATAAGCATTCTCCAATCACCTGCCATTGTAATGTAATGTACCTCGATTTCTTCAATAGTGTGTTTATGCAAAACTTCCAAGTGAATCAATCACCCTCGTAACATCTTTAGTTGAGGCTAACTTGGATAAAGTGTTAGCGTATTAGTTTAAGGATAATTTAGTTTGCACTAATATTGGAAATCTACAAATGAATGGGCCAGCTCACACATTTTCTATAGATACTTTATCATGTTGGGCTCCCTAATCTCATAACCCTTGAAACTACCGAACAACCAATTAGGAGTCACTATGAGTTGTTAATTTCTGAACTTCAAGCTTTTTAGCAAGACTTAGTGTAGCGATTAGTGCTTCATACTCAATTGTATTATTGGAACTTGAAAAGGTGAATCATAGTGACTACTTGAGGACTTACCCTTTAAGAGATATAAGTATTATCCTGACTCCACTTCTTTATGAACTTGAAGTACCATCAACAAAGAGTGTCCACTCAAGAGTTGTATTTTCCATGGAATCATCATCATGAGTACACTCAACAATGAAATCTGTGAAGGCTTACCCTTTGATGGCACTTCGAGGATCAAAGTGGATGTGATACTTGTCTAGCTTAATAGCCTATTTTGTGAGTCTTCTCGAATATTGTGGCCTTTGAAGGATCTGGAGCAAAGGCTGATTAGTCAAGACAATAATAATGTGAGTTTGAAAATACGGTCTCAACTTGCGCACCGTCATAATAAGCGTCAAGGCCACTTGAAAGTATGGTCTCAACTTTGCTGACATAATGGATAGGTCGATCTACCTAATTAGCTCTCTTTAATAATACAACACTAATGATGGTGTTGCTAACCCCAAATAAATGTACAACGACTTCCTAGTATTAGGTCTAGTCAACAGTGGGACATTTCTAAGATATTCTTTGAGATCTTTAAAAGCATTATGATGGTCATCAATCCACTAAAAATTTTTTCCACCCTTTAAAATTTGAAAGAAAGAAAGACTATGCTAACTTAGAAAAGAATCAACTCAATGCTACCAAACGGCTAGTGAGCCTTTGAACTCCAAATAAGCATTTGTTGGGGTTGAGCCTCATGTTATATTTCCCTAGCTTAGCAAACACCCAAGGTAGCTTATCAGTGTGTAGCTTGGTGTGGTAGCTCGTAATAGTCATGTCATCAAGATAGGCTTCTATTATACTGCTCAACAGGTCCTTGAAGACTTTATTAACCATCTGCTGATATGTAGCCCTTACATTCTTCAAATCAAAAAGCATGACGTTATAGCAATAGGTCCCCTTTTAGTAATGAAGGATGTCTTCTCTTAGTCTGGCGGATACATCATAATTTGATGATACCCAAAGAATGCATGAAGAAAACTCAACAACTCATAGCCACATGTTTCATCAATTAGATAGTCAATTTGCAGTAACGGATATGAATCTTTTGGGTATGCTTTATTTAAATCTATAAAGTTCACCTAGACTCTCCATTTTTCATTAGCCTTTCTCACTATTACAATATTAGCCAACTAATTAGGATAAAAAACTTCACGAATGAATCTGCCTTGTAGTAATTTATTAATCTCATCTTCCAAAGCCTTTTGTCTATTAGGAACAATATTTTACTTTTTCTGCTTGATAAGTTAGGTGTCAAAGCGAACATTCAAATGGTGGGAGATGACCTCTAGGCTTATCTCTAGCATGTAAGTAGGTGTTCAACCAAAGATATCAACATTAGCTCGTAAACATTGGACAATACTCTCTTTTGTTAGTTCTATATAATGGCAAGTTTATCCCAAGAGGGGGGTGAATTGAGATTTGGGTAAATTTTTAATAGATTAAATTACTTATAGCATGTAGGACACTATATTTCAAAACATAAGGAAGTATGTTTCGAAATATACCTTTCTGTTAAGTATGTTTCGAAATATAGGTAAGTATGTTTCAAAACCAAACTTTCTGTCGAGTATGTTTCGAAACTTACTATGATATGTTTTGAAACCTTCCTCTCTGTTTTGCTAATTTTGAAACTCCTTTAGCTTTTGAAAAACAATTCTTTTGAAAGCATGAACAAAGATAATAACAAATAAGAATGAGAAATCAAGTGCACACGAGATTTATAGTGGTTCGGTACCCGCCTACTCCACTACCTTCAAGTTTACCCACTTGAAGGATTGGTAAACACAATCACTTTCACTAACGATCAATGACACCAAGGGTTTTACCACGGTTCACCCTAAAACCTTATACAATGAGTTTTTACGAGCTTAACTCAAATCTTACAACAAGATAAATAACACTTATCTTTTACAACCTAACAATTTGAATGTATTTAAATACCTTACCAAATAGTTATTACAAACTTATTGGTATGGAGTGAGGAGAGCTTGAAAGGATGATGGTTTCAGTTTGCTTCCCCTCTTCACACCACAATGCACACCAAGAAATGATTGAAAGGATCTTCTTTGAGAGCTTGTTAAAAAAGATTCGTTTGCTTGTGCTTGTGGCAAAAATCTCTTGTAGATGTGTAAACTTGTGTTTGTCATTAAAGAACTGATATATATATATATATATCAAAGAGATAAAGTTTTGGCTAATTATAACTGCTAGAGACAAGATGATAAAGTAGGTTTCGAAACATCACATTTTTACATAGAGGTTTCGAAACATGCATACCATGTTTCGAAACATTCAGCCTTTACAGCTGGATATGCACTAAGAGACAGAATGAGTGGGAGACATTGCTTTAAAACAAAATGATTTTGATTTATTCTCCACTTACAAAATATTTGAAATTAAAACATCAGGGTATGGAGATTATTCCAAAAGTAAGCTTTTAAATAGCTTTTGAAATAAAGGAAAAAACATGACAGATTCTCAAATATTCTGCCGACACAGTCAGATGTTTCGAAACATGATATGCAGGTTTTGAAACATACTTCAGAAACAAATTTCAAAACATGTTTAACATAGTTTTTAAATACTCTGCTATCAGAGATGACAGAAGTTTCGAAATATACTATATAGGTTTCGAAACATATGCTTATTTTTCAAACAAGTTTCGAAATACAGTATATAAACTTAGCAAACATTGAAACCTTAACAAAAGGCATTTCGAAACATGTATAGAAACATGGAAAAATGATGTTTCGAAACATGGAAAGTTAGTTTCGAAACATGATACATAAATATGGAATTTATTTCAAATATAACAGAACTATGTTTTGAAACATGGAAACATGGTTTCAAAACATGATAAATGGATTGTGGATTTTTCAAACATTTGAGCTTTTGCGCTAAAACACTAATCATGCTTGTTTTGAAATATGAGTTTTACAAATAAGATTTTTCATTCTAAGAAAGGTTTTACATGAAGAACATTTTCTCATATACCAAAAAATATGATACAACATTTCTTGCCTTTGGCGATAGCTGATTGCTAACATATACTAGTTTGTCTTCATAGTCTTCATAACTTTACTGCTTCTAGAGTTTCTACTGGCTATGGCTTAACTATGGTTTACTCAAAGATGATTAATGTTTCAGCTGTCTCTTTGTCTTTGGAGCTCTTTGTAAAAGAAACATAGGAAGCATAAGCCTTCTTTTGATCCTTGCAAACTTATCCAATCCCATGAAGAGTTGGGAATTTCATAAGCAAGTAGTCTGGTGAAATAATAGCCCTCATATTGTTAATAAGAGATCTCCCCAAAATGACATTGTAGGTTAGAGACAATGTTTTAATTAGCAGAAAATTTACCTAGCAGGTCATACTTTAAGGATTGGTTCCCAGAGTTATTGGGAACTATACAAACTTGACCATTGGCACTACTTCTCCAGTAAAATTGTACAAATGAGAAGAAATAAGCTTCAAGCGATCACAGGTTATACGTATTTACTCGAAGCAATTCAAATAAATCAAAATGATTGAGCTATCACTATCAATAAGGATTCTTCCTATGGGGTGCTTAGCAATAACTACATAAATTATCATGGGATCATCATGTGGCATTATTATGTCACCTGATCTCCGAGAGTAAAAGTAAAAAGTTCTTTATCTTGTTAGACTTTAGCCACATAATCAACATTGAATGCCTTATAGGCATAGACCTTACGTGCAAATGAGGAGTCTCTGACTAATGTTTCTGTAATACCCAAGAAATTAGGATTATTGGAGAATAAGCGTTTTATTAGAAAAATAAAATTTTAGGAAGATTGGTATCTAAATAGCCCAAAAAATTGACTGAATCGACTACAGGGAGTGGCCTCGAGCTGAGATGCCAAAGGAAAATGATATGGTAGTGATGAGTATTTCGAGGCATGATTTATGGCATTGAAAGAAACTAAATCAGGAATGATTTTCGGTACAGCTAAAATACAGCTACGATTTAAGTTACAAAATCGAATTATTGTAGGGGATTTCCAAAAAGTCAATAGAATCTTGAGGGGGTTCATATTTAGTATGTAGAATAACCCTTCAGTGATTTCAGGAAGAAACAAAAGGATTTACGGCTAAAATGAGGATTTCGGCCTAAGTGCAATTTCTTAATTTTACCAGATGAAGGTTGAAATGACATTTTTTTCAGAATCTTTGGGGATGCAATGGAAATTATAGAACTTCTATGTCACAAAAGCGCTATTGGGAAGCTTAGGGGCTTCAAGGAAAAGAGCAAATGTTCAAAATGAGAAGAAGTTGAGGTCAAAGTGTAATTTTTTAAAATTGCACAAAGAGCAATTCTGCCATGGCCGACCAAGCTTCCTCCATCACCTCCCATCACTAAATTCGATGGCAAAATACTTGAGGAAAGTAGCCTAGGATGCTCTTGGGTCGAGCCTAGGCCAACAATCAGCCTTGTTGTTAGCGGAAATGGCCAAATTTTTAGCCGGAAGTGGCCAAAAAATTAGGCCACAAAAATTGAATTTTGAGGGTTGTCTTTGAGGATTTTGGATCGATATAGGGCAGGTAGTGTCCTCAGGGAGGTTGGATTGACCAACCATGGGCATTTGGAGGCTCGGGGTTGCCTATAACTAGAGATTTTTCGAATGGCGGAATGAAGAGAAAAATTAAACACTCAGATCCGAGAGTTTGGGAAAAAATTGAGAGCAATGGATATGGGGCTTTCGTTCCCCATGTCCAGAGGATCATTTTTGTGAAATTTGAGCAATTTTCGTTGAGAGATGATGGAGATATGGAGCTTTGACCGAAAAACGAGCTTTACCAGAAAATTGAGTTGAGTAGTCAAAAAATGACTCTAATAGACCGATTTTAAGCTATTATCCAGTAGAGGGCGAAAAGAGGAAAGCGTAGGTTCAAACGGGAGGCAAAATGGAGCTCAAACGAATGAGATATGGCCAAAAAACCAGAGTTGGTCAGAATCTTGTCAAAGAAGACGACCGGCGCGTGCAGTGCACGCGCCAACTCAACCCCGTGAGTAGGCGCACATGAGCTAACTTCTAGGGGCATGTGAAGGTGCGTCTGGGCTCCAAAAATTCTAAAACAAATTGCTAAATTCCTCTGAAATCAAGCTCTAAAAGCTTGTGTAAAAAGATTTGGATTTGGCATTCCCGGTGTCTCAATTTTTGCACCGAACGGCCTTGTTTTGCATGCAAATGAGTCATTGAGGTAGGTTTAGTAATTTTCCTTTGAAGTTCATAGGATATTATGAATTTTTGTGGAAAAAGAATTGAGTAAATAGTTAAAGAGGTATTTATTCGGATTTTTAGAAAGAAAAATGAATATTGAGATAATTAGTGATTAAATATGTTTTTTATGATTTATGTGCTCGAGGAAAAGTGATTGGTGCAACTTTCAAGAGTTAGCACGGAAATCAAGGTCAGGCACGCATATCGAGGCGATGCGCATTTTTTGAGGTATTCCGAATCTCCTAAAAAGGTTAGTGGTTTTGTCCCAAGAACCCATATATGACATGTTTTCTTCATTATGCATGATATTTATTGAAGTTGTGATCATTTTGTCACATTGCATGGAAAGTCATGATATTTGCATGACACGATATTATTATCATATTAATATTTGTGCATGGGAATGAGATGTCGCCCCCAGAGTGTAGCCATAAATCCCTAAGGGCTATTAATGGAATAACGTTAGGCTTATTCTGCAGAGGTTTGGGATTCTACCTAGGATTTTTAGCCGGGCCGTTGGGCCAGGGAAGTTACACTAGGGCAAATGTTGTTCATGTTATTATATCATGCATTCATATATATGTTTTTGGACCCTTACTAGAAGTTTCATCTTCTAATGGGTTATGCCCCTGGAATATTCAATGTTCCAGTTGAGACTTGCAGCTAACGCAAGGATGTAATTGAGATGTGACGGCATGGGGTGACGTGTCCGATGGATTCAGTAGGTGGTCCCTGTAATTTGTCTATTCGGATATGTTTTCAGATGAGTCGGGAAATGGCTATGTATATTGAGGTATCATTTGATTGCACCTACGGTGTTTAGTTGTTATCTAGGGAAATGTGTCTCCATGTATTTATGTATTAAGGCTTTTGAAGATATGATGTAATGGTACAGATTCTTATGTTATGAATGTACCATATCAGGTTTCGATTATTGCTTCCGCATTTATGATGATTACCCGTCTCAACTTATTGATTCTGATTTTGGTATGCTGAGAAGGTAGAACGGGATTGTCGGGAAATATTTATATTGAGTTTATGAAAAAAAGAATATATATTCCCAAAATTCCTAAGTTATTTAATGCTCGGAAAAGCGAGGCGTTACAGTTTCTCCCCCTATTATAACTTGAATCGCCTTATATGTAGGCTTATAGTCAACAAACACTACCAATGCTTCTCCCCTTCTACCATCATCATTCCAGAGGCCATCATTCTTTCCTCTTGCACACCATTGATTTTCTTGTGCTGCATTTGTGCTATACCTCCACAAAGTCCTGATCCCTTGGATAAAAGTTTTAATTTTTGTATTTCAGCAAAAACAACATCCCAAGGAGGGGGGGATTGAGTGAATAAAAATTTGAATAATCTTAAAAAATAATTTCAAAATGATAACTAATATATGATTTTATGCAAAAGAGTTTTGTAATGAGTGTAATGCAATGCTTGAAAGAGTAAATGCATAAAAGACAAAGAATTTATAGTGGTTTGACTATTCCCAATCTACATCTACTACTCTAGCTCCCAACTAGAGATTTCTAAATCCACTAAATAAAAACACATTGCAAACCATAGTCAAATACAACCACTAGCTATCTCACTAGCTTACTAACACTTTCCGCTAGGAAACTCTTACAAAAAAGAATAAGAAATATAACTTTAGACACAAGAATCTCAACATGAGATCTTGTTACAATAAGGATAAAATGATTTTATAGAAAAAGAACAAGACTTAAAGAAGAAAAGATTGAAACAATGAAGCTCAAAAGTAATTTGAAGATTTGATCTTTAAAGAGTGCAAGCCCACTCTTTCTATAACTAATTTGATCTTTAAAATGGCTTGAAGTTTGTAGCCTTGAATGTCACTATAGATATCTAGCGATTGTAGAACAAAATGGCAACAAATTAGTTTGTAGAAATATAGCAGTTAGTAATTTTCGAATAGAAACTATCAACAGTTTCAATAGGCAGTCAAGAATTTATTTTGAAATTTGAAAAAGTAGTTGATAGTTTTTTTAGGTTTGAACAACAATCGACCATTAAATCTTGAAAGATTTATCCAGAAGGTATGCATTAAAACTGATCTGCTTGATTTCGAAAATATTCAACAATTTATCTTAACTAATCATTAGTCTTAAAAAAGAAGTCAACAGTTTATTTTAACTAGTCAATAGTCTTAGAAAAGAAGTCAACAATTTTTCCATTAGATTCAATGTTTAAATATTTTTTCTATTTTGGGGCTATTCTCTTTACCTTTTAAAATTTTATTAGAATCCACAAGATTTCTTTGATTTAATAGACAAGTTCAAAACCATTTTCAAGAATTGTTCAAAATAGTTGAAGTTTAAAACTTTGATAATGACTTATTTCAAAAATCATTTAGGCAACACTTAATAAAGTTTTGTTTTAAGATATCTATCATCAAAATCAAACCAACACTTTTTTGACTTTCCATCTATTTGGAGGTGATATATGGTGCTAAAACTCAATTGTGTTCTCAATCATGCTCGTAACTACCCTCAAATCTTAAGGTGAACCTTAGATGTCTATCTAACACAATGCTCTCCAACACCATATGCAATCTCACAATCTAGGCAATGTAAAACTCAACTAGTTTTCTTAATGTCTCCCCAATCTTAATTGATAGGAATCACATAGACTTGGTGAGCTTGTCCATTATAACCCACATCGTGACATTACCTTTGGACATTTTTGGTAATCCCGTGATGAAGTCCATCGTGATACGATCCCACTTCCACTTAGGAATTGGCAAGGGTTGCAATGGTTTAAAGAGTTTTTGATTCTCAATCTTTATTTGTTGGCATACTGTACAGTTTGCCACAAACTCATCTACTTGCTTCTTCATTCTAAACCATCAATATTGTTCTTTTAAATCCCTATACATGTTATTACTCCCTAGATGTATAGTATAACATGACCTATATGCTTTCTCAAGTATAACTCGAGGTTCTTGAGAAACTTGACCAATGTACTATTTTCAACCAGTTAATTATTTATTGCTAAAAAAAATTAAACGTTTACTAATTATGCTTACTTAAAAATATTTAGAATTGTTAAAAATATTGAAAATGATTGATTCATATAATAAACCAGACTTACCTGGTTTCAACAGTGGAAGTAGGATCAATTGGTTGAGTTACTAGTATGAAACGAAATCACAATGGAAATCGTTTGTTGTCACAGCCTAAAAGCCTCACACGCATATAGAGAGTTATTTGAATAGTTTTGAGAGTTTCCACAGACCTGTTCTTTTTTTCAACTTTTGCATCATCTTCTACAATTTATATAACCAATATATATATATATATATGTTGGCATGCACAAGAGTCCATTCTAAACGACCCACTTCCATCATGAGAAGAAATGGCGTTCAACTGCAATCAACACTTGTTCCTTTTGCAGCTACACACAGCATTGCAAATTTGATTATAGGTCTAGATTTGGACTTGGAGCTGGATTCGGAACCCGATATGGATAGATCGACCCAAGTACACAACCTGGATTTACTACATCTCCCACTTGCACATAATGGGTTCACATACCCATATACCCTCATTTCTCTGTAAGTTCCATACAGATAGATAGGTCATGCGACTAGCATACTCTTTTTTTTAGAGCTCGTTGCTATACAATTATTAGGTATATATAGCAATTCCATTATTCAAATAGAGTTCGTATGCTATACCCCAAAACTATCAAGTCACATTTATTCACATTTAGATCTCAATCTTATTCATCACTTGTTCAATAAAATTTGTTTTCACAATTATAAATCAACAAATGATTATAATTGGTTGATTTGTGAATACATCCAAATGTGACACTCAAATAGATCTATCCTTCTTCCTAAAATCTTTCCATCATAATTCAATCGCTTTTCTAGATATGTTCCATCCAACCAGATCATACATGGTCTTTGGTAGCATTCCAAGATAGTTGCACCAAATCATAATTTTAAGAAACAGTTAAAGATCAAAGGGTATTTTTAAAGATCCTTGTGACCTCGAGGATCTCACACAACTAAAAGAAGAGATCCATATCTTTTGTTACTCTGTTTTGGTCAAACTTTGCACACATGGTATGAAACATTTGCTATGATGTTATTCTCCTTTTCCCATGGACTGTGTATCTTTCATTATATAAATACCGCATAGGTGATAGTTTAGATACACTAAGTATCTAACTTGAGTCCACAACTCTACTTTTCTAATATCTATTAAACATGGCACTTGGCAATCTTGGACAGATAAGGTGAGAAGATGGATCTTTACCTTTCGACTACCCTTTATAGCCTCATTTTGATAACTCATCAAGGCGATTTTGTTTTAAGCTTGAGCTCTCATCAGCCTGCCTTAGTGATTTGCTTAAAAGTTATCTTTAATCTATGCATCACTCAGTCATAGATGTAGTTGCTTGTGTGAGAAAGCCAACCATATGTCCGACATACCTTTAATTACACTTAGCAATATGCACGAAGCATTGCATATATGTGTATAGATATTATCAAATTTGTGTACTAAACACAATTGACATTAATAAAAAATAACATGAATCATTTATTAACGTAAATTGGAAAAATAATAAATTACACATCAATGTTCACAAAAATACATTTAACATTTACACATTCCCAAGGATTTAACATGACTTTGAAATAAATCTCTTGGAATGGGTTTTGTGAACGAATCTGCTATCATTTTGTGTGTAGAGATATACTCCAAGCGCACCTCCTTCTGTGCAACGATATCTCTCACAAAATTATATCTTATGTCAATATGTTTGGTCTTCAAATGATATTTGAGATCCTTAGTAAATGCTATTGCATCTTGACTGTCACAATTCACAATAACAGAATTCGACAAGTCATTCACAACTCCCAAGTGGTTCAAAAAACTCTTTAACCAAACAACTTCTTGTATTGCTATTGATAATGCTACAAACTGGGCTTCCATGGTAGACAAAGCTACACAAGTTTGTTTCTTACTACTCTGAGAGATAGCACCATTGCCAAGTAGAAAAGAATATCCAAAGGTAGATTTTTCTTCATCTAAATCTCCTCCCTAATCAGCATCAGTATATACCTCAAGACACAGATCCTTTCCTTGATAACAGAGGGAATAATCCATAGTACCTTTCAAGTACCTCATTATCCTTTTTACAGTTTTCTAATAGGGTTGGCCTAGGTTTGTCTAATATCTACTAAACATGCCAACTACGTAGCAGATATCCGATCTAGCCACGGCGTTAGAATAAGGAACTCTAGCCATCTATTTCTTTTCCTGTAGAGTTTTAGGACACATCCTTCTAGTTAAACCTTCATCTTTAGCAATTAGAGTATCTACAGGCTTACACTCTTGCATATGAAATCGTTCAAGAATTTTTCAAATATATAGCTCTTTAGAAAGAGCTAATAATTTCTTTGAGCGATCTCTCTTAATCTTAACACCAAGAATATATGTTGCTTCACCTAAGTCCTTCATCTCAAAATTGGAGGACAACCACTATTTGATACCCAAGAGATACTCCTTATCATTCCCAACCAAAAGCATATCATCAACATAAAAAGATATGATCACAAACTTATCGTTAGATCTTTTAACATATATACAGTGGTCTTCATCAATCATTTGAAAATCACATGAGATAATCAACTGATGAAACCCTAAGTACCACTATCTAGAAGATTGTTTCAATCTATAAATGGATCTCATGAGTCTGCACACTTTATGCTCTTGACCTTCTTCTGTGAAACCTTTAAGTTGTTCCATATAAATTTCCTCATCTTGTGGAGCAATTAGAAAAGCTTCACCTTCAACATCAAAACGACTGTAACGCCCCGCTCCCACCTATGGGTGTTACTCACTAATAGCCAACTTACTATTCACATGCTAGGGCAAAGATGAAGAGACGGCTACATTTCAACGGGAAACGACCTAGGTGGGAACTAGGCTTTGCCCTCTCTTCGCTCCGCTCGAGGGTCCGGGAATTATCAAAACGACTTATTAAAACCCGAAACCTCACAATCGTCACCCCTTCTCAAGCTCTTTAATGAAGAGCTTAGGGTGACCTCCCAGGATCGAAAGAAAATAAGCTATATCTCTCTAGCTTCAAATAAATTATGGCATAACGTCTTAATCATAAGAAAATAATTTTTCTTTTCTTTGCCCCAACCATTAACCCATTTATCTCACTTTCAATTCCTTTGGAAAATATTTGGATTGATATTTCTTTGGAAAAATTTAAATAAATTTTTCTCATAAATCTCCATTGATTTTCCCCTTTAATTATTTCAAAAATTCCATAATTTTTCAACCATTAGGAAATTAATTTTTGAAATACAAACCTCAAGGCATCCTTATCCAATTTCAAAATTTAAGGAAAATACTCCATTATTTAATTTCCCAAAATATAGAAAATTTTCCCACAATTGCCTCAAATTTATATTAATTTAATAATTAATTTAGAGGCTAAATACTCATTTATTTATTTATTTAAATATAAATTATTTCAGAATTTCCAAAATAATATCATATATTTAAATAAACAGAAATTAAATTAAAAATAAATAAAAGGAAAAAAAACCAACAGTAGCAAAGGGGGGGGTGCGGCAACTGGCTGCGCCCCCCCCCAGCGCGGGGCCGCGCGCGCGCGTGCTGGCCGCGCGCGCCAGGCGCGGGCGCAGGCCGCGCGGCCTGGCTGCCCGCGCACACCAACTGCGCGCGGCCGCGCCCAGCTGCGCCCCTGGCCAGCACACTGCCACAACCCCTTCTTTTTTTTTTTTTTTTAATTGAAACCCCACATTTCCAGAATACTTTCTTGTACCAAGGGGCTTCCAAAACATTCAAGTTTGCCCCCCTTTCACCCACATTTAGCCTTCATTATATATTAACAAAATAAATACAACACTTAAGCACAAAATACATAAACACTACTACTCTTGCTTTCTTCCTTGCTTCCAACATTTAACCTTGCAAAACTCCCTTCCTTCTTGCACATGAGATGCCTATATGGTGAGGATAAAAACCTCATGAGCTATTAAGCTCAATAAGGGTGCAATGACAATAGTATGAACATGAAAATAAATGTGATGCCAATGCATGTATGCAACATGGTTAGGGCTTCCACATCCTCACAACCACCTTGGTTTGAGGCTTTAATCTACCCTACCCCACTCAACCTCATGGCCATAGGTCCTAGAACACACAACATGCCAATGCACACATAGAATTCATGCATCATACTTACAACTTGCAAGCCACCATCCCATGGGGCTATCCCTTACCTCTATTCTTTTAGATTTTCCACAATCTTTAACTTCAAGAGAGCTTCAACAACTTGACTTGGCAAGACTTCACTTGCTTCCATCCCCTAAAGAAGTAAAAGAAATAACCTTGATCTTTAAAAATCTAATCCTTGAAGATAAGAAGACTAAGAAGTAAGAAGACTTAGATTTCTTTACAAAAACCAAAGAGTTTACCTCTAGGCTCTTTCTTCTTCTTCTTCTTCTTCAAATGGCCAAAGGGAAGACTTGTCTTCCTACCTTGCCAATATATAAATTTTCTCCCTCTTTCAAAAATGGATCCTAACCTTTGGATCTTTGTGGGTTTAAGAGAATAAATCCTAGCCTTCCATTACAAGCACAATCTATGTGCTTTGGAGATTTTTAATCTCAACCATCCATTCTAATCATTTAAAATTTACTTCCATTTATGTTGGCAATCCATGCCAACTTTCAAGACTAATTTATGACCCTTGGATCAATTTCCCAATCCAAGGCCAAGTCTCCACCCTTGGATCATCTTGGTCTTCCATTCCAAAATTAGTCATTTTCCTCATTTATTTAATTTGACTAATTTCACCCCATCACATGAGTGACCACTTGAGAGACATATATATTTTCTTTCCCATTTAATTTATGTGACCATTTTCCATAATCAATGCTTGACCATTTTCCATTTCTTTTGCATTTTCTTTAAATGCAACTTAATTATGCCTCCCATTAATTGCAAGAATGACCATATTCCAATTTCTTTTGAAATTAATTTAAATTTCTATTTACATAATTGGGACAATTTCACCCATCAATAATATATATCAATTGTAAGGCAACTTTCCAATTAATTGCCATTTATTTTAATGAGATAATTTTCACCCATCAACCATGAAAATTTTCAAAATTCAAATTTGAATTTCTTTTTCCAACATCATCATCACCATCATTAATGGCTTGAGTGACTATTAATCTTTTCTTTTTGATTTAAAATAATCACTCTCATCTCTTCCATTTTACTTGGACAAGAAAATGCCAAGTGTCACTCCATGTCATAACCTTGGCTTTCAAGACTTAATCTAAACCATCCATGTGGCATTTCCACATTAACCCACTATTTTAGGGAAAATCCATTATTTTACTCACATAAATAATTTATGAGTATTTTTCCCTACTTCCATAATTTAATTCCATTATAGAATTTACTCCAAAATTATCAAAAATACCCTTTGTAAATTTTCGATCCCATTTATCTCCACATAATCCAAAATGGGAACTAATTCACTTCCATACTCAATTCCACCTAGGAATTATTTCCAATTTACTAAATTACCCTTTATTGGACTTCACTATCCAAATTACCAAAATACCCCTCTCATAGGGCACCCTCAATCTCAAGGATCCAACACATTCTCAAGGGCGTTTTTGGAATTTTCTCACTTTCTTTCTCATTCTTTTAACACCTGTAACACCGGGTGTTACAACGACGTCAAGGTATGTGTCCATGACTATTTTTTCTAATTTGAGGTACACGTGAAATAGATTCAAGAACTCTTATCTCACTCCCATTTAGATTAGATCAAATTCCTTAGATACATTTTCAGGTAAATGTACTAGACAATTTAAAATAATAAATCATCTTGATCCTCAATTTCATAAAGAGACAAATTATGATTTATCTCTCCCCTGCTAGTAAACTCATTTTTTAAGAAAAAATGCATTCCAAGATTCAAACTCGGTAACACTCCTACTTGCTTGATCACCAATAAAGACATATTCCTTTGAGTGTGCTAAGTATCTTACAAATATACTATTTTTGCCTCTAGGACCCAACTTTCCATGTTTGTGATCATGAACATAGGTTGCACATCCTCAAGTTCTCAAATGACTTAGATCAAATTTTCTTCCAGTCCATAACTCATATGAGGTAGAAGGTACAAATTTGGAGGGTATTAAATTGAGTAGATAGGCAACTATCAACAATGCATCACCCTAATATGTGATTCGCAACTTTACCCCTACCATCATTGACCTGACCATTTCTAGAAGAGTTCTATTTTTTCTTTTCACAACACCATTTTGTTGTGGAGTATGTGGAATGGTCAATTGTCTTTCAATTTCTTTTTCATCACATAACAATTTAAATTGTTTAGACAAATACTCGTGACCTTTATCGATTTTTAATGTTTTAACTTTTCTATATAATTGATTCTCAACTAAGTTCAAAAATCTTTTGAAGCACTTTAAAACTTTTGACTTATGAGAAATCAAATAAATAAAGCCAAAATGAGTATAGTCATCAATAAAAGTGATGAAATAAACACCTCCATGACTGGCCCTAACATTCATTGTATCACATATGTTAAAGAGAATTAATTGCAATGGAGTTTCAACTCTAATCGTTTTTCCAAATGGTTTTCTTGCCATTTTTCCTACCAGACAACTTTCATAAGTTGGTAGATTCACTTTTGTAATGTATCAAACACCATTCAAACATAGAGATGTTTATGCAGTTAGAGCCTTCTATTGCAATGCATCAAACACCATTCATGGTTATGCTTCCCAATCTAGATTCAAAACCAAAGTCTATGGCAATTCCATCAACATAGACTCTAAGCACATAAACACTTTTATTCAAATTCCTAATGAAGGCATCATTTACAAACCTACTGAATTTGATCATGACCTTGTATCCAAAACATTTTTGAATATGAGTCTCTTCCATGTTACATTGACTCATCATCTAAGTTGTATGTAATGGGTCATCTTTTGCACCTCATTTGTGCCCAAGTCATTGTTCCTAGACATGGTAATTTTGCTCAAGTTATTAAAGAAGATGTTCGGCTCATGTTTCATATCATGACTCGCCAAAAGATCAACTTGTGTTCTCTAATTGTGAGTGAAATGATTGGTGCATTCACTAACAAACAAAGGAGTCTCCCATATAGCATGCTTATTAGCACAATTATCGACTCAAGATGGATAGTACGTCTCTTGTTAACACTCACCAAATATTGATTCAACCCTATAAAGTCCTAAATAGCAAGACCTTAGGACGTATGGGATACAAAGAGGGTAAACACGAAAATTGGGTTAAGACCAAGAAACGAGGTGCACCTTCCTCACCTGAACGTGAAGATGTTTTTCCTCCTACAGATGAGCCTCATGCCACCTTTTCTGCAACTCCTCCGTCTCCTTTGGCAGTCTCTCCATCCCGTCTTTTTGAAAAGCCCTCCTATCGTCCAGATGATCTTGTGATTCATGGGATTGCTAGCCTTCGATTTGAAGTTGATTCCTTTCGAGGAGAGGTCTAAGAGATTTGCAGCCAACAAGATGAGCATGCGGCTGAAATGACTCAGTTTATTGTGATGCCCCGTTCCCACTTACGGGTGCCACTCGTGAATAATCAACCGAACTGGTCACATGCTCGACCATTCGTAAATGGTGGACTATGTTTCAACACAAAACATCCTAGATGGGAACTAGGATTCGTCCTTCACTCCCTTAACCCCAAGATCCACTAGCAAATTTGGGCTTTAACCATACCACCCTTGGTTAATTAATTTCCATTAAGTTTTCTCAATCACCATTTTTATTAATTTTAATTCTTCTTCTTTCCAAGAATTCCACCGGACTCCATGAAATTCACCATTTTAATCAACTCATTGATTTTTACCAATTTTGGAGGAAAAACTCATATAATTTAAATTTTCAAAAATTTTGGCATTTTCTCCAAAAATACCCAAATCCCTTTATTTTTTAAAATTCCTCCGGGGCCCAAAATTAACCAAGAAATGCCCAAAAAATCCCTCAATTTTTCAAATTTTCAAAAAAATTGGCTAGCGAGGTCTGCTGCACCCTCGGGGCCCTGCACCCGTGGTGCGTTGGTTGCGCGGGCTGCGCACGCCCACCGCGCGCCTGCTACACATGCCCGTACAACCGCACGCCAGCGTGCCCGTGTCTTGCCTGCTGCACGCCTGCCACCTACTACTCGCCTACATGACTCCAAAAAATTTTCTTGGCATTTTTAGCCCAAATATTTCAGAAATTAAATACCCATAAAATGTATCATAAATCTACACATTTCCAACAAAAATCATTTTCTCCAACACCCAAGATTTATTCCAAAATAAAATACATCCACAATCTTAGGCTTTCACAAGCCATTACCAACCATTAATCACATCACATAAAGCACATACAACAAATAAGCTTCCCTAAGCCATGAACCCACAAAATAAATAAAACACATGCTTAGGCTTCTATAAGCCATAAATTAACAAACCCACCATGAGCTTCCCAACTTCAAGCTTGCAACATTCCCTTTTTCTCTTGGCACATGAACAACCTATAAGTTAAGGGTAAAAAACTTATGAGCTATTAAGCTCAATAAGGGTGCAATGACAATAAGTATGAACATGAATATAAATTGTGATGCCAATGCATGCAATGCAATAAAGTTAGGGCTTTTACATCCTCACAACCACCTTGGTTTGAGGCTTAAACCTACCCTACCCCACACAACCTCATGGCCATAGGTCCTTGAACACAAACAACATGCCAATGCACACATATTTTCTCATGAACCATACTAACAACCTTGCAAAGCCACTATCCCATGGAGCTATCCCTTACCTTTTTCCATTCTTTAAAGCTTCAAGAACCTCCTAGCTTTAATACCATCTCTTCTCCTTAAGAGATCCTTGAACAAGATTTAAAAAAACTAAGCTACCATTAAATGAAATGAAAGGAACTTACATACTAGCCTAAGGAAGAATACTTACCTTCTTCCTTTTCTTCTTTCCTTTCCTTCTTCTCTTCCATTCATTTCTCTCCATTAATGGCCAAACAAAGATAAGTCTTTCTTACTTGCCAATTTATACTAGCACCCCATCTTTCAAGAATAAATCTTAGCCATTGGATTTATTTGGTGAGAATAAATCTCAACCAAACAAATAGCATAATCCATGCCATTTACTCTTGTGAAATATCCAGCATTGGATTATATTTCATTTTACAAGGTTAGATCTCAACCATCCAAAGAAAGCACAATCCATGCACTTAAGCCTCCTTTAATCTCATCCATTAGATTTCCTTTACTTTCCAAGAGAATATCTCAACCTTTAATTAAAAGCACAATCCAAGTGTTTTGCTAGGATTTAATCCTAGCCTTCCATCTTTTTAACTCATGATCTCCACCATCCAAAAATCAATTTTAAAAAGATTTATTAAATGAATTGGCAATCCAAGCCAACTTGAAGGATTTTATCTCTTCCCCTAGATCACTTTCCATTTTCAAGAATAATCCTCCACCCTTGGATCATCTTGAATTTCCATTTCTTTCTCATTTAATTAAATTCCCATATTTTCCAAGGCATTAATGGTGAGTGATTACCATTTTCTTTTGAATTTTCTTTAATCCACATAATCATGCCTCTCATTAAATACTGGAAAGACTAATATCATTTCTTTTGCATTTATTTAAATCTCTCCATTTATCTTGGACCACATAATGACATGTGTCACTCTAAGACACCATACTTAGCTTCCAAGCTTCCATTTCGACTATCCATGTGGCATTACCATATTAATTCACCAATTTAGGAAAAATCAATTATTTTCTCTCATAATTGAATATTCTCTATTTTTCCTATTTTCCATAATTTAATTCCCTTATGGAATTCCACTCCAAATTACTAAAATGCCCCTTGCGAATTATTAATCCCATTTATCCCCACATAAATTCAAAATGGAAAAATTAATTCATTTCCATGCATAATTCCACCTAGGAATTATTTTTAATTTACCAAATTACCCTTTATTGGACTTCACTATCCAAATTACCAAAATGCCCCTCTCATAGGGCACCCTCATTCTCAAGGATCCAACACCTTCTCAAGGGCATTTTTGAAAGTTTCTCACTTCCTTTTTCATTCTCATAACACTAGTAAGACTGGGTGTTACATTTATGGAGCTCATTTTATCTCGACTGTCTCCAACCGCATCATCCTTATCTCCACCTCTTACTGAAGATCCTTAGTTAATAGGATGATCTTATCTCGACTGCCTCCAGCTCTTTTTTTTTTTTTTTGACATTTTATTTTGAGTTGAAATGTACCTTTATGCTTCATTGATATTTTTGGTTCTGAATTTATGCACTTGGCATTGTTTTGGATATGAATTTATGTCTTTATGATGTTTCAAACTTGGAAATGTTATACTTAACTATTAACAGTTTGTATGGTTACTCTTGTACTTGCACTTGTTACTTAATTACTCTTATGGTTAAAATTCTTTAACAATGAGTATTTTGATCTCGTTTTAAAGGGGAGCCTATACTAAGGGGGAGCCTTTCAATTGTAAGCATTTTCTTTTTCTTTTTGATATTTGACAAAAAAAAGGGAGAGAAAGTATTTAGGCATTTGAAATTGATTTCTTCCATCAAAGTTTGTCTCCATCAAAAAGGGGGAGATTGATGGTATTGATGGTTTTGGTTTTGATGATTCACAAAACTTTACAAACTTTACATATTATGAAAATCAATTTCAAACCATCTTATGAAGACAAGCTATCTTATGCAAATAAAATAAAAATCTATCAAAAATAAACTATCTCATTTCTATGACATATTTTCTTAATAAAAGAGATTGTAAAATCTACATAGTGTGTCATAAACACATTGGCCAAATCATCTATCAAAATTGATTCTAAAAGTCGTTGAAAAATCATAGCATATTTTTCCAAAATAGGAGACAACCTGTCAATTGGTTTTATGAACCTATCGACCAGTTATGCCTATTACTATTGATCGCCTAATGAAAGCTGTCGACCAGTTGAACATCATGGTCTCTGTTGTTTGTTGTTAATCGCCTCTACATCACGACTTGTCGACTGGTATTATGAATCTGTCAACCGCGTTGACCCACATTCGACTGGTATTCAAATATTTGAACTAACATGTCGATCGATTAGATGAAGTTGCCGACCGATTCATCACAGACAACTTACAAAGACTAATGTGTCCACCACTCATTAAGTTCTTTCTCCATTTGCAACAGGATGATTCGTGTATGGGCTCTCAAATCTCTATAAATACAAGTCAAGAAGAGAATTCAAACCACTGAAGTGATCCATCTACAAGCTCCCAAGTGCTCATCAATTGTTATGCTTCATTGGTGCCCTAAATCTCCTTGCTTTTAAGGCTTGTATTTTATTTGTGTAAAAGCATATTTCTAGCCTTGTATTTGTTCTTGATTGCATTGTAACTAAGATGGCATACTCTTAGAAATACATCTCTTATATCGTTACTTGTGTTCCTAGCTTGCATAGGTAGAGGACTTACTTATCATAATAGAAGGTTTGTATTACCTAGTATTGCTAGAGGGCTTGCTTGTTTAAGCAAGATGACTGTATATTCCTAGTTTGGTGCTAGATGGCTTATCCGGTGTGATAGGAGAGTTATAGTAATTTTGTTTGAAAATCCTTAATGAGGAGCTAAGGCAATGGATTAGGCTTATTTAAGCCGAACCACTATATATCGCTTGTGTCTCTCTATAACGCTTACTTTTTTCATATTCTATATTGTGTTTTGCAATTGTTTTTCTTACCTTTAACGTGCATCAAAATTCTCATTCTTATTTAGTAAGAAAATTTTTTAATTTTACACCAAAATTTTTAAATCACCCAATTCACCCCCTCTTGGGTATTTTTGCCACAGCTATTCTATTCTATCATACAGAACTCAAAACATAAATAGCATTTGAAAATGAATTTAGGGCTTGTACCTTTCTTGGTTTATTGTAGTCACGTCCAAAGTGCCCCCTATTGCCATAGTTGTAAAACTTCACATTTTCCATGTTCTTCTTTTTTAAGGGATTACGATTTGGTCCCTTACACTTTCCATGGTGACTCTTAATTTTCTCAAAACAAGCACATTTACCTTTCTTTCCTTTGCGAGGAAATTTTTGCTGAAACTTGAGAGTGCCTTTAGAGCTAGATGCCAACATATAAATGTCAGTATTAAGTCTAAAGGCCTCAATACGGTCCTCCTCCAACTCCAAATGACATGAAACGTTGACCATTATCTTTATGTTCACATTGTGTATAAGATAAATCTTCATGTGCTCCTACTTGTGAGGTAGTGATCTAATAACAACTTGCACTTACTGTTCATTAGTGAGGTTCACACCAGCATCCTCGAGTTCATTGACCATATTGGTCATCTCTCAAAGATGTTGCCTCATGTTGTGGCTTGGACACTTTTTATATGTATCAAACTTGATAGTTAACTACCTTACCTTTGCAACTGAAGTTGCCCCAAATTGCTCTTAAGAGCATTTCACATTTCATACTCTAGCTCATACTTTTTGAATTCAGCATAATGTCATTCTCCATGTTGTTGTGTAACGCAATACGAGCAATGGAGTTTTTTTTTCTTCTAGGCATTATAAGCCTCTCTATCCCTACTACGTTGTGTAGTGGTTCCTTCAGCAGGTTCCACCATAGCCTAATTTAGAGCTTCCATTGACTCTTGTTCCTTGAGTATATATTGGATTTTCATACTCCAGATTTCATAATTATCCCTATTCAATTTCCCGCCTCTTATCAAATCAGCAATTATCTTAGAATAAGCCATTCTCAAGGATAATCTACACAAGATTCATTTCATTAATGACATGCCTTACACACATTTACTGAATAAAATTAACAATAAATATTTTACTTGGTACGGGGTCAAAAGTTCATTATATTCGCAATCATTTTCCATATTCCAATTATCCAAATACTATTAAATTTATTTATTTATTTTACCTTAAAAATAAATTTTGAGAACATTTAATCCCACTTAATAAGGAATTATTGTAACATATTTAATCACAAAGATTAAATAACTAACAATAAAACATGCAAATTTAATCACAAAGATTAAATAATTAACCATAATTCATTTCATAAAATGAAATAATAAACATATAGTTTAGAAATTTGCTATAAAAGCAAAATAGACTAGATACATGGATTGAGCAACATATTACTCCATAACTCTAGTCATATGAGGAATTGCACGAATGGCATCACGGGGAATAAATCTAGGAGTCCTATGAGCAACATAACTAATAATATCTATTAGTAGGTTACTTAAGTATAGAGCCATTACAATTTATCTTCGTCTATATGCATTTAAGAAGAAACACAATACCCAACAGAAATTTGGATAACCAAATTCCCAAATGCTAGCCATTAATTCCTTATCATGTGACAACAACGTGGCAATCAAAGATTAATACTGTGCTTCATCATCTATAACCCCATATAGCTGGCAAATATAATTTCTTGTATCATGTCACACACAGTGATGATGTGCTCATATATTTTTTGCCCTTATATTATTCGATAATCATCTAGCTGCATTTTTATTTCTATAACTTGGGCTCTTTGAACAACAGTTTAGATGATTCTTAGGGTTCTCACTTGTGTCAAGCCTATTTTCTGTGAAAGTTTAACTTCTTGCTCACTACACTATCGCCACCACCAGCCACCAGCAACACACCTGATCATCTCCGTCACCATCTTTGCCATTTGCAACCACGAAGTCGCACAGAGAAGATGAAAAGAGACAAACTGTTGGTGCTTGTTGTAGTCATCAAAGAAATGGCCAGGCATGGAGAAGATAGATGCGATGGCAATTATCCTCATGAAGAAGATAGCCGATGGACTCTCTCTTCGTCAAATCTCTAGTATATCTTATCTCAGATTTTGTACAAAAATACATAATTTTGTGTATATATTAATACATTTATTTGGTGTATATACACACAAAATCACTATGAATATGTATGTATTATGTATATGCTTCATTCAACACAAACACATACATTGATTTATTAACCAGAAAACAACCATACAAGCTCTGATACCAATGTTAGAAATAATGAAAATGAGTGATTCATATAATAAACTAGACTTACCTAGTTTACATAGCGGAGGTAGGATTAATTGGTTGAGTTACTAGTATGAAACGAAATCACAATGGAAATTGTTTATTTTCACAGCCTAAGAGTCTCATATGCACATAGAGAATTCTTTGAGTAGTTTTGAGAGTTTTTGAAAACCTGTTCTCTTTTTCAACTTTTGCATTATTTTCTACAGTTTATACAACCAATATATATATTGGCATGCACGAAAGTCTATTCTAAACTACCCACTTCCACCATGAGAGGAAATGACGTTCAACTGCAATCAACAGTTGTTTCTTTTGCAATTGCAAATAGTGTGTAGATCCAATTACATATTTGGATTTGGATTTGGACTTGGAGCTAGGTCCAAAACTCTATATCAACAGATTGACTTGGGTAAACAACCTGGATTTACTATAAGAATTAATAAAAATATTATTGGATGATGGCGTCATTGATGTCTGAGGAGGAAGTGTTTAACGTGTAAGTTCGTAAGTTTTTTAAGTATTATTTTTTGTATTTTGTTATCAACTTAACATTTAGTAAATTTCTTTCTAACTAATAAACTTGAATGAGATATTTTATAGATCATAACTTACAAGGGAAAGACGGAGGAGAGAAAGAGAACTGATACGAAAAAAACTTGATTTTTTTTTTATATTTCAATTTATAAGAACTTAATAGTTTTGTTTGATGAGTGGATGGATGAATGAATGTTGAATTGAAGTTAACATTGAACTTGAAGTTTTGAACTCAATAATTTTATTATGGCTTATAAATTTGTTTCGCTAAAGTTACCCTTGAATGTTAAATTTGGTTATAAATTTGTTTTGTAAAAGACTATAAGTTAAATTGAATATTATAATATTTGTTGAATATTATTAAGTTTTGTGAAGTTTAATATTAAACTAAATGTTGAATTTGATGACTGTTTAATTTATTTTATGGAGTTAGATGTTATTTAAAACGTTGCATTATATTCATCGTTGATTCTTATTTAGACATTTTTCTTTTAAGAAATTTTTTGTTTGGATAATATAGATAAATTTATATGCATTTTTTAAAAAATTTATATGTAAAAACTAAAAATAAGAAAAAAAACTAGTCTGGATTGAATCAAATTGAACTGGTATAGTCTGGTCGAGACCTTATTAGTTTGAGATTATTTAGAATCTCAATAAAAAAATCTTAGTCCTAATTCAATTCAATCTAGGGCTTGTTTGGATTGGATGACCACCTTTATTTATTTATCATGAACTAGTTACTTAAGGGAAAGTGTTGTAAGTAACCATTTAGAGAAATCTTAAATATATTGTAATTATACAATGACCATTGATCTTAGTCAAATATTAACGAGATAACAATAATAAATAAGGTTACTATCATGATTCATTTTTATTCTTCAAGAGGTCATTATTCTACCTACAAATAATTTTTCTTTTGACTTTATTCTCTTATTTTTTTTCTTTGGAGTTTTAAAGTAATATATAAAGAGTTGTTCTTTTCGTATTTTAGTTTTCAGTTTTGAATTTCAAATTCATTTTCAGTTTTACGTTTTGAGTGTTTATTTTGAAATTGATGAAAACACATTCTTTTTGTTTGTAGCGTTTTTTATGTTTTGAAAATTTTGAGTATGTTTGTGATGAAAGCAGTTAAAATGATTTTTTTATTATTTTGAGTTTTTTTATAAATTTTTTTCTTATTTTTGAAAATATATTTTTGAAAATATGAAAATAAACACGTTTTTACTATTTTGAAAAACTGAAAATTAAAAACAGTTTGAAAATAATAAAGAAAATAGAACCTAATTTTTTAGTCAACATTGAAAAAAATGATTATAAAATACACTTTGAACCTATTCGTTTTCACTTAAATAATTCCCTTTTATGGGTTAATTTAGTCAAATTAATTTATTTTTCTTGAAAAAATAAGTGTAATTCCTATTAGGGTTTCGATAAAAACGTAATTTGTGAGTTTGATTAAATTAGGTTGTGAAACTGAATTTAGATGAAAGTACAGAGGACAAATGCAGGGCGCAAAGTTGAAGGTTCCAAATACAAGAGGGTCTTAAGTGATATTATGTGGAAGTTTAGGGGGCCGCGCATTTATTTGCCCATAAGCGATTAAGACGCCATGGATGTTTTGACTCGAAGGAATTGGCGTCTCCCCAAGGTTTGAGACTCTCGGAGAGCTCTGTACAGAAAACCTCAGCTGGAAAGTAGAGAGAGAGAGGGAGCAGACTGGGAGAAAAATGGTGAAAGTTCGGATGAACACGGCCGATGTGGCCGCCGAGGTCAAATGCTTGCGGCGTCTGATCGGGATGCGTTGTTCCAACGTTTACGATCTCTCTCCCAAGGTACCCTAAACCTATCTATACATTGATATATATATATATGTATGTGTATGTGAATACGTACGTACATGTGATTATGGTTGTTTAGTTGATGTATATCCGCATGCACATGGATTGCGTAGTGGAGCCCATCCGTCTGTTGAATTGTCTTACCGAGTGATCATTGTTATATAAAGGAAATTTGCTGAATTGACTGGTTTTGATGATTTGGGCGATTGATTTTGCAATTGGTTGCATTGGTTGCAGACTTATGTTTTCAAGCTTATGAATAGTAGTGGGATTACTGAATCTGGGGAGAGCGAGAAGGTCTTATTGTTGATGGAAAGTGGCGTCAGATTGCATACAACTGCTTATGTTCGGTAAGACTCTATTTTGAAGCCTTAGGTTCACTTTGTTTGGTTCCTCGGAAAAAGAAAAAAATAGTAATTTGAGAGTTTTATTGTCAATAAGAAAATTATTCATTTGGGTATGGTCTATTTAGTTTTTCATATTAATGGCAGACGTGGATATAAATTGAAAGAATAGCAACAGCATTACAAGCCTTAATCCCACAAGGTGGGGTAGGCTACATGACATGCCCGGATCTCTTTTCATATCTGAGAGTTCTCCATCAATTCTTTTCCCCTTTTTGTTGGTTTACCTCGTTTGTTACAAACTTTTTTCATTCCATTTGCTCATCTCACAAGTGCAAAGTGCAAACATGAACAGAAAGAATAAAAATTAAATATTTTATGCCTCTGATAATAATTGTAGGATAATTAAATGAAGGAAAAAAAGGAAAACATGATTTTGTCCATCTCTGATTTATAGGGACAAAAGCAATACTCCTTCTGGATTTACTCTCAAGTTGAGGAAGCACATCCGTACAAGGAGGCTTGAGGATGTGCGGCAGCTTGGATATGATCGGGTATGACCTTGAGGGATCTTTACTGTGTGCACAGTAGTTAGTTTGTCTCCTTCCTTGCATGCTGGTTTTTGATTCACAATATGTTCATGTGTTATGTGTATTCCACCAATTTTCAGATAATACTCTTTCAATTTGGACTGGGTGCTAATGCACATTATGTTATACTGGAGTTATATGCCCAAGGAAATATTCTCCTCACAGATTCTGAGTTCATGGTCATGACTCTGCTCCGATCACACAGGTTGGTTCTTCATGATCCATGGTTATTCTCCTGGGCAGCAATGTACATGCCAACTTCTTGTTAATGTATGGGTTTGTTTGCTTATCCATGCATCCATGGATAAAAAGTTATTTATTTATCAGTAACTTCTCTATTCATTGTATTTTTGTACATTATGTATAATGAAAGTCTAAAAATTATAGTAATCGATGTTGTACATGTTCTCTGGCTCCAATCAGAATGTGGAAAAGTGTAATGAAGTTGACATATGATGTTGGTTGCCAAAAACCTACATATAAGATGCTAATAATTCCTAGCAACAGATACAAAATAAATTCTCTCTCTCTCTCTCATCTAGGGATTTGTTAAAAGTATAAGAGCATCAATACAAGATTGCAAAAGTTATTGGCTATATGTCTAGCCTAAGTGTTGAGTAGTTGAAGCATTTATGAAGGTAAAAAGGCAACTCAGAACATCTCCATGATGGAGTACTTGGTCATGAATTTATCTGGTGAGATTCAATTGCCTATATGTTGATTATACTGTCTTATTGTTTTGCAGCTTAAATGCCTAAAGTTGTCAAACTTTAGCTAGTTAACAAGTGTAATTGCAGGGATGATGATAAAGGATTTGCAATCATGTCGCGACACCATTATCCCGTTGAAATTTGTCGAGTTTTTGACCGAACTACCATTTCAAAGTTGCAGGCAGCATTTACATCTGCGAAAGAAGTAGATAACAGTGACAATACAGGAAGAAATAATGGTGAGAAAAATGTTCCAAGCTCACCTAAAGGAAATCAGGGTAGTCAAAAAAGTGGGAAGCTAGCAGAGTCTAATAAAACATCAACTGATGGTCAGCGTTCCAAGCAAGCCACATTGAAAGTGTTTCTTGGAGAGGCATTGGGTTATGGACCTCAACTTTCTGAACATATTATTCTAGATGCTGGTCTGGTTCCAAATATGAAAGTTGGCAAGGATTTCAAATTGGATGATAGTAAAATTGATGTTTTGGCCCAAGCTGTGGAAAAGTTTGAGAACTGGTTAGAAGACATCATATCTGGTGATAGAATTCCAGAAGGCTACATCTTTATGCAACAAAGGAATTTGGGAAAGGACCACACTGCATCTGAATCAGGAAATTATAATAAGGTTACTGTATTGTTCTCTCTGTTTATATTAATTTTAATTATTTAGCTTTGAACAGAATGTAAATCAGTCTCTTTCTTTGTTCTTGATGACCTTCCACCAGTCATTGATTTACAGGCAGTAACACTATTTATGTTCAATGTATCTAGTTTTGATCTTCTAATGCTTGTTGCAGATCTATGACGAGTTCTGCCCTTTATTATTGAACCAATTCAAGTCAAGGGATTCTATTAAATTTGAGACATTTGATGCGGCTTTGGATGAGTTCTACAGTAAAATTGAGAGTCAGCGGTCTGAACAACAGCAGAAAACAAAAGAGGGCTCTGCAATGCAGAAACTTAACAAAATTCGTCTGGATCAGGTCTATATAAATTTTTATTATACTTTCTTCAAATTAACTTTGCTTGTGGATTGAGTAATTCCCTCAACACTTCTAGTGTTGGAAGTATTCCTTCTATTTACAGACATAGGATATGGTTACCATACAGAGGATATGACCATGGATAGAAAAGGCCGAGGGCCTAGAATTCATATAGCCGACCCCACCTAGTGGGATTAAGGCATGTGGTAGTTGTTTTCTTCAAATTTTTAGGTTCTGAAGGATTCCTGATCCTTCTTTCTAAAGGTTTTTCTTTGCTTTCTGGACTTTTTGGTTGTTTGCTTTTATGTCATGATCTACAGAGTTAAAACCGGTTATGGATTGTCATGACCTGAAACTTATTGCCTTTTTAGTTTTTCTCTGACTACAGGGTTAAATTGTTGTACTCTGTTGTTTAGTTTACTGCTGGAACAAAGTATTTCTAGAACGACCTAGAAACATGAGGGACACTGACCAAACGAACTGGAAACATAGAAATGTTTTGAAACAGTTCATAACACAATAATTAAATAATTAAACATGCTTTAAGGTCTATAAATCTCTTTAATTTTAATTATGTACAAGGTTTCCTACCAACTTAAATCTGCAATTGCAAAAAGATAACATATAATGACAATATTAGTTGCAAACTAAGGTAAAATGGTTGCCAGTATGTTGGTGGTCCTTCTGTATACATGGTTTATCTTTTCCGTTCTCAGTAACAGCTATTAAAAGATTATGGTTCAAAGAAGGATGATGAATACTAAAAACTCCATCAAAAGGTTTACATAGTTGGAGAATGGCCCATCAAACTACTAGGTTCTAGCATTGATAAAGTTAGAAAAGCCCAATGATAGTATTTTGTTTCTCTCCTTTCCATTTTCTTTGAGTTATCAAAATATTGAAATTTTCTTGATTCTGAAATATCCTTGTCCAGAACAGGTAATAAAAACTTAATGCTAGATGTTCATCTGAAACAACCTATTGTTTCAGGACCCCTCTTAGTTTTCACTATTTTATGTCAGTTTCTCACTAATGTCTCATGTGCTGTTTCAATTTTGTGCCTTGCATTGATGTTCATTGGTGATTGGAATACATTAATGGAATCCTCAAACTGGAAGCAGTTGCAATAGGCAGTATTTTATTGCCTGCTGGGGTTTCATGGGCTTGTGATGCATGAAGAAACTAAATATTTCCGAAGTGCACAAAATAGGCCAAAAGGAATAAAGGGAACTGGAACAAAAAGGAAACATTATCGGAGACTTGACTAGAAGTATGGTGATACGACCCTAGGGTTTGGCTAGGGTTTAGGAAGTAAATTGGTAAAAATGCGGGAAAGAAAGAGCAGAAAGGTAGGGATAGAGAGAGAGAGAGAGAGAGAGAGAGCCGAGGGAGAGCTAGGAGAATTGAGAGAGGGAAATAGAATTCAATTGTCATTCAAGTCATCCCTTCCTTTGACTATGCTAGCCTCTTTATAGGCTTACAATTGAAGGAAATAATAGAAAATACAACCAACTAACTACTCTAACAGCATTGCTAACTGTTTATACAAGAGTTAGTTATTTCCGTCTATAGTTAGCTCTACAACTTATACATCGTGGATTCCCCCCAATTACAATCATATCCTCAGGGTTGTGACATATGGTCACGGGAGAATCATTGGATTGTGTGCACCTACTTTGTTTTTGTTTGTGGTTCCTGTTTAAACATGGTTTGCCAGAATGGTATTTTTTCAATTGGGATGGGCTGATCTTAGTTCAATCTTTTGATTATATGATTTCTGAATTGTGAATTTTTAATTAGTGATAGCTTGATTTAGGTCTTGGGAAACAAGAAAGAGTAATGCTATTGGTACACCTTTGTGTACACTTTGGGCTACACAAAGGTGTACTAATGACAAAAATGTCTCTCATGAGACGCATAGAGGCGCGTGAGGCGAGGGGTATTTTGGTCATAATATCTTTTTGTGTAGCCCAAGATGTACAAAAATGATATACATCTAGCATGATTCAGAAAGAAAATTCAATATACACATCAAAACAGCTTCAATTTCTTTTACTAAGCAAAACAAAGAAAAAAAAAAGAAAAAAAGCTTTAATTGGCTCTCTCCCTCCTTCCCTCTATATACACATTTTTGTATGTGTCTATCTATCCATCCATCTAGCTACCTATATATTATGCTTATTATGTTATTGGTCATTTTGTATGCAAGAACTATTGTATAGGATTTGATAACAATATAGCCACAGGAATTGATAAGAATTGAGCCCAAATGGAATCAAATTATATTTGTTGGCACTTTGTTAAATAAAGAATCTTGACATTGATTTGCCCCAAGGCATTAGAATCATCATAAATTCTTTTTCTTGGTTAAGGTTTTGTGGCATCTGTGTTTATTCTTGGAGTTGATATCAGTTTTCTACTAAAATATTCTATTACTAAATAATGTTGTTAATATTCTGACTTTTTATCATCTGCTGTAGGAAAACCGTGTTCATACACTAAAGAGAGAAGCTGATCATTGTATTAAAATGGCAGAGCTGATAGAATATAACTTAGAAGATGTTGATGCTGCTATCTTGGCTGTCCGTGTAGCGCTTGCTAATGGTATGAGTTGGGAAGATCTAGCTCGCATGGTAAAAGAGGAAAAGAAATCTGGAAATCCTGTGGCTGCCCTCATTGACAAGCTCTATCTAGAACGAAATTGCATGACACTGCTTTTGAGCAATAATCTTGATGAAATGGATGATGATGAGAAGACACAACCTGTGGAAAAGGTATTATGTGAAGTAGTTTTTGGATATTGACTTTTCTTAACATCAAGATCTGCATTAAAGTCAAGAAGCCAGAAGAAAGTATTCCCATCCTTTGTTTCCCACTTCCCCCCCCTAAACCAACACAAGCCATTATGAGTAGATAGAATGGAAGAAGTTTGTAGCAAGGGAGGTAGAGAAAGACCAAAGAAAACTTGCCTTTGGGAAATTTTTACTTATGACAAGAGATATAATGACCTTATAAAAAATATGATTATAGATAGAGATGATTGGCAAGCTAAGATACATGTAGCTGATCTCACTTAGTGGAATTAAAGGTTGATGGAAGGGGCCCTCCCCTCCCCTTACATAACCCTTTTTTTCCTTGTACTCGAATTTGTTGTGTAGGGAGTGGGAAGGAAAATCAATAATAAACACTGTTAATGATTTTATTATTCTTGAAAGTGATATTACTTTACTGTTCCATCTTCCATTTTCTATCCAAATAAAGTGAAGCTACATTACTTTGCTTTATGTTCCTTCCTTCCAAAATAAGGGGAGAGTAACAACCTTACGTTACTTCCATTACTCTTTTGTTCCTTTCTATAATGTACCTTTTCATCTCATACCCCATCCCTCTCCCATACAAAAGCAAATTCTTTTTGCTGTAGGATTATCATGACTTGTTGGGGGTCCATGACCAACACCTAACCCCTAATGAATCATGGGCCCATTAGGATTAGGTAAGCCTTTGTTTGTATCATATCTGACAATGACAATGACAGTTAACTGAATTGAAACAAAAACCATTCATAAAATACACTGAACAATTGTCTGAACAATCCTGCCTACAACAATCTTGAAGCATGCTAGTGAGAATAATAAAAATTACTAATACAAAACTAATGCCCCCAAGAACGAAGTGGGACATACCAAAATGAAATAGCTAATCTTGCTTAAATAAATTGAATTGTCTTCTTCCTTTACACTATCTAATACACTGGTTCCATAACTGATCTGCCACCTAAAGATTTAAAAGAATTTATAATGAGCTGAAACCCAGTGAACAGAATAATAAACAAGAAAATTCTTTATTTTCCAATAAAATTATTATTTTTCTTTTTCAACTGATAAAAAATTCAATACTTCCAATTTCATGAAAGTATCCAAAGCAAAATGAATCTATATGATAGTCAAGAGCCACATTCGTGCCAAAGTAGATCCACATGTGTTGGTCAACACACACGGTTAGCATTACCCCTGTTAACTTGGATCATCAAGGTCCACTTGGGTTAATGTTTAGTGTCGTTAACTCAGTATTTTATCAAAGGTTCTCCTAAAACATTTAAGATATACAAAAATTCTTGTATCAGTCAATTGTACTAACATTTACAATCATAACATGTAAATCATCAGCATTTACAGTCAATGCACTTTGCAATCAAATCCATAACAATATGATTAACCATGAAGTAGATAGAAGGAATAATGGAGGACTTGTCTAGACATTGTAGGCTTTACAATTTTTAGCATAAACAACTATGTGTAATAGGAATTAAAAAGATTTTAATAAAAAAATAATTTCCTTTTTCTGCAAGCATATTGGAAATTTCTATTGATGCAAAAAAAGAAATCATTTATGCAAGTAATTGATGAAGCAATAAAATCCTTGTCACAATAAATATTATCTACTCAATAATGACATTGTACAAAGAATTGGCTACGTCAAATACGACTTGGATATATTAGAATAACTTGTGATTTGTTCTAGAATTGTTGGTTGTTAAGAGGGTTATGATTTGATTATAATTTTTATATTAAGTAACTATATATACTTAGATGATTTGTATATATTTTGTGTATATCTTTAGAATATATTATTTCCTTGTATTAGAATAGGATGCATGTATACAAGTTCTTGTATACCTCATTGGTGAAATACACATATATACATTATTTTATTTTACACAATAGTAGAGCTATTGTAAAATAAAATAAATAATAACAATAAAAAGGAGTGGGGAGAAACTCTCCCTAGTTTTAGAAGCAACAGCTGCCACCATCAGTCGTCAGCCTTGTCTCCGTCACCATCCATTGCAGCCATTGTTGCCGACCTTGTTTCTATCATTGGCCATCCATTGTGTGACTCTTCAAGTCATTTCATTAGTCGTAAGCCCTGTCTCCTTATCGTGATATTAGTCATCGACCTGGTTTTTATCCCTAACAATTCATTGTGGGACTCTTCAACTTGTGTTGCTAGTCGTTGGCCTTGTATCTCTCGTTAATTGTTCGTTGTACATCTCTTTCACTTGATTCATTGAATTGGTGACCCAGAACTAGGCAACCCAAGTCCCTGTGTAATACATTTCCTTTGCATTGCTAATTCAAGTTCGAGGAGACGTGACCCAAGATCATTTGTTGTTGCCTCCGGTCACTAATACCAACAACCCTAGATTTACCATATCTGACAAGAACTACACTAGATCTAACATTGTTCTCTTTTGGTTGCATTGCATTGCGACTGTTCTACTTATGTGGTATTATATTTTTTTGGTCTAGAGCAGTGTTCTAAAATGTGCTAGGCGCTAGTCGGACATCAGGTTGGGGCCTAGCGCCTAGGCGGCTTAGGAAAACTGTTGGTTTTTTTTTTTTTTTAACTTCGTGATGTAACTTGATGTTATTTTCAATAAAATTAAAGTTGAAAGTGGCATGAAAATATATATATATATCTAACATATAAATATTAGATATATATCTAACATATAAATAGAAAAGAAAAAAAAATATATCTAACATATAAATAGAAATAGAAAAATATATACGGCCGTGGTGGCGTCGTTGACGCAGTGAGGACGTGGCAGTGAGGATGGAGCTTGACGGTGTAGAGGCGGTGAGGAGGTTGCGATGGAGTTGGAGGCAGCGAGGAGGTACCGGTAGAGTTGAGGCAGCGATGACCTTGGGCTGAGATGGAGCTTGACAGTCGGCGGCGGTGCACGCGAGAGAGAGGGGGAAATCGACGAGAGAGATAAGGGTAACGGGTAAGGGGAAACAAAACCCTAATAATCAATTTATATAAAATGGATTAGGGGGCCCAGGCGATTCATGCAGCCCAGGCGGCTGATTAGGTCATAGTCGGCCAGGCGGTTCACGCGGCTAGGCGGCTGCCTTGGCTGCCTAGGCGCCGCCGGGTATCGATTAGTCGGGCCGGCACTTAAGGGGGCCGATTAGGCCATAATTGCGGTGGCCAGTGTCCGCCTAGCGCCTCGACGCTGCCTAGGCTGAGTTTTAGGTCATTGGTCTAGGGTTTCAACAACACTAGAAGATGTCTTGTGTTTACATTGGAAACTTAGACCCATGCATCACTAAGAGAGCTTGAAGATGAATTTCGTGTGTTTAGGTTGCAAGAAACTATCAGTTTATGCTTTTATTGACTTTGCTAACCCTAAAGAAGCACACAATGTCGTTTGTAAACTAGATGGTGAGAATGGTTAGAGACTTGAGATTTCTCACAATTCTAGAGGTCATGGTAGTCGTTGCAATAGTGGATGTGGTCATCGTTAAGCAACTAATACGACTCCTGGATCTTCAACAATGACTATCTCAAAGGAAAAGCTATCATGAGAAGAGCCCTCCGAGCCTATTTTTTAAATTTTCTGCTGCTGTTATTTGCTGTTGCTATTTACTGTTCTGTTGCTGTAGTTCCTTAGGTAGTAATAGCCTTTTATTTTTAATGCTGTAAGTTCTAGAAGGAGGTGGTTACTTCCATGTGCAGAGATGGTTTGAGAATCTCAAGTTTGTTATGGGAGTAGGGCCTGCCTGGTAGGAGAATCTCTCCTCCCAGATGCTAGGGGTATATCTGCCTACACAAATGAGAGAAACGACATGAATGAAAATCGGAATTCCTATTGTTCTCCCCTCCAATTCTCAGTTCTCTTTAACTCTCTCTCTATTCTTTCTTCCGTTCTTCCCTTGGATTGCTCCCACTCTTCTTTTCTCTTTGTTACTGCTTCCTGTTCAGGTATTGGGTTATCTTAATTCATATTGGAATTGGGAGATAGAATATTGTCAGGCCAGACCGTGATAATCTTGGTATCAGAGGATCGGTTCTTGGCTGAGGCTGTCAACTTGGTGTAATGGTAGAAGGAACTCGCATGAAGAATTTTGAGACAGTTGCAGCAAGTTAGCTCAACTGTGTCGAAATTCCAGGGAAGGATCAACCATCTGGAGATTCAAGGGGAAAGGAACCATGAGGCGATCTTAGCGATGGATTGCAGGCTGGAAGGTTCATTGGAAGGGATGGAGCAAAGATTGGAAGGGTCTATGACGAGGCTACGAGAGGACATGGGGGCGTAGATGCAACAGTTTATGCTCATGTTTATGCACTAGAATACGGTAAGGATGGCTTCTGACTTTCCCCCATGCGAGAGGGACGACCCCATTTTACTGAGAAATAGAGTGCATAGAAGGGAAGGTATGTTCGAGATTGAGGTAGAGCTTGAAGAATGGTTAGAGGGAGTTGTGGCTAGAGAAAGGATTGAGCAGCCTCACGGCCATCCTCCAGGATTTCCCATGCCCTGGATGGAGATACCGATGTTCGAAGGAGCTAATCCTCGATGGTGGTTGAGGAAGTGTGAAAGGTTATTCAATTGGCATAACATACCTAGAGGGCAGAGGGTGTTGTTGGCCACCGCTTACTTTAATGAAGCAGTGGATGCTTGGTTTCAGGGGTGCCTTAGGGTGAGGGAAGATTACATATGGGAAGAATTTTCTGAAAAACTGTGTTGGTGATTCGGAGAAAGGAGTATGGCGGATATGATAGAAGAATTCAATAAGCTCAAATAAACAAGGAGCGTTGAGGCTTATTTACAAAAGTTTGAGGAGTTAAGATCGTTTATGATATGCCACAACCCACATTTATCAGAGGCTTACAACAACAACAACATGTTCAGCCTTTATCCCACTATGTGGGGTCGGCTACATGAATTCTAGACTTCCATATATTTCTGTCTTTTGTCATATCTTTATTTAGATCCATACACTTCATATCAAACTTTAATGTCTCTCCCAAAGTCTTCTTGGGTCTGCCTCTATCTCTTTTTTTGACTAATTGTTCCATTTCATCAACTCTCTTCACAGGAGCGTCTCTTGGTCTCCTTCTCACATGACCAAACCATCTTAGTCTAGTCTCTCTCATTTTCTCCTCGATTGGCACTACTCCTACCTTATTACGAATAACCTCATTTCTAATTTTGTCTTTTCTTGTATGGCCGCATATCTATCTTAATATTCTCATCTTCGCTACACTCGTCTTTTGCTCATGCTGGTATTTGACTGCCCAACATTCTGAGTCATACAACAAGACTGGTCTTATAGCTGTTCTATAGAATTTTCCTTTCAGTTTTAATGGGATTTTACCATCATATAACACCCCCGATGCATTTCTCTATTTTAATCAACCTGCCTTAATTTTATGTGTGACATTCTCGTGAATTTCTCCATCTTTTTGAATCACTGATCCCAAATATCGAAAATGGTCTTTTCTTTGTAAGATTTGGTCTTTCAATTTTATTATAACATCCTCCGCTCTTGCATTCTTACTAAATTTACATTCCATATATTCTGTTTTCTTTCTACTTAATTTAAATCCTTTAGATCCTAAATTGTTTCTCCACAACTCAAGCTTAGTGTTCACTCCTTTTGTTTCATCCACCAACACTATGTCATCTGCAAATAGCATACACCATGGCACCTCTGTTTGAATGTCTTTAGTGAGTTCATCAATTACTAAAGTAAATAAGTATGGACTTAGTGCAGAACCTTGATGCAGTTCCATTGTAATTTTAAATGGTTCAGTATCCCCTCCGCATGTTTTGACCCTTGTCTCTACATCGTGATACATGTCTTTAAGGACTTGTATATAGGCTATTTAGACTCATTTCTTCTCTAAAACCCTCCATAATACTTCTCTAGGGACCCTATCATAGGCCTTTTCTAGATCTATAAACACCATGTGTAGATCCTTCTGATGATCACGATACATTTTCATTAGGCGCCTCAGTAGGTATATAACATCTATTGTTGACCTACTAGGCATGAAATCAAACTGATTTTTTGAGACCTCTGTTTCTTTTCTGAGTCTCTGCTCTATTACTCTCTCATAGAGTTTCATGATATGACTCATTAACTTAATTCCTCTGTAATTTTCACAATTTTGAACATCTCCTTTGTTCTTGTATATAGGAACCAAAGTACTCTTCCTCCAGTCATCTAGCATCTTTTTTGATTTAAGGATCGCGTTAAATAATTTCGTTAGCCAGGAGATGCCCTATTCTCCCATGCATTTCCATGTTTCTATTGGTATATTATCCGGTCCCACTGTCTTATGATTTTTCATCTTTTTTAATGCTTGCCTTATTTCATTTGAACTTATGCGTCAATAAAATGTATAGCTCACGTTTCCTTTGGAGTTACTAAGATGTCCCAACCTAACTCTTGTGTCGCCACTATCATTGAATAATTTTGTGAAATATTCCTTTCATCTCTCCTTAATCGCTCCTTCATTCACTAATACATTTTGATTTTCATCTTTTATGCATTTCACTTGATTTAGATCTCTTGTTTTTCTTTCTCTTGCTTTAGCTAATTTATATAAATCCATTTCTCCATCTTTTGTATCAAGTCGTTTATATAGATTCTCATATGCTTTTGACCTTGCTTCACTAACAGCTCTTTTTGCTGTATTTTTTGCTTCTTTATAATTTTTTAGATTTTCTTCATTGTTGCACTTATATACAACCTTATAGCAAGTTTTCTTATTTTTAATTTTCAATTGTACCTCTTCATTCCACCACCAAGACTCCTTAAGGTTAGGGGCTCTACCATTTGTCTCTCCAAGGACTACCTTTGCCGTGCTTCTCAGGGTATTAGCCATTTCTCTCAACATTTGGTTTGTTTGTCTTTCTCTATTCTATTCCCTTCTACCTCTTAATTTTTCTTTGAAGATTAGTTGTTTCTTCCCTTTTAAATCCCACCACCTAATTCTTGGATTTTGTTTTATGTGATTTTTTCTCTTCCAATTTTTTACTTGGACGTCAAGTACTAAAAGTCTATGTTGAGTAGTCAAACACTCTCCTGGTATCACCTTGCAATCCCTACAACATAACTGATCCTCTTGTCTCATGAGAAAGTAATCTATTTGGGTGCTTGATATGACATTTTTATATGTAATTAAGTGTTCGTCCCGTTTTTTGAACCTAGTATTAGTTATGATGAGCCCATATGCCATAGCAAAATCTAGAATAGACTTGCCCTTATTATTAATTTTCTCGAATCCATACCCTCCATGTACCTCTCTATTGCCGTTTTCGTATCTACCCACATGACCATTTAAGTCACCTCCTATAATCACTTTCTTTCCTCTTGGTATCATTTGTATGAGTCCCTCTAGGTCCTCCCAGAATTTTACTTTTATCTCCTCACCTAACCCCGCTTGTGGTGCGTATATACTAAAGATATTCATAGTCATTCTTCCTAGACTAACATTTACCATAATAATCCTATCCCCTATTCTCTTTACATTCGCCATGCGTGCGGCCGTGTGGCTGCGCGGCCCTCCTGGCCGCGCCAGGTGGCAGCCATGGGTTGCCCCCTGCCCTTGTCCGCCACACCCATTAGTTCTCTAATTTTAATGCAAAAATTTTTTGGAACTTGAAGGAATAAAATAAATGATAATGTTTTCTAATAAGGGGGCCTTGCAGAGAATAAATTGAGGGGCTTTGCAGAGAATTAAATGATGAATTGTGCAAAGAATAATTCAGTGGAGTTGCATTGAATTGAGGGTAACAATTGGAGTATAAATAGGGAGTAGGGGTGTGCAATTGTAGGAGGAAGTGAAGCAGTGGTTGTGAACTTGAGGATGAGTTTTTGCAATAAGGTATGGTTAATATTAGTTTATCATTAATTAAGTTGTGAAGTTAATCAATTAGTGAATTGATTTGATAAATAATGTTGGGAATTAGTGAAGGTAGTGTATTAGCTAAACTAACGACCTAACTTAGTAAAATAATCTAGTGGAAATTCATTAGAAGATTTTAGTAGAATTGCTGCCATAGATCTATTTAATTAATTTGGGTTATATATGATTTCATAAGGAATTTTGAGAGTGTTGGCGTTACGCTATTGAGTTATCGGCAGCTTGAGGTAGAAAATCTACTTAAACTAGTAGGTTAGTTTAGTAGATAAATTATTAGAAGTATGATATGTTTTATTATAAATTTTATGCGGTTAAGTCTGGTTATTTTAAAGTCATGATCTCATTATTTTTCAGCAAGAGTTTGATAAGGACGAGAATTGGTTATTTAAAGGCAAATTCTTCTTACTCTTTGTTTCAATTAAAACGCAAGATCTCAGTTTTCTTATTAATATGCAAGTTCAGTTACTCCCTTTTCTCAAGTTTATGTTTGCAAGTTCTTATCTTATTTTACAAGTTTAGCTCCTCTTTGCTCAAGTTATGTTTAAATTACAAGTTTTATTCTCTATTTCTTGCTAATGCAAGATCCTACCTCTTAATTTTCTAAATTGCAAGTTATTTTCCTATTTTACAAGTTATTTCCCCTTTTATTAGTAAATTATCACATCGTCCTCATTTATACCTCTTGAGTCTCAAATAGGGTTTTGTATCACCCTATCTTTCTCTGAGAATGATGATTTTTTGTGGACATGCCAGGGTTTGATGTTGTCTTGCATGAATGTTGCTCTACCATGCACATTGCTTCATTAATTGTACGTCGGTTATATATATGAGAAGTTATTACGAATATGCATGTTATGGTAACGCATGAAGCATGTACATGAAAATGTTTTTTTAAAAATATGTAAAGGCCTCATGATGCGCTCAGCGGACGAGTCCGCAGAATATATCCGCAGAGAAAGGGTTGAGCTCAAAGTTGGACTTCGGTCCTAAGTTTATGTTATGGACTTCGGTCCCAAGTTTAAGTCATGGATTTCGGTCCCAAGGTTTCGGACTTCGGTCCCATGTTTATAGTTCTAAAAAGTATTGCATATGAGTATGGATGCATGTATCATCATTTTATCATGTGAAAGTACCTTAAATGGCATTCATGTCTGTTTTGCTTCTTGATATCCATAACTCTTATGCTCGCTTTCTTCCAATTATACTTGCTGGGCCTTGTGGCTCATGTTTGCTTGCATCATTCCAGGTTAAGGAAGGGAAAGTTCGAGGTCAAGTTTAGTGGTATCAGATCCTTTCCGATAGTCATGTGTACGGGGCTCTCCCGACCTAAAAGATCCTTGAGGGTGAGTGCGGACAGGGGCTCAGATGAGGTGTTTCGTTAGATTTGTTTAGATGATGCTATGATATGTATGTTGGAGCCCCTGAAATGTGTAATTTTTGTCAGTCTGCTTCCGTTGTTGAAATTTTTGGAGGTGAAAATTATGGTCATTACATAGTTGGTATCAGAGCATTGTGTTTAATTTCTCGGTCGTTACCGTTAGTATCAGAGCGAGGTTGGGATAAGTTCCTGTACACGTAGGCGTGTCTGGTAGTGATTGAGGTATGTCTAGCGATTGGATGCTAGTCAGGCTAAGGACCCTATAATCAAAAGGTAATGTCAGGTGACAAGTTTCGGTTGTAAGCTATGAACAGTGTAAGAAGGTTGAGTTGGTGGTTAGCTCGGTAAGTGTAATATGAACCAGTATAGGCAAAACCTAAAAAGTGACCCTATGGCGTGAGACGCCGGGTGAGATACTGGAAAATGATGATATGGAGTGTCCTAAAGGAGATGTTGGGTAATATCATAGGAGCTGCGAATGTATCTTGAGGAAATAGATCGAGTACGGATTTCGAGAACGAAATTCAGTTAAGGGAGGGAGAATTGTAACATCCCAGAATTTTGGAGACAAATAGTAATTATTAATTTTGGTGTTTGAGGCAATTATTGGATGTTTGGAAATTTAGAAAAAAATAATAAGTTATTTTGCGTTGAAATATTTATGAAATTATTAACTTGGGGGTTATATAATTTCTTTGTAGTTTTCAGTACCGAATCGACTGTAGGGATGCCCTGGAGCCTAGATGTCTAAGGAAAATGATATGGTATTGACGAGCGTCCTGAGTTAGGATTTATGGTATTGAAAGAAATTAGAATCGAGACAGTTTTCGATACAACTATGATTTAGGTTGAAAAACTGAATGATTGTAGGGGACTTCCGGGAAGTCCACGGAATCTTGAGGGGGCTCCGATTTTTCATGATGAACAACCCTGAGGTGGTTTCGGGATGAAATAAATGTCCTGTAAGGGCTTGGGGATGAAATCGACCATATCGAGTAAATGCAGAGTTATTAATTTCTGGTTTTAAGTATCTCAATAATTATTAATTTGATGTTAAGGTACAGTAGCAATTAAAGAAATACCTAAATGAAATTTGTAGTGAATAATTTTCATATTAATATAGTATATAAATATAATATATTATATATATATGGGTAAGTTGGAAGAAGAATTAAATAATAATATATAAAGCTTGGTGCCATTCATTTGTAAATTTTTTGGCACTAAGGTAAATTTTATTGAAAAATTAGTATTAATAATTTATTTAGTGATTAATTAATTAATTAGTTAGCTAAATTAGTAGATAAAATTCTTAGAAGTATTGTAGGTTTAAAGTACAGCCTTTACATGGTTAGATTTAGTTATTTTGAAGCTAATGTCATTAATTTCTATTAAACGTTTTACTTTGCAGTGGGAAGGTGTCATGACCCAAGAATCTATAGAGGGCAATATAGTAATAGGTTGATAATAGTTGTTAGAAAATATTTTAGATATTTTAGCAAGTGGTTAGAAGCACATGGGAGCATATGCTAGGTTGTTAGAAGGCAAATATGCCTATAAAAGGTTGCTGTAATGGTTTGTTTCCTTATCCAAGAAATTAATAAATTGAATATATTTTTCTCCTCCTCCAAATTCTCTCCCCTTCCTTGATCTTCTTCTCCTTGTTTTCTGTTCTTCTCTAATCCCCCTAACACTTCTTCTAATCTCTCCCTCATTCTTTCAAATTCCCCCCCTAATTGCCTTCTATTCGTGGCCGTAGTTGAATCGGATTCTTCTGATTCCCAAACTGATCCTAGGTTAAGCCCTAGGTTCATGACAAATTGGTATTAGAGCCACCGTTTCTCGGCGACTTTCCTTGTTGATTCTTGAAATTAGAAGGCAACTATGGAATCCAGTAGCAGCAGGTGAGTGTAGGCAGTTTGGTCCAACACCTCAACTCTGGCGAAAGATTGTGGAACCGAACGAATGCAGTAGGCGTTTCCGTAAAGCGACAGTAGAATTGATCGAACAATTGAGTCGAGCCATTATAGAGGTATGAGTTTCAAGGGAAGCGAACTAAATTCCGTTCCGGTGATTCTGATAGCCATTGGTAGTAGATTTGGGAAGAAGCATTGACTGAATTTGAAAGGCGAAGCGGAGCAAAGCAAGCTTCGGCTTAGAATTGCAAACGAGCAGGCCAGGCGATCCGAATTGGAAGGCGTCACAGAGTGCAGTTCCTTGTAAGAGGCCGAACTGAGCCGATTAGATCACAAGAAGTTGCGAATTCCAGCGATTGCGGCGATGAAACAAGGCCAGACGACTTCAGCGATACACGAATTCAACCTCGGCCCAGAAGGTCGTGATTGGAGTGGGTGACTAGAGGTGAGGCGATTGGCCCAGAGGGTTGCGATTGTCCAAGGCGAGTGTGAGTCTGTTGGAGGTGGAGCGGACGGCCCAGCGAGTTGCGACCAGATCGGAAGACCAGTCCGACCAGACCGATAAGTTTCCTACAGGTGCAGCTGTGTGCTACGGTTTTGGTTGCCTTCCGACTCATGTTGGTGAAGCGACTGAGGGGGGTTCGCTGCCGCTATCCATTGCAATTGTTGATTGTGGCGCATGCAATTCTCTTGGGCTGGGAGCCTTGAACAGTGATTGGGTTGAGAAGAGCCGCCATTAATTTCTGTGGGGGTTCTCAACTGTTTGATTTGGATTGAGGAGACGAAAGTGGCAGAATAGGTCTGGGTGTTACAACAAGCCTTCCACCTTGATCCGAAGGAGATTCTGACCATTCTGCAGAGCCAATTCAGAGCAGAACCGGATTCGAGGCTAGGCGATTGCGAAGGCGCAACAGGCCGGTGTTTCCAACGGTGATTCCAGCAAATATTGGGTATTATTGCAGCAAGCGAGACAGAATATTCGGTAGCCCTATGCAACTCTTGAAGGCTGATCAAGTTGCTGTAACGTGCAATTTATTTCGGCCCTAAAAGAAGACTGACTCTGAAGTAGAACATAGACTGCAATTTGCCACTTCTTGGATCAGCTACAGGGTGACTGTTGAGAGGTACATACTGAAGAGAAGTGAGGGATTGAGGATGTACAAAGCTCTTGTTTATTGGCCTTTGAGTTGTCCTGCTTGTGAGAAATTTGCTAGGGGCAGTAGTGCAAGCACGAGGACATTGGAGTCTCAGTCGCAGCAGAAGGGTGCTGCATTTTCAGGGGGACGACCTGATCATAAGGCCATTGGTAGCAGTGCATACATGGAGCAGATGGGCCCTAAATTGCAGCAATATAATGCTTCATTTTCAGCTGGAATGGAGCTTCAATGGCAGCCAAAGAATGCTGCATTTTCAGTTGACCAGAAGCATCAAATTTGGGAAAAAAAGTTTGAGAATGAGACTAGCCGAAGGGACAAAGGAACCAGCAGAGGGTTTGATGAAGAGAGCAAGGAATTTGGCCCTATGATACGCGAGAAGCTGCAAGAATTTGCGATGATACTTATTAAGAAGTATCATTACAACTTTCCGGTAGAATACTTTGATTATTATGACGGAAGTTTTAACAAGGAAAAATTCCTTGGAGTGGAGAAGCTGAAGGAGGAGACAAGATTACGAACGATCGATTCACTGCCTACTCTAGACTTTGGGCAGAAAAATAAACATTTTGACAGAGGCAGCAGTGACTAGAAAGATGGCTGCAATATTGAGAGTAATTTTGGTGGTGAAAAGCATAATCTCAAGGAAAATTATATTGATCAGCTTGATAGGACAACAGATCAAAAGGAGCCCACGAATCCTTTTGAAGGAGAAGTACATGTAGCTGAAATATCTTCCAATGTTGTGAAAATGTGTAGAACTGATCCTAAAATGTGCCACAATGTGGCTGTAAATTTTGAGGTTGAGGAGCAACATCAATTGAAGGCTGAAGGACTGCAAGTTTCAGCTGTTGCTTGTGACCAGAAGTAGCTAAATTCAATGAAGGCACTAGATGAGGATATATTGACTGGATTTGGCATCATAATGGATCCTCAATCTATGGGTACAAGCTATCTTAATTTGGTAGCTATCACCAACCCACGAGAAATGGTATGCCGCTCCTTGAAGGAAGATGCAGCTTTGATTGCACTGATTATCATTATTGTTTCAGCTGAGGAGTATCCAAGAACAAAGAAGAAGCGGCCTAGAAAGGGAATGATAAAAGAAAGAACAACCAAGCTGGAGAGAGTTGGTATTGGTTGAGGAGCAATGGCTAAATTGTTGTAAGTTCTTGGGGATAAGAACTCTCTCAAGAAGGGGGGAATTGTCATGACCCAAGAATCTGTAGAGGTCAATATAGTAATAGGTTGATAATAGTTGTTAGAAGATATTTTAAATATTTTAGCAAGTGGTTAGAAGCACATGGGAGCATATGCTAGGTTGTTAGAAGGCAAATATGCCTATAAAAGGTTGCTGTAATAGTTTGTTTCCTTATCCAAGGAATTAATGAATTGAATATATTTTTCTCCTCCAAATTCTCTCCCCTTCCTTGATCTTCTTCTCCTTGTTTTCTGTTCTTCTCTAATCCCTCTAACACTTCTTCTAATCTCTCCCTCATTCTTTCAAATTCCCCCCCGATTGCCTTCTATTCGTGGCCGTAGCTAAATCGGATTCTTCCGATTCCCAAACTGATCCTAGGTTAAGCCCTAGGTTCATGACAGAAGGCAAAGAGGACAAGAAACGGTTATTTGAAGGCAAGCTTCTAACCCTCTCTTTATGTTCTTTAATTCCTGCGCAAGTCTTTGTTGTTTTCCATAATTTATTACCTCCCTTACCATGATTTGGTTCCATGCATTAATTATGCAAATACACGTGGTAACCATTTTATAATATGCGAGTTGTTGAAACTATATACGTGACTCCTAGAGATATTTATTTCTAACCATCACGGGGTTTTGTATCGCCCCTACTTCTTTGGGAATGATGTCAAACTGATGTGAACTAGGTTCTTAGAAAATTGGGGAGACTCGATGTGATTGTGGCGGTCAACTGACTAGCCTCCCTCTAATATTTAATATTATCAAAAATGCGAGAACAACCAATATTGTGAGTAACGAAGTGCGTTATCCGTAATCCCGTAAGTAAAGTGGCACAAATACTTACGTCGTATAGGGGTTCATACCTTGACACTGGAATCGTATGAGATATCAATATGTCTGCCTACAAATACTTGGGCTAATACCTTATGCCGTAAATAGGTTGGAAACGTACCAATATGGTTTCAAAGACGTAATTTGCATAACATGGAAAATATGAGCTTTTGCCTGGACCTACTAGAATAAATATTTCCATAACTACTGTGTAAAGACCTTTGCATATACATGGTGGAGTGAGTTGCATATGATCATGCATGATATTTTATATATGTTTATCAAGTGAAGTTTACGATGGGTACTTGTTTCCTCAGCCTCTGAGAGAGGGCACTGCTATTGCTGTGTCGGTGACGTCCGGGCAGGTTAAGCGTGTGCTGCAATGTCAAAGAGGATGACGTATGATAAATGAGTATTATGGATTATGATATTACAAATGATATTGTTGAGCATATCGAGCCTAAGGGCTATTTGTATTTTATTGAGCATGTGCATGATGTAAAGAAGTAGTGTGAACGTGAACGTGTATATCGGTGCACGGTATACAATATGAACTCGGCTCGAATAGCCATGTGCATAATTATGAATATGTGTGTTCCTATGATGCCTCATTTTTTTCAGATATGTTTGCTAAGCCTCGTGGCTCATATTGTTTTTAACATCATTCCAAGTTAAGGAAGGGAAAGTTCGAGGTCAAGTTTAGTGGTATCAAATCCTTGCCGATAGCCATGTGTACGGGGCTCTCCCGACCTAAAAGATCCTTGAGGGTGAGTGCGGACAGGGGCTCAGATGAGGTGTTTCGTTAGATTTGTTTAGATGATGCTATGATATGTATGTAGGAGCCCCTGAAATGTGTAATTTTTGTTAGTTTGCTTCTATTGTTGAAATTTTTGGAGGTGAAAATTATGATTGTTACATAGTTGGTATCAGAGCATTGTGTTTAATTTCTCGGTCGTTACAACAAACAGTTCAACACTTATAATTGTGAAGAGTCCTGGCTTGGATAAGCAACCTAGAGAGGAAAGGAAGGCATTTGGTTCACCAAAAATGGTTAACAAGGACTCCTTATGGTGTTGGGTCCTTAAATTTGACAAGAAGTTTTCATTGAATTGGTGAGAATCTAGTTAAGAAATTAGAGGAAAATGAGAAGAATTCTAGAGAGGGAGGGAAGACAGAGAGATAGGAGGGATATTCGAGAGAAAGAGAGAAGAGAGATTGAGAGGGAAATCAGAAGTTTTTGATTAATTTATTTGATTTCCCTTTACACTGAATGCAATTAGTAATTATATACTGATCGTAGTTAGCTTTTAGCACCAAAAGGGCTGCCACTTTTTCAAGGTTACAACTTTCAAAACATTGTGCTAGATTTGAGATTTGACAAGGAGAATTCTCTCCAATTAAGAGATAATCACACGGGAATTTCGAGAGGGGGAAAGTAGAATTAGAGAATTGAGGAAGAGAAATTAGAGAGAGAGAGAGAGAGAGAGAGAGAATTTGAGAGGGAAAAGAGGCTGATTCAATTATCAATTGTCGTGTCTTCAAATGAGTTGGGTCAGTGTTTTATATTGCTTTAGCTGGTGATTGGCGCTAAAACGGTTGCCAAGTCCCTTCTAGAATTAGCAACTTGCCTAACTACTTGCATAACAACTTGCATTGCTGGAACATTCATCTAGTAAGCTAATTCCCTCTAAAAATTAAAAACATGGCTACAAAATAGGACCCAATAGTCTACGTACGTGACAATTTCCCCCTCCATCAATCATTTCTTGTCCTCAAGAAATGTGCAACAGGCTAATAGAGTTTGGGAATTGCCTCAGTAAGTCGGGTAGATATTCGGAGGTGATGTTGTCCGAATGTAACGAGGACCATTTAACCAACACCTAGGTGATGGGTGCCCCTTGTCTGTAGATGATTTGTTTGTCCAAGATAGCCATAAGAACCGTTGGCTCTGTTTCTTCACTGATAGTAAGAGGGAGGAATGGGCTGGCTACTTGTGATCTAACTCCCTTCTTGAGTAGGGAGACATGGAATATTGGGTGTATTTAGGACCCTTCTGATAGCTGTAGGTGGTAGGCCACTGGCCCTACCTTTGCAAGCACTGGGAAAGGTCCATAAAACTTGGGGATTAGGTTAGACACGGGTTGTCGAGAGAGGACTCTGAGGTGTTGATGGCTTAGCTTCAAATACACTTCCTCCCTTTCTGAAAATTCCCTTTCACTCCTCCTATTTGCCATATGTTTCATCCTGTTTTATGCCTTAGCCAGTTCTATCTTCAGTATTCTTAAGATCTCTTGTCTCTGTTGTACATAAGCTCCGACTGCTGCCACTGTAGTTGGTCCCCCCACAGCCTGTAATAGCGTTGGTTTGTATCCATATAAGGCCTCAAATGGGGTCATGTTAATAGAACTGTGGTGGCAGGAGTTGTACCACCATTGGGCTACGGAAAACCACTTGTGCCACCTTTTTGGCTGCAGAAAACTTAGGCACCTTAGATAAGATTCAAGACAATGATTGACCCTCTTAGACTGCTCATCCGTTTGGGGATGATAGACAGTTGACATGTGTAACTTAGTGCCTAAGGACCTCAATAACTCCTTCCAAAACAAACTAGTAAAGACCTTATCTTAGTCTAATACAATGGATTGAGGGACCCCATGCAATTTCACCATATTGTCCAAGAAAACTCTAGCGACATCTTGAGCTGTAAACAGATAGAATAACCCCAAGAAGTGATTGAACTTGGTAAATCAGTCAACCACCAAAATGCAGTCTCTACTCTCTAATTTTGGTAACCCCTCGATGAAGTCCACAGTCACATTAGTGTCATGTTCCCAAGGGTAGATAGGTCCATCCATAATTTTGTATGCTTAAAATGGGTGTACCTTAGCTGTTATAGGCTGTGTTGCGACAAGGGTACCTTCTAGAAGGACCCCATAATCGCGTATATATATGTAATGGAGCCACACTCCAAGACAATCAATGAGAATATTCTGATAGTCTCTTCTCTCGCATTTCTGTTATCTCTCTCTCTCTCTCTCTTCTATCTCCTTCTCTATTCTCTTTCTCCTCGGTAGACGTTGAATTCCTCCCAGAATTCTGCCACTACCTTTGTTAGTTCCTCCAGTATTGACAATTGGTATCAGAGTCGGCGGAAGGCACCCGCATGAAGCAACTGGAATCTCGATTGGACATCATAGAAGCCGGGTTGAGACAGAGCCATGAACAAGTTGACGAAAAGTTGGAAACGGTCGAAGTAGGGGTCATAAACACTTACGAAGATGTAAGTCGTATCTGTGCAGACATGTTGGAGGTGGAAAGAAACCTGAGGGAGGATTTCTCACATCTATGCGAGGAATTCTCAGGCCTGAGCCAGCAGTTGAGTGTTGCGCTGGACATATTTTCTAGGTAGCCCAATGCGAGCTTGCTGGTGGATTTTCCACCACTAGCAGTTGTAGCTCCAATCATCCCCGGAGCTAGGGGAAGACCGAAAAGGGAAGAATGAACGAAGATGGCAGCAGAAGAAGCCACACTAAGAGGAACTAATACACCTATGCCTAAGCTGGAGATACTGGTGTTTGAAGGGAAGAAGCCCAAGTGGTGAATCAGAAGATGCGAACGCTTCTTCTATCACTACCGGGTGGCATAGGAGAATAAGGTCAATATGGTAGCTGCATACTTGAATGATTTAGCGAACTCTTGGTTCCAGAGTTGGAGTGGACGGAGGAATGAATGGAGGTGGCCAGAATTCATAGGGGAGTTTTGTGCTCGTTTTGGTGAGAGTAGTTTAATGGATGTAGTGGAGCAATTCAACAAGCTAAAGCAGGAAGGAATGGTGGAGGAATATCTAGCTCGATTTGAGGAGTTGAAGTCCATACTCAGTCATGCCCATCCAACACTAGATGAGCACTACTTTGTTTCTAGCTTCCTCAGCGGATTGAATGACGAACTCAGATTGATGGTGAAAGTGTTACAACCAACCACAGTGAGGCAGGCAACAGAGAAGGCCCACTTACACAAGCTTTCCCTTGAAGCCTTTGTGAGGAAGCATAAGATCTCCTCAAAAGGATCGGGAGGGGGGTGGTAGAGCTCAATGGGAGGGGGATACAAGGGTAGCAACTCCCAGATGAACAGGGGAAGCTACTCACCTTGAGCACTGATCCAGGTTGCCCCATTGAGATCTCTTACACTAGACCATAAAATGTAGATGGGATTGTGCTTCAAGTGTGGAGAGAAGTATGCTCTCGGACATCAATGTCGGAAACAACTGATGTAGATGGAAGGATAAGAAGACGAGGATGAAGAAGAAACAGAGGTAGAAGCAAAGGAGATCGAAGTGGGAGGTAATGCTGAAGAAGGAGAGGAGGGTGGACAAATTTCCCTCCATGCCTTGGAGGGCCACCCTTTGAAGAAGGTGATCAAAATTAATGGGGTTGTAGGGAAGAAAAAGTTGATTGTGTTAATTGAAAGTGGAAGCACACATAGTTTCTTGGATGAGAATTCAACCAAGGAACTCTTATGTGTGCTGCAAACCACTATTCCCCTTTCAGTAACTATTGCCAACGGCCACAAGATGATCATCTGGTATAAATGTCAAGGGTTTACATGGAGAATGCAAGGATACGAGTTCTCAGCAGACCTAAGGATCTTACAGCTAGGGGGATGTCAAATTGTGCTCGAAGTTGATTGGATGAGGATAGTGAGTCCTCTGATATTCAATTTCAACACCTTAGAGGTAACTTTTGAGTAGGGAGGAAGAAGGTTGACACTGACAGGGTGTGGGGAAGGAGGGGAATGCAAGGCTATATCAGGAAACCACCTTAAGAAGCTATTTGAGCAAGAAGAGGGAGCCATTGCTCAACTACATTTGGTGTATGCCATTGAAGTAGAGGAGTACACAGAGGATCACAAGGTTGGGGAAGAGGAGCGCCAATGGCTCAAGTTGGAGGCCCTCACCTACTCCCCAAGCAAGGTAACCCTTAATGACTCTTTACATTCTTTATTGGTTGAATTTGAGGACTTATTCTTGGAACCATCTTCCTTGCCTCCCAATCGCTTCCTAGAGCACACAATCCACCTTAAACCTAACACAAAACCCATAAATGTCTACTCATACCGATACTCTCCTTTTCAAAAGGCAAAGATTGAACACCTAGTTAAGGAGATGCTTTCCAAAAATATAATCCAACCCAGCCAAAGCCCCTTTGCATCCCTCGTTCCTCTTGTTAAGAAGAAAGATGGAAGCTAGAGGTTCTGTGTTGATTATAGGCAACTAAACTCGCACACCATTAAAAACAAATTCTCCATCCCCATTATAGATGACTTGTTGGATGAATTAGCAGGGGCAACTACCTTCGCAAAGCTTGATCTCAGATCTGGTTGCCATCAGATTCGGATGAGCTGTCCGAATATACCCAATACAGCCTTTTGCACCCACCAAAGATTGTATGAATTCCTAGTTATGCCCTTTGGCCTAACTAATGTGTCTGCCTCCTTCCAGGCACTTATGAACCACATTTTTTGTCCCTACCTCAGAAAATTCATCCTTGTTTTCTTCGATGATATCTTAGTATATAGCCCTACCATGGAGCAACACTTAACCCATTTCAAAACCACTTTCCTAGTCCTTAGATTTAACCGATTGTTTGTAAAGAAGTCTAAATGTACCTTTGGAGAGGGAAATGTGGAGTACCTAGGGCACATTATCATCGGAGAAGGAGTGACTACTGACCCTAAGAAAATCATTGCCATGGTAGAGTGGCCAACTCCCAAGATCATTAAGGAGTTAAGGGGATTTCTTGGTCTAATTGGCTATTACGGAAAATTCATTAGGGGCTATGGGATGATCAACACGCCCTTGACAGAGTTGCTCAAGAAGAATGGGTTTGAATGGGGTGACAAGGCAGAAGTAGCTTTCAATTCCCTAAAGAGAGCTATGACCCAAGCTCCTATATTAGCCTTGTCGGATTTCACCAAACCTTTCATCCTAGAAACAGATACTTGTGACATAGGAGTGGGGGCTCTGTTGGTTCAAGAGGGCAGGCCTATAGCCTTCCTTAGTCAAGCCTTAGCCCCCAAACACTTGGGGCTAAGTATCTATGACAAGGAGCTTATAACAATACTCATGACAGTTGAGAAATGGATGTATTATTTGGAAAGAAATCCATTTGTCATCAAGACAGATCACTAGAGCCTTAAGTCCTTAGGGGAATAGAGGCTGCACACGGAGCTATAGAGGAAGGGAGTAACCAAGCTGCTTGGATTGGATTACACCATCTAATATCAAAAGGGTAAGGAAAGTGGTTGATGCACTGTCGAGAAGGGAGGAAATGGGAGAGTGCCAAGCAATTTCAGTGGTGGTTTCGGATTGGATCAGGGAGGTGTCTAATAGCTATGAACAAACATTGTGGGTTGGTAGCTGGAGCACAGGAACATAAAGGGTACACATTGAAGGTAGGGTTATTGAGATACAAAGGAAGGTTGGTAATTGGGGATGACAGATCAAGAATACTACAAGCCTTGCATGCCTCACCAATTAAGGGATACTTGGATTTGAATGTCACTTACAACAAGGTGAGGGAACTATTTTATTGGCCAAGGATGAAAAAAGAAGTGACTGCCTTTGTGTTAGAGTGCCCTATTTGCCAAAAATGCAAACATGAGCAGGTCCCTTACCTAGGCTTACTTGAACCCCTCGAGATACCCGAACATGCATGGTAACGGATCTCTATGGACTTTGTGGAAGGGCTCCCACGGTCTGAAGGAAAGAACACTATCATGGTAGTGGTGGATAGGTCGACTAAGTTTAGCTATTTCCTAAGCCTAGCCCACCCATTTACAGCCCCTGATGTGGCTGGGTTGCTATTGGACTCAGTGGTGAAAGTGCATGGTCTATCGGTGTCCATCACTTTAGATAGGGATAAGGTGTTCACTAGCAATTTTTGGAGGGAATTATTCAAGCAGCTGGGGGTTGGCTTGTAGATGTCCATCGCCTATCACCCTAAAATAGATGGGCAAACCGAACAAGTGAGCCAATGTCTAGAGGCCTATCTAAGGTGTGTATCTTCTCCAAACCCAAGAGTTGGAATCAGTGGCTACCACTTGCTCAGTGGTGCTACAATTCTAACTACCATAGCTCCCTAAAAAGGTCCCCATTTGAGGCACTCTTTGGCTACAAACCCCCATTAATACCCGTAGTGATGCACTATTCCAATGTGGAGCTAGTAGTAGATCAACATTCAAGGCAGAAGCAAGAAGCCCTTTAGGTGATAAGAAAAGAATTGACAGTGGCACAAAATAGGATGAAACAATTGGCAAGAAGCCCTTCCAATTTCAAATATGTTTTGGATTATTTTAATAAGTTTAGTTATTATTTTTATTATTATCCATTATCCTAATTTCTATGTTTTTAATTATCTTGTAGATATCTATCCATATATATATTTATATCTTTATATTTTCTTTATTATCTTTTTCCTAAAATTGGGTTTTTACAAGGACCCAAACCCAATATAATGTGCCAAATAGTGCTCGCATTCCTATATCTGATGTGGAAAGTAGAGGGATGTGGACAACATGGATTGGTAAGAATTTCAAGATAAGAAAATAAGACATTGTACCACAAGTTATATGGTTTAAAAATTAAAAAGGTGATGTAATTTCAATAGTATTACATTTCTTAAGCAAATTGGGCATGCATTTATTGAAACTTAATCAATGCCATATATTCAGGTGCCTCATTACAAACAAATGAGAAATCTCATCTAGGTCATAGTGGCTGAAAGTTTTGTTGGTTAATCTTTTAAGAACCTTTGATGAACCTTCTGCTTGATATTGAAGACATCTTATATCCAAGGGTCACAAACAGATGTCACTAGGGAAGCCTTAGTAAGAAACTGACTATCAGAAGGCCCAAAGATATCAATTCGTGCAAATCCTTGGTGATGAGCACAAATTCTATCCAGTCAATGGCTACAATCATATGCATTTTACTTTGGTTTTTATTTAGCTCTACTTTCAGTTTCATAAGCAAAATGAACTCCTTTAAAGAAAAAATGCTTTAAGGGGTTATTTTGTGGCAGGTTGAGTGCTTTGACTTCAAGAGGTGGCCCCTACTGTAGACCTTAGTAAGCACAGACAATTTATAGTTATGCTTTAGGGGTTTGTGTAGCTTTTTGCATGCATTGACTTCCAGAGGTGACCCTAACAAAGTAACTTAGTAGTCATGGATAAAAGATATACTCATTTCCCCCAAAGTTCTCTGAATTTTAAGTATATATCTAAATAAAAACATTGTTTACTTCAGAATATTATACATTGCGCATTACATTTTAATTGTTCACAGTATGTCAATTTAACTTTTTTTTTTTCCTTTTCTGCCTCTAGAAAATTTGTAAGTAGGACAGAGCTTAAAACCAAAGCTTTTTCTGCCTCCTATAAAGACAATTCGGTTGGCCTTGTACCCAACTCTGGATATTTTCTACTAATGCTCCATTTGTTTTGCCGTAAAATGTTTTTTGGTAAAATATTTTATTTATTTTCTGTGCTTGGACAAAAAATGGTAAGTAAAATATTTTTAAAGCAAAAACATTTTACCAAAATGTAAAAAATGACTTAACTAAAACTTTTGGTAAATCAATTTTTGGTTTTGAGACCAAACTCATTATTCTAAGGGATATCATACTTATGCACAATGCCACTTCGTGAAGTGGAGATTTGAGGCCATATTTCATTTTTTTCCTGGAATTTTTTAAATGCAAGCCTAACACTGAAAAATAAGATGAAAATATATTTTTTTGGTGTAAAATTTTGTGTGAAAATTATTTTCCAATGTAAAATATTTTATATTGAAACAAACGGAGCCTAAATCCCTTAGGTCGGGTAGAAAGGCAGTCAAGCCCAGCAGATCATTGACATTTCACTTGGACCAAACAGATTTGTTTACATTTTCATTGAAGTAAATTTTTTCCCTGCATGTACCTTTACGTCCACGCAAGTTATTACATGTAAATAAATGACCCCCTATTTGTATTTGATGGAAGCATCAAAATACTGAAATTCCAAATAAATAAAAAGTAACTATCCCTTCAAAAAGCAAAATTTAAAATTGTAAAAGTTGTCTAGGAATAGTGTTTAGCTTATTTGTATGTTAGTAGGATTCTATTTTTGGCTCCATATAGCAAATATATAAAATATGAAGGATTAGGTGTTTTCTATATTTTGGGTGTTCACAATCTTCAAAAGAAACCAAGTTTTAGAATTGAGTTTTACTTAATTTTTAATCCTATTTAAATGCACTAATTACAAGATGAACTATCAGATCTTCTGGTTTTATTAAACATAGAATCCATCTTCCTAATGAGTAATCAAGTACCAGTGGATTATGACATGAGTTAGGTATGCCTTTATTTATGCAATCAATCTTGTATTTGTCCTACATGATGTACTCTCTTACAGTAATGTTACTATGAATCCTAATCATTATCATTTGCACAACTATATTAAATATATATAATTATTGGTCAATGCAATAAGCTGACATGTTTTCAGGTATTATGTGTTATTTTAGAAAGTTGCTTTTTAAGTCTTTCCGCAAATTGAAAAGAATCACCCATTTACTTTTAAGCAATGCTGATGATTGGGTAAATATCTAACTAATAGAGTTCGCTGATGATGGTAAAATTTATCAATAAATCTTTCACACTCCAATGGTTGCTTGTATTTCCTTAATTTTTCTGTTATCTACTAACACCTACTCTGTATTAACCTAATTCAATAAAAACTATAATCTGAATCATTAATCTTGTGACATACTTGTAATTTCTACAACTTTCCACGTCAGGTAGAAGTTGATCTGGCACTCTCAGCCCATGCTAACGCCCGGAGATGGTATGAACAGAAGAAAAGACAGGAAAGCAAACAAGAGAAAACTGTTACTGCTCATGAAAAAGCCTTTAAAGCTGCAGAAAAAAAGACCCGTCTCCAGATTTCACAGGTAGTTGCACCCTGTTGTGTTTTACCGATTTTTTCTTCTGCTGAATGTTCTGATTTTTGCATCACTTATATCTCTATTGCAAATTATTCCTTGCTTCTTATGACATCAGAATATTAACCAAATATGTTGTTTACTTGTACAAATATGAAAGTCATTTATAGACTTTGCTTGCCTGGATGTCTTGTGGCAGTGATCATTCAATCCTGAAACTTTTTGATAAGTCTAGTGGGTAAATTCTTGGATATTTTGGGTTTAAAGACTTAATTTTGTAACATTTTCTCAATAATCCAATATTTTGTTCATCAATTGATCCAAATAATCTTCCAGATATTGTGCTGCTCCTTGGTCTCTGTGTTTGTGGAGAGTAATTTCATCAAATCAATTAAACCTAAATTTCTTCTAGGAATGCAGGTCATCATAATTTATCTATTGAATTTTCTTTTACAAAAGAAATTATATCAATCTCAAACTATCTACACCTCCTTTAACATACAGGCCATGTAACAAAATAGGGGGTAAATGAAGTAACAAGTAGCATTTACCAAGTAGAATAGTAAACATGGTTGCTTATTCTCTATATTTATTGCCTTATGTCTTAGTCTTCCTAGTCAAGGGGCATTATGAATGTTGTGGTAGTTTCATAGGTTTTGTGATCTTGAATTTTTGGTAACATTCCTAGAATGGACTATTAAACTGAGGTAATGTCACAACTCATTGGGGGCCCATGACAGGCACGTAACCTTTAATGAGCCAAAGGCCCATTAGGATTTAGTAAGCCTCTATACATATCATATCATGACAAAATGAACAACAGTCAATCACTGAATCATAAATATCCATTCCAAATATAAACTTAAAAATGTCTCTACAATCCTTGACTATAACAATCTTGGAGCAAACTATTAATAAAAATAAAAACTACCAAGATCGAACTAATGCCCGCAAGGACAAATTGGGACATACAAAAACAAAACAACTAATCTAATTGAGATAAACCAAACTATCTCATTCCTTAACACTGTCTGAAACATCGGTTCCACAGTTGAATCGCCACCTAAAAATTTAAAAGAATCTATAATGAGTCAAAACTCAGTGAACAAAACAATATATATTGTTGGGAGCCAGGACAAGCAATATGCACAAGTTTTTATACAAGAAATATTCTCTCATAAAATAAATGCAAGAAAATTTATTTTTCATAATAAAACAAATAAATTATTTTTCAAGAAAATTCTTTCTTTTTCATATAAATTTCCTTTTTCAAACTGATCTAAAAACCAATACTTTCAATTTCATGGGATTACACTAAGAAAAACAGATACATATAATAGTCATTAGCTACATCCATGCCAAAGTAAATCCACGTTTGTTGGTTGACATATGAGGTTAGCATTACCCCTGCTAACTTGGGTTATTAAGGTGCACCAGGGCTATCATTTACTGTTGTTAACTTGCCATATTCTATTAAAGGTCCCCCAAAACATTTAACATATGCATAATTTCATGTATCAATCAACTTTACTAAAAATTCCATTCATAACAAATCAATCATCAATATTTAACAAACTGATTCGTACTAAGCAATACAATGCACTTTGCAATCAAATCTATTACAATTATTAGTTACCATTGAGCATACACAAAAAGTAATAAAGGACTTGCCCCAACAATCTAGGTTCTATAATTTTAACATAAACAATTTGGCATAGTGTTGAAATGGAAAAGAGACCAATCCCTTGATTAGTGGGGGTTGGCTCCAATCTCTTGATTGATGGTCCAAATCCCTTTGATTGATTGATTCTATTTTAAAATAGGAATATCCTATAAATTATTTCCTAGTTTTGATCATTTCCTAATTTGTTGTATCCTCCCTCTATAAGAAGAGAGGAGTCATGTTTTTTCCAATTATGGTGAAATAGAAATCATTCTTCTCTTAGCTTATATGGTATCAGAGTAGGGAAGTCACCCTTACACCATCAAACCCTAGGCAACCCTTATGTTGTCAAACCTTAGGCACGCTAGTCGCCAACCTTCCAACCTCGGACTTGCCGCAACGCCATACACTTTCAAACCCTAGGCACACCGATCGCCAACCTTCCAACCTTGGACTTGCTGTAGCACCATACATTGTCAAACCCTAGGCTTGCCAGCCGCCAACCTTCCAACCTTGGACCTTCCATAGTGTCGTCAGCTTTTGTTGTTGTCGTCATTCATCAACCATTGTCTTTCCCTCTCTAGTTGCACCCCTTTTTCGGCTTCGGCGAACCCTGATTTGCCTCTGGTCAAGTTTTCTAACGTGATTTTTTGTCAAGATCCGGTGGTGTAGTGGTCCAACGTGACTCATCGTCACCTCCTCTCTCAAATTCGACAACACCCAGCAACTCATCGTCGTCTCATTGTCGATCGCGAGATTCTCAGATCTACAAGTCGCGACCATTGCGACCGTTGTTTCTGAATAAAGCACTACCTATGGTGGAGAAGACGCATAGGGTTACTCTCGCTGAATTTGCAAGCGGCGTCCACCGCGACTGCTATTTTTGACGATTGTTCCAGCGAACCTAGCTAGCTCAACTTAGAAGACGAAGGATCGCCATATTTGCAATGCACAATCACACATTCAACAAATCATCAATCTTGATCGCCACCATGTCAAAGGTTTCCTCCACAGTAACTCAATCACAAACCGAATTTGGTTCCTTTAGCAAAGAGCATTTCGATTAACTCCTGACATTGCTACAGTCTAATTCATCACCTGGTACACCTAATTGTTCTTTGGCCCATTTAGGTAGAAATCCTTTAGCCCTATCAAGGTCTTTAAAATCTGCTCCATGGATCATTGATTCAGCTGCATCTGATCATTTGACCAGTTTAACCAATCTATTCGATTCATATATTCCTTGCTCTGGTAGTGAAAAATAAGAATAGCATACAACAATTTTTCTCTTATTATAGTTAAAGGTCTCATTAAAATTTCTAGAAGTATTGATTTTCAATCAGTACTTCATGTTTCTAAACTTGCTTGTAATATTTTGTTTGTTAGTAAACTCTCAAAAGATTCTAACTGCCATATTACTTTCTTTGATTCTTATTGCCTATTTCAAGACCAGAACTCGGGGAAGACAATTGGTAGTGTTTGAGTGATAAATAGACTTTACTACTTCAATGAGGATTTCTTCGGTAATAAAAAAGTTCACGGATTGAGTGGTAATAGTTTAATTTCTGTTTTTGATCCAATAATGTAATGGCATCTTAGGCTAGGCCATCCTAGTTTTCCTTATTTAAGACACTTGTTTCCTAAATTGTTTAAATGAGTGGATTGTTCTTTGTTTCAATGTGAAAACTACCATTTGTCTAAAGATCATCGTGTTAAATTTGTTTCAAAACCTTATAGCTTATCAAAACCATTTTATTTGATTCATAGTGATGTTTGGGGACCCTCAAAGGTTATCACTTTATTTGGCAAAAGATGGTTTGTGACTTTTATTGATGATTATACGAGACTATGTTGGGTTTACTTGCTTAACAAGAAATCCAAAGTGGCAAGAATTTTCAAAGATTTATTTTACATGATCGAAGCCCAATTTAAAATAAAAATTTGTATTCTTCGATTTGATAATGGAACAGAGTATTTCAATGAATGTTTAGGGGAATTTTTGAAAGAAAAAAGTATTTTACATCAATCAATATGTCATCAAACTCCCCAGCATAATGGCATAGCTAAACGATAAAATAGAAATTTACTTGAGGCAACTAGGGCTATTATGTGTTCTATGAATGTCCCAAAATACCTCTGGAGAGATGCTGTTTTAACTACTTGCTATCTAATCAATAGAATGCCAACTCAAGTCTTAAACTTTGAGACACCTTTGAATTCTCCAAAAAAATTTTCCCCTATGTGTCAGTTGTACTCTAAGCTACCTTTAAAAATTTTTGAGCGCACTTGCTTTGTTACATTCCTCAAATTTTTCGATTCAAATTGGATCCAACAGCCGAAAAATGTGTTTTTGTTGGTTACGCTCTAAATAAAAAGGGTACAAGTGCTTTAATCCTTTGACAAAGAAAACTCACATAAGTATGGATGTGTCTTTCATGGAGAATCAACCTATTTTACCAAAAATCATCTTCAGGGGGAGAATAATGTAAAAGAAGATAATTTTTTGAAAATTCTTGAACTTCTTCCAAACATGATTGACACTCCACTCCACTTTGATAAATAATCCAAGGAAACTAGTGTTCAAAATAATAAAGAACGGGATGTGTCTAGTTCATAGGTACCAAGCATGGTGGAGTCAGAACCAGGGGGAGAATTACTGCAAATGGATTAAAGCAATCTGAAACTTGAGCTTTAGTTTTATATTAGAAGAAAATTTCAAAAAAATTCTATTGATTCGAATGTCCCTCCAGTAACTAAACAATTGGCATCTTCAAATGATTGTCCTCCTTCCACTCGGGCCAACTCTAAACTTACTCCTTCAAATTCTCCCTCATTTGAAAAGGCTAATCTTGATGTCTCCATTGCCACTAGAAAAGGAGTAAGATCTTGTACTAAACATCCTATTGCCAAATACCTGTCATACCAGAAATTGTTCAATAACCACAAAGCATTTCTTTCAAATATTCCTAACTTGCATGTACCAAGAACTATTTAGGATGCCCTAAGTAATCCAGATTGAAAGTGAGCAGTAAAGGAGGAGATGAATGCTCTTGAAAAGAATGGGACTTGGGAGATTGTGGAGCTACTGAAAGGCAAGACAACTGTAGGTTGTAAATGGGTCTTCACTATAAAATGTAAGGTAGATGGGAGCATAGAGAGGTACAATGCAAGACTTGTTGCCATGGGCTTCACCCAAACTTACGATATTGACTATCAAGAGACCTTCGCTCCAATTGCAAAGATAAACTCAATTCGAGTACTTCTTTCTCTAGTAGTGAATTCCAATTGGCCTCCATGCCTACTTGATGTAAAGAATGCCTTTCTAAATAGAGATTTGGAGGAAGAAGTGTTCATGGATCTTCCATTTGGATTTGAGAAGAATTCCAGTGCCAACAAGGTGTGTAGATTAAAAAAATCCTTATATGGTCTAAAATGATCATTAAGAGTGTGGTTTGAAAGGTTTGGAAAGGCAGTGAAGAGCTATGGTTACATTCAAAGTCAAGCTGACCACACATTGTTCTTCAAGCACTCTAGTGATGGAAAAAAGGCTATTTTGATTGTACACGTAGATGATATAATAATGACTGGTGGTGATAGTGCAGAAATTGGAGAGGTTAAAAGAAAGCTAGCACATGAGTTTGAGATCAAGGATTTGGGGGCTCTAAAGTACTTCCTTGGGATGGAATTCATAAGATCAAAAGAGGGAATTTTCGTCAATCAACGTAAGTATGTCTTGGATTTGCTCAATGAAATAGGAATGCTTGGATGTAAGATAGCTGAAGCTCCCATAGAACCCAACTTGAAGCTACAACTTGCCAAAGCCAAAGATGTGGTAACTAAAGAGAAATACCACAGACTTGTGTGTAGACTCATCTATTTATCTCGCACTCGACTTAATATAGATTTTGCAATGAGTATGGTAAGTCAATTTATACATTCGCTAGGTTCGAAGCATTTTGAAGTTGCCTACAGAATCCTAAGGTACCTAAAGGAACACCTGGAAAATGATTGCTCTTCAAAAAACGAGGACACCTACACATAGAGGCCTATATCGATGCAGATTGGGTAGGTAGCGTTACAAATAGAATATCTACTTCAAGCTATTGCACCTTCGTGGGAGGTAATCTTGTCACTAGGAGGAGCAAGAAACTTAACGTAGTAGCTAGAAGTAGTGCTAAAGCCGAATTCCATTCAGTAGCTCACGAGATTTGTGAGGTTATGTGGATAAAAAGATTACTAGAGGACTTGAAGGTTCATATTTCCTTACTAGCAAAGGTTTACTGTAACAATAAAGCCGCAATCTCCATTGCTCACAATTTGGTCCTCCATGATAGAATGAAACATGTAGAGGTGGATAAACATTTTATCAAGGAGAAACTTGACAATGGGATAATCTTTATGCCTTACAATCCAACAATTGATCAAGTTGCTGATGTCCTCACAAAGGGGTTACATAAGAAACACTTTGAAAATTTAGTGAGCAAGCTTGCCATGGAAGATATGTTCAAACCAGCTTGAGGGGGAGTGCTGAAATGGAAAGGAGACCAATCCCTTGATTAGTAGGGATTGGCTCCAATCTCTTGATTGATGGCCCAAATCTCTTTGATTGCTTGATTCTATTTTAGAATAGGAATATCCTGTATATCTTGTAAATTATTTCTTAGTTTGATCATTTCCTAATTTGTTCTATCCTCCCTCTATAAGAAGAGATGAGTCATTGTGAAAAAAATGAGATTTTTCTATAGGAAAATGCTATTGGTACACCCATTTTGTACACCTTGGGCTACAAAATGGGGTATTATGACAAAAAACCCCTCATGAGGCGCATAGAGGCGCGTGAAGCTCATGAAGAGGCGCAGGGTATTTTGGTCATAATACCCCTTGTGTAGCCCAAGATGTACAAAAATGGTGTACATGTAGCATGATCCTTTTCTATATTAATTTGCTAACTATACATGCAGCATACACACACACACACAAAGAAGAGATCCAATCATATCACTAACTATAGAAACTACCTAAGAATCTGCAATCAATCTACTTCCTAGGAATCTATAACCAATCTAATCAAGTAAACTTAGAAACTAAAAATACACTTCCTAACATAGAAGGATCCTTGTGAGATTCTTGGGATATTCTGACACTCCCCCTCAATCTAGGGAATATAAGTTTACCATTCCCAACTTGGCAACAATCTTCTAAAATATATAACTAGGTAGCCCTTTAGCTAGAACATCAGCGAGCTGGTCTTTAGATGGGACATATGGTGTGAAATATATAACAGGGTTGTGAGCAATGTTAATGGCTGACTTGTTATAACAATATAATCTCATAGGACCTTCCTACATAATTATGAGATATTCTAGTATTATCTTGAGCCAACGAAGCTCACAGATGCCCAGAGCCATAGACTTGAATTCAACCTCCGTGCTCGACCTGGCCACAACTAGTTGTTTCTTGCTCCTCCAAGTGACGAAATTTCCCCCAACAAAGGTGCAGTAACCAAAAGTAGATCTCCTAACAATGACAGAGCTTGCATAGTCGACGTTCGTGTACGCTTCAAGACTGAGGCTTGTACCCTTCTTGAAAAGGATTCCCTTACCCATAGTGTTTTCAAGTATCAAAGAATGTGATTTATTGCATGAAGGTGTGTCTTCTTGGGATTGTCATGAACTGACTCACAACACTGACCGTATAGGCAATATCTAGTCAAGTGTGTGATAGATAAATTAGTTTCCCAACAAGCCTTTAGTACATTCCTCAATCTACTAGTTCATCATCTATAGCTTCACTAAGCTTGTGGTCAACCTCAATAGGTGTATCTATGGGCTTGCATCCTATCTATCGAGTCTCATTGAGTAGATCAAGGATATATTTTTGCTGTGACATAAAGATTCCTTTTGTTGACCATGCTACCTCTATTACCAAAAAGTACCTTAATTGCCCCAAATCCTTAATCTCAATTTCCTTAAATAGGCATTCTCTTGGGCCTTTTTCTTCCTTCTCATCATTACCGATAACAACAATATCATCCACATAGACTAGAAGAATAGTCACTTCCCTTGATGTTGTGTGTTTCACAAACAAGGTGTGGTCCCCTTGACTTTGTCGATACCCCATTGCCAGCATTGCTTTTGTAAATCTACTGAATCAAGTATTGGGAGACTGTTTCAATCTATAAAGTGCCTTTCTGAGTCTACGAAACTTCCCTTTTGTGCCAGTGTCAAACCTTGGGGGGCAAACCATGTAAATTTTGTCCTTGAGATCCCCATGTAAGAAAGCATTTTTCACATCAAACTAGTACAAATTTCAGCCAAAATTAGATGCCAATAATAGTAAGATCCTCATGGTATTCATCTTAGCTACCAGCGCAAATGTATCTTGATAGTCAACACCATATGTTTGAGTGTACCCTTTTGCAACAAGCCGAGCCTTGTATCTCTCCAATGGCCTATCTGCCTTGTATTTCATAGAAAACACCCATTTGCAGCCAATTGGTTTTTTTTCCTCTTGGTAGATCAATCACCTCCCACTTTTTTCACTGCATCAATTTCCACTTTCATGGCATGTCTCCACTCCTCACTGTCTAGTGTGTCAAACACAGTGTCAGATCTTAAGAGATCTGATTGGTTTATCCCTAGAATTCTGGGAAGAATTCTAGAGAATGAGAGAAACACAGAGAAAGAAAGGGAAGAATAGGGAACGCGGAAGTGATTCCGAGAGAGAGAGAGAATCGAGAGGGAGTTGTAGGAAGAAATTTCAATTCAATATTCTAGATCCTTTCAAATGTGGGTGGGGCGTAAATTTATACCCTCACTCCCGCTTATAGCAGTTCCCGCTCAACAGAGCACATGCCTAACTAATTTCTATTTTATTCCCTTCCTAACACTTCTCCACTTGCATTCTACATTTACGCAATCACCCTTCTAAGTATTGCCGATACATAACACACAATCTGTGATATCTTGATTGAGTTGAGATGGGTAAGGAAGCTTTTGCGTGAAGGTGACATTCTATCAAAAGTCACAAAATGGGATAAAGGGTGGCTTATGCATTTTCTGTTGCCTTTTGTGAGAGCAATGGGGAGATCAAGATCATTTTCACTGCCAAGTGGCTTTGAGAGGGTCAAATCATAGTTAGAGTCAATAATAGGTAAGGGAGAAGTACTAACCTCTATGTGTACCCCAAGGTCAGAATCCAGTTCGGACAATTGAGTGTGCTTTGGTGAGGCCATAATATTCTTTCTTCTTGAATAGACGGACTTAATAGGTGGCCTCTGTTTAGGTTCCAAGAGTGTGGGTGGAGGAGAAGGAGACTTGGACTCAATTTGTGGTTCAATGGGAGAAATCGATGACTCAAGTTGTTAGAGAAGCGAACTAGGTAGTGATAAGAAATTAATCCAATCATGGTCTTTCGAAGGTGGTGGTGGCTCTCCCTAAAGACCACAATTGTCTAAGAACCGCTCGTGTTCAACAAAGGTAACATCAACCAAGACAAAGGTTTTTCGAGAAGGGGGGTGGTAGCATTTATTACCCTTTTGAGTAGAGGAATACCCGATAAAAACACATTTGAGAGCCTGGGGGTCAAGTTTGCTTCAATTGTGGGAGTGAAGATGGACAAACACGATGCAACCAAAGACCCAAGTGGGTAGGAATGCAAAAGTGGTGAAATGGGGATAGAATTGTGAGAACACGTGCCAAGGACTCTGAAAGCCCAGAGTATGAGAGGGTGTGCGATTGACCAAATGAGTAGCAATAAGAACAACTCCCCCCCCCCCCCGATAGTTTGGGACTTTGTTTTGAAACATCAGGGCACGTGTAGTGGACAACAAATAGCCATTTTTTTGTTTTGTCACACCATTTTGTTGGGGAGTATCAACACATAAAGACTCATGGATGATGCCTTCAGTATGAAAGTAGGAAGATAAGGTTTGATTAAAATAATCTCGCTCATTATTTGTCGTTATCTTTTTTATTTTGACCCCAAATTGATTTTGAATCATGTTGTGAAAGATCAGAAAAATAGTACTCACATCAGATTTTTTCTTAAGGAGATAAACCCAAGTCACACGGGTGCAGTTGTCGATAAAGGTGACAAACCAAGTAGCCCCAGAAATACTGTGTATGTGTGAGGGTCTCCAAATATCTGAATGAATTAGAAAGAAAGGCTTTGAACATCTTTTATTACTAAGAGGAAAATGCACACGTTTGTGCTTGGCAAGCTTACAAGTGTCACAATGCAGTGTGCTGACATCAACATTTTTAAACAAAGACGGAAACATGACCTAAAGGACTTTGAATGAAGGATGACCTAAACGACAATGTTGCAGCCAGAGTTAATTTAGAGTGGAACTGTTGGACAGCAACAAAGTGGAGCAGGGAGCCTGATGAGACCCACCGATTCTAGCCGCCGCTTCTAGGTAATAGAGCCCATTGCTTTCCTTAGCATGCCCAATTGTCCTCCCCAAATTTCGATCCTGAAAAACACAGCAGTGGGGAAGAAAGGTAAGGCTGCAATTTGAGTCATAAAGCCGGCAGTGAACAGAGATGAGATTGATGGTGAGCTTTGGAACATGCAAGACATTTTTTAAGGTGAGTGAGGAACTAAGATAAATGTCACCTATCCCTGCCACAGTGATGGAGGATTCATCAGCTGTGATAATTTTCCAGGAGCTGGAATAGGGGGTATAATTGGAGAAAGATGGAATGACAATTGGAAGGAGCTGATGAAGAGCAGAATATTTGAGAGGAAGAAATGGACAGAAATGGGGAGAGAATGTAGCGAGAATTGAGGGAGAGTAGAGAGAAATGAAAGGGAAATTTGGGAGAGTTGTGGAGAGAGAATCAGTTTTCATTTATCATTTTAATCATATCTTCTCCTCTTACAATGGGGCCTTTATATAGGCTTCATCTAACAAAATAACAGCATCCATGTGCTGTAACAACATTACAAAATATCTCCTAACAACTTGCTAAGTCTATTACTATAATGACCTTCTATGGAATTTTGGGTCATGACAATTTCCCTCCCCTTGAGAGAGTTCTTGTCCCCAAGAACTTCAACAATTGGTCACTGCTATTAACCAATCCCAGCTTTCACAATTCCCGTCATGCCTCTTGCCTTCTTTCTTCTTTTAGGCTGCTTCTTCTTCGTTTGTAGGTTCTCAAGATTAATTCCAAGACTAAGTTGGCGCAAGACTCCAGCAGAAGAAACTTTATCAAGTTCAAGTCCGATGCATCCAAGTTCTGCAATGGCTGTCCAATTACACTCAATTCCCCCATCCAACACGAGGAAGGATGACATATCTACCTCCATAGCAACCTCTACTCTATTCCCATTCATTCCACGGCCTTATTCTGTTGCAGAAATATCAACAGCAATATCCTGGAACTGTAGCAATGGGAAATTGCTGACTTGCCTTAGATGCTTAGACGAGGCTTGCTTGTGAGCTTCAGAACTAAGTGTTGCCACAACCTCAATTCCAGCAATCGATTCCTCTGTCAATACAGTAGACAGAAACATGAATTTCACCGCTGGAGCAAGAACCACTAGAGCAGCTGTAGTTCCATCCCTTATTGCCAAATTTTTGACTTCTTCAGTTATCTCTCTCAGCTTCCCACCAATTATCAGCTGTCCCTGAAATTCCTTACTCAATCCACACATCTTCACAACGTTAGAAGATGTTTCCACCGGAGATACATGCTTAATCATGCATTTCCAGTGATAGTAAGGGACTCAATCTTCCTTGCCAACCAAAACCAGCCCTGATATTGCAGCTCACCAATCGGAATTTGAACAATTGCAATAGCAGGAGACTCCTTTCCTAGAGCTGTTTCCTGATCATTGCCGTACACACCATACTTATCTTCTCCACTTTCCTCTTCCAGCCTTTCAGTAGGTACTTCCTGAGGTATTATTTCTTCTTCTAACCCCTCAATCACTGCAGCTGAATCACTCTCCGATTCTAGCGATTCCTTGGTGTCTCCTATCATTCCAGACAACTGATTGAATGCCTCAAGCATCTCTTGTTTTGGACTTCCACTATTATCATCTGGATCATCCTCATTAACAACCTTATTTCCAAAGGAATCAAAGTACTCCTTTAATTCTTCTTTTATCCAAACACCTTGAGCCAAGCCCTCGGACTTTCTGTTGTTGCTGCCAGCACTATCCTGACAGCCACCATCCTTGTCGATTCGACCGAAAACAGTATCATTCTCCCACTCCACTCCAAGGAATTCCTCCTTGATAAAACTTCCGTGATAATCATCAAAGTATTCTACCAAAAAGTTGTAATCATGCTTCTTAGATAGTATCATTGCAAACTCTTGCAACTTCTCGTGGAACATTCGGCCGAATTCCTTGCACTCTTCATCAAACCCACTACTGGTTCCATTGTTCAATTGGCTGATCCCCTTCTTATGTTCCTTGTTGCTGCCAACTGAAAATGCAGCCTTCTTTGGCTGCCATTGAAGCTCCATTTCAACTGAAAATAAAGCATTCATCTGCTGCAATTGAGGCTCCATGTATGCACTGCTCCCCTTGGCTTTGTTTCCCTTTGCTCACAACCTCAAGCACCAACAACCAATGAGCTGGATAAGATGGAAGAGTCCATTTCCCACATGAATTCCGCCGAATCCGCTGTGCCACTCTGATCTGCAGCTAAGTTTCCAATTAAGGCTGACTAACACGACGGATAAACAGCCTCTAGAAAATCAATTGACTCCAAAATAGCTGCTATGCCTTCGCCTAACTAAATTAATCAACTCTGTTGCTCTGAATCACTAAAAATCTCAGCCGAATTCAACCCGCTGCTCCTAATTTCCGTATAATAATTACCGAAATTATTGGCCGAGGGTCACTCACCTGCTGCGCCTTCCATGTTCGAACTGAGGGGGCTCACTTGCTTGGAGATTTACACCTTCCTCTCCTCAATCCAAATCGATCAGCCAGCACCGGGTTACCACTTCAACTTCGGCTTACTGAAATCGCAGCCGCAGATGGACCTCCTGCTCACTTCCAAGAAAATCGATCCACTCTTCCGCTTTTGTGGTTTACGGTTAATGAACGCCACCTCACCCACTGCTTCCAGAAGTCGCCCAGACTTAATTCGCCTCAAACGGAATCCGCAGAGATTTAGGTTGGCTTCGCCTTCAAGTCTAGAGCGTCACAACAACACTCCTTGCTAAAGTAGCTCTAGTACATGGTCAGATGAATAAACTGTCGGGAGCTCATTTGAGAGTCGGTTTGGCTGCTTTGCTCTCGTTTCGATAATGGAGGAAGAAGGGTGAAGCAACCGAGGAAGGCCACTCGATTAACTCAAGCAGAAGGAGTCGACGGCCAAGGAACTGCTCTCACCTAGTATTTCCGAAATCTGGTAGCAACTACAATGGGTTCAAGAAGTCGCCCAGATCTGCTTCTTACCGTCTGGGTCGAAATCACTGACCAATCAAAGCGGCAGTACCCCACAAAACTCCGATTGGAATTCTCGATCAAAATCACAACACCCAGCCGCGCCTATAGGAAGATTATCGATCTAGTTGGACTGGACTTCCGGTTTGGTCGCACTCTCTGGGCCGTCTGCTTCACCTGTGACGGACTCTGCTCGCCTTGGGCAGTCGCAACCTCTGGCTGTCCATGTCAACACCTTCGACGAACTCCTTACTGCAATCCTAACGACTGGCCGAGGATGGTAAGGCTATGCTCAATCAATTTCGTCGAGTATCGACTATCAAAATTGCACGAACCACAGCTGAAGAACGACCGCTCTGATACCATTTGTCATGATCCTAGGGTTTAGCCTAGGATTGAAATGACAATTGGAAGGAGCTGATGAAGAGCAGAATATTTGAGAGGAAGAAATAGACAGAAATGGGGAGAGAATGTAGCGAGAATTGAGGGAGAGAAGTAGAGAGAAATGAAAGGGAAATTTGGGAGAATTGTGGAGAGAGAATCAGTTTTCATTTATCATTTTAATCATATCTTCTCCTCTTACAATGGGGCCTCTATATAGGCTTCATCTAACAAAATAACAGCATCCATGTGCTGTAACAGCATTACAAAATATCTCCTAACAACTTGCTTAAGTCTATTACTATAATGACCTTCTATGGAATCTTGGGTCATGACAACTGACATCAACATTTTTAAACAAAGACGGAAACATGACCTAAAGGACTTTGAATGAAGGATGACCTAGACGACAATGTTGCAGCCAGAGTTAATCTAGAGTGGAACTGTTGGACAGCAACAAAGTGGAGCAGGGAACCTGATGAGACCCACCGATTCTAGCCGCCGCTTCTAGGTAATAGAGCCCATTGCTTTCCTTAGCATGCCCAATTGTCCTCCTCAAATTTCGATCCTGAAAAACACAGCAGTGGGGAAGAAAGGTAAGGCTGCAATTTGAGTCATAAAGCCGGCAGTGAACAGAGATGAGATTGATGGTGAGTTTTGGAACATGCAAGACATTTTTTAAGGTGACTGAGGAACTAAGATAAATGTCACCTATCCCTGCCACGGTGATGGAGGATTCATCAGCTGTGATAATTTTCCAGGAGCTGGAACAGGGGGTATAATTGGAGAAAGATCTTGAGGAAAAGGTTGTATGATCAGTCGCTTCTGAGTCAATTATCCAAGAAGCAGGTTGCCTATAATTTGAAGCACTATGACCATGAGAGGCGAGAGACATACCTGATTGTGCAAATGAGCAGACACCGGGATTGGTGGATGATGTACCTAGAGTTTCAAGAAAGGCTTTCAGCTTTTCAATATCCTGTTTATCAAGTCCCATTGTGCTGGAGGTTTCCTGGGATTCCAACTCCTCTTTTGATTGAGACAAATTCACTTGCCCCCTCTGTTGTCTGCCATATCCGCGATCAGCTTCTTGGGGTTGGCCATGAAGGCTTATAGCACTTATCCTTAACATGTCCCTTCTTCTTGCAGTAGTTGCACACCAGATTATACCTGCTATTCTGCTTGGAATCAGGTTTTTTACTCACTGGCTGCGAAGCAGTTTGCTTGGCTGCAACATTATCCTTGTACACCCGAGCGGCCAATGCTGATCCTTCAAGAACTTAGTCCTTGAGCATCACATCCCTCCGACTCTCGTCTGCCCGGATAATGGCAATGGTCTCATTCAGCGATGGCAGTTCTTCCTTACCAAAAATCTGAACCCGGACCTGATCGTATTCTGGCCGAAGTCTGGCTAAGAAATCATAGGTGCAATACTTTTCTATAAACTTCTGCAGAGTAGCTGCATCATCTTGATCTTTCATTTGGAGGGATCGATAGTGATCCATCTCCTGCCATAGATTTTTCAACATATTCGTATATTCGGTGACAGAAAGACTACCTTGCTTGGCAGCCATCAGTTTGACCTTGATTTCGTAGATCTGGGTGAATCGTTCTTCTCGGAGTATGTTTGCTGGATGGTCTCCCAAATCTCCTTTGCCGTGGATAAAAACATACACGTATCTCTGATTTATGTTTCCATCACATTCCACAGCCATGCCATAACCATAGAGTCTTGTTCGTCCTATGCTGCGAACTTCGGATCATTGGATTTTGGTCCCATACCAAGGAGATGGTTGAGCTTTCATTTCCCTTTGAGGAATGTGCAAACCAGTTAAGACCACTTCAGGTAGTTTCTCCCATTTAATCTGTAAGAGGAATGGAGATTTTTCAGCTCTCCTGATGGTGTGTGACTGGTGGGCTCCTCAGTTAGGACTGGGTTTGCATGACTTCAGCTACAGCGGCACAGGGCTGATGCCAGAACGGACTGCTGGTAGCAGTGGCTGTTGGGGCTGGCAGTCTGAGAACATGACAGTGCCGGAATGGACTGCTGGTAGCTGTGATGACTCTGTCGTTGCTGCTTCGGTCTAGACGAACTCGGCTAAAGGGAGTACGCAAGCCCTAAGAGGTTCCTTACTCCGAGAGTAGAACAACCGGCAATGAAGGCCAGAGATGAAGAACAAGCCAGTGAAGGAAGCGAACTATCGCCCTAAGAACCGGGCTCTGATACCATGTGAAAAAAAAAAAGATTTTTCTGTATTAATTTGCTAACTGTACATGCAGCATATATATATATATATATATATACAAAGAGGAGATCCAATCATATCACTAACTATAGAAACTTCATAAGAATCTGCAATCAATCTAATCAAGTAAACTTAGAAATTGAAAATACACTTTCTAACATAGAAGGATCCTTGTGGTATTCTTGGGATTCTTGGGATATTCTGGCAGTCATGTTTTTTTCCAATTATGGTGAAATAGAAATCATTCTTCTCTTAGCTTATACATAGAGTAAAAGGATCTTAAAATAGTTGTTCTTTTCCCACAAGCATTGCAAACTTCCATTGAAGTAAAAAGAAATTGTTTATGCATGATATTTGATAAGAAAATAAAAACTAGCTGTCACAATATATGTTGTCTACTCACTTCGACCATGTTTAACCTTAAGGACAGTACTTGAACGCAAGCTTTTGAAGAACTAGGCTAGACAAAGACTTGCTAATGACACTTTCCTTTAATCCATCTCTCTTCTCTCTTCTCTCTTTCTTCTTTCATCTTGTGCTCCCTCTATCTACCCCTCTGTGTATATGTACATCTAGTAATGCGTATTCCTACTTGGATTTGGAAAGCCTATTCCTATATGAATTTTGAATAAGATACATCCTTATTTCTATATATATTTAGTAAAGAATGTATACCTGTTCCTACTTGGGTATAACACACAGATATATGTTCCATATTTATTTAGAAAAGTGTGCATATCTATTACAACAAGGATTTGACTTTATCTATATTCCAAAATGCATTTGGCCTTATAAGTCCTCCATCAAGGAATTAGTTTGTATTCTAAATTTAATGGATGTGACTTTATCCTTTATCTTCTATATTTATTTGTTTCCAAATTTTGCCTATACCCAACTTTATCGTAATATATGTGTATATCTATTTCATTATCTCGTATTTTTTCTATTTTTTTTCTTTTAAATTTGTCCATGTATATATATATTACACCATTGCTAATCCATATCCTACTCGGATATGGTAAATCTTAATTTCTAAACTCTTATCTTTACTCATCATGCATATCTATTCTGTCAAGAATTGACATTACAAAGTCCATCTTCAAATGGGTTTTGCATTATTTTAATTGTTTTTCTTATTATTATTATTATTTCATTATCAATTATCTTAATTTCTATATTTCTAATTATCTTGTAGATATTCCCCCCCCCCCCCCCCCCCCCCCACACACACACAAACACTCACACATGTATATATTTATTTTTCTTTTATTATCTTTGCGCTAGAATTTTGTGTTTTTACAGGTAATGTTATGACTTGTGCTTAAAGAGGGAAAAAGGTTGGTTATGGCACATTTTCAGTCTAATCCTGTTTTAATTTCAAACGTCTCCATTTCACAGGTCAGAGTTGATATGTTAATGATGGATCTCATTTGGTGAATTGTGTTTTGTGGTTGGCTTTGCACAGTCTTCTTACATCTTCAGACTGCTTTTACACATACTTGTTTGCACCATCTTAATTGGATACTCTAAAAGATTATTGCTTTTCATGTTTGATTGGGTTTTGAACTATTATTTTCATCATGGATAACAAGGAGATTTTGGTATCATCATGGTTAAGTGCCTGAGTTCTTTGCGTCTATAATTTACAGGAGAAAACTGTTGCTGCAATTTCACATATGCGCAAAGTTCATTGGTTTGAGAAATTTAATTGGTTCATCAGCAGTGAAAATTATTTGGTTATCAGTGGGCGTGATGCTCAACAGAATGAGATGATAGTTAAACGTTATATGTCAAAAGGAGATTTGTAAGTTCCTAAAATATATGCATTCTATTCAAAAAAACAAAAATGGTACATGATGATATTTCTTTTCTTTTTTCTTCTCTCATTTTTCCCCTTTTTTTTGTGTGTGTGTGTGTGTGTGTTTGTGATGGGTCTGGGGGGCTGGGGTGTACTTCAATAAAATAGGTATGTCCATGCGGATCTCCATGGAGCATCTAGCACTGTTATCAAGAATCACAAGCCTGAATTACCTGTGCCTCCTCTCACCTTGAATCAAGCAGGATGCTTCACTGTAAGTTGATAATCTCCTATTCCAATTCAATTTTGCATCTTTAAAATAGGGATAGTTCAACTTTATGATCTATTTTGGATGTAGGTTTGCCACAGCCAGGCATGGGATTCAAAGATTGTCACTAGCGCTTGGTGGGTATATCCTCACCAGGTGAGCAAAACTGCCCCTACTGGAGAGTATCTTACAGTAGGAAGTTTCATGATCCGGGGGAAAAAGAACTTTCTTCCTCCACACCCTCTTATTATGGGCTTTGGTATACTGTTTCGTTTGGATGAGAGTTCCTTGGGATCTCATTTGAATGAAAGGAGGGTAAGAGGTGAGGAGGAAGGGAAAAATGAAATCGAAGAAAGTGGACCTTTTAAAGAAATATCTGATTCTGGTTCAGAGCAGGAAGTCTTCGATAAACATACATTGCAGTTGGAAAGCGTCAGTAATTCATCAGCTGACTGTAGTAAATTGATATCAGGAGGCTTATCATCTGAGGATGGTTTTGGTAATGGCTTGAGTTCTGACATTAAAGCTATAATCCCAGATGAAGTTCCTGTTGAAGAGAAGGCCAGCTTGAATGGCTTGGGTAGCAAGAAGGAAACTAAAATTGCTGGAGAAAGTGTTGCTTCTATGTCCCCACAATTTGAGGATCTCCTTGATAGAGCTCTGGAGCTTGGGGCTACTGGTCCACCTGGTAAAGATTATAGTCTTCATTCTTCTCAAGCAGAATTGGCAGAGGAGCATAACCATCTAGAGAAAATGACAACAGCAAGGGAGAAACCTTACATCTCAAAAGCAGAAAGAAGAAAGATCAAGAAAGGTCAGAAAAATAGTACCACAGAAGCAACTGTTGAGCATGAAAAAGATGAGGTAGATGACAGCAGTAGTATGACGAGCCAGCTTGACAAAAATGTACAGCATTTGAAGGCAGGTGGTGATGGAAAAATCAGCCGTGGACAGAAGAGTAAACTCAAGAAGATGAAGGAGAAGTATGCCAATCAAGATGAGGAAGAAAGGAGAATTCGCATGGCTTTACTGGGTGTGAGTGTCAATACTTGCATCCTTTCACCTTAATTGCCATTGCCTAACCAAACTTCTGTGTCTACTGTTTTACTCTCTCTCTCTCAATTACTCTTAATACTTGTTTGCTTCCTTGATTAGTTATATAGCCTCAGTAAAGAAAAGCTTGTCTGCTGACTGCTTTAGTCCTTTGAACTGGAACATTTTTGTCACTCTTTCCTTTAGCAATATTTAAGAGGCTTCTGTTGAAGTTATTGTTGTCTTGGGAGCACTGGAATGCACTCAAATCACCATAGGATACACACACGCAGATAACAATATATATAAAACAGAATAAACAATCACAGAATTGAAATGAACAAGAAATAGAATGCAAACCACAGGAGAACACCAAATTTATCTTGGTTCAGATCATCTATTGAGATGATCCTACATCCAGCCTTCAATCCCTCGAGAGCAATCTTTATACCATTCTTGAATAATCAGTACAATCGCAGTCTTCTCACAAGTATACAGAATTACCAAGATTACAAATAACTACCACACTAGTCTTTCCTCTCATCACATGCACTTGTTCATTTTCTAAGTGACTACCCCCTGCCCTCTATTTATGAACAATAGGGGCCAACAATAAAATGGAAATAACCGGGCATGACATTACCGGTTATACCCCCAACTAATTAGTTACCGTTAGAAAAAAACCCTAACTTGCTACCTAGTTGCTTGAAATAATGACTTGCCTTCACTGATTTCTTAAAAAACAAACTTGATGCAAACTAAACAACAATTATTTTGCACAATTCTCCTCTTATGATAAGATAGCTCTATCCACTTTTCTACTCAGCTCTGAACTTCATATAATTATGTTCTGCTACTGTTGCTAGAATGGGATATCTTGGAGTAAGAAGTATAACTAGATAATTCTTTGGTAACCTGCAATAGTTTAAAATAAACCTTAAGTTTTGCTCATATTTGTAAGGGTAAATTTCACACACCACCTCTGAGGTTTGGCTAAATTGCACTAACCATCCATGTGTTTTAGAAATAGCATAGACCTCTCTCGAGTTTATGAATGTGGATTACTTACTCGCCTCCACCTAACCCCACTAAAGAAAAGCTTGCCTGCTGACTGCTTTAGTCCTTTGAACTGGAACATTTTTGTCACTCTTTCCTTTAGCAATATTTAAGAGGCTTCTGTTGAAGTTATTTTGCACAATTCTCCTCTTATGATAAGATAGCTCTATCCACTTTTCTACTCCGCTTTGAACTTCATAGAATGGGATATCTTGGAGCAAGAAGTATAACTAGAAAATTCTTTGGTAACCTGCAAATTTGAAAATAAGAATCATGCTAGATGTACAACTATTTTGTACATCTTGGACTACATAAGGGGATATTATGACTAAAATACCTGGGCCTCACATGCGCCTCACGCGCCTCTATGCGCCTCATGAGGGACCTTTTTGTCATCGGTACACCTTTATGTAGCCCAAGGTGTACACAAAGGTGTACCAATAGTATTTTCCTTAAAATAAACCTTAAAGTTTTGCTCATATTTGTAAGGGTAAATTTCACACACCACCTCTGGTTTGACTAAATTGCACTAACCATCCATGTGTTTTAGAAATAGCATAGACCTCTCTCAAGTTTTATGATTGTGGATTACTTACTTGCCTCTACCTAACCCCACTAAAGAAAAGCTTGTCTGTTGACTGCTTTAGTCCTTTGAACTGGAACATTTTTTTCACTCTTTCCTTTAGCAATATTTAAGAGGCTTCTGTTGAAGTTATTTTGCACAATTCTCCTCTTATAATAATATAGCTCTAGCCACTTTTCTACTCATCTCTGAACGTAATATAATTATGTTTTGCTGCTACTGTTGTTAGAATGCGACATCTTGGAGCAAAAAGTATAACTAGATAATTCTTTGGTAACATGCAATAGTTTAAAATAAACCTTAAGTTTTGCTCATATTTGTAAGGGTAAATTTCACACACCACCTCTAAAGTTTGACCAAATTGCACTAACCACCCATGTGCTTTAGAAATAGCATAGACCTCTCTTGAGTTTTATGAGTGTGGATTACTTACTCCCTGCTATTAACAAACCCCTGTTAAATGTTTTTTAAATTTCCAAATTGCTCATCTCCACTATTATAACAAAAAACTAAAAAACTTAAGAAAAATTTCAAGTGCCATTGTTGACAACCATTTCTGGTTTCAAACCCAGGTTCGAATCAAAGCTTCAACCTTGAAATCTGGGCTCGAGAACTTTGCAACCCAAGATTTATGATTTCAAGAAACTCTCCAACCTAGATTTCTGGGTTCAAATCAAAGCTTCAAACCCAGATTTCTAGGTTTGAAACTTTGATCTCAAACCCGGATGAAGAGAGAGAAGTATATATATATATATATATATATGCCAAAGAAGTCGTGGGAATAATGTTTCAATCTTATTCATCTGTTAGGGAATGATCTCAATGTATACATGCCTTCCTATCAACTTAGGAAGTTCCTAAAAACAAAATAGGATAGTTTCCAAATTCAGTTTTGGAAACCTGTACAAATTAGGATACAAGAAGATATGGAAATTTACAGCATCTAGAAGATACATTCTCTAACTTAGAAAGAAAAATATAATCAAGAAATCAATCACAATCAAAATGATCTGATCTTGTCCGAGAATAAGGATGAGATTAGTCTCCCAATCGTTGACACTCCCCCTCAAGATTAAGAATGGATGTCATCCATTCCAAGATTGCTGATCATCCTTCGACACACGGCTGCAGGTAACCCTTTAGTTAGCACATCTACTAATTGATCATTAGATGAGATGTATGGAGTACAAATCAGACCACCATCCAACTTCCCCTTGATAAAATGCCTATCCACTTCAACATGCTTAGTTTTGTCATGTTGGATTGGATTGTGAGTAATGCTTATTGCTGATTTATTGTCACAATAGAATCTCATAGGAGCTGTCCACTCGATTTTCAGATCATCAAGTAATATTTTCAACTATAGTAACTCACACACGCCTAGAGCCAGACTTGAATTCGACTTTTGACTGAGCCACTACACTTTGTTTTTTACTTCTCCACGTCATTAGATTACCTCTTAGGAAAGTGCAATAGCCTGATGTGGATCTCCTATCCACTATGAACCCTGTATAATCTGCATCCGTGTAAGCCTCAAGTGGCATGCAGTCTACTTTCTTAAACATGATTTCTTTCCCGGGTTCCCCTTTAAGTAATGCAGTATCCTACATATTGCCCTTAGGGAGTTTCTTTAGGATTGTGCATGAATTAGCTGACTACTCCTATTGCACATGCAATGTTTGGTCAAGTATGGGCTAGATAAATTAGCCTCCCCACTAGCCTTTGATTGGATTCCTTGTCAACCACACTGTCTTCAGGAACCTCTCCCAACTTGTGATTAGATTCAATCAGAGTATCTGTTGCCTTACAACCTAGCATTTTGGTTTCAGTTAGGAGGTCCCCAATATATTTTTGCTGAGAAATAAAGATTCCCTCCTTTGAGTGTGCTACTTCTATGCCCAAGAAATATTTCAATCTCCCCAATTCTTAATTTCAAACTCACTGATCAAACACTCTGAGTTTATTTCTGCCTTCCTCATCATTTCCAGTGACTACAATGTCATCCACATACATTATTAACACTTTCACTAGGGTATGATCTCTTTGGCTTTGTCTATACCCTAGGGTAAGCATCACTTTTGTAAACCGGCCAAACCAGGCCCTTGGGGACTGTTTTAGGTCATATAGAGCCTTTTTTAGTGTTATGACATTTGTACTACATTAGAATTATATTTGTAAACAAATAGTTCATGTATGCTGGCATTTGTATGTTCTCTTTTCTGTTTTAGGGTTAGAATAAGTATTCTTCTAGAAGGTATGTTTCTAGAAGGGCGACTAACCGAGTTTTATTGCTTGTTAATTCCGGTCAGTCGGTTAGGCAGTTGTAAACTCACATCCCTATGGTCTATAAATAGGGATCGTGGGGATAGGCAGTAGTGTGCTTCATTGTGAGAGTTTTCTCTATTTCTATCTTGTGGGTTGGGATTGATTGAGAGGTTGAGAGAGTAAGGCTGGGCATAAGTCTTGTAATCTCGTGAATCCATTTAGTTTTCAGGGTATATGGGCTAGAGTGGATTCGGGTACTCTTTGTAATCATCCTAATGGTTGTTTCAAGATAGTGGATTGGAAGGAGGCGCTTCAGTCTGGACGTAGGTTTTACTTTGAGACCGAACCAGGATAAATCTCTTGTTGTTCCTACTGTTTTTTGTTTGTTTTTGTTTCCTTCTTTTATCGTTTGTGTTCTTGGAAGTAGTGAGTGATTTTTGTGAGTCATTGGGCTGAGGAAATCAAGGGGAATTGTTGTGTTTCCACTCTTAACATTTAGTCTGCACATTACCTTCTCCCGAGTGGTTGGGCCATATCTTGGTGGTAAGTCCATTAAAACTTTTTCTTCTAGATCCCCATGCAAAAATGCATCTCTTACATCATATTACTGCAATGGCTAGCCTAAATTAGCAGCCAAAGTTCCCTAACTGTATTTAACTTTGCAATTGGTGCAAAGGTATCTAGGTAATCTATCCCATACACTTGAGTATATCCCTTAGCCACCAACCTTGCCTTGTATCTATCCAATGAGCCATCAAACTTATATTTTACTGTATAAACCCATATGCAACCCACCGAACAATTGAACAAGCTCCTATGTTTGATTCTTTTCTTGGGCTGCCATCTCGACCTCCATGACATTCTTCCAATTCTCATTCCCTATTGCTTCAGAAAAAGTTTTGGGAATAGGAATGGTATGAAGGTTGATCAGAAAGGTTTTATGTGGAGATGACAACTTGGAATAGTATAGAAACAGATATAAAGGGTGCTTGGTGTAGGTTCTAGTGCCCTTTCTAAGTGCAATAGGCCAATCAAGATCACACCTAGAAGTTTTTGTTTTAGGTAAGGGTTCAGTAGGTTTAATAGGCTCATCAATAGGTATTTAAGGTTCAGCACAAGAATTACCTGGTGAGTTGTCAGGAGAGCTGTTGAAATTGTTAGTGTTGGCAGTAGCAGGTTCAGGACTAGAATTGGATGCTAGGACCTACATAGGGGAAGAAACCAGCCCTTTCCTCCTTGAGTATACCTATAACGGGCAAGGAGTACTTGGTGAGGGCTTCTCCAGTATCATACTTGGTGAATCCTTCAGAATAGCTGATGGGAGGAAGGATGATAATGTTATAACCCTAGGGTTTGGCTAGGGTTTAGAAATGAATTTGGTAAGAATGCGGGAAAGATAGAGCAGAAAATGAGGGAGTGACAGAACAAGAACAAAGATAATTGAGGGAGAAGAGAAGAAGAACCGTGGGAGAGTTAGTAGAATTAAGAGAGAGAGAGAGAACAGAAATTCCAATTAATTTCTTCAACATCATAACCCCCATCCTCTTACAAGTGGCCTTTTATAGGCATCACTAGCAACTAACTGAAAGCATATTCTGGAAACAACACTCATGTGCACTTCAACAGAATTAATAACATCTCCTAACAAATAATTGTAATTAATTATAGTATTGCCCCTTGAATTCCCCTTAGGTCATGAAAATTCTCCCTCCTTGAAAGGTTTCTTGTCCCGAAGAAACTTATTACCATTTAGTTATTATTCACCCAATCCCAGCTTTCTCTATTAGTTTTATGCTTCTTTCTTTCTTTCTCCTTCTAGGCTTTTTCTCTTTTCTTTTACTTTCCTAATCTCTTGCTCTTCCTTTGTTAGGACCAACACAAGAAGCTGGTCTGCTCCAACTGAAAAGACAACAAGACTGTCACATGGCTTGGAATCAAACATATTCACAATAGTAGTTGAAGTATTTTCCTGTTGGGATTGTCGTCGTGATCTTGATGCCTGATTTAACCCAAGTTATGGACTCCTCAACCCTCTCCAGAGCCAAGACCAAGGGAGTAGTATGTCTAGACCCTTCATTCTCAAGGCCAAGCCTCTCAAGGTTCCCTTCTGAATATTAGAATGTTCTTAAAATATTGGACTAGGCACCCAGGCTACAGCAATGGCCTTTGCTTCCTCTGTCAATTCATCAAATAATTCCTCATTCTTTGCAACTACCATTCCCATTCTTAGGACCTCACCAGCCTCATACTTCTCATTGGCTGCATGAACACCATCTTCCTCTTCCACTGCTACTTCATCAGCTTCTTGCACTACTTAATTAGCAGCCTTAGAAGCTCCTTTGATAGTAACGGTTTTGGTCCTTTCTCCAAACTGGGTACACGAGTCGCTTACAAACCTTAGCCAACTCCATTCTACCCTCCCTTTGCACTAATTCTGGAACCAAGCATCATCTACATCATCTAAATAGGCTGTAGACATATTAACCTTCTCTCTTTTTGCCATCCAATATTGATAGAACACCCACTTGCACCTCCTGATCCACTATCTAGGCCTCTCTCTTTCAAATGCGAGAATGTCCATCCGTGGGCCTGGGGGTGTGGAGTGAGTTCCCCCAACTCCTCGTCCCAAGTTTTCCTCCTCTGCATCATCCATTCCTAGTCTTAGGGACGCAACAATCTTAGGAATGCCTCAAATCTGCTGGCTGCTCTTAGTATAACCTTTAGGCTGTAACCCATGCTTTTCATTGCAACTCTCATATCCAATCTGAATTAAGGAAGCATAATATTCCTTAGAGAGACATTCAACTTAATACTAACCTGAAATTTATATGAAAGTAGGATCAAAAAGTCGTCTAGCTATCTACTGAGGTCCTTGATTCCTTTTCTTCTTGCGGCACATAGTCCTTCAGCCATCTCCTCCGTTCAATTCCTTGAAAATTCATTACTGTAACAACCTCTTGCTCAGCTTCTAAGGATCTCTTTGGAAATTTATTTTGATACTAAAATTTAGCAACCTTCAATTCCCAGAAGGCTAGATCTGAGTCAATGTTTAGCTGCTATTGAACAGCCTTCAAATCAATTTATGAGTCACCCCCAAACAACCTACTAGCTTTGAACAGTTTTAGAAGATAACTTGTTCTGAGCAATTTCGGAAACCTACCATGCAACTTCTGAACCCAACACTTCCGCTTCGCAATTACTTTCGCAGAGTAACACTAAAACCAAAAATTCTACTATGCAATTACTTCCGAAAATCGCTAATCTGAACAACTTCGATTAGCTTTCTAGAAATGGAATGCTTTTGCAGTTCACCTGAGAATTTGTCAAGCTCTCGATCGCAAGGCCGGAAACCGCCTCGCTCTGGTATTTTTGAAATCTAATAGCGACTGCGATGGGCTTCGATCGCTCAGATTCACTTCTCGCCAATGTCACGCTCTCTGCCAGACTCACCTCCTCTCAAGTCTACTTCAAACTTAGTTCCAAAACATCCAACCTTGCCTCAAAAGGGACCGATTGTGATCAGCAATCTCCCGTGATCGCCTCGCCTATATCCGAATCACATAATGCAACAACCTTTAAAACAAAGGATCGATTAACAACCTCTAGGAAATAGAAAATCAATTATTGCTCTCAATTACAACTGAGAATCAACCGGCCTCTTGAATCAATTGGTCTAATTTGTCTTCAAATTCTAATCAAACTTGGATCTAATTTTCAATAAACCTAATTTGCTTCTAGGAATTGCTTAGATCTAACTTCAGCAATCCTGAATTAGCTGTTAAAATTACCAGAATCACTATCGCGAGTCATCCGACTCTATTGAATTCATCGGAATTACAAGAATCACTGTCTGATCAACGTCGTCACCTGTTGTGGTTTGACAATCCACAATTCCGAGTTGCAACCTAAGTCATGATGCAGTAGCCGACAATCGGATTCTACAAATCCACCTTTTAAGAATTTGCTTCGCCTGCTAGATCCAATTCACCTTCCTCAAAATCAAAATTCAGCAGTCCTAATTTCACCTCACTCAATTGCACATGACCACCTAAGTCCGCAATCACCGTCAGAATCGCCTTCCAATCAAAACTGCAGCACACAGCCGCGTACTGGTCAGAGACTTCACCGGTCTAGGTTGGAATTGTCTTCCGGTCAAGGCAAGCAGCACCCCACGGAGCGCGAGTCGGAATCGTCTTCCCCTCTGACTGCTTCGGTCTTGTCGCCTCCTCGATTTGGGTTAGAATCAGCTTCCAATCAGAGTGAGCAGCACACTACCGAGCATCAGTTTGATTCTCCTTCAAATCCGATCCGCAACAGAAACATAGCTGAGGATGGTTTGGCTTTGATACCAAATGTTACAATCCTAGGGTTTGACTGGGATTTAGAAAGGAATTTAGTAAGAATGCGGGAAAGGAAGAGAAGGAATGGAGGGAGAGACAAAATAGGAGCAAAGATAATTGAGAGAGAAGAGAAGAAGAACCATGGGAGAGTTAGGAGAATTAAGAGAGAGAGAGCACGTAGAAATTCAATTCATTCCTTCAACAACATAACCCCCATCCTCCTTCAAGTAGCCTTTTATAGGCATCACTAACTACTCACTGAAAGCATATTCTAAAAACAGCACACAACACCCATGTGCACTTCAATAGAATTAATAGCATCTCCTAACAAACAATTGTAACTAATTACAGTATTACCCCTCTAATTCCCCTTGGGTCGTGATAGATAACAGGCTAGGATCAGGTAGAGAAGGAACCTGATCCCTATCTATTAAGATTGAATTTTGACTATGATGAGAATGGCCAAAATAAGGAATGTTTTCTACAAAAATCACATCAGCTAACACAGAATTTTTTAGAAGGGGGATGGTAGCACCGGTAATCTTTTTGGGTAGAGGAATATCCAATGAAGATGCATTTTAGAGCACGAGGATCTAATTTGCCTCTATTAGGAGTATGGACATGAACAAATGATACACACTCAAAGACTTTAGGTTTCCAACAACTAGTGACATGAACATCAAGAAAGTGTTTGGTTAGGAGTTGGATTGGGCTATGAGATTTGAGAGTTTGAGAAGGAAAACTGTTGATAAGAAAAGTAGTTGTTTAGAGCTGTTTCTTTCCAATAATGTTTAGGAACATTATGGTAGAACATAAGTGCTTTGATAATAGCAAGTAGGTGGCCATTCTTCCTCTTGGCCACCTCATTCTGTTGAGCAATATAAGGGCAAGAGGATTCATGGATGATCCCTTTTTGTTGAAAGAAAATTGATAGGGACTGATTGAAGAAATCTTCGGCATTATCAGACCTAAGTTTCTTAATTTCACCCCAAATTAATTCTTGATCATGTTATAGATTGTAGGAAAAATTGTACTCACCTCAGATTTACTTTTCAACAAGTATAACCACACAATCTTTGTGCAGTCATCTACAAACACAATAAATCAACATGCCCTAGAAATATTGTGGACAGTTGATGGGCCCCAAACATCACTATGAATTAGAGAGTGGGGAAGAGTAGTTCTTTTATTAGATAAAGGATTGGTCACTCTTTTGTGCTTTGCAAATTCACATACATCACAATGGAAGTGTTTAACATGACCCTAAGAGTAAAAAAAGAAGGATGACTGAGACGATAGTGATGTAACCATAGCTGATCTTTGTTGGATTGAACCAGTCATGACACAAGGGGAACCTCCTCCTTTTCTCCTTCTCACTCGGTTCCTCGAAATAGTATAGACAAGCCCTAGCTCTAGCAACTCCAATCATCCTCTTCATGTTCTGTTCCTGAATCTCAGAAAGAGTAGAATGGAAGTTTACACTGCAATTAGTATCTAGGATAAGCTTTTGGATAGAGATGAGTTTAGTGAATAATTTAAGAACATGAAGGACATTTTTTAGGGTGAGATGTTCATTAAGAAGAACATCCACTTGGCCAACAACAGTGGTTAAAGAACCATCTTCCATAGCAATTTTTTTGGAGTTTGAACAAGGACTATAGGTGATAAAAAGATGTGAGAGAGGGGTCTTGCGATCTGTTGCCCCAAAATCTAGGATCCAAGAGTTGGGTTGGACTATTCCTGAAGCATATAGGGTAAGAGAATGAGAGGAAATGCCTGTAAGTGCGAGAGAATAGGTACCTTTCTCAACTTTCTTGTCAAGGGATTCCAGAAAGCTCCACAATCTCTCAACTTAGCCTTGTTAAGCTCCAAGCCATCTCCCTACTCTAGACCCTTTTGTTCAACTGGTGGCTGCTAGCCACATAGACTTGACGTTGCCCTTGGCCCCTCAACTGTCCTTCTTTGGATGGCTTTCCCTGTAGTTTCCAGCACTTCTCTATGGTGTGCCTAGGTTTTTTACAGTAGATACAGCACAGGGAGTTTCTGTCCCCAACCGCCTTCTCCTCTCTAGGTCCTTTATTAGGAGCTTTTAGAGACACTAGGGTAGAACTCTCTATTGGAGAATTGTCCAGCATTACTCCCCTTCTCTCTTCTGCACAAACTATGGAAATCACTTCATTTAGAGAGGGTAAATCCTCCTTACCGAGAATAGGGACGAGATCAGCCTCCCAATCGTTGACAATATATATATATATATAAAGAGAGAGAGAGAGAGAGAGAGAGAGAGAGAGAGAGAGGAACATCAATCAGGTTGTAGATTGAACCATGGTTGGTTTGATTTGCAGAGGTGTAGTGAGGGGTTTGATTGTGATTTGCAGTAATGGTGGTGATGAAGTGGTAGTCATGGGCTCCGACCAAGCAACATCCTAGATGCCATCAGCAGTTTGAAGGAGGCGACGCTGATGGGCTTGCCAGCAATGAGAAAGAGCTCGAGGATGGTGAGCTAGTGGTCGCCAAGGATGCCAAAGCCAAGACTGGTGGTGACAGCTAGGGTTGCAGAGAAAGAGAGAGAGAGAGAGAGACGGGATCTTAAAATGAGGGGTAAAATGGTCAATTGATGCAGTAAGTTAACAGTAGGGAGGTTTTTGTCATTTTTAAAGACGGGTAATTGGTGCAATTTTGTCAAATCTCAAGGTTAGTGTGTGAAATTTATCCTATTAATAAGTGGTTGATGAGTAAACGTGTAATTGATATAGAATATAAAGAGACTTACTAGGTTTGGTATTAATAGATAGCACAAAGGAGTCCAGAACAGAACATTCAAACTGTTCTAGGAATTAACAGATTGATATGAAATTTTACTTCACATCAGAATCTTTTGTAATAGCTTGATGGTTAGTTGTCATGTCCCTTGCATATCTAAGCAGAATGGACGCCCAAACTGGCAGTTTTTATCATGCCAATTTGTTACACCTGCCGGTTGATTTTATGCACTGATAAGTTTCAATGCCTGGCATTCTCTCATATGGGAGTTATTGTTTATTTTTGCACTTTTAGTACTGAGCGTGAGTTCTTGGCTCTGGAGAACTACTTTTATATGCTGTTCAGAATTACAATTTGTCCTTATTATTTGATTTTCTATTGACTATCACTGCATTACTGACAATGTTATCTTTTACAGTCTGCAGGAACAATACAAAAGAATGATAAGAACTCGCAGGACGAAAAAGAAAACATAGGAAAAAGCATGAAACCAACTATAGGTATGTTTTAATGGTTGAACTGAGACAAAATCATGCACCAAACTAGACCAGCTGATAGATCATATCTGCACCGCTGCCATTGGTAATTGTTAACATGGTGATTAGTGTTTCTATATTGGATAAGCATATGGCATATCTTCTTAGATTTCTGTACGTTTTCTTGTACTCCTGTCTTATTCTTTACAAATCCAACTTTTCTTTTATAACATGGGATATAACAGAACATACCAGTGGATTGAGATTATAGAATTAGAATTTGTACAGTTGACTCTACCTATGGGTATTAGGGCTTATGGCAACAATGGCAACCTGCCTGCTTAAATCACCCTTCTACAATATACTTCACAACATTTCTTCACAAACCATTAATTTGGATAATTTTCCCATTCCTATTGGTGTTGATGCGGATTATAATGCTATGTGAAGTTGAGTAACTTTTGTAGGGGTTTGCATTTACATTAAATATGCAGTTGTCAGTGTCCGTCTTCTGTTTGTTGTGAATGTTTTTCTATTTGGATGAGGTCAAGTGCCTATCTATGAACTTGCACATTTTGAGATTATCTCGACATGTTTTTTGTTCAATGACAGGTACGGGAGATGCTCTGAAAATATGTTATAAATGTAAAAAGGCAGGTCACCTATCTCGGGATTGTCAAGAACATTCTGACGAAGCATTGCATGGTCATGTAAATGAGACACAGGAAGATGATTCCCGCCTGAGTTTGAGTAACAATGCTAGTGAGATTGACAAGATAGCAATGGAAGAAGACGACAAGATAGCCATGGAAGAAGACGACGTTCATGAGATAGGTGAAGAGGAGAAAGGAAAATTAAATGATGTGGATTACTTGACTGGTATTCCACTGCCTAACGATATTCTCTTGTATGCTGTGCCTGTCTGTGGCCCTTACAATGCCCTGCAGTCTTACAAATACCATGTCAAAATTATTCCTGGAACTGCTAAGAAAGGAAAAGGTATGCATCTTATGTCAAATTTATTTTCTCATTTAGAAATTCAGCGAGGATGGACCTTCATAAGGTAGCGCGATGGTATGGTTCATTTGTGACTGAAGTTCAGATGTTTGACTTACGAAATAACCTCTTTGCGAAATAGCCAGGGGAAGGTCATGTACAAATATGATCTCCCTATCCCAATTAAGCGGGGGCACCCCTTAAAAATTCATTGTGGGTGAGCTCTGGATCAACATTGAGGTTTCCCAAAGGTAGGTGGGTCACAGGGCTGGGCTTGAGTTAGTGGAAGAAGCCTCTTTGTAAAGTAAGGGTAAGACTAGGCATAAAAACGAGCCCATCCTTCCCGACCATCGCAAAATGGAAACCTTGCAAAACCATATATTTGAACAGTCGATTTATTTCTTAGCTGATTAACATACTTACCAACTCTTGGTTGTTGCAAATATGTGGTGGAATTTAACTAACTGATTAATGCTCTGATGCATGCTGCAGCTGCAAAAATGGCCATGAACTTGTTCAGCCACGTGGCAGAAGCGACAAGCCGAGAAAAGGAGTTGATGAAAGCATGCACAGATCCTGAGTTGGTGGCTGCAATTATTGGAAATGTGAAAGTCACAGCTGCAGGGCTTACTCAGTTGAAGCAAAAGCAGAAGAAGGGGAAGAAGACCAACAAAGAATGAACAACTTAAAACGTTTTTCTAGCTTTATTAAGGTGGTTGTACCTTACCTTGTGAATGAATAATAAATTTGTTACAGGAAACAACAGATTTAGTCAAAATAGCGATCAGAAGCATTGAAAGAAAGACCTGCACCCGCACTTTCTGAAGTATTATTATTCCAAATGTTAGTGGCTGTTTGTTAAATGGAAAGTACTGTTTTATTTTGCCTTCTCAATTTGTCACACTTCCATTTTCCCATAAATAAGTTTAATTGTTAAATGCGAAAACTATTTTCTGTTTTGAAACTTAATCAATGGGATTCAAAGGATTGTTCAACACAGTTATTCAATCCATTTAGAATAATTAATAATAATTAAAACATTAATTTTAACTGAATTAAAAACTCATGTTTTCTATAGTGCAGGTGGTGTCAGTGCATTAGTATCGATGTTCTATCTGCATTGACCAGGTTTGGTTTTAAATAAATAATATTATATCACATGAGATCTAATAGAAAAACAAGTGAAATTTAAAAAACTCGAACTTAGAAACTTTGAACTCGTCATAACTGAGACTTAGACTCGAAGTTGAAATTTCAAACTTATCATATGGGTTACCACCACCTAACACTGGCCTATTAACTATAGTGCTTCATAGATCAAGCGGTGGAGTTTCCATGGAATTTATCAAGTCCACTGAAATCATGACAATACGGTTACATTTATGCAAACAAGGCAACAAAGAAGCGTGTCATCAGCAAGCAAGCAAGCAGCTGCAGCATCTGCATTCCAGATGGAGAAACTGAATGCAGCTAAAGAGGGCGGCGCCCTAATCCTATGAAATGAAGAAAAAGAGGGTCTTAAAGAACTCCAGTGTTATGCTGTAGCAACCCTATAGAATCATATACAGAAATGACTAAAAAAGAGAAAAGGAACATTGACGGACATACATAATCAACAATTGAAGATGTTATCTATTGAGCGGAGGATGAAGTATATATAGCTCTTTCAATCAACCTTTGAAGGGAAAATATATCACACTACATTAGGGGGAAATTATTTTGGCAACTTGCGATCATGGTGAATCTTCAGCCGCAGGAATATCGCTCAAATCTAGGCCTTCGGCAGGCAAATCCGTAGTGAGAGGACCTAAGATCCCGTCTGAGTTCAAGGTCAATCCACTCTGCAAAAGATGAGGGATTCATTAGTTTGGTACGCAATCTACATATATACCTGGAAGACAAACAACAAGAAGACGCTTGAAACAGGTGCAACCAATGTATGTTTTTGCCACTACAAACATTTAAAGCAATATCTATTCTGTGTGTCAATTAAATCCATAATCTATCATCATTTCTGCATTGTGTTAAACTAAAATAGGCAACATGGAGAACCAATAAATTATAAATTCTTACCCCAGTATTGCAATACGACTGTAAGACTCGAGCCACTGATATCAATAAGCGGATATTTGCGTGGCCAGGTAGAATTGAAGGACAAAAACAGACAATTTGCATCAACTCTAGTTTAACATTCACTAATTGTAAGTTTCATTGCAGGCCGTGAAATCAAAATACTGTCATCTTAGAATATCCTTTCTTCTGTTTTTTTCCCCTCATTTTCTTATTTCTTTATTCCTTTTGTCATTCTTCTTTTCAGAAAGGCTCCCTTGCGGGTGGCAATGTTGCCAGGAACCACCACGGTGAACTTTCGCTTTTGTGTACATGTTCAGGCCATGAATCGTCCGGTCCCATGACTGAAGTGGAGGTCCTGCGCCAAGCGATTCTTTTGGCCCAAGAGAACTATTGCTGCAAGCTGTGTTTGAAGCAGATGCCCTCAATCTGGTCACAGCTATTGAGAAGTCTCTACGTGAGACCCATTGGCCAGTTTTGATTGAACCACATCAGAGAAATCCAACCCTTCCTGCAGGCTCATCCTCACTGGTTATTAACTCATGAACACAGAAACGGGAATTGCTTTGCTCATGAACTGGCAAACTGGGGTCGACAAACCAGTTACTATGGCACTCTCTGAGCCCTGGAATCCAGATGTCCCCTTACAGTGGTCCACATTATCAACAAAGAGTGCAGGATCCCCCCTCCAGATCTGCTGTTTGATATGGACCACCTTTCATCGTAGTCTCATTGTCTTACTGTGTCTTTTCTTTCAGTGCGTGTTGTTTCGTTTTGTTTAGCTTATGTTTGTTTTCCAGTTTGCCTTTGTTGGTACTCTCCTTTTTCTCTCATATGCATCCTTTGTTATTTCACCGAGCAGAAAAAAAAAAAAAAATCAATCAGGCTGGAATTGATTGGATACCTCAGGCTGGAATCTTAGCATGTCAGCACGAGCCATGGCTTCTGCTTGAGCTATTCTCTGCCTGAATGTCTGGGCCATCTCCTCCGCCTGTTGTGACAGAGTTAAGCACATATATAGTAATTACTTTCAATTGGAAAAGGTAAGTTAGACATGTTGGAAAATTAAAAGTGGATTGTGTGGAACTAGCAGGAGCATACTAGTACAGGCCAGTGATGATATTAAAACCCCCATTAATAAATGCAATAAATCTTTTTCCATCATATGGGAAAAATACAAAAGCAGAGTATGCTCAAATTCTGCAAAAGTATATACCAGGGCAACAAAGTGTCAGGCAAATTCAACCGCCAAAAGGCTTTCTAAAAGGATTACCTTCTCAAAAACAAGCTTTGGATTACGAATCATATCTCCTGGAGTAGGCTCTAACTTTTTAGTAGAAAGACTCACACGACCTCTCTCTCGGTCATGGCTCAGTATCATGACCTGCAATGCAAAAAATTGTATTCATACTCTTATTTCAAGGAGGCTAAATAGTTTCAGCCAAGAACCAAGAAAGATTTACTACTTTGTTATACCTTGAGAGTGTCACCAGGTTGAAGTACCGTTGCAATATCTGCAACACGGTCATGACTGATCTGACTAACATGAAGGAGGCCATTGATTCCACCAATGTCAATGAAGGCACCATAAGGTTTCAGGCTCTGAACAGTCCCAACAACAACAGATCCAATTCCAAGTTGTGCCTGGCTGTCAGCCATGGCTTTCCGGTTACTGAGGACAAGCCTAGACTGTTCCTCATCTACCTCCACAAACTTAAGCGGAAGCTCCTTTTCAAGAAGTTCTTCTGCAGTTGATTTCTAAAGCAAAGAGAAGAAATCCAAAATACATTCAGGAATCATAGTAATTGAAACACAAGTAATCAACAATGTAGTTGGATGGGGAAAATAAATCATGCTAGAATGAGAGACAAATCATAGTAACGAGGATGATCACTTGTTAGGACATGTGATTTTCATTTTTGAACTTTTCTTGCCTCTTGTATAACCTTTGTCTACCATAGTAGGCAGGGGCGGAGCCAAAAAATGTTTTCAGTGAGGGCAAAATTTATTTAAAGAAAAGAATAATAAATAATATAAACATATTAAAAATTAGTATAAACCAAAAAGCCGAGCAAAATTTTCTCATCATTAATGGAGGGCCAAGGCCCAGTGAGGGCCATGGCCTGCACTGGGCCTATGCTGGCTCCGCCCCTGATAGCAGGGTTATATTTTAAAAATAAGAAAGAACAACCTAATATGTGCATTAGGCATTGTAAAATAATACCATCAAAAGCTGGAACAAAATTATTTATTTATTTTTTCCTGGGCAAGGCTTTGACCACAATATATATGTTAATGAAGATACACACTCCATGCATAAGATAGTACACATCCAACCTTAATCACTGACACCTATCTACTTATATATATGACATATTATGTTTAATCATGTATTATCAGAGAGGTAGAAGAAGGATGCAACTCTGTGTATCTCTAATGCATGGCCAGCACAACAACACACTGATAATTTATTCTTTTATTATATGTTAACTTCACAAAACAATAAAAAAGTTACCTGCTTCTTTATCTGATGGCATATAAAAATAGAGTGAAGAAACTACAATGAGACCAAAGGCACAACCTACTTTTTGATTAAAAACAAGAATTAATTGTTTTCACCACCAAGTAACTATTTGAGAATAAAATTTGGTTTAAATCTGCTGAATTCAAACCTTATGAAATGGATGAGCCCAGTAAAATGGGACCATGCAACTGATAACAAAACAATTTATGAAGTGTGCATTAATTCATATGATATCAGAAACCATAATGGATTGAAGTACTAGTAGGATTCACTTTTAAGTACCATAAATATCTATAGGTATTGATGACTTATTGACTTCAAATAGAAGGCATTAAACTGGAATCATGTAGGCTAGGTTGAAGAACTAACACTTGATATCTGGGAAAAGGGAACAAAACCACGAAGGCCCTCCACAACTGCCACAACGCCTCCTTTATTTGCACCAACAATCTACAGGCATATTCCAAGAAAATATCGTAGTTAATGATGGGCAAAACATTTCAACTTACAATGATCAAACTTGAGTCTATGAGAAATTAGCACCAGTAGATTATGATAACAACAGTTCCCACAAGAAGCTAATACATACAAAGAGAAAAAAATTGATAACTTTATAGGAGCATCAAGATGGTATTTTTTATAATCTGTATTATAACTTGCGTACTGGATAGCACATTTGTCATTGACTTAAAACACTATAAACCACAAAAACAGAGAGGTAAGTAAAACTTTTATATGAAGTTGTGCTATGCAAATACTCACCTTACCCTTGAGAACAACATCTTCAGCTTGAAGCTGTCTACATCGCTCCCATGCAAGGTCATACTGGATTGCCCTTAAGCTCAAGATCAAGCTATCATCGGCTTCATTTTCACCAATTATTACAAACTCTTCTTGCAACCCAGGAACTATGCCTGCCTCTTCCACATGCTTTATTGTGTGAATGCATGCTTCTCTAACAGGTAAGAATGCTGAAGATTTGGCAGTAATATCAACTAGTGCTCCACTTGCATCCGTATTGAATACAGTTCCTTTAACCTAAAATGAAGCACGTGAATGATAAAACTTCTACTTCTCAAGAAATCAAAATGACATATGATTGAAAAGTAATAAACAAATTGGACATCCACTAAATCAGACATATCTGCCTAATACATTCAAATTCCAAAAGCATTTTAGCAAACTAAGGAGGAATCAAAGCATGCAATGCAAAAAGGGCTACCATTATAAGAAACTCCATAAAACATCTAAACAGATTTTTTTTTTTTTTTTCCTTTTTCAATCAACTCCAATTTAAAGGCAAGCCTCGGAAAAAAGGTAAGATTGCTCTATTTTGACTGAAGGTCACGAGTTCAAGTCAACCTCTCTGAAAAAATCAAGAAGTGGCTCACAAATAAGACCCTCGCAAGGCAGGGAACATCATACACTACAATAGGAACACCCCTTGTACGACTCTATTAAGCATTGAAAAGTAAATGGGGCAGGTCAGACTATAAACAATTATCAAGAACTCTAGAACTCAACAAACTGAAACCTGAACAAGTCATCTCTTTGAAGCTGAAATTAACCGTAGTGAACGAAAGGAAACAGTTAATACACACCAAGTAACAAATTTGGCATAATTCAAGAAACAATTCCTCATTGAAGCTCGTAACTAAGCAGATTCAAGCCATTTTCACGTAAATTCGTCAACTCCGAATGGATTAAACCCTAAAGGTAACCATCAAGACATGTCACTTTCACACAAATTTTGCAACTTAAAGACGGAAAACCACGCCATCAACACAAATCTCCGAAACTCAAAATCTGATAACTATTTAAGGCACAAAATCAAGGAAAAGGTTGGTCCTAGGGCGGGCGGGCGGGCGGACCTTGGTGCCGACTTCAGAGTTGAAGTCGAACTTGCCGATGGCGGAGTGGAAGTCGTCGAGAGTGAAGGCAACGCCTTCCATGGGGGCGGTGCGGCAGCGCTCGTAGGCTTCCTCGAACATCTCCTTCAGCTTTAGTCTCTCTCTGGTCTGCGCGTTGGATATGGCCACCGGGTTTGCCGGCGCTGCAGCCGCCACTACTAGAACTCTGGCAGAATTGGGCTTCTTGTTCTTCTTGTTCTTGAAGGTTTGGGTAGTAGTAGTTGAATTGGGATTGTTGTTGTAGAGCTTTGCAGAGACGAGTGGTGGAGAGTGGAGGGCAGCGCAGGGCACCGAATTGCTGCGCCAGAGACGCCATTGCCCTTTGGGGTCGGAGAGAGAGACACACACACAGACAGAGACTCTGTTGGATGGGATAAGGTGGAGGAGCAGAATAGGAAGAGAAGAGAGACGGGCGAACTACTTGATCCAACTATCATCAGTCGGGTCGAATGCTGTATTATTTGTCTCTCTTTTAAGTTAATTGCGTTGTCTTAGTTTTAATTTTTAGTTTTAAGTTTTCAATTTATTTTTTATTTTAATAATTTATTTTCAAAAAATGAAGAAACACATTTTGTTTGTTATTTTAAAAAATTATTTCTCAAAACAAAAAACTAAAAAACGCATTCGTTTGAAATTTTAAGAATAATTTTTAATAATATTTTATTTAATAAATTAAAATTATTTAATATTAATATATTATTAAGAAATATATATTTTGTGACTTAAAAGAAGTTAAATTTTTTAAAATATTTAAATTATCCTTATTCTTAATCTTTTTCATCGCATAACTGTAATGATGAGCTTTTCTCTCTTTCCTTGCATGGTTGTTGTAGATAAGCATTGCTAATACTGAGTTTGAGTTGAACGCACCCCATTGAGTTTAAGCTCTTTCTTCATTTTTTTTTCCCTCTCCCTTTCATCAATGTTAATTTCAAATAAAAAAGATAAAGGCCTAAAAGGCCAAAGAAAATCGTAGCAATAGGGCCCATAAGACCTTCCCCAAATGAAGGGTCTCTTGAAGACTCTCTCGAAACAATCTCGTAGAGAGAAAAGGAATGAAGAACTAGGAGATATGGAGATCTCCTAGGGACCTCTTCTATGAAGTATTCCCAATAAAGAAGTGAGAACAAATAACTCTAAAAATCTCTAGAATCTTGTAAGAGATAAGAGTTATCCATAAGGGTCCAAATTCTTACGCGATGTCAAAATAACAAGGATGTTTATCACAAATTGACGAACCCTCTTGTTCTCTCATTTCAAAAAGAGGTGAAAATATTGATTAGTTTAAAAAGGAGGATGAATTAAGGTCATCGTTAACAATGAGATACTTGATTAATAAAAAAAGAATACTGAAAATGTAAATAACGTAATAATATATAACACAGTACTTAGAATGGTTCAATTCCAATTGCCTACTCCACTACCTTAATACCTTGTTAAGGATTTTAACCAACTTACTATTGGTAACTTCTCACAAACTAAACTATAATTTTTATATTAGCTTTTTGACAATCTTTAACTTGAAACTTTTATAACTTGTGCTTTTTATGGATTATACGCTTAACCTTTAACAAAGAGAATGATTCTCATAGAAAATACTCTCAAATAAGCTATTAAGGATTTTACATTCTATATCAAATAGGCTTCTCAAATGAGTTCAAAGAATAAGGATAAGACTATGAAATTCTCTCTCGGAAACAAAGCAAATATGGCTTTGAGTAAAAAAATATATATATATTCAAGAAATAATACTCGATTGATACGAATGATACTGCTAAAGTAAAGCATTAGTCGATTAATTCTTTGGTTACCCGATTTAAGTCATTTAGGTGTCTTTATCAATACTTGACTAATTATAAGCATTTAGTTGACTAAGCTTTGAAGCTTACACACTTAACTTTGATTTAACTTGATTACATAGTGAAAACTGGTAGATTAAAACATTTATTACTCTATTAAATATTTTCATTACTCGATTTAAAAACTACTACTCAATTAACTCAAGAGATTAATTGATGAAAATTTTAAATTTTGAATTCCCATCATATTTTACTCGTCTAATTAATTCTTATTACTCAAGTAACTTTTGAATGTTAATTTAATCTGAACTTCTCGGAGATAATTACTTGATTAATATGAAATATTACTCGAGCAAAATCACTGTAATCGACTAACTAATTGTTTTACTTGATTAACTCTAAGTTTTCAATTTTGAAATTAGCAGTTTATATTTTTATTATTCTTAAGCATATGTTTTGGAATAAACATAAAAATCAAGGGTTCAACTAGAGGTGTGTGTCTAATACTAATTCAACAACTCTACAATAGTACTCTGCAATCTCAAATGTCCTGCGCCTTCTAATTGATTTTTGTCTTATAGTTTTCTGATAGCATAAAGATGAATTTCTCAACTACAAATTCCAATGTTGTGTTTGGGTGACAACAATTAGCACCGTCTATGGGAAACCAATCAAAAAGTCAAAAAATTCACCATGATTTACACAAGATCTCAAGCTATCAAAAGCGGGCATAGTGAGAAGGGTAATGACGTTGATAACTCTTCTAATCAACGACCCCAGGAGAGGCACCAAAAGTCTGCAAGATAGTTTCTTAAATCGTTCCCCTTGACGAGTATGAAGCATTAAAAAAACAACATGAAGAGAGTGCTAAGGCTCTCCAAGAGATGGTAGCCTTCCTATAGAATGTCCTCCTATAAACACCACTTCCCCTCATGTTGCAAATTTATATACGAAGTAAGCCTCCACCTCTGAATGCACTCAAAACTCTCCCATAAGAGTATTTACCTCTCCTGGAGACCCACCAAGAAAGAGAACTACAAAGACCCTTTCGAGCCAACAAGGGTGACTAAGCATAGCCCTAATCCAAAAAAATGTATGGGTTACTCAAACCCAAAAGGAAAACTATTCAAAAATTTTGAAAGCACTACAATAGGGGAAGCTAGAATCATACCCAGGACTCAGTTAAGAAATGATCAACAAAGGGATAATCAGTCTACTTTTATTGCTTGGGAGACTAAGGACATGAAAAAAATGATTGAACAAGTGCTAGAGTAAAAGAAATTGGTGACTATCGAATAAAATCAATATAGAAGGAAGATCTACTTTACCATTAAGATCATGGAGAAATCTCTTCTTCCTAGATTGAAAATACCACAGATTAGTTCTTACTCGTGAAAGGGAGACCCTTATGACCATATCCAAAATTACGAGTTAGTCATGATGTTGCATGGTTGGGAAGATGACATAATGTGTCGGGCTTTCTCTTCAAATCTGACAAACCATCCCCGAACTTGGTTTAATAACTTGGCTAAAAGATTTATCTCCTCCTTTGATTAATTAAGGAGAGAATTTATTAAGGCATTTATCATTGATTGTCAACAAAAGAAAGATTCTACATTTTGCGTATTATTCACCAAGGAAATAAAAAAACACTTAGACCATATGTAGATTGTTTCAAGAATGCTACTTTGGAAATCTAAGACTTGTAGAAGGTCGTGGAAGTTGTCGCAATGCTTTAAGGAACAAAATCAGTACCATTGCAAGAATTCCTTACTTAGGAACAACTTACATCTTAGCCGATTTATTTATCCAAGCTAATAAGTATATGTAGTAAGCTAAGGTAATATGGGTAGTTGGTGGGAATGAGAAAAAAATAAAGGAAAGAGATTTTGGCAAAGGGACATGTAATAGAGAAGATAAATCTAAAAGAACCAATGGATTTCCAAGATTATAGTTTAAAAACTATATGTTGCTTATAAATGTCAGTATTGTGGGCTTTAATGCTATTTGGATGACATCTAGTGAGCTTGTTCTATGCATTCATTGTATTTTTGTATAAATGAATAAAATGAAAGGTTCTTCATTCATATTTTTCCCAATAAATTATATGAATAAGTCCCTAGATCTTCTGTGTAAGAATCTTATTCTCAAGGTGTTGAAACTGTGTAACGGGATTATCTGGTAATAGAATTTCTTAAATTATTCCTAATCCTTAAATTATTTGGATGAGAACTCTGATTAATTGAGTATGAACTATCGTAGGAGTTACTACCTCGTTTGGTATGGGAATACTGATAAGAGGGTGGTGTGTCACGCGCCATGTGACATGAGATGTCGTTAGTAGACCTGTGGGTGGTCGTTGGGGAACGATCAACCGAATGTGACGTCGATGACAGACCACATGGCATGGTAGATAATGGTCGCGTCATCAGGTTGCGATGGTGTGTTTATCCTTAAACTTGATCGACATGGTTGTTTTATGTATTGATGTGCGAAATTTGCTAATGAGCTAAACCATCCAATTAAGAGGTGAGAACGTTCATCTATGTGGTTTCATATTGCTAGTATATGGAGATAGGTGTTGGGAATAGGATCCATCGTCTTCGTCGGTATTTGATAGGGTGAACGTCCTATGTGATATACTGTTGGTGTGACAGGACAGTTCCTAGACATGGCAGATTGAAAGTCAGGAAAGGTGTTTCCTAAGGTGTCATTTAATCACATTAATGAGGTTTGACACATAGTTATTGAGTTTGTAAGTTTATCACTCCATGACTCTCTCTCAATCGGGACATTAGGTGATTGAAGGATTATAACACACGGTAATCATTAGCTATAATAGGTTCACTTGAAGTGAGACTTCATTGCTAGTTATATTGTCCTGAATCCCTGCTAAGAGCTATTCAAGAACTCTCAGATTGTTTTCGGGATTTGGAGACATTTCAATGACGAGTCAAGGAGTTGATCGATACTAAAAATGGTTTCAATATTATCTGATTGCTAGTAGGTAGTGAACCTAAAAAGTCACACACCATATAGTATTGTGTTTAGTATTGTCATCGTGTGTCCAAAGCGTTTTAGGAATTGGCTGGTCAAATGTTAACTAGAGGCCCTAAGAGTCAACTCTTCATATTCAAGAATCGACTCTTAGAGGCAGTAAGAGTCCATTCTTCTAGCCTGAAGAGTCGACTCTTAGCTCCCTCAACAACCATAATAATTGAGTGCCACGTGGCGCAAAATTGAGGGAGGGCAGTTAGGAGTGGTTGGCGGACGTGAAATTGAATTGGAATTGGGGAGAGGGAGAAATTTAATAAAAAGAAGTAGATGGTCTTTTGCTTCTTGTGCATGCATCCTTTTTCTTCTTCTTCTTATGCTTCTTCTGTAATTTTCATTGCTATAGATTATACATCTGAAGGTCATGTGTATAATTTTGAGACATGGGTACTGATGATACATGAAACTTCTGTGTCTAGCATGGGAATAAGTGGTCGGAACGGTACCAGACTACATATTAGGTGTGAACTGACTAAGACCACCATAGCTTGAGGTGGATTTAGTCTCGGTGCAGAAATAGTTTCATACTCCATCCCTTCATTAGACAGCAGGTATGCATTTATTTAAATTCAATTGTTGAATATGCGTGTTACTTAAATACCTAAGTTAGTCTATAGCGTGTATCTAATATATGTTAAAAAATTTATTTTTGCCTATATCATCATATACGTGATTCCCTTAAGTGGTATCATAGCCTTAGTTTGGTATTTAATGCATAAACATGGTTGTATGTGTCAAATATTCCATGTAATTGGCATTTAACAACTAAACAGTGGTGGTTCTTCATTTATGGGTTCCGAAGAGTCGACTCTTAGGTTGCACAAAAGTCGACTCTTGGTTCTTCTAAAGTCGACTCTTGAGCTTGCAAAAAGTCGACTCCTAGTGCTATAAGAGTCAACTTTTGCCAGTTTTAGTAGTCAAACAACATGTGTGGTAATTCATATTGGACGTAAACATGAGGATTTAGATATGCGTGTTTGGATGTTAGATTGTATTATTTGGCATATGCAAGGTAAACATTTTCAAAATTATTTTGAATCAGTGGAAACAGGATGTATGTTTAGGATGAGCATGGGCTTGGTATAAATGAATAAATCTTATAGGGTTTTGATTGATTTATTTCAATTACTAATAATTTATTCATTCGAGTATGTACTGAAACATAAGTCTCGAGTAACTTCTTTTAGTCTTTATTTTACAAATACTGTAAATGAAGACGACATCAAGGAGTTGAGCGCAACAGAAACAGTGAAGCATGTAGTCTATCAAGGAGTTGATATGTGGCATGGTTTAAACTCCAAAGGGTCGAGTTTATTCTATGTGCAAGCCCATGGTTATTCTGGTTTATTTATTGTTCATTTTATCATGCAATGGTTGTATGATAAAAAAAATAATGGATGATGAGACCTTAAAATAAGAAGCCCTAAAAATCTTCCCACGTGCAACTAATATTATTTCTAAACAGTAAATTTAATTTTACGTGACTTTCCACTGTCGTAAGGGTTCATCAATCTGATTGAATGTATCCAAGTAACTAAAATGTGAAGGTGCATTTTATGAAATATTTTTGACTTCTCCTATTAACCATGAGATGGGGAGGGGTTCAATGGGTCTTACCTAACAAAGTAACTAAAATGTGAGGGATAGTGATGTTTAACTCATTGCATTTGCCAAACTATGGGTGAGATCTAACTAGTCCATCAGACAAAAAAATTGTAATGTGAGGTTTCTGATGTGGAGCAATTGATATGCCATGACACAAAAAAGGCATAATAAAAAATTAATAATAAATGGGTCAACCTAAATTAATCGGGTTAACCCAATGACGAAAATATGCAAAAGCTCATGGCCAAACCAAAGCGACCGCAAGGCATGTGATACACAAAGACGGTCGTGGGAGGCACCCTAGTGATCTCAACTGGCCACGCAATTCACCAATCGTGGCCATGACCACTACAACCTAATATAATATAAATGAATGTATCTATACAGTTTTATACATATTATTTTTTAAATACAATAATTAAATTTATTTGTCTTAGAGAATAGCCAATGCAAAGCTTCTAAGAGAACGAGAAGGTCCAAGATGCCATAAAAGGATCAATAGGTGGAGGAATCGGTCTGCTGTACGAGAGAGCTAAGGCTCGAGGGTCTCCAAGTAAGTCTTCAGGGATCTAACCCCCAGAGAGTCTTCTGGGGACTAAACTCAAAAAGGTCCTAGAAAGTCTTTGGGGGGCTTTCCCCTTGAAAAGTCAAAAGGATTTTTGGGGAAGATGTACCCAAAAACCCTCTGGGGAAGATGAGAGTCTCTTGACTCTCCGAGAAAGATGTACCGGGTGAGGCCGGAAAGGTCTGGAGACATGTTTGTGGTGAAAGTGCCCCAATGAGTATCCTTCGAATGGATTCGAAAGCTCTTCGAAGCTATTGAGTGGCTTGAGCCCGAGGGACTAAGTGAGTCTTCAAGCTTCGGCAATGTTGAGGCTCAACCTTTTTGGAGACTCTCCGAAGGCTCTAGGGGTCTCTCCCCCCTAGAGATCTCTACTTAGATTACTTATATGAATTTCGGATTTTTTAGACTTGATTTTCCTAAAACACCTCACAACAATACAAAAACTAATACACTACATTTTATTCTCGAAAGAAGAAGAAAACAAAAAATCTCATGTCCATGTAACTGCCTGTTCTAGTTGAGATTGAGAAATCTCCGCTAAAACCTGCAAAGAATAGTTCTTTAGTTAAAAAAGAAGGGACCTTGATTATCATATTAGAATTGCGATTCAAATTACACGTTTTTAATAGTGCATGAGTTTAATTAAAATAATAAAAAACTAAGAATTTTTTTTAATTCAGAATAATTTTAAAAAATATTAAAAATACTTTATATAGATTCTTCCTTCATAAATAAAAAAAAATCAAAATAAAAAAACACATGTCTAACTTCTATAATAATAAAATATCAACATAGATTTGATTCGATTTGAATATAATAATAAAACATACAACTCGAAATAACAAACCTATTAAGTTTACCCTTTCCATGCCACAAAATTATCATACTAGAATGACAAAAAACCCAGATACCAAAAACCCCGCTCCCTCACTCAGCTACAAAAAATCCATAAGCTTGAAGTACTTGTGTATTGGGAATTTGACATCTTACTCTTTTTTTAAGTTTCATTGTGGAATGGGGTTGTTCAGTGGTTGGAGATCTTTGGAATTGATGGTTCCGCTGCCCGGCCCCTCAGGGTAGTTCTGTGGTTCTTTGTCAGCTTCTAGCTAGCCAATTTCCATCTTCCATTGCAGCTTCTGGCCTAGTACTTACTATGGAATTTGATAATTTATTCTTGTTTTAAATTTCATTGTGGAATAGGGGGTTGTCTACGACGATGGGTGGTTTCCGATTTTGCTTGCTCCCTTCAAGGCTGCTCAACTGTTCTCTTTGGCCCCTTTCCCTTTTGGGGTGGTTGTTGTCGTTCTCTGTTGCTCTCAGTTAGTTTCTATCTCGTTCGGTTGAGCCCTGCTTTGTTGTAGCTTTGTTGTTATCTGTAGTTTCTTGTTTAGCTTATGTTCTGTATTCTATTGGTTTGTTCTGTGCGGGGTATGTCCCAGCTGTTTCTTGTAGATGCTTTGCGTTTGTTTGTTCAATGAATTTCTTTATTTACAAAAAAAAGAAAAAAAAAAAAAAAGAAGAAAAGTACTTTAAAGTGTACCATGGGACACTTTTGAGACTAGGGCGTGTCATGAGGCATGGCCTGTCCAACAGCCTCCATAAACCTTTCAATCCCCAGAGCTAGTTTTCTTTTGCTTGGTGGTATAAATGGAACCCCATAACCACCTTCATCTCGGCGGCTGCCATCAGGTTGATACTAACCTCGCAAGTATTGACTAGGAATTCAGCTTTTGGAAGAGCAGTTCCAGCAAACTACAGATGCCTGGTTATTAGAGTAAGGACATCATCAGTGGCAGATGAACAAAAATCAATAGCGCAACCCACGTGAGAAAAAGATGCAGATAGAGGAATCAACTTATCAATGAACCCAATTAGTTTCGGTATTAACAAAAATCCTCAACTTCGTTACACAAACTATTTAGCCTAACGCACTATCAGCGAAATGGACATGACATGCCTATCTAGGTGCTTCTATTGCTGGCTGCTTTTTCTAACTAATCTGAAGCAGCCACAGAGACAAAATTTACCGAAACAAAAACTTCATCATGTAGCTTTGTGCTACAACATGATTTGAACTCAAATTGGGTTGCCTTCTAACAAGCCCCTTAACCTATTTCTGCCCTCCTCAGACAGGCCGAAGCACCCTAACCCAGGCCCCCGAGGATTTGAGACAGGACAAACAGAAGTGAAACACACAACAATTGCAGTGAGATTATCAGTTGCATTCAGCCTTAGTGCTTCATTCACAAGTTCTCTTGCACACTGCTGGGGATCATCATGACGCCTTAGTGCCCGGCGAACCAAGCTGACTGCAATCTCATTTGACATAACATCCCAGATACCATCACATGCAACAATCAAGAATTCATCATCCTCAGTTAACATGATTTGCCCAACTTCTGGCTCGGCAGTCAGAGGTGACACAGACCCAACAGGACATTTCATATACCAATCTCCAAGTGAACGAGTAACTGATAGATCGCCAAGGTACCCACACAGAATGAAACCACCTGACTCTTCTACCCTCTTGCATTCCAGTGAATCACAAGTCCTGTGATCATGGGACATTTGCACTGCAACTCCTTTCCTGCAGAGAACGGCTCGACAGTCACCAGCATTAGCTATCATTAAATGTCTGCCAAGTACTAGGGCAGTGAGTGCCGTTGTTCCACAAGTAGTAGGAACACTACATTCACGAGCCAATGCTTCATCAGCCAGTAGAAATGCTTTGCGATGAGAATTTTCCAACTCTTCTAAGAAAGCATCACTAATAATACCAGATGTTTGAGGCAGGATGGCATCCCCAAAAAATAGTTGCAAAGCTTTCTCTTTTAGAAAAGCAGCAGCTGCATTTGAACCACCATGTCCATCAAAAACAGCATAAAAAGCACTTGGCATGGTGCATCCAAATACATAGCCCAAATGTGCAGATAAATCATCGATGCATATATATTCATCTTCATTGGATTCTCGACATCCTTTGTCTGTGTGGCTACCTGAGCGATTGGCAGGAATAAAGCTTCTCACAGAAGACTGAACAACAGTAGTTTGAATACTACTTGAGTAGTTCACAACCTGTGATAGTACAAGAAATAAGGTTGGAGTACACCATATATATACGTAGTATCAATTCCAGTAAATCAAAGGAAGAAGAAGCAACATAAAGTCCTTCAAACTAATCCAATAAAAAATGTGCCAAGATTGGTAATTTCTCAAAAAGATACAACTCATTATCACAAACAGGTATTGGGTTAAATTCCATCTTGTTATTCTTCTCATGTTTAGCTCTTAGCAAGTTATTTATATTTAGTATTATTAAAAGTGTTCTCAGTGCTATGGTTACATGAGAGATATACCTACATACATTATGTATTTTATTTGTATTAAAAGTATCTGTATAATATTTTTTAAAAGTATACTAGTAAATATTCCATATAAATATGTAAATCATGCATTTACAAAAATAAATAAATAAATAAACTATTACAGTGAGAACCACATATTTCGTACTGTTTCATTGAGTTTTTTGTGGCAGCTTTGAGGTATTAGTCACTTCCAAAATCAATATTTAGAAACAGAAAAATTTTAGGGGCAGTTCAGTTGTGAAAAATGATCTCCAGTTTCTATCTCCAATTTTCTATAAAATCTCTAGTTTTCATTTTCCATAGAAAATTTGGAGAATGCGTTCAAATGTTAAAATACAAAAAACTAATTTCTAATCTAGAAAATTAAGCATATGTTCAAAAACAAATAGAAATGTTTTAATTTTTTTTTAATGCAACTTGTGTAAGAGAATGAGATGAAAATGATTTGTGAAAAGAAAACCGCATTTTTAAATCTCCAAATTAACAAGGAAAACTAAAAAAAAAACTCATTTTAGTAGCCCTCTGAGTTTAGTTCAATTTTGGAAAACTGCGTTCCCAGATTTTCATTTTACATCTGAAATTTTTTTGTATTTGAACAAGTTTTCTACTTTTCCATTTTTTTGTGAAGTAATTTTCTGAAAAAGTGAGCCAGTTTTCCACAACTGAACAGCCCCTTAGATTTTCAGCTTAAGCTTTCTGAAATTATTATGACCACCTATCAAGTCATGAAGAAAAACACCAAGACTGTTTATCCCAGTAGCTTAATCCACAAATTAGCCACGTGAACCCTTCGAAGAAAGTAATGGATTTTTAGAACCTAAAAAGAAAAAGAAAAAATATTTAAAAAGAAAAATTCAAATCCCCCAACTACCCAGAAGAAAAAAGAAAAAGAGATTGTAAACCCCAATTACAGTCAGACAGGTGTATTTCATTCCAAGCAATTATGTAATTACAAACACACATACACAATCAGATGTTCTAGAATTTTACATCAGCATATGATCAACAGAAAAAGCAACACCAAAATAGCAATAATCATTCACATGATCTAAGTTCAAACAAAGTACGACCTAATATGTTGTATATCATCTATGTTGAGCAGCAAAATTCCACGGGAAAAAAAGGGGGGAGGGGGGGAAGAAAAAGGGGCAAATCAAGAATCGAAATAAGAGTGAATTTGGAAAAATTGAAACGCACCGATTCCGAGCGGGAGGCTTCGCAGGAGACCGAATCGGAGGAGCAAAGTTCGCCGAAGATGGGAGACGGCGCGGTGGAAGCGACATCATTCAAGAACTGGTTCTCGACGGGCTTCGAAGAGACATCCAAGAGGTACTGAACATCGAGAACGGAGAGTCTCTGTTGACTCATTAGGTCGGCTTTGCCCACCATCTTCTGTGTCTCGCTCGGTTCTATCATCATCAACCACCGCTAACAGAGAACAAACAAATTCAATTGATCGATCGGCAGAAGCTGTTTCTCCTTGAGAGTCGATTTTTGCAGATGCAGAAAGAAAGCGCTAGGAATTCGATGAAATTTGGGGGAAAGTTGAGGATTAGGGTTTTCCGCGGTATCAAAAAATGCTGACCTGAAGAACAAGCAATGAGCTATTATATAGATCGGTGGGTTGCTTATTAGCGCCGGACTTTTGGAATCCATACTATCACTAATAGAATATGCTAGGTTTTTCCTTTTGTTTATTAAAAGATAAATCCCAAAAGTTAAGGATAGACAAAAAGATACGGCATCTTCCACGTTTGGAAAAAAAAAAATCAAAAACTTTTTTATAGATAGCTTGTTATATAAATTAATTATTGTACTCTCATTTATAAACGCTATCCTCTTTCTCTTTTTATCCATCCCTCTCTCATCTCCCAAATTTTCCCATTTCTCATATTGTTAGATTCGACAGTGGTTGAACCATTGCGAGAGGGATTGTTATAGAACTTCATACTCTTTGATAGAATTCTAAGTTTACCCCATAATATAAACCCTATCTTGTCGAGAGAAAGAACTTTATGGTAGTGACAATAGAGATATATTTTCATTCACAATGGCACCAAGCAAGGTGACTCCCATCCATGAAGGCAACATGGTTATGTCTCTTCTCCTCTCCTTCCTTATCTAATACCTAATTGGATCAAAACTAATAAATTCATATCTAAACCGCTTATTAAATTTGTAACTATACCCGAAATCAAGTCTAGGTGATCAAATATATACTTAGTACCAAACATAGAATTGTTGTTGCTTGAGACACAACAATTAAAATTTGTTTATCGATATGGAAATGCTCAAGAAGTTAGTAGGGCCCAGTGGAGAACAAGACTATCCAAGAGAAAGCAATATAATAGAAGTTGTTCAGGGAAGCTTAATCCGCTGTCTAAGAGAGCTAACAAGTGGCTTGAAGAAGACTATAATTATCCAAGAGAGTTTTTGTTGTCCAAAAGGGTTGATGTATTCCCAAGAGAGATGGTCTACAAGGTAGAAGCTAATTAGAAAGACGTGTGGATTTCTCTCGTGCGGGCTTTCCGATGCTTAATTCAAAAGATATCATGGTGTTGTAAAGATGCAATGAAATGCAAGTGAAAGTATGCAATTAAGGGTTGCTTGTGAAAAAGGGATTTCTTTGGGAGAACTGTGGTTTTGCGGAGTTGTGTGGGTGTTAGAAGGTGATAGGCAAGGGAAAAAGATGTTGTAGACGAAGGGTTAAGGTGTATTTATATCCTTCTGTTCATGACAAGGACATGTGGCACACGTTCATGGGGATGCAATGTTGTCCTAGCCACAAGGCGCGGTGTTGTCTTGGCCACGCATGTTGTCTCGAGGTTAAGCTTAGAAAGGGTCTTAGTGAGAAACCCCTCTTGGAGGATTGTTCATTTGGAGGAAGAAAAGCTTGTTTTAAGTGGATTACATTATTTGGGATAATGTAGGGAAAAGTTATCTGGGAGAAGGTTCTCCCTTGTTCTTTCCAGGAGGATGGTTTGGTTAGGTGGATTGTGGCATGCAGTATGCCTATCTAGGAAAACTCCTCGTTGTTCTTCGAGAGGACTTCCTTGTTAACTTTCCTAGGAGAACTTCTTCTCCCAAGGGATGTTCCTTCTCTAGAACTTTTTCTCTCAGAGGAATGCCTTCTCTAAGAGAACTCCCTCGAAGGATAGGTCACAACAATGGCTCCCCACTTTTGTCTTTGATTGAAAGTCAAAGGGAAGAGTACCTTTAGAGTAGTGGAGTTGTTCTAGAAAAACCAAAACTTGCTCTGGTTGTGTCTCAATTATTTGGGAGAAAAGCAAAGATGAGTCATCCAAGAGCGTAGTTTATTTGGGAGAGGTGCAGGTGTAATGATTATGAGCTGGTTGACCTCCCAAGGAAGTGATTATAGATAATGGGGGGTCTCCCCTATAGGTCCCCACTTTTTGCTTCCACATATTCTGAAGTTCTTGCGCATTCTAGTTATCCCAAAGAACTCCGCTTCAATGTTATCTCGAAGAACGTTCACACTTGTCTTTGAGGGATTATCAACTAGTTGTTTGGAAGAGCCCAAAGAGTTGTCCCTTAACAAGTCCATCTCAGAGAGCCCATATTATCCCAAACAACTTCAAACCTTGATTTCCATTAAGGTAATTTAATAATGATGAGACTCGGGATTGTTTATAGATCTAAGAATGAAGGATGATCAACCTCTAAGGGTCAACCCTCCAATCAGTGGATGCCCTGTAACTTAAGTGTTAAGTTGTACTTAATACACTAAGATATGATATTGTTAGTGTATGGCCTACAACTTAAGTGTTAAGTTGTACATGATATATCAAGGTTTAATATATTATGAGTAATATATCTATTTGTTTCGTATTCATGATATTCAATTGGCACATCTTTGTCTTTTATATTTAATTATATTGGATGCCTAAAGACAAAGCCCCTAAGGATACTTTGTGTAGAAAATAATTAAAATGTGACTTTAATTTAAGGTCTTTGATACACACAAAAGTATACCTTAAAACTTCCCTAATTAGAAGTGTTATTGAGATGGGATCCAACTCAAGGATTTCAAATGGATATTGCAAAGAGTGTCAATGAAACCTCTTGTGGCGATTATGCAATTGATCTTTCGACTTGAGATCACCATAGCCTTGCATGTGGATTCTTATACTTTGACACTATTATAGAAGCATCTTGATAAGGGGTGTGAGTGCGACAATGATTGGGTATGCCATGAAACATGTGTTAGTGTTAGTGCTCTTAATGTTAGATTTAGATGACATCTAATAGTTGTATTTTGAGACTAATGATGTAAATCTTGCAAATATAATAAAATATATTTTCATATTTTAAGTTCATATCTTCATTCATATCTCTTCAATCTAATTATATGAATGAGCCCTTAAATTTCTTGATGAAGTTCTTGTTCTCAAGTGTTAAGAATATGTGACAAAGACTTTCGGATTAAAGATTTCTTAAAGTGATTCCAGTCTTTAGATTTCTTAAAAGAGGGCCATGATTAATCAATTATGAACTGGCATATGGGTTCTTACCTTTGATCAGTATGAGAAACTAATGATAAAGGATGGTGAGTTACATACCATAATTCATGAAAAAGATATAGTAGACATGTGGGTAGATATTAGTTAAACATTTACTAAATATGGTGCAAGTGATAGATCACGTGGTTGAGAAGATCTATGATCTATCGCTAGCTTCGATTGTGCTATTGGTCCTTAAAACTATGGTAACAAAGTTATTTTGTATGTTGGTGCCTGAGATTTACCTTTGTTAAGAATCGTCTGGTTACCAGGTAAGAGATGCACTATGTGGTCTTTGTGTAGTAAAGTAAGGGGGCAGGTGATTGCTTATGGGATCCATTGACCTTCGGCATAAGGTAAACCCCTGGCCAGGGTGCAGATGATTGGAAAGGTGTTTCCAATGTCAAAAATAGTTTCGATGTGTCATCTCTATCACACCTCACTAGATCTTAGCATAGCTATCGAGTTAGTGAGTTTGATCAATCCATGATTCTTACTCCATTAGAATGTTAGTCAATAAAAGGATTATAGTACACGGGAATTGAAAATCCAAATAGGTTCTCTTTAAAGTATGACTTCATTATTGGTAGGATCCCCATAACATAATGCTATTTGTCATTTAGGGTCTTTTGGGGTACATCGCGAAGATTGAGAGATTCTCATTGTAGACCAAAGTGTTTAGTCGGCGTCAATGTGTTTAATGTGTCATGATTGCTACTTAATGGTGAACCTAGGTCACACGCATATTCGAGAGTAGTGGTTGATTTATGATATAAAACTATAATTAATTAATTATCATCAATAAGAGTTAATGATGACACTGTTAAGAATTAACGGATTGAGTTAAAATTAACTGAAGCAATTGTCAAGAGTTGAATGGCATGCCATTAAGAGTTAATGAGGCCCTCAGTTTCATTATGAGAAAATGAAAGGGTTATTAAGAGTTAATGTCGGGCCTATATGCAATTTGTGGAAATTGAGAATGAAGGAACAAAATCAACTAACTAGCTTTGGAAGCGATCGACTGGATCATGCCGAATTGGTCGATTAAACCTTGCTGATTCATTACAAATCGATCGACCAGTTGCTCCAACCTATCGACCGTTTCCAACAGTGAGGGTCGCGATTCAGCACAATTTCTTTATCGTTTATGTAACAGATTCCATGGGACGTGTGGAAAAGAAGGACAATGGAAGGATGCCATGCTTATATATCTCCCTCTAGCCTTATCTCCTCTCTCTCTCTCTCCTATTCGTTTGTCCGGATTTGGGGTGTTTAAGGTTTTGGGTGCTCATATATAAGGGAAAGAAAAGATGAACGCCTAAACTTTTGGCCTTTGCAATTCTTGCATCATTCCTTTCTTAGCCAATGCATTTTTTTGTTCATTCCCATAGCTTTGAATCCCTTATTCCCTTAGCTCCAACTTGCTCCTTCTTCTCTATTGTTATTGTAGTAATTACAATCCAACAATAAGACTATTTTGGATTTGGAATCACATCTCTTGTGAACCCGTTATAGCTTAAATCACCTACAAGTGGCTTGGCAAGCACATAGGCTTTCTTGTAGGCTTTATCCACATTCGGAGCATGGACTAACTAGGGCTCTCATGTTTTTAAGGATCGATTTAGTCAATCGATGATTCACATAGAACAATTGGACTGTTTGGGAGCTATCCGAGAGCAACCGTTGCTATCTAGGGAGGATTTGTAGACTCTACATCAGAATGAAACTCTCCAGTGAGGTATATTTCTAACACCCTATGGAATGGTTTCGTTTCATATTGTATATGGTCTATAATACTGAATCTTGCAAAGTAATTTCACTTTTATTTTTGCTGCGTTTTGGATGAATAAAACCCAGATCATTGGACATTGGAGTGAAAGAGGGGTAAGTTTTCAAGTTTACAACTCTGGTTTTGCCCCGAGTTCTTGAGCAACTGCTTTCTTTTTTTACATCTTTTTCTTATCTCTCTCTCTCTCTCTCTCTCTCTCTCATTTTCTCCTTTTATTTTAGATTTTGAACCCATTAACCTAGTAGGTACCCTAAACCCACTAATGATGGGTTGTATATTTGCTAAAAAAAAAATGTTATTGGTACATCATAACTTACATCTTATGTTACACAAAGTAGATAAAATGTCTAAAATACCTCTCACCCAAGGTGGTGAGGCGAAGCGATGAGGTGCATTACTAAAATATCCCTCACCTAAGATAACGACTTGGCACGAGGCGATGAGGCACGATGAGGCGAGATGGTGAGACGCGATAGATATTTTTGTCATTTATGATGCATTGTGTAACCCAAAGTGTAGTCCAAAAAGTACCAATAATATAGTCCTTGCTAGCGCTAGTGCCTGTGACAAGTTGTTTGTTTTAATATTTATAATTTTTATTTTAATTAATATTTAATTTGATTTCTCCAAAAAAAAACCCTAGAGACATTTTTAATTGCAGAAAATTTTTGCGACAATCCTTGAATAATTTAATAAAAATAATATCATTTGAAAGAAAAATAAAAAACAGCTTGGCCATATACAGTGAGGGAAGGAGAATAATTAATTAGAATAAGTCAAAAAATGTTAAATATTTTAATTATCTCTACTACTGTGTAAAAGAATTACTGAGGGTGTAAATTGATCCTGTTAGTGGTGAGAGATAAAGGACAAATGCATGCCAACAACGTTGAGAATAGTTGGCCGATAGCGGCGGCTGCTCAATAGTTATAATACACGTGTTCCCCCTTTTAAAACACGTGTTTCTTTATTTTTTTATTATTTTATTATGATAAGGCGCGTGCCTTACACGTGTTTTGAATATTTTTTGCTGGATAATAAGGAAGAAAGGGTTTATTTGGGGAGATTTTTTGGATGTTATTTGAGAGGAAGCATATGTTGACTACATATTCGATTATATAAAAATTCAGTTTGAATACTTAGCCATCTATTACAAGTAAAATTCCTTATTAAGGCCTTTCTAGTGCACATAAACGAAAACAAAAAAAGAATATGATATGATATTGTTGTCGCTTGTACACAATAATGAATTTAGTGTTTGGAAATGTTGTTATCATCAAGTCGCCTGAATCTATAAGAAAAAAATAGTTAGAAGGCACAGAGAAATTCTCATGCAAACACTCTAATGATTAAGTCAAATATTGAAAATATTGAACACTTGAAAGTAATATTTACACCAGTATCAGACAAGTATATTTTTTTTTAATGAATGCCTACTTATTTATAAAGAAGCATGAAGTAACCTCAATTTTTTTAGGATTAGTACTCTTATAGATGATGTCTATCTTGACACTTTAGAATCCACTAAGATTAGAATCCTTATAGATGATGTTTATTCTGATATTCGAGATCTTATATACGATTAAAATTCTTTATGGATGATGTCTATCCTTATTGTTGGGTGCCCTAAGAAAATCAAACTAAAAAATCCTAAAATTCATAGAAATATTCCAAGTAAGTCGAAGACTCGGATGATCTCGAAGAATCTCTCAAGGCAAAAGCTTGAGGAAAGTTTCTGGGGCAGGTCAAGCCTTAGCATTTCCAAGGCCCAAGACTCATTCAGAGTCACCCGAGTCCAAGCCATCCGATGGCTTTGAAGAGTCTTTGGACCCATTTAGATGATACTTATCGGGAGACTCTAACCCCAAAATACCTTCAGACCCTTCGGCCTCATTTGATACATTTTTCATGGAGAGTCGGGAGACTCTTATCTGCATACCATGTGTAACATGGACCCCACCACCAAGTGTCTATAAATACTTACCTATTTCACGACAAACAGATCTTTTTTTTTTTATCCTTCTCGACACACACTCTTTTTCTGAGACCCTAGACCTGAAGACTTAAGCTCTGGACCATATAGAACCCTTTGGGAGACAATCCATCAGAAGACTCCCTTACAGAGCATACAACACGATACATATATCTACATTTCTACTTTAAGACATCATTGTCTGATTTAGGCATCGAATGACCCACGTGGGAAAGATTCTTGCATGCCTTTTAATTGTTTCTGTGTTGCAGACCATGCCAGTGCCACATACCTGAAGACTCTTCGAACACTTCTAGAGACAAGACCCTCTAGGGTGGAGGGGCAAAAGCCCTCAAAAACCTATCTTGAGACCCTAGTGTCCTCTTGGCTCTCACAGACAGCAAACCAAGCCCGACACCAGTTGGTCCTCCCGTGGTGCCCTAGACCTTGTGACTTTGCCTGGACTCTACCTGAGTTGTTTCCAAACATAAATAAATTTAATTATTGTAATTAGGAAATAACAATTTAACATTATCTGTGGGAATCGGGAAATAAATCATCTTCTATGAAAGAGCCCATAAGGTTTATACGTGTAAGGACACCATTGAACAAGTAAAAAATTGAAAATAAATAAATAAATAAAACTAATTAATTAAATTAATAAAATAAAATTAATTTAGAAGGTAACTTGAATAAAAGAAATCAGTGGATTTTAATAACTAAGTCACATGTATGAATCTAGCTATGCAATGTAAATTATAAATTTTTATGCGAATGAATAGGTAAATTGAGTATGTAACGACGAAATCTCCTAACACATTCATTACCCTATTTCTAAGTTATAACGAATTTGTTCTCATTTAATAACTTCCTATATCTTTATGAAATTTTAATTAAATGAAAACGCATTACAATTTGTAAAAATTTTAGAGTATCGCTAAAAGTTGCACAAAGAAATTGAATTCTATTTTTAGTCAGTTTTATTTTATAGTGTATGGTATTTATGATGCAATTCCCAATTTATTTTCTCTCGGTCTCAAGATTAGGCATCAAATCATGTAAATAATGACTAATTATTCACAAACATTAAATCTAATACTACATAACTCAACATAACTCAAATTATTCAATCACATAAAATTATAAAAATGCACCATCATAGTTTCATGCAATATATAATAGTTGTTGCACGATCGAATAGTGCAACAACTATTCTTACAACCATCCCTTCTTACTACTACAAACAAAGGTAACAAAGTATGGTTTCTTTTTTCTCTTCTCTCTCTCTTACTTTTTTTTTTTTTCTTGAAAGAGTGCATTTTATGCTCCATCTCGTTCTTTTTTTTTTTTTTTAAACTGAGCAACTGCATTTTATGCTCCATCTCGCTTAACATTATTCACCCTATTTACTTAAACCCTATTTAGGTCTAGCTTAGAGGGAACAATCAAAAGAAAAACATTACATTTATCTTTCATGTGCAGTCACACAATTCACACAACTTTGCAAAGAACATGTACTTTAATAATCTTAAAACCCAAGTATACTTAATCTTGTTTTATAAGATATTGTCCATTCCAAATCAAAGACTCAATGTTAAATACAATAAAGAACCTAAATGCAAATCATGATTCCAAATAACATGTTCTGCTTATTTTATTTTTCACAAAAAATTTTAGTTTAGGGGTTGGCCAAATATGCACCTAATATAAGTTTTGCAAAAAAATTTCACATAAAAAACACCCAAACAAAACAAATAGCATATATCAACAATTAATAATTCCACCCCCAAAACTTATTTAACACATTGCCCTCAATGTGAAAAACAAAGAAGAAAGAGAATGAAAAATGAATACTCCCCTAGCCACGTAACTGAACACTACGAATACCCACGCCAATCCAAATTGAATCAACTTTATTTTCCTTTCTTTTGAACCTGCACAACATCACAAATATGGGTTATTGGCCATATTTATTCAAAAAAACTAAAATGAAATAATAAAAAAAGAAGGAAAAAGAGCTTGGGTTGCCTCCTAAGAAGTGCTTGTTTATAGTTGTAACGACCCGATCCCATAGGGCATTAAATCATGCTAGGATCCGATCCCATAGGGCATTAAATCATGCTAGGATTTTTTTTTTTTTTTTTTTTACAGATCATACCAAAAATCCTCAACACTCTCAATAGAATAACATTTTTCAAAATAACACTAAGGCATAACAATTCTATATTATAAGCGGAAACAGAATCGTAACCTAACAATCTCGCAAAAACCATATATAATGGAGTCATATAGTCATCTCGTTTTGTTTAATCATAAGATTACAAAAGCAGTTCAAACCAATTACAAAAATAACTGAAGACTGGACTAGCCCTACCACAGGGCCCATTAAACTCTCGTCATGGTCATGCCTCGATCACCTCTTTTCCTTTTCGATTGCTCATCTTGCGTAGAATGTGAAATATTCTAGGGACAAATGTCCAACATTAAAAGATGAATCTTCTAAGAAAGTGATAACATAAACATGGATGAATGATGCATGTACACTTGAAATAGATACCCTAGTGTAACTTCCCTGGCAAACTAGCCTGGCACGAAACCCTAGGCAAAAATCCTGACTTGCTTACGGGTACCTCTAATGTTGTTCCAACAATGCCCTTAGGGAATTACGATGAAACTATCAGGGCGACATCCCATCCTGACACAAGTAATCGATATACCAATAATATCATGAAATGCAACTGAGCACGTCTATCAATGCAATAGAATATGTATGGATGTGACAACATGCTCATAAATTACGTATTATTTTGGCAATCCTCAAAAAACAACATGCATAACAAAGGAAACCTCATACATGAATAAGCCTTTGGGTAAAACCACTCACCTTTAGATACCAACTCGGAATTCCTCAAAAGCGTGCACTGCCTCAATTTTTGTGCCAAGTCTCGAAAGTTGCACCAACACTCAGCTTTAGGCCTCAAAGCACCCTAAACACCATATTAATTCAATAAATCATCAAGACCCATTTTTCCCTCAATTTCTTCTTCTTTTTTTTTTTTCTATTTTTCTCCAATTTTCTTCTCTAATATTCCAAAATAAATACCAAATCAAATATTTTTACACCAAAATTTCTAAAATAATTTTCCAAACATTTTTAGTTTTTTTTTTGGAAAAAACCTGTTGGTCACGCGCCCTCATGTGCTCAACGAGTGGGCTGCAAGTGAGACTAGTGAGTGAGCTTCACACGTAGGTCATCTTCTCTGGCGCCGGTACACTGGAAAAGCTGGCTTTTGCTTCAAGCTCGATCTTCTCTCTTAGTCGATCATGATGGCTAGCTTGGCTGCTCGAAAGGATGACCGGAAGGGGTCCAATCGGAGGTTTAAACCCTCGGCCAGTTCGCCCACTTAGCTTTTCCGATGAACCCTCGAAACCCCACTAAACCTATACAAAAACTCTCCAAAATACTTCTACAACCCTCAGGAATCAAAAGCCCTCTATCCTTTGCCTTCTATTTGACCCACAATGAGAGCAATTTAAGTTTGAAATTCTAAAAACCCTTGGCCATCTCGACCTCTATTTATACGCAATACCAAGCTCCAAAACATCTAATCCGGGCATACCCTTGGTCCTTATCATCATTACGATCATTTAATGGCCTTCTCATGCCCTGATTTTTTAAAATCGCACCCCCATATGCTCAATTTTTTGGCCATACTCATAACCAATATTTCTATCAAATCGGCCACATTCATGGCCGATTCTCGACCAAAGATTGGCCATCATGGCCCTAGAACTAGCCTTGAGTCCCCTACGACGCTTCTGGTAGCCTCCCACAGCCGAAATCGATAATGGGACAGGCAGCCATTGTCCATGGCAGCGTTCGCACAACAAGTTCTAAAATTTTACACTTTTGCCCTTTCAACCTTTAAAATTCCAATTCTACCCTTTCCGAATAGCCCCTAAACTTTCCATACTTTCCATCAAAACCCTCAAGTTTTAAAATTTTCATTTCTAGCATAAAAATCTAGAAATTTCATTGTTTCGACCTCCCTTGGCAATTTTTAAGAAAATACACTTAGGCCCGAATAACAAATTGGACTGAAAATCCTTTTGTTTCAACCCAAAACCACTTAAGGTTTGTTCCTCACAATAATTTTGACTCCTTAAAAGGTGCCATTGACTTTTTGAAAATCCCTTATGACAATTTGATTTTTCAGCTAGAACCGAAATTGTATCGAAAATTACCCTCAATGCAATTTCTCTTAATGCTAAAAGTTATGCTTTGACACACTTGTCAAGGAAATACCCTTTTCCCTAGGTATCTAAGCTCCTAGACCTTCTCTCCGATTGATTCGGTCATTGTCTCGAGTTATTCTAATCCCGATTTTCATAAAACTTCGCATTCTCTCCCCAAAACCTACTCCAAAGATAAGCTTAAGTTTCTGGGTATTACAATAGTCATTAGCTCAACTGTCACAAGGTCAACCAGAATTGTAGTCTTTCAAGGAGTAAGTGACTTCTTTGGGTACCAAGTTGCCCACAAAATAAGGCTTCACTCGCTGCCCATTTACTTTGAATGCACTGGTGACTTCGCTATGAACCTCAACTGCTTCATAAGAATACACTTTTGTCACCATGATTGGCCCAGACCACCTAGACCGAAGCTTTCCCAGAAACAATTTCAATTGTGAGTTGAAAATGAGTACTTGTTGCCCAATCTTGAAATTTCTCTTCAAGATATGCTTGTTATGCCGATACTTGGTCTTTTCTTTGTAGAGCTTGGCATTCTCATAAGCATTCAACCTAAACTCTTCCAACTCACTCAACTGTAATAATTTCTTCTCTCCTGCAGCCTTCAAATCCATGTTCAGCTCTTGAATAGCTCAGTATGCTTTGTGTTCCAACTCAACTGGTAGGTGGTAAGATTTCCTAAAGACCAGTCTATATGGTGACATGCCTAAAGGTGTCTTGAAAGCTATTCGGTACGCCCAAAGTGCATTATCCAATTTGGTAGCCCAATACTTCCTTGAACGGCTCATAGTCTTCTCCAAAATATGCTTCAGCTCCTGGTTGGTTAGCTTTACTTGGCCATTTGCTTGTGGATGATAGGCGAGTGCAACCTTGTGTGTTACTCCATTCTTGCTCAACAATGTGTCAAATGACTGATTACAAAAGTGAGAACCTTTATCATTAACATTGGCTATAAGGAACTCCAAATCTAGAAAAGATGTTCTTCTTCATAAATTTCATCCCCACTCAAGAGTCATTTGTTTGGGTTTAAAATAGTTTCAACCCACTTAGAGACATAGTGACTAGAATGTATTGATTTAGAATGCATTGACTGTTGAAGGATAACAAAAATGGCCCCATGAAGTCTATTCCCCACACATCAAACAGTTCCACCTCTATCATACTAGTCAAAGGCATTTCATTCCTTTTTGTGATGTAACCTATTCGTTGACATCTGTCACAATTGACCACATACTGTTTAGCATCTTGGTACATGGTCAGCTAATAGAACCCAGACTGTCATATCTTTACTACTGTCTTGGGGGGTACTAAAATGTCCGCCAAACTCCAAGGAATGGCAATGATCAAGGATATCTTGAATCTTCTCTTCTGGCACACATCTTCTAATCATGCCATTAGCATAATACTTTTATAACAATGGCTCTTCCTAGAAATAATACTTCACATCCCACAAGAACTTTTTCTTCTGATGGTAACTCATGCCAAGAGGGATAATGCCACTCACTAGGTAATTTACTAAATCAACATACCATGGAACCATTGATAGTGCTAGTAACTACTCATTGGGGAAGTAATCATTGATTGGCACCTCATCGACTTGACACTACAAAAAATTCGTAATTTAGTGACGGAATTTCTCTATCGCTAATTTGAGACGTCTTAGTGACGGATATTCGGTCACCAAATCTTTTATTCTTTTTAAAAATTTAGCGATCGAATATTCTGTCACTAAATATTTTTAATATTTTTTTATTAAAATTTTAAATTTAGCGATGGAATATTCAATCGCTAAATAATTAAATTTTATTTTTTATTTTTTAGCGATGGGTGTGACCTCATCGTTGAATTTTTAATTTTTATTTAATTTTTTTTATTTTATAGCCACGAGTGTGACCCCGTCGCTGAATTTTTAATTTTTATTGATTTAATTTTTATTTTTTAGCGATGGGGTTATCCCATCACTAAATTTTTATTTTTTATTTAATTTTTTAGCGATGGGCATGACCCTGTCGCTGAATTTCAATTTTTATTTATTTTTTTATATTTTAGCGACGGACGTGACCCCGTTGCTGAATTTTTAATTTTTATTTAATTTTTTTTTATTTTTTAGCCACGGGCGTAACCCTGTCGCTAAATATTTAATTTTTAATTATTTATTTTTTACTTTTTAGTGACGGACGTGACCCCGTCTCTGAATTTTTAATTTTTATTTAATTTTTTTTACTTTTTAACGACAGGCGTGACCCGTCACCAAATTTTCAATTTATATTTAATTTTTAGCGACGGGCGTGTTCCCGTCACTGAATTTTTAATTTTTATTTATTTATTTTTAAATTTTTTAGCAACGGGTGTGACCCGTCGCTAAATAATTAAAAAAAATTAATAATTAGAAACTTTAGCGACGAGATATCCCCGTCGCTGAAAAGAAAAAAACTAATAAATAAATAAAATTTATTAATTATGTATTAAATAAAAATAAAAATTCTTTAGTATGCATATTTTATGTATTTTATTAGAGACCAAAATATGTAAATTGATATGATATTGTAAAATTGATAATAACAAATATATATTAAACTAATTTTTAATCAAATAAAACTTAAATATTTAAAAGATTAATTAATTACAACATTTAAGTGGTACATTAGTTAAGTTAAAAATTTACAATATTTATTTTGTAAGTATTAATTTATTAATTTAAAAGATTTAAAATTTAAAATAAAATTAAAACGGCTACAGCTAAATTTAGTATATAATTAATATGTGCAGTATATACAATGAGATGGCTTGTAGCTCGGATAGTCGTGCTCGCGCGCTCACGTGAGGGACGTGGGATCGAAACTATAAGGAGGGGGAAAGGAGGTTGCACTGGGGGATTAATTCCAGCGAACACGTGGCGGCTTAAGGAGGCGCTGCTTGGCGCATAGAGGTGCGCACATGTGTCTGCCTGTGGGATTAATTATTTTATTTTTTTTAAAATAAAAGTCAGTGACGAAAATTTTTTCGTCATTGATTCAAATTTATTTTAATTTTTTTTAATGTTTAATTTTTTTATTATGTATTAGCGACGAAAAGTTCCGTCGCTGAATAGTGACGGAATTTTCCGTCACTAAAATAATTTTTAATTTTTAATTTTTTTTTTGTTTTTTATTTTTTTAATCAACAATGGAAATTTTCGTCGCTAATTTCTGCCGTCACAAAATCCGTCGCTAAAATTTAGTGACGTCTCTTTTAGCGACGTGAAGATGCCCGTAGCTAAATTTTTTAGCGACGGATTTTGATATTTTAGCAACGGATATTTCTGTCTCTAAATGTCGTTTTTCTTGTAGTGTGAGACTGCATCTCCAATCTAGACAAGTGATCTACCACAATATTTTTCATGCATTTCTTATCCCGGATGTCAATGTCAAATTCTTCTAGCAACAAAACCCATCGGATCAGACGTGGTTTGCCATCTTTCTTGGTCAACAAGTACTTGATTGCTATATGATCTGTATACACAATCACCTTGGAACCTACAAGATTAGACCAGAATTTATCAAAAGCAAACACAACAGGAAACAATTCTTTTTTAGTAGTTGCATAATTCAACTGAGCATCATTTAAAACTCTACTAGCATAATAAATAATAAGCAACTTTCTATTTCTTTGTTGACAAAGAACAACTCCCAAAGCAAAATCGCTTGTATCACACATTAATTCAAATGGTAACCTCCAATTTGGCGGTGCTATGATAGTGGTGACAATTTTTCAATAATATCAATTTTTTCCTATCCACCTCAATTTCCTTTGCAGAAATTTTATGACCTAAACCAATGCCTTCACGCACCATGAAATGACACTTTTCCCAGTTCAAAACTAGATTGGTTTCTTCACAACACTGCAAAACTTGAGAAAAGTTAGCTAAACAATCATCAAAAGAAGAGCCAAAAACAGAAAAAACATCCATGAAAATTTTCATACTTCGCTCAACAAAATCAGAAAAAATGGCCATCATACAATGTTGGAATGTAGCAGGTGCATTGCATAATCCAAAAGGCATTCTACGAAATGCAAAAGTGTTGTATGGACAAGTAAAAGTGGTTTCTCTTGGTCTTCAGGGGTTACAGAAATCTTGTTATACCCTGAATAACCATCAAGAAAACAATAATAGTCATACTGAACAAGTTTCTCAAGCATTTGATCAAGAAAAGGTAAAGAAAAATGATCTTTACGGGTTGCACTATTCATTTTTTATAATCTATGCAAACTCTCCAACCGGTTACTGTCATAGTGGGAATTAATTCATTATTCTCGTTATGCAAACTCTTATACCTTTTTAGGTACCACTTGCACTAGACTAACCCATGCACTATCAGAGATAGGATAAACAATTCCTGCATCAAACCATTTCAGAATTTTAGCCCTCACTACTTCTTTCATGTTAGGATTTAATTGTCTCTGATTTTCAATGACAGGTTTATGGTTATCCTCCATTAATATTTTATGTACACACACTAAAGGGATAATCCCCTTAAGGTCAACAATTGTCCATCATATGGCCTTCTTTCTCAATCTTAAGACACGTAACAGTTTGTCAAGTTGACTATCAAATAAAGAAGCATTTACAATCACAAGTAAAGTATAATTTTCTCCTAAAAACACATACCTAAGATGCAATGGTAATGGTTTCAACTCAAGAATTGGTGCCTGTTAGAAGGGGGAGGGAGTGGCTTACATTTTCCTAACTTTTCAAAATACCTACCTTTGTTCTTAAATTCAGCACATGGACTCTCCAGAGCCGTCGCTGTAACATCCCAAAAATTCACAGATAAGTAATAATTATTAATTCCAGTATTTGAGGATATTTTAGAGTATTTGGAGATTTTGGAGGAAATATTTATTTATGATATTTTGAGGAAATGGAAAATTAAGATAACTAATTATTTTATTTGGGAACATTTAAAGATTAAAATAAATTAAATTGGGAGATTTCTGAAAATTTCGGGGTGGAAGTGAAATAAACGAAAATTATAAAGCGGGGAAAAAATGAGTTGTAGGGGTGTTTGTATGAATTTTGGAAGCTTCTAGGGTGCTGGTGTAATTTTGGGAAACTGTCGTGGGATCTCTTTATAATTAATTGGGGGCGCTTATAGAGTGAGGAAGCGGCCAGCCCAGCTGGTCGCGTGCGGGCGGGTGGTGGCGGGGAGCGTGAGTTTGATTTCGCGCGAAGGCAGCATGCGCGAGAGGAAATGGTCAATTATTTTGGCCAAGAGGCAGGGCCAAAATGACGTCGTTTCAGCCTTGAGGCGGTGGCCTCCCCGCATGGCCCAGCAGCTACCACATGGTCGCGCCTCTTGTCTTTTGTTTTTGCTGATTTAAGGCTTAATTTGGCCTTCTTCAAGCCATCAAACAGAGAGAAAATAAGGAGAAGAGGGAGCTCGGCAACAGCGAAGGAAATGAAGAAATGAAGGAAAATTAAGGGATTTTTGAGGTTATTTTGTGTCTAAAATATTCTGGTAAGTGGGTAATATTGTTAGAGGTGTTATATATTTAAATTATGGGTTTTTCACGATTAGATTATGTAGATTATATGATTAGATTTAAGTAATCTGAGCTACAATCTTATTATTTTAAGTACAACGTTTTACTTTGCAGCGGGAGCGCAGAAAAAGATAGAATTAGTCGATTACAGGCAAGCTCTTAACCTTCTTCTCATGTTCTTTAATTCCTGTGAAAGTCTCCGTGGTTTCTCGTATTTTATTCCCACCCACACCATGAGTCAATTCCACGCATTAATAATAATAATTCGCATGGTAACCACCCTATGACTTGTAATTTATTAATGGGTTATTGTTAAAGGAATGAACTAGGCAATGATATCTTTGTGTCTTTCATTTCGATCGTCATAGAGCTTTGTATCGCTCCGCTTTCTTTTGGAATAATGCCGAACCCGTTGGGGCTAGGTTCTTAGAAAGTGGCCATGGTCAAGATTATGGGGTTACTTTAATAATTTATTATGAATGTGGAGATGGTATCCTGTGCATGAGAAGAGATGAGAACGTGGATGACATATTGGTGTCTGTGTTGTCATGAATAAAGTATGCGTAAATGATAAGCTTAAGTGGCTAAGTTTAATATCGTCTATGTGTGTCTTAAGGGTATGGGGTACAAAGCCACTGACTGTTGACCGTGGGTCGTGGCAGTTGATGGTTGGATGTATGGACGCCAGTCATCGGCTATTACGATAAGCGCTAGATGGGCTAGAAGAGCTAGTACTGCCAAATTTTTGCCTTGGTTTGTGCATATCATGATGTGTGTGCTGCATAGGGACAAGGTTGCATTCATTTGGGGGACATGTCTTGTGGGTGATGGAATGTGTAAGCATTTGCATCACCCGATCGGTCTAAGAGCCAATTTGGGTTCTCTAAGTGAGTCGGTGCATTTAGAGCATTTCGCATGTGTGTATTCCTATGTGGGTGTAGCATGGCCTGATGCTTGGTTTATGGGAGCCTTGTCATCACGTTTATGCTGTAGAAGCCATTGCATCTCTTATTTTTTGCACTGCATCGTGAGAATGTGCAGTTCTAAGTGATGAGTAAGGGTAGTGGGTGTGACCCACGGAAAGACCTTAGGGTGAGACCCACGACGGCGAAAAGACCTTGGGAGTGAGACCCATAACAATAGAAAGATCTTGGGGTGAGACCCACGGTGGCAAAAAGACCTTGGGAGTGAGACCCACAATAACAGAAAGACCTTGGGATGAGACCCACGACAACAAATTATGTTGTGAGTGACAGGAATGAATATGTAAGGGAAATGGTATGGTAGCCTATAAAAGACTGATATCAGGTTTATATGTGGGACTTGGGTGCCAATGTGTGTTTGATGTGGGCCCCATGAACCGTCTATGTGAAGTTTATTATATGTTTATGCATCTAGAACTAAAGTAGGTATTGGGCATGGCATGACATGACGTTGTATTGGCATGAATTTCATGGGGTGTTATGGGAAGAGTCTTGTCTATACCCTACAGCCTTTCTTTCTAGAGCTTGCTAAGTCTCGCGATTCACGTTTGCTTTTCATCATTCTAGGTAAGAAAAATGTCTGTGATAGCAGGTACATTCAGCGGGGTTTGGGTCCAGGTCGTCATGTCATGGTAGCAAGTGCAGAGGTCTCCCGAAACTAAATCTTGGGTGTCATGGTACTTGTGTTAAGAGTAATGTTTTATGTTTGTGAGATAGAGGTATGTTATGTAAGCCCAGGTGGGCCCAAGTTGTGAATGATTATGTAAAGACAGTTATGCAATGTTATATGATGTAAAAAATTATATGGTTTCTAAAAAAGTTGTGTGAGAGTTTTAGTTTATGTTATTGTTCCATATCATTTAAATAATGACCCTTTCACGGATCCTCTATCCGCTGTAGGGGCTTCGGGAGACGGGTCGTTTCAGTCACTACGTGCACAATCTCCACATTGTCATCTCTTATTGTTCTTGCACACACTAAACAATTCTTGAGAGGTTCCTTAGGCATTTCTGTCAAAAAACCTTTATAGTTACCTCATCAACAAAATCTATTCTTAACACATGATCAGTAAAAGAAGGGTATTTACTTGCTTTAAATAGATCAAACTCTACCTTTTATTCACCTATTTTCAATGTTAACCTACCATTTTTCACATCGATGACAACTCCTACTGTGGTTAAGAAAAGATGTCCAAGAATGATAGGGACTTCCATGTCTTCATCCATATCTAGAACAATAAAATCAATTGGAATAATGATTTTTTTTTTTTACCTTCACAAGCATATTTTCTAGAATTCCTTATGGGTACTTCACCGACTGATCAACTAATTGTAAAAAAATAGTAGTTGGCTGGATCTTTTAAATCCAAGTTTCCTGCACACAGATAAAGACATCAAAGAAACACTTGCACTTAAGTCACACAAAACTTTAGAAAAATCAATATCACCAATGGTATAAGGGATAGAAAAACTCACTGGATCTCTCAACTTTGGTGATAGATTCTTCTAAATCACAACACTGCATTCTTTAGTCATGGCAATGGTTTTATAATCCTCCAGATTCCTCTTGTTTGACATAATTTCTTTCAGAATCTTTGCAAAAGCAGGAATCTGCTCCAAAAGCATCTGCAAATGGAATGTTAATGCACAATTGCTTAAAAATCTGAAGAAATTTTTTAAACTGTTTGTTAACCTAATTTTGTTTAAGCCTTTGAGGAAAAGGGATATGATGAACATAAGGTTTAACAGGTGGTGTTAGGGATGGTATCACGTCCTGCTCATTCTCATCACCTATCTCAACACTATTCTTTTTATCAACATCACCTGTAACATGTTTGCTACTTACGTTACCAAGTTGCTTACCACTTCTCAATGTCACTGCCTTGACTTCATCTCTTGGATTCATCTCAGTTTTGCTGGGCAATTTACCTTGATCTCTCGGATTTATGGCATTTGATATCTACCCTAATTGAACCTCCTGATTTCTGTTGAAACTGACCATTTGGTATACTTTTGCCTCTAGCTTTTCAAATCTATCTGCAGTGGCATTCACTAACTTTTCAATTGTCAACTCCCAAGATGACTTGCTTTTTGGTTGTTGCTGCATCACTCCTTGAGGTTTCGATTGAAAACCAGGAAATCTATAATTTGCATTGCATAGCTAGGTTCATACACGTGCCTTAGTTATTAAAATCCACTGATTTCTTTTATTCAAGTTCCCTTCTAAATCAATTTTATTTTATTAGTTTAATTTATTTTTTTTATCAATTTTTTATTTTTTTATGTTTTTTATTTTTATTATTATTTTTAATCCAAACACCAAGTAGTATTCTTGTAAAATAACAAGAATACTAAAAATTAAATATATGTAAAGGAAACTCAAAACATTAGACAATTCTAGATAAAACACATATAAAATACTAAAAACACTACTCAATTATGAACAATAAATGTGTGAATAAATTCCCACATCAGTCGGCCACAACCGAGAGTCTCTTGGTTCAAAATGGAGGCTACCTAGTGGTGGTGATGCATGACCCAATGCTTCGATACCAATTGATGCGCAGTCTAGAGCTCTGATACCAATTGATGTGAACTTGCGATCAAACGAAGCTAAATGAACCCACAAAATATTGAAACGAACCCCAGAAAAGCCAAAATTAGATATAAGGTAAAGAATTCCCGACCTATTAATTCATGAACAAAGAACCTAGATTATATTAAAATCTAGACCCGTTGATATGCGAAAACAAAAACCAATAATTGTGCTGTTCTGGAAGTAAAGCAAGATCGCTACGGGGTAAACAACGTAGTTCAAAATTTTGAACTTAGCCCGATTTCGGCGATTGGATCAACGTCGAAATTAAATCATTCACAAACAAATAAATAAATCTAACATTTAGATTATCGAGTCGTTCGCGGATTCGAGCCGTCCAAGCGTCCGGCCTCTAACTCGTGATACGCGGTACGCGTCCATTGGCAAGGAGAGTGGAATAGGAGTGCTAGCTCTTTCTCCTTTGCGCGACTTGTGTATGGACGGTAAAAGAACACCCACGTTTCAAATCAATGCCAAAAGAAAAGGGAAGAGTGAACGGCAATACTTGAAAAACGACACCAAAAATCACTCCAATTCTGGGCAACCCATAAAGGGATATTTATAGTGAAATATCCTAGGGTTTCTAAAACCCATTAATTCTAATTTAATTAGAATCTTAAGTGAGCTTATTCTAGTCCAACTAGAAATATAATTAAATGGCCCAATCCTTTTATAGGTTAAATAAAATATTATGGCCCAAATCTAATTCAAGCCCAAATATATTTTATTTAATATTTGACCTAAATCTAATTTGGTCCAAATATAATATTTAATATTTGGCCTAAATCTAATTTAGTCCAAATATAATATTTAATATTAATATTTGGCCCAAATCCAATTTAGTCCAAATATAATATTTAATTTAATATTTGACCCAAATCTAATTTAGTCCAAATATTAACTTAAGCCCAAATATATTTTATTTCCTATTTGTCACTCCAACAAATAGAAAATTATTAAATTAGAAACTCCTTCTTAATTTAATTAATTGCTATTTTTAGGAAACTCTTTCCATTATGATGACTCCTCGTCATATCGACGTCATTACGTCTATTTGTTCTTTTTCCGTGAGAACCTACGACGACAAAACTTCTTGCCGAAGTGTCCCACTTAACCATACGTCCACTCTCCTGGTTTAAGCCAGGGACTGTGCCTATTGCGTATGACTCATTAGGCTTCCGAATATGTTGGCAATGTATCGGTACAAACACATAAGACAAGATTGGCCTCTAGCAAGGCATCATGCCTACCCAATTATTCAGAAGGATTCATAATCCGCAAATAATCTTTCACGAGCATGGTTATCATGTAATTCGATCCTCTCATTAATGTATCTTATGTGATCTCAAGTATGGCGATGTGTTGCTTGATAACGATCACATGAGTTTTCTTCGGTCTTCTGGATATCTTCACTTAATAGAAAGTAAATCAATAAATCCTTATTTATCTCTTTTACCATGGCCATGGATTTAAAGTGAATATCCACCGAAGGCGCCTTAGATACATCATCCTCTATCAAGGGATAGACGAGTCCCATCTTGGTTATGCACCCATCTCCATAAGCCTCACGATATGCCCAACGATCGCCCACGTGCAGCCTTTATCTAGGCCTATCGAAACGATGTCAAAGCATATCGGTCTTCTTATGAGATGACCGTGACAACCTCAGGTCCAAGGATTAGTTACACCCATCTCGTATGAGAATTCCATCAACATATAACCAAAATGGATTCTCATGGCGAGTCATGTCCAGTGACACGTTCTCCAACATTGGTCACCTATGTACTTGTCTAGCCATCCCCATGCCTATGGGTGTGAGACCCCCATTGTTATCACATAGCAAAAACATAGCACATACAAGTCTTACCGCAATTGTCAATGTCCATTATTGACATTGCTACGACTTGGGACGTTTAATGATGTCTAGAAACTGTGATGCATCATCTCACATCTTTATAGATTATTCACAGTATACATCATATGAACTTCTATCTAGTTTCATTCGGTTATTACAATAATAACAAGAAACTAATAGAATGACTTCTTGTGAATTTGAATAACTCCTTATTCAAATAATAACATGATTACAATTGTCAGTGTACAACATGCCCAATTTGATTGGGTCTAGAGCACCTACACTAACAGTTGAATGTCACAAAGACTGCCCAGATCTTTGATAAGTTCAAAGTCTTAAACGCCACAAAGAAATCTTTTGATAAGTTCGAAGTTTTATTCATTGAAGAACAAGATAGAAAAAAGAGAAATATCTCAAATTCAATTCATAATCTCATCCTCCCAGTTTACAATGGAAAAGTCTTTAAATAGGCAAAAATAATTAAATCCTAATTCTACTTGAAAACTAATAAAAATCATAAACCTAGTCATAAACTAAATCTTAAATCTAATGGGTTTTAGTTAGCCCAATCCAAATAGAAGTAGAAATAACAAAAGTAACCCAATCAAACTACAAGTTGAAATAATAAAACTAACCTAATCCAACTACAAGTTAGAATAATAAAACTAACCCAATCCTAAATTATATAGGAAATAAGTAAATAACTTGATAAACAAGAATCCTAGTCCAAAAAGAATTAGTATTCATCCAATTCTGACATGGCTAACTAGATTGATTGATCCGATTGCACCATTGTTAGTTGGCCCTCCATGATTCTCATTAGGTGGCCACAATCGAGACCTTCTTGGTTCATAACCGAGATCTTTTCGCACTTATTCAAGCCCTCGAGTCGAATGTGCTGTGGAATATGTCGAGAATATACCAAGAATATGCCATCCGTGAAATCCAGGACGGTTGCCACATGTCCCTTTTCTCCTTCTTCTATAAATAAGAGGCTTGCCTCCTCACTCAGGTACGTTCACTCATTTGCTCCAACTCTATTTTGCTCTCAAGCTTGGACTGACTTAAGTATAGGAGGGTTTGTGTGGGGGGTTACCTGCGCTTCTCACCATTTTTTCATTTTCCAAGACTAGTTGGTTCTCCAAGCCAGTCAGTTCTCTAGGCCAGTCAGTTCTTTAAGCCAACCAGTTCTCCAAGCTAGGCTAGTAGGTTCATCGGGGCCAGTAGGTTTTCCAGGCTAGTCAATTCTTTAAGGCACTCGGTTATTTCAAGGCAGTCGATTATTTTAGGGCACTTATTCATTAGAATCAACAAGTCATCATCCCTTAAGGCCTCTTATCATTTTTTAGCCTCCTAATTATTTTTGGACTCTTAATAATCCTTACACATGGACGTTAAGACATTTTTCCTACATTATAAATATATTATTGTAGTTTGGAAACAACAATTGGCATCGTCTGTGGGAAATAACAATGAAAAGTCAAACAAAGAATGCTATCGATGACAAGCACCAAGGGTAATCGATGGACTTTCTCTTAGGGCGTTGAAATTCGCCCTCCTTCATAAGACTCGCAAAATCCCAAGGGGATTCATAGGCCTCCACTCAACTTTCAACAACAAGGGAGTCTTCAAGCAACTCCTTTTGATCCCTCACAAAAAGTGGAGACCCAATCACTTCCACCAGGTTTTCAACACCTGGCGAATTAGCGTGAACTTCGCCATTAACCTGACCCTTCACTATAGGCTCCTCTTACCATCCCCTAGGTAGACTATAAAGCATTGCGACAACAACATATCGAAGGAATGAAAGCCTTATGAGACATGGAAAAATACTTCAAAGTGGTTTCTGGTATGACACTACCGGTAACACCGAGAAGATTTATACCCGAAACTGCACCACCATGGAAAACTTAACCAAGGGATAAGGAAATTGATTCTTATTAAGACGCTACATCTGACACTCATTCTTAGTCCTTACCGCACCAAGGTAATTGCTTAAAGCTCTCATCGCGGGATCTTAATGCCTCCCCACGACGAAATTGAGGGCGTAAGTTGGATAAACAAAGAGAGAGGTAACAGGCAGAGCTTAAAAGGTGAAAGACAACCAGAAGTCGTGGCAAGTATGCCCACAGGTGGAAAACAAAGCCCCATTAGAAATTCAACACCAAGAAATAGAGGGGCTGGCAATGACATCATAATGAGTATGCAAAACGATATGAAACGAGTAATAAAATAAGTGCTAGAATAGAAAAAAATAGTCTTGGGTACTGAAGAGTAGCCCAGAAGGAAGTCCTCGTTCACTCAAAATATATTGCGGAAGCCACTGCCCAAAAAATTCAAGATGCCACAAATTACCCCATATACTAGTAAGGATGACCCGGATGATCATGTTGAGAATTGTGAATCGTTGATGATACTTCATGGATGGGATGACGAAATTATGTGTTGAGTGTTTTTGCTAACTTTAATAGGGCATGCCCGAACCTGGTTCAAGGGATTACCTTAAGCGTCCATTTCATCATTCGCATAACCGAGAACAAAATTCATTAAAGCCTTTGTAATTAATAGTTGAAAAAAGAGAGATGCGACGCATCTTCTCAGCATTCAATAGGGAGCTAAAGAAATCCTACAATAATATGTGGATAGATTTCAGAATGCCATTCTTGAAATTCGAGACCTACCGCTTGAAATGGTAATATCTGCTATGATGCAAGGGGCACGATTAACATTCTTCCAGGAATCGCTATCCTTGGATCCCCTAAAATCCTTGGTGGACTTCTTTGTTAGAGCAAACAAGTATATACTCAACACAGAAGTAATGAGAATAGTGGTAGGAGGTGAAGATGGAGAAAGAAAAAGAAAAGAACGAGAAGGTGAAGAGAATTCTATTACATAGCAAGAAAAGGTGCAGAGATTGAATGTACCCGGGATTCAATTCAATCATTATGCTCGACTAACTCGACCCCGATCGACTATATTAGCAGTTGTGGAAGGTTCAGGTCTTATCAAACTCCAGAAGAAAGATGACCATCCCATGGGAAGGAATCAAGGAGAATATTGTAGATATCACAGAACACGGGGGCATTCTACCGATCGATGTTAAGAGCTTAAAAATCAAACTAAAATGCTCATAAATTTCTCGGAGAATACTGTAAATTTCTTTTCTTTTCATCATAAATTCCTCAATATAAAATCCCCATACATACATTCAGCATTCCAAATGAAAGCTAAGGAAAGGTAGCATAAACACTTGCGGAAGCTAGAATCGAAACCTTATCGGAATATTATAATTTAAAGGAAGTAAATCCATACAAAATCGATTAATAACCACAATATTACAAATTCGGACATAAAATAGCTAAAACATGCCACCTATCATGGCTCCCACAATAGCCCTACTATAGGACCCATCACACGACTACCAGCACAATCAGACTTCAACAACCTCTTTACCTTTTTACCTGTTTGTCTTGCCTGGGGTGTTGAATATCCTAGGAACAAAGTTCAAGTTAGAAGATGAATCTTTTAAGTGAGGGTTAAAATAGATTTCATGAATGAATGATGCATAGACATGAATAAACAGACACCATAGTGTAGCGTTCATTGGTATTCTAACCTCAGCAAGAAACCCTAGGCAATCATCCCGGTAAACACACATAGCACTGGATACCCTTATGGCCATTCTGACCAACACACGTGGGGAAATGTGGCTATACTACCAAGGCAACTTCCCACCCTAACACAAATATGATATGCCAATAATATTATGCCAAGTGAAATATCACAAATACCAATGCATAAAAAATATAAATAACATGCACATTAAATGAACGTGCACATGAACCGAGAGATGCATATAAAACACATGGGTTTTAGGAGAAAACCACCCACCTTGACTTAGGCGTGTCCTGACATCGGAATGCGTGCTCGAACAATTTCCTAGCCAAATTCTCTAGAATACTAATAAAACATATTTTTCTATTTTTCCAGAATTTTTCAGAAGTTTTTCCCATTCCCCCCCTTATTTTCTCTATTTTCTTTCATTTCTTTTCCTTTTCTTTTCTTTTTTCTTCTTCTTCTTCTTCTTCTTCTTCTTCTTCTTCTTCTTCTTCTTCTTCTTCCTTCTTCGTCTTCCTTCTTCTTCTCACATACTGCCACACCAGTCGTCGGCCACCACCGCGCTTGCTGGACCACCGCTGCACGCCACCTCAACCTCCATCGCGGCTGCACAAGGCCTCTTGTCGCCTCGTGCGTACAACAGTTTGTTGTTCTAACCATTATCGCCGCTTCCCTTGCCTTCTTCTCTTTCTTAATTTTTTCCACTTTGCCTCTCAAATTCCATCCAATTTATAGCCTTTGCACTGCCTCTCTGCCTTGGCCATTACGCAACATTCATATATATATATATTGTGTAACGCCCCACTTTTCAAAATACACGACAACGTGAAATATAAACTGACATTACCTACGGGCGTTATGGAAATCCTTAATCAATGGAAGTATTGGATCGAACTTGAAAGGTCAATCAAAGCTAAACAAATGGGGTTTCCACTATATTTCCTTTACAAGCATAATAAATGCACATGGCTTTCAATATGCCAAAAACACAACACATCACTGTAGGAATAACCGCAAAACGTGCCCAAACAAATAGTAAACCCTTATCATGGCATCTTTTGCAAACAACGTCCAAAGTGTATCAATCGAGATATGCCCATAGTGGTTTTGACATACATCTTTTAAATACAGGCATCATGACCACCACAATAGTACCACATACCTCGTATACCCACTAATCTATGGTATTACAAAGGTACACCTTGTTAAACATATACATAAGAACAACTGTAGGACATCTACACACACCTCTTACAATCTTGAGTATCCTAGCTTCTATTTACAATACACCATTTGGTTTACAAGGGTACATAATGAAATAAAACCAAAGCTAGCTGCAAAACCCAAAGCTAGCTCAACACCACCTCTTTGCCCTTGCTCAAACTGGAACCTGGAACACCTAGCACTTCTGATATACCTGGAACGGTGAATGTTCCGAGGGTATAAAACATCCGAAGTTAGATAATGACATCTAAGTGAGTGGTAAGAAAGAAAGGAAACAGTGCTTGCAAAAGTAATATGCAATATATCAAGAAGTCTCCCCAAGTAACCATCATTCTTGTCGGCACTCGTGTGAAACGCCTCAGCCCCACCTGTAGGCACGTGATCGGAGTCCAACCCTTCAGCCCCACCTGTAGGCATGGCCCCACATATAAGCACAGGATTGCCCCCCATCATTGTGACGATTCACCAACAAGCGACCAATCATCATATACAAATTCCCGATCCACCAATAGCCACTGTCACCAAACAACATATTGAAGAAAAAACAGAAGGAATATGCACAAACTAAGGAATATCAACTAGACACGACCCTATTTGTAGGCACGATGCAAAAACCAAGGAAAATATGATATGCAAACCACAATCTACGCGTGAGAGTAATCATGTTTAACCCCATCGACGAACCACAACCACAAACTCCGTGGTGTAGGCAAAATAGGAAAGAAATGCTCGGAAGCACGGAAACATGAAAAGTAAGCCACCAACCCCACACAAATGAGACAGGGGATAATCAAGAAGAAGCAAGAAGCATGCAGAAACCACTCACCTTGAAGGTTTACCCTAAGAAGCACTGTTTATGACGAGTGGGAATGGTTTTCTTTTGGTTTTGACGTCGTTTGGCATGATCTACGGTGACAGCCCAAACTTTCCGACGAGGCCTTTTCTCCCTTGTTCTTGGCGGACTTTTCTTCTTTTTTTGGAAGTATTCTCCCATTTCTCCCAAGAACAAGATCCTCCCATCTGATTCCCTCAATTTAGCATAAATTCTCCTCAAACTTACTAAACTTACTTGGAATGGTTTGTGAGCAAACCCATTGCTTTATTTATAAACTTCTTAGGCCAATCACATGTCGCCACCTTGCGAGGTCATCATGAGGCTTCAAATCCTATCTTCAAGTGGCCAATGAATGTTTGTCACATGTCCTTAAGAATAAGGTTTGGAGACTTTAGCAAACTTGGAGGCTAAGTAAGCTTTTCTGACTAATCACGCAATGCCACCTCAGAGGGGTCATTATGAACCATCGTGTGACTTATCTTAGCTTCCAAGTAATCCAATGGTTACTTGCCATGTGTCTTTGAGGATAAGGTTTGGAGACTTTGAAGGATAAGTCTTGGATTTCAAAATGATCCAAAGGTGGATTAAATGTTATTTGAGATCCGCAGTCATGACTTAACTATATTGGATTAAGTTTGGAATCCACAATTATAACTTCCAAATGGTTTAGTTGGCTTAGTTCATTACCCAATCACGAAGTTCCAAGAATTACACCTTGGCCCGAACTTCAATATTTACAATTTTGCCCCTAATTCAGAAGCTGAACTTTTGTTTCAAGACTTCTATAATCTCTTGAAAGGACCTATTTCCTTAGATATTATAACCTAATAATCTCAAGTATTACATCATATTTGATTTTGAAAATTTGAGGTATTACATATTATATTTGTAGCATCCTTGGCTAAGAAGTACCCTTGGCCATCATGTATATGAATATATATCATATTATATAGTATAATATACTAATAAGAAAAATTACTCATTTAAATCCCAAATTTATTCTTCATTTCATTTGGGTATTTTTTTTATTGCAATTATACCATTAAACATTGAATTAATATTCATTGGGATACTTAAAATCTAAAATTAATAACTCAAACTTACTCAATAAGTACGTTTTTGCCCCGGTGTCCTCACAAGACCTTTTGTAATACCCAAGAAATTAGGATTATTTGAGAATAAGTGTTTTATTAGAGAAATGAAATTTCGAAGAAGATTAGTATCTAAATAGCCCCAAAAATTGACCAAATCAATTGTAAGGAGTGGTCTGGAGTCGAGATACCAAAGGAAAATGATATGGCAGTAATGAATATTTCAAGGCATGATTTATGGCATTGAAAGAAACTGAATCAGGAATGAATTTCGGTACAGCTAAAATGCAGTTGCTATATGGGTTGCAAAACCGAATTGTCATAGGGGACTTTTGGGAAGTCAATAGAAGCTTAATGGGGCTTCAGTTTTTCATAAGAAACAACCTTTCAGAGGTTTCAGGAAGAAACAAAAGGGTTAACGACCAAAACGAAGATTTGGGCCTAAGTGTAGTTTTCCAAAATTTCTAGAGGAAGGTCGAAATGATATTTTTTTCGTAATCTTCGGCAGTTAAATGAAAGTTTTAGGACTTGAGGAATTTAAATGCAATTATGCAAAGTTGAGGGGATTTGTGAAAATGGGCTAAAGTAAGAAAGCAAAAGTTTGGCCATTGAGATAGCAAAGTTGGGGCTCTTTCGGTGGATTTTAGATGGATGTAAGGATTGGGGAGACCTTAGTGGCCTTGAATGAAACAAGATCCGTTGTTTTAAGACTTGATTTAGTGTATAAAAGGATACCCGAAATGGCCGAAATTTCAAAAAATTTAAGCTTGAAATCGGCCACGATTTTGAACGAATTGAGTAAGGGGAATAAAGGGCTTTTGATGCCTATGAGATGTAGAAACATTCTGGTAAGTTTGGAGCATTTTCGTTGAGGTATGGTTGGGTTTCGAGGCCTCGCCAAAAAAGAGGTGGCGGTCCGCCTGGCCGAGCCTTCAAGCGGCCGGTTGGACATGCTTCGGTGCTTCGTTCAAGCTTCAAGAGGTGTCAAATGGATCGACTGGAAGAGAGGAAGAAGCTGGTGGAGTTATACAGCATCATCGGCTAATCGTCGCCGGAGAAAACGATCAGCCTGTGAGACACACGCGCTGGTTTTCACGAGCGGCCACTCACCCTAGCTCGTGGGGGTGCGTGCAGGCGTGTGGAGGGTCAAAAAAATATGGAAAAAATCTCTAAATTCCTAGAAAATCGTGATCTCGAGGGTTGTGCAAAAAGTTTTGATTTTGGCCTTCCTGACTAGGTTGCATAGAAACAAAAACAGGAGACGTTTCCGATTGAAAACGGAAACAAGAGACGTTTCCGATTGGAAACGGAAACGTGGAAACGACATTTTTCTAAAAAGATAGGAAACAGAAACGCTAGGTAAACTGTAAATTTAAAAAATATAAGAGTTTTTTTGTAAATATAAAAAAAAATAAAAAAATATTCAAACATAAACAACACACATAAGTTTCATAATGTATTTAAATTTCAAACAAACATAAACATAAAATCCACAATACATTCAAACAACTATCAACAATATTTAGAAAAGCTCAAACATAAACATTCCAACAATGTCACAATTCCTTTTTGTAAAAGATCAACTCAATAAATAGAAGTTATTTAAATATTTTTAGTAATAGACATTTAAAGTTAAAAGACTTAAATAAAAAAAATGAAAACCACGTTTAAACTTGTTCATGAGTCATGGCGTCTTTCCACTGAACATCAATTAATTGTTCTTTAGTTTTTGATAATATATTAATAATTTTGACATTCTATAACAGCTTATAGCTAATTGGAATATAAAAAACTCAAAATTGCCAATGGATGAGAGGCTTAGATTGACTGATTGTAACTTACAATCTGGGATGAAAAGCTTAGATTGTAACTGTTCAAAACTTTGCATAAAGAGCAAGAAATATGTATATATCTATATAATAAGGGAGAACTGTTTTTGAATTGTCTCAACACAAATGTAAGGGAGATATTTTTGAATGGTTGAGATAAATTTTCAACAAGATCAATGCCCCTCCCCCCCCCCCCCAAAAAAAAAAAAAAAACCATCACATCCCCCGCTAACACACGCACACAGAGCCACTCGCCGCCCAACCCTCTCTTCCCTCTTTCCCTCTCATACTCCATCTCTGCCCAGACGCTCTCTCTCCCCCTCTCTCTTTCTCTTTCTCATAGTCACACACCCACGCCATCGCCGCCCCCCTATCGCCCCACCGGCAGCCGCTTAATAGTCGTGGCCTCCCACTGCACAGCCTTCGCCGCTTGCTTCTGCCATAGCCATATTTGCCAACGGCTACTCCGCCATCACTGTCATTCTTGTTTCCTCTGCCGCCTGCGGATCTTCCACGGTCATGCTTGCCGTCATCGCTGGCGGTGCTTCCAGATCTCACGGCCTGCGAACGTAGCACTGTCGCGGCCGTGCTTCACCACTGCCGTCGCTTACTTCTAGCACGACCATGTTCCACTGCCGACGACCATTGGTCTTCTTCTTCCTTTGCCAATCGCCGTCGCTTGCCTCTGTTCTGTTGATTTCTGGGTCTTCAGCCTTCTCTCCTCCAAACTTCTTTCTTATATAATATAATATATACACTTTTTAAGGTTTATTTTGTTAGAATGTCCAAAAGTATAAGCATATGCATTGGGGTGCACTAATGAAGGGCTAAGGAAAGAACTTGCTGCTATGAAGGAAACGAGTTTTGAAATTGAAGCTATGCAAAGTTACACGGGAAACACCAGTCTAAAATCCTAGATTTTCTCCAATGAGGTAGGTTGCTCCAATTTGGATGAACTTGAGCCAACATCAAGAGCATTTTATGTGAAACAATGATTTTGATGTTCTGGATCAATTAATAACAGTCACAATAGGTCTACAATCCATTATTACTTCATTTTAATTTTATTTTCCTGAATAGTCTAAACATGAGCTAATGGTTTAGTGTATGCAACTATACAAGCATTTATTCTTAACGCTTTCAGAACATTTAAGCACCCAATTTGTTGCTCATTTATGCCACAAATTACAACAATAGTCCTACAGTTATACTCTCTCTCTCTCTCTCTCTCTCTCTAGCTTTTAGATGTTTTTGTGAGTTTATATAATGTAATACAATATGAGAAAGGGGCAAGAGGTTGTGGCTCTAAATCTTGAAATTTGTATTTGGTTATCCCTTATATCTGTTCAGTGATTATTTATGCACCGTTTTTAGTCTATTTCTATCTCTAAATGTCCAAGACAAATTGCATGTAGAGTTTGCGATAGAAAAGGTTAAAGCCTTACCATGAACTATAATGGAGAAAAAATAATGGAAAATGAGAGCTTTCCTTGATTTAATTCTATTGTTTAAGCAATTATAATGCTTGCAGAGTTTGGTTGTAACTTTAAAAGCAAATTTCATTTATGATATTCTAGATATTTCTATATATAGATAGATCATACATGTATGACAAGATAAAAAGGTGTTCCCAATGCATGAGACATAGATTTGGAGGGTTGGAGGAGGGTCATTTTGTATGCAGTCTTACCTTTACTTTTTAAAGAGGCTTCTACAATTTGAATTGATGAACTTCTGATCACAAAGGATCAATATGTTTGATAGGACTCACAAATGAAATTAAGGGGTTATGCATATATGTGGTTGTTTGTGTACACAAGTGAAGTGCCATGAATGTTTTTTTGCATGTTAGATAGATGTGTAAGATTGATATATGTTAACATATGCACCAAGTATAGTGGCTAATAGAATGGTATAGTAGCATAGTGAATGAAATAGAGAGTAGAAGCATGGTGAATGAAGTGTTCTTTGTGTATGGATGTGATGCAAACTCAAAACCAAAACATAAGAGTAATCCCGATTACTCAACCAGTATTATTAATCAATCTCAATAATCAAAAGCTATCTTGAATTATAATCGAAAAGGCTATTTATGGACAAATAATAGATAAAAATCTACTCTAACTTTGAATCCTTAATCCACTTTAATTAGGGTTATACTAACTAAAGGAACAAAAAGATAATAAAAGAAATCTAAAGAAATGAAGAAACGAACTAAAATAGGAAATAAACTAAATAAATAAATAAAATAAACAATACTAATTCTTGAAATTTACTATTCTGTCCTACATCAAGATGTGCCACCTAATTTTTTGTAAATTGGTATTAGAGTATTGCATCCATCAGATGTCAATAGTGTTTTCAAGCTTGGTGGTGGTGGTAAGTCACTAACATATGCGAATGGTTGGTTGGGAGTAGTTGTTAAAATTGTGTTAATTTGATCATTGGAGATTACCTTATCAAATGATCATACAAGTTGTATGTGATTTAAAGATGATTTGAAGTTCGTGAAAAAATGTATATTCTTGGTGATATATTGATCTTTTCCAATTTTAGAAGATCGAACATTATTACCAAGTTATGTCTTGAAGCATGTGATGCATGGGATGTTATAAAAGAACCATGCACTGGCTTGCCAAAAGAAGAGAAAAAATAAGAGAATTTGCAATTTTGCAAAATGCTCTTCATATTAAAATTTGGAAGGAGATTGGAAGAAAGATATACAAGTTTTTGTTTGGGAGATGCTTGAGCACATTGTCTTTAATTGTAGATATGAGGTTTTACCAGTTGAGTATTAGGAAAGATGGTTTGAGGAAGAGGGGTTTATGTTGAAAGAGAGTGACAAGTTTGAAAAGTTGAAGTAGACTAACATTGATGTCTTTAAGGAAGATGGAAAGGAAGAACATCCACCTAATGAAGGTTAACAAATTGTAGTCCCATATGAAGTAAAAACTGTTGAAATTAAAACAAAATGGAGGATCTTATATTGTGATTTGCACTGATCATTATAAATCTTATATGTTTCTTTATTATTTAAGTTTTATAGAGCGTTTAATATAAATAAAATTGTTACAACTTCTTCACAAATTTCAACATAATACGTATAAATTATAACTGCATTTTAATCTTAATATTATTTGCACTGTGCCTTCAGCCACGGGTATACGCTAGTATATATATATATATCGAGAGAGAGAGAGAGAGAGGGGGCTTACAGGAGAGAACCAGGCATCGGCAACGAGAGGGCAAAGAAGGAACGACCAACGGCGAGGGTGATCGAAGGACTGGTGACGATGGCGATTGAAGCACTGGAAGTAGATAGCAGAGCGGCGAGGGCGATCGACGCACTGGAAGCAGATGGCAGCGAGGGTGATTGATGCACTGGAAGCAGACAACAATCGTTGAGAAGAAGCCACCGCACTGGAAGAATAAGAAGAAGAAGAAGAGGAGGAAGAAGGTCCAAAATTTTTAGGGATTCAAGCCTCTGGGCATTGCAACACTGGCTGGAAACGCGTTTTTAGGTCAAATCTTTTAAATTACGAAACGGCTCAAAATTTGGCAAAAATTACACAAACGGTTCGAAAAATGTTTTAGGCCATTTTTTCCGTTTTCGAAACAGGAAACAGTTCGGAAACTCCGAAATGGCATCTCTAAGTCATTTCCATGCTTCACAGCTTCCCAATGTCTTGGTTTCCACAACGATCAGCCTCGTTTCACGTGTAAACGATGCTTTAAGGTAAGTTCTAGAATTTTCATTTGAAGTTCTTAGACTTTAATGATTTGTTGTGAAGAAAGATTTGAGAAAATAGTCCCGAGGTATTTATTTGGATGAAAAATAAGAAGAAATTGGAATATTGAGATATTTAGTGATTAAATATCATTTATAGGATTGATTTGCTCGAGGAATAGTGATCCGTGCAACTTTTGAGGTTTGACACGAAAATTTAGGTTGGGTATGCAAATCGAGACGATACGCGTTTTTCGAGGCATTCCAAATTTCATGCTAAAGGTGAGTTGTTTTTCCCTAAAAGATTATACATGTTGTATTTTGCCTATGTTGAGCATGATAGTCATGAAAGTAACTAAGTTATATGTATTATATGAGTATCATATCATATTTATACATGTATTGTTGCATCGATAGATTATGATTTTTGCATGGCACGATATTATTGACATATTAATACTCGTGCATGGGATTGAGATGTCACCTTGATAGTGTAGCCGTAATTCTCCAAGAGCAAATGATGGAACAATGTTAAGATTATCCTGAAAGTAGGTTATGATTCTATTTAGGGTTCCGTGTCGATGGGCTAGGGAAGTTACACTAGGGCATGTGATCGTTCATGTTATTGTGTTCATGTTATTGCATCATACATTCATGTATCATATTATTAAACATTCACTACAAGATTCATCTTGTAATTGAGTTATGCTCTTGGAATATTCAAACGTTCCGGTTAAAATTTACAACTATGGCAAGGAGATGATTGAGATGTGATGGCACGTGATGACGTGGCTGATGGGTTTGACGAGTTATTCAGTATATGCACATTCGCGAGGATCCAGGATATGCTTTAGTCATGTTTAGAAAATTATATTATATTGAAGATCATGTATAATGTTACTATTTAATGTATTTATGAGGAATCATCAAATTGTATCTAAGGTGCTCATTTGTTATTTTTTGATGATATGATAGTACAGATTCTTATGTTATGATTAAGTAAATTTAGATACATACCATATCATGTTTCGATTTTAAGATTCCGTATTTATGATAATTATTTGTCTTAACTTATTAATTCTTGTTTAGTATGCTTAAGAAGGTAAAACGAGATTGTCGAAAAATAATTTATATTGAAAAAAAAAAATATTCCTAAAATTCCTAAATTATTTAATGCTCGAAAAAATGGAATGTTGCACCTTTGTTTCATCCCTAAACTACTTTAAGGTTGTTTGTTATAAAAACCTAAACCCCCTAAAAAGGGAAGATAAGGATTTGAGGATTTCAGGAATTTAAGGATTTGAAGAGTTTATGGAAAGATATTAAATCAGTTATATTCCCTTTCCGTGCCACCTAACTGTTATATCTCGACAATAAAAGGAGTAATATTCCTATTTTAGGTTGAATTTAAAGAGTTATTAACCATTTTAGATCATTAACAAGGAGTCGCCAGAAAGCAATGCGTCGCTGACGGTGACGGTGACGGTGACAATGACTTAAAAAAAGAGTTATGATTCTGATTGCTGGATTGGACCTGAGAGGGAAGATGAAGTCCGGGGAGGGAAAGATGAAAGATGGGAGAGGATGGTGGAAGTATGTAAGAATGCACATTTATAATAATTAAATGTAATGTGTATATATATGTGTTTATATCAATATTTACAACCTTCGATCGATCGGGTTGGTAGCTGCAAGTATTATGCTTTGCCAAAAAGGGGCCACTAATGGGGGCAGCAGCAGCAGCAGCTTTGTTGATTCTTGAACAAATTTAAGCCGCAGTCGAAAATTGGCATTGCTGGAAATGCAAAAACTTGACAACCTCCCTCTGTTGACGAAAACGGAAGTGACTTGACTACACTACTAGACTAGTGCCTCCTAAGTTTCCTCCTCCTCCTTCAATACATTTCTCTGCTGCCAAAAGTGGAGGAGCTTAGAGGAACTGATCCAGGCACCAACTGCTGCTGCTGGGGAGGCCACATGGAAGCCACTCCTTCCCCGCCACTGGCATCAGCAATCGGCGAATACGGTTTTGTCACCTTCCTTTTCAGTGCCGCCTAACGTGAAATGTACACAGAATACGACACATTTGTAAATTAGTACAAAATAATCAATAATAATATCATAAAAATCTATGCACAGCTTTAGGCATTCAAACCTTTGAATCCGTTGTCCTGTAAGTGTTCATTGCTTCTTCAATTGCGCAATAAATTTTGAAAGCCTGATTGGATTCGCGCTGGCATTTTATGGTACGAATTGGTTCCTTTGACTCTGTGGCTCTAGTAGTAGTTTGTAAATAAAGAATAAGCCGGGAAGGTGGTGCGTTCTGTTGATCTTTCTTTCCATGAGTCAATTCCATTGTTACCAGGTCATCCCACAGAACATCCCACAATACCGAACAGGGGTCTCTTGCAGGGTTGAACTTCTTCTGACCAATGACGTTGGAAATTTGCTGGAAAAAAAAGACATTTCAGTATGCTGTTGGTAAAATTAGGAGAGAATGTCTAATGTTGCAGTCTCAAAAAATCAAAACTGAATCCGCTAACTTGCAAAAGTATGACTCTTCGATGAGTGACAACAACGATTTTGCCTTTGGGGAGTGAAAAATGGGCTTCATAAGCGTCTGATAAGGCAAACTTTGCACGCACTTTAAATAGATCAACCTGGCCAAAAAAGGATCCTGATTCGGCTAGCTGCAGTATTACCTTCATCAAGCAACACAAGTGATATGTCAGTATTGCATTCATATTTTTGTTGTCGACTGACATAAACGGTTTGGAGGAGAAAAAAGTTGGCAACTCACAATCAACATAATTTGCAATCACATGCATGAGAAGGCATACAGGTCCAGATAATTTGTTACCTAATATTTTTACAAGTACACAAATATTTGTTAACTTAACTAATGCGTCTTTTTGCACTCCTACATAAGCTGCATCCAGCATTTTACACCCTGTCCATGTCATGTACAGTAAGTAGCTACTTCCAGCAAACTTTAAACCTTCTCACCCACACTCTCCTCCCAAGAAAAGAGTAAAAGGGGCTGTTAGTATGAGGTCTTGGCAATAGATAACTCAGGAAAACAGCAACAAGACCACATAATAAGGGATTTATGATGGTCATTATGACTAATCATAATCATATAATTACCCAGCAAAGGAGTGCAAGAACAACCAACTATGAAAACTGGGTTTCCATAAAGACAATGCTAAATGGAAAAAAAAGAAGTTACCTCCGAAAGTAAGATAAAGTACCACAAGTTCTTGCTCAACTCTCAAATTTGGATAATTTCCTCCCCCTCATCTCTCTTTTTCATATGTTCTTTCTTGCTATTTTTTAGTCATTTAATTGCTAAATAAAACAATTCAATTTGTTGATAATAAATGAAACATAGAACCAATGGGATAATTTCCTGCTGTCTCTGAAGTGGTATATTGAGTACTCCAGTACTATTAACTAACAAACAACTGCAAATCCTAAAGCAAGTACCTGCCCTTGTGCTCTGTACTCATCATATGGTCGAAGCAAATTATCACCACTAATCACCCGAGGCAGTCTCCTGCGGAGTAGTTGATCTTCTGAAGCAATTGCAGATGCTATTTTCATTCTCATAGCATTAGCGCCTTCAGTAGTTTTGGATAAAAGATCCAGAACCCCACTCACTGGTTGTGCAGCCGCCCCTATTATTCCTTTTCCAACACCCTGAACAAAGCCCTCAACACCAGAAGCTTTTGCACCTTCAAGAGGCTTTGTCAAAATGCCAGTGACTCCTCTGAATAGGCCTTTAGCCAATGCTCCTCCACCCTCTCTGATTACATCACCCAAGGCTTCTACATTCTTAGTTTCCTGCATGAGGAAGAATGCATAAGAAAAAAAATAAAAATAAATCAACACACAATCTATACAAATGGATAAATGAAAAGTGAACCTTTTCCATGGACAGAAATATATGGATAATGCTCGACTACTGTATAACAGGGCTACAAGTGCCATTTGAATGGATAAATCACTGATAGACACATGAATTTTTAAGAAAAGTAATAGCAACTAGCAAGTCTACCTCTTCATTTTTTTCCCCTAAAATGAAGGTGAATTATTCTACAAGAGATGAACTTCATCAAAAGGGAGTCACAAAGAAGGTAGACATTAATGCCGACATTAATATATAGGATGGCAATAAATGGACTCCTGACTAGCCATTTTGAGGAATAGAACTTGTGATCTTCTTAAAATATAGGCTGAACCTTTTAAGCAAACTTCCCTGATTAATAGCTGTACAAGTAGTTAATAAAATTAGGCAAAGACAATGTTAGATGGACTGGCATATGATGTCAGGTACAAGCATGCATCTTTCATCTACATCCTATTGTGTACCTCTTAGAATATTGAGGGATATTGCTAAGAATGTCAAAGCATTTCAAGATGGGTGGGGGTATGACAAAAGAAAGCTAATTTCTAGAACAACTTAGTGTGAAAAACTTTCTAATAAATTGAGAAATGACAAGGTACAAGTTACATATCTAGGTCACTTTTGAAATTGAGGAAGCTCAGAGAGGGTATTAATTTGTTGGAGTTTGTGTGTAATATGGCCAACAAGAATTGAAGATGTTCGAGGTGTTTCATACAGAACATAGACAGCACATAGTTAACTACTGTCCTCTGCCCATCCAAGAGCCAACACTTACCACATTATCAAATTTTATGCTATAACATGAACTAAAGAGAAGTAACAGCAGGCCCATGTGAATGCTCTTACAAGTGCTCATATGAATGTGGCTTAAAGTAGTCCCGTAAGTGCCTAAAAATTAGCTGTTACATTGCCTTGACACTGCAAGACTAACCTATGGCAACCCAATGCCACCTCACGGCAGTTCCACAGTAAACATGCAACAGCTTGGGTATTCCAACAGCGTAGAAGTTAGCAGGCCAAGAAGTGAAAAACAGAAACAGGGGCACAAACAGATGAGCCTAGAAGTGTGCTTCTAATTCTTTACAGAATATCAACGATGAGGCACAGAATAGCTAGCTTGTGCCTTTGCAGTTTGCAACTTAATGCTTGGTGAAGGTGGATAAGGAGCTCCAACCAAGCAAGTTCAAAAGGCATAACCCATGGTAGTAAGTAGAAAAACTAGTTCCCCTCTCCTGTGTCCATTTTCATACAACCGAGAGCCTTTCTCCAGATTGTTTGAAGTCAATGAATTTGATTTAAAAGTATTTCCATACAGGTCAAGATATTGAGACTAGAGACTTCCCTAGGTGAACAGATATTGAGACCAGAATATAAAATTAACTGGAACTGTGCAAATGGAAATGTATCAAACTATGACCAAGACACAAAATGAGGAAAGTGAAAGAAATGAGCATTTCTAGAACCCATCCTATTTCATGCAGATGTCTGAAAACGTCATACTGTCAAATCCACCCAGTATACTATAGACAAACTAGATTCTTGTGGCTGTCATTGTTGCTGATCGCAACAAATAGCATGAAGGGCTTGATGTGGGAAAACAAGATACTTCAGATTGTTATAAAATCAATACCATTTGGCATTCCATGTATAAAACTGTATCTTTAGGATAATCCTTTCTTTCTACACTGGACATAGAATCTATTTCAGTATCCTACCTTAAACATGAAGATGTCCTGATAAACAGTTATTCTGCACTAAAAGGTTGCAGGTCTCCAGCAGAGCAAACAAGTAGTCAAATGACAACACTAATACACAATGAAGAACATAAAGTAGTTTTCAATAAACCTGTCTCTGCCGGCTTTGAATGAATTTCTTGTCCATTGATAAGGCTGCAACACCTTTACTCATATGTCCAAGTGCACTGCTTGCATTACCCAATATGTCAACACCCGAAAGCAGTTGAAGAGGCTGGCTAAGAAGATCCTTCTTAATGTTCATGATAGCATTACTAATAAGAACACTTTGTCTTGTGCACACATTCTCCTGAAATCTTTGATTTATTCGCGCCTGAATAGCACAAAGAAATGATTACTCATTCTTACAGTATCTATATTATACAACAGTCGACAACAATCACAGGCCATAAATCAATGAGATAAATCAGTGGTGAGTAAATGTCGTATCATATTCTCCAAAAGTATGGATCCCCATAAAGATGAGATTAATGGAAGAAGTTTTACATCATCCAGCAAGCTTCTGCTTTGATACATCATAAACCATAGCCTGCATCTCATAAATACAAGACTAAGAATTAGTGAAGCTATGGTAGGAATCATGTTTGTAACAGGTACTCTCAACCAGTTGGTTGAATGGAAAGTGTTGAAACCTAAAATCTTGCTAACATACTCAAGCAATTGGTTGAATGGAAAGTGTACGACACCTAAAATCTTGCTAACATCTCACTGGCAGACTAAGTGACCACACTGACTGGTGTGCCTTTTCCCTGAAATCAAAACTGCTCAAGTTTCAATTTTAACCAGCACCATTTGGCGTTCCAATTAACAGATGGTGGTATTGACTATTGTCCCTGGAGATTGAGATTCCGCAAATTTCGTCTTGATTTGACACCATTGACAGACAGCTCCTTAACATTTGATAAATGATTGGAGGTGGATTAATTGAGCTTTTTGGATATGGTTTTGCATGCCCTACGCATGATTATGTTCTTTACATTCTCCTTTTCTGTTATAGTTTAATATGTTCCTTTCTCTAGACAGCTTTCTTTGACTTTGAGGCTTTACGTATTTGCTTGACTTGATCAGGCCTTAGTTCTAGTTCCACCATCTGCTGTAGACTCCTCATTCAAGCCTGTGCTAAGATTCTTATGCCTGTGGTCATGTTGAATCTTAGTTGTAATGGGAATTCACGCCCCCTCCACCTGAGGTGCAGTTGAATTAGTTAGGGAAGGAACTCTTGGAGGTAATCCAACTCTCCAGAAGAAACCAGTTAAAGAAATCCATCTTGATGGGCAACTACACCTTTATAGACTAGATGGGTTCAAACAAGTTTCAGTGATTAGGAGCTATTAACAAGGATCACTTATCTGTATTTTTTTTTTTTGAGAAACCTGACACACTAGAGACTTGCGGGAAACTTTAACCATGTCCTAAAAGGGGTCATGGTGGTGAGAAGATGGGACTCCCAGATCACAGGTTCAAGTCTAAAGTGGCAGAAATAGGTGAGCCATAAGCAATACTGTCTTTAGGTTGGGGAGCAAATATGTATATTGTCAATCTTTCACAAGAATAAAAAACTCTCCAACATCTCATATACAAGGTTAAGCTTGATTCTTCACCTTCCATGGCCTCTTTTTCTAATCCAACATCTCTTTTTCGATAATAGCATAGTACCAATCCAACTAATTCTGACTTGAGTACAACCATAAATCACAACATGACCTCAAATCATGAATCAATTAAGCCTACCCTCCTTGTAAGCATACTAATGTACCCCTTGTGTCCATACCATGAATTGGAAGGTACCGTGTTCCTAGTAACTATGGTCTCACCAACAAGGTCTTTCATTCTACTGCATACAAGATGGGCAGAAAAGACATCTATGCTCATCTCGAGGGGCAATGTTGACAACAATAATCTTAATTTAATATTTCTTTTTATCAGGTAGCAAATAATATAAATATGGATTATGGGGTTGGGGGCATATCATCAAACTGCAAGCCTCTCTCTCTCTCTCTCTCAATTGAAAGCCATTATGTCTGTATGTTGTGACATAAACCATAATATGATGCCCCTTGTAATACCTTGCTGAAAGAAGATCAGATCAGTTAATTGCAACCAGATAAAATGAACTTCTGGTTCTTGACCAATATCAAAATATATAAAATGAGTGATATAATGAAGTGCACAAATATGATTTGCAGGACCGTGTCCCCTAGCAAGAAAGACCAAATGGAAGACCCATGATCCTGCCTCTTCTCACAGAAGCACAGGCGGGCTTTCCTTTTTGCTCAGCCAGAAAACATCCAAATTCTTAGCAAAAATATGAAGATATGAAGATATGAAAATTAAGACATGATGAGGTAATGGTTCAAAGGCTCACCGGCATGTTTTCAGTGTTACCCAGTGCAGTCATTAATGAAGACCAAAATCCAAGTACACCCACAGGTCGTTGTGTTGGCGACATGGTCATTGAGACTTTAAGACGAACTTCAGAGATGTTCAGGACACTGCCAATGAAAGAAACATTATTTGAAAATGTTAAAGGAAGAAAATTCGAGAAACAGGCTACAATAAAAAAAGGAACATTATGCTTTGAGTCATTACCGAATTTGTATGATTGGATCGACTGATACAGCATTAGATTGATTATTATATAACCTATTAAGGTTTACATGCTGGATCATCCCATGAAGACGCCAAATAATAGGTTCATGAATGTTTATCAAAAATGCAGAATTTTCTGGCCCCTGAGTGAGAAGGAATCAGAACTTGTTAGGCACACTATAAGCATTTAAGTTTCTGGGTTACTTTAGAAGCTAGACATACTCACTTGGAATCCAATATATGGATAAACACATAAATCTAGAGATCCATTTGATTGCTGCGTCATGGAAAATTTCAAAATATAGTCGGTCTCATCTACAGCTCTTTGTGGTCTAAAGACAACAGGCATTGGGGTTAATGGCAACTGATTATCTACTTGAATCCCCCGCATTCTTACTTTGAACCTGCAATAGAATATAAGTTTATTGGGACCACTAACCACGGATCACCACCACCATCAATCATCATCATGAAAACAGATATCATAAAGAAACACATGATCCCATAACTTAAATGAAAGATGTAAACTTATGTGATTGACTAATCCATCCAACAAACTGCTTTCTGAAAGTTCTCTTGATAATGGAAAGGAAAACATTACCTACTAATCCCAGAGTCTAATCCAGTTGAATATGATAGAAGAAGATTCTGCACTGACATATATAAGATCTCTTCAGGTGTATGATCAATGACAGACAATCCAAGCTCAGCAAGCTCAATAATAATGTGAAATTCACAATTTGAAGTGTTTGACTGTTGATGTTGAAAATCATTTCCGACAAATTGTGATAATGATGATGGAAGTTTTTGAATGCTGATTCCTTCATTTTCAGGCATCAAATCAGTGATTTTAACAACGTTAGTTTTGTCTTCTTTAAGAACTGTGACGCATATAGCTTTGCAAGGTCCAGTTCCCACATTGATTGGCTGATGATCAGATATCTCATCAACATTGTACTTTTCTGATTTCAGTGGATCAGACCCATCAACCAACAGCTCTAGCAATCTTTGTCTACCAAGATCTTCCCACAAAAAGGAAGCAGCTGAATTGGGTAGAAGAAACCGCCAAGAATCATTGGCACCATCCACTTGCCGAAAACGCATTGGCAAAAACATAGAACGATTTTCAATCCTGTTGCAACATATTTAATCACACTCTTTTGAGAAGAAATTTGCAGGAAAATGCACATATATACATGTATATAAGGATAAAAAACAAGGAAGAAGATATATACATGCGCCATACTAAAGTATTGTACTTTTAGTTCTATTCTACTAAACCTGTAAGGACTTGATAATGAGTTTGGACGGAAGACAACTTCATAACGTGAGTTCTTTGATCCACTTCTTACTTTCACCCTCAGATGCATTTGTTCATTTCCATTTTCATTCTTTAAGGAAACACACATCATGCCTTCTGCTTCAACACTAAAAGGTGCACTCCATTCATAGCCATCCAAACGCACCTGCACTAACAGTAACAACTGAAATAGTAACAGGAAGAAGATGACGCCCTACTTTGACACTCCACAAAATCAAAATGAAATAACAAATGTAACTGACCCTCAACAATTCATCTTTTATTGAGGATTGCCAACCCAATTGTTTTGGAGGATCAGTGGGGGTAATCCATTCCAATGTCTGAGTACCACACTGCTGTAGGCACAGGCGGCAGCCTACCCTATTAAGAAACAAAGAGTGTGGCTGAAAATGAACAACCTGCAAAATACATATTTTCCATTTGTTACATATTGATATGGTAGTTATAGACCCCTAGCTCCAAACTATAGATTAAGATGACACAAGGATCATGAGTAAAAGTAATTAAACAAATAAAAATTGTGGACATTTTATGAAATCATGAAGCTGTTACAGCCGTTATTCCTTTTCATCTCTCAGCTACCACTGTGTCAGTGAAAAAGGTTATAGCACCATAAACAGTGCAGGCACCTTCTATCATACATGGTAATACTTCACTGCAAGTGCTCATTAATGGCTGTTTATGATAAAGAAGAACAATGAAGTGCATGATGCATTCTCTTCAAAGGATTTGTTTCTGCAGTAAGTATTTGGTTGAAGCTCTGAAAACGTATGCGGCCACATTCAAGGTTGTCTATGATGTTGGAATCTGGAAATCAATCACTAATTTAGAGGGGAAATGACTGAAAAGATTAAATCCCCAAATTAGAGGAGAAATCAAAGGAATTATCTGATAGGCCACCGGTGTATCGGACCTACCAAAGATGCCACAAACACAGCAACGTGCATGAAGGTTAGAATAGGGAATTAATACATGCAGGTTGTTACAACCAGCATGTGCGCATGGGGGGTAGTTTTGTAATCCACATGCTGAGGGAATAATCTGCATGTGCAAGGGAATTCGGTTAGAAAGGGGCAGAGGAGAGGTATAAATAGTGGAGAAGAAGAGGGAGAGGGCAGCGGGTTTTTGGGATAGAAGAATTGGGAGAGTAAGGGCCTCTGGAATGCCTTGGAATTGTTCTTGTTTTCTTGCAGAAAAGTATTGGAAGCTATTGATATTTGATTGTTGTTTGGATTTCTGGGATCCTATCATTATCTTAGGTCAGCTTTCTATTTTAGTTTTTTTGGTAGTTTCTATGAGAAGTCAGAGATAGAACTCTAACCTAAAAAGCCAGCTTAATAGGTGGAGGGATCCTCTTTCTTATATATAGCCCAGGTCTCCCTTGTTAAGACGATATGAGATTTTCACACACATCCTCCCCCCCCCCCCCACGCTGAAGTTTCTTTAGTAACTGATACATGCCAAGTGATCGGGGAGGGTACTGGTCCATGACCACGACTAAGGGTAGTCCCCCAGCCAAGGGATGGCTCTAATACCATGTGAGAAGTCAGAGGTAGAAACCTGATGGAGTTGCGACTCCATATGCTTCATCCTAATCCCGTCTGCCATCTCCTACTTCGATCACCCAAGATGATGCTTTGATACCAAATTGTCATAATGCGATTCTGACAAGAAGAGTTCACTCACAATTCAGAGAGAATTGCGCGGGAACTGGTAGATTAGAAGAACAGAAAAAACTGAGGGAGAGAAATAGAGAGAAAGAGAGAATTCGAGAAGGTGAGAGGGAACTTGATTCAATTGAATTTTCCAAAAGATACTTCTCTTGGTGGTGAAGGTTGGTCATATACTTACCAAGCCTTGGCGCCAATATTTGGCTTACATTTAAATTAAAAGCCATGTGCTGTAACTGCCTATCTACTCCTTATTACAGCAGTACCCTTTACCTTTCTACCTTAGTAATCTCTTTATTTACATTATAGTCCCGTGACAAAGAGGATATATCATGCACACCTGTCATATTCAAAAAACTTTTAAAAGAGTCCTTCATGGTAAGACTAGCGGAGCTGGTCAAGATTTGATGCCTGATGGCGTCAAACTCTGGTTTCAGGCCGGAGAGAGCAATAACCATATAAAACTTATCTTGTTGAGTGATCTGTTCGGTGTGAGTCGTAGTAAGAGGAAGAAGAGCATCAAATTCTTGCATGAGAGCATGAACCTGCCCCAAATAAGATTGCATGGATGACTCTTGCTTGAGATTCTTGATATTAGAGACCATAGTGTACAAACGTTGGATGTCATTTGTATAACACTCTTCAGCTTTTTTCCACACATCAACACAAGTTTCAAAGGGGCGAAAAAACTACATGATGGACGGATCAATAGATTGCCGTAGGAGGCTACATAATTGGGCATCAACTTGTTCCCATCTAGCCCGATTAGCTTCTGGCATACTTTCAGCCTTTGTGGTAAGATGATCCGCTTGGCCCTGCCCTCTGAACCACATTTTGACAGAGGTTACCCATGAGAGATAATTGACAGACCATATCAACTTGACAGTGGTAATATTGACTATCCCAAAATTGGAGACAATAAAGGACTGAGAGGCAGCAGGGGTAACAAATGCTGGAGCGAGAGTAGCACCGGTAGAAATCGTGTCACTGATATTAAACATGGTGAGGACTTTGACACCGAAAATAGCTTGAGGGGTCATCGGAGATTAGATTTGGAGAAGCTAGAGATAATTGACCGGCGGACCCACTGTCATGAGCCAGTGCGTGGAGGCAACATATGGGGGGGTGTGGGTGGTCCGGCAGTGGCGAGTCTTCGGCGGTTGGCCGATCTGATGGCCCTAGGGTGGTGGTGGTGTTAGCAAGTGATGGCCGAACAATAGGGTTTTGGTATAGGTAGTGATGATGACGGTGACAGCTAGGGTTTGAAGGTCATTGGAAAAAGATACACAACGAGGGTTAAGATTTTTCTCACTGGTGGCTTTGATATCATGTGAGAAAATAATTATGAGAGAAAAACCTAAAAGATTAGATTTTTTTAACTTGTTATTAATAATAGGCATAATGGGCCTTAAACACCTACGGGCTTAACCTATGGGCTCAATCTAATTACAAATAAAACACACACATATAATAATTACAATATATATAATTATACTAATAATTCTAACAGTTTCCTATTCTTGTAGATCTCTTGCATATATGTACTGTACAGTCGATGGCTGGACTGAAGGGAAGAAATCAAGTAATTTCTTCCAAAATTATTTGTTCATGATATCAGAGCCTAGCTAGATGTTGGTATGACATTTATCTCAATTAGTGCTTTTTTTCGAACCACAATATCCGTTCTTTATGACAAAAACTAACTCTTCTTTGGCAGACTCTTCCATTGCTCCTGTTTTTTCCACTACTTTAGCTAATCCCATATCAACCCTTGATTTTCATTCTCTTTAAATCACCTAACACAAACTCAACAGAACCAACTTTCGTAAATGGTTTCAATATGTGTTGATTGTTATGAAAGGGAAGGGCAAAGTTGGATATCTGATGGGTGCTATTCCTATGCCACCTTCAACTGTTGCTACCTATTCAACTTGGGATGCTAAACATTCTATAGTCATGACATGGCTCATCAATCCTATGGAGCCTAAGATAGGATGGACCTACCTCTTCTATAAAACTGTAAAAGAGATCTGGGATGCTGTGCAAGAAATTTACTTGGATCTCGAAACACGACCAAGTGTTTTGAAATCCATTCTGTCCTTCGAATTACTAGACAAGGTAACATGTCGGTCACTGAATACTATAATGTTTAAACTGAACTTTGGCAAGAGATGTACCTTTTCTATGATATTAGTTGGCATTGTCCTGAGGATAGTACTAAGTACACTAAAATGCTAGAGAAGGAAAGGGTATTTGATTTCCTACATGGTCTCAACAAAGATCTAGATGAAGTTTGTGGTCGCCTCCTTGGTACTAAACCCTTCCCATCCATTAGAGAAGCCTTTGCTGAGATTAGACGTGAGGAAAGCCGCAAACAAATAATGCTCAGCAGCCCTTCAAACCAGCCCTCTGATTTGGGATCCCAGAATTCTTCCTTGGCAGTCCATCGTAGTTCATCTCATTCAAAGGATCAGAAACTTAAAGATAAACTCTGGTGTGATCATTGCAATAAACCTCATCATACGAGGGACACATGCTGGAAACTTAATGGCAAAGCTACAAATTGGAAGCCAAGAAGCCAACGAGAACAGCATAAGATATACTGTATGGCTGATTGCTGGAGGGAAGAAATCAAGCAATTTCTTCCAAAATAATTTATGCATATGATAAGGGAGAATGATGCATCCTCTTCAACGGATTTATTTCCAGGCTAAGCATTTGGTTGAAGCTCTGGAAAAGGTATGCAACCTACAGACATTATGTACTGAACACTGTAACATGTATTGCTCACCAGCAAGGGTGAAAGGGTTGCAAATGAGCAAGAATGAGTTCTCTTGGATCATGGTGCTAGAGTAATTTCAGGCAAGTGATTCTAACTCTGTTCAATTTCTCAAGGTAAATATTCTGGGTCCCTAGATCAGCCAATGAGAATAAGGAACCAATAGCTAAGAGCTGCTTGTGGTTCGTGAGTGCTTCTGGGAAGAGCATGGGTTTTGAATTATTATCAGATCTACTGAGCTTGATTTGTATACTGCAGTTTCTCTTCAAAGGGTATCTCATCCTTCTAGTTGGACATTCATTCTTTACCTACATGCTTGTCTTAAAAAATATATGAAAGAGAATTTCATATTATAGCCTGCAAAGATGCAAGGTAAAGATTTGAGGTTATATAAAGGAGCAATAGATCAAAGTTGGTGATGAGAGTAGGCTTCAAACTAAGCGTTGATGTTGCAAATTACTTAAACGATCAGAGAAGACACATCTGCTCTGGTAAATAAACCAATATCCAAAAAGATTTTTTTGGGGCAATTATGACAAACAAACCACTATTTTCAACGCTTCTGAATTAGATTGTCATAACATATGATCAATAATTAGATGATCAATCAAACAGAAAGAAATCAGTACTAAATGGGAGGTATAATTATACAATGCAGTTAATAAGATTTACGTAACTGTTGCCAAAAATTCAGTCGACAATGGGTAAATGTAAAAAAGCACCTTTGTTCTATCTGAGGTCATGTGTAGTATGGCTGAAAGCTTATGGTAAGATCCAACAGAACTGAAGGCATTGACATCAATCCTTTGCTGAAAGAGAATATTAATCCCACAAGTTATTAAAGAGCAATTTGAACATACAACAAAAAAAGAGAAAAATGGAGGATAATGTTGAGGGTAAAAATAATAATATCAAAGAAAAAATTAACCCTTAATAGCTTAAGCTTTTTGATGACATGTTGTTAATAACTGAACATGGTATGTAGCCAGACTTCACTACATAACTGGTCTTATTATATCACCTTTTAGATGACATGGTGGTTGACAATTCAATAGAGAAAAAGTGTGGAAAGAAATGAAGCCATCATGAGGTTGGCAAAATTGTCTTATCATATCACCTTTTTTTCTAGCTCAAGCAAAGAGATCCCAGGACTGTAATTTTCAGAGTTTTGAATTGCAACAGCAATGCCCACCCTTGGGGACAGGTAAGCATCATTTCGTGATGAAAAAAGCATAACACCACCACGGCCAACATAGTCTTGTGGAGAAAACATGCTAGGTGTTGGACTTCTGTCCTCAATTGCTTCTAGTACTTGAACATTTTTTCTTGAAACAACAGATCTCCTCTCCATGGAAGGACTTCTCAATGCTGTTTTTGCAGATTTAACAGCTTTTGAGAGCAGAGGGGAATCTGTACTCATACTTTCCAGAGGTTCAATTTCCACTACCCGGTATGCCAAAGATAAATGGGATTCATTACTGATCCAGTAAGGGACAAAGAACCTTATGGTTTTGGGAGCAGCAGTGGTTCCTCCCACATCACGTTCAATGCTCACTCGTAGTCTCCTATAAAATATTTCCATAGAAATATGAGTAGAAATTAGTATGAAATTTCTTGCTTAAGAAAAATACTTGCCCATTAAAGAAAAAATATTAGACATATTTCGTTTAACAAATAGAGCCCGACAAACAAATAATGCATGGTCACACCACTCATGGACATGGTAAACCCGACTGAAAAGTAACATACCCTTTCCTCCAATCTCACAAGGATTCCTGCTAATATACATGTATGCAGAATATATGCATAAGTTTAAAGTTTAAACAGTAAATTTAGAAATCATAAGAACAATGATTTAGGGTGTGTTTGATTGCATTTAGTTAAATCGAAAACAAAAACCACCACACCTTTAGAATCAAAAGGGTTGTACTAAATTCCATGGAAAATGCAGCGTGTCAAACAGCAAAGAAGGAATTCAATTCCTCGGATGTGACATTTTCCATGAAATTTCCATGCTATCAATCAAACACACCCTTAGAGTTATATTACATGGACTTGGTTACTTTTATATTTGGTTTAGGTCTGTCAAGAAACCAAAAGTGAAAATCATTAATAGATATTAGGAAATATATATATACATTGTTGAAGATACAAGGGATATCTTGTCCTTATTCTCGGACAAGATATACACACTTGATTGTTTTGTCTTTCTAAAGAAGTATGGTATATCTTCTAGAAGATATATGGTTGTGATTGTATTCTAAATTAGTTGTATCCTAAATTGTATAGGTTTCCAAATCTGGATTTGGAAACTTCTTATTTTGATAGGCTGCCTTGTACATAAATTCAGTAATCCCATCAAGGGAAATAAGATTGAAATTTTCCGATCATTCTTGACATGATATTAGAGCCTTAGAACATCAATCACTGCCCTTTTGTGACTTCGAATGTTGTGGCCTTCACCAATATTCAATCTTCTTACATAAGATGTCAAATACACACAACACCATGCCGGATTCGGCTGATTCCAGTGGTACAACGTATAAAAACTCAATAAACCCTAGGATAGATGAACGAACAGAAGAGAAGAAAACTACACTAACTTCGTAATTCTGATTAGAGAAAGAAAAACAACACACGAATTAGTTAGCTTTGCTGTTTATATATAACAACTAAAGCTCTTACACTGACATAATGAAATAAGCCTATACAACTTAACTTAAAAACATAGCACAAGCTACAGCTAACAAACACACTATTGTATGCTACAGTACAATATTGTTTAACATTCCCCCTCAATTAGGACTCTCCTGAACTGCAATCCTTGTGCACTAGAGAAAACTTTAAGCCAAGCTTGCTACATAAAAACTGAAAATGGTCCTTAGTTAGCCCCTTTGTGAAAATATCAGCAATCTGATGTTCTGTAGGCATATATCTAATTTCTATTTCATCCTTCTCAACCTTTTCTCTAATGAAATGAATATCAAGCTCTATGTGCTTAGTTCTCCCATGGAAAACTGGATTTTCAGCCATACTCTTAGCAGCCAAATTGTCACTCCACACAATAGGCTTAGGAGAAATAGTATTTGAATACCCCATCTCTGAAAATAATGACTTCAGCCATAGTAATTCTGTTACTCCTTGAGCTATAGCTCGGTATTTAGCTTCCCCTATTGATCGAGCAACCACCGTTTGTTTTCTAGAGCCCCAAACAATCAAATTATAGCCAAGAAATGCACAAAATCCACTGGTTGAGCGCCTTGTAACTTTGCACCCTGCATGATCTGCATCGGTGTAGACTAAAATAGATAAATTTCCAGGTGAGGGAGAGAATAAAAGACCATAACCCACTGTGCCTTTCAAATATCTGAGTAGCCGCTTTCAAGCAACCTAGTGCTGCACTTTAGGAGCTGGCAAAAACTGACTTAATCTATTGACCACAAAAGCAATATCCGACCGAGTGTATGTCAAATATTGAAGAGAACCAATTAGGGTTCGATAAAAAGATGGATTAGAAAACATTTCACCTTCATTTGTAAGAGAAAACCTAGAAGTTGCAGGTGTTGCACAAGGTTTACTGTCATACACGTCATCTTTTTTCAACAAATCCAGTGTACTTAGCTTGAGTTAAGTAAATTCCAACTGTATTTCTAAAAGCCTCAAACCCTAGGAAATAATTGACTTAACCTAGGGTTTTTAATGCAAATGTTTTGTCCAAATCTTTAATACATAGTTGAAGAGCAATAGAATCAGACTCGGTTATAAGAATGTCATCAACATAGAGCAAAACAAACAAGACACAAGAGGCTGTCCGTTTAATGAAAAGAGAAGCATCTGATGTAGCTCTAGTAAATCCCCAATTCTGAAATCCAGATTTCAGCTTCACATACCAAGCATGAGGTGCTTGTTTTAAACCATATAGAGACTTTCGTAATTTGCATACATGAGAGGGATATTGAGAACTCACAAAACCCTCAGGTTGACTCATGTAAACAGTTTCTTCCAAGTCACCATTTATAAAAGCATTGTTGATGTCCACTTGTTGAATATCCCAACCAAAAGTGATAGCTAAGGAAAACAATACTCTGATTGTTGGAGCTTTCACAACAGAGCTAAAAGTTTCAGCATAGTCTACACTAGGTGTTTGTAGGAAACCCTTAGCTACCAGTCTTGCTTTATGCTTAAGAACAGAGACATCTGATTTATACTTTATCCGAAACACCCATTTACTTCCAATGATATTCATATCTTCTGAAAAGGGAACAAGATCCCATGTTTTATTCCTCTGCAAGGCTGCAAATTCTTCTTGCATAGCCTGCAACAATTGAGAGTCTAGCAAAGCTTCATGGACTGAATATGGTTCTAGGCTACTCACTAAGACATGAGGAGAGGCAGTGACAAGTCTTTGTGCTTTAGATCAGGTAAGCATAAGATGTATGGAAGGAGCTGCAGGAGGTTTAGGTTTAGAAATTGAAAGAGGCTGTTTAGAAGGAGGAGGAAAAGACTGAGCAGATGGTTGTTCACAAGGAGAACTTATAGCATGAGAAGCTGCTGGAGCTTGTTGATTAGAAACTGTAATTGACAAGGAAGGAGTTAAGGATGGTGCTACCTTAGACGGTTTTGAAAAGGAAGGGAGAGACGGAAAATGAGAAATGGATAACCCAAACCCCGTAGTAGACGATGAAGATGAAGAAATAGAAGAAGATACAAACAGAGAAGGATAGGGAAAGTCATTAGGGTTAAACTGAACATGCCTTGATACATAGATCATTCCAAATGGATGCAAGCATTTATACTCAGCTTGAGAATGACTATAGCCTAGAAACACACATTTGGTAGTATTAAAGGCAAATTTGTGCTTGTTATAAGGTCTAAGGAAAGGAAAACAAGCACAACCAAATGGTTGGAGAAGAAAATAGTTAGGGGATTTCCCAAACAACAACTGAAATGGACTGAAAAATTTAATGGGTGAGGTTGGCAGCAAATTGATGATATGAATTACAGTTTAAAATACTTCTACCCAATACTTAAGAGGCATATGAGAATGAGCTAATAGAGTTAACCCCATTTCAACTATATGATGATGTTTTCTCTTAGCCACACCATTTTGTTGGCATGTGTAGGGACCTGAAAACCGAGCTTGAATCCCAGAGCTTCTAAGATAAGGTAAAAAGGCCTTAAATTCTCCCACATTGTCAATTTGTAAAGCTTTGAGTTTGTGTTGGTATTGCAGTTCAACAAATTTGTGAAAGGCTACAAACGTGGATAGAGCATCTGATTTGAGTTTCAAGGGATATAACCAAGTGTATCAGGTATATGCATCCACATATATCATGTAATATCTATAACCCTCAATTGAAAGAACAGGTGATGGTCCCCATAAATCGGAATAGACTAGTTCTAAAGGTTTATTTGGTTTGATCTCAAAATGTACAAATGGCAGCTGACTTAATTTCCCAAGCTTGCAGGAATCACAAAAAGGAATAGAAGAAAATAGAACTTGAATTTTATTCAATATAAGCTGCAATACACGAGTTGATGGATGCCCCAAGCGAGCATGCCATTGTTTATAGACATCAGAATTAGTTTGAACTATATTGACACAATGATTTGGCAACTCATGACAAAATGAGTGCTTATTACATGTATTTTTGTACTATTTATTACATGTAGAAAAAGAAGTAAATTGAATAGAATCAATAGGCTCAATAGGATGAACAGAGTGACTAAGTGCAGCTGGAACAAAAGCTGAATTCAGTCGATAGAATCCATTCCTAAGATGTCTTTGAAGTAGCACCTGTCTGGAATCCTTGTCCTTAACAATACATGAATGTGAATCAAATTCAGCGACAACATTATTATCTCGAGTTAATTGAGAAACACTAATCAAGTTTTTCTTCATTTGAGGAACATGAAGAACATGAGGTAAAGAGAGAAAAGATTTAAGATCAGAAATGGAAGAAATTTGTGTAGTACCAATAGCTGAGATAGGAAAAGACTTACCATTACCAATTGTTACTTTGTCATTGCCATGATAAGGTGAATGAATGGACAGATTGTTAACGCTAGAAGTAATGTGGTTAGTGGCTCCAGAGTCCACAAACCATGAAGGATTAGACTGATCATAAGGTAAGAATGAAGGTTGAGATGGTTGAGGTGTGGTGCCATAAGTAGTGCCATGATATGAACCTAAATCAGTCATGTAGCCTTTGCTAGAGTCTTGAACAGAAGTAGGTATGCCTGAGAATCTCGAAAATTGATCTGACCAACTGAACTTCCTCTTCCAAAATTAGAACCAGAACTCCAATGAAATTTTTTATCAAATCTGTGGTAACATTTATCCACAAAATGCCCTGACTTTCCGCAAAATTGACAATAAATTCTTTGGCTAGATGATCTACCTCCTCTAGTGCCAAAATGACCTCCTCGATTATTATAACCTCCTCTAGTATTGGTAACAGATCCATTTCCATTTTGTGAGGAATAAGAAGCAACATTAACTGACATTGAAGATGACATAGGTGAATCAAAAGCAGTTGTCAAATGTGGCACATTTTGTGTGACTAACCGCTGTTCATGCATCAAAAGAAGATATTGCACCTTTTTTAAATCTATTTCATCCATCTGGTATGTTATGAGACTAACAATAGTCTCATAGTCATGATCTAAACCGTTTAAGATAGCTAGTAACAGCTCCTTATTAGGAAGAGGTTCTCCTATGGCTGCAAGAGCAGCCTATTGTTTTGATTTTTAAGATATAGTCATTAACAGATAGAGATTCCTTCTTTACTGAGCGTAATTGTTGCTTTAATTGAAAAGATTTTGCAACAGTTTGTCTAGAATATAGTTTCTCCAAGGCAGACCATACCTCAGCAAATGATTCACAATGAATCACTTGCGCCAGAACATCTCTATCAATGGTCGAGAAAAGCCAGCCAAGAAGAAGCTGGTTTGACAACAACCAATCCATATAGTCATCATTCAATTTTGTAGCTTCAGCATTGCCACTGTCTGGATCCATAATCAACTTTGGAGGAGGTGTCGAATTGTTTAGAAATTGAATCAGATCGAACGCTTGAATAGTAGCTAGAACTTGAGCTTTCCAAAAAATGTAATTCTCGTTATCGAGCTTGATCAATACATAATTCAAAGGTTTTGCCAACTGCACCAAAACCAGTATGCGAAGTCAAAGAAAGAGAGGAAGACGAATTAGGAGGAATCGAAGAGGAGGTACAGTGATTTGAATCGGATGCCATGACTTACGTCGAAGGCTCTGATATCATGTAAAAACTCAATAAACCCTAGAATAGATGAATGAAAAGAAGAGAAGAAAATTGCAGTAACTTCGTAATTTTGATTAGAGAAAGAAAAACCACACACGAATTAGTTAGCTTTGCTATTTATATATAACAGCTAAAGCTTTTACACCAATATAATGAAATAAGCCTATACAACTTAACTTAAAAACATAGCACAAGCTACAGCTAAAAAACACACTACTGTACGCTACGGTACAATATGCTTTAACACAATGGAAGTTCCTTTTGCTGGAAGTGTTAGAAGACGACAGATTTCCTATATGCAGATTATGCGGATTTCCTTTATTGTTTGTATCGTGTGGTCCTTTATTTATTTGTTTGATTTGATTGTATGTAGTAGTTGTAGTTTCCTTTTCTATATAATTCCTTTTGCTGTATATATATGTGGCTAAGGTCATTAGAATGAGTAAGATTGGTTTTTTTCTCCTTCTTCTTGACATGGTATCAGAGCCCTAGGTTCTACCCTCGAAGTAAGGCATTCCTTGGTTGTTTGTAGCCAAAACCTTCTTGATTCAATCTTCTTTTAGAATTCAAGAATTATGATTGAAGCCATAGAATCAGTTAGCACAACTGAAGTCACTTTTACGGGTAGTTCTAGCCATGGTGTGATCACCAGTGGAGAATCACCAAACATCCAAGCAACTTATCGACTGAATGGAAAGAACTACCTCAAATGGTCTCATCTGATTAGGACGCTCTTGAAAGGCAAGGGAAAGTTGAGTCACCTGCTTGGAGCTGGGCCTGAGGAGAGTGATCCCATGTATGCTATATGGGATGAAGAGAACTCACTAGTCATGTCCTGATTTTGGAACTCCATGATTCCAGAAATCAATGACACAATGATGTTTCTTACAATGGCTAAGGAGATATGGGAAGCAATGAAGATCACCTACTCAAAGGTAAATGATGTTGCACAAATATATGAGATTAGAACAAAGGTAGCAGCTACTAAGCAAGCAACTCGGTCCATAACTAAGTAAGCCAACTTGCTATAGACTTTGTGGCAAAAATTGGATCACTATCAATGTATACAAATGAAGTGCAATGAATATGCTGCCATTCAAAAAAGATATATGGAAAAGGAGAGAACCTATGATTTTTTAGTTGGACTAAACGTAGTTAGGGTCCAAATTCTTGGCAAGTCAGAATTGCCCTCCTTAAATGAGGCAATATCCATAGTGCGTGTAGAAGAAGGTAGAAGAGGGGTGATGCTGGAGACTAATCATTTGGATAATTTAGCTCTTTTAACCCTAAAGGGTCTTGGTCAGGAGAGATGGGTTAGAGAAGATAGGAAGGTTGTGGATCTAAGTAAAACCACAAACAAAGATAATTTGTGGTGTACATATTGCAAGAAGCCTAGGCAAACCATTGAAAAATGATGGACGCTTCATGGGAAGCCAGCCAAAAGACAACCTAAGGGACAAGCCTATACGGCCAATGGCCAGCAGGTTCTCTATGTTGCTAATAGCCAGCAGGTTACAGAAGGGAAAGCTCCCCCTATGCCATTCCTTGCTCAGTCCAATAAGGATCAGCTATGGCTTCATCACTACTGTCTTAGTCACCCATCTTTTTTAGTCCTTAAAATGTTGTTTCCATCCTTATTCAAAGGTCTAGAGAATTTCATTGTGTTGTGTGTGAATTTGCAAAACACAAGCGAATATCCTTTCCTCCTAATAAAAGAACTAGCCTTCTATTTACTCTAATTCATAGTGATGTATGGGGCCCTTCAACTGTTCCTAACATCTTTGGGGCACGTTGGTTTATTTCTTTTGTTGATGATTGCACCTGGGTGGTCTAGTCGTATTTGTTAAAAACTAAATTTGAGGTGGAAACTATTTTTCCTATATTCTACAACATGGTTAAAAATCAGTTCAGGATTGAGATTAAGAGATTCAGGTTTGATAATGTCAAAGATTACTCCAATCAATCCTTATCTGTTTTCTTTCAACAAAAAGGCATTATCCATGAATCTTCTTGCCCTTATACCCCTTAGCAAAATGGAGTGGCTGAGAGGAAGAGTGGCCACCTCTTGGCTGTTACTAAAGCTCTTCTCTTCCACCATAATGTTTCCAAACATTATTAGGGAGAAACAACCTTAACCACCACCTTTCTCATTAACATGCTACCTTCTCAAACTCTTGATTCTCAAAGTCCAATCCAACTTCTCACCAAAACCTTCCCTGACTTCCATATCTCTAGCTATTGGACACATAAAAGTGTTTGGTTGTGTCACTTTTGTTCATGATCATACTCCTAACAGAGGTAAGCTTGATCCTCATGCCCTCAAGCTTATTTTTATTGGGTATTCTTCCACTCAAAAAGGTTATAAGTGCTATCATCCCCCTACCAAGAGAGTGCTTATTTCAGCAGGTGCTACCTTTGTTAAGAATACTCCTTATTTTGTCCAGCCTTATCCTCAGGGGGAGAATAAAATTCTAATGGATAAGGATTGGGTTTTTGTTATGCTTGAGCTACCATCCTCTTCTCTCCCTTCTGTTATCTCAAAGGACTCATCAAATATGCCACTAAGGAAGCCTTCACTGCTTACTTCCTATCCACTGCAGGTATACTCAAGGAAAAAGTGGTGTGCAAAAAAAGGTAGAAAAGTACCGATTCCTCCTCCTATGCATGTTACAACATCTAATTCAAGTCCTTCCACTACTAGTCCTATTGACATTTCACTAGGCATTTCACCTACTAAACTTATACTTGATGTTGAACCTGAATCCTCTGATTATGATGTTGAACCTAAAGCTGATAATTGTGATCTTGATCTGCTTATTGCCCATAGGAAAGGTATAAGGATCTGCACAAAACATCCCTTACATTTATTCCTAACCTATTCCAAATTGTCACCTAGACATAAAGCCTTTCTCATTAGCCTTCATACCATTCCTGTTCCTAAAATCTTTTCTGAAACAATAGGTAATGAGAATTGGAAGACTGCCATGGAGGTTGAGATGGCAGCCCTGGAGAAGAATCAAACTTGGGAGTTGGTTTGGTTGCCTAAAGGAAAACATCCAGTGGGTTTACACGGTAAAGTACAAATCAGATGGGTCCTTGGACAGGTACAAAGCAAGGCTAGTAGCTAAGAGTTACACATAGATTTATAGGGTAGACTACATTGATACTTTTGCTCCAACTGCAAAATTGAATACAGTGAGGGTGCTTTTATCCATAATTGCTAATTTAGGTTGGCCACTATAACAATATAATGTTAAAAATGCCTTTTTTATGGGGATCTAGAGGAAGAGATTTAAACGGAATTGCCACTTGGTTTTGGTTAGGAAAAAGTGGTGTGCAAATTAAAAAAGGCTCTGCATGGACTAAAACAATCCACAAGAGCCTGGTTTAGCCGCTTTACAAAGGTTATGCTTGGTATGGGATACAAGCAAAGCCAAGGAGATCATACTTTGTTCATCAACCACTCAGCTACAGGGGGAGTAACAATATTGTTAGTGTATGTGGATGACATTGTAATCACCGGTGATAATGTAAAAGGCATGGAACTGTTGAGAGAATGTTTGATCAAAGAATTTGAAATTGAAGAGTTGGGAAGATTGAAGTACTTTTTGGAATAGAAGTGGCTCATTCTAAGGAGGGAATTTTTTTCTCTCAACAGAAGTACATATTAGACTTACCTGCTAAAGCGGGAATGTTGGGAGTTAAGGCAGTTGACACTCCAATTGAACATAATCATCGATTAGGGGAAGTTCCAAAAGATGGTGTAGTAGACTAAAGATCCTATCAAAGATTGGTTGGGAGGCTAATTTATCTAGCACACACTTGGCCAGGCATTGCCTATGCAATGAGTGTGGTTAGCTAATTCATGCACAACCCAAAAGAAACTCATCTAAAAGCAGTGTATAGGATCTTACACTACTTGAAGGGAACCGTCGAAAAAGGTATTCTACTTAAAAAGGGAGAAACTATGTCTCCTGAAGTTTACACAGATGCTGATTATGCTGGTTCTATGGTGGATAGGTCCTGTCTACATCAAGTTACTGCACATTTCTAGGGGGTAATCTTGTGACTTGGAGAAGGAAAAAGCAAAGTGTGGTGGCAGAACTTAGGTCAATGGCTCTAGGGATGTGTGAGTTATTGTGGCTTAAAATACTGTTGGATGATCTTAGAATCAATTGGACAGCTCGTATGAGACTTTACTATGACAATAAATCAGCTATAAGCATTGCCCACAACCTTGTTCAACATGACTGAACAAATCATATTAAAGTAGATAGGCATTTTATTAAACAAAAATTAGATAGTGGCTTGATTAGCACCCCGTATATATCCTCAAGTGATCAATTAGCAGATGTGTTGACTAAGGATTTACCTGTAGCTGTGTGTCAAAGGTTGATAAGCAAGATTGGAATGCATGACATTCACTCACAATCTTGAGGGGAAGTGTTGAAGGTACATGGGATATCTTGTCCTTATTCTCGAACAAGATATACACACTTGATTGATTTTTCTTTCTAAAGATGTTAAAACCGAGACTATGATCTCTCAAGAATCACTCAAGAACCTCACTGAATTCAAACCAACATTGAATACAGAAAGTAGAAAATAAAAACAGAATTAAAAAGTAAAGAAACCAAACCAGAATGCAGCACACAAGATTTACCCTGGTTGATGCCATTTACATGGCACTACATCCAACAATCCAAGAAGCAATCAATCCACTAGAAACAAATCAGAAACCAGTACAAGAATACCCCTCTTTCACTCCACCTCGCCTCTCGAATACAATACTCTAATGAAGACAACAAGAACTATAATCACATAGCTCTTAATCTCGCCTCTCACTGTATCCGAACCCAAGGAATAAAAGATATGAATGACTGATGATAAAACTAGCCTCCACACCCTCCTATTTATAGACTAAGGGAGGCGAAAATATCTAAGGGAAATAACGAACTTTACAAAAGTCAAATCTACCCTTAATAAAACAATTAGTTACATTTATGTCCTATTAACTAACTGCTGCCAAATCATCATTATTTCTTTATGATTTCTTCAATAAATTCAGCATGTAATTACTTTAGGCAAAACAGTAACAAATCTCCACCATTTTGCTTTAAGTAATCCTAGAATTTCAACCTTCTAGCTCTGCTCACTTCTTGAATATCCTGAAAACACATCAATCAAAACACATCAAACTGTAACAACATTAAGCAATGAAGTAATTTGGACAATGGGATTGCCTTAGTGAAAATATCTGCAGCATTTTCACTTCCAGCAACTTTTATAAGTTTTACCTCCTTCTCAAGGACTTCTCTTATAAAATGATATCTAATATCAATATGTTTTGTTCTTTCATGAGGACTCTGATTTTTGGCCAAATGAATGGCACTTTGACTATCACACTTTAAAACAATCCTCACATTATATCCTAGGAGTTCACTAATCAAACCTTTCAGCCACAAAGACTCTTTAACAGTCTCTGTTACAACTATATACTCTGATTCGGTTGTTGATAGAGCTACAACTGATTGAAGATTAGATTTCCAACTAATTGTAGACTTCCACAATTTAAATACATAACCGGTTGTAGATCTTCTACTATCTAAATCTGAAGCATAATCAGCATCAGAATATCTTATAATGTCTGGATTTTTAAAGTCATCAGCCCCACCATAAATCAGAACCTTGTCAATTGATTCTTTTAGATATCTAAATACCCATTTAACTGCTATCCAGTGTTCTTTCCCTGGATTTGCCATAAATCTACTTATCACACTCATGGCATGAGCTAAATCAGGCCTAGAACACACCATTGCATACATAATGCTGCCAACAGCATTAGAGTAGGGAATTCTCTTCATTTCTGATAAATTCTTTTCATCTGTTGGAGATTAAGTATGAGAAAGTTTAAAATGTTGAGCAAATGGTATATTTACTACTTTTGCATCCAACATATGAAATTTTCTCATAATTTTCTATAAGTAGGTTTTCTGGGATAGCTGAAGAGTTTTGTTCTTCCTATCTCTACATATTTCCATTCCTAAAATCTTCTTGGCTTCACCAAGCTCTTTCATCTCAAACACTGACTTGAGTTTAAGTTTTAAACTTTGAATCTCAGCTGTTGATTGGCTTGCTATGAGCATATCATCTACATAAAGCAAGAGATAAATTGCTATTTTAGTGGAAATATGTTTAAGATAGACACAACAATCAAAAGAACTTCTTATAAACCCTTGACTTATCATAAAAGAATCGAATTTCTTGTACCACTGCCTAGGGGACTGCTTCAGTCCATATAAGGACTTCCTCAACAAGCAAACATTGTCTTCTTTTCCCCTAACTTCAAACCCTCTAAGTTGATCCATTAGAATTTCTTCCTCTAATTCACCATGAAGGAATGCAGTGGTAACATCCATCTGCTCTAGGTAAAGGTCAAGATGGGCTGTTATTGCAAGCAGAATTCTTATAGAAGTGTGCCTTACAACTAATGAAAACACTTCATTAAAATCAATTCCTGCTACGTGGGTGAAACCCCTAGCTACTAACCTAGCTTTATACCTAGGTTTAAGGCTATCTTCAGCTCCTTCTTTTACCTTAAACAACCACCTGCAGCCAACAATTCTTTTTCCCAAAGGTCTATCCACTAACACCCATGTTTCATTCTTTCTTAAGGAATTCATCTCAGCTTCCATGGCTTCCTGCCATTTTTGAGCTTCCTTAGAATTTATAGCTTCTTCATAGGTTTGAGGTTCTTCTCTTGCTGTTTCTTCTGCACTTAAGAGCGCATATGCAACCAGATCCGAGAACCCATACCTCACTGGAGGCCTATTTATTCTTCTTTGTCTATCCTTTCCTACATTATACCTATCTCCAATAGGATTCCCAACTGTACTGGATGAACCAGCACTGTCCATGTGCTGATCTTCATCATAACTGGATGAGCCTCTAACTTCTATAGATCTATCAAGACTATCTTGACTTGAGGATTCTTCACCAGCACTTGGCTGGTCCTAAAATGGTTCTAAAGGAGAATTTTGAACAGCATCAGCATCCTGTTGTTGCTGTTCAAAATTTACAGCTTTATCTTTCCCTTTCCTATCCTCATTTTCTCTTCTTAGATCGATAAATGAATTTTCATTAAAGGTTACATCTCTACTTATCATGGTTCTAGGCATATCTTTTTCTAAATTCCACAACTTATACCCCTTAACTCCTAAAGGATAACCAATAAACACACACTTCTTAGCCCTAGGCTCTAATTTTCCTTGTTTTATATGTGCATAAGCTATACACCCAAAAACCCAAAGGTGATCTAGGTTTGGCTTATGATTATACCACATTTCATAAGGAGTCTTAAATTCTAAGGCTGATGAAGGTGATATGTTTATTAAATAGGCTGCTGAAACAACAGCCTCTCCCCAAAATGCTTTTGAAAGCCTAGCATGGAATAGCATACATCTTACCCTCTCAAGTAGGGTCCTATTCATGCGCTTGGCCAGGCCATTTTGCTTAGGATTTCTAGGGGCAGTAAGATGTCTTAAGATGCCATTTTCATTACACAATTGGGTGAATTCCTTATTACAAAATTCTAAGCCATTATCAGTTCTAATGATTTTTAATTTCCCACCCTTTTGATTTTCAATCATGATTTTCCAAGTTTTAAAAGCATCAAAAGTGTTATCTTTTGTTTTTAAAACAGAAACCCAAACCATTCTTGAATAGTCATCTATAATAGAAAGAAAATACCTAGCTCCACCTAAGCTGGAGTTTGACTAGGGCCCCATAAGTCTGAATGGACATATTCTAAAGGACCTTTAGTGATATGCAATGCTTTCTTAGGGGATTTTGTTTTTACAGATTTTCCATAGATGCAAGTTTCACATGTATCTAAATCTGTCAATTTTTCAGAACCTAAGATCCCTTGATTAGCTAATTCTTTAAGCCATTGGAAACTTATATGAGCCATCCTAAAATGCCATAGTTTTGATAGTTCATAGGTCTTTTCTTCCCCTATGGCTGCATCTCCACATACTATGGAAGCTATCATAACAAATATCCCATTTTTAAGGACTGACTTCATACATATAAGAGATCCTTTAGCTACTTTAAGAATATCCTCACAGCCACTATAACTGTAGCCATTCTTAGCTAATTCTCCTAGGGAAATCAGATTTCTTTTAAGTTCTGGGACATACCTAACAGATGTCAAAATTTTGATTGATCCATCAAACATCTTTAGCTTAATATCCCCAATCCCCTTTATTCCACACTCTTGGTTATTACCGAGAAGAACCTTCCCTCCACTCATGTCTTTATAATTCATAATTCATAGTCCAATTCCTGAATTGAGTTTGAAAACTCTGATTTACCTTTATCAGAAAAATCCTGCTTCCTTTTAGGGTAGTTTTTCTTTATATGTCCTTCTTCATGACAATGAAAACATCTAAATGTTTTCTTGCCATTTCTGGACTTCGATCTAGACTTTCCTTTAGCTTTAGGGTCTTTCTTTTCAGATTTATACCTAGTTGACAGGGCATCACCAGCATTTTTCTTAGATTCTACTTTCTGTTGTAAATCTTTAGAATTAAGGGGACCTATAACATCTTCTAAAGATATGGTATCTCTTCCATGCTTTAAAATGTCTACAAAATGCTCATATGACTTAGGTAGTGAATGCAACAGAATTAGGGCCTTATCTTCTTCTTCATATGATATACTTAAATTTTCCAAATCAGGACACAATTTGTTAAATTCATCAATATGATTTTGAAGCTTCTGCCCTTCTTGCATTTTGAAAGTAAAAAAATTTGCTTTCAGATACAGCCTACTTGAAAGGGATTTAGTCATATATAGGCTTTCTAATTTGGCCCACAAATCCTCGGCAGTTTCCATTTTAGACACTTCTCTAAGGACTTTATCTCCTAAACTCAAGATTAGGGTGTTGAAAGCTCTTTCACTGATTTCTTGCCTACGATTATTGGCTTCTAATCTTTGTTCGGCAGTAGCAGTTTCTGGGAAAGGTTTTTGGGGTGCTAAAGCTTCCTTTAACCCTAAATTTCCCATTAAGGCTTTCATCTTAATCCTCCAAAGTCCAAAATCATTTGTGCCATCAAATTTTTCAATATCATACCGACCAGCTGGGGTTGCAGAAGCCATAGTAGACAACTCGACTATAGGTTTCTAAAGATCCTATAGGTTTCTTGATATTTCTTGATTAAAAGACCTAAAGCTCTGATACCAAATTGTTAAAACCGAGACTATGATCTCTCAAGAATCACTCAAGAACCTCACCGAATTCAAACCAACATTGAATACAGAAAGTAGAAAATAAAAACAGAATTAAAAAGTAGAGAAACCAAACCAGAATGCAGCACACAAGATTTACCCTGGTTCATGCCATTTACATGGCACTACATCCAGCAATCCAAGAAGCAATCAATCCACTAGAAACAAATTAGAAACTAGTACAAGAATACCCCTCTTTCACTCCACCTTGCCTCTTGAATACAATACTCTAATGAAGACAACAAGAACTATAATCACACAGCTCTTAATCTCGCCTCTCACTGTATCCGAACTCAAGGAATAAAAGATATGAATGACTGATGATAAAACTGGCCTCCGCACCCTTCTATTTATAGACTAAGGGAGGCGGAAATATCTAACGGAAATAACTAACTTTACAAAAGTCAAATCTACCCTTAGTAAAACAATTAGTTACATTTATGTCCTATTAACTAACTGCTGCCAAATCATCATTATTTCTTTCTGATTTCTTCAATAAATCCAGCATGTAATTACTTTAGGCAAAACAGTAACAAAAGATGTATGGTATATCTTCTAGAAGATATATGACTGTGATTGTATTCTAAATTAGTTGTATCCTGAATTGTATAGGTTTCCAAATCTGGATTTGGAAACTTCCTATTCTGATAGGCTGCCTTGTACATAAATTTAGTAATCCCTTCAAGGGAAATAAGATTGAATTTTCAGGTCATTCTTGACATACGCAAATCCCAACCTGTGGTCCTTCAAATATCTCATGAAGTAAATAAATATAGGGCATCAAAGCTTGAAATAACATGGGTTATGTATGAACACATGGACATAATATGATAGTAAACACAATGTATATTCTACATTATCGGTCACCATCTTTTAGTAATGTACTTGAAATTAAATGGAAACACAGACCAAAAAGAAAATTTGTATCTCCACTCCATGCAAGAACTAAGGTTCTTTGTTTACTATCAACTGTAATATGCATCTTCTTCCAATGTCCCATACCCTTACACTAGTTGCTTCCAGACTGGAAGTTCCAGTGGACGTGGGTACACAATGATGACCCCGAATTTAGCAACTTGACAGAAAAGAAGTGGGACAAGTATTGAAGTGCTTGCTATTTTACTTTTACCTGAGGTACATGCCACAACTACATATTCCCCCCCCCCCCCCCCCCCCCCCCGCGCAACCCTTTTTTTTTTTTTTGACTGTGAGCATGCTTTTGAGTTTGGGGGAGAGGGTGCTGGAGGGCTCTTTATCATTAAGGATTTACTAACAACTGCCTAGAATGAGATGCAACTAATTACATCACATTTGTTGAATTAGCTATAAAACCTGATTACTAGATTCACATATCTATTTCCAATAAATAAGAGGAATGCCATAAAAAGTCCCAGAAATCCAATTTGTTTGTTTGCATCTTCAATATTCATGGTTCACCATGAAAATTTTCAACACTAGGCACTTGAAATCTGACGGTAAAGCTTAAGAATAAAACAGATCTGTTTCTTGCTAAATATTGTATTTATTCTACCAAACACTGACAAGACCCCGATGAGTGACTAGAGTCCATGCTGTATTCTCTACTCTCTCTAGATATTAAAGAATGAAATGTGCAGTAGAAAGTGAAGCAAGCCATGAAAGACGCTGCTCACTGATGCTGTATTAACAGAACAAAATTCAGCAGGGTCCCTTTACTTTGGTCTGTTTATGGAATATACATAAGCAAGTGCAAATTAAAGCGCAGACCTTTTCCTTTGCTGCTGAACCATCCAGAATGATGAAGCCTGGTTAGTTGATGCAAGATCTAAAATAAGAACAGGATCCTGAAAAGAAAGAGAAAGGAAGATAACTTAGGGAGTCGAAATTCATGCCACAACACAAACAGGAGCAATGTTTACAAGGAAGGTTGGTAAATAGATAAAGTTAGTACATAGTGTATAGTAAAAGGGCATTTATGTAAATATGTGTATATTTTCTATTCTTTGACCTAATATACTTACATATGTACATCTTACTCAAAAACGTATAGTCATATTGACTAACACCTTCAACAGATAAAATTGAAATTCTAACCTTTTCCAAAACCCAACCACCTTGAATGAACAACGAAAGAAATATGGGTTTCTGGACATCAACAGAATATATGTGTGCACTGCCCCGTGAAGAGATAATGCCTTGCTGTAACTCAATGCTAATACCTTCCTTTGGTTTTTCCCATATAATGAACCTTGCAGGGCTTGGAAGCCGGTTTTCCAACTTCAATGGAGAGTTGATAGAGATTTTCCAATCATAAACAGGAGCATTAAGCTCCGTCTGAAGAACTGAGGCATCTGTACTAATACTAAGCCAAAATTGCTTACTACTAGTACTTGGACAACACCAAAGCACATCCTTCTTCTCAAGCTGGTTTAACTTGAAGGAAGAAGAGGCAGCTATTTTATTTCCTAGCTTCATTGTATTTTGTCTTGAAAGCAGACCTTGATCCATGGTGGATTGTTCCTTACCATAGGCATAAAAAGAGCCTACAGCAACTGAATAGCCCCATGAATATTGGTCAACACAAGGGCGAACCTCTAAGCAGTGATCAGAGTCCTTGGACATGCTTTGCCAGGGTAATATGGTGGAAGACCCAGGAGTAATGGTACTGAAAAATCTGTTTATACTACTTATGCTTTGTTCAGTAAATTGTTGCTTTCTAGCTGTAGGGAGGTCATAATTATTGATGATAGACACAGGGGAGGCTGAGATATCCAATTTGACATCTGAATCATTTGTTACAGTAGCAAGACCCCTGAAAATTACATGCTTCTTTCCATTCCTCATTACAACTTCCATAGCAACAAAATCATCTTTCAGTCTTCTTGTGATCACTGACAGAGGAAGCAATGAACGGAAACTCTCCCATTCACCTTCTGGGCCAAGCCCCACCCAGAAACCTACATCCCTGTCTGCATCATTTCCAGTTTGTGTGCTACTTTGAAAATTTGCAGTGGTTTTCCGTTCAAAATAAGATGTCAAAACTAGAAGGCATCCATTGGAATTTATGTCATCACTGTTAAGCTGACCCTGAGAATGAACAAGGGAAATTTACTCAGGGTATAGTACTGACAGATGTAATTGCACCAAAGACTACCTACAAGATCTCCAACGAGTCACTGACCTTTCTCCTTAATGGGTGTGATACAATGTGTTGGCTGTCGGGCGGTTGATGCAGCATTCTCACCGAGGCAACCTTCTTCAAGGTATTTGTGCCTTGTCCAACAGAAAATGAAGATGCGCCGACAATTTCCCCTATATCCACCAAAAAAAAATTTGAGATAAATACGACTAAATATAACTGAACAAGTTTGTTTCCAATGAACCAAGTGCAAGGGGGTATGCATTCAGTTGCAAGAAAATATAATCCTACACAATGTTACATAATATCAGAACATTAAAGTTGATGGTTAACACAACCGGATGCAAAACATCATAAACATATGAAATTAACTAAATAGTGAGATTTGAAGCTACAGATTGAGGGGAAGCGAGCCAAGAAAGACAAATAGTTGCAGAGACTTGCTTGACTCTTGCATATGAGTTCTGGGTCTGGAAACATTATGAAAAATAGTATAAGTACATAACTCTACTTTTAGGCTATTGTATATTCTATTCATACTAATATTCATGTCTGTTAAAGTAAAGGAATATTGTATTCCTGTTAAGTAACCTAAAAAAGGTAATAAAGAATAACCTAAAAGGGTAATAAACAACTATGGAAAGGTCACAAAGAAGATATAAAAGATCCACAAAATATTCTCAGAATATTCAAACTATATCTCAAGATATTCTAACATCCCCCTCAAAGTCAAGAAGCTAACAAGTTAGCTTATTAGAGTCTGAATATCAACTTATGAAAGCGCCTGGATGGATGAAACAATATGGCCAGTGAGAGGTGTAGCTGGAGAGAAGCATGGCCGGTGAGAGGCACAACCAGGAAGATGCTTGGCCGATGAGTGGTGATTGATCCAGCATCATCTGAGAAAGAAAACCGAATTGCAGCTTGAATAAAGGCCTTGAATAAGAAACCCATAAGGTGAGAATGAGAAGCTAGGAAGGCAAGAACAAGACCAACCTTGCAGAGAACGATGTTCACTGAAGTCAGCATAGTAGTTCATAAATTGTGGAGGGTAGAAGACTCGAGCTTCTAAAGAAGATGACTAGATTTGCATTGGAGAAGATATGCCAGTGCAGATTCAATGGCAGTGTGATACTCAAGTGGCTCCTTCAACAAGCATTAACAAGGCCGTGAGGTTGGGCAAGGATGACACAGCCACTGAAAATCATTGATAAGGAAACAAATTGGAGGAGAGTCCAATCAGAAGGCAAAGAGTCGCTACAAGTCGTTGCTGTAGAAAACCCTCCAGAGAAGGGGATTGAAGAAAGTGATGAGTGTGCACAGTGGCGAGGTAGCAGTGATGATAGGCTGTGATGGCAGGGACTCAGAAATTGATTTCAACAAAGAAGACAGTGACCATTGGTGATGTAATTTCCACATCATTGATGGTATCTATGCACGCAGAGACTTCAGACTTTGCTGATGGTAAATCATATCCAAACTAAAAAATTCCCAGCTGTGGGCGGGAGATCAAGACAAGTTGAGGAGGTGATAAATGGAGGCTCCAAGAATGCAAAGGTGGCATGATGATGGCCACAAAAATCTCAGCAGCACTGAACTCAAGAAGACTGCTGATGTTGCAAAATGGGTCAAGGTTGCCAGAAGGCAGCGAAATCCAGCAGTAAGGAGCCATCAAATTTACCGGCGAGATTGCAGAGAGCAGTGGCGACATGGGAGTGAAACCAGCAAGGATCATGAGAACCCTCTGAATATCAAGAATCTCTGGATACTGAGAAATCAAGGAGACCATCTAAAGACCAAGAATGCTCGGCATTAGCAAAAATAGATCTAGAGTTTTGACAACAGATCTATTTCTGCTGCAGATCATGGAGCTGGCTGAGGATATTGTATTCTTGTTATTGTATTAGAAGGTATATATTTGGTATATATAAGATATTTGACTAACCTAAAAAGTTAATAAAGACTACCCTAAAGAAGGTAATAAACAACTCTGGAAATATTACATAGAATACATGAAACATCCATAAAATATTCTCAGAATATTCTAACAATATCCCAATCCCATGATATTCTAACAATGTCAAATCTTGGAAGCACAACCAGATGCAGCTTAAATAGAAGAAAATAAAATAAATGCATCTGTAGACGAATAAAATAATCTGATATTTCTCTGAAGTGTATAGACAAGGTATAGATGCAAGAGTACACTAATACCCTAATTACAATAAAACCCTCACTATACTTATACACTTCAACAGTATCACTAAATTTTATGTATCTTTATCAGGAAATAATTTGAATTGGAAATTAATCTTCCATGCATACCTTTTCCGGCTTTTGCTGCAAGGTTTGTCACCTCCACTTCCAACTTAGCCAGCCCCTGGAAATTTTATAGAAAACAAATTTTGCTGGTTGAAATTCAGATTGAGGAATGAAATCTAAGAAACTGTTAAATTAATTAAAGATGCCAACTTTTGGGTATCTGGTATCATAAGCATGGTTCAGAAACTTCTCCAAAGACGAGCTCATCACATCAAAAGGTTTCTCAGAAACCTTTAAAAATATATAAAAACAAAGACAGAAAATCTTGATGTTAGGAATTTAATTACATGGAAACATAGAATATACATACAAATCCCATTATTATGACAAACAACTCAAGATGGATGTCATTCATAGGAAATGTCCAAATGCTGTAACAGCAATACTTCTAATTCCTGCCGAAGGTGTGGTGGCAAGAGTAGAATAGAAGATGTCTGGAACATGAGGAGGTAGTTCTTGAAAGAAAAAATTGTTTAATTATTCATCTCCTGTAGGAATTTATTTTCTAGCACTGGTCCATGAAATTTCATTAAGATTGTTAGCAGTTCTTGGCCCTTGCACAATTTTAAAATCCTTACACAATTTTTTTTTTCAAAAGAAAAAGAAAAAGAAAATGAAAATACATGGAACATTTTGTCAAGTAAAGTTCCAGGAACACTAGAAACAGGCAGTAGAGAAAAAGAGGGTTCGCCAACAAGCGGGAGTGTAGGGAAGGAAGGCGACATTTCGTGCCAATTGTAAAGCAAGTATAGCAATGAGAAATCAAGCCAAACCCTATACAAACAGCATTTACAATAACTTCTCAATTTAACTGTCCGCTAATGGATACAACATGACAAGACAGGATTTCCAATTGCAGTTCATCTTTGAACGCAGTTTCTATTATTAACAAACAAAAATAAATAAAAGGAACCATAAAGTCTTAATAATCATTTCGATTTGGTACACAAAAAGGTAACATTATTGGATGAACACTAACCAAGAACATGAAGTCTTAATCATCATTTTGATTTGGTATACAAAAAGGTAATATCTATATCAGATGCACACCAAAAGGGTGTGTAGCAGAAATAAGAGGGCAAAAATCAAGTAAAGCTAAAACAAAAGCCAAATTCATTTAAATTAATATAGCATTCTTGTTGAGAGTAAAAAAAAAAAATATAAAAGATAAAATTAAGCCTCTATCAACCAACATAAGCTTTTAGATGGATGGCAACTAACAATTTAACATGGTATCAGTGTATGCAAAGGTCATGAATTCAAACTTTACTGTTAACCCAATATTTAAATAGTTGCATGTGTCTAGACTAGTTGTGCAATGAAGCCTAGCCACATGTAAGGGGGCGTGTTTAGAATAAACATAATAATAATATAAAAGATTAAGTTAACACTCTATCTACTAGTTTAAGGTTTTAGATGGACGGTGGTTAACAATTCAATAGACATCACCTTCAAGCTTAATGAACTTCTAAACAAACTTGCAGAAATTTGAACTGTAGGATTTGATACGAACAATGTAAATGGAAGATGAAAAATAATATTGCTACTTTCGGATGAAAAATAATAATAATGTAAATGGAAGATGGAAATATGTACATTTAGGAATATGCCAAAAGTAAATGGATTATACAATCAAGAATATTTACAAGATACAATATGATCTTTCCAAAAAATGAGGCCATGAGTGTGAATTGAGGATATGATTAGATCATGCAAGATATGGAAACTTTTTGGATTTAGGAAGACTTGTAGGATTGTATAGTATTAGATGAAGATTTGTAGGATTGCACGACACTCGATTATTCAACACTCACCCTCAAGATGGTTTGTGAATATCTTCAATTCCTATCTTGGCAATAATCCGCAAGCTGATTCTTGGATTGAACAAAAGGGATGCATAGCTGCCCTGTAGTGGGTTTTTCCTTAATGAAATGTCTATTTATCTCAATATGTTTGGTCCTATCGTGCTGAATAGGATAGTTGGCAATACTTATTGTCGCTTTGTTGTCACTGTACAACATGATAGGCTTGTCATTGGTCAGTCTAAGTTCTTCCAATACCTTCCTTATCCATAAGAGTTCACACACTCCTAAGGCCATAGCTCTGTATTAGCTTCTGCACTTTATCTGTCTATCACATTCTGTTTCTTACACCTCCATGTGACCAGATTTCCTCTAACGAAGGTGCAATATCCTGATGTAGACTACCTATCATCCAGGGATCCTACACAGTCAACATCAGTAAAACCTTCAATGTTAAAATGTCCTTTATTTGAGAACAATATACCTTTCCCGAGTGTAGTTTTCAGGTACCTTAGGATCCTATAGATTGCTTTGATGTGAATATCCTTAGGTTTATGCATAAATTGGCTCAGAACTCTGATGGCATAAATAATGTCTGGCTTGGTATGAGATAGATAAGTTTTCCTACTAATCTTTGATATCTACCTTGATCCACTTCATCCCTTCTCTAGTTTTCATTCTATGATTTACCTCAATTGGAGTGTGAGAAATAAATGGGAGAAATAAAATGTTCTCCCTCACATTTCATTGATCCGTAGGGTGAACTATATATACACAAAATATCCTAAAAACTCTCCTAAATTATAGGGATATATTAAAACAAATTTAAATAACAATATATTAGAGATTAGAATAAATTTGAACTTGGATTCCCTCATCTGTTTTTGAAACACTGCTTTATCCTTTCTTTCTTTTATTCTCTTAGTTTGAACTTCTCCAATCTTTTCTCATAACAACCTCATCTCCTTATCCACTCATTCACAGCTTCGAATCACTTTTTCTTTTCCTTTATCTTCTCCAACACTCCCCTTCAAGCTCATGAATAGATATCCATCATTCTCATTTTGTTTCTAGTTGATTCAAATCCTTGTTTTTACATTGCCTTAGTTAGGATGTCTGCCTCTTGAAACTCAGCAGGAACATAGGAAAGGTTTATATCTTCACTCTCTATCTCTTGTTTGACAAAATGTCGATCAATTCTCATATGTTTCATCCGGTCATGTTGCACAAGATTATTTACAATACTTATTGCTGACTTATTGTTACCATAGAGCCAATTTGGAGATGATATAGTTATTTCATGGGTGACTCTGCAAGCTTACATCCTAGCATACCTGTTTCAGTCAATAAATCTAAAACATACTTTCTTTGGGAAGTAAAGATGCCCTTATGTGATTTGGCTACTTCAATTCCCAAGCAATATGTTAGCTGCCCAAGATCTTTGATCTCAAATTCTTCCCCCCTAGTATTCCTTCAATTGGCATACCAACAATGTAAATGGAAGTCGAAAAATATTATTGCTACTTTTGGATGGCATGACCAAACCCTTCGCTTATAGGGGTTGGAAATCTGTACATTTAGGAATATGCCAAAAGTAAACAGATTATACAATTAAGAATATTTACAAGATACAATAGGATCTTTCCAAAAAATGAGGATATGATTGTGAATATATGCTCAAATCCTACAAGATATGGAAACTTTTTGGATTTAGGAAGATTTGTTGGATTGCATAGTACTCGATTATTCAACATGAACAAATTATTCGGAATATTGGTAATAAACAATTGAAATGAGTAAAATAGGAAAAGAGTTACAAAGATTCTGAAAGCTTGAATTAATACCTTATATGACTTTGATGTTCATATGGATTTAACTTGAAAATTTGTCCAAGAACTTGGCAAAAATAAAATGGAAGAGAATAATTAGGAACACACATAATCAGACATAGAGGAAACAGAGACATGCCTACCAGCATTTTGGCCCTAATGCCTAACAACATAAAATGACACAAGTGGTGGATAAAGCATTTAAACAATGCAACAGTCAACCCGAATTCAAGGAAAATAACATGTGACCTCCAACTTACCTACTACATCACAAAATTCCTGTTTCAGAACTACTCCCTTTCTAAGCAATTGATAAATAGCTCTGAGTGTTGCGAAGTTTCAATTTAAAGAGGATAACCATACATATAAACAGGATGTAGAAGAAAAACTACAAATACCTTCCGAGGAACTTCAAATATAAACAATTCATTCCATTTGGCAGTGCCTATATCCATATCATTGGTTCTGGAAATTAATGGCTTAACACATTTGGTCCTCGCACTCTGGGGAAAAAGTTTTTGCTGATTTATTTCCAGACTATCAACAATCAGACGCAAAGCACAGAAGAAATTGTGACTATTTCCATCATCAATAATGGGTAAACCCTGAAAAAAATTTTAATACTCTTTCGTTGTTAGTATTGGCATAGTAAAATGATATTTAAAGCCTACCGTAAATAACTGACTTAAATTGGCCATACTAAACCTGGGCTTCAAGTATCTGCACGGCAACATATCTTCGTGCTTCCTTAGATTCATCTGCAATATTTAACCTATCGGAATACCTTGGAGGAGGAACCCATACAGAATCACTATCATCATGACACAGCAGTTTCATTTTATTAGAATTCTGCTCGACTTTCCTCAAATAGATATCACATCCAAGTTTATTTTCTATTATCACTGTCTGCAATTCATCTCCATCCAATGCAGCAAAAGCTGAATCCTGTCTTTCGCCACGAAGCATAGTAGGTTCCTGCAGAGTGAATGATGGGCAACAAATGCAACAGCATCAGAAGATATGCTAGAATTACAGCATAAATTGGACGCATATAACATGAAATTCAGGTTTTAAAAGACCTGAATCAGTTTTATTCCTTTTTGCTCAAGTTCTCTTTGCCTTCTCCAAGAAACAATAGTTTCCAAAAATGTGTCAAGATTCACTGCACTAAGATTTATATTTAAAGTAGTGGTAGCAGCAATCCGTGCTCGTTTTCCAAGCTTTGACAATCCTTGTACATTAGTATCATATGTCTCAAACCTTGCAAAAACAAATGTGTATTTAAATCAGGATGCCATAATAACAGAAACTGGTTTGGCATGATTAATAAATAGAGAGAGAGAGAGAGAGAGACTTAAAAATCCCATCAAATGGCTCCACAAGTGGCTCCCATGCTTCTAGTTTTGTATTGAATGTTGATGCAGCTATAGAAGAAATCAGAACAGCGTTCATTGCCTCTAGTCGACCATGAGTTGCAAGTTTGATATTAGTGATTGTGGCATCAAAAAGTGGTGTCATCTGAGAGATTATAGAATCCACATAATTAAACCAAAAAGGAAAAGTTGCAATAATGCTTTATTTCTTTATTTATTTTTATATAGACATGTACCATTCCGCATAAACTGTCTAGGACAGTCACTGACAAACATCTTAATTTCAACTCTGCAGTAATGTTCTCCCGTGTCTTAGGTTTCACACAATCTCCAATAGTAAATGCCAGACGACTTGAAGGTTTTTTTAGATCAGAGCGTGCCAGGAAAGTGCAGGCCTACAAAGACAACTTTAGTGAGAAGAGGCCTACAGGAGACAAGAGGATCCCATATCTGAACAGTTCCAAGACAAAAACTTGAGTTAAAGAACATTGCATGGTTATGATATATATTGAAATAGAAAAAATATATTATACATGTACACATATATCATGGGTTGAATGAATATTTATAAGCTATACCGACCTGATTTTCAACTTTCCAAATGCTCCAGCACTGAGAACCCTTTGAACTGAAAGACCTTGAAATAGGCACCTCATGAACATTAGCTTGATGAACAAGGTCCATCCTCGGACAGCAAAAAGAATCCAGGAATGGTGCTTCATCAATACGTGTAACTAAGCATCCAAGAGAAGCATAACCTGGAGGAGCAATAGGGTACCAGAAGAAAGCTTCCTCAAGACCTTTGCTCACAATATGAGCAACCTTAGTAAATTGCACAGGCTTTGCAGAGATTTCTGGATTATCAGCCTTAAAAATTATGCCTAGTGCAGGTGGTTCAGACCTGATATAGAGAAGTACACCATATGTTTTTAAACAGTTAATTATGATGAGCGGTAGTATGGAAAATAAGGTAAACAAATATGGAAGAGATAGCCTTCTAACCCTTCTGTAATGCAGTCTCCTAGTATACCATAACCGCAATGTGGTATGGGTCGCCATATGGAAACTGGTCGGCGGATATCACAACCCTTGTCCCACCATATTCTCTCAAAGTTTGGTGTTGACATGTAACAATTAGTTGCTTTTGAGATAGATCTGACAACATCCCACCCAGATGAGCCTGCACTTTGATTGCTTGATTGTTGATTTACATACTCGTTCTGAACAGATTGATTTGATGTAGATTCTCTTAATAAAGAATAATTCCTACTTGAGCTCCACAGAAGAAGATAGTTGAGATCATAGCACCTCTCTTTTGGGTGACAATCAGCTGAAGGATGGGCAAAAAATGACCCAAGAACATTGTCTAAACGCCATATGCTAAATCCATTTACAAAGCAAGGATTAGAAGAGGCAGTGTAAATACACTCCGAGTACATGGTCAATGTCACAAGATCAGAACGTATACAGTAAACAATGTGATTAGGTGGTGGTTGGCTTCCTTTATATGCTACACATCCCAATGCCAAGTACCCTGGAGGTGCAACTGGTATCCACAGAGAGTAACCAGTCTCAATATCAGATTGACCTTCACCCCCTCTTGATCCTTTACCATCGAGTAAGCCAATATGCTTGAATGCAAGAGGCTTCCTTACACGTCCATAGGTATTACTTACTGCCATCACAGAATGTGAAGGAGGAATTGGCCTGAACACATTACAATTAAACATAATTAAGAAAATACTTCAAATAAAATTCGTAGAAGCCTCCAACATTTAGCAAAAGGATGCAAATAAAGCAAGTTCATTCCAACAAATAATACAAGAACACAAGTACAAGGGATGAACCAAAAATTCTGTAAGAATAGATGAAACAAGGACCTAAATGGCATTCATGGAACTTACTGTAATGCAACAAAAATAGTTTCTAGTCTATTTATTTGTATAATTTAAGTTAAATAATTATGCAGAACACACTGCTATACTGCAGTGAAAATAAATATTTAGATGGCACTTAAATGATAAGTCAAAAAATTAAGTAAAGAGACACATCAAGGATGAAAGGAAGTTCTCCCTTACAGCGGATTCTAAATAGGGTGCCCCTGAAGGGGAGTTATGATAGAACACATTCTAGAGAAAAAAGTATACCTTAAGTAATTTAAATTGTTGTTTTGTTAATGATAACAATGATCAGTGATAACAATGTTGATGAATTCATCCGATTCTATGAAAGCTTATTGGGCTCGGCTTCTTCTTGTGAGCCTATTGATCAGGGTATCCTAGGATCAGGGCCTCTGGTCTCTGAGGAGCGGGCTGAGTGCCTTATTAGGGCCATTTCAAGGCAAGAGATTAAGGATGCCCTATTCAGGATTGGAGATGACAAATCCCCTGGTCCGGATGAATTCTCTTCATGTTTTTCCAAGAAATCATGGCATACAGTGGGCGATGACTACAGTATGGTTGTGGAAGAGTTTTTCTCTTCTAGTTCTCTCCTCAAGCAGATAAATCATACAGCCATTGCCCTTGTTCCCAAGTCAAGTCACTTCACTTCTGTAGGGGACTATAGGCCAATTGCTTGCTGCAATGTTTCCTATAAAGTGATCTCTAAAATTCTTGCTGCTAGAATGGCCCCGATCCTTGATTCTATTGTTGAACAGGCTCAATCTACATTTGTGAAAGGCCACAGCATGATTGAAAATATTCTCTTGACTCAGGAGCTATTGAGAAAGTATTGCAGGAAAAAGGATTTTCCCCCAGTGCTTGATTAAAGTTGATCTCAGGAAGGCTTACGACTCTATCAACTGGGCTTTCCTCAGGGAGGTTCTTCGAGGCTTGGGTTTCCCTTTAAGGTTCTGCCAGTGGGTTATGGAATGTGTATCTACTCCATCATATTCTCTAGCGCTGAATGGCAGCTTATGTGGCTTCAGCGAAGGCAAGAAAGGCCTTAGACAAGGGGACCAGCTATCTGCATTCCTTTTTGTTCTATGCGTGGAATACTTATCTAGATCCTCAAAGGTGGCCACGGATAACTCAAGAGTTCAATTACCATCCGAGGTGTGGTAAGTTAAAGATTACCCATTTAGCTTTTGCTGATGACCTCATGCTAATGGCTCGAGGGGATGCTACTTCAATAAAAATTATTATGCACTGCCTAGATAGAGTTGGGGCCAAGTCAGGGCTTTGTGTTAATGCGTTGAAGTCTAGCTTCTATTTTTGGGCAAGAGCTTCTAGAAATCCAAGATATAGTGAACTTTCCTAGGGGTTCCTTTCCATTCCGGTATCTGGGTATTCCCCTAGCTGCTGCCAAGTTGAAAGTTAATCACTATGCCTCTCTTATAGGTAAGATTTCTGCTTATATCAATGGTTGGTCTAGTTCTTCCCTGTCTTATGCAGGTAGAGCTGAATTAATTCAGGCGGTCCTCGAGGGAGTTGAGTGTTTCTGGCTTTCCATTCTCCCTATTCCTGCAGTTGTGATCGAGAGAATCACTAAGCTTTGCAGGTCCTTCCTCTGGAATGCCAAGCACTGCCTAGTGGCCTGGAAGGAAGTTTGTCTCCCAAAATCAGAAGGTGGTCTGGGTTTTAAGGATATTAGAAGCTGGAATTCAGCTCTTTTGGCTAAGGCTCTCTGGAATATCCAGCAAAAGAAAGACACCCTATGGGTTCGATGGGTAAATCATGAATATCTGAAATCTGTTTCGATTTGGGAATGGTCATCCAAGAAGGATGATTCCCCTCTGATCAAGAAAATATTAGCCATCAGGGACTCAATCTGTCTTTCCGAGGGGAGTGTCCCTGCTGCCAGTCAGAAGCTATCAAGCTGGGATCAAGGAGGCAGCATATGCATATCAAAGGCTTATGATTTCTTTCAGTCCAAAGGTTCCAAAGAGATTTGGGCTTCAGATGTTTGGAGCTCTTGTATTACTCCTAAGCATGCCTTTATCCTTTGGTTGAATTCTAAGTCTAAGTTGCTTACCAAGGATAAGTTGCTGTTCATGGATATCGACAGAAACTGTGCTCTTTGTGGATCCTCGGCTGAGTCTGCTCAGCACATTTTCTTTCCATGCCCTTTGAGCTCATCTGTTTGGGGCCATATCAGAATTTGGCTGGGAATTACTAAGGCTATGTCTACAGTTTCCAGTGCCCTGAAGTGGATTAAGAAGGAAGCTTGGGGTTCTTCTTGGCATAGTAAAGCTAAGAGAATTGCTTTAGCTTGCACTATATATCAGCTATGGACTGCTAGAAACCGACGTATTTTTGAAGGCCTTAGGCCTCTTGCGAGCAGCAATATTAGAAGAATTAAAACACATGTATATAGAGTTATGTTTTCTTTGTATCCTAATGTTTTAATTCAGTTTGAATCTCGTGCTTTAGGACAATAGTTTGGTCCCCTCTCTTTTGTATAGCTTGGGTATGCCCAGTGTATATTGTACATTTTTTTTATCAATTCATACTTTATTTAAAGTTCAAAAAAAAAAAAAAAGAAAGAAGGCATAAATGTTAACATTGAATTATGGAGGAATGCGTTGAATCCAAGAGTTTTAAGTTAAGCAAGTGGAAAATTGAATATATAGGACGTAATTTTGATAAAAATGAAAGTGTGGATGATGTCACTGTGAGGCTTGGAGAACAAGTTATTCCAAGAAAAAAATTACTCATGGAATCATGATAGGACAGTTAAAGTGGAGAGGGTAAATTACCAAAAAACTACTAAACTTTGGCCAATGCATCAACTTTATGGTTAACTTTAAAACTTAGCAATTTTACATTTGAACTTTTATTTTTTTAACAATTCTATAATAGTGTTAGAATTTAAATAATCAACACTCTTTTGATGTATTAATTATTGATCTTTCATCAAATTTTCCCAAACCGAACCATGCACATAATGGAAAACTCTAACCACATACATGGTCAGGTTTGAAAAAGGGAAGAAAAATGAATGATTGAACAGAATTGAAACAAGCTATGGGATTGAAGGTTTACTCGAGTAAATAGAAGGATTACTTGAGTACTTGGAGAATTTAGTCGAGTAGAAAGGAAAACATACTCTATTAATTGTAAAAGGTTTTCTCATCTTGTATTGAACTCAAGATGGGATATATATATCTGTGATATTCTTAAAAATATCTCCTAAAATACATGAATAAATACAGAAAACAAATTTAAACCAGACTTAGATGATAAAGATGATCAGAGAAATTTTAAATTTGCTGAACTGATCCTTCCTGTTTTTCTGGAACAGGCTTATCTCATATCTCCTATCTTGAACAGCTTTATCTCTTATCCCTTCAGTTTGTACATCCTTTTCACTTCTTCTTTTAACCACCCAACAACCTTATAAGGAAAGTCAGTTACATTAAAGATAACATGAGAAGATGATGAGAACAAGACCTTATAAGGAAAGTCAGTTACATTAAAGATAACATGCCTTGAAATATAGACTTTACCAGAAGGATGCAGACATTTATATCCTACATGAAACTGACTATATCCAACAAAAACACACTTAGGAATAAAAATCAAATATGACGATTATAAGGTCTTAAGTAAGGAAAACAAGAACAGCCAAATGGTTGCAGAGATGAATAATCTGGTGATTTATGATAAAGCAGCTCAAAAGGAGAAGAAAATTTATGAACTGAAGAAGGCAGCAAATTAATAAGAAAAGCTGCTGTTTAAAAATGCTTCAACCCAAAATTTGAAGGATACAAGCATGAGCAAGTAGAGTTGACCCATTTCAGCAATATGTCTATGCTTTCTCTCAGCGACAACATTTTGTTGGTATGAGGACAAGAAAGCCTAGGTTGAATACCATGTTGCCAAAAATAAGGAAGAAACACCTTGAACTCTCCACCATTATCAAGTGTATGCATTATCCTTCGGAAGAAATATGAGAAGCTGGCCCCCAAAGATTAGAATATACAAGTTGAAGAAGGTCTTTGGCTTTAATCTCACAATCATTAAAAGGAAACTCGATGAAACTTGCCAATCTTACAGGAATCACAAAAATAAAGAGATGAATGTGAACAAGAAACATTCATTTGATTCAATATTATTTGAAGTACAAAAAGATTTGGATGACTCAACTTTATATGCCAAATATAGCAGTGTCTTATTTTGAACTGTACTAGTAGCAAAAGAACTGGCATTATAAAGGTCAAAGTTATAATTCAAATGTAAAGAAGGCTGAAAGCCTGAATACAAATGAGAAAATAAAGTTGAACTAGACTGAAAAGCTGGAATATGATGGCTTGAAAGTGATGGACTTCAAGAAGAAACAGGTACAAGCTGATAAAGTCCATCTTTAAGTTGTCCTTGGAGCAGCACAGTTCTTGTTTCCTTGTCCTTACTCAAACAAGAATCAACATGAAATTCAATAATAACATTATTTCTTTTGTATGCTTTGACACTTATCAAATTCTTAGTTATTGCTCGAACATGCAAGATATTAGGTAAAGAAAGAAGAGAAACTGGTTTTGTTTGTGTAGGTAAATATGTATAACCAATATTTGTAATTGGAAGTTTATTAGCCTTGATACTTAGAATGAAGAGTTAGATTGTTGAGGTTGGAAGTAATGTGGTTTGTTGCAATAGAATCAACAAACCAAGAAGAGTCATTCAGAGTTTTAGGAGAGGCAAAATAGGCTTCAGGTGTGATAAAAAATTGTGAATATGGAACAAAACTTGGCTCAGAGAAAGACATTTTATTAGAACCACTAGAAGCAAAATAAGCTTTTAGATCTGTCTGAGCAGCAGGTTTACCAAAACCAGTAAAATTTTGACGCTGAAAGTTTCTATCAGAACAATGAAAACATCTGTCAGCAAAATGACCTAGTTTCGCACACAGTTGGCAATAAATTTTTCTTGAACCTGATCTAGCTCTTCCTCTTCCTCCTCTATTATTAAATCCACCTCTTGAATTATTATTATTCCCATTTCTTGACCAATTAGAGGCAACGCTGAATTCAGCATACTTAGCCTCTGTTCATGCACAAGTAACAGATACTGAACCTTTTCCATCAGAATAACTAACTGAATTCAGCATACTTAGCTTCTGTTCATGGATAAGCAATAGATACTGAACCCTTTCTAGATTTATTCCATCCATTTGATATGTGATGGGAGAGACAAACAGTCTCATAATCTGGATCCAAGCCACTATTAACAACCAATAACAAATACGTCATCAAACACAGGTTCTCCAATAGCAGAAAGAGCATGTCCTATGGTCTTGATCTTCAAAACATATTCATTTACTGTCATAGAACATTTGTTAGTAGACCTGAGTGGTTGCTGTTGGAAAATACCGAGATTCCTGTCCATGTTCAAGGACTGTTATGTTTGATCTATCTTTCTATATTCCTATGCTAAATCTTCCTCCTAGGAGATCCTATCTTGACCCTATTTTCCAGCTGTATCATAGATTGTAAATATTTCCAAATCTATATTAGGAAACTGCTTATTACAAGAGCTCTTCTCTTTCAAAATAATGTTTAAAAACAATATTGGAGAGAAGCAGTCTTAATAACCACATACCTTATTAACAGGCTACCCTCTAGGAGTCTTGATTCCCATAGTCCAATTCAACTCCTCACAATGGTCTTTCCCGGGTTTAATGCTTCTAATGATCTCACTCCCATAGTGTTTGCTTGCCTAACTTTGTCCATATTCACACTCCCAATAGAGGCAAACTTGATCCTCGTGCCCTTAAATGTGTCTTTATTGGGTATTGTGAGAAGTCAGAGATAAAACTCCAACCTAAAAAGCTAGCTTAATAGGTGGAGGGATCCTCCTCCTCATATATAGCCTAGGTCTCCCTTACTGAGGCGATGTGGGATTCTCACACTCCCCCCCACGCCGAAACTTCTCTAGTAACTGATACATGCCCAGGTGATCGGGCAGGGTACTGGTCCATGACCACGATCGAGGATAGTTTCCCAGCTAAGGGTTGGCTCTGATACCATGTGAGAAGTCAGAGGTAGAACTCCAACCTAAAAAACTAGCTTAGTAGGTGGAGGGATCCTCCTTATACATAGCCCAAATCTCCCTTACTAAGGCAATGTGGGATTCTCACACTCTCCCCCACGCCGAATCTTCTCCAGTAACTGATACATGACTAGGTGATCGAGTAGGGTACTGGTCCATGACTACGACCGAGGAATGGATAGTTCCCTAGTCAAGGGTTGACTCTGATACCATGTGAGAAGTCAGAGGTAGAACTCCAACCTGAAAAACTAGCTTGACAGGTGGAGGGATCATCTTCCGTATATATAGCCCATGTCTCCCTTGCTGAGGCGATGTGGGATTCTCACACTCTCCCCCACGCCGAAGCTTCTCCGGTAACTGATACATGCCCAGGTGATCGGGCAGGGTACTGGTCCATGACCACGACCGAGGATAGTTCCCCAGCCAAGGGTTGGCTCTGATACCATGTGAGAAGTTAGAGGTAGAACTCCAACCTGAAAAGTTAGCCTAACAGGTAGAGGGATCCTCCTCCTTATATATAGCCCAGGTCTCCCTTACTGAGGCGATGTGGAATTCTCATAGGTATTCTTCCACTCGAAAGGGCTATAAGTGCTATCATTCTCCTACCAAGAAGTTTGTTGAGCTAATGTTAGCCTTGTGGAAGATAATTCCTACTTTGATTGTCCTTATCCTCAGGGGGAGAGTGCTTTCTTGGAAGACAAGGACATGGATCTATTTCTTCTTAGCCTTCCTCCTCCTTCCTTACCTTCTCTGGTCTCTACCTCAAAGGACTCACAAAGCATGATACATGGGGAAATTCTACCAACTTCTTCCGGTCCACTACAAGTGTATTCAAGGAGAAAAGCACGAGCTCCTCCACCTATGTAGGCTGCAATATCTGAACCAAGTCCTGAACTTGGTATTTATTTTTATTCCTAAACCTAAATCATCACCCATTAAACCTGCAACTGATTTTGACTCGAGTGATTGTGATTGACCTAATCTCAGTAACCTTGATCTTCCTATTGCCATCAAGAAGGGAACAAGGACATGTACCAAGCACCCTCTACATTTGTTCATGTCTTATTCAAATATGTCTCCTGGGCACAAAGCTTTTATCACCAGCCTAAACATAATCCCTATGCCAAAGACTTTATGAAGCAATAGGTAATAAGAATTGGAAGAGTGCCATGGAGGTAGAGATGGTAGCACTGGAGAAGAATCAAACTTAGGAGTTGGTTAGATTGCCAAAGGGAAAAAATCCAATAAGATGTAAGTGGGTGTTCATTGTAAAATATAGATCAGATGGGTCCTTAGAAAGGTAGAAAATAAGGTTGGTTGCTAAAACATATACACAAACATATGGGGTAGATTATCTGGAAACTTTTTCTCTAGTAGCAAAAATGAATACAATAAGGGTGTTTTTGTCCTTGGCTGCTAATCTAGGCTCGAAACTACAACAATTTGATGTCAAGAATGCTTTCCTACACGGTAACTTAGAGGAGGAGATCTATATGGAAGTGCCAACTGGGTTTGGATTAAAGATCGAGGAAAATGAGGTATGGAGGTTGAAAAAGGCTCCATATGGACTGAAATAGTAACCAAGAGTATGGTTTGGGCATTTTACAAAAGTTATGCTTGGTATGGGATAGAAACAAAGTCAAGGTGATCATACCTTATTTGTACACCACTCAACCACAGGGGGAGTGACTGCATTACTAGTTTATGTGGATGATATTACTGTAATCGATAATGATATGGAAGGAATAGAAACATTGAAAAGATGCCTGGTAAAGGAATTTGAGATCAAGGAGCTGGGCAGATTGAAGTATTTTCTGGGTATTGAAGTGGCTCATTCTAAGGAGGGAATCTCAACAGAAATACACACTTGACTTGTTGACCGAAATCGGTATGTTGGGAAAGGGTCCTATTAGAGGCTAGTGGGAAGACTCATTTACCTATCACATACACGGCTAAACATTGCTTATGCAGTGAGTGTGGTCAGTCAGTTCATGCATAGCCCTAAGGAGACTCACCTAAAGGCAATGTACAAGATCTTACATTATTTAAAAGAGACTCCCAGTAAAGGTATATTATTTAGAAAGGGGGAAGAGCTATCTCTTGAAATCTATACAGATGTTCATTATGTAGGGTCAATTGCTGATAGAAGGTCTACATCAGGGTATTGCACATTTTTAGAAGGTAATTTTGTGACTTAGAGAAGTAAGAAAAGTGAGAGGTGGAAGATGTATTCTCAAAAAATGAAGCCTCAAAACATTACAACCAGCTTTGTTGAGTTTATATACTACTCAACAAAAGCTCTAACAAATTAACTGTTCTTGACAGCTGACAACAACTTGCTGCAGGTTGCAACAATCAGTTTCTCACAAAATAAACTAACACAACTGAAAACTAAAACTAACTACACCAGCTGTTCTTCTTTCTTTCTCGTTCTCTTAGCTGTACACAATGATAACAAGAATTATTCTTAACAAGAGGTCTAGAATTTATGTAGCTGTCCCTAGCTTGTGAGATTAAGGCTGCATGATGTAAGTAGTTTTGGTCTTCCTTTTAAAAATAATTGCCACCTTTTGTCGATTTTTATATTTATACTTCTTCCAAAAATATATATGTAGACAACAAAAAATCTAGTTGACCACAAAGCAATAACAAAAGAATATCATGTCCTTTACCAACAAGTTTGTACCTCAATGGGATTTCCCATGATTATATCTAGCATCCTAAAATGTCTAGTAAAATAATACAACTAGCAGATAACAATTTACTTTTTCTTTTTCCATCTATAAAGATAAAATTTGAAGCTTGAATTACACACATATTTTATTCAGCATGTAGACATGGATTTACCTTGATGTCACACAATCTCCCAATATCACATAATTTGGAGGGGCTTGCGGTCTCCAAAAGGTAAGATTGTTATGGTCACCATTTTCTGCAAGCATATAATACAGCTGGATATAAGATCCACACTCATGAAGATCTAGACAAAAAACTTCTGGAAGTATGAACAAAAAGATTAAAAGAAACAGGGCAGTAGCAAAGACAAAATAGCATAATGACAAACAGTAACTGCCACTAGAGGAAAACAAATCAAAGGTATTCTCTCCTTTCAAGAATCACATTGATTGGGGAAAGATACTAAACCTTTTGAGGACACCGACAGTCGGTCAAAGTTGGTACAAGGAGCCAGGGGATCAGTGTTTCCAAACTGTAATGCCGTAGCAGCCTGAGTTTGAAGGTTCAGTAGGAGAGAGATTACACTCAAGGAGAGATGGATACATATATCAGATGATACCAGAGATACATTTGTCTTGTCCTTAACAGATGTATACCCCCCTGAAATATCAACAGGATCAAGTACGATAAGACCAGAACCACCCTCAACAGTTAAATCCTTCACAAGAGTTCGAATCCAAGTATCATTTTCTTTTGATGCATACCTGTTCAAAAAAAAAAAATGGTGACATGTACTAAAAATTGAGAGATATTATGACAAAATTTAGGATATGTAAAAACTCATACAAGACAAGTAAAAGGGTAAGGGTGCCCTTAAAAGCATAGAAGGGCACCCTAGAAAATGATATACAAGTAGAGATGAAGAAGATTAAACACCAAAATTTCTTGTTATGTAAATATTTACCAAAGAAAATTGGAAGACTGTTGTTCAAAGAAGGTGACGTCAGCATACATAAGATAGCGGTTCAACTAAGGAGAGTAACACTTATAGCTTTTCTTGCAACCGAGAGTAGCCTAGAAAGATACACTTGAGAGATTTGGCAGCAAGTTTATCCTATCTAGGTGAAAAAGAATACACAAAACAGATACATCCAAATACATGAGGTGGAACATAATAAAGTGATTGTATAGGGAACAAAAGAGAATGAGGAATTTGGTCCTGTAACATAGAATATGGCATGCGATTGATCAAATAACAAGCAATAAGAACAGCATCACTCCAAAATTTGGTGGGAAGATTGGCATGTAAAAGTAGTGTTCGAGCAGTTTCAATGAGATGACGATTTTTACGCTCAGTAACACCATTTTGTTAGGGTGTGTAAGGATATGAAGATTGATGTAAGATGCCTTTAGCAGTCATAAAAGTAGTAAACTAAGAGGAAAAATACTCAGCGAGATTATCATTACGGAAAGCACGTATAGAAACGTCAAGTTGTGTTTTTTATTTCAGCAATAAATGTTTGGAAGACAAAAAACAACTTAGATCGATGTTTCATGAGAAACAACCAAGTGTAACGAGAAAAGTCATCAATAAAAATAACAAAATATGAAAAACTTAGAGCAGACTTGACTCAACTGCCCCCCATACATCAGAGTGCACGAGGGAAAAGGGAGTTGTAGCCCTATTATGGACATGACTAGGAAAAGAACTACGAGTGTGTTTACCACGTTGACATGACTCACAATTAAAAGTGGATAATGACGACAAACTAGGAACTAACTTTTTTAGTGTAGAGATGCTAGGATGACCGAGATGAGAGTGGAAGAGATCTAGGGAAGTCGCACTGGTGCAGGCTACTGGCTAATAGAAAGCGAATTAAAAGGACTACATGGGACATAAAGGACAGAATTTAAAGGGAAACAGGAGGTAGGAGAGGTTTTCCCACACATGTGATTGGTGGCGCCAGAGTCCAAAATCTAAAGGCCAATAGAAGGGCTTTGAGTAACACAAGCCAAGGGATGATCAATAGATGGTTGAGATGCTTAGAACTTCAAGAAAGCCTCATAGTCAAAATTAGTAAGGTTACCATCGGAGGGCCTGATGTTGGACTAGGGGTACTTTGGGGCAATATGAGCTGCTCAGAATGTCTGAGATGCAAGTGGGGCAACTGGTTGACCATGCTTCTTCCAACACTTATCTTCCTCATGCCCCTTCTGTTTACAGAAGTTGCAGTGAGGGCGAGAGCAACTACTGGACCGGCCTTGATTACCGTCGAAAATCCGAGACATAAGAGCAGAGGCCTTGAGTGGGGTACCTGTAGAAGTACCAATAAAGAAAAAACTGCCAACCATATTGAGTAATTTTTTGAATGTATCTTTCATAGTAGGGTTAGTGGACCTAGTTAAGATCTGCTGACGAACAGGCTCGAACTCAGGCTTGAGACCAAATAAAGTAAGGACCATGAACAGTTTTTCCCGCTAGGAATCATGAGCGGCTTTGGAATCAGAGTATGGAAAAAGAGCTTCAAACTCCTATATGAGAGAAAGCATCTGGCCAGATAGGATTCCATAGAGTGACCCCTACTGGATGTTCTTGATAGTGTAGACAACTGTGTATAAACGTTGAATGTTGTTGGTGTAACATTTAGCGGCTTTCGTCCAAACCTCATAACAGGTTTCAAATGGCCGAAAGAGCTACAAAACAGAGCGATCAATGGACTTCCACAAAATATTACACAATTGAGAATCAAGCCATTCCCATCTAGCTTTGTTGACTGGATCGACATCCTTTGCCTTTGGGGTGAGATGGTTTGCTTGTCCCTGCCCCTTAAACCACAGCTTGATAGAGGCTGTCCATGAGAGATAGTTGGCAGACCTTATTAACTTGTCAAGGGTGATAACAGTCTTTTTTCCTTCGGGCAACTCCATCTCCCATGTTCCATTTTCTTTTAAAGCTTTCATTTATTCCATTATTGCCATTTTCCATTATGGATCTAGTAATGCTTCAAGAATAATGCGGGGCATTTGAATCTCATCTACTTTGGAAATAAAGGCCTTGTAACTTCTTGATAACTGAGAATATATGAGATAGTTAGAAATTGGGTGCTCTGTAAAAGCTCTTACCCCTTTTCTAATAGCTATTGGGAGATCCAAGTCATCTTCTTCTTTTACATCTTCTTCAACCACACTTGGTTCCTTTTCCACAGGAGGATCTATCACTAGTTCAGACTCATGGTTATGTTTGAGAGTTTGTAGCCTACGAGAGTAAACATGTTTCAATGGTGGTCCAGGATTGTGGGACACTCCCGTTGGATTTGGGACCGGTTTGGTTTGAATGTTTGGATAGGAAGAGCTGGAAAAATCAAAGGCAGGTAAGGTTACAGGATGTAACAGAAAAGCTTGTTGCTAAGGGTTCGGTCTAACAAGTTCTCCTACGGCTATTAGATCCCAACGATGATCTCATGATGAAGTCTCTCCTTGGAAAGTAGCTTGGGAATAGAAGAATTGGTGTTCCACAAAGGAAACATTACAGGAAATCAGAAATCTTTTGAAGGGAGGATGATAACACTTGTACCATTTTCTGAAAAGCAGAGTAGCCTAGGAAAATACACTTGTAGGCTTTGGGGTCAAGCTTATTGGGATTGGGTTGATTGTTGTGAACAAAGGCAAGACACCCAAAACCCAAAGTGGAAGAGATTTACGAATGTGAGATGAAGGAAAGACAGAGAGAAAAACACTAAGGGGAGTGCTAAACTTGAGAACTTTGGATGACAACCAGTTGATAAGGTAAGTTGAAGTCAAAAGAGCCTCTCCCCAAAGAGAATGAGGGACATGACTAGCGATCATGAGGGACTGGGTAACTTCAAGCAAGTGACGATTTTGGCGCTCAGCTATCCCATTTGCTGAGGAGTATAAGAGCAAGAACTTTGGTGGAAGATACCCTGGTCTTAAAGGTAGTGATTAAAGGCATGAGAAAAGTATTCTTTACCATTGCCAGTGCGGAGGATCTATATAGAAGATTGGACAACATTTTTGATAAGCTGGTGAAACTATTTAAAGATTATGGGAACCTCAAACTTATTTTTCATCAAGTAAATCTAACAAACTTAGGTATGATCATCAATAAACATGACAAACCACCATTTGCCAGTGATGATGGAAACTCGAGATGGACCTTAGACATCACTATGCCTAAGGTGGAATGGGCGTGATGGTGTATAAGGACGAGAGGAATGGGAAGAAGGCGAATGTTTTGCTAGTACGCAATTATCACAATGAAAGGAACTAGGGTCTTTATTAAGTCACAATTGTTAGAAAACTTGGTATATATTTCTTTAATCTTCACTAAGAATGGTTACAATATATATAGGAGAAAAAAATCAATTAAATCCCTATAACTAAGGAAAAAAGAAGGAATCCTAATTACATCATTTACTAATTTACATTAATCAATCAATCCCAACAATTAAGGTTGATTATAATCAATTGCATAGATTGTGGGATAAGATTTATTACAATCAATCCCATAGATTGTGGGATAATTGGGATTGTTAATCAATCCCATAGATTGTGGAATCTAATTTTCCAACATTTTGCAACTTTAATATTCATAAAATGGCCAATATGATACACCCATTAAGTTATGATATAATACACAAGGGTGAAATTTTAAAAAATAGTAATCATTACACTAAGATAGTTGGAAAGCTAGAATTCTTGTAGCCAATCCCATCCAGTGGAATTTAAGGCTTGGGGTTGTCATTGTCGATAATCATTATACTGAGTATAAAATTGCATGGAGAAAAGAGGCTACTCTTACATGAAACTGAAATCCAATCTTGCACGAAGAAGCTTTTCCCCATAGAAGGAATCATCAAGGGATGATTTTGAACTGTCATAAAAGGTGAACTCAGGAGAAACAACCTGGGAATGTCAGAAAATACACAAGTAAAAATGAAATTGCTGAAAGATTAGAATAATAAATTTGTTATGATTCAAAGTTATGCATAAATGCACACATAGAGAAAGATATTAAAAGGAAAGAAATTGAATGCCACTTCCTTAACTCATTCCACAATGTGCGTATTATACAACATAAATTATGCCACATGGATCCACTAAATAAGAGGGGAAGAAACAAAAGAACAAGAAGTTCATTGTGAGCAAAATTAGAGAGCATAAATTAAGTTAATCTTGAAAGCTAATTTAGTATGAATGTTATAAGGGCTGTTCTAATTGACCTCAACCACAATCTGAACAACTCAATCACAATCCAAGAACTCAGTCACAAACACAATCTGAGGCAATCACGAACTGCAATAAAATTGAACGAAAAACTCTAGTTTGCAGAATCCTGTAAACATTAGCAATTGCGAATTGCAACAAGCTTCAATCAAAACCCTAGCACATTGCATTGCACTTCGAACACTCCAATCAGATTGCACTACATTCTCATATTTGATGTGTATCAAATCGTAGACCCTAGCACAGTAGGTTTAATCAAGAAATTGCAAGTTCTCTCTTGCATGGCCTTGATGCCATGAAGAGAAGACAATTCAAAGGGAGAGAAACAAAATACTGTATTCAGTGTGTATATTGTACAAAAGTAACATAAATTCTACATGAGTATAAATGTACAGTGTGTATATTCACAAAGTCTACCCTTCAATAGGATTATCTAATCCCAAGTACACTGCTGTACCAAAAGTGGCAATCCCTCCTCATGTGGTGTTACTGTCAACTTCATGATCGCCATTACCATCAAGGTAGCTAACCACCACCACCCAACGATTGAACCTCATCTAATGACGGTAAGTGAAGGGCCCTGCCCCCACGCCATTGAAGCTTGTATCATGGGTTCAATTCAAGTAGATTGAAGAAAAGGGTAAATCCATGCCCTAACCAAAATACCCATTAACACGAGGCAACCAAAGAGTTTTTGTATTTACAAATTAAACCCTCGGCCTTTGTGAAATAGTGGAAAAGACTACAACTTTTTAATGATGAACAAAGAATTATTTTAAAAGAAATTCTCTGATAATTTTATTCAATAGCAGTCAATGAATATATACAACAATCCTTTCGAGATTTAGCCTCCTAAATCATAGGACTAATTGTTACAATTGACATATACAATTGTACCATCTATAGTTGGACTATTTAATTACATGAGGATTGATTGGAGAATAACAGCTAACAATCATTGAGCATGGTAACTTTCTAAAGTAGGACTTTCCTAATAAGACCTCCATGAAATCGGCAAGATTTTTTGCTGAAATCCAACACTCTCCCTCAAGCTGGTGAATAGACATCTATCATTCCCAGTTTGCTTATAATTGTTTCAAATCCTGGTTTTGGCATAGCTTTTGTAAGAACATCTGCTTCCTGAGACTTCGTAGAAACATAAGAAAGACTGATACCTCCATTTTCAATTTCTTGTTTGATAAAATTCCAATCAATCCTTACATGTTTCATTCGGGCATGTTGCACTAGATTCTTACAATATTGATGGTTGACTTGCAGTCGTTGTATAGCCTTATTGGAATAGATACGGATATATTTAGGTTCTTCATTAGTCTCTTAAGCCAAATTATCTCACATATCCCTTAAGCAATAGCTCAATATTCTACTTATGCACTACTACAGACTACCACAGTTTGTTTCTTACTTCTCCATATGACTAAGTTACCCTATAACTTTGTGTAATAGCCAGAGGTAAGACTTGTTGTTTTCAATAAAACTAGCGCAGTCTGCATCTGCAAATCCCACAATTCCTCCATCTTCACCCATTTTGAATAATAGCCCTTTACCTGGAGTTCCCGCAAGATACCTAAGAATGTGACATGCAGTATCAAGATGCCTTTGAATAAGAGAATGCATAAATTGATTTACCACACTCACAACAAATGTAATATCAGTATTAGTGAGGAATAGATAGATTACTTTTCCTACTAAATGTTGATATCTCCCTTTGTACATTGGATGTTCACTTCTATCTTCTTCTTTCCACTTCCAATTTTTTTCTAATGGAGTGCTGGTAGTGGGATGTACTTTTTTTGAGAAATAAAAATAGCCACTTTACTTATAGCCACCTCCATCCCTAGAAAATATCTCAGCTTCCCTAGGTCTTTAACCTCAAAATCAGCATTCAACTGCCTCTTGAGATTCTCTATTTCTTGACTATTATCTCCTGTGATGATAATGTCATCTACATATACAATTAGAATTGTCTTCTTCCCATTTGCTGCATATTTTGCAAATAATGTACGATCACCTTGGCCTTTTTTGTAGCCAAGCTGGTTTAGAGTGGTACTAAACCACTTGAACCATTATGTTGGAGACTATTTAAGGCCATATAGGGATTTCTTTAGCTTACATACCTTTCCTTTCTTGTCTAGGTGGAAGCTCCATATAAACTTCTCTTCTAAGTCCCCATGGAGGAAGACATTTTTAACATCCAAGTGCAACTGTGGCCAATTAAAACAAGTAGCAAGAGAAATGAGTATCCTAACCATATTCATATTGGCTACAAGAGGGAAGGTTTCTTGATAATATATCTCATATGTTTGTGTGTATCTTTTTGCTACCAATTTTGCTTTGTATCATTTGAGTGTCCCATCAAATTTGTATTTCATTGTAAACACCCTTTTTACATCCCAATAGTTTCTTATTATTTGGTCTAGGTATAATGTCCCAAGTTTTGTTCTTTTCTAATGCTTTCATTTCCTCCCTCATAGCAAGCGTCCAATTCTTATCCTTTAATGCATCACGAACCGACTTTGGGATTTCGATAGTGTCCATTGAGATAAGAAAGGCTTGAAATTGAGATATAGGGTATATAGGATGTTTTATGCATTCCTGGGTACCTTTTCTTAATGCAATGGGAAGATCGAGATCATGAGACTTAGGTTCTTCAATAGAGATTGGAGAGGGGAGTAGTATTACCTTTATTTAGACAAGAATCTTGAACTTGTGTTGGTTTTGGATCAATTGTAGAACCCCAGGACCCAAGCACTTACCACTCGAGCTAAAAGCTTAAGCTATTAATCGACACAACCACTTATTCCTATAAGTGCTATGGGCGACGCAAACACCAACACTCGAGCCCTTCAGACCAATTCTAGGTCAATTTTCAGGTGGCCAAACCAAACCAGGATCAACCAAGGACTGCCATAACCCAACATCAACTTCCTTCTTTCTTGAGTAAACGAGATTTTCTCTTGGATTGAAGGCTAACTGTAGTAATTTGGCAGTGTGCTCATGACTGAATTGGGAGTTCTTTCATGGAAAGTGAATAGAGTGAACTGGATTCTCATCCATGGTAGATTGAGGAGGAGATAAGGTAGAAGCTTGTGATGGAAAGGATTCCAAAGATTGAAGTGTAGAAGGAAAACTCGGTTGAGAAGATGAAGGAGAAGAGGAAAGATTTAAATGGATGTCTAGAGTGAGATCCTCATCTTTATGAGAGTGCTCCCCCTGAAGATGAGGTTGGAAAGAAAGGAAAAACGGGGTATCTTCGTGTAAAGTAACATTCATGAAAACAAAGAGTTTGCAAGAGGATGGATGATAGTATTTATACCCTTTTTGAGTGTTGGAATATCGAAGGAAGACACATTTGAGAGCTCGAGGATCAAGTTTATCACGGTTATGTTGATGAATATGAACATCTGCGCACACCCGAAAACTTTAGGTGACAAAGTTGAGCAAAATGGAGACAAACGGATAGTGTTTCATTAAGAGCCAAATAGGGCTCTTGTGTCACAACCCTGGGGTAATATGGTAATTACTTACCTTTTGTAAATCGTTGGGGGGTTAACTGTAATGGTCAGGTGGTTAAAAGACGGGAAGAGGTCAGCTGTAATAGCTAGTGTTATGTTGTTAAGTGGTTAGGAGATTTGTTGTGCGGGCTAGAGGTCTTCTATAATAAGGACCTACGACATCAAGGAAGAATTACCGATTGAATGAATGAATAATCATCCTTTCCTCTCAATTTCTCTCTCCCCCCATTCCCTCCCTCTCTCTCTCTCTCTCTATATATATATATATATATATATATCATTCTTACAATCGGAATTACTGAATTGTCAGCCCTAATTCAAGGGCTTGACAAACTGTATCCGAGCCAATCGGTTAAGCTGTGGGGAGCTTGCGACAACACAGTGGGAAGGGTGTCGAAAGAAGTAGGTAACTGTTGTTCCAGTGCAAAAAGAGGATGACCAACAATCGTGGGGCCCATTACAATTGACTAGTAAGAATCCACGATTGAGGGTACACGATTGAAGCAGCTGGAGATTAGGTTGGAGGCCATGGAATTCGGTATGACTGACACCCAAGATACCATGTGCTAAATAGGATTTGGCAGAATGGAAGGAAGTCATGCAGGTTACAATGGAGAAGCAACAATAAGCTATGAAGAAGGAACAAGAAGCTATGGAGAAGCAACGAGAAGCTACTAAAAGGTGTCAAGAAACAGTGGCACAACCGGGTCAAAAGATTGATAGTATGTTAACCCTATTATCTTCCCTGCCCCTATTCTGGTTGTCACTAGAATTCCAACCAAGACAAACATCTGATCCGATTTTGCTGCCTCAAGGCAATCGGTCGGGGACGCAAGGAATTCTAGAAGAGGTGGAGTAGCCTACAATCCAAGAAACACAGGTGAGGAATCCGTAGCCAACGACTCACAACCATGGCGCTATGCCAAGATTGGAAATTCCAGCATTTGAAGGGAAAAAGTTGCGATGGTGGATAAGGAGATGCAAGCAGTTTTTTCAGTTCTACCAGATTACAGAAGATCAACCTAGCACAACCTATTTGGACGATGCAGCAGACTCTTGGTATCAAGGGTAGGTTTAAGATGAAGGTGTGCAAGGAAGTGGGGCAGATTTTGCGGAGGGGTTATGTTAGCATTTCGAGGAGAAAAGCATGGAGGAATTCCAAGCAAGAAGGGACTGTAGTGGAATACCAAGCCCGATTTGAGGAATTGAGGTCCATGGTGTGCACTATGCAGCTAGGGCTTACTGAACAATACTTGGTACCAGCTTCATCAGCGGCTTGAAGGAGGAATTGCAGCCCATGGTTAAGATGATGACACCCACGACAGTGAGGCAGGCTGCAGAAAGGGTCAGGCAACAAGAAATGACCTTAGAAGCCATTTTTAAGAAGCATAATGTTCCCTACAAGCCAAGTTTATTGGTCGGGCAGTACGGGCGATGGTAGCTCTAGGCTTTTGCTTGCAGGGCCTAATCAAGAGGTAGCCAAAGCACCTTCCTACAATAATGGCACTAAGGGTAATCTGATAGAGCAAAGGAGACAACTAGGGCTATGCTTTAAGTGTGGAGACAAATACAACCCCAGCCATCAATGTAAGAAACAATTGATGAATATGGAGGGTTATGATTGTGAATAGGAAGAAGAAGAATAAGATGTTTCCCATGATGAAATAGGTGAGTGCAGGGTGATCATCGGATAGGAATCATAGTTGCATTCTATACAAACTAAAGTGTTTGAAGGAAAGGCTAAAGCAGCAATGGAATAGCCAGAGGCGAATGCTGCTACACTTCTACTACTCAAAGGGGAAAAGCAAAACAATAAGAAGAAGAGAAGGAGGTAGAAGGTATTGAAGGTAGGGATTGGTTGATCCATAACATTCTTGGGGACAAGGATTATTTGAAGGGGTGGGGATTGTCACGACCTTGGGGTAATATTGTAATTACTTACCTCTTGTAAACTGTTGGGGGGTTTACTGTAAGGGCCAGGTGGTTAGAAGGCGGGAAGAGGTCAGTTGTAACAGTTAGTGTTTAGCTGTTAAGTGGTTAGGAGATTTGTTATGTGGGCTATAGGTCTTCTATAATAAGGACCTATGACATCAAGGATTACCTATTGAATGAATGAATAATCATCCTTCCCTCTCGATCTCTCTCTCTCTCTTCCTCTCTTTCTTTCTATCATTCTTATAATCGAAATTACTTAATTGCCAGCCCTAATTCAAGGGCTTGACATCTTGTTATCAAGGAATTAATCAAACAAGTTGTAGTTAGCATGGTTTCTCAATGTTTAGGTACACAGGACTAAAAATAAAAGGGTTCGGGTGACATTTAAGAGGAGACGATTTTTCTTGTCAGGCACGTAGTTTTGTTGGGGGTATCTACACAAGGGGACTCGTGAATAATGCCTTCTTTTAGAAAGAAATGATTTAGACATTTGTTGAAGTAATCCTTGGCATTATCGGATCGAAACCTTTTAATAGACACTTCGAATTAGGTTTTGATGATTTGACAAAAATTTGGAATAATAGTAGAAACCCAGGTGATTCTAGTGCAATCATCAATGAAAGAAACAAACCATCTAGTCCCTTGTGCAATTGCGAACCCTTGAAAGGCCCTACACATCACTATGGATTAAGGAAAAAGGTAAAGTAGACCTTTTATTAACCAAACGAAAAGAAACCCTGTGATGTTTAGTAAGTTCACAAACTTCACAATGAAGAGAGCCAAGAGATACATTATGAAATAAGGCTAGGAACATATTTTGTAATAGTCTAAATAGAGGATGGCCAAACTGAGAGAGGAGGTACTTTGGGATGAGAAAGTCAACTGTTGCCTTTGTCAATGAGGCGTGCTTGCTACCTTAAGATGGTAGAGTCCGTCCTTAACCTTAACAGGTCCAATCAAGAGAAGTCCAATCCTCCTCCTGAAGTCCAGTAATATATAGGATGGATTTAGGTTTTGGAGGTCACTAGTTGGACAGCTAGAAATGGCTCTAAATGGCACACGAGTCTGTGTTAGGTGAAGTTGTACAAGGGTTGCTAGTTGCTAAAATTGAAGACATGTCTTGTCAGTTGGGTCAAACAACAAGAGATAAGCAGGAGTGCTGAGAAGTCTTTTGGCTATGAAGGTCGAGAAAGAACTGAAAAGATGGAAAAAATGATGGCAATGAAGGCCTAGCAACAACACAAATAAAGAAGAGAAATTACACAATAGAATCATAGTAATGAAGGCTCTAATACCACGTAGAAACTGTACTAATTTTCATATATTTATAGTAGGGTCAATCACCTTTTATATACAAGAGAAGAATTACAAAATAGGAAACTATGAATAGGAAGCAAAACAACTGGAATCAAATCTGTACAAGAGTTGAGCCATAATTAAAGGAATAATCCTGCAATCATGGGAAACAAGATGATTAATTGATTGATATGGATTGATTGATTGATATGATTTCCAATAGTTATCTCTTCACAAAGGAAACATAGATTCTTACTTAGCCAATAGAAAGAAAAAAAAACATAGATGCTTAGCCAACATATGTAGTCCAATAGGAGTATGTGTGTTAAGATGACTATGACAACAACCACCTTTAATCCCACTAGGTGGGATCAGCTACATGGACTCTTAACTCGTCAACCATTTCTATCCATAACCATATGCATGTTAAGATGACATAAGCCATAAATAAATGGATATGTATAGATGACATAAATTTGACAATGGAAGGTCGATTAGTTTCCAAATAAGAAATTTGGCAAGGAAAGGTAAACATACTTGTGCTTCAAAAGTGAAACTTTGCATCTGACTAGGATCACTGTCATAGGCTGAAGTATTTGAGCTAGAAGATAGTTCTTGCATGAGATCTGGACTATTGCCATTGCTATTATCAGAGAATTTGTCCAGCAACATGATTTCTACACCATCTTCTTGGGATACTGAAAAGCTGCTATCGTTACTCAAGTATGTATACTTCCTCAAGAGAGACCCACTCTGAAGAATTAAGTCAAAACAATAAAATTTTAAATTGTGTAAGACATCAAGAAACAGATAACTGAAGCACAACCAATGATAAATGTGCCAATAGTTTCAGCCCGTTAGGAGACTTATCATTTTCAGTTCTCATGTTCCTTTTCACTATTTGGACAATCAAAATATACATTCATTTTATTGGTTTTAAAATTTTGTTCTAGTATTTGTTTCTATTTGCTAAATTGTTTTTAAATTCAAACATGAGTGTAGACAAGAAACAATCACAGCTCTGGTGTTCATCGTTGAGTTGTTCTTTATTTCAAACATTCCCTCCTAGCCTCCCTCTCTCTTTGATTTGCCCATAAAAGAAATTGGGAGTCCCAACAGTCTAAGGGTGGGAGAAAATAAAAAAAATAAAAATTGAAAATAAAATATATGGAACCAAATAGCATCTATTCATGTAACTAAATCATTAATCTGTGTTAGTTAAATGACCAAACAAAAATTAAGGGGTTCAAAACAGTACAAATAAATAGTTAATATGCAACCCAAGTGTTTCCATGTGAACAAGAGTCATTTATTTGCAAATTATGGTAAATATTATCTTAATGAGTGAGGACCCATTTTATACTTACAACACTTGTCTAATTCCAATGCGTAGCCAGAAATTTGACAGCATGCACTACATCAAAGAATAATTTCAATACAACACGCTTCCCAATAAGAGAAAAGAGAGCATCAAAATGGACTCTTCAATGCAAAACCTTGTTTACTTGATCATTTCAACAAGAAAATTGTAACCTCGAGTTTTGAAATCTTAAGATTTTTATCAAGAAGTTCTGCCACATGAGAGTTTAGAGTAAAATATGTTGGGGTTCTTCTTGCTTAGCAGGGGCATATTAGATTAACCGTCGTAGTTTGATAATATCAACTATGTGATGGAATAAGACCGTATCAATTATCATCGTTCAGAGCCAAATCATGAAACTTCTCCATATGAAAATGCTTGTGCTAGGAAGGACATCTAACATAAAAATTTTACCACATTGTTCAATGCAAGTCAATTAACATTATAAATATTGCACCACTGACTGGGGACATGCTAATACAATGAGTTGCCTATCTTTCATGGGCACGATGATGGTATAAAACCCCTCATCGCAGCTCAATTAATATGACCCTGATTTAGATTTAGACGAACAACAGACTATGTCTAAATATCCAGATTAAATTCATAGTTTTAAAGGTGGAGGCTGCTCATTAGGAGCTGACTAACAGGACTCAGCTTGTTTAGGAACCGAGAAAGAATTTGTAGGAAGCTCATAAAGAGTAAATAGAAGAGGAGACCAGGTTTATCTATAATTACAGTCCAACAGGCAGCAAACAGTCTCAAACAGGAGGAGTCAAACACCTAAATGAAGGATTTTATAGCCTTTTGGAGTTCTACAACAATTTGGTAGTGTTGCTTAACAGTTGCAACTTAAAACAGTACCCTGTTTTCCATGTTTCCCAAGTCAAGCCATGTAAAGGGCCTAATTTATAACTAGCTCACACTCATATTCCATCCTTAAGTGTGAATAACAAAACAGAACTGACACCCTTATCCATTCTCAGAAACAGGATACTGGAGGCTAAAAGGGGTTGAAGAAAGCAAGTATTGATGCAATAGGATTTCGATTTCCCATGGAAGAGGATATTTGGAAAGGTTTCTAGCAGCTTTCTCAATATTATCCTAACTTAAACCTTGAGGACAAGGTTACCTTCAGAGGGAAAGGCAATGAGAAAAATGCTAGAGGAGCTAGCAAGGGGGAATTCATAACAGAAAGGAGGCAGTAACTGTTTAAGTTTGTTATTGTAGATAAGAATAGCTGTTGAAGTAGTTAAAATACTTAGCTTATTAATTATAATGCTAGTTAGCTTGTTATTAGTACTATTGGATATTTTTTATTTGTCAATTATTTAGTTGTACTATCAGTTAGTTTGTGTCATGGTTGTCAAGGGCTCAAAGTCCACTAGGTAGCAAAAATGCTTGGAGTCAAGGGGCAAGGAGCGAGGCACACATTTAAAAGTCTATAAAAATACTTAACATCATTATTTTCAATATATACCTATAAAGAGGTAAATGCAAACATACAAACTCCTAAATTAAAAATAACCAACATTATTTAACTAAATATGGGGTGTTTTACTGTTTTCTAAAATCACCTTTTATTTTTTTCTGACTATTACTAGTGAGATTTTAGCGAGTCCATCCAAAAAAAAAAAAAATTACAAAGGAGCAAAAGGCGGGCACCTTGTGCCTTAGCATGAGGTGCACCTTAGCACCTAGGCATGCAGTTCATAGAGCAAGGCTCCCAAGGCTAAGCCTTGAGCCTAGGTGATCCTTTGACAGCTATGGTTTGAGGATGGATAGATATTTGACGAATTCCCTCCAAAGCTCTTCTCACGTTCCTAAACATTTTGGGGATAAGCAATTTTAACTACTACCTACCTTATTAATAGGGTTCCCTCTAAACTTCTAAAAATCAAAGTCCCTTGCAGTGTCTTTCTTCCAATTTTCCCAATGTTGGACTTCATACTGCTCTTCCCCTCAAAGTATTTGGTTGTGTGTCTTTTGTTCATATTCCTAAGCACCACAAAGACAAGCTTGATTCTCAGGCCCTTAAGTGCATCTTTTTTGGATATTCTCCTACTCAAATGGGATACAAGTGCTATCATCCCCTCTCTCGAAAGTTCTCTGTGTCCAAGGATGTTACTATTGTTGAAAATCCTTTTTTGAGTCCACTCTTCCTAGTCACCAGGGGGAGACTGTCAGTATTGGTGACTAGGGTGATCTTCCTACTTTAGATTTGGCTCCTTTGATACAACCAAAGACTGAGAAAGTTGCTCAATATGAACCTGGCTCACCTGTTCTACCTCCTCCCAAATCAAGTGAACAGGACATGGCAGAACAAAGAGCACAACCATTGTTATTGCTACCATCCCCTATCAGGTTTAAAGGCTCTCCCTATGTCTTCAAGAGAAGGTCTCAACCTATTCCATACCCTCAAGCAAGGGCCAACATCAGTTTCTAGTCTAGGTATTGAATTGTCTCACTCATCTATTCCTTCTAATCCTACTCCTAATGATTTGGACTCACCTATTGCTATTCGAAGAGGGATTAGAAGTTGCACACAGCATCCAATGGCCAACTATATTTCTTTCCACCAACTCTTACCAAGGCACAAAAGCTTTCTGTCCTCTCTTGATTCCATTGTCATTCCTAAAACAATTGATGAGACATTAAAGGATCAGAATTGGACTCAAGCAATGCAAGAAGAGATGAGAGTTTTGGAAAAGAATCAAACTTGGGAGCTAGTGCCTAGACCAAAGGAAGTTCAACCTATGGGCTACGGGTGGGTGTTTAACTTGAAATACAATGCAGATGGAACATTGGAAAGATATAAGGTCCGATTGATTGCTAAAGGGTACACCTAGACTTGTGGAATTAATTACCTAGAGACCATTGCACCCATGGCCAAGAAGACAACTGTTCGGGTACTTTTATCTGTAGCTACATGTTATGGTTAGCAATTGCAACAACTTGATGTAAAGAATGTTTTCCTACATGGAGATTTAGGGGAAGAGGTTTTTATGGAACCACCACCAGAGTTTGATAAAGAAGCCTCAGGCAGGATGTGCAAACTTAAAAAGGCACTCTATGGGCTTAAACAATCACCAAGAGCATGGTTTTAACGGATTCTCTAAGACTATGAGACAAATGAAATATCAATAAAGTAGGGGAGATCATACTCTCTTTATTAAACACTCAACGAAGGAGAAGTTGACAGCCTTGCTTGTGTATGTAGATGATATCATACACAAGGTGAAAAACATTTTATTTTTTCATCCCCAGTTCTACCTAAGGTTTTCCTACTTAGGTTATTTAATTTGTTCAGTAATAAAATATTGGATAAGTTACTTTTTAAGCACAACTCCAATATGGTGGAGCTCTTTTTGATCAAAGCAAGTTGTGGATATTGTTAGAGATGGAAAAGATTGAAGAACAAACTCACAGAGCAAATCAAGGTCACTATCAAAGTAACTTCAAGAACTTAACCACAACTTTGTTTAAATTATTTAGGTTACTAGGGGTTAATTGAATATTATTATTGTTAAGCTCAAGGATAAGTAAATACGATTTTGATGATGACAAAAATATTTTTATGATATAAATGTATTTCTTTCTCATACAAAAAGTAAATTTAATTTGAATTAAAAGTGGGTACAAAGAGTAAATTTATTTTGAATTAAAGGTGAATTGTCTTTAGACATGTTTCCTTGTTTTGATCATTTATATCTCAAAAGTTTATGTTTGAATTTTTATTTCTTGATAAATGCATTTCTTACTTATGCAAAAAGTATATTTATTTTGAATTAAAAGAGAATTATTTTTAAACATATTTTTTCTTTCTCATAAAAAAAGTAAATTTATTTTGAATTAAAGAGAATTGTTTTTAGACATATTTTCTCTTATTCATGCAAAAAATAAATTTATTTTAAATTAAAGGATAATTGCTTTGAGACATGTTTTCTTATTTTAATCATTTATGTCTCAAAAGCTTATATTTGAATTTTCAAATCTTGAATTAAAGGAAAATTGTTTTTAGACATATTTTCTCTTACTCATGCAAAAAGTAAATTTATTTTGAATTAAAAGAGAATTGCTTTCAGACATGTTTTCTTGTTTTAATCATTTATATCTCAAAAACTTATCTTTGAATTTTCAAATCTTGATTTCTTATGCAAAAAGTAAATTTATTTTGAATAAAAAGTGAGACATGTTTTTTTATTGTTTGAGAAAGCCTAAATATTTTTTGAATTTCAAACTTTATATTAACTCTTTCTTTAATAGCTAGTGTGTTTGGAAGATGTATATATATAGGGTAAGTATGGAGGCTCAAGGTAGAACAAACTAGATAGAACATTCAAACAAGAGTGAGAATGTTCAAAGTGCTAGAAGTGTGCTACCTGGTGGAATTCTCAATCGTTGGTGACTTGTTTGTAATTGTCTCTGGTTGTAAGTTTTGTGAAGTTTAGATCTAGGGCAGAAAAGAATTACGAAGAAGAAAAACTAATCAAAGAGCGAAAAACCTTGAATAGCTGAAGGTAGATCACAAAGATCAAAATTACATACTAAACGAACACTGTTGCTCTCCCCTTATATAGGCGCGAAACACCGCATAACAGCTAGACAAATAGCTGAATAAAACATACCAACTTAAACAAAACAGAAATAACTAACAAGCTACCAACACTAACTATTTAACTCTTCCACACTCCCCTTCAATTTGGACTCCTGTTGCTGAAACATTCTTGTAAGTGTCTCTATAAGGCCCAATTTAGTGCATAGTAAATTAAATCGATCTCTAGGCAGCCCTTTAGTGAAAGCATCCGCAACTTGTTCAGCAATAGGAACATACTTGATCTGCACCTCACCATTTTCTACTTTCTCCCTTACAAAATGATCATCAACACCTATGTGTTTTGTCCTTGAATGATACACAAGATTTTCTGCCATGCTTTTGACAGCTAAATTGTCACACCACACAATAGGAGTAGCTTCACAAGGATATCCCAGCTCTTGCAGTAGATTCTTCAGCCACACAATTTTAGTTACTCCCGAAGCAACAGCTCGATATTCAGCTTCACCCATTGAACGGGCTACAACCAACTACATCTTTGATCCCCATACAACAAGATTCTTACCAAGGTAGACACAAACCCGGTAGTAGACCAACGAGTTACCCTGCAGCCAACATGGTCTACATTTGTGTAGACCATGATGGACAAAGCTTCAGCTAAGGGAGAGAAAACTAGACCCAGACTATCAGTCCCCTTAATATACCTTAACAATCTTTTACAAGCCAACTAATGTTGCATTTTAGGAGCAGCCATGAACTGACTCAATTTATTTACTGTGAAGGCAATATCAGGCCGACTGTAAGTAAGATATTGCAAGGAACCAATTAGAGTACAATACAACGTAGGTTGGGAAAACAGATCTCCATCATCAGTAAGAGAAGTACCAGTAGCTATAGGAGTGCTACAAGGCTTATAGTCCTGCATTGAGGCATTTTCCAACAAATCACGGACATATTTGAATTGATTGAGATAGAGACCAGTGTGATCTCTATAGGCTTCGAAACCAAAAAAGTAATTGACAGTTCCTAAAGTTTTTAGAGCAAAGGAACGATCTAGATTTGCTATGCAATCATGCAAAGCTGCTGAGCTTGAACTAGTGATTAATATATCATCAACATAGACTAACATATAAATCACATAGCTAGTAGTCCGTTTGATGAACAAGGACGCATCCAATACTGACTTAATAAAGCCCCAACACAATAAAGCTGATTTCAGCTTATTATACCAGGCTCTTAGAGCCTGCTTCTATCCATAAAAGAGACTTCCTAAGCTGACAAACATGATTAGGAAACCGAGAATTGACAAAGCCCTTTGGTTGAACCATAAACATTGTTTCATCCAAATCACCATTGAGGAAAGAATTATTCACATCCACCTACTGTATGTCCCAACCATTTTGAATAGCCAATGAAAACAATACACGAATTGTAGGAGCCTTAATTATCGGATTGAAGGTCTCACTATAATCAACACCCGAATTTTGAAGAAAACCCTTTGCCACTAACCGAGCCTTATGCTTTAGAATGGATCCATCGAAGTTATACTTTATCCGAAAAACCCACTTGTTCCCAATTAGATTCATGTCACGAGAAAAGGGAACTAAGTCCCATGTATGATTGTTCTTCAAAGCTTTATACTCAGCCTCCATAGCCTGAGCCCACTTTGAATCTAAAAGAGCCTCACAAACTAAACTAGGCTCACGACAACTCACTAAGGCATGAGGGCTACAGAGGGTGCTGGTTGAGGTCTAATGGGCTTGTTCTTAGGTAAACCAGGTTGGACAGTAGGTAAACCAGATGAATCAGAAGATTGCACTGAATGATTCACTCTCGAATCAGAGGATATAGAATGGGCTGCTCTGGGACAAAATAGAGAAGATGAAGAAGAAATATTAGGATGTAGAAAAACTGTAGGAAGACCTCTTGAATTATGGGAGAACCCTGAAGAATAAGACTTAGTACCAGAAAACAACTGAAGAAAAGGAAACTCAGAAGGATTAAATTCCACATGACGAGACACATAGATTTTGCTCGAGGGATGTAAACATTTATATCCAGCTTGGTGATGACTATAACTAAGAAAGATACACTTAAAAGAGAGAAAGTCAAATTTATGTCTGTTATACGGCCTGAGAAGAAGAAAACAAGAACAACCAAACGGATGTAGCAAACTGTAATTAGGAGTACGATAATACAACAGTTCAAAAGGAACTTGAAACTATATAGAATAGGAAGGAAGCAAATTGATAAGATACACCGAAGTTTGAAATGATTCAACCCAGAATTTTAAGGGCAAACTAGCATGAGATAACATAGTTAGGCCCATTTCAGCAATGTGACGATATTTTCTTTCTACTACACCATTTTGTTGGTGAGTGTGTGGACAAGTAAATCTAGGTCGAATACCATGAGTTTGAAGATAAGGAATGAAAGACTTAAATTCCCCTCCATTATCACTTTGCAAGGCACAAAGTTTGGTTTTATATTGGATTTCAGCAAACTTGTGGAATATCATGAAAACAGACAAGGCATCTGACTTTAATTTGAGAGGATAAAACCATGTATAACGGGTAAAAACATCCACAAAGATAACATAGTACCGAAAGCCCTCTGTGGACAAAACAGGAGCTGGTCCCCAAAGATCAGCATAAACCAATTCAAGAGGTGTTGTAGCAGTAATGTCATGTCTAGAAAATGGAAGTTGACTAAGTTTTCCAACTTTACAAGCATCACAAAATGACAAGTCATTGAGAGAACAGGACAAGCCAAATTTATTCAACACCAACCGTAACACATTTATAGATGGATGACCCAAACGAACCTGCCACTGTTTACAAACATTTGTGTTAGGTGTGGTGTGAGCTACATGAACAGACTCAGACATCTCATGATCAAATGAGTACTGGCTGTTACATTTATTTTTGCTATTACAAGAATGAAAACGAGACACTGAAGGAGTTGAAAAACACTCTAGAGAATAAGCCGACTTGCTGTCACCAGTAGACTTAGAAGCTGGTTCTAGCCTATAAAGCCCATCCTTAAGGCGTCCGAATGTTTTGTCCTTAATAAAACAAACATTAGAGTGAAACTCGACAATAACATTGTGTTCTCGTGTAAGCTGAGACACACTGACTAAATTTTTGGTCATACTAGGAACATGAAGGATATTTGGCACATACAAAAAAGAATTTGATTGAGGTAAGGTAGTTTCTTACCATTACCGATACTAACTTTATCTACACCATGATAAGGTGTATGTAAGGACAGGTTATTCAAGTTTGAAGTAATGTGATTCGCGGCTCCAGAATCCACGAACCAGGACTGATCTGGAAGATTAGGTGATGAAACAAATTTGTCAGAAGAATACAAATTTGGTTTTGAAAAATTACCACAGTGAGAACTCTGATACGAGTCATAGTCAGTCATGTAGGCTTCGTTAGATTCATTTAGGGAGGCCATATAAGCTTGAGTATCCAATTGAGAATTAGGATAACCACTGTGACCTCCTTGTGATCTGCCATTAGGCGTCCTTTGAAAACTTCTATCAAATCGATAATAACATTGATCTACAAAGTGGCCAGGCTTGCCACAAAGTTGACAGTAAACTCGTCTATTAGAATTTCTACCACGGCATCTACCTTCTCTGAATCCATTACGATTTCCTCATTGAACGAATCCTCCTATAGCAAAACTTGAGTCTCCATTATTCTGAGTAGACGAAGACGATGCTACGTTTGCTTGTAAAGGTGAAGTGACTTGATCAAGGCTTAGAGTAGTCAGTGACTGAGTCTTAGTAGACAGACGTTGTTCACGCATTAAAAGTAGATACTGAACTTTCTCCGAATCGATTTCATCCATCTGATAAGTGACAAGACTTACAACCGTATCATAATCCTGATCTTAACCATTTAGAATTGCCAATAACAACTCATTATCACTTAAAGGTTCTCTTATAGCTGCAAGCGAGTGGCCTATAGTCTTAATCTTCAGAATGTAATCGTTCATAGACATTCCATCCTTTTTAATAGATCTTAACTGCTGCTTGAGTTGAAACGATTTAGCTAATGTCTGCCTTGCATATAAATTCTCTAACAGAATCCATACCTCAGCTGACGATTCCAAGTGAATCACCTGAGCGAGCACTTCTTCATTGATTGTAGAGAATAACCAACCGAGAAGCATTTGATCCGAACGAATCCAGCTCAAGTATTCTAAATTCACTATCGAATCACCATTAGGACCAGGCACACACTTAGGAGGAGACATCTTGTTCAAAAACGGAACAAGATCAAAGGGACAAATTGTGGCAAGAATTTGCGCCTTCCAAAAAATATAGTTCCTCATGTCTAACTTCAGAGGAATATAGCTAAAAGCCTTCGCAATAGCTGAGAAATCTGATTGCAAGGAAATAGAATTATTTGAAGAGGATTTACAAGGAGGAGAAGAGGAGGTGGAACTGACAATTCGATCGGAGGCCATTGGAACAGATCAGAAAAGCTCTGATACCATGTGAAGTTTAGATCTAGGGCATAAAAGAATTACGAAGAAGAAAAACTAATCAAAGAACGAAAAACCTTGAATAGCTGAAGGCAGATCACAAAGATCAAAATTACGTACTAAACGAACACTGTTGCTCTCCTTATATAGACGCGCAACACTACATAATAGCTAGACAAATAGCTGAATAAAACATGCCAACTTAAACAAAACAAAAATAACAAACAAGCTGCCAACACTAACTATTTAACTCTTCCCCAAGTTTGTTATTTTTACTCACTTGTTGTGTGAGGAGATTGTATTTGCTAGTAGAGTACTAGTGGTTCTTGTTTAGGCAAGGGATTGTACGTAGGTTTTAACTCCAATTAAAAGCTAGTGTTGATTCTCTCTAGTGGAACCTCAAGCTAAGTCTTGAGAGCCTCAAGCTAAGTCTTGAGATAAAGGATTATGTTCTTTAGACCCGAACCTCTATAAATTTCTCTTGTTCCTTATGGTTGTGTGATTTTATTGTTATCAATTCTACTGCAATCACCACATATTAAGATCACAAATTTAAGAGTTTTCAAAAGAGCTAAAATTATTAATTTTCGAAAAACCCAATTCACCGCCTCTTGAATATTTTTCTAGGCAACAATTATTTAAAATTGTACAAAACATACCTTAATGACTTTAAGGTAAATAAGTTAAAAGGAAAGCAAAACTATGAGAAAGGTGCAGGTTAAGTACCTCGATTTTCACATTTACAAAACGCAACCTCTTTCCACGTCCAAGGACTATTATAGGGCGGAATCTTGATGAATTGGCTCCCTTAATATCTGTTTCTTCACTTAAGTGAATAGTCTTTCCACAACCATCATATGTGTACTCATCAACTCCTGCAGAATCCACAATTAGCTGTCGATATGGGGACAGGTGCACTGTATCTTCAATCTGTTTGTGGACAGGAGCAGAGAGTAATATGCTGTTATTTCTACTTATAGGATCATTCTTTGGATCCATCAATTCCTCTCTTCCAGTTATTGCTCCCAATGCAGGCACAAAAAACTCACCAACAGCAAGAAGAAAATCTGGAACAACAAGAACCCGAGGCTGTTGCGCCCGCAGCACAAATGATTGTGAAGACAATCGCCATCTATAGTCCATTACAAACATTGTTGAAGTTGGAACATCCATGCTTGGTGAAATTTGAGAGTCAACTCTCATAAAGCCACCTTTATTTAAGGAAAAGGGAGATTTTCCAGTTGAAGCTTGTTTTGGAACATCAGTACATGATCCAACCATCAAACGCATTTCAGATTTGGTATCAGAGCGAACATCCAAAACATAAAATCTAGGAATGGTCACATAAAGATCTGCTTCAGACAAAGAAGTCATGCGATATGATACCCAAAGACCTTCTAGCTGTAAAAAGAATAAAAAGTGAAATGATTTCATGCTGGTTCAAGATAGAAATAAGCATGCAAACTTTTAATAGAGAAGAAAGGGTCCTTAATAAACAAGAAAAATAAGATCAAGTTGCTGTTGGACAATGTACTTACAGCGATATGTGCCAAAGCTGAATCCTCATGAACACCATTACACAATTCTAGCAATGCATGATCCACTTCCACTTCTATCTTTGTAACAGTGCGCGAGAGTAATACTTGACCATTCATATTGACCTTATCAACCAGCAATTTCATCGTGTCTTTTGAAATAGACTTGCTTTGACGAAAAGTTGGAGGAAGTTTTGGTTGTTCAGATAAGTTCATATAGACACAGTCGATAATCACATTATACTCTTTATTCGACATAATAGCATGCAATAAACCAACCTTCAAAATGTAAGGAGGAATTAATTAAAAGGATCATAATCGAACCACAAGACAAGGAATGAAAGAAACAACCAAATAGAAGTAATATGGAAAGATATGGGAACTTGTATGAAAAATTTATATCCAGAGCACAAGAAGGAAATAAAAGTCGTAAACCTTTATAACAAAATCTTGTAAGAAAACATGTCTACAAGATATAGAGAGAACCCAGTGCATATAGAAAAGATTCCATGATTTGTAGTCTCTTTTATAGTTGTAAAATGACAAAATACTTTCCTAGAAGCTCCGTTTTGATAGCTCCCAAAGAACTTCTCAATCCAAAAAATACATTCTAAAGGTCTTAATTTCTCTACAAATTTCAACCTCAATTAGAAAACATCTTATTCTGTAAGAAACAATAAAGTTCCTTGGAAATGTAGTTCAACAGCATTGAATGGTATTTACATAATTGAGTTTATTATTAAGGAGATAAGAGTAATATTTTATGTATTATTTTATGACAATATGAAGACAAACTGAAACAAACCGAATTGGGTGTCCAGTATTCTTCATTTCCATGTAAACTTTATAGGGTAAATTATATGAAATCCCCTTAGGGTCATGTGCAACTTACCCCCCTGTCCTTTCGATTGTATCAAAAAACCCCCCTTACACTTTCAAAATGTTGCAACCAGTCACAATTTGTTGTTATTTTACATAATTTTGTACAATAATCTACATACAAAATACATAATTCTATATATATAATTTCAATATATCAAAAAAATACAAAATTTTCCATTAATCAACCAATAGACTGCATAAAATTATGTAAAATAACAACAAATTGTGGCTGATTGCAACATTTTGAAAGTGTGAGAGGGTTTTTTGATGCAATCTAAAGTATAAGGGGATAAATTGCACATAACCCTAAGTGCAGGGGGGTTTCATATAATTTACCCAACTTTATATGGTATAAGTTCTGGTCAGTTGTAATCTCTGCCATCATTATCATATTGTCTGATGATTTAGGTGTGTTTTTCTACTGTTTGGAAGCATGACCTATTGTGGGTAGTCAAAAGGTGCACAAAAAGTATTTCAGACTTACTTTTTATAGGCTAAGAAACCCATTGTAGGGTTTGTTGGACAAAAGCTGAAAAACCTACCATATGTGACTTCTCAGCCAATGGGTGAACCTCACTCACAAATGGCAATGCATGGGGACTCTAGTGAAGGTCCAAGAACTCTCCTCTGATTTGTGTTGACAAAATATGATGAATGGAGTGTTTTGGCATGTAATCTGGATCAGCCAAGGCTTTGATCTATGAATTCTATTTTGCGACAATCACAAGCCTTAATCCCACTAAGTGAGGTAGCTGCATTGGCAACGCATTTTACCAGGTCAAATGAAAAAATTTTAGTGTAGTTGCATTCCGCCTGAATATTGTGTTAAATTTGCAAGCACTAACATTTACCAGTGGATTCAGTGAAGAAGTTAGTCCAAGACCAAAGACTTAAGATTAGATCATGGAACATCAAGGTATTGACAATAAAATCTAGGGAGGTGGTTGATGTGATGATTAGAAGAGCAAGAATTAATAATATTTGCCTCCAAGACATGAGATGCATTGTGAGAAGGCTAAAATACCTGTTGAATCGGGAGTGTGGATTATACATGTAAACTTTACTATACATGGAGTGTGGATTATTATGAGTATGGTTTTAAAGGATCAAGTAATTGATGTGAAAAGGTTGGGAGATAAGGTTATGGTTTTAAGGATATTACAATATCCTCTTTGTTAAGGAGAATATTACTTCTAATTATGAAGGATAGAGGAAGTAGAGAATGTCATAAACCTAGGGTTCAAGACGGACTGAAATAGACAATCGGAAAGATCCGATTGAATTAAGGTTAAGAGCAGAATGTATTAGAGGGAAAATTGAAAAAGAATGGGGGAGAAATTAGAGAGAAAATGAGGGAGAGCAGAATAGAGAAATGAGGGGAAGATTGTAGAGAAATTGTAGAGAGAGAATCAGATTTCAATTATCAATTCAAGCATACCCTCTCTTCTTACAATGGGCCTTTTTATAGGCCTTAGCTAGCTCCCTAACTAATTTCTAATAGCACCCATGTGCTCCTAACAAACACCCAAATATCTCCTAACAAACTAATATAACTAATTACATTATTGCCCTTCTAATTACCCTTAGTACATGACAGAGAATAGAAGGAGAGTTTATTTAGTTTCTTACTTAGCTTATGTGGCAGTCGGTCAGTTAGTTTCAAACAGAAAACACAATCAGTGTTCTGTTTATTACTGACAGCTGGCACGTCTGTTAGTTGTTGAAGAATAGAGAGCAATATAAAAACTCATTGCCCATGCTGTAATATTCATTCAATTCAGTCTCTATGGTTTTGATTATCTCTATTCATTTTCTTTCAATTTTTATTTTCTCTCTAGTTCTTACATGGTATCAGTAACACCCTGCCTTACCCGAGCACGTTACTATAAGAGAATTCCCAGGAATCTTTTTTTTTTTTTAAACTTATCATGCTCGGTGCATCAAGAACGATCTTCACATGCTTTAACATGCTCGGCACATACCACGATTCAAAGAACAATCTTCACATGCTCACACCGACCGACACCCACGGTGATTCCAAGAACAATCTTCACATGCCCACAAGATCCCGAAAACTCCAGTCTTGCCCATTTAACTAATGAAATCAATAGACTTAAACTAAACGAGTCATAATATCACGCAGCGAAAAGTAATAACATAAATATTGTGAACCATCACAACAGTTTGTACATAATATCAAAATAAGTATTACAACTTGAAAAGATAACAACAACTATAATGCTAAAAACCGACAACCTTCAGCTAGCTACGTCCTCGTCCTCGCCCTCGCAGCAGTCCTTGGCTAGAACATTGAATGTTCCAAGGGCATAACCCAGATTAGATGATTAAACATCTAAGTGATGACATGATACAGTTTATCGAATGCATGAATGACTATGAGCATGGCATATACAAATGACTCACGACACATCTAACTTGAGAAATCTCCCTGACATACTTAATCTCTCGTGACCATCATTCCACCACACCCCGTTGGGAATGACCTTGTCGCAGCATACTTAATCTCCGGGTGCCCAACCACATCACCTAATGACCGGGATTAACCTTGCCCCATTCTCAAGCAGACCCCATCCCGTCCCACGGACATTACAATGACATGAATTCAACATAACAATGATATGAAAATCACACGCCATGCACCGACTATTTTTAAGTAAAATCAGTTGATGCAATATACCACATATTCAATATGCATAAGATGCCAATAATTTGAAGTATAACGACTACAAGAAACATCCCAAGTCTCGGAGAGTACAACCACTCACTGGAACTGGCTAAACATGTGTAACCTAAGCTCGGGAGGGTAGAATCGCTCACCTAAACCCACTATACACACACCAAGCCACTTATAAGACAAAGGATAAAATTGGATCGAACCACTCACCTTATTTGCAAAGTCAATTTGCGCCTCATAATGCGTGCTAAGCCTCGATAGTCATGCAATCCTTTCCTTTAACGGTCAAAGCATCTCCTGTTTACCATCGTGACTATAGAAATCAATATTTCTATTTTTCCCGTAATTTCTTCAATTTTCTTTATTTTTCTCTATTTTCCATAACCTTCTTTCCTTCGAAAATTCATAATAAATACCTAACACCTAATTTCTCCGACTATTTTTGCTCAAATATTCCTAAAATATTTTTCTAAAAATTACAAAATTAATTTCGAATTAAACCTGTACCTCACGCGCCAAGCACGTGGGTGAGGGTGATGTCCGTGCGTGCTATTCACGCGACCAGTCTTCTCCGGCCTTCTTCTTCAACGACGACCAGCTGTGACGGCTTCCAACAGCCAAACAAAGTACACATCCTTGAAGCTCTCCGTCAGGCGATCCTAGGGGTACCCTTTGGTGGCCGAAAAACTTGCTGGAAAACCCCCAAAACTCCGGTTGCAAGTCACGGTCCGATGAGGCTCGACTTTCTGACCAGCTTCCTGAAACCCTATGAAACCTACACCAAACGCCTCCAAATTCTCCAGAAACCCTTCCTAGAACCCAAGGAACAAAAGCCCTCTAACCTTATTGCTCGATTCAAGATAAAACGTGAGTAATTTTGCCCGATTTTTCTTTTGAACTCTCGGCCTTCAACCCTTATTTATACCCGTTCTTGACGCCAAAACCAATCAAATCTTGGTTGTTCTTATCCCTTAATCACCAAATCTAGCTTCTAAATGATTCAAATAGCCCTAAATCATGCACAAAATCCCTCGAAAAATCCGAACGAATCAGTGATCACATCCGCCATAAATTCCGGTCAAATCTCGATCGTGCTCGGCCAATGGCCATTCCTAATCGTTCGATCATGACCTGGAGGCTATTCTGGAGCCTCCAGGCGAGCTTCCCAACGGCCAGAGGCGGCTGGCCGGCGGCCACAGTGCGGCCGATCAGTTTCCCAGCTACAAGTTTGGTTTTTTACAATTTTACCCCCCCACCCCCCAATTAATTTCCAAATGCATTTTGCCCCTTTCCTTGATACCCCTGAACTTTCCATCTATTCCAATAAGGCCTACAAGTTTCAAACTATTCATTTCTCTCAAGAATTTCAAAAAACTTCGTCGTTTCGACCTCTCTCGAGCAGTTTACACACTCTGTACTTTGGCTCGGATGCCCCTAATCGCGTATTTTCGACCCCAAACCTTTGCAAATCTCTTGCTTTTGTCAAATCCCACTTATTTGGGCAATCTTACCTTCCCTGACTTGCTTTGACATGGACACTTGCCTTTTCGTTCATGTTTGAAAATTACACATAGGCCCGAAACATTGATAAATCTCATTTTGACTCCTCAATTTCCAAAAATACCTTTGATATAAAATACTGGGTATTATAGTATCAGAGCCAACATTTTACATCAATGGTGAAAGATCCTGAGCATCTTCAAGTGAAACGTCTCAGAACCTAGTCTCAAATCCTATTATTTCTCAATCACAAGTTGATTTCGCCTCAATTAAGAAAGCTCTCAATTTCAAACCTATGAAATTGGAGACTGGAAATTACCTATTCTGGAAAGCACAGATTTTGGCTACAATTCAAGCTTTTGACATAGTTTCCTTCATCACGAAATCTCCTGCAAAATTTGTTCCAGATCCTAATCATAGGAATCTTAATAGAGAGAAGGTAAATGAGGACCATCTCTTATGGCTCAAGTCAGATCAATTATTGCTCGGGTGGCTATTCTCAACAAAAAGCAAAGAAGTATTAGCACGGGTTGTTCATTGCAAGTTCTCTTCAGAAGCCCGGTATGTCCTTGAGAATTTCTACTCACAATAAACTGTAATTAAGTCATTTCAACTTAAGCGGCAACTTAGACAACTAAGGAAGAGTCTATGACTGTAAATGATTACATCTTAAAGATTAAGACTATTGGACATGCTCTTGCTACTATTGGAGAACCTACGTTTGACATGAATTTACTTTTTGGCCACTATAAGTGGATTAGGTTCAGATTATGAGATTGTTGTATCTATCATCACATATCAAATGGATGAGATAAATCTAGAAAAGGTGCAGTATCTGTTACTTATGGATAAACAGAGGCTATGTATGCAAACTTCAGTTGGATCATACTGGTATAGAAATATGAATAACAATACAAGAGGTGGTTGTAACTATAGAGGAGGTAGTGGCAGAGGCAGATCTAATTCAAGAAATGTTCACTTTCAGTTATGTGGAAAACCAGGTCATTATGCAGATAGGTGCCTTCATCATTTGACAGGAATTTTCAGCATAAAGTTTTCCTGGTTCTAATAGGTCTGTTTCTCAGTCAGATCAGCAAGCTCATTTAGCAGTCACAAGTGATTCTAATGAAGCTTCTTTACCAGAGACTAAGTTCAGTTCAAGGATAGAGGCAGGTTTGGTGGAACAAATAAACTCTTTATCCAATCTTTCATTTACAGGGATTTTACGACATATAGAGAGATTAGGATCAAGATCTCTAGCTATACTAAGAAAATACATCTCTTAAACTAGGAATGTACAATTTACGAAACTATCAATTACTCCTATGATACAGAAATCAGAATGATCTTACTCAATCAAGATCCATAAAATCAGGAATTTGAGTGATTTCCAATCAGATCAGATTTCTCAGATCCCAACAAACAGTACCAAACTAGAAAGCACTTCATTAACACACGAAGATCAAAAAGAAGGTCAACTCCTCAAAAAAGTACCAAATAAAGTCATTGCAAAAACTTGTGTTGCAGGAATTCTAGAGCTACTGTTTTGCTTTATCCTTTTTGTTCTGTTTGTTAATTGTTGTGGCTTTTCTTTCTCTTTTTTTCTTTTTTAATCAACTACTTTTGCTTCAGCTTTATTGACAGCATAAGCAACAAAAGCATTCAGGTAGAACATGAGACATCAAAGATGATCATAAGGTAAATTATGAATGCACACATTAATTGCATGCTAATTTGAACATAAGCAATGTATCAACTAGAGTCCACCTGTTCCATGCAAATGTGCAGAGTTTAAGGATTAAACAGGTAACTCCATAGTAGAAAAAGAGAGAGAAATCAAACTCGGTGGATTTTCACATCCAAGAAAATACCTTCACTTCTAAGGAAAATGTTGGAACTTTTCGAAACACATCCCTCAAAGTGCGGCGCACATAAACATGAATTTCTTGGCCTTCCCGTATCATTGGCTTCCCAATACTACCATCAATCCCCACAGACATGTTCATTCCCAAAATCTGCAATATTACAGCAGAAGTGACACTTTCTGCACTAATTCAAGTTTAAAGTCTGAATCAATAACTGAAACCAAATAATTACCTCTGCATCAAGAATATCAAGATGTACAGCTGAAGGGTCTTTATCTGGACATCCATGCCAACTGAGTTCATTCCTCAGTTGCAGCTGCCCCAGATCCAGTTGCATGAAGCTGCAAACAACAAAAAATATAATAGAATCAATCATAACCACAGTACTTTACAGCAAACATAACTAAAAAAATAGAAAAGGTACTCCATTCTTTGATTCTTTTTTCATGCACACTCCTGGTTCTAGAGGCAGGAGAGTTCTATTTCCCATTACTTCAACAGACAAAGGTATGTGCAGAGCAAAAAAAACAACTACTACTATTAATAATAATAATAATAAAATACTCAGTGTTAGAAGTAACAAAAGTCACACAAATTCAAGGAAGAGAGATTTGATGGTAAATATACCTTAAACTTTGTAAATATGACAAATAGGAATAATATATTCTCAGCTATGTTGTCCTTTCATTTGGAAAATAAAAAATATTAGTATAAGAAATTTATGAGCGTCAAGAAAATTGATCCGATTTTTATTGAAAGAATGTAGAATTTTATTAATGCAAATAAAAATAGGAACATTATGGCCAATAAGCCACACGGACAACAAAACCCATGAAACACTATCAAGAAGTACTCAAAACAAGACCACAATTTGAATCCCACAACCACAACCAAAGCTGGAGAGAATTAGAAGCTAAAACCAAAACCCTTCTGAAGCTGAACCCAGATCTGCCATGTGAAACTAGATTCAGACACACACCTACTTTATACAAGGAATACACTTTTCAAGTATTCAAGGAAATTGCATCTATCAATCATTTTTATCTAAAACACTTTTTATGCCTTCAATAATTAAATTACTGAATTCAAAACCAGAAGGTTCAAATTCTTATGAAGAATACGAACTCTTTGCTTGTTGAATTTCTTGGCACGATAATAATTGGAGTGTCGAGTGAAAGGTCTAGTTTCAATGCCAAGGATCCATCAACCTCATATTTGTTAATCAGCCACTCAATGTCTCCAACTTTGTCAACAAGTTTAATGGCTTCTTCTGTATGCGGGGTTGCAAGTTCCATAAAGTAAGCAAATATCTACAGAACAAGCATCCAGAAAGGTAAGATATTCACATCCAACAGAAAAGATCACCCCAAGAAGAAATAAAGTAGCAAAAATAATTTCAACTTACCTCCTGAACAAACCTATAGAGGAAGACTATGCGAACGGCAGAAAGTCGACCTTGCAAGCTGTAATCATATCCTTCATAATCTTCATCTTCAGCAGTGTATGACTTGAAAGTGAACTAGACAAGAGGGAAGTTTACAGCAAAATTATAATATAAAAATAATTATCAAAAATATCCTTGTAAAGTGTCAGCTTCTCACCAAACCAATTATAAGTTACCTTGATAAGAGATTCAGTCCCTTGATTCCTTATATCACACAGCCAACCCCAATGGTGATCCATTCCAAGCGACATATCACACAGCCTTAGATTTCCTAAAGTGCCCTCAATGGTTATAGAACTTGGATGAACCTTAGAATTCAATAGACTGTGTCAGACAATGAAATCTATACCAGCATAATAGGCACATGAAGAACCAAAGCACAGAGACATAAATGCAGACAACAATTAGTTGAACAAAAACAAGCCACAAAGCATTTGACACAAACATAGCAAGTCAAAATTGCGAATAGTATTTAGCTCATATTGCAATTCAGTGTAAATCATCTATAATACATTGCTACAATGTGCAAATTTTCTCTTAACTATGGGAACAAGATGGAAGAAGGTGCGCAATGTTATTAGAAAAAATATGTAAAGTTTATGGTGGGATCTCAAGAAAATTGATAGGATTCCGATTAAGTAAAGGAATGCACTGCTTGAATTTCAACTCCAGATTACAAGGAATGAAAAAAAATGTAAACAGAGGAAAAGAATGGGCATTCAAGAGGCCCAAAACTCTCCTGTAGAATCTACTCAATTTCTTCACACCTTTCTCTCTCTTCTATTCCCAATTTATAGGTTGTTGTTCTCCCTCCATAGCTGCATCTGGTTATGCACATGCTGGTTTGTTACACAGACCAGCCAAGTTCCAATTCTACCCTTGGTGCACAGGCTGGCTGTTATGCAAGCCCAGCTGTGTTACCATTCTGCCCTTGACTCTTGAAGCGCCTTTGATAGGACCGCTGCACCGGATATCAGTTTATTTGTCTTTTGCAAGACTGAACATGCAGCAGTCGTAAATGAAACAACTGGTTCATTGGAATTAACATCTTATTGAAGCAAGAGCTTCACAGTCAGAAAGAATAAAACAATAGGAGATAGAAAAATACCTCAAGAATATTATTGAAATGAAGGAAGGAAAATGGAAATCAATACAATAGAGAAAACTAACTGATCCTTATATATATATTGAAACTATGAGCTGCCTAACTGCCTAACTAAATACAACAACAATCATAACAAAATATAATCAGCTGCAACTGAGAGCACATTTGCAGCCTGCTACCAACGACTTATGCCTTCCACACTTATACTAAATTTATTTCAACAATGCATACAATAGTCAGTTGAAGAAATGAAAGCATAAAATTCAGTAAACATTCATAAATTGATCCTACTCCCAAACGCTCACAGTGAAAAGGAGAATCATTGTTGAAGTTTGCCTCCCCAAATACTTAAAGAGGTTTTTTATGGAAATTTCAAAACTAGGTGATGAAGATCATATTGAGAAATATTTAGGAAAACAATACTCTAGGCGTAAATGTAGAAATTAACATTGTTTTATTAATTTCTTTATTTTAATTTGTTTCCTAGTTTCTCTTAATTTCTTTTATGTCTTAGAATCGTAATTACATTAGGATTACCTTATAAGCCTAATTACCAAGGAATCCTAGTCAGAAAGGAATCCTCATTAGAATAGGTTTCTATCTATTAATTGTCTATAAATAATCCTTTAGTAAAGTATTGAAGGGCAGATTTTGATATATAATATTGAATATTGCTATTGGCTTGGAGTAATCGGGATTACTCTTGTTTCTTTTGGTTTGGGTTCTACATCACTAGGAATTGCAAAAACTGTGATGCGCACATGACATTAAGAGCAATAATAATGCCACAATAAAATGACAGGAGAGTCCAAACCATAGAAAGGAGCAATAGTAACTTCAAACATCACACATACAAGTCTTTACTCATAAAACATAAAATTAACCTTGAACATTAGTTGTTTTTCATTTGTATTTAAAACAATCAGCATATATGGAAAGAACCCAAGAAAATACCGAGAAAGAAAGAGAGAGACTAAAAACGGATAATATGACTGGGTGCTCTTCCCAGTGCACAACAATAACCAATACCACTTGGTCATCTCTACACTGACAGCATAGTAACTCGAAAAGTAACAGCATTCTTCCATATTAAATTCAACAGCAATTATTTTCTACTCTTCATCCACTTTGCTTAAAACAAATAAAAACATGTGTGCATAATCATGATGTAGTTTCTTTTATATGCAGGAGGGTGTGAACTGTTTCCAATAAAAGGAATGTTGGAGTTCCATACCTTGTTACCCAAAGAAGGGCCCAAGTGAAAACAATTTGAGGTGTCAAATGGAAGTGTTCATCATTATCTGGTTGAATAAAAGAAGAAAAAAAATTTCTATACCTTCAAAAATTTATCAAAATCTTGATTCTCTTGCAGCACCATGGACCACAGCGACCTGACCTGAACTTTTTTCAATTCTAAATTTATTTATTTAGTTAGTTTACCTTTGGGGAGAGGGCAGGGCAGGGGGTAACAGCACGAAAACTGCTCAGTGATGTTTGTTGAAACTACAAATCAACAAAAATATGATTCAAAGCTAGGTTATGAACTTCAATAAAGAATGTGTTTAGCTAGCCATTGAACATTGAAGAATCCAAAATATATTCAAGTAATTCCAATGCAGCGCATCCGGTGGCCTTCCCCTTCTCATCTACGGTTGGCAGTGCGTCCGGTGGTCTTCCCATCCTCATCTCCGGTTGGCGGTGCATCATGTGGTCTTCCTGTTATTGTCTACAGTTGGCGGCGCGTCTGATGGTCTTCCCATCCTCGTCTCCGATTGGTCAACTCGTTGGTCGACGTTTCATCTCCTCCGTCGTCGTAGGTTGTCGGTCATTTTGTCGATCGCTGTTTGTCCCCTTGATCTTCTTGTCGTCGCTTCATCTTCCTGTTGCCTTCTCTATGCGAGAAAGGCAAGTGATTGTGTGATGGAGAGGATTACTCTCGCATTTGGTGGGGTGGAGGTGCAAACTCAAGATGTTGTTAGTGGATAACATTGGTATGAGATCAGCGAGTGGATCCCTATATAAGTTGTTTCCCGAATTTGGTTGTGTTATGGATGTGTTCATTCCAAGTAAAGTACGATCAGGGTATGGATTACCAATTTGGTTTCGTGTAGTACAAGATCGATGCAGAGGCTGAGAGGGCGATTAAGGTCGAGAATGGTAGGCTCCTGCATGGCAAAAGGTTGTTCGTCAAATGGGCAAACTTCGTTCATGGTGGTTAGAAAGGGTGGAGGCTTGGGTGTGCGATTGGCTTGGGTCGACATCCAGTTGGCACCAGCCGATCTTTTGCATGCGTGGTTAAGCAGGAGGGTGGTGACGCAAGTCGATCAGTGTGCTTGGTTAGGAACCTCCCAGGCGTACTTCTCTTAATTTTTCTACCTACACTGGTGCACAAGACTAGTTATAGTCTTGCTCAGTTGGGTATGTTTAGTCCAGTTTACTTGTTGATTTCTTAGGTGGATGGCATCAATGCAAGAACCTATCGTGTGAGCTTAGGCCACTGGGGGGAAGGAGAGTCCTTATTGTTTTTCCAAGCCCTGATGTTAACAGGTCTTGTTTGATGGGGAAAGCTAAATGGTTCAAGTGCTAGTTTGAACGGGTTTCTGACTGTGAAAAGTATTGTGTGAATGATGAGAGGCTCTCGTGGATAAAATGTCAGGGTCTTCCAGTGGTTGCCTAGACGGTGGAGAACTTCAAGAAGCTGGCTGCCTTGTGGGGGGAATATGTTTTAACGCACTCAAATTCCATGGATACAAGGGTGTTGGATGTTGCTCAAATATTGGTCGTCACGAGGCATCTGGTGATTCATGCTTGAATGGGTGTCGATTTTAGTGGACGACAGGGAATTTATCCTTCGATGTGAGGAGGAGCTTGCTTCATGGAATGATTGGGACAAAATTAAGCATCATCTATTGGACTTTTCAGTGAAGTCTCCGTTGGTTCATGCAGAGTTTCCAGTTCATAGAGTTTCAAGGCTAGTCAGAACTGAGGAAGGCAGAACGACCCCTTTAGAGGCTGAGGGGTTTGTCTTGAAAGAGCCTAACCATAGCCCGAGGAAGGTGGGTCAGGTGGAAACTGCATGTGTGGAGGAGGTAATAGGGAGACTCGTCGCCAATTTGAACAGTCCAACGCCTAGGGCAAAGGATGGGTCAATTTCTTGTATAGATGCTTCCTTAGGGCCAGATATTGGGTTGAGTGGCCCATTTGGATGTGAGTTGGGCTCCAAGCAAGAATGTTGGAAGGTGGGTTTTGGCCCTAGCTTTGGATGGATCAAAGGACTTGGCCTCCTCCTCGTCTAGCCTGGTTGGGATGGATGGGGCCGCGATTGCAGAGCGCTTTTCTGGTGAAAGATCCCTAAGGGGTATGGTTGGTGGCAGCAGCGAGGAGAATTGTGCTGAGGGTGTTCAGGTTAATGGTGGGAGGGTGGGGGTCTAGTCAATGGGTTCCAGTAGTGAAGCTAAGTCAAAGGTTCTCGCAACCAATGTGGACCCCTTTCTGCTGGTGGGGGGGTCCAGAGGACCCGGTTGTTTTGTCTCCAGTCTCTGATCGACCTAGACAGGTGTCTCGGCTCCCACTGATGGAGGTTGGTTCAATTCTGTGTCCTAAGAAGGCTCGGAGAAGGAAGGGTTTGAGGTTTACGTATGCCAAAAAGAAAAAGAATCCAGTTGTGGGGGTAACTGTTCATGATCCTGGTGGTGTTGATCGGGTTGAGGGAGAGGCGGCTCGATTTGGGGCCCTGATGGAGGTTAATGAAAGGGGCTTGGTCCCTTCGCCTAAGGATGGGGTTTTATCAAATCCCTATATGAATGTAGAAGACACTTTGAACTTGGGGAAGGCTTTGGGCCTGCAAGCTGATGGTAATGAGAAAGAATTGATTCAGGTGTTGGTTGCTTGGGATGCAGCGGATCTGGAAGCTTGGGAGCTGGGGAGGGGGATGGATGCTGTCCAATGAAGATCATGTCTTGGAATATTCGGGGCTTAGGGGCTGATTTGAAAAAAAAGGCAGTCCTTAGGCTTGTTCACAGGAGGGGCATCGAGTTTGTCACAGTTTTGGAGTGTAATACATGAGAGACCATCAACTATAAAGAACCTTATTAACTGTGACAGCGAACAACAAACTGGAAATATAACTTTCCAGTTTTTTACTAGTTCGATTCATGTACTTGAATTGAAATGACTAAACTGAATGCATGAGAAAAATAAGAAGGGGGCAAAAAATTATTATTCTCACCTTCAGATCAAAGACAAAGCTCTCTTGCACAAGCATCGCAAGTTCAGAACCGTCCTCCTTGTTAAGAAACACAGATACACTGTCCACGTCCATCATTAAACAGAATACTACACGATCTTTACCATATCCAAGCAAGCCTTGGACAAAAGCACGTTCATTTTCTTCGGTCTTGTCTTTGTTTACTAAAGGTTGATGATCTGAGGTTGTTGCACTAGAATCACTTGCTCCACTTTTTGCACAACTTATATCGAAGCCAAAACCAATTAAAGCAACAAGGGTGGGTCTGTTGCAAAAGAATTCCAATTTCGACATACGAATGCTCATCTGAAAGTTTTAATTAAATAAATTAGAAAAACATCATTAAGTTGGGTCTCAATAGTGTCCCTTTTTATTTTTGTAATAAATTAGTCCAACACAATAAGGTAGCACAATCACTAGTCCCAACTATCTGTTCTCTCTATAAACTGAATGATGATCACATGAAATACCTGAGTGTCAATACCATCATAATTAGGTGAAGTAGGACTCCTTGTTGAGAACATGACAGATACAAAATCAGAGTTGTCACTGCCCTCTGCTTCATAGAAACAATCATCGGAGGCACTTTTTACTTTCCCTGTTTCTTTCTCATGAACTAAGTCTCCAACAGATTCAAAATCAGTATCTTCACTAATATTACTTAACCTTGCCCCATAAGTTATATCAAAATTTGGTGAATGAGTGCCTAAATCATGCATAGACAACAAATCAGGCAAAGCATCCTTAAAAATATCATCATCCTCTGAGACCACTGAAGCCCTCTCCTTTGCAGGAGGATCTAAGCTCCTAGGGGAAGCAAACAAAACACCATTCTTCAGCACAGAGCAGGCTAAATACTTTGGGCTCAATGAAGAAGATCCCTGAAGCTCATCTGTGATTTTCAAGGAGTGCAGCTTCATTTTGACAATCAAATCACCTTCAGAACTAACTACATGCACCTGAAAAGCAACATACTCCAACTTAAGAAATGTGGATATTAACTAGTAGCAAAAATCTTCAGCTTATGAACATGAGTTCAACGCAAAATACATCAAAGACTAATCAATTTAACTCTTGAAAGATAAATAGGTCTGTTAACTGTTCGATGTAATCTTTCAGTTGGTGTTTTCTACACAGTGTGCGTTAGTCAAATCAGAAACAAAAACAAGTTGAAAATTGTCATATGGATCAAATTCTCTGCTCTAGGCTACCGAACACCAAACTAGAAGGAGATGTTTAGAAAAGGGCTTTACCAGATTGGGAGGTGGAAGGACATATGATTTCTTGGATAAGAAGGGGCAAAGAAATAGACTATCCTTTTATACGTGTCTTATTTGGGGTAGTGACCCCTCATTCAGACAAAAAGGGCATATGGTGGCTGAATGTCTCCAGTGCAGTAATTGTTTTGCTTCAATCCGAACTCCTTAAGCTACTTTCATGATGGATAATCTGATGAAAGAAGCTAAGATCTTGATGAAATGCTGCATCTGCAGAAAGATGACAAGTATCTTCTGGCTAAAGAGGCTCTAGACCATGGTCAGATAAGGGTCTTAAGCTCTGGAGCCGGTTCCTCTCTGAGGGGGACTAGGTACCAATATTGTGTCGAAGCAACTGTGCTTCTCCACTTGCCTTGTATTTTCATTGGTGTATAGCGTTCGGGGCAGGAGGTTTTAACCTATGAGGGTCAGGAGATATAGGTTGCTCCCCTTTCAGAAACTTCCAAGTGCCAATTAACTTGTTACATAAGTTTCTCAGGTTTCCAAGGGCAAGAAGGAAAAAAACATTAAAAAACATATATGTGAGATTTATGAGATTTATTCTCTTCCATGTATAGAATGTGTATATATATAGTCAACTGATGATTAGATGATAATTAGGGTAATTAGTTAGGCTGTAATTATCCCCATGATCTTTAATTAGCTCCATCATTGATTGTAATTAACCTATAAATAATAGAATTGAGAGGCTAATCTCTCAAGTTTTCTCTCCCAATCACTCTCACAGTATCAATCATTTTGATTCCAGGTACTGGATCTAAAATCCACTTCCATGTAAAACGCAACAAACAAAATAGACACACCTTTCCCCCTCCAACTAGAACCTCAAGAATTCTTGTCTCCTCAAGAATTTCCTGCTCCTCATCTCCACACTGCAATGTATATAATAATACAAGAGGTAAGATTACTTTCTAATATGTGATAAAATCAATGAAGCATCCAATAAGATGATACCGATATCGAAGAAAAAATTAAAATTTCAAGGTAGGAAACCATAGCGAAAATTTGACTTAAGAACTTCAGAGATACCTTTCCATACAGTGATAACTTTGTCTCCAGCAATGACCCATTAAGAACAAAGTCAACTGGCATCAAATTGCCAGTTTGATTTTCAGGAAATTCAGCAACTGAATGACCTGAATCTGCAAGTACATCAACTGAAGGAGGAGTAGCCTACAGGCAACATGGAATGCACACATAATAATTATGAGCCATTTTAGAGATAAATAGTACTCATATAATAGCAATAATTATAATAATGAAAGAGACTGAATAACCACATACAGAAGCTCGATATGTTGCTTGCATGAGTGCTCTCAACCAAGTGGCCTTCTCCACCTCATACCGAAACTCTATCACAAGTGTGCTGAAAGATTCCAGAGCCTGGTAAAATAAAAAACAACAATCTAATTTTTTGGAAAACAATGATATTACTCATATAAATAGTATACCAAAAAACAATCATCAGCAAAAAAGAAACAATAAATAACATAAATTAGAGCAGATTCAGACAAGACTGACTATAATAACAAATTGAAAAACGCAATCAATACGAATCTTAACCCCCAAAATGTTGTGGAATTATGAATGATTTGATTACTTAATTACGATATTGACATGATACAATATTACCGAAAATATTTATCTTTTCATGAAAGGAATTCAAGCAAACATAGTTTCAGATGTTAGAAAAAAAAAGGAAAGAAAGTTAAAATTAACCATGAGCTTAGGAACATGTACAGCTTGGTGCTTCAAGGCTCGTGTTTTAGGTTAATACTACAACAATCAGTACACATAGCAATATTAACTATATCCTTCGCTTTGATTATCCTTTTCCATTTTGAGAATCCTGGGTCCAAAAGTAGCAAAAGTAGATTTTAGGAAAGAAAAAAATAAGCAAGGAACATCTTTAAAACAAAGTCAGAGATATAAGATTAATTCGAAGTTTACAGATGAAGAAAGACTTAAGAGAACTACACATGAAAGCATTAAGCATATTAATTCAAAAATGAAAAATCTTTTGATTGGCCCCCCCAAAAAAAAAGAATAATCTATTCAGAAAGATAAAGCATCACATGCCAGAAAGGCAATGAATAAGGTCAGGAGCACATAATATTATCCAAAAAAAACATTTTGGAATCAACAACATTTACCTTTTGGGATTCCATGCCCCTAGAACAAACAGCAATACATGACACTGACCCGCCAACATTTGCTGGGGGAATTTCAAAGACTTGCTTCCCAGCCATACTGCACCATCGGGAAATTGAAAAGTCAAGTATGTAGAGCATGACCTTTGATTATATATAACTAATTTCTATTTTGTTGACAGTTAGGCAGAATCACTAATCAAATAAGCAATTCAACAAAGTGACTGATGAAAGAAGCACACCTAGAGGACCGGTGATAATTCTGAGACATTTCTGAGTCCAACACATAAAGAGATAATCCAGACAACACAAGGAAACATGGACGCCATGCAGCAACAGAATACCCAATACCCTAAATACATAATAGACAAAAAAAACAGATAAGATGCAGTCGAATGTCCAGATATCTTATTCACATCAGCTATTAATCTTTTTCTACTAACAACACACCTTCCAAACAAGAATTCGAGCTTCAGTTGCAAGATCTGGGGGATACCAAGGAACAAATTCAGCTTGAACATTTTCAAAATCTGAGACAGCACTACTTTGTGCTGCTCCACACAGTAGGTTAAATAATTCCATAAGTCTGCAATATCTAGCTGGTGAAAAGTGTACACCAAGGCTTGGAACTTGGACAGAAATACGGGTTGATGGATATCTTGGATGGGGAACTTTGATCTTCAAAAAAGAAAAAAAAAAACAAATGATTAAGGAGGAGGGGGAGTTTTATATCCATGGTAACAGCTAGAATATAACCTGTAATGGAATATGAACTGCCAGTCTTCATAAAAAAAAAAAATACAAAACAAAAAGAAAAAGAAAAGGAATGAAAAAAGAAACACCTACATACATGCAGAAAATTACCTGATCAACAATAACTGCCATGCCACACCTATCAATGAGAGAGCATGCGTTATCAGCTTCCTCCAATGTGGGAGATCCAGAAAGTATATCATTAAAATTGGGGGACAGCAATGTGCAGTTCTGACAATCTGAACCACAATCAGTGAAAAATGCAGCTATATCTCGTCCAGTAATATAAAAACGGGAGTATAGACTTTGCCCCTGATCATGGAGTGGATCTTCCTGCAATAATAAACAATCATATAAATAATGAAGATGCAACACAAACATAAGCTAGAGATTAAAACATATAAGCATACCTTGGTATTCAATGTGAAATGACCAAAATCCAAGAGAAAATGGCTGTCACATTTTGTAGAAGCAACAGTTCTTATAGGAATTCTAACTTTTGGAGCATCAAGATCAATATCAAGAGCAAATCTGCATTATCAAACCACATTAGCGAGGAAGAGTTAATGATGTAAAATTCTTAACTTTTATCAGCTACATAGCTGCATAACACAGTTTCTTTCACATTTGAACTGAAGTAAATTCTTAGCTTTTATCAGCTACATAGTTGCATAATACAGTTTCTTTTGCCTTTTTGATCTGGGGTAAGTAGTTCTTTGTAACATTGACCTCGCTTAAAAAGAAAATGAAAAAAGATACTAAAAACAACAAATACCCACATATTCATCTTTGGTTTTACATAAACTGTTGAACATTAAGATTATATAAAGCAACTAGATCCGCTCAATAACAGTACCATAGCAACTAGTAAAAAGGTTATGATACTCGAGATCCAGCTCAACTGACACGTAACCAGGCCACCCTTGACCTTGGTCAGTGTAACCAAGCCACCCTTGGCTTCGATGTTCTACTTGGGCTTGGCTAGACCCAAGAGAGAGGGTTTTCTATAGACTCGAGGGCAACCAAATCCTACTCAAGAATGGATTACCTAACTCAACTAGGATTATTTCATAAAATCATGGGATAAGCTAATGATCTGACATTACTTCCTACAATCTAGTAGCTTACCCTATTCAAGTGTGGTAGGGAGCCTGATATATAGTATGGTATGTACATGGCCAAACCTAGCACATGCAATGAGTGTAATCAGCCGGTTTATGGCAAACCCTAGAAAACCTCATTGGAGTGCAATTAAATGGGTATTTAAGTACTTGAAAGGATCATTGGACACAGTGTTAGTTTATGGTGGAGCCAAGGTGGAAAGTGAGACTAGTATCCTAGGATATTCAGATGCTGACTATGCAGCAAATCTGGATAGAAGAAGGTCAACAACCTATTATGTCTTCCAAGTCTGGGATGTTACAGTGAGTTGGAAAGCAAGTCTACAACATATAGTAGCCTTGTCAACAACTGAGGCAGAATATATTACTATTTCAGAGGCAATTAAGGAAGCATTGTGGATAAAAGGACTGCTAGGAGAATTACTTGGAAAGGAGATAGATACTACTATTATGTGTGACAGTTAGAGTGCCATTCATCTAAAAACAAGGCCTATCATGAATGCACAAAACACATCAATGTGTTGCATCATTTCATACGGGAGGTGCTAGACAGGAAGGAACTTAAGCTAGTAAAGGTAGCTGGTGAAGACAATGCAGCAGACATGTTCACCAAGGCTCTTCCAATAGCCAAGTTGAAGTATTGTTTGAAGCTACTCCAGATAACTTCAGGAAGCCTAAGCATTCAAGCTTAGGGTATGGAAGAATGAAGGTAAGGAAGAAGGCAGATGCAAAATCCACAAGACTAAAGATTGAAGACTCAACTTATGCAAATGGTGGAGAAATTGTTGAAGTTTGCACTAAGTCTTAAAAACAGAATAAAGGCATTAAAGGAATCGGATGTTTTTATGTTTTAAAACAGTTGTAACGGTAACTAACCATGAGTCTCTTGGCAGGTTAGTTTAAGGACTCGGGCTTAAAACGGCCAAGAATCTCTTGCTTGGGCTTTAGAAGGCTGTCAGCTGAGGTGGCTTCATCGTTAGAATCCCCTTTCTCATGCGAGGAGGTTAAGAGGGTGGTTTGGCAATGTGAAGGGAGTAAGGCGCCTGGGTCTGACGGATTCAACTTTAACTTCATCAAGAAATTTTTGCATGTTTTGGCTCCAGATTTTATGAGATTGGTTCAGTACTTCTATAGCTTTGGCCTAATTCCAAGGAAGGCCCAAGGCTCGTTGCTTACGTTAGTCCCGAAGTCTGACACCCCTCAAAGCTTAGGTGATTTCCGGCCAATTAGTATGGTGGGTTGCGCTCAAAAGGTTATATCCAAGCTGCTTGCCATCAGGCTAGGTTCAGTGATTCATTCCCTGATTGGTGACTGCCAAAGTGCCTTTATTAAGGGCTGACAGATCTTAGATGGAGTGCTTATTGCTAGTGAGGTGGTGGAAGCGGCGAAGAAGGCTAAGCATAAGGCTGCTTTTCTTAAGCTGGATTTTTGTAAGGCTTTTGCCAGTGTGGATTGGGGGTACCTCACGGGGGTTATGGAAGCTATGGGGTTTGGGGCTAAATGGATAGGATGGATAAGAAACAGTGTATTAAAACAACAGATATCGGTGTTAGTGAATGGATCTATAGCGGGAGAGTTTGATATGGAGCGTGGTCTTTGCCAAGGGGATTCGTTGTCCCCACTCCTATTCTTATTGGCAGCTAAGGGTCTTAACAAGTTGTTCTCTCAGGCTATGGATCTGGATTTGTTTATGTGTATCCCAGTGGGGTCTCCTCTTATGCAAATCCCTCTTCTCCAGTTTGCAGACGACGCATTGATTTTCTGCCCAGCTGAGCTTGGATGTATGCATGCCCTCAAACGAATTCTTAGATACTTTGAGCTTATGTTTGGCCTGCGTATTAGTTTTAAAAAGCCCAGCCTCTCTGCAGTTAATGTTAGCCAAAATTGGTTAATGGAGGCTGCTACTCTTTTGAGGTGTAAATCTTCTCCTTTCTCAATCCCATACTTGGGTTTCCAGCTGGGAATTAATCCTAAGAGGGATGTGGCTTGGATGGCGGTTGTGGACAGGATTAAGAGTCGGCTGGCTTCATGGAAGGCTGGGATTCTATCTATGGATGGCCGGTTAGCTCTGGTAAAATTGGTTCTGAACCATTTGCCAATTTACTTCATGTCTCTTTTCAGAATTCCTATTGGGGTGGCGAAGCAGATTGCTAAGCTACAGAGAAAGTTCCTATGGTCTGGGAATGAGGGCATGGCAAAAATGGCTCTTGCTAGATGGGAATTGGTTGAGTTGCCTAAGAAGCTGAGCAAGCTCGGGGTGGGGTCCTTGTTGGCCAAAAACAAAGCCTTGCTCTTTAAATGGCTTTGGAGGATGATTAGTGGGGGGGATCAGCTTTGGTGTAAAGTCATTGCGGCTAGGCATAATGGTATCTTCATTGGAATCAATGATGTGGAGGTTAAGCGAAGCTTCAGTTCTTGGTGGAGGGGCATTGTTGACTCTTATTCCAGTAGTAATGAGGTTCAGTCTGTGGCCTTGGAAGGGGTTAAAATCCGGCTAGGTAAGGGCGATTTGGTTCGGTTTTGGGAAGACACTTGGGTGGGTATCTCCTCCCTATCAAGTTTGTTCCCTCGGTTGTATTCAGTGTCCCTAGATAAAGGGAAGAGAGTGGCAAATTTGGGGTTTTGGGTGAAAAACGAATGGTGTTGGAGCCTTAGCTAGAGAAGGCCGCTGCTCGACAGAGAAGAGTCTACCCAGGCTGAGTTGTTAAGCCTTATCTCCCAAGTTCATTTGGTGAGAGGGAGGAGGGATATGGTTTTTTGGTCGCTAGAAGCGACTGGTTCCTTCTCGTCGCACTCTTTTAATGAGAAGTTTTGCTCCCTAATGTTTGGTTCCACTGTTGCTCACATTAATTCAATGGCAGCTCGTGTTTGGGGCAGCCTAGCTCCTCCAAAAGTGGAGTTGTTTGTGTGGCTAGTCATTTGGGGTAAAATTAACACGAAGGACAATCTAGGTAGGAAAGGAATTTTGCAGGGGGATGACTTGCTTTGCGTCTTCTGTGGCTCTACTCCGGAGTCTGTGGACCACCTCTTTGTCCATTGTGAGGCTGTTTTGTGCTTATGACAGCAAATCTTTCGTTGGTGGGACCATGTGTGGGTCTATCTGAGAACAGTTGGGGGTCTATTTGAGCAGTGGGATTTCTTTGCTAGGGGTAAAGGTCAAAGGAAGGTATGGAAGTCTCTCTTTTATTCAGCGCTATGGACAATGTGGCTGGAGTGGAATAGGCTAATTTTCAAAGACCAAGGGTCAGGTGCAGTTGACATCTTTAACTTGGTGCTTGCTAGGTTAGTTGCTTGGGTGAGGGCTGTGGAGCCATCTTTCCCTTACTCAGTGGATCAAGTTAGCATGTCAGCCTCTACTCTTGGCCGCTAGGTTCTTCTCCCTCTTCTAGGCTTGTTGGGTTTAATGCCAATTTTGGGTTGACGTTTTTCCCCTAATGGCTTGTGTTGGGGGGGGGGGGGGGGTTGTTTTGATCGGTATAGTTTTGTTTTGAACTCTCTTGTTCCTAGTCATTGATGTACATCTTCTATACTTCCATTAATATAATTGAGCTTATTTCAAAAAAAAAAAAAAAAAAACGATAACTAACCATATTACGGTTAGTACCGAGTTTTTGTTTTCTTTTATGTCTTGTAATTACCACATCCTCTATCTTCTATAAATAGAGGGCCGCTATGTTTCTAATGTCTTTTCTTTGAGTTTACATGTACACAAATAGAGAGAAAAGCCTAGGATATTAGACTATCTCTAGAGAAAAGCCTATGGGGAGTAGGCTTTGTGTGTGCGTGTATTGGTTTGTTCGATAGTGGATTCTGAGGTATCAACCCCAGTCTAGATGTAGGACTTTGTTTCATTCAAAGTCCAAACTAGGATAAACTCTGTTGTTTCTTGTTTCTTTCTATTATCACGTGAGAGGGTGAGTTATTGTGTGCGATCATTTATACAACACTTTGTATGATTGGAAATGATATGGTTGTGGGAATGAGAGATCAATTGGAACCATTTTCAATGGCAATAGGGAAGAGGTGGATGGCTAGACTTGGTGTTGCAGCAAGTCATAGGGTTGTTACTGCTGAGGAAAAAGAAAAGGGAAATAGGAGATAATAAAAAGAAAAAGCGAAGGAGAAACCAATTGGTGAAGATGGGCATTGGATAAAGAAACAATGGCTCGGTTTGGAATAAGTTTCTTGGGGACAAGAAACCTTCCAAAGAGAGGGGATTGTCACGACTCCAAGGAATTCCCAAGGATACAATAGTCATATATATTACATGTTTTCCTTTACATTGTATTTATGTTAGAGAATGGTAGCTTATGAATGATATTTGAATTCCATTTTCCTTTCTCAATCCTCCTAGCTCTCCCTCGGCTTTTCTTTCTTCTCCCTCAATTCTCTCTGTTTTTTCTCTTTCTTTCCTGTGCTCTTCTCAATTTCCTTCCTAAACCCTAGCCAAACCCTAGGGTCGTAACAGGAGTATCTCTCCTCCAAGGTAAGTATTCTCAATCACAATCTCAAGCTCTCTTGCTTCTTTACCTTTGCTCCATGTCTAACTTAGTCATCAAAGGCAGTCTCACTGTTCCTCCTTTGCAGAAGATCAATTCCAGATTCCGAAGTTCAGGATGTTCTGCCATCTGATACATTTTCTTCCTTATAAAGATATTGGTGCTCAAATTTGTGCATTCAAAAGGATTGCAGTAGGTGCCTACAAAAAAGAATAAAAATTTCCTACCATCATGAACCTAAGAATCAGTTAAACACTTCTTTACCTCCAAAGTTCCAAACATGTGAAGGGGAGACTGAAATATGACTCAAGTGGCAGCATAAAAAATCTTCTCTCTTACGTGTGTGTGACAGTAATGCACACTGATGAAAACCTGTATATATGTGAGCTTTTTGTTCATTTTTTATGTTTACTACTGTTGGATGTTGTATTTTTGCATTGTTTGGCTTTTGGAGCAAATGTTAGTTAATATTTAATTTTTGTGTGAAATGAGTTTTTGTTTCAAATTTTAAAAATACAAGTAATCCTTAGAAGGAGCTATCTGCATAGGAGTTGAGGGTTGTTTTGTTGGTGAAAATGAATTCCAGTTTTCTATCTCCAATTCTCTATCTGAAGACCCTTCAGGGATTAGCAAGTGGTTATTCAATCAGAACAGCATCTACTGCAGCCATAGGAGTGGTTGTTTTGGAGATTTCTGACATGGTACAATAGCTGGTAGGTACTTTAGGCAATAAAGACCAAAAAGGAGTAAAGCAATGAAGGCAACACTGTGGCAATGAAGGAACGCAGTAACCAAACAAAGAAGGTAACGAGAAGAGTGAAACTAGGGCTCAGATACCATGTGAGAAATAGGTGAAATAAACTGTATCATATCTTATTTACATGTGTGGTACAGCCCCATTTATAGGGTTGGAAATTTACACCATAGGAAAATTACATTTGTGCTAAACTAGGAAAGATAGGCTGTACAGGAAAATAGGAAATGTTGACTGCACAGAAGATAGGAAAGTATTCAAAAAACAGGCTGGTAATTACTCCTTAAAATCACTATCTAAACTAGGGATGATTTGGCCAATCAATCTCTTAAATTAAGGAATGATTCCAATCAAACATTCCTTATATTCTGTCTGGGAATCAACAAGATCGAAAGACGCAGACCAGCCAAAGACCCTTCCGAATACCCAATTCACAAACTTAAACAATAACTCAATTCTCTTTTGAGACAAAGCAAGAACAGAAGCTCATGCAAGACCGATACATTAAAGAAATCAAATTGCAGCATTTTAATTTATATGCTACCTGCATCATCGCAGGTGAAAATGGCAACAAATACCATTTTTTCTAAATTCATGCAACCTTGAACTCGTCAAAAATGTAGTTTGTTGAAGCTTCAGATTTTTGGCATTCACTTTCATAGGTCTAGGAGTAGATATGGCTATAGATGGAAATGATAAGTGAGCTAGAATTCATGTAACCAAATCCACCTAGTGTGATTAAGGCTTGATGTGTTGTTGTTGTTCCTTTCATGGGTCTAGGAGAGCCCTTTCAAATGACAACTAGGATAAAGAGTGTAAGCAAGATGCCACCTTTCACCACTGACATTTGGGACAAGCACAACATAAGTGGCTATTAACTTCTAACCTCATAATGATATATATATATATAAGTATTTACATAAACAATCCAATTTCTAAAAGACAGCAATATTATTGTATCAGACAGAACATAATAAGTTTAATAAACACAGGAGGTAAGAATGCAACTTGGATCAAAATCCAAAATAGCCAAATGGATGATTACCCAGATCAAGTCTAATGCAGAATGGAAAGATTATTCAAAAAAAAATGAACCTGCTTCGTTCTTCTAATACCATTTGGAATTGCTCCTGAGCTCTACGAGTGACCTTCTCAATCTTGTTCTGTGTTCAGCATAAAATACCAAAAATATTACTTTCTAGCAGCAACAAGCAATAACAAAAGGACTGCAGAAATGAGTTTCTAAATATTACTCTACTCAACATCAAATACCATAAAACTAGTTCTATATTAACCCCATGATTACCTGCAATGCGTTAGCAGTTTCAACAGCAACAGTAGGGCTAATTGCATTGCTCCTATTCACAAATTCCAAAAAGCGATTGTAACTCTCCATCAAAACCTGAAATGTCATTTTTCCTTAGAGACAAGAATATTCTAAAATAATTCTTTCATCAACATGGTGGAGGAGTTTATTATTAATATCCAATACTCAGTCCATAAGAGATGACCGGCACGTCGGATGCAATAAGTTTACAGTTAATGAGGTGACAAAAATCAGATTAAAGAATATTAAAAAAAATAATCAATTAGATGTCTTTAAGCACAGTAAATCAAAAACAAATAACAATATATCTATAGTCATTATAAATATTAGAAGAAGAAAATAATGACAAAAGGTGACTCCCCATTTTTCTGTGCCTATAAGAAGATAATGAAGCAAAGTGTTCTGGACAATGAGAAAGAACTCAATGTTAAAGAAGACAATGGCCATCCATAGTGCATGAAGCTCCAACTTTGCAAAAACTGGGGAGTCATTTTCTACACAGCCTTACACTTCTTTTTTTTTGATAACCCAAGTGTCCAGACTTCGCCCACCTAGTCCTGGAGGAGACATGGCCTTACTCTTACTTTGCAAAGAGGTTGTTTCCACAACTCAGCCCATAATGGTAAAGACAACACACACCACACCCCCCCCCCCCCCCCTCCCCCCCCCCCAAAAAAAAAAAAAAAAAAAAAAACATTGGCCGCCAGAAAATGTTGAAAAATATGTTGCCAAATCGGTAAAGCAAAGTACAATATTTGTTCTGCACCCATTACTTACACCTTTGAAAATGCATTAGTCAAATTGACTATACACCTCTTAGAATGATATCTATACTAGATACAAGAATGGAATATACAAAAATACGCTTTTACATAAATACCCTTATACAAACACTATATACTAAGACTCCCCCTCAAGTTGGAGCATATATGTCATTTGCACCCAGTTTGTTACAAATATAACTCACTCTAGAACCCTAAGGAATTTAGTAAGCACGTCAACTAATTGATCATTTGAGTTAACAAACTCAATAGCTATATTTACGCCTAAAATCAAAAGAAACTAGTAAATAAACTAATAAAAGATTATTAATGTCTATATTTATGCCTAAAATATTGTTTCCCAAAATATTTGTTTCTACAATCTTCATCATCAAGTCAAACCAAAAAGAGCTCGATTTAGATATCTTGGATCAATAATCCAAAAGGACAGAGAGAGTTCCCATAGAAATAAAGCAAGATGGTTAAATTTGGAAAAGTGCAACTGGTTTTTTATGTGATAGAAAGATTCCATTAAAGCTAAAAAGGAAAATTTTATATGACAATTCTAAGACCAATTTTGTTTATGACATAATGTTGAGCAATAAAATGCCAACATGTGCAAACTATAGGCGTACCCAAGATAAGGATTCTAAGATAGAAGAGTGGTTATACAAGACCAATAAAATTAGAAATGAGATTATTTGCAATAAGGTTAGAGTGTCTCCTATTAAAAATAAGAGAGACAAGATGATGGTTCGTTCCAGTAAAGGCTCATGCAAAGACAATGAGTGAAATGGGACAAGTATTTAGCAAAAGATGTAAAGGAAGACTGAGAAAAAACTTTTTGGGGGACTCTTAGGTGTATAAAATGAGTTACAAGGAAACAATATGTTAAAAAGACTTGTGAGGTGATTTTATGTAGCCAACTCCATATAGTGTTATTAATGCTTAATGTTGTTGTTTCAATAAAACACAAACAATAAGAAAAGGATACTTTAAGTACAGTGGTGAAACATAAACAACATGAAAGGGTTATGGAAGTATATTTGCGAAAACATATCAAGCATATAGAGAACAGATTTAACCAATCTACTGAGTAAACAAAAACAGGATTTAATAATTACCGTGGCATGGCAGGGGGATATTGTTGCAGAAAGCCTCCAGTCTACATTCTCCCCAACTGGAGAATTTACAAAATTAGCAGATAGGGCATTTACTTTCTGCTCACTAGAGACACTCTGCACAATATAGTATCCAATGCATATAAGCCTACTAACACATTGAAAATGCTAAGAATTCCACTTTAAAATCAAACTATGAATTTTGGACCGAACTGATCAGCATGACACCAAAATATCGAGTACAGTTAGACAAGGAGATCATGATCAATAGAAAATGAAAAAAGTTCTCAATACAGCAAAGCAATTGAGTAAGCAACAACTTTCATCTGTCCCATTATTCTTAAACCATAAAAATTGTTGACGTTGAGAAAATTCAAAAGTGATAATACTATTTTGTGTATTCAGAATCTAGAAAGTATGTTCTAAGATCATCCAAAATTTGTAAGGAGCAAGAGCAGTTATAACATTATGTTAAAACAAACCTGTGCAAGTGAACCTTCAGGAGCAGACAACCCATAAAATCTCAATGTCACATCACAATGCATGGTTCGATGTTTAAACTTGGACGACACATGAAGCTGCTCAAATCTACCACAAATGATCTCAGTCTGGTTAATATTGATTATCCTAGCTGCAGCCTGACCAATAGATACATTTACTAAAAAGTGTATCATATTTAGTGAATCCTTCCCAAACTGTGAACTGAACTCCTCAACTGGCTGGTAGCTCAACAGTTGATTGATTGCCTGCCATTCTTCTTTGGTCAATCTTTCCTGTACAGACTCCGATTTGTCAGAAGCATCCCCAACAGAGTCATCCTCGGAGGGAGCACGCCTGAGAAAGGAAGCAAGCAATGGATGACAAGAAGCAGAATATTTACTTTAAGTAAGAGAAGTTGTAACTACACAAGAAAAACAGATATTTATTAAACAAAGGAGTTTTCCTTTTTTTTTTTTTTCTCTTTTTTATGAGCTATTGTGCAAAGGAGTTGATTAAAAGCAATCTGTAAAAGCCATAACACTCCACAGACCGTCCAAAAGAGAACCAGCTTCTTTTAGCAAGCATCTTCTGTTCAGCTGCTTCCTTAGATTTTACAGATTCCACCTTTGCATGTGCAAGAAACCTGAAAAATAAATCATCTATCAAATCAAAAGAAAATGAAGTAGGTGGAAGAAATGTCAGTTTTGTAATTGAAAACCAGAGTCTCTATACTGTTCTGATATGATGGCTAGAGGAAATGAGTAGAAAGAAAAAGACTGGGAGGGGGACTTATCAGTTCATAAATCTCAGGTGCTGCCTAAAATAACACAGTATAATTTCATGCAAGGCCTCAAACCTTCTAAAACCAAGCTAAGTATTCTAACATGATACAAGGAAAATAGGACCATCATTCGGACTAAATACAGGAACGGCAATAAAGTTTTAGTTCTTTTTATTACTTCAACAATAACAAGAATGCAGTTTAATACAAGTCAATGAATACCCACAAATAAATAATTTTAAGCTATTTGTAGAAAAACTGAAATGATGGAACACAACTAAGTGATGGAACACAACTATATCAATTATCTTCATTCACCACCATCTCATGAAACTTCTCCATATGAAAATGGTGTTGAAACTTCATTTCATCATTACTCCGCCAGGGGATATTATCTACTACCGGTCCCAAGTCCGGATAAAGGAGGAGGGTTGCGTTAGGTAGCCGACAGCCAGCGTAAAACCTAGTCGGATCCAAATATGAATTTTAGACAAACTATCTGTTGGGATGTAACCCACATAAAAGTCTAGAATTCATGTAGCTAACCCCACATGGTGGGATAACGGCTGGATATGTTGTTGTTGTTGTTGTTGTAGAAAAACTGAAATGAATAATTCTATTCTCCAATATCGTTGAATATACATGGGAGGTCCTCTTATAGAGAACACGTGAAACTTACATTAGGAAACCTACCTTCTACAAGAATTACAACATAGGAAAGAAAACATATTTACAATCTTAGGAAAGTTTCCTAAGTCTGGAATAGGAAAGATCCTATTCCAGATTAGGAAGCTACTAAAATCTGCATATCTCCATATCATATAAAGCTGCATATCTCCACATCACACACATATCTATCACATACGGATCACACATCTTTGGTCACCAACACTATTAAATAGAAAATTGGAGACATGAAAAACAAGATATTATGAAATAAACTTTAAGTTTTGTTTCTTCTGTTTTACATAATTTTAATTACAACAACAAAGATATCAAGCCTCAATCCCACTAGGTTAGGATCAGCTACATGAATTCTAACTCACCAATCATTTCTATCTGCAGTCATATCTTCAATAAGATTCTTATAATTCATAACATACATAAGAGTTAACCACCAAGCTTTTCTGGACTTCCCCTGCCTCCTTTGTTGAAGAATTGTTCAATTCAATCCACTCTATAACCAAACATCTATCAATCTTCTACTCACATCACCAAACAATCTTACTAGCGCCTCACATATCTTCTCATCATCAAGAGCCAGTCCAACCTCATTACAAATAATCTTATTTCCAATTATACATTGCCCTACATAACCGCACATCCATTATAACAACCTCATCTATGTTATGCTCATATTTTGCACACATTGGTCCTTTACTACCCAACATTTTGTGCCCTACAACAAAGTTGGTCTTATAGTCATCATTTTAGAAGATCTTGCCTCTAACATTAATGGAATCTTACTATCACTTGATTTAACATTAATGGAATCTTACCACCACATAACAAGTTCGATGCACACTTCCATTTTAACTATTTTGTCTTAATTCTATACATAACATCCTCATTAATCTCTTTTCCATTTAAGAGATTGATCTAAGATATCTAAACTAATATTTTTTTAGGATAACTTGATTTTCAAGTCTTATCATAACATCATCCACTCATATGTTCACTAAACTTACATTCTAAATATTTGGTTTCCAATATATCAAACTTAAAACCTCAAGATTCTAACGCGATCTTCCATATCTCAAGCTTAGCACCTACAACTTCTTCTTTTGTCTCATCTTCTAAGACAACATCACTTGCAAATAGCATACACCAAGGCACCTTTGCCCGAATATGATTAGCGAGTTCATCCCATACTAGGGCAAAAAGATAAGGCTTACTACAAACTCAGATGTAATCCAATTGTAGTTGGAAATGCCTTAATACCTCCTCCACATTTTCTAACATGTGTTTTTACACCATGATTCATGTCTTTATAACTTGTATACAAGCAATTCAAACTTCTTTCTCCTCTTAAGATATTACATAACACTTCTTGAGACATTTACCATAAGTTTTTCCAAATCTATAAACTCCATATGTAAAATCACTTTGTTTATTACTATATCATCTTATCAAGTGCCTCAACAAGCATATGTCTTGCATTGTTGACCTACTAGGTATGAAACCAAATTGGTTCTCGAACAGCTTGGTTTCTCTTCATTACCTTTGCACAATCACTTTCTCCAAATGTTTCATGGTGTGGCTCATTAACTTGATTTCTCTATAATTTCCACAAACTTGAACATCTGCTCATGCTAACAAAAAAAGTGAACATACTCCATTTGTTGGACACCTGTTTTATTTGAGGATCACTCTAAAAATTTTGTTAACAAGAAAATGTCTCTTTCCCCATGCATTTCTAATTTTCCTTGCTTCAATTAGGATATAATCTGATCCAACTATTTTACCATTTTCCATCTTCTTCAATGCTTGCTTTATTTTATTCAAACAAATATGTCAATAGAACAAGAGATCCTATCTTCTTTAGTTGCTAAGATGCCAACATGAAGCCTATTTCTCGTATTAATGCTACTTTGCTAGAGAGGCTTACCGATTGGTTGACAGAAGCATGCCAAAATGACAAAAATACCCCTCACCCATTTGCAAAATTGTTTCCCTTCCCATGGCCGCCTCCTCTCCCCTCTCTCTCCCCTTCCCATGGTCGCCTCCAGCAATTGCCTTCCTCTTGCCGCCTTCGCCTCATCTCTCAGGCACCGACCACCACTACATCCACCAGGACGAAGAGGAAGGATGCAGCGGTGCGTGAGAGGCATGGCAGCACGAGGTGAGGCGGTGAGGCGAAAGCAGCGAGAGGAAGTTGCTGGAGGTAGCCATGGGAAGGGGTGAGAGAGAGGAGAGAGGAGGCGGCCATGGGAAAGGAAGGGAAGTAAATTTGCAATTGGGTGAAGGGCATTTTTGTCATTTTGGCGTGCTTCTGTCAACCAGTCGATAAGTCTCTAGAGCAAAGTAGCAATGATGTATTTCTCGACCTTCATGAATAACTTTAAGAAATGCTTTTTCCAGCTCTCCTATATTGCCCTCTCATTTACTAGTGCCTTTTGTTTTTCATCTTTTATGCATTTCACTTGGCTCAAGTCCCTAGTTTTTCTTTCTCTTTCCTTTGCTAGTTTATATATGTTGGATTTCAGCAAAGAATCCCAGAATCCTGCCAATTTCATAGAAATCCTGTTAGGATAGTCCTATTTTTAGGAAGTTTCCATGTTTGTGATTGTTAACTGTTCTTTATGATTCTCCAAATCAGTCCTATAATTTAGTAGACTAACTATAGATAGTACAACTATATATATCAATTAGTCCTATGATTTAGTAGACTAAATATAGGAAGTTCTATAGTGTATATTTGACTGACATTGATCAATAAGATTATCAAAGAATTTCCCTTCCAATAATTCTCTGTTCAATATATATCACTCTTCTCAATCTTTTATATTTATCGCTTTCTTTTGTGTCAAGTAGGAATAAATTTTCACAAGACTAAGACTTTGCTTTAATAACTGCCATTTTTGCTTTTATTTTGGTCAAAATATACATCTTTAGGTTTTTATTCATTACAACATCTATGTAAAGTCTTGTAGTAAGCTCTCTTAGTTTTAAACCAAAACTCTTTACAGTTTGGAACTTTTCCCTCTGATTCTCGAATATTTTTTTGTCATATTTGAAATAGAATTAGCCATCTCAATCCACATTTCATTACCCTTTATTTCTACAATCCAATTTATAACATCCAATACCTTTGCGACATCCATTACACAGTAATAAGTGGAAAGTGGTTAAAAGTGACATTTTAATAATTTCATGTGGCTAAAGTTAAGGGGAACTAGAGTAATTAAGAGGAACTTTAGAAGCTTGATCTACAAATTTGCAAAGTGTTGGGAAATTATGGATATTTTATTAGATTCCCCCTTCTTAGTGTCAGATGGATGATCAAAGATTCTATTATCACACTTAGAATGAGGTGAAAAAATCCTTAAGCTTTTTGGTAGAAACGTGAATATGACTAATGGTTGAGATCGCTTGAGGAAAGAGTGGACTGCAAGTGGATGGAATAATATTTATTTTACATGCACAATTGGAAACACTAGCCAAGATGGAATAGCACGGGATTATATGGGTAAGCTACACCACATGCTGAGTAAACAGATAGAAATGAAAGGGAATAAGCTGAAATTGCTTCCATATTTATATCTGTAGATGAAAAATGAGGTAGCAACCCAATTTGTTAAAGCAGGCAGGTCAAAACTCAGATAACTTTCAAATTAATTTGAGAGATTAAATGAAATGACATTTAAGCACATTTTAAATATGTTATTAGGCATAGTGAGAGGAACCAATGATATAAAAATTTTAACTTTGGTTAAGATTTGCAGAAGTTGGATTAGTGGTTAATTAAAGTGATTAGGAATCTTTCAAGCCCATTCTCTAACAACCTAGAAGAAACGAGAGGGTTCTAGAATGATGCTTCCATGTTGCTGAAGAAGGTCTCCACTTGTCAAGATGAGGAAGTGTGAACATACAAGGGCTAGGTGGCAGTCATTTGGGCTACCACACATTCTGCCGTTTGGAGTGCCAATAAATAGGCTTCAATTCTTTTGGTTTCAACATGCATTGAGCTAGAGAGAGAAGCTCTCAATGTGGGAAGGAAAAATAGAGAAAAAGGGCAGAAAAGAAGACGGAAGGAAATTCTTCTGGAAAGAAGGAAAAGCTGAGAGGATGAGTTCCGAGTCTTCATTGGCTAAGATAAGGAGCGTTATATGGAAGATTTGTGGCAGCATAATAACATGATTTCAAGTGCATTGCAATGTGTATGATATGCATAAAGGAGACTCTGTTATCCAAATGAAGAGAATGTGGACTGTGGAATGGAATGATGATACCATGTTGCTGGAGTTAAGCCTTAACCTCTATCCAGCATGGAATAATGTTGGCCAAAGAATATGCATGACACATGAACATAGGGAGCACCCAAATGTAAAATATGTTGAGAGGAAGCTGCCATCATCTTATGTGTCCTTGTGCATTGACAATGTGCATGCATCCTATACATGTCCTTACCTAGCAGTTAGACTCATCCCATGTGCATTTCACCATTTCAGCCTAACAAAGACCCTAGACAGCAAGGAGCAGTTGCAAAGGAGCTGTTAGCATGCGTGTTGAAGAATTTCTATTTTGAGTGAGTGTTAAATCTGAAAGCATGTTACAAAATGAAAGTATGTTGATGCATTAAAATTTTATATGAGATAAATAGAATGAGGATATTGTGACAAATTCATACGTGATATTATCTTGCTTTTAAGTTGTGATGTGAGAAGCTGAAATCCCCAATAATCACATCCAAAGTTATTACAGACATCAATCTAGTGGGAAGACTCCCTCGCGGGGTCAGAGGATGGTGCCCAGTCGGGGGATGGAGCACCAAACAATCTCATCCCCATATCCTCGTGCACTGGGGTTACCTTTTTTGTAAATTGGACTGTATGCATAGACAGCAAAGACAATTTTTGTGTCAATTTATGTGATAAGACAAGAAAGTTGGTATTACTCCGCATTTACTCATCTGGTGCTTCAAGTTTTGATAAAATAAGAAACTATTAATGAAGAAAACCTGACAACTGATAAGTAAAAGAAAGTAGCATCTGGAATATGCAAATTAAAGAAGAAAAGAATTTCTTTAGCAATGCCCAGTCCAGCAGTCAAGTATGTATAAAAATAGCAGCAAGGTCACATTCAAGACCGTAACAATGGAGAACTTTCAAAGGAACAGAATCCCTTAATAAGCCAAAATTCGTACCTCCATAAAAGGATTACTTTGGGATCAAGACCTTTCTCAATATCTCTAATCTGTGACATATAAATATTTGATAATTTTTGGAGTGAACCAGCATATAATTGTACGTAACGTCGACGAAGCTCACACAAATGTTTTATTTGATCCCATGAGAAACGATAGCTGAAAAAGATATGAATGAGAATGGTTAGCTGGAACAATTGAGAATTAGTGTTGCAACCCTTTTTAATCACACTAAGGTTTTATCTATTTTCTTATCTTTTCTCTTTTTCCTTCAAGAATACCATGTTCAGACTTGCAGAGAGCTTTTAAAAATAAATAATAAAATATAAGTCCTTCTCCCTAACACTTTCCTTCATTTTCATTACAAATAACTTGATCTGAATCATATGCAACATCAAAATGAAATTAAAATATTTACCACACTTTCTTCTGCTGGAGGGTAGCCCGAGCGGCATAATGCCACCACAAATGTGGAGCCTCAATAACTGAAACCACAGGTCTTAAGTATGAAACCTCAACATATGTCTTGTATCTTGAAATAACCTCCAAAAGTCTGATCCAATCATGATACTGAGCCTGCAGGGAATATGTAGGTGATAAATCCATATGGCATTCCAGTTTGAATCCAAAAAAAACAGCTCAAGAATATAAAAAGATACATTAACCTTCTGGTTTCTTTCTCGGGTTAAGGAGAGAGAAAAAAGAGAAGAGAAAGAATAGGGCATCATATTAGCCAAACCCTGTAAATGAGGAGGTAAAACTAGGCCATATGCCAGAGAAAGCGGAAGCATAATTAGTTACAGTGGCAATTGCAACAACAAATACTTTTCCCGGCGCATTTATTTGTCTCTGTGACAGGGGATGCCGCCAGGTGGCCAACAGCACAACTGGACATTGCAGCATCAGTAAATGTGCAGGTGCATAATGATTAAAGTAACTTTAAGCAAGAGACGCCACAAAGAGATTTCATGTCTTTTATTTTTCTCTTAACCCAAACAATAAAAAATAAAATAACCAAAAAAGGAGAGGGAAACCATGGACAATCAGAACAAGGGATAACACTAGGGAACCCCAGAAAAGACAAGCATGAGAAACAATTGAATAAAGTCAAAGATGTAGCACCTCAGTCATTGTCAAGGAAACATCAGTGAGAACAAGAGACGCCTTCTCAAATGGTATTTCAGGATTGTTTCTTTCCTGATTTCCTAGACGATGATATTTAAGAACTCCATTGATTGGTGAAACTACATAGTTCCGATCTTGAGCCCATGCAGACACTGTTTCATTATCTCCTGCCGCCTTATTTATACCATCCTCAAAGATCTGGAATAGAAATGTTGTAGAATAAAGCAGAAAAGAAAAGGAAAGGAAAAAACTAACAATAAGCTGTTGGCATGTAAAACATAAAAGTAATAAAAGTTATTCTGCCATAGTATCTTGAATTTCCATAAGCATGTGCATAAAAATTTAGCCAGTGCTAACTAACTTGACAGGGTGAAAACAAACCTCAATCCATTCATTGGGACTAAGATCTTCCCACTTCTTACCCAGCTTCCATGGAAGGCGGTTTGAATCATGATACATTGCAAGACGCTTGAGTTGCAATGACTACAACATGAACATTACAGTTACAAAAATAGTGAAATGTCATGTTACAAAAATCTTTAAACAACCCATCCATAAATTAGAGGGGGGGGGGGAGGGGGGGGAGGAACAGATGCATGCCCGCAGAATTGAAATTAATAAGTAAGATAAGTATTTTAAGATTTGCTATCAGAGATATCACATCAATTCAAATTGGAAAAATTACCTCAAAGATACCCAAAATGTTTGACAAACAAATTCTAGCTATTAATCTCACGTGACATACGTTCTAACTTGAAGCTCCAATACAATTCTTCCGTGTTAGTTCAATACTCATATCAGTAAAGGTGAAGCTAACCTTTCGTAGTCTATCTAAAGCACCACCGGTGTCAAAAGTTTCATTCCCTTCCTCATCCATTGTAACAGCAGCAAGCTTTGCCAGAGTAACACCACAAGAAAATGGACATCCTGGATTGCTAAACAACAGAAAGTATTCAAATTATGAGAAAACTCATGTCTCAAATATCAAGAAGTCCAATGGTGCAAAAGTCAACCAACCTGACTGAATCCTCATATCTGACATGAACATTGCTAATCGATATCTTCAGGTTTCCAATAATTGTAGAAATTAAAGAACCCACCCAAGAATTTCCTGCATGTGGCTGCAAAAGAAACAGCAATCAATAAATTATGAAACCTATCTGTAAAAATAGCAGCGACTAGACTTTGAAAGTGTAGGCAAAAAAGACTACTTGCCTCTTCAAGTTATCCTCTATTTATAATCTCAGAATTTACAGTTTAGGAATCTAAAAAAGGAAAGAATACATAAGCAAAGTATATACAAGAAACATCCTAATTACAGCTCATATGCAACAACAACATATCCAACCTTTATCCCACTACGTGGAGTCGGCTACATGAATTCTAGACTTCCATGTATTTCTGTCTCTTGTCATATTTTCATTTAGGCCCATACATTTCATATCAAATTTTAATGTCTCTCCTAGAATCTTCTTGGGTCTACCTCTACCTCTTTTTTTGACTAATTGTTCCATTTCATCAACTCTCCTCATAGGAGCGTCTCTTGCTCTCCTTCTCACATGACCAAACCATCTTAGTCTATTCTCTCTCACAGTGTTATTAAAGGCGCGCCTTGATACCAGGCGCAAGCCTAGCGCCTAGAACCGACCCAAGTGGGCGAGATCTGCCTAGGCGCGCCTGGGCGCATCCAGGCCCTCAGGCACAGCCTTGGGCTTAGGCGTGCCAAGGCTGCGCCTGGTTTGTTTTAATTGAATTTCAGTTTAATTTAGTTTAATTTTAGTATTTCTTGTTATATTTTAATCAAATCTAATCCTAATTCAAATTATACCTAAATAAAAGAAAGCAAGATATTCTGAAAAGCTAAATTCAAAGAGACTTAAGACAAAAGAAATCCCAAAAGTCAAGTCTGTTGCTGTCCTCTCCTCTCCCTTCTTGGCTATTCTCGACTATTCCTCTCCGTGGCAGTCACGGCACAGCTCCAAGACAACTAGATCTCCTCCCCCTTCTCGGCTTTCCTCTCCCTATTCAAACGGACGGTTGCAACGGCACAGCCCTCCCTTCTCGCTCGGCTCTCCTCTCCCTATCCAAACAAATAGGATAGGCTGCATAGCCACCCTTCCTGGCTCTCCTCCCCCTCTTCAAACGGACAACACCGTTCTCGGCTTTTCTTGCCCTCTTCAAACGGACAACACAGCTTCACAACTTATCTCCCTTCTCGACTCTCCTCTCTCTTCTTCAAACGGACAGCCGACAGCATAGCTAGTAGCTTTATCTACCTTTTCGGCTCTCCTCTCCCTTCTTCAAACGGACAACCCAACTTTAGTTAGCAACGGGAAACAACAAACATCAAACAAATGAAACAACAAATGGTTTCCAGGTATGTTCATTGTTGTCTCCTCTCTTTATTTATTTTCTAGTTTCAAGTTATAAGTTTAAACACAAAGGGCAGCAAGCCAGCTGCCAGCAACTATTGATTTCTTATTGTTGTTGGATATTTATTTGTTCTTGGAGGAGTTATTTTATTACTCCTAACAGTTTATTACTATTCTATAAATAGAATAGTGGTCAGCAGCTCTTAGTAGCATGAGCTGCATGGCTCCAATAACCCTTAGGCCTTAGCAATTCTGCCAGTTCAATATTGTTCATAAATAGAACAATGGTCAATTGCATCAGCACTCAGCCCCATGAGCTGCATAGCTGCAATGACAAATGACCCTTTGCGGTATTTTTTTTTTTTTCTTAAGATGGTCTTTAGAGTGGTATTGTTGTTGACATGTAGTAAATCTTGCAGGAATCAAAAATTTAAAATGTCATCCAACACTATTGATATTTGATCCTAATCCTAATAGTAGCTCTGCTGGTAGAAGAAAAGATCCAGTATGAAAATATCATAGTTTGGTAAATCCCAAAGACCTTAACACTTTCAAATGTAATTTTTGTGGGAAATTAACTAAATGAGGTGTATACCAAGCCAAATAGCACCTTGCTGGAGGTTATAGGAATGTTGAAATTTGTTCAAAATGTCCTTCTCATGTTAGAGACGAAATTTTAGAGTTTATGTCAAAAAAGAAAGGGAAGAATGACTTTGATGATATGCCAGATTTTGGTGATATAGACACACTAGGAGATGATATTGATCAAATGGACGTGGGGGCCTTCCAAAGCCGTGGTAAAAGGCCTATGCAAGGACAAGCATCATCTATGCAACAAAAAAAACAAAGCCAACAGCAAAAAGGGCCTCTTGATTTGTTTTTATCTGCTAAACCTAAAGTGAGTAATCAAAAGGATGCAAAAGGAAAGCAAACTACAATAGAAAGTCATGTCAACAAACAGTTGAGAGAGAATGCATGTGTTTGGTTTAGTAGATGGATGTATGAAGCTGAAATACCATTTAATGCAGTCAATTACCCTAGTTTTAAGCCAATGATGGAGGCTGTTGGGTGAGATGGTCCGGGAATGAAGCCCCCAAGTTTTCATGAGGTTAGAGTACCTTATCTTAAGAAGGAGGTGGAACACACAAAAGAAATTATGAAGAGTCATAGGGAGGAATGGGCAAGATCTGGATGTACAATCATGTGTGATGGTTGGAAGGATAAGCGAGATACGTCTTTGCTCAACTTTTTGGTAAATAGTTGTTAAGACCCTAGGATTTTGTAGGGTTTGAATAGGAATTTAGAAGAAGAAAAAGAAGAACAGAACGGGGAGGGAAACAGAACAGAAATAGGGAGAACGAGAGAGAGAAACGAATAGAGAGAGGTGTATGGAGAATTGGAGAAAGATAGACTAGAGAGAGCGAATATGGAAAACATTCATGTATTATTCGATAATCCCTTCAGCTATTACACAAGCCTCCTTATAGGCTCTCTCCTAACTCCCTAACAATCATTCAGCTAACTCCTAACCCCCTAACTGCTTACAACACAACCCTTTGTTAGTTATAGCCCAATTTGTGCCTTATACCCCTAGGTTCCTAACAATCCCCACCCATTCAGAGAGTTCTTGTCCTCAAGAACTCACATTGACTTGCCATGTTGGTCATCCAATCCCAGCTTTCACTAGTTGTTTCATTCTTTTTTCTTTCTTTCTCCTCTTCAGCCTTTTCCTCCCTCCTCTGACCTTCTTTTTCTTTTGTTTTTTCTGCAAACATAAATTGTATACATCAAAGATCTCCATGCCAAGTATCTCTTCTTCCCTTGATTTGTTAGTTCCAGTAATTTCCCTAACCTCTGCTAAGACCAATTCCACTGCCACAACATCAGTAATTTCCCCCAAATGCAACAATTGAGCAGTATAGACTTGCTTCAATTGTTTCCTTTGCTCCTCCGTAACTTTTTCCTGCTTGCTCCCATTCACCAATAGTTCTTCTTCAGCAAGCTTCTCCGTCATTGGTGTTGCAGTTACTTTTCCTAAGGAATCAATGTCTTCCAGTCCGGTTGCTTCAAGAGAAACAGATTTAAGATCTTCAAAATCTGACTTCGCTACCTCTCCGGCTTCTTGATTTCTGGCGTCAATCGCAGGTTCTTCTACCACAGTTACCTTTTTCAAGGGTGTCACATTGTTGTCTCCAGTACATGCCATTCCTTCCTTGGCATTCGGACTTACCTGATTCTCTTCAGTTGATTTATCGACCTTTTGCTACAAATTAGGAGTATTGAATTCTTCATTGCAACTCTCGATTCCTATCCAATCCTTTGCAAGTAGTTCATCCACTTCTTGCAAGTAGTTCATTTCCGCTATAGATCTTGGAAAAAATTCCTTTGGTAAAGGGATTTGGAATTTCAGTGAAATCAACATCATTAATGCATCTAATTTTTGACTGAAAATATCACCTTTCCCCTTGAATCCTTTCTCCATCTCCCCAATCCCCATCCTTGAAAAGTTGCTTATGAAACAGCAACCTGTCACTTGCCTTGAACAGTTCCCAAGAACCGTATTGAATTTGTAGGAACTCCTACCCTAATTGCAACTGCCCTGGTCTGCCCGCACCACCTTGGACTTGAGTCCACTTCTCGCTGTCAGAATCTTGTTCCAATTGCAATCACTCGGAATCTGCTCACAACCACTACCAATCCAAGATCGCCCAAGCCTACAACAGCCTTCAACTTCCGAACAGAAGTGCCACAATTCACAGGCAACAATCACCTCACAATAGTCACCCAAAAGAGTCACTCGCCTTGTGTCGAAAGTCACCTGAAGCTACTTCTTTCAATTCCGATTCTCAAGAATTGATCGGAGACACTCACCTAGTCGACTTCAACTTTCAAGTCACTCCTAGCTTCACGCCTTGGTCACATGCAGTGAAGGTAATTGGTCACGACTTTAATTCCGACTCAATCTCATCGGAATTTACTTGGGTGTTAAACGCAATTGACTCCCAAGAAGCGCTGGAATTCTATGGCACCAGGAACCTACCTAAGTACTTGACAATTGGCCCCAAGAATCGCCCAATCACCGTCCAGTTTCCGGAATGATCGAATCTTGCCGCTTCTTGAATTATCTTCCTGCGACTTGTTCAATTCCACCCCAAACTCAGATTGCTTCACCAGTTTCGAGTCCGTCCGTAAGCTTTAATCAAGACCGTCTCTTGCACCTGCATTAACCGTACTGCCTCATCTTGGGTCACGCCTTGCTCACGTCCATCAACTCAGATCACCTACTTTCGTCCGTCCATTTTGCTTCCTGTAATCGGCCCTGACTTACTCGCTAGTAAATTCTGATGTCGCGCCCCAACTGACCCCGTTGGAATCTAGGTCCGCTATTGGATTATGTCATCGGAATCATCAGAATCATCAGAATCACTACTAATATTAGTTGGATCCACAGCCAAGAACGTTGGCTCTGATACCATTTGTAGGGTTTGAATAGGAATTTAGAAGAAGAAGAACAGAACGGGGAGGGAAACAGAATAGAAATAGGGAGAACGAGAGAGAGAAACGAATAGAGAGAGATGTATGGAGAATTAGAGAAAGATAGACTAGAGAGAGCGAATATGGAAAACATTCATGTATTATTCGATAATCCCTTCAACTATTACACAAGCCTCCTTATAGGCTCTCTCCTAACTCCCTAACAATCATTCAGCTAACTCCTAACCCCCTAACCGCTTACAACACAACCCTTTGTTAGTTATAGCCCCATTTGTCCCTTTTACCCCTAGGTTCCTAACAATAGTCCAAAGGGGAGTGTCTTTATTGAATCTATTGAACATCTTCCTATGATAAAGATGGAATGAAACTTTACCAATTGCTTGACTGATTTGTGAAGGAGATAGGAGAAGCAAATGTTGTTCAAGTTGTAACTGATAATGCTTCAGCTAATGTTCTAGCTGGTAAGTTTTACTTTTACTAATTTATTTTTTTCTTTTTAACTTTTACTGAAATTAAGGACTATTTTTTTCCTTGAATTAATGTCTTGCAAGAGAGTTCTTAATGACTAAGCACAAGAATTTGTATTGGACGTCATGTGCTGGCCATTGTTTGGACTTGATGTTGGAGGACATTTTTAAAATTCCTAGACTTAAGAGCACATTTCAAAAGGCATATTCAGTCAATGGGTACCTATATAGCTCTGCACAAGTATTAAATATGATGAGATCATTTACACAAAAAAGAGAGATGCTAAGACCTGAAAAAACAAGGTTTGCCATAGCTTTCCTCACCCTTTCAAGATTTCATAAACAAAAAGCTAATTTGAGGAAGATGTTCACTTCAGAAGAGTGGACTAACTCTAGATTTGTAAAGGAAACACGAGGTAAGCAAGTAGCTCAAATAGTGCTCTAGGAATCATTTTGGAAAAATATTCTTTTTGCACTCAAGGTGTCTGGGCCTCTTGTCAAGGTGCTTAGAGTGGTGGATAATGAAGACAAACCTGCTATGCCTTATATTTATGAGGCTATGGATAGGGCAAAAGAAGCCATTGCAAAATCTTTTGATGATGAGAGCAAATACGAGAAAATATTTGAAATCATTGATGAGAGATGGAATGTTCAGTTGCATCGTCCTTTGCATGCAGCTAGATATTATTTGAATCCAGCATTTTTTTACTCAAATGAAAGTATTAGAGAAGACAACGAGGTTATTGAAGGGTTGTATGCTTGCATAGAGAGCCTAGTTCCCACTACAGAAGTGCAAGACAAACTTTCGAAGGAGTTGAGCATTTATAAGAATTCTAAAGGGTTCTTTGGGAAACAAATATGTATTAGAGGAAGGAATCAATTATCACCAGGTAACACGATTTTCTAAATTATCTAATTTAGATTAGATCAATAATCTATATTTTTAATTGCTAATTTGTATGTGTTTTTCTAAGTTGAATGGTGGTCTCAATTTGGTACTAGAACCCCTAATTTGCAAAAGTTTGCCATGAAGATTTGTAGTCTCACTTGTAGCTCTTCAGGTTGTGAAAGAAATTGGAGTATCTTTGAGCATGTAAGCATTTCAATCTTATTAGTAATATTAAGTATTAACTAGATGATCTCTTATATCTTTTAACGTACTAATTTTAATTTAATTATTATGGCAGCTTCATAACAAAAAGAGAAACCGATTGGAGCAACAACGTCTTAATGATTTGGTATTTGTTAAGTATAATAGAGATTTGAGATGTCGCTTCAATTTAAGTAAACCAATAGATCCCATTTCCTTGGATGAAATTGATGAAAGTAATGAGTGGTTGCTTGGGACAATTGACCAACTTGATGATTCAGATAATGAACTTGTACATGAGGGCGATGATTTAACATGAGCTGATGTTTCTAGAGCTTCTGATGTTGAAAAAGCTCACTATGCAACTAGATCAAATGCTCCAACTCTAAATTTGACAAAGAGTAGAAAAAGGGCTACTACTTCAAATGCTCCAATTGAACCTGATGAAGATGAAGAGGAAGAGATATATGATGTGGAAGAAAAGGATATTGGAGATTATGTTTCTGATGATGGGAATATGGAAATGTTAGATCTTGATGTTGACAATGAGGATGATTTTTAGATTATCTAATCTTAATTAGGATTTAAGATCTACAAACCTCTTTTGGATTTAATCTAATTTTAGTTAAAGACTTTTCTTACAAATTTTTTTAACTTCTGTGATACTTATATTTTGCTTGCTGAAATATGTTTGGATTTGTTGTGCTGTAATTCATAGGTATGTAACTTGTTTTAATATTTATTTCTCTTAGTAGTTCGCATATGTTGAATTTTTATTTTTTTTATAACATGCTTGTTAAAATATTATTAGAAGTTAGGACTTATTTTATACCTTTTTTCTTTAACTAGGACATATATTTTTATTTAATTTTATTTTTATTAATTTGCGCCTAGTTCCACCAGGCTCGCGCCTCGCCTTGCGCCTCAGGCTCCAAGACCCTTGTGCGCCTTAATGCGCCTTGCGTCTTTAATAACACTGCTCTCTCATCTTCTCCCCAATTGGCACTATTTCTACCTTATTACAAATAACCTCATTCCTAATTTTATCTTTTCTTGTATGGCCGCACATCCATCTTAGCATCCTCATCTCCGTTACGCTCGTCTTTTGCTCATGCTAGTATTTGACTGCCCAACATTCTAAACCATACAACAAGAATGGTCTTATAACTGTCCTATAGAATTTTCCTTTTAGTTTTAATGGGATTTTACCATCACATAACACCCTCAATGCATTTCTCCATTTTAGCCAACCTGCCTTAATTATATGCGTGACATCAGCATGAATTTCTCCATCTTTTTGGATCACTGATCCCAAATATCGAAAATAATCTTTTCTTTGTAAGATTTGGTCTTCCAATTTTATTATAACATCCTCCACTCTTGCATTCTTACTAAATTTACATTCCATATATTCTGTTTTCCTTCTACTTAATTTAAATCCCTTAGATTTTAAATTGTTTCTCCACAACTCAAGCTTAGTGTTCACTCCCTCTTTTGTTTCATCCACCAACACTATGTCATCTACAAATAGTATACACCATGGCACCTCTGTCTGAGTGTCTTTAGTGAGTTCATCTATTACTAAAGCAAACAAGCATGGACATTGTGAAGACATTTGTCTTAGATTAGTTTCTGTACTTAGTTTTTTCTTATATAAATCTGTTAGCATATTTTACTTGATGTAATGAGTGTTGCTTAGTTGTTTAAAGCTGACCGGAAGCTGGTTATTTTTCGATTAGGTAGGGCAGTTGGTTGTAACTGCTATGCCCGCCTCTATGATCTATAAATAGGGGCTGGGAGGGCTCGGAAATTGGTATGAAAACATTGGGTTATCTTGAGAGAGTTGAGCGAATGTGCTAGGCCGAGAGAAGGGTTAATTTTGTATTTCTCTTGGGGTTTTCTTCTCTATTTAGTCTAGGGTTTTAGACTGAGGGAAAGAGAGGTTTTCCTAGTGTATGTAATTGCTGTAAGGGTTTCAAGATAGTGGAGTTTTCATGGGCCTAAGGCAGTCTGGATGTAGGTCTCATTTATGAGACTGAACCAAGATAAAATCTTGTGTCTCTTGTTGTCTTTTATTGCTGTTTTCTATTCCTATTCTAGTGTTTTATATCGAGTGTTGTGTGTCTGTTATTTGGGGTATAATCAGTGAGTCTTGGAGGGATAGTTTGTTGTGTGTGGCGGTCTTAAAATCAACAATCTGGTATTAGAGCGCCAGGTATCAGTTCCAGCAACTCTATCAAGTTTTTCAAGATTCTCAAGAAACCAGAGTCGGTTCTGGTAGGCGATTATGGCACCCTCATCGGCCACTCGATATGATGTGGAGAAGTTTGACGGCAGCAATGACTTTGGTCTCTGGTGGATCAAAATGGAAGCTCTGCTGTGCAATCTTGGGTTGGAAAAGGCAATCGAACAAGGGGTAACTACCGAGTGAAGCTCTGAAGGTAAGGATCCTAAAACCATATCTTTAGAGGATAAGGAAATCAACAAGAAAGCATACAGCATGCTTATCTTGAGTCTTGGAGACAGTTCTCCGAGAAGTTTCAAAATTAAAATCAGCCACTGAAATCTGGATGAAATTGGAGTCTCTTTACTTAAAGAAGACTTTATCTAGTAGGCTGTATTTGAAGGCCAAATTCTTCACATATAAGATGCAAGAAAATCAGAAACTTCAAGAGCATCTAGATGAATTCAATAAGCTATGTCTTAACTTAGAGAATATAGGAGTAAACTATGAGGATGAAGATAGAGCCCTAGTTCTTCTTTATTCATTGCCTAAGTCTTATGAAAACTTTGTAGATATTCTACAACACGGTAGGGACAAGCTATCTTTTGAAGATGTAATAGGAGCCCTAAACTCAAAGGAATTGAGAATAAAAATGGATGTAAAATCCACCCCTAGTGATGCCCTAACCGTAAGGTCAAGGAGTACCAAAAAGGACTCAAAAGGGAAAAAGGAAAAGTCTAGATCAAAGTCTAGGAATGGAAAAGGCCCTATTAAATGTTATTACTGCCAGGAGGAGGGGCATATCAAGAGATACTGCCCTAAAAGAAAGAAAGACATGGCTAGAAAGAAATCATCCGATGGTGGAGCAAACCTAGTTGATCTGGGGTATGATAGTTCAGAGGCATTAACTGTCACTGAAATGGCTGGAAATGATGATTGGGTGATGGATTTGGGCTGTTCATACCACATGACCCCAAGGAAGGTTTTGATACAAAACTATAGAGAAATCAATGGGGGTAAGGTCTTGCTGGGCAATGACCATAAGTGTAGGGTTATTGGAGTGGGTGATGTGAGGCTAAGGATGAATGATGGCATTGTTATGACTCTTACTATAGTCAGACATGTGCCCGATCTCAAGAGGAACTTGGTTTCTCTTGGAGAATTGTACAGAAATGGCCTAAAATTCAAAGGGGAGACTAGAGCCATACCAGTGACCAAGGGGTCACTTGTCTGCATGAAGGCCAAACTGCAGAATGACATTTATGTCTTGCAAGCCTCCACCTTAAGTGGTGAGGCTACAGCAGTAAGTAGTAAATCCCAAGATTTGGCAAAACTGTGGCATCTAAGGATGTCACACATAAGTGAGCAAGGGCTCAAGGAGTTAGCTAAACAAGGGATTCTAGAAAATAACCAAGTCTCGGTTTTGTCCAAATGTGAGTCTTGCATTTATGGAAAGGCAGCAAAACTTAGGTTTAATAAAACTGCCATTCACTCATCTAAGTCTATCTTAGATTACATTCATTCTGATTTGTGGGGACCAGCCCAAACCCCAACCCATGGAGGTTTTAGATATTTCCTTTCGATCATAGATGACTATTCTAGAATGTTGTGGGTTTATGTGCTAAAAATTAAAGATCAAACTTATGGGACCTTTAGAAATTGGAAGACAATGGTAGAGGCTCAAATGGGCAAGAAAATTAAAGCCATTAGGACAGATAATGGACTGGAATTCTGCAATAAGGAATTCAGTGAAATTTGCAATGAAAATGGCATAATTAGGAACTTAACAGCGCTTGGAAATCCCCAACAAAACGGGGTGGCTGAGAGGATGAATCGGACCATTTTAGAAAGGGTAAGATGCATGTTATTTCATGCACATTTGCCAAAAAATTTCTAGGGGAAAGCAGTGTCCACTGCAGCCCATATTCTCAACCGAACCCCATCTAAAGCTATAGATTTGCAAACCCCTTATGAGAAATGGACAGGCCACAAGCCTAGTCTTGCCCACCTTAGGGTATTTGGGTGCTTAGCCTATGCTCATGTGAAGCAAGGCAAGCTTGAACCTAGGGCTAAGAAATGTCTCTTTATAAGTTACCCAACCGGTGTAAAGGGATATAAACTATGGAACCTTGAATCAGAAGGACCTAGGACCATAATCACAAGGGATGTAACATTTGATGAGTCAACTACGATGAGTCTAAGCACAAATGAAACCCAGAAGGATCTAGGTGAAAAGAGGGACTCAATGAAGGTAGACATTCATGGAATAGAGTCTGAAATAAATGAAATAGAACCTGGATCAGTTTTGGACCAAAATGATAAGCTTCAAGATGAAGAGTAGAATGCTGAAACCTCTCAATATGAGGAAGAAGAGGCTGACAGTGATGCTGATTCCAGCATTGGAGATCTTCCCAACCCTGATAGGTATAGTGTGGCTCGGGATAAGTAGCCTAGAGTCCGTAGGCCTCCACTCAGGTTTGGCTACTCAGATTTAGTAGCCTATGCTCTATATAGTGCCTCTAAAATTTCTGAAGAAGAGCCTCAATCCTATGACCAAGCTATAGCATCCAAGGATTCCCAAAAATGGATAGAAGCCATGAAATCAGAAATATCTTCCCTTAAGAAAAACCAAACGTGGGAACTGGTAGAGAAACCTAAAGGGAAAAGAATTGTAAGCTGCAAATGGCTCTACAAAATAAAAGAAGGGGCTGATGAAAATTCTAAGCCTAGATTCAAAGCTAGGCTAGTTGCTAGAGGGTTTACTCAAGTCCAAGGGGTTGATTAAAATGAAGTTTTCTCCCCAGTTGTAAGGCATACATCAATAAGGGTTTTGCTGGCCATCACTGCCCAATTAGACTTGAAATTAGAACAGATGGATGTTACTACAGCTTTCCTTCATGGAGAGTTGGAGGAGAAGATATATATGAACCAACCTAGAGGTTTTGAAGTTAAGGATAAGGTGGAGAAAGTTTGTTTACTCAAAAAGTCTCTTTATGGGCTCAAACAATCTCCTAGGCAATGGTATCGTCGATTTGATACTGTTATGATAGGCCAAGGATATTCAAGATGCTCTTATGACTATTGTGTGTATCTTAAACACATATCCCCGAGCATTTCAATATATTTACTACTATATGTGGATGACATGCTTAGTGCAAGTCAATCCCTTAGAGAAATTCAACAACTTAAGCAGAAATTAAAAGCTGAATTTGAAATGAAGGAGCTAAGTAAGGCTAGAAAGATTCTAGGGATGGAAATCTCTAGGGATAGACAGCATAGGAAAATATTCTTATCTCAAAAATCCTATATAAAAAAGCTGCTATCTAGGTTTGGTATGGCTGTTTCAAAACCAGTGAGTGTGCCATTTGCACCTCATTTTAAGCTATCTTCAAAGCAGTCCCCTAAAGATGAGGTGGAGAGAAAGGAAATGGAGAGAACTCCATACTCAAGTGCTGTTGGCAGCCTGATGTATGGAATGGTGTGTGCCCGCCCTGATCTAGCTCATGCAATGAGCGTAATTAGCCGATTCATGGCAAACCCAGGTAGACCCCATTGGATGGCTGTAAAGTGGATGCTAAGATACCTAAGGGGCACTAGCAAGAATGTATTGTCCTATTGTGGAGCTAAGATAGGAGAAAAACCTAGCATTCTAGGCTTCTCAGATGCAGATTATGCTGCTGATCTTGATAAGCGTAGGTCCACAACTGGTTATGTGTTTAAATTGTGGAATTCCTCTATTAGTTGGAAGTCTAGCCTCCAACATGTGGTAGCTTTATCCACTACCGAGGCTGAATATATAGCTGTTGTTGATGCAATTAAAGAGACTATGTGGCTTAGAGGGCTAGTGGGAGAGCTCTTAGGTTTAGAGGTTAAAGTCACTTTGATGTGTGATAGTCAAAGTGCTATACATCTATCAAAGAATTAGGCTCACCATGAAAAGACAAAACACATAGACATTCGGTATCATTTTATTAGGGATATCATTGAAAATAAACTTGTTGATTTAATCAAAGTTACAGGTGAAAATAATGCTGCAGATATGTTTACTAAGGCTGTTCCAGTTTCTAGACTTCAACAACATATAAAGGTGCTAAACATTGTTCCAGATCAGAGTTGAAGGTGGAGTAGGGGTGCAAGAAGCTGAAGTGCAGATAATCTACTTCAAATGGGTGAAGAATTGTGAAGACATTTGTCTTAGATTAGTTTTTGTACTTAGTTTTTTCTTGTATAAATCTATTAGCATATTTTACTTGATGTAATGAGTGTTGCTTAGTTGTTTAAAGCTGACCGGAAGTTGGTTATTTTTCGGTCAGATAGGGCAGTTGGTTGTAACTGCTCTGCCCGCCTCTATGATCTAGGGGTCGGGAGGGCTCGGAAATTGGTATGAAAACATTGGGTTATCTTGAGAGAGTTGAGCGAATGTGCTAGGCCGAGAGAAGGGTTAATTTTGTATTTCTCTTGGGGTTTTCTTCTCTGTTTAGTCTAGGGTTTTAGACTGAAGGAAAGAGAGGTTTTCCTAGTGCATGTAATTGCTGTAAGGGTTTTAAGATAGTGGAGTTTTCATGGGCCTAAGGCAGTCTGGATGTAAGTCTCATTTATGAGACTGAACCAGGATAAAATCTTGTGTCTATTGTTGTCTTTTATTGCTGTTTTCTATTCCTATTCTAGTGTTTTATATAGTGTTGTGTGTCTGTTATTTGCGGTATAATCAGTGAGTCTTGGAGGGATAGTTGGTTGTGTGTGTGGCAGTCTTAAAATCAACAGACTTAGTGCAGAACCTTGATGCAGTCCCATTGTTATTTTAAACGGTTCAGTATCCCCTCCGCATGTTCTGACCCTTGTCTCTGCACCATGATACATGTCCTTAAGGGCTTGTATATAGGCTATTTAGACTCCTTTCTTCTCTAAAACCCTCCATAATACTTCTCTAGGGACCTTATCATAGGCCTTTTCTAGATCTATAAACACCATATGCAGGTACTTCTGATGATCTCGGTATCTTTCCATTAATCGCCTCAGTAGGTATATAGCTTCCATTGTTGACCTACCAGGTATAAAACCAAACTGATTCTCCGAGACCTCTGTTTCTTTTCTAAGCCTCTGCTCTATTACTCTCTCCCAAAGTTTCATGGTATGGCTCATTAACTTAATTCCTCTATAATTTTCACAATTTTTGAACATCTTCTTTGTTCTTGTATATAGGAACCAAAGTACTCTTCCTCCACTCCATCTGGCATCTTTTTTGATTTAAGGATCGTGTTAAATAATTTTGTTAGCCAGGAGATGCTCTCTTCTCCCATGCATTTCCATGCTTCTATTGATATATTATCCGATCCCACCGCCTTATGATTTTTCATCTTTTTTAATGCTTACCTTATTTCATTTGAACTTATGCGTCGATAAAATGTATAGCTCACATTCCCTTCGAAATTACTAAGATGTCCCAACAACTCTTATGTCCCCACCGTCATTGAATAATTTTGTGAAATACTCCTTCCATCTCTCCTTAATCGCTCCTTCATTCACTAATACATTTTGGTTTTCATCTTTTATACATTTCACTTGGTTTAGATCCCTTGTTTTTCTTTCTCTTGCTTTAACTAATTTATATACATCATTTTCTCCATCTTTTGTATCAAGTCGTTTATATAGATTCTCATATGCTTTTGACCTTGCTTCACTAACAGCTCTCTTTGCTGCCTTTTTTGCTTTTTTATAATTTTTTATATTTTCTTCATTGTTGCACTGATATACAGCCTTATAACAAGTTTCTTATCTTTAATTTTCAATTGTATCTCTTCATTCCACCACCACAACTCCTTAAGGTTTGGGGCTCTACCATTTGTCTCTCCAAAAACTTCCTTTGTCGTGCTTCTCAGGGCATTAGTCATTTCCCTCCACATTTGGTTTGCTTGTCCTTCTCCATTCCATTCCCTTCTACCTCTTAATTTTTCTTTGAAGATTAGTTGTTTCTCCCCTTTTAAATCCCACCACCTAATTCTTAGATTTTGTTTTATGTGATTTTTTCTCTTCTAATTTCTTACATAGATGTCAAGTACCAAAAGTCTATGTTGAGTAGTAAAACACTATCCCGGTATCACCTTACAATCCCTACAACATAACCGATCCTCTTGTCTCATGAGAAAGTAATCTATTTGGGTGCTTGATATGGCATTTTTATATGTGATTAAGTGTTCATCCCATTTTTTGAACCTAGTATTGGTTATGATGAGCCCATATGCCATTGCAAAATCTATAATAGACTTACCCTCATTGTTAATTTTCCCGAATCCATACCCTCTATGTACCTCTCTAAAGCCGTTTCCATCTCTACCCACGTAACCATTTAAGTCACCTCCTATAATCACTCTCTCTCCTGTTTGTATCATTTGTTTGAGTCCTCTAGATCCTCCCAAAATTTTGCTTTTATCTCCTCACCTAATCCCGCTTGTGGTGCATATATACTAAAGATATTCATAGTCATTCTTCCTAGACTAACCTTCACCATAATAATCCTATCCCCTACTCTCTTTACATCTACTTCCTCATCTACTAAGCTTTTATCCATAATAATCCCCACTCCATTTTTCGCTCGATCATTTCCTATGTACCATATTTTATATCCAGTTTCTGATAGAATTTTTGTTTTTTTCCCCACCCAACTTGTCTCTTGAAGGCACATAATATTAAACTCAGTGTTCTAAAAAGCGCTAGGCGCTAGTCGGGCGCCAAGCTGGGGCCTAGTGCCTAAGGGGCCTAGGCGGAGCCTAGAAAACTGTTATTTTTTTTTATTTTTTAAATTTTGTAATGTAATTTGATGTTATTTTTAATTAAATCAAAGTTGAAAAGCATTAATAATGCAACATAAACCAATAATAAAAACATCAATATACTATAAGCAAGTAGCAGATTTTTTGCAAATATTATAGAATATATATAATTAATAATAAAAATTAAATATAAATCTAATAATTATATATAAATAGAAAAGAAAATGAAATAAAATAAAAAATAAAAAACAAACCAGAAACGCAGCAAAAACGCACAACCCACAGAGAGAGAGAGAGAGAGAGAGAGAGAGAGGGAGAGAGAGAGGTTACGAGTCGACGGAGATGGAGCTTGCCGCGGCGGAGATGGAGCTCGACGGCGAGGACGGGGGCGGGGGCGACGACGCTGAGGCAACGAGGACGAGGAGGACGCGACAGATAAAGAGGCGGTGACGATGAAGCTTGGCGGCGAGGATGGAGCTGGACGCAGCAACGACGATGAGCTACTGGCGGGCCGATGAAGTTTGGCGACGTTGAGGCAGCAGCATTGAGGTGAGAAGAGAGTGAAGAGGGGGAGACGCTAACAGGTTCGATTTATGATTTAGCAAAAAAAGCCCTAGGCGCGCTGGCCGACTAGGCGCTGCCTGGGCGCCCAAGCCGGACGTTTACTTGGGCCGGCGCCTAGGAGGCCCGACTAGGGCAATTTCGGGGCGGCCAGCAGGCGCCTAGCCCGATTTTTAGAACACTGATTAATCTTTCTCCTAATCATCACATCTACCACTTCCATAGCTTTGCCTGTTAATGTTCCTATGTTCCATGACCCAATCCTTAATCTATGATTTTGATTTTGGCCTTGACTCTGAATTTGATTTTGTTTTTTATTTTGATTGTATTTTTTATTTTGGTTTTGATTTTGGACTAGCTTCTTTACCCACATCCGTCCAAGCAAATGCGAGAACCCTTGCTCATTTATCACTACATTCGAGTGCGGATGCAGCGGCCCTAACTCACTTGACACTACACGCGGACTCCATTTGTCTTCCTTGATTACTACCATAGAATCACCCATTTACAACCTTGCACTGTAAAAAAGTTATGAAAACCCTACTGACTTAATACAAACGCAACATGCTTTCACAGTCCCCCTAAATTAGAACTATCTTGCTCTTCTGACTTCTGACCATTTATAGAAGCATAAGAAACCCTATGAGCTGGAGAAAACCGTAGACCAAGCTTGGTACACAAAAGCTGTAACCGACTTTTTGGCAATCCTTTTGTAAAAATGTCAGCAACCTGATATTCTATGGGCACATATCTGATTTCAATTTCTCCTCTTTTAACCTTTTCTCGAATGAAATGAACATCAAGCTCAATGTGCTTGGTCCGGCCATGAAATACAGGATTTTTAGCCATACTCTTAGAAGCCAAATTATCACCCCATACAATAGGCTTTGGAGAAATACTACAAAAATACCCCAACTCGGTAAACAGAGATTTCAACCAAAGAAGTTCAATAACACCTTGAACAATAGCCCTATATTCAGCCTCAACAACCGATCTTGCTACAACAGATTGTTTTCTGAAGCTCCATACAATAGCCCACTAGTTGATCGTCTTGTGATCTTGCAACCAGCATGATCAACATCTACATAAATTGAAAGTGTTAAATCTCCTGGAGATGGAGAAAAGAACAAACCATAACCTACTGTCCCTTTGAAGTATCTGAGTAATCTTTTACAAGCAGTCCAATATTGCAGCTTAGGAGCAGTTAAAAACTGACTTAAGCAATTTACCAAAAAAGCTATATCCAGACATGTGTAGGTTAGGTATTGTAGAGACCCTATGAGAGTTCGATACAACGAGGGATTAGGAAAAACATCACCATCATCAGTGAGACAGAAATTAGATGAGGTAGGGGTTGCACAAGGTTTACAATCAGTCATATCCGCTTTCTTTAGCAAATCAAGAGTATATTTAGATTGAGTCAAATAAATCCCACTGGAATCTCTAAAAGCTTCAAACCCTAGGAAATAATTGACTGATCCTAGAGTTTTCAAAGCAAAAGCACTCTCGAAATCTTTAATACACTGCTGAACAGCTGAAGGATTGGATCCAGTTATGAGAATATCATCAACATAGACTAAAAGAAAGATAACACAATCAGCAGTTCGTTTAACAAAAAGAGATGCATCAAATGTTGCCTTGGCAAAACCCCACTGAAGAAGAGTAGACTTTAACTCCACAAACCAAGCACGAGGTGCTTGCTTTAAACCATACAATGATTTTCGCAGCCTACACACATGAGTAGGATATGTAGAATTCACAAATCCTTCTAGTTGAGTCATGTACACAGCCTCATCTAAGTCACCATTCAGAAAAGCGTCATTGATATCCACTTGTTGGATGTCACAACCAAAAGTAACCGCTAGAGAAAATAAGACCCTGATTATTGGAGCCTTCACCACAGGGCTAAAGGTGTCACCATAATCAATTCCAGGTGTTTGTAAGAATCCTTTAGCCACCAAGTGAGCTTTATATTTAAGGACTGAACCATCTGATTTGTATTTCACTCGGAAAACCCACTTACTCCCAATAAGATTCATCTCACTAGAAAATGGAACAAGGTCCCATGTATTATTACGCTGCAAAGCTGAGAATTCCTCCTGCATAGCCTGCAACCATCGGGAATCTACCAAAGCCTCACGAACTAAACAAGGCTCTAGGCTACTAATTAATGCATGAGGAGAGGTGGTGACCAGATTTTGAGCTTTAGATCTTGTTACCATGGGATGGACAGAGGGAGCAAAACCAAGTTTAGACTTAGAAACAAAAATGGGATTAGGATTGGGTGAAGGAGAAGAAGAAACAGGTTGTGGTTCCCTGATATGTAGACCAGATTCAATATCAGAAACATGAGGAACATTAGAACTTGAAAGAACAGGTGATAAGGAAGGATGTAAGGACGGTGCTACTCTCGGAGAAGGAACACGTGAAGGAAGAGATTGAAAATAAGAAGTAGAATATCCAACTCCATTTAGGAAGAAGAAGAAGAAGAACGAGGAAGATTAAACAAAGATGGAAAAGGAAAGTCATTTGGATTAAACTAAACATGCCTAGAAACATAAATTTTTCCAGAAGGATGTAGACACTTATATCCGGCTTGAGTATGACTATACCCAAGAAACACACACTTAGTGGAGTGGAAATCGAATTTATGCTTGTGATACGGTCTTAGGAAGGGAAAGCAAGCACAACTAAAAGGTTGCAGCAGGAAATAGTTTGGTGCTTTGCCATACAATAGTTCAAATGGAGTACACAATCGAATAAAAGAAGATGGTAGCAAGTTAATGGTATGAACTGCAGTTTGAAAGGCATCTACCCAAAATTTAAGAGGCATTTGAGAGTGTGCTAAAAGAGTCAAACCCATTTCAGCAATATGTCGATGCTTTCTTTCGACCACTCCATTTTGTTGGTGGGTATATGGACAAGAAAACCGTGGTCAAATTCCATGGCTTCTAAGATATGGCAAAAAGCCTTTGAACTCCCCCCCATTATCAGTTTGTAAAGCTATTAGTTTTGAATGGTATTGAAGTTCAGCAAACTTGTGGAAAGTAATAAAAGTAGATAGAGCATCAGATTTAAGTTTCAAGGGATAAAACCAAGTATATCGAGTATAAGCATCCACAAAAATGATATAATATTTATAACCTTCTGTAGACAAACTCGGAGAAGGTCCCCATAAGTCAGAATAAACAAGCTCCAATGGTTTTGTAGCTGTAATATCACAATCATTAAATGGAAGTTGATGTGATTTTCCAATTTTACAAGAGTCGCAAAATAGAATAGAAGATGAACAAGGAACTTGAAGTTTATTCATAACATGTCGCAACACTCGAGAGGATGGATGTCCCAAACGTGCATGCCATTGTTTACAAATTGAAGAATCTGTAAGAACTACATTGACAGAGGAATTAGACAACTCATGACAAAATGAGTGTCATTTATTACAATTGTATCTCAACTATTCATTACAAGAATTCAAAGTAATAGATTGAACAGAATCAGTAGATGCAATAGGACGGATAGAATTGCTGGTTGCCATAGGAACAATTGAGGAATCCAGCTGGTATAGTCCATCCTTAAGGTGACCGTGAAGTAGCACCAGTCCGGAGTCCTTGTCCTTAACCACACACAAATTTGAGTCAAACTCAGTTATAACATTGTTATCATGAGTTAATTGAGATACACTAATCAAGTTCTTCTTTATTTGAGGAACATGAAGAACATTAGGTAATGAAACATGTGAAGAAAATTGAGTAGTACCAACACTGGTGATGGGTAAAGACTTGCCGTTACCAATAGTCACTTTGTCAACACCATAATAAGGAGAATGAAGAGACTAATTGTTTAAATTGGAAGTAATGTGATTAGTGGCACCTGAATCCACAAACCAGGAAGAATCAGAAGGAACAAGTGAATGTAAATGAGAAGACTAATAAGTTTCTGATGGCTGAGGATTAAGTCCATAAGAAAAGCCATTATTAGAGCCTATTTCAGTCATGTAGGCTTCGTTAGAGTCACGATGAGAGGCTAAGTAATCATGAGGACCAGTGAAACCACCACGTTCAAAAGACTGACCATAATTCCTCTGAAAAATTTTTCAAATCTGTGATAACATTTATCAACAACATGCCCTGGTTTTCCACAAAGTTGACAGTAGATACGCTTTCCACCAAATCTACCTCTACCTCGACATCCTCTATTACCATAGTTTCCTCCTCTAGCATTGTAACCTCCTCTAGTATTATTAACAGATCCACTCCCAGTCTGAGAAGAATATGAAGCCACATTTATCGACATGGAAGACACAGATGAATCAAAACCAGCTAATGACTGTGGCAAATTTTGTGAGGCTAATCCCTGCTCATGCATTAGAAGAAGATATTGAACCTTCTGTAAATCTATTTCGTCCATCTAGTAGGTTATAAGGCCAACAACTGTTTCATAGTCATGACCTAAGCCATTTAAGATCGCTAACAACAATTCTTTGTCTTGCAAAGGTTCACCTATAGCTGCTAAAGAATGACCGATTGTCTTGATCTTCAATATATAGTCATTAATAGAAAGATCAGACTTCTTGATGGAGCGCAATTGCTGTTTTAACTGAAATGACTTTGCAATTGTTTGTCTAGAATATAAATTCTCCAGTGTAGACCATACCTCAGCAGCTGGTTCGCATTGAATTACCTGAGCTAGCACCTCACGTTCAATAGTTGAAAATAGCCAGCCAAGAAGAAGTTGATATGGCCTTAGCCAACTCATATATTCCTCATTCAATCTCATAGCCTCAGCATTGCTACTTTCTGAATCAGCGACATATTTAGGTGGAGGAGTCAGTTTTTGTAGGAGCAGAACTAAATCGAATGCTCGAATGGTAGCTAACACTTCAGCTTTCCAGAAAATATAATTTCCTGAATCGAGCTTAATTGGAGCAAAGTTCAACACCTTCACAATTGCACCAAAATCAGATTGCGAGACACTAGAAAGCGAGGAGGATGATCGAGGAGGAAGAATAGAATCAGATGTGAAGGATTCGACGCCATGACTTTCGTTTATTGCTCTGATACCATGTAAAGAAGTTATGAAAACCCTAGGGCGAAACACAAATGACAGAGAGAGAATTCTGGAGGTTAAACTAACTTCGTAATTCATAAACTCAAGAAAAAGGATCATTACAATAAAGTGCACTGCTGTATATATATACAGCGAGCACCTCTTACACCGCCTCTAACATAACACACATACTACTGACTTAATACAAAACAACATAACTGAATAACAAAAAAATAAGCCAGACAGAAATAAGGCTGATACAAACGCAACATGCTTTCACATGCACCACTAGGGCCAACCTTTCCATAACAACCATATACTTATAGCTGTACTGTAACAGCTGCCATGCCTGCTATTTTTACCCAAGATTCCAACACTATCAACTGACCATTTCTCTAGACTACTACCAGAGCATAAAACTCATTGCAACTTATTAGTTTTTAATTGGAGAAGAATATTTACTTCCAAATGAAGCACGATAAAAGGGAAAAAAAGATCTACAAATAAAAAAGCTAATAAAGGTTAGAACCGTACAAAATTAAAAACAAAACTCGAACAACAGTTTTTGAGTTGCCCATTTCTTAAATCATGAATAAACAAGAAACATTTACAAGAAAAGAAAGGGTACAGACGGCAGGACATCGGGTTTCCTAGGACAACGCTAGTGGGGTGAGAAAAGATAGAAAAATAAGAAAATCAAAAGTAAACTATAAAATTGCAATTTATTGTAGAAAAATAAAGGACATAACCATGGATAGAGAAGGTTCGAGTTCTAGAGTTTATGTAGTTGGCCCAACATATTTGAGGTCTAGAATATACGAGAAAGATAGATCTTACAAAGAAAAAGGCCTTTTTTGAATAAGCCAATTCATTTGGGACCCTGCAAATCTACTCTTTTTCTTATTCAAAGATTAGCCCTTGTCTCTATGTTTTCAGATCGAAAATTATTTGCAGATAAAGAGATGTCAAAGGGGCTTCTTACTTCCCAAACAGATCGTCCCATCTATATATAGAGGCTGGTTTATCAATCATACACAAGAAAACCACTTTGAAATGTTGATTAATCACCAGAGATGGCTTAGAACCAGTAATTCATTATCTAATGGATCTTTTCATTCTAATACTCTATCCGAGAGTTATCAGTATTTATCAAATCTCTTGCTCTCTAAGGGAAGGTTATTGGATCAAATGAGAAAAAGATAGGAAAATAAGATAATCAAAGGTAAACTATAAAACTGCAATTCATAATAGAAAAACAGACATGGCCATGGATAGAGATGGTTGGAGGTCTAGAATTTATATAGTTGACCCCACCTAGAGGGATTAAGGCTTGTCGTTGAAATATTACAGAAAAACATAAATTATATACAAAACAAAAACTTTTATAAGATTGCAATCTATAAAACTGAAAGACTGATTGTTAAAAAGTTTCTGAATACAGAACAACAAAAATTGGATGATGTAATGTTACAGAAAAACAAAAATTAGATACAAAACAAAAACTTTTATAAGATTGCAATCTATAAAACTAAAAGACTGATTGTTAAAAGCTTCTGAATACAAAATGACAAAAATTGGATGAATTCCTTGTTTAAACCCTATCTAATGGCTATTATTTCTACAAAAGCACAATGAAGCAAACAAAGTAACTAATCAACCCAAAAAACACACAACTCGCATAAAAATCACGTGACCAGCAATAAACAGGTAATCTACTCGTCCAAGAAGAATGCCTTCTTATATCACAGTTCTTGGATATGCCAAGAAGGTGATTTGCATCAGTCCTCCGAGGTGAAGGAACACTCAACCTGATATTTTAATATTGTAAAGCCACCAGTTCAAATTTTCAGTCTCTTCCAGTACTGAACCACTGGCAATAATGCTCCATAACATGCATCGGCTAAATAAAAAGAATGCTAAACCAATAAGAAGGGAATTAAGAGACATGGACTAATACCAAAGTTAAATTATCATTGCTTACTTCAAAAACAAATCCATAATGCTCCATTATATGAATGAGAGAGAGAGAGAGCGCACTAGCTCTTTTTGATATACTAATAGGAAAAAACTTTTGAAAGACACTACAATTGCCTAACGAACATAAAATCAGATTATCTAACAACTAAAACCTACATAGAAAGCTTGAATAGGCCTCTAAATCAACAGGGAAAAAAATAAAACTAATGAATATATAGATGAAATGGTTATCAAGTCCAAATCAAAGGACAAAACCACATAACATACATGGTCATCAGTTGATTTACATTGATCTCAATGGTTCTTCTACATATTCATGTGCTTGAATTGTAAGCCTACATGCTCATGTCAATATTAACTCATGTAGTCAGAAAATCAACCTACACAACGTTAATTAGAACTTTTTCCTGCCAGAATCATACGAAAAGAGTTTTCTACCATAAGAAATGTGATTAATTTGCCAAATGCTTCCTTGGATCACAAGTGAAGCCTGTACTCATAGTCTACCCTATGGTATCATCAACTCCATCATGATAATTTCAAATTCCCACCTATTAGCTACAGGGATCTCATCTGGCACAAACCACTATAGTAGATCCAGGTTCTCTATACAACTTATTCTACAAATGCTTCACTTTTCTGGCAAAAGTTTCCATTCCAGTTATTCATTAAAGCTTGTTGTATAAAGGCTAACAGCCTAGTAACTGAACCACAAACTTCCTCAATATACTACCTATGATGTGGAATTTAGTTCAATGCCCATTCCACACCTTAAAACCTATATTTGAGGATCTCTTAGTTGAGAAAGACAGACAATAAAATGCAAGTTGTCAAATTACTACCAGGCTTTTATATCAATCTGTAATTTTCCACAAACTAAAAATTTAAACCCAATCAAATCTAAAACCTCTAAATAATCTCATGTAGGGCAACCATCCAAAACGTCTCATGAAGAAAAAATCACTACACTAACTTGCACATTATTCAATTCAAAATAAGACCAGTCACAGCTCAATTTAACCTTTCAAGGAACACCATAGAATAACAACATGGGTTTTGAGAGTCCTTCCTTAAAAATCTTTTATTTATTTATAGATCATCAGAAATGGTTCACTTTGAGGAGGCCCTACAAAGCTCTTTCACCTAATGCATCTGTTTTGTATCATAGTAATAGTGAGAGCAATTGTCATTTGCTTCTAAATTGGCCTGTAACTTGGAATATTTGGAACAAATTGTTCTCCATTGTGGGGGAGATGTGGGTTTTCCCTTCTAACTTCAAAGGAGTTCCTGTTGTAAAAATATTCTTGTTTTGGCATTAAGAACAGAAGCAATATACTGCGGAAAAAACCTCTATTTTCAATGATATGGTGAATTTGGAATAAGAAAAACAACATGATCTGCAGGAATGAGCTGATGTCCTTGGTTTACTATGGCATAAGATTGCCTTTTTTTAGCTTCTTTATGGAGTACTGCCTATGGTTGCTTTAAAGGGTCATCCCTTTCAGATGTTAAATGGGATTGGGTTGCTCTCCAATTGTAATTAATCTCCCTTTCCTTCCTTTGGGTTGCTTTCCTTTCATAGGATGACTTATCCCCTTCTTCATTATTTTCCTTTCCTCTTCTTAATGAACTTTATTTTCTTTCTACTAGAAACAGGCAAATAAACCTCCATAGGGGAAAATCCCATAACAAATTTTTTTGTCACTAATACATGTAAGAGTTTCCATAGTCAAAGCAAAAAAATTTAAACTGGACTATTAACTTTCATTTCTATGAATAGTTTTCATTTACGAACTTCTTTTTATATTGCCTTTTATGTTGTAAAGTAAATTTATCTACTGTAAATAACAATGGAATAACAAATTTAATTACCCAAGCCACTGATCCACCTCAAAATTACAGTAAAAGAGAAGATAAAAGCTCCAAAGTTAACCTGGAAATTGCTCACTGTAATATAAATAAAAAATTATGCTGACATAAAAAAAAAGGCTAGTTTAATTGAAAAACAAGAAAAATTAACATGGATGACATTTCTTTTTGTGATAAGTGAGATGACAAACTAACGCATTGTCCACTTCACAAAGTACTAAAGTTCAGTGCCGTACATTTCCTAACTTTGATCTTGATATTGCTACCAGGGTTGCTGATTCTGCTTCCTGCACACAATAGAATATGAAATGAAAGTTTGAACTTTCAGAAAGAATTTCCACTAGGTGCAATATGCATGCATGTCAAAGCACCTTTTATATGTAACACAAAAGCAAATCAAATAGCAGTAGATTTGTAACATCAAAATGACAAAAATTACCTAAATTATGTACCTTAGCTGGAATCAACTAAATTATTATAACAATAATTGAACTTGTAGATTATTCAGCACTTGGACCAAAAAAGCCACAATTATAATGCATTTAAGAATAATGAAAACCAGTACAGAATTAAAGCACTCCATGCTTGTGTATGTGTGTGTGTGTGTAGAGAGAGAGAGAGAGAGAGAGAGAGACTAACCACTAAACTACCCAAATAGACTTCTTCTCACGAGTCAAAAGGATCAGTTGTTTTCTAAGGATAGTAACGTTATAATTGGGAGAGTGCCTAATCACTCAACATAAGACTTTGTCCTTGACTATTATATCGGGAAAAAAAAAAATGGAGAAACAACAATGATAAGTTGAAGGCCAAGAATCAAATGATGGGATTTAAAAAGCAAACAAGAAGTTATTTCAAGGAAACAGTGTATGATTGAAGAGATTGGAATATGGAAGGCAAAGCCAACCTGTACAATGACATGGCTTTTATAATTTGAAATGCAGAAGAAACTGTCCTAGGAGAGTAAAAAGAAAAAACTCCAAACCAAACGGAGTCATGTGATGGAATGAGACAGTATAATAAAAATTCAAAACCAAGAGAATTTATTACAAGATTGTATGATAAGACTTCCAGTATTAGGGGTAGCAGATTCAAGTTTCAAGGTTAGGTTACAAGAATTTGGGTTTGAGTCTAGGGTTTCAAGCCTACAAAGATTGGGCCACTAAAGAGCCCAGAATGAGGGAGGGAGAGAAATTCATGAAAGGAGAAAAAGATGGAAAGAAAAATAAAATCTGGTGTCCCGTATTGAAGAAAATGCATGCAGCAAGATTAATGCTAGAATATTTGAGGCTGTCACATTCCTAGGGTTACCTAGGGTTGTGATTGAAATTAGGGGAGAAATCAGAATTGAAGAATTGAAGGAGGGAGTGAAATCAGAATTGGAAAAACCTGAGCACAACACAAGACACAACCCTTCCTTTCTTTGCTTCACAGCACATCAAACCCGACACTTCAGCAACTGAGCAAGCTCAACCTGCGGCCCTAACTAGGTTTACTTCTAAGATATAATTGAAAGAGTATGAGAAATAGAGATAGAAATGAGGGAGAAACAGACAGAATGGGGAAGAAACAGAGAGAAAAGAAATGAAGGAGAAACAAGGAAAATCTGAGAGAAAGTAAGGGAGAATTGCAGAGAAAAGGAAAATCTTTTAGTTCATAACAACATAATGATAGTCAGTCAGGTGGTTATAGCTTTATATAAAAGCTAACCACAGCAGTTACCACTCCTCCACTACAGGTAAGTGCTCCCAAATTACTCCATAACTGATAATAATCTGAAAATAAAGGCAATAACTACTCTTCTACAAAATAATACAATCAGCTAAAATTAAAAATAAAATTAACTAGCTCAGTCATGACACTCCCAACCCCCTCAAAAGATTTCTTGTCCTCAAGAAATCTCAGCAGCTAGCCTCACTTCTTTATCCGATCCCTGCAACATCTTTCCATTCTTCTCCTATCCCTTCATCTACTCCGTTCATATATAGTAATTGGCTTTTGCACTGGTCGCCTGGACAGAATTTGTCACCATACCTGTAGCACAACCCTAGTTGTCAGCTCTGATCCATATAAAGGGATTTGACTGCAGTATTAACCCTAGGATTCGATCCCAGTGTTGCAGTTCCCAAATTCCCTTCCAACTGCTAGCCTGTCGAAGGTTGAATTTCCGCTAGGATTTGGTGTCTTTTGAGGAGTGCTTCCAAAGCCAATTCTTGTAATCTTGCCTTCTAAGCAGCCTACTTGGCAGTTGCAGGCTGCATCATCTTAACAATTGGCCTTAATTCATCATTTAATCCACTGATGAAGCTAGAGACAAAATAATGCTCAATCAAGGTAGGATGTGCATTCATCATTAAAGATGTCAGTTCTTCAAAACGGACTTGGTACTCTATCACTGACCCCTTCCTACTTCAACTTATTATCATAGATTTCTTGCCAAACCTTAAACAAGAGCCTTCTACAAATTCTGTCTAATTTGTCTCAACCCTCACCCTGTTCCAACCCTAAAACCATCCATCAGCTATGTCATTGAAGTAGGGCTGTTGCAAGGTTTATTTTCTGATTTTCAACCACAATGTAATGTTGGAAAAATCTTTCACACCTCCAAACCCACCACCTAGGTTTAACACCTTCAAACATAAGGATTTCCTGCCTAGGCATAGGTGTGTTGGTGATTTGGATAAAATCCCCTTACCTACACTGCCTGATCTAGTTCAGGTCTTCCCTCAACTTGCTGCGACATAGAAGCATGAGAAGGGATACCTGATCTTGTCAAGATTGGCTCCAACCCGGTTCTTGGAGGGAAGTCCTCCAGCAGGCTGGCTGGCCTGAGGCATCTTAGAAAACATCTTTAGAAGTCCATCCAACCTCTGGCAGACATTTGCAATCTCTTTCTCCAGTGACTACACAGCTTCTCCGGTGGCAATGTTCTCCTCACGGCAACGACTCAATTCTTCCTAAGTTTGCCACAAATCCAAATCCAAGGCACCCAACCTAGCCTCCATCTGCTTCGTGTGGGCCCCTTCTGCCATTTCCTCAGTCCAATTCCTTTCAATTCACTCTGACAGCGTCTGTAATTGCTTCCAGTAATTTGGTAACTGCTTTTGATCTTCCAGAAATTGTAACTGCAACTGATCTTCTTCCAAAAATCAGTATATGCCTCTGATCTTCTTCCAGAAATAAGATTGTCCTGCTCACATTCAAAAGTCCAGTCGGAAATGCCTAGATCCAGCCAAGAACCAGACTGCTCTGATACCAATTTGTCAGAACCCTAGCCCTACCAAGGTTTACTTCTAAGATATAATCGAAAGAATAGGAGAAATGGAGATAGAAATGGGGGAGAAACAGACAGAATGGGGAAGAAACAGAGAGAGAAATGAAGGAGAAATAGGGAGAATCCGAGAGAAAGTAAGGGAGAAATGTAGAGAAAAGGAGGATCTTTTAATTCATAACAACATAATGATACTCAACCATGTGATTATAGCTTTATATAAAAGCTAACCACAACAATTACCACTCCACTACAGGTGACTGCTCCTAAATTACTCCATAAATGACAATAATCTGAAAATAAAGGCAATAACTACTCTTCTGCAAAATAATACAATCTGCTAAAATTAAAAATAAAATTAACTAGCTAAGTCCTGACACACAATTGAACCAGTAAATTCTAACAGCAGAGAACCTCTTAGCACAAAATGCACACTCAGCTAGCTCAGCACACTAGCAGCCTCCTTGCACAATGCTTTACCTTTATAATTTCATTAACGAGTAGAAGAACATAGACAAAAAAAGGAATAATGTAATAGAGAAAAGAAAGGAAAACTTGGAAACTGAACAAGGGATAAAGATATCATGATTGTTCTTTGAAAATATTAATGAGAAACCATTGATACTCTGATCATCGGCAGCCCATATATCCATTTAAGTTTCTCAGTTCTCACGGATGGGCATATAAGTTGATCAATCATGAAATTACCTCACTCCTAAGGAACATGCTAATATTTAAGACAGCTAAGCAAATTTTCAAGCCTAATCATTTATATGGAAAAATCACTGCAGCATAAAGAGTACAAAAGAATGGTAACAATGCTAGAAGTAATACAACCACTAACAAGTATTATGTAATCCTTCATTGACAAAATTTATCAACAATAATCGATATACTAGCTTCAGTATGCACTTTGCTATGTAGCAGCATGTGCAATCGATCTTGAGAATCTCAATTTCTTTGATATCTATATAATTTCTTTAAAAGTTCACAAAAAATGCTGATAAATCATGACACTAACCTATCTTTAAACCTATGACATGTGCTACTGTTTCAGACTGTTAAACACTTGGTCTTGCCTAGTCATTTATTTGGTAAACTTACTGTGACTCAAAAATGGCTCAATTAATCATAGAACTTTTCAGTCAACAAATTATTGAGAATGCAATCAACCAAATGGGCGATACTGAAAAACACAATTTTCCAACTGGAACATTGTAACATGTCATGATAAACTAAGGCAGAAATTTTACTAGTTAATCCCAGAAGTATAGAAATTAGGAGTACAACTGCACCTCAATCTGTTGAAGTTTAGCTTCAAAAAGTCTTTCCCGATCCTCTTCCTATAACAAGAAATGAGTAAAATTAGTGTATTAAGCTGTTTGAATACCACAGAACATTAACTGAAACAATTACTTGACAATTGCTAATGATATTAACAATACTAAGAAACTAAAGTAGTATTAAAATGTTTACTTCCTACCCTAAGAGACCTTCCATCAGTAGCAGGATGAGCAAGAACAAAAACACGATCAATCAGCACAATCACAGGTTCTTTGCCAAGACTTTTCCATGGTACCTGTGTAAACAAGTTTAAAGCTATTATGACCAAAAAGAATAAACCAAATAATTTATTGTTACAACCCAAAGGATAATTTTGAAATTTTTGTAATAGCAGCAGGCCACTTGCAGTAGTTAGTTGCTTGATTGTTCCCCACAGTTATGAGGATGGGAGTTTATGTTGTGAATGAGAAAACTCTTTCCCTCCTAAATTCTCTTCTCTCTCTCAATTCTCTTTCAACTCTCCATCCAAAACTCTCTTTCTCAATCCTTCTGATTCTCTGTCAATTCAAGTCTCGTTCGAGAGACTTAACATTTTGGTATCAAAGCTGAGCATTCTCGGCTGTGATTCCGGTGTAAGGCGGGTGTGATCTCGACAGAGTAGATCGGTGGAACGAGAATTGTGACCAAAGAGTGTAGACGGTGGAACGGATGGTGGAGGGAACCAGATTGAAGCAATTGGAGAATCGCAAGGAAGCTCTGGAGTTTGGTATGTCACAAACGCATGAAGCGGTATCCCAAAGCAGAGAAAAGGTGAGGGCGATCCGTGATGAAATGCGGGAGGATATGGTGGCCTCTAGGGAAGGTGTACAGAGGGAATTGGCAAGGCATAGGGAGATGATGGAACAATCTGGACAACGGATCAATAGCAGGTTTTGTATGCTATCTTCGTTCCCTCAATTCTGGTTACCACCAAAATTCCCTCCCAGATCAGTCCCCAATTCTAGTATAGTGGGCCAAGGCATCGTCCCCCGACCCCAACGAGTGACAGAGGTGGGAAATTCGCCTTATGAGGAACCAGTTGATTAGGTAAGAGAATTCAATTCTCCTAGATACAATCAGGGCCCTATGCCGAGGTTGGAGATACCTCTATTTGAAGGATCCAAACCTCAATGCTGGATTCATAGGGGTGAGAGATTCTTTCAGTTTTACAGTATAGCGGAACACCAAAGGATCACCCTTGCTACAGCCTATCTGAATGATACAGCTAATTCATGGTTCCAAGGGTGGTCCAAATCTAGGGGAATGGGGAATGGAAGCAAGGTGGATTGATTTCGCGGGGGAGCTATGTAAACATTTTGGGAAAAGAAATATGTCTGATGTAATTGAGAAGTTTAACAAACTCAAACAAGAGGGGTCAATTACTGAATATCAGGAGAAGTTTGAGGAGTTAGGAGCACTGATGTGGAATGCTCAACCTTCCTTTACTGATCAGTACTTTGTGTTTAGCTTTATTAGTGGCCTTAAGGAAGAATTGAGGTCCATGGTTAAAATGACGATGCCTACTATGCTAAGGCAGGTGGCAAAAAAAGCTAGGATATAGGAGTTGACATTGGAAGCTATTTTCAAGAAGAACAAAACTGTGCTAAGGCCCATTCCACTTGTCAGCCATCCTACTGGAGGAAACTCCCAAGCCTTAGTGGCCAGAGTGGCTTCTAGTGGTCCTAAAGGAAACCCCTAATCAATAGGGCTACTACAATGGAGCAAAGGATGTTGATGGGATTGTGTTACAGATGTGGGGATAAGTACAGCCCAGCCACCAATGTAGAAGGCAACTATTGAATATGGAAGGAGAGGAATATGATAAGGCTAAAGGCTTTGTAGAAGGAGAAGAAGAAAAAGAGAAGCAAGAAGTGGCAAACACCACCATTGAGAAGGAGCAAGGGCAAGAAAGGGGGGAGATCTCTTTCCATGCTCTTAGAGGGGGGCCAACAGGAAAGATTATCAAAGTGCAAGGGCAGGTTGGTAAGAAGAAGTTGATGGTGTTGATAGATAGTGGCAGCACCCATAGTTTCTTGAATAAAGCTACTACCACAAAACTAAGATGTAGGATGATAGCCACCACTCCCTTGTCCGTGACTGTGGCCAATGGAAGCAAGATGTATAGTCATTATAAGTGTGCAGGATTCAGATGGATGACGCACGGCATGAATTTCAAGCTGACTTGAGGATTTTGGAGTTGGAAGGATGTGACATTGTGTTAGGAGTTGACTGGATGAAGACAATCAATCCCCTAACATTTGACTTCAACAAATTAGAAGTCACTGTGGAGATGGGAAATACAAAGCTTACTCTTATGGGCAGTATGGAGCAGGGAAAATGCAAATTGATCAAGGGAAGGAAATTACAAAGATTAATACAGAGTAAAGGGGGGCAAATTGCTCAAATGTATTCCATTCAAGCCTTGGAATGGAATGAACCGGAAGTAGAGGAGACAAGGGAGGATCAACAAACAGATGGTTGCCTAGCCATGCTTCAATCCTCCACTAAGGTACCACTTCTTGATAGCTTATACGTACTTTTATAAGAATTCAAGGACCTATTTGTCAAGCCTAATTCCCTACCACCACAAAGAGCCTTGGACCACTCCATATGCCTAAAACCCCACTCCACCCCAATAACCATCTCAACTTACTGATTGTCAAGAAAAACATGAAAAATGGCTTCACAATCTTATTTCCCTTGAAGGGTTAGATAAAAAATATATACAAGACCTCCTACCAAATTAGGAAGTTTCTAAGAAACAGAAATAAGAAAGTTTCCAAATCTAATTAGGAAACTTAGGATACAACAAAGATACAGCAATGTATCTTCTAGAAGGTACATCCTTGGTTTAGGAAATTAATACCAATCACTGTCAATCAAACCTAATCACTGCTAGTCTAATCTTATTCAAGAATAAGGACAAGATTGGTTGCTTCCTCATTGACACCGATATTCCCCTATACATCCTTGGTTTAGGAAACTAATACCAATCACTGTCAATCAAACCCAATCACTGCTGGTCCAATCTTGTCCAAGAATAAAGACAAGATTGGTTGCTTCCTCATTGACACCGATATTCCCCTATACAAAAAGTTGAGATAGAGAAGCAAATATCCAGTATGTTATCTACCTCAATCATCCAACCTAGCCAAAACTCATTTGCATCCCCAATTTTACTTCTTAAAAACATGATGAAACCTGGAGGTTTTGTGTTGAATACCATCAATTCAATTCCAACACCATCAAGAACAAGTTTTCTATACCCCTCATTGATGACTTATTAGATGAGCTATCTGGGGCCAAAATCTTTTCCAAGCTAGACCTAAGATTCAGATATGGCCAAATCTAGATGAAACTATCTGATGTCCCAAAGACAATCTTCCGTACACACCAAGGGCTTTATGAATTTGTTGTGATACCCTTTAGACTCATAAATTTGTGTTTCCATATTGTACTTTTTGGTTTCACCATGTCAACTAAGTGATAGAACACAACTATATCAATTATCTTCATTCACCACCATCTCATGAAACTTCTCCATATGAAGATGGTGTTGAAACTTCATTTCATCATTACTCCGTCAGGGGATGTTATTCACTGCCGGTCCCAACCCCGAATAAAGGAAGAGCGTTGCGTTAGGTAACCGATAGCCAGCGTAAAAACTAGTCGGATCCAAATATGAATTCTAGACAAAGTATTTGTTGGGGCGTAATCCACATAAAAGTCTCAAATTCATGTAGCCGACCCCACATAGTGGGATAAAGGCCGGATATGTTGTTGTTGTTGTTGTATCCTTTAGACTCATAAATGCCCCAACCACCTTTCAAGCATTAATGAACCAAATCTTTCAACCTTACCTGAGAAAGTTCATCTTAGTATTCTGTGATGACATCCTCATATACAACCCCAACTATGAACAACACCTAAAGAACCTCAAAACCACCTTTAAGGTCCTTAATTCTAATAAATTCTATGTTAAGCTATCAAAGTGTACTTTTGCTGAAAAGGAGGTTGAATACTTGGGCCATATTATTTCTGGGGATGGGGTGAAAACTGATCCCAGTAAGGTCACAGCAATGGTGGAGTGGCCTAGACCACAAACAGTGAAAAGCTAAGGGGGTTCCTAGGTTTGACAGGCTACTACCGAAAGTTTATACAACACAATGGACTAATTAGTAAATCACTAACAGAACTCCTCAAGAAGCACAACTTCCTATGGAATCCCCAAGCTAAGGCAGCCTTCTTAGCACTAAAAAGGGCCATGACACAAGCCCCAATATTAGCCCTACTAGACTTCTCTAAACCTTTTGTTGTGGAGACTGATGCGTGTGAAAGTAGAATAGGGGTTGTGTTGATGCAAGAGGGAAGACCCCTGGCGGGCTTACATCAGCCAAGCCTTGACCCCAAGGCATCTCGGGCTAAGTGTTTATGATAAATAGCTTATGGCGGTATTGGGGGCTATTGAGAAATAGAGACACTATTTAGAGAGCAGTCCCTTCATAATCAAGGTAGACCATGAGAGTTTACAATTCCTATCACAACAAAGATTGCACACTCAGTTGCAAAGGAAGGGGGTTTCAAAGCTAATGGGACTAGATTACACGATTTTATACTGCAAGGGGAAGGAAAATGTGGTGGTTGATGCCTTATCGAGAAAGGAAGAAAGGGGTCAGTGTTAGTCAATATCAGCTCTAGTACCTGAATGGGTCAAGGAGGAGATTTTAGAATGTAAAATTAAATAATCAACCAACTCCCTAACCCTCTACCCCAAAAAGCACCAATTGACCACTATTAGACTTCACTTCTCAGGTTTTAAGAAGAAAAGCGCACGGGGAGGCATCAGAAATAAATAAAGCCACTCTTGGAGGAGATTTTGACATCCAAAAAAATTTTCAAGGAAACATTGTACCCTAGTTAGTTGTCATACAAAGCTCAATAGAACAAAACAGGATCCTCTAAATAATGAAAGACACACTAGCTATCCCCTCCCCTCCTCCCACCCCCTCCATCAAACTGATAAATAAAAACAAAGAACATGTTAGATGAAGTTCTCAATGAGTTAGCCAATCATGTATATTAAGCCTAAATTACAAGAATTAAACAAAAGAGCCAGAGAAGCAAAAAACCACTGACTAACTACAATGTCACTATACTAGCTAGACTATAAAGATCTAGAAACTAATCACACACTAATCTATGCTCGCACCAATTATCAAAGCAAGAAGCAAACTCAAGTACCAATGCCCATCTCAAAATAAGTGAACCTATACAGTTATATCAAGGAAAGCAAGTAGCAAACTTGAGTGCCGCCACCTATCTCAAAATAAAAGAACTTATATGGTTTAGAATTCATAACACCTTCTCAAAGCACAAAATCATAGGAGAATCTAAAAAACAAGAAATTTGCCTACCTTACCAAAATACCAACAATAACAACATACCAAATCTTTATATCCCACCAAGTGGGTTCAGCTATGTAGGTCGTAGCTCGCCAATCACTCAATCTATCTATGACCATACTGTAATACCCCAAACATTTAAGAGATTATTGGAGAAATTATTTGGTGAAAAATCTAGTTTTTGGAGAACTAAGTCCAAAAGAATGTCATTAAATTAGGCTCACAATGAATTATTTCATTAAAGTCTTGATAGTAAATTGTAGGGTGATAATACAATCTCACAGGTTTTTGGGCCTAAGTGAAGTTATTTCAAAGTTTGGGGTATTAATGCAACTTCTTAGAAGCTTTTGGACAAAAATAGCAAGAATGAAGGACATTACGATAGTTCATACTTTAGCGAGTTCATTGAGACCTCATGATCAAGAATTCTCACAATTAAGTACTCCTTGCATATGATAATCCACCAACTATAAAAAAAAAAAAAAAAACAAAACAAAACAAAACAAAAAAACCCATTCAAACTTAAAAACACAAGGTACCTTTAATGTTATAGTACCAACAAATCCAGCTTTGACTGTCACAGGAAGTTTTAACGAATTTAGCGCCTCTGCCTTCAATTTTAGATCTTTGAGAATTACATCGCCTGAAAGAAAAAGGGCTAAAACATATAACAAAATATCAAGCCTTACTCCCACTAGTTGAGTAAGCTACATGGATTCTAGCTCATAAACAAGTAAAACATCTTCAACAAAATTATACAAGCAATAGTGTCAAAGTCCAACTAAGAAAGTAAGGCCAGATCACTAAGCCCACTGAATATATACAGAAGAGGCATTTCAATATTGCAAGAACTTACTTTTCCTTTACGGCTTCCCTTTACATGAGATAAATTTAAAACATGATACAAAAATGAAATTTTGTCACATTGTTCTTCAGCATGGATTTGTACTGTCAATGTAACTTTTTAAAGTCAATTAACATTATAAATGCCATGCTGTCGATCCTAACATTTTAGGATAAGGTGCAGTTAATGATGGTGATGATGATACAAAAAAGAAATTTTTTAAGCAAAAGGTTACAGGTTATTCAAGTATATGGTAAGCTCAAAAAAAAAAAAAAAAAAAAGAAGAGGAAGAAAAGAAAAGATAGAAATAACAATACAATTTAATAATCACAGCAATGTGACATGAAAATAAGCTTGACCTAAGAATCAACCCCAAAATTATGGTCATACATCCCAGATGTCTTACACATCAGGTCATAAATTGGAAGTTCAAATGCCCAAAGGACAAGTCATGAAAGCCAGCACGACATGGGCTAAAGGGGGTCATAATTGCTAAAGCAATTCAAAATCCTAAAATAATAATAATAATGTTCAAGACAATAGGGTTGTGTGAGATTCTAATTTTTAATACACAATGGCATTTTGGAAACTTTGGACAGTTGGGAACAAAATATAAAAAAAAAAAAAACCCTGAGAAGAAGCATTTTGGTCTTTTTGACCCATTACGGCATTTTTCTAATTTTGACCTCAAACTTTTAGGAAAGGAGTGGCAAAAATTTTTCTTTTGCGGTTTAATTAACCAAAAATGAAGTTTGAATGAAAATTTTTGACAATTTAAGCTAAAATATGAATTTTTGGAACATAAGGAAATAATTTGAAAAATCCAAGCTAGTAGGAAATTGCTAAAATTGAGGGGGAGGGAAATTGCCCATCCCTCCCCCCCCCCCCCCCCCCCCAAAACCCTGCCCCAGGGGAACTTGTCAGAATAGGCAAAGCATTCCAAGATCACTAAGGCAAAACCATTTCCCAGCTACAAAAACCAGTTAATGCAGGGTATGTAATGAAGATGTTATATATAGCACTCTAGAAGGGAATCAAAGAGGTTTGATGATCAATGGGTTATTTGAATTTTAGTTAAGGGATGAATAACCACTCTATTACTTCATAGCACCATAGGCTATTATGGAGATCCACCTGCTTAATATAGAAAGATTAAAATAGTACCCAGGTCTTCCAATGAAGGGGCATCTCTTGGACAGATAGAGTTATTGTACATAATATCTTATCTTCCTAGTTCTTATTCACTGTGTTGTTAGTCCATTTTGTTCATTCTCATTTCATATAAAATAAAAAAATTATAAGCCCATAAACATCGGTTCCATAAAACTCATTTTTGTTGGAGACTGGATAACAATTTATGGCATTCTTTTCCATTACTAGACCAAAATAGACCTTAAGGATATTACAATAAGCAGAAAGAATTAGTGGATATCAAGTAAACCATTTTGAACAAGATAATCGTTGATTAAGAAAATTACAGAAGCCTATCAGTTCACCATCAGAGGAAACTAACGAGAGTATGGATTAGAGATCAGCATCCTGATAGCCTTTTTTGACAGAAAAATCAAGAAGAAGAAAATCTATCATTCCAAATCAACAAAAGGTTTCAAAAGATACAGCAGAAATTATCCTTTACAGTAGAACAATAAGATAAAATCAGAACATTCAACCAAATAACTGAACTTGGAAACCATATACAGATGCAAAAGACAGAATTATGTAGCTAAGGTTTCTTACAAAGAATAACTCCTGGTCTAACCATGGCTTAAACTATGAATTCCCACAATGATTGATCAATGAATCTAATTCATTAAATAGGAAACAAAAATTGGACCAAAATAAGCCTGCCTTCAAGTTAAAAGTTTTCTTAAAAGGCATCATTTTTTCCAAAATCGTTACAGCACATCAAATAACATATCTTTTATCCTATGTCAACATTTCTGAACTGCAAGAATCTTTACAGTGGATTTCAAACTGCAGGATGTTTCCACAGAAAAATAGCGTAAGGTGAATCACTAAACTCAATTGACAGGATAATAAACTGGGAAAACAAATTTCAAATTAACAAACCTTTCCAGACGCTGATTCTTAAAGCTTCTGCTGAAAGTCCATGGACATATTCACCCAAATATTTTCGAAGCAAATGCACAACCTACAATCATGTCAACTCTCAAATTGCTGCCTACATTTCATGTTTTAGGAATTATTTCTTCCAAACATACTTCTGAGAAAGCATATAACCAATAAAAACAGCCTTCATTCATAGATCTGTGCAGGCTAGTCAAAGAAATCTTTAAAAATATAGTTGTGTACAGGTTTTAGCACATTTAGGGACAGCAATGCAAGTTACCTGAATTGGCTTAGTTTGAAATAAAACAGATGAGAGATTTCACAAAGATTTTCTATGTTCTGACCACCAAAGTTTCAAAAATTATAGTCACTGACAACACTTTAGCTGTTATCAGCATTTCATACAATTATTAAAACTTATGAATTCATTCTCTAAAGTAAAAGAGTTAGTGGTTCATTTTTAAACTACTATACAAACAGGAAATGCATAAGAACAATGTTTTCATTAGCTTGCATCAATTTTTTAATACATCTGTTAGGACCCCCATTATTCATACCTATTAGAGACGTAAAAGGAGGGGGGGAAATCAGGGGGGGATATCAAGGGTAGCCAAGGAAATTGACTAAGGGGCAGAAGAGTCCAAAGTTGGTTAGGGGAAGAATATTCTTTCACGTGGCTGCAATGGGATGAAGAGAATGTATATAAGGCGAGGGGAAAGGAGAGAGAAGGCAGGAAAAATGTGGACAATTGTCGTAGGAAGAGAGAAGGCCCTCTCGAATAGGCCGATTGGTTGTTTTTTTTGCTTATACTCATCCTAGCAATTGCTGTAATCCTTGTAAACACTGATTTTTCTACTGTTCTAGTATTGAATTCAATCCAAAAGAGTGAGTTCTATCAACATCCAACATAACAATAGAAAATATTAAATTACAAGACACATGAAGGAAATTTTTTTTCCCTCCTTGCCAAAACTTGTAAAGCTGACTAATAATAAGGTAGTGAAACCTGAGAGCCAATAGCATACTGCTTAGTGTCATCTGTTTCTACTAATCAAAAACTGGCAGAACCTAAAAATAATGAGGAAATACATTCAGCTAATATCAACTCTTTTCCTGCTGTTTTCTGTCAGTCAAACACCCTATATCAACTCTTCATCCAATGCCCATCTTCACCCACTGGTTTCTTCTTCACCTTTTCTTGTTCTTATCTCGTATTGCCCTTTTCTTTTGCTTTCTCTTTTATTTTTTCTCAACAGTAACAATACTCTGATTTGCAGCAACACCAAGTCCAGCCATCTCCCTCTTCCCTATTGCCATTGAAAATGGTTCCAATTGAGCTGTCAGTCCTGCAACCATATCATTTCCAATCCTAGAAAGGAATTCAAACTTCTCTGCAGGCCAAAATCTGATTGGATGCTGCAGTTCTCCAGCTGAAATAGGAACAAATAAAACAGCAAGAGACTCGTTTCGCTCAACAGAAATTTCTTCCAAGCGCAAGCATCCTCCATCAATCTCCAACCAACCTTGACCTGTATTCCATTGGTCATCCACTTTAATTAAAGCACCAAATCCCTCACCATTGTCAGATTTTTGAGGGTCTATGCTTTCACAGACAACAGACCTACAATCTTCAAACTCCAATGTCGATGCAGTCATGTCCCTCCCTGCTTCACAACCTCTTCTCTTTCCTCATCTTCAATAGACCTCCTCAAGTGGAGAGACTTTTACTTTCTAATTGCTGGAGTACACCAAAGGCACACTTTCAGCAGATTTTTCATCTAGTAGAACCTCAATCTCTTCTTCAGCAATTGCCTTTTCTTTCTTGTCATTTTGAATTGCCTGATTCAATTCACGTTTTTCCTCATTCTTTGCAGCTACCATTCCCATTCTTAGGACCTCATCAGCCTCATACTTCTCATCAGCTGCATGCGCACTATCTTCCTCTTCCACTACTACTACATCAACTTCCTGCACTTCTTGATTAACAGGCCAAGCTCCATTGATAACATCAGTTTTGGTCCTCTCTCCAAACCGGGTACACAAGTCACTTACAAACTCTGGACAGCTCCATTCCACCCTCCCTCTACACCACTTCTGGAACCAATCCTTAGCTACATCATCTAAATAGGCTACAACCATATTAACCTTCTCTCTTTCTGTCACCCGGTATTGATAGAACATCCGCCCGCACCTCCTGATCCACCATCGAGGCCTATCTCTTTCAAATGTGGGAATGTCCATCCGCGGGCCCAAGGGTGTGGAGTGAGTTCCCCCAACTCCTCGTCCCAAGTTTTCCTCCACTGCATCATCCAGCAGCCTTAGGAATACCTCCAATTTGTTGGCCACTCTTAGTATAACCTTTACGCTGTAGCCCATGCTTTTCGTTGCAACTCTCATATCCAATCTGAATTAAGGAAGCAGAATATTCTTTAGAAAAACATTCAACTGGAATACTAACATGAAATTTATGTGAAAATAGGACCAAAAAGTCATCCAGTTGTCCCCTGAGGTCCTTGATTCCTTTTACTGTCACAACGCATTCTTCTATGATTGTTTTTCTTGTTGCGGTGCATTCTGCTTGATAGCAACTTGCCTCCACTTGGAGCTGCTTGACACCAATTACTAGATTGTTTGTCTTGGTTTCCAATCTTCCCTCTACCATGGCCATGAATCAACAAGCCTTCAATCCAATTCCAGAACCGAGGATTGCCGGAATGAGCTCTACTGAATCACCTTAGTCACTTGCAGCGACCTAGATATGAATTTCAGCGCTTCTAATCCAAGTCCTCTTCCTGGATTGCACTATCGATTGTCCAACGATTGCTCAATATCCACTTCCACCATGCCCTCTGATTTGCCTTCAAATTCAACTCAGTATCCCGTCAGAACTCTTTCGGCCTACGTCATCTTCAATTCTGAGCCAAAGTTGGCTTTGTTCAGCTTCACCTCCTCGTTCGATCGAAGCTAATCTAGCTCGTTGAAAATCACTCAACGCTGTCTCAACTAATAGTAAAGAAACAACCTCTAGATATCGTTGCTATCCATTTCAACAGCCGAAATTCCAGCCACGAGCCTACCACCTGCTTCCAGAATGGCCGCTAACACCCACCTAAATCAGGGTCGGCCTTTAAAGTCTAATTAGAATTACAGCTAAGCTACCGAACTGATTTCCAATCGAATTAAACTAGTAGGCGATAGATTTGCTCCTGCCTTCAATGCGAGACCTCAAACAATCGAAGCAGAAGAAGTCAAAGGCCACGGACTGCTCTGTTGCAATCCTCAAAGGAATCAACTCAAATTAGCGCCTCACAAATCACTTGTTGCATCCGTTTTCGATACTCGCTTTCAAATTCCGAGCCTGTTTCAAGAGATTGTTCCATAAATTTTGATGGTTTCAACAGGAAAGATCTGTCCCTAATTCCTTCAAATCGACTCGCCTCAATCGCAATTCAGTGATCATGGACCTCCAACTCTTCGTTGCCTTCCAGTCAAACCAAGAATCACCATTAAGGATCACTGTCAAACCAAAAATCACCATTGACTCTTCGTTGCCTTCGATGATTGAGGATCACCGACTCAGCGACCTAGACTCAAACCCAATCGCTCCAGAATCACAATTGAAGTTGCCTGGGTTAGTTTTGCCTTCTTTAATCAGTATGCTTCCCAACTCAATTGGTTGATGTTTCCGATCGGATTGGTGTTCAATTCATTCGCCCGAATTTTGTCTCAGGCCAATGACCACCTGAGTTCCAGCCGAGGAACAATTGGCTCACCTCTGAGTCTGCCTTCAAAATTCAAGCCAATCATTGGACTTGCTTGCTCGCTCTCGTCTCACCCAATCACCAATCATCGTCTATCGTGGCTTACAATTACCTCTACTTTGCGTCTCAAAGATTTTGGTTCGAGAATCGCTTGCTCATCCAAAATCTGCTATTAGAATTCCCAATTGAACATCGTCGAAATGACAACCGGAAAAGTCTAAGTCACAACCAAGAAATGACCAGCTATGGATCGCCTAAACAGCTTCCTTGATCCGAAATTGTTTTCTAGAATTTGCCGGAATCAAAGCCGAGGATCGCCTCGGTTTGATACCAAATGTCACAACCCTAGGGTTTGACTGGGGTTCAGAGAGGAATAGAGAAGAATTAGAGGGAGAAATAGAACCAAACGGAGATAATTGAGGGAGAAAAGAAGAAGGAACGAGTGAGAGTTAGGAGAATTAAGGGAGAAAGAATAGAATCACAATTCATTCATCAACACTCCATCCATCCTCCTACAAGTAGCCTTTTATAGGCATCAACTAACAACTTATCTGAAGCATATTCTAGAATAATAGCTTGTTAAAGTTAGGACTATCAAACGAAGACCAACTCGAAGAGAATTCCTTCTCAAATTCTTACACACTCACAGAACTTTGAAACCAATTAAGAAAACAGACAAAACAGGATGAATATTGAAATTGCAGAAAGATAAAACAAACCAACAAAAGAGTCGAGATTTATCCTGGTTTGGAATGGCAAACCTACATCCAGCAGTCAACACCCACACAGAGCAGCCTTTTATTAGGATGAAACCGATTAGTATATCAAGCCTCTAAGCCCTCATCTATATCCCCGAGTACACACACACATTCTCCCAAAAATACACGAGACTAAACTCAATCTTTCTCTTCTCAAGAATGAAAGACCAGCACTCGATCATAGACGATTTTAGAAGCTCTCTCAGAATGAATCCTCGACTACCTCTCATGCCCTTTTATTTATAGAAAGGGTGGACATCCCAATATAACTAACTACTATTGGGATATTACAATTAGGCCCTCTAAATTACCATAGTTGTTAAAGGCGCACCTAGGCGCAAGGCGCCATTTCAGCGCCTCGCCTAGGCCAAGGCGAGGCAATTTCAGCGAGGCCCTCGCCTTGCACGGTGAGGCGTCGAGGCAAGAGGCGCGCCTCACGAAACTTAGTTTTAATTAAAACCTGGGCAGCCCAATTCCTCCCCTCTTCTCGGTTCCAGCATGTATACATTACATACATTACAACATATTTACATTTATTTAGTTCAAGTAAATGTCAACATTTTCTTTTATTTATATTTTACCTTCCATTTACTTTAATACATAAATGTAAATAAGAAAGTACCCCCATTTAGATTCAATAAAAATATCTAAAAAATCAAAATCCATAATAATAAAAAAATAGAATTTTGATTTTAATACAAACTTGAGATTTAGTGATTTTACCACCTCTCAAAATACATACCTACTATTTATTGAAAAATTCATTAAAAATCATTTTAACAACAATGAATATTAGCTATCAAAATACCGAGAGATAGTTTTTTAAAATGAAAACATTTTCTTATATGTCTCCTTATAATGCGCCAATCTTCCAGACTTAGAAAAATAGCATTTTTCAAAATGAAAACATTTTCTTGATTGTGGACTTGTAGTGTTTATATGTTTGTTTAGAACTTTGGATGGTGATTGGTACTTGTTTGAGTTTGAGACTTTAAGTTTGAATTTTGATGATGTTTTTAGTTTAGAATTTGCATGATGAATGAATCAACTTTGATGTTGTTAGTTTAGAATTTGAAGATAATGAATCAGTAATGATATGCATGTATTATTATTGATAATTTGGTAGTTTTTTATAATTTTACAAGATTTTGAGTTTTTTTTCTAAAAGGTGCGCCTCGCCTTGTGCACCGTGTGCCTCGCGCCTCAGGCTCCAAGACCCTTTACGCATCACTACGCATTGCGCCTTTTAGAACTATGTAAATTACTAAGGAATTACACTTGGTATTTTCATAGTTGTTAAAGGCGCGCCTAAACGCAAGGCGCCTTAAGGCGCTAGTTCAGCGCCGAGGCGAGGCGATTTCAGTGAGGCGCTCGCCTTGCACGGTGAGGCGCCGAGGCGAGAGGTGCGCCTCATGAAACCTATTTATGAAACTTGGGTTTAATTAAAACCTAGGCAGCCCAATTCCTCCCCTCTTCTCAATTCTAGCATGTATACATTACAACATATTTACATTTCTTTAGTTTAAGTAAATGTCCACATTTTCTTTTATTTATATTTTACTTTCCCAACTCCGCCTGGAGATGTTATCCACTGCCGGTCCCAAGCCCGGATAAAGGAGGAGGGTTGTGTTAGGTAGCCGACAGCCAATGTAAAACTTAGTCGGATCCAAAATATGAACTCTAGACAAATTATGAAAAATCATTTGGGCGTGGGCGTAACCCTTTATAGCGACGCGCTACACTGCCCCCGTGTAGTGACAAGTGAGCTAGGGCCGCTGCATCGGCGCCCGGGTGTAGTGATAAATGAGCAAGGGTTTCCACATTTGCTTGGACGGATGTGGGTAAAGAAGCTAGTCCAAAATCAAAATCAAAACCGAAATCAAAATCAAAACCAAAACCAAAATCAAAATAAAAAACAAAATCAAATTCAAAGTCAAGGCCAAAAACAAAATCAAATCCAAAGTCAAGGCCAAAAACAAAATCATAGATTAAGGATTGGGTCATGGAACATAGGAACATTAACAGGCAAAACTATGGAAGTGGTGGATGTGATGATTAGGAGAAAAATTAATATTATGTGCCTTCAAGAGACGAGATTGGATGTGATGATTAGGAGAAAAATTAATATTATGTGCCTTCAAGAGACGAGATTGGTAGGGAAAAAAGCAAAAACTTTATCAGAAGTTGGATATAAAATATGGTACACAGGAACTGATCGAGCGAAAAATGGAGTGGGGATTATTATGGATAAAAGCTTAACAGATGAGGTAGTGGATGTAAAGAGAATAGGGGATATGATTATTATGGTAAAGATTAGTTCAGAAAGAATGACTATGAATATCTTTAGTACATATGCACCACAAGCGGGGTTAGGTGATGAGATAAAAGCAAAATTCTGGGAGGACCTAGAGGGACTCATACAAATGATACCAAGAGGAGAGAAAGTGATTATAGGAGGTGACTTAAATGGGCACGTGGGTAGAGACTGAAACGGATATAGAGAGGTACACGGAGGGTATGGATTCGGGAAAATTAATAATGAAGGTAAATCTATCCTAGATTTTGCTATAGCATATGGGCTCATTATAACCAATACTAGGTTCAAAAAATGGGACGAACACTTAATCACATATAAAAATATCACCTCAAGCACCCAAATAGATTACTTCCTCATGAGACAAGAGGATCGGTTATGTTGTAGGAATTGTAAGGTGATACCGCGAGAGTGTTTGACTACTCAACATAGACTTCTAGTACTTGACGTCCAAGTAAGAAATTGGAAGAGAAAAAATTACATAAAACAAAATCCAAGAATCAGGTGGTGGAATTTAAAATGGGAGAAACAACTAATCTTCAAAGAAAAATTAAGGGGTAGAAGGGAATGGAATGGAAAAAGACAGACAAACCAAATGTGGAAAGAAATGGCTAATGCTCTGAGAAACACGGCAAAGGTAGTCCTTGTAGAGACAAATGGTAGAGCCCCTAACCTTAAGGAGTCTTGGTGGTGGAATGAAGAGGTACAATTGAAAATTAAAAATAAGAAAACTTGCTATAAGGCGGTATATCAATGCAACAATAAAGAAAATCAAAAAAATTATAAAGAAGCAAAAAGAGTTGTTAGTGAAATAAGGTCAAAAGCATATGAGAATCTATATAAACGACTTGATACAAAAGATGGAGAAAGGGATATATATAAATTAGCTAAAGCAAGAGAAAGAAAAACACGGGATTTAAATCAAGTGAAATGCATAAAAGATGACAATCAAAATGTTTTAGTAAATGAGGGAGCGATTAAGGAGAGATGAAAGGAGTATTTCACAAAATTATTCAAAGATGGTGGTGACACAAGAGTTAGGTTGGGACATCTTAGTAACTCCGAAGGGAATGTGAGCTACACATTCTATCGACACATAAGTTCAAATGAAATACGGCAAGCATTAAACAAAATGAAAAATCATAAGGCAGTGGGACCAGATAATATACCAATAGAAGCATGGAAATGCATGGGAGAAGACGGCATCTCCTGGCTAACGCAACTATTTAACACCATCCTTAAATCAAAAAAGATGCCAGATGAGTGGAGGAAGAGTACTTTGGTTCCTATATATAAGAACAAAGGAGATGTTCAAAACTGTGAAAATTATAAAGGAATTAAGTTAATGAGCCATACCATGAAACTCTGGGAGAGAGTAATAGAGCAGAGGCTCAGAAATGAAACAAAGGTGTCAGAAAATCAGTTTGGTTTCATGCTTGGTAGGTCAACAATGGAAGCTATATATTTACTGAGGCGTCTAATGGAAAGGTATCGAGATCATCAGAAGGACCTACATATGGTGTTTATAGATCTAGAAAAGGCCTATGATAGGGTCCCTAGAGAAGTATTATGGAGGATTTTAGAGAAGAAAGGAGTCAAAATAGCCGATATACAAGCCCTTAAGGACATGTATCATGGTGTAGAGACAAGGGTCAGAACATGCGGAGGGGATACTGAACCATTTACAACTACAATAGGACTGCATCAAGGTTCTGCACTAAGTCCATACTTATTTGCCCTAGTAATGGATGAACTCACTAAAGATATTCAGACAGATGTGCCATGGTGTATACTATTTGCAGACGACATAGTGTTGGTGGATGAAACAAAAGAAGGAGTGAACACTAAGCTTGAGTTGTGGAGAAACAATTTAGAATCTAAAGGATTTAAATTAAGTAAAAAGAAAACAGAATATATGGAATGCAAATTTAGTAAAAATGCAAGAGTGGATGATGTTATAATAAGAAGACCAAATCTTACAAAGAAAAGACCATTTTCGATATTTGGGATCAGTGATTCAAAAAGATGGAGAAATCCACGAGGATGTCGCACATAGAATTAAGGCAGGTTGGCTAAAATGGAGAAATGCATCGGGGGTGTTATGTGATGGTAAAATCCCATTAAAATTGAAAGGAAAATTTTATAGGACAGTTATAAGACCAGTCTTGCTGTATGGCTCAGAATGTTGGGCAGTCAAATACCAGCATGAGCAAAAGACGAGTGTAGCGGAGATGAGGATGTTAAGATGGATGTGCGGACATACAAGAAAGGATAAAATTAGAAATGAAGTTATTCGTAATAAGGTAGGAGTAGTGCCAATCGAGGAGAAGATGAGAGAAACTAGACTAAGATGGTTTGGTCATGTGAGAAGGAGACTAAGAGACGCTCCTGTGAGGAGAGTTGATGAAATGGAACAATTAGTCACAAAAAGAGGTAGAGGTAGACCCAAGAAGACTTTGGGAGAGACATTAAAATTTGATATGAAATATATGGATCTAAATGAGGATATGACAAAAGACAGAAATACATGGAAGTCTAGAATTCATGTAGCCGACCCCACATAGTGGGATAAAGGCTGGATATGTTGTTGTTGTTGTTGTTTATATTTTACTTTCCATTTACTTTAATACATAAATGTAAATAAGAAAGTACCCCCATTTGGATTCAATAAAAATATCTAAAAAATCAAAATCCATAACAATAAGAAAAAAGAATTTTGGTTTTAGTACAAACTCAGGATTTAGCGATTTTACCACCCCCAAAATACATACCTACTATTTCTTGAAAAATTTATTAAAAATCATTTTAACAACAATGAATATTAGCTATCAAAATACCGAAAGATAGTTTTTCAAAATGAAAACATTTTCTTATATGTCTCCTTATAATGCGCTAATCTTCCAGACTTAGAAAAATAGCATTTTTCAAAATAAAAACATTTTCTTGATTGTGGACTTGTAGTGTTTATTGATTGTGGAGAGTACTAAAACTTGTTCAAAATGTCCTCCATCAGTAAAACAAGAGATTGGAGAGTATATACAAAAGAAGAAGAATAACAGGGCTGAGCGAAATATGGCACCGTTAGATGATGAAGGAGTGATTGAAGGGGATGATGAAGATATTGACCTTGATGTTGATTATCTCCTTGATGATGATTGATTAAAACTTCTTTATTGATTGTGGACTTGTAGTGTTTATATGTTTGTTTAGAACTTTGCATGATAATTGGTACTTGTTTGAATTTGAGACTTTAAGTTTAAACTTTGATGATGTTTCTAGTTTAGAATTTGCATAATGAATGAATCAACTTTGATGATGTTAGTTTAGAATTTGAAGATAATGAATCATTAATGATATGCATGTGTTATTATTGATAATTTGATAGTTTTTTATGATTTTACAAGATTTTGAATTTTTTTTCTAAAAGGTGCACCTCGCTTCGCAAAGACGCGCCTCGCGCCTCATGCTCCAGGATCCTTTGCGTCTCGCTGCGCCTCGTGCCTTTCAAAACTATGGGAATTTTAACCCTAATTTTTCTAATCTTCCAGCCAATGAATCTTCAATACTTTACTAATCTTCTACCGCATAAACTCTAGGCAAACACAACATAGCTCCCATGTCCAGCTAACCAAATTACAAAATATCTCCTAACAACAATTGCAACTCAATTATAGCTTTGCCCCTCTAATACCCCTAGGGTCGTCACACATATAAACTTAAAAGGGCCTCTCATGAATTAAAAAAGTTGCTCAAGATAGGAGAATAGACTTAAGCCTTCCCCCTCAAGTCTAGTTTTACTAGAGGTAATGCTCAAAAACCTTATTTGTAAAGCATGGATCTGAACATATCTTGATCACCTCGATTTATCTAGATGATATTAGTTTTAGGACCGACTATAGACTCAGTTCAGAGTTGGCTTGACTAAAGGAAAGCAAGTAAGACTATCATGACTGATACAACAAAGGGTAGCAAAAATGCTTCTAAGAATGTGGTTGATCAAACGCTTTACAGAGTTATTACTGATATTAATCTCGTGGCAATTTAGCGTATGTGTTTGTGCATGCTATCAATCTTATAACAAGGAACCTAACTTGTTGGCAATATCAAAAATGTTATTGGGGTTAATAAGGTATGGAATTTGATTCGCTTTTGAGACCATTCCTAGTTTAGCCATCCCTGCTATCCAATTCTTTTATTGTTGCTTGTCTTCTTGCTATTGTTGTGTTTGAATTGTTAATTCTTATCATTTAACTTTCCAATTGCTTCCACCCTAAATAAAGCTCACTCACCACCTCCTGCCCTCTTGGGAGCAACAAAAAGCAGAAAAGGTAGACAACCAAATGAATAACCCTCTGAAACACAAAAAATCTGCAACTCGCAGCCAAGTCCTAGTTATTTTTCATCTTAAGTTTCTGAACTCAGTTCTTCAATATCATAGCAATTCATAACAACGTATCCTACTTGAATCCAAGATTTTGAGTTTTTTTTCCTAAAATGTGCGCCTCACTTCGCAAAGGCGCGCCTCGCACCTCAGGCTCCAGGACCCTTTGCGTCTCGCTGCGCCTCACGCCTTTCAGAACTATGGGTATTTTAACCCTAATTTTTCTAATCTTCCAGCCAATGAATCTTCAATACTTTACTAATCTTCTACCGCATAAACTCTAGGCAAACACAACATAGCTCCCATGTGCAGCTAACCAAATTACAAAATATCTCCTAACAACAATTGCAACTCAATTACAGCTTTGCCTCTCTAATACCCCTAGGGTCGTGACATATATAAACTTAAAAGGGCCTCTTATGAATTAAAAAAGTTGCTCAAGATAGGAGAATAGACTTAAGCCTTCCCCCTCAAGTCTAGTTTTACTAGAGGTAATGCTCAAAAACCTTATTTGTAAAGCATGGATCTGAACATATCTTGATCACCTCGATTTATCTAGATGATATTAGTTTTAGGACCGACTATAGACTTAGTTCAAAGTTGGCTTAACTAAAGGAAAGCAAGTAAGACTATCATGACTGATACAGCAAAGAGTAGCAAAAATGCTTCTAAAAATGTGGTTGATCAAATGCTTAACAGAGTTATTACTGATATTAATCTCATGGCACTTCAGCGTATATGTTTGTGCATGCTATCAATCTTATAGCAAGGAACCTAACTTGTTGGCAATATCAAAAATGTTATTGGGGTTAATAAGGTATGGAATTTGATTTGCTTTTGAGACCATTCCTAGTTTAGCCATCCCTGCTGTCCAATTCTTTTATCGTTGCTTGTCTTCTTGTTATTGTTGTGTTTGAATTGTTAATTCTTATCATTTAACTTTCCAGTTGCTTCCACCCTAAATAAAGCTCACTCACCACCTCCTGCCCTCTTGGGAGCAACAAAAAGCAGAAAACCTTAAGACAACCAAATGAATAACCCTCTGAAACACAAAAAACCTGCAACTCGCAGCCAAGTCCTTGTTATTTTTCATCTTAAGTTTCCGAACTCAGTTCTTCAATATCATAGCAATTCATAACAACGTATCCTACTTGAATCCAACCCCCACCACCCATCCAGTTCACAAGACAACCAACAAGAGAAATAGAACATATATGAGAAAAAGTGTAGCATTTCAATTCTATCAAATGAAAACTGCAAGTTTTTCAACTCTAAAATTACTTGAGTGACACGAATAATGACTAAAAATCCATAATCTCTCTAATTTAAAGCATAATCTTCCCTCATTTAGCCATCCAAAAGTGATGAAAACCTATAAGATGCAAGCCATCAGGTAAACAAGCCAATTTATACAGCATATTTCCAAAACAACAGAACGAAGTCCCAACAATGCCAATGATGCATGGACTAGAAAACAAATAACGGAGAGCGGAACATTGGTGAAATGATCACCCAATATTAAAGAAACAAAACTCCGAAAAAAATAGCGCGTAACGCAATCAAATCTAGGAACAGCATCCCATACGTGCGCCTCGAACATGATGGTGGAATCGAGGTCTCGTGATCCGCTCCTGGCTTGCTATCGTCGTTTCAGATTGGTGATCGAAGTCCGAGAACGGCCATCGAGAAATGAAATGATCGGAGGATCGTAGGCCTGGCGGAAGCCCTAGTAGCGATTGCTGTGTGTAGAAATATCAGAAGAAGCAGAGTTGGGAAAGAATTGGAGAGAAATGAAGAGAGCACGGAGAGGGAGAGCTCCTATATATGGGAATGGGAAGGCAGATTCTGGTGAATGAAATGAATAGAATAGGGTCCGGCCTGGAAAATGCTTTTGTCGCATCGCATGGTTCCTACTCTTGTCGGCCGGTTTGATTCGATGTTTTGGTTAAATTCCGTATGAACCCCGTTTTGATTTAGTCATTTTCAGAAATGCCCCTTTGTTTTTAATTTAGCAGTATAGCTGTCTGTTATGGAGTGGAAATGTTTTTAATAAAAATATAAGTATATTTCATAAACCATTCACGACGTTCGCCTACACTAATCCAACCAATTTTATAATTTTAAAAAATAGTACTGACTTCTTTCAAAATTAATTATCACACCACACATGACTTTTTATCGTAAAATAATAATAATTAATTTTTTAAAAGTTTCAAAACGTCTTCTCTTTTCTCTACTCCCTTTCTGTTAAAAAATATACGCCAAGTTTGGAACCCATCGTTGAAATTAACAACTTCCAATCAAAAGTCAAGTAACTTAGGGGTTCTATATATATATATGAACAAATTATATACGTAGATAAAAAAAATTATTTAAGTGGCAAAAAATGAAAAGTTTAATGGATTTAAGTCGAACCATTATAAATTTTTTGTATTCTTCTTTTATTTGTGTTATTTGATTTGTTTATCATTGCTAGCATTTTAATATTCTACTTGCATTGAATTTTTATTTTCCATCAAAAGAATTTCAAGTTTTAAACTAAATTTTTAAATTATTCAATTCACCCCTCTCTTGAGTATATGTCATAGTATTTCAACCTTAATAGTTTGGTTATGATTTTAGTAATAATATCAGTTTCTTGTAAACTTGTAAGGATATATGTAGATTGACTCCACCATATTCAATTTCCTATTTAATGAAATACTGATCGATTCTTATATATTTTATCTGGTCATGTTGGACTAGGTTATTCACTATACTGATAGTTGATTTGCTATCATAATATAGCCTTGTAGGGATAGTTATAGGCACCTACAAATCTTCCATAAACTTCTCGAGCCATATTATGTCACATATACCTTGAGCTATAGTTTATGAGTTTATTATTTTATGACTCTCACTCAATCGAGACGTTAGGTGACAGAAGGATTATAGTACATAGTAATCGTCAACTGTAATAGATTCACTTGAAGTTAGACTTCATTCCCTTTTATATTGTCATGGACCACTACTAGGCATTTTCCAAGATCTTTAAGATCGTCACCAGAATATAGAGAGATTTTTTTGTGATGGGTCGAAGCGTTTCGGCAGGTGTTAAATGGGTTTTAATGTTATCTATTTTCTAGTGGATTGTGAACCTAGAAAGTCACAAACCATAGAGTGTCACACTTAGTATCAACATTATGAATTTGTTGTGTCTCAAACATCATTAAGAGATAATGATGGTTTTGGATAGATCATTAAATGTTAATGATAACAGTTCATTAAAAGTTAATGGTCAGTTATGGTTTGCTAATTGTTAGTGGATCAGGTTGCAGTTTATTCTAGAAACAGTTGTAAAGTTGACTGCAACGACAATTGATTCCCTGAGGCTTTCAGTCGACTCCCACCACTACCACAAACAAGCCTAGTGGGTTACACGTGGCATGAAATTGGAAATTCTGTCCTTTGTTTTTGCTTATATTATGTTTCTAAAAAAAATTCATAGAATGTAAAAGTTACGCATGCAAAAAATTCCAGAGAGTCCGATAAGACACACAAGTGTTGATGAATCAACGTTATCTATCTAGCATTGGACGAAGACTGTGACGTGGTACTGGGTAGCTGCTAGGTGTGGAGAAACTAGGCCTACCATGACTTGAAGTGGAATTGGTCTTGGCATAGAAACAGTTTTTACACCCACTTAACATCAGGCAACGGGTATGTTATTTATTGTCTTTCATATGATGAAATCTCAAGTTGCTTAAATACTTAAGTTGTGTATGGTGTGTATTTATGACTTCCATTGTGTATGTCTGATGTGTAAATTTTTTTTAAATTTACCTACACTGCTATACGAGTATTCCAACAAATATGTGAGAAAGAGACTACTAATAATAAGTATATAGAGTAAGAGAGAAAAACCACCGGAAAAGTGTTGAACTAGATGTACGTGTGTATAAAGAGAAAAGGAGAAATATGTAATAAGACTTTTCCCCCCAATGCAAACAACTATCAATAAGTAATTTTTTGTTAGGCTTAATCAAACATGACAGAATAAAAAGAGAAAAAGATGGAAGTAAAGAAAAAAACAAAAGGAAGAGAAGAAAAATAAAAAAAATATCTTGTGTATAGGGGAAAATGATCACTTGAGTTGGTTTGTTATGTTAGTTTTGTGTAATCAATGGAACCTCATATCCAAAAAGGAGGGTGAATTGGGTATTTATGAATTTTAAATTTTTGTGAAGGTTTTCAAAGATAAATAACAAAACAATGAAATGTAAGCTAGAAAATAAAAAAACCAAGAATGTAAGGGACACAAAGATTTAGAGTGGTTCAACTCAACTCAGCCTACTCCACTACTCTAACTCCTCACTTGAGATTTTAAAATCCACTATAATCTCCTACTTTACCAAGTTGGCCCTTTATCAACATTGTTATGAATTTGTAACCTCCTATTTATACTCAAGTAGGCCTTTTAACACAATAACTAGGAAACGTATAATAATGAATTCAAAAGAGATAATATAAGAGATGAATCTCTTAGTTACACTATCTGTCAAATAAATACACAAATGTTTAAACAAGATTTTACAAAAGATATATGTAGTTTTTTTAGAGAAAAGGTGAAAGTATAAGCACTAATGAGAAGAATGAAAATATCTATTAACGTTTATCACTTCATTAGCTTCTCTAGTGCATTTTTTGGTTAGTATTTATAGGCTTCTCCTGAGTTTGAATCAACTAGTCGTTATTTCCAACGATTGAAGACATTTAAGGTATGCAAAAACTAACCATTAAACATGTCAATGAAGAAATAATCGACAATTTACCAAATGGTCGACAGATTTCTACAAGAAATCTAAATCAAACTTATGGCTTTGGGCAAATGGTCGACTTCATTAGAAAAATGGTCAACTGTTTTGATAATAAATAGATATCATATAGTGATGGTCGACAATTTTTGAAATTATGTAAAAACAACTGAACTTGAAATCTTTCTTGTCAATAGTTCAAAAGAATGGTCAACTGTTTTTGTTGAAAGGCCAAAAATGGTCGATAGTTAACCAAACCGATTGATAGTTTTGTCTTGATTCAACAATCCAAAATTCAAAGGTATACAATGGTCGATAGTTTCACTAACATGGTTAACAATTTTGCCTTTAAAGAGAGTGTTCATGATATGGAAATATTTTGACACTCTAACACATTTGATTTCAAAATCAATATAAAATTTGATTTCAAAATAAAAACAAAATATTTTATATACATTAAAAGCATATATATCTTTTACCATTGATTGGATTGATCATTTTCAATTTCCAAAGATGAATTAATATAATTCATTTTCAAATGAAAAATATATGAAGTTTTTCATAATCAAAACATCATCAAAGGTAAAATAACAATCTCCCCCTTTTTGATAATAACAAAACTATTATGAAAGACTCAAAATTCTCTCCATTTTTGTCATAATCTAAAATGGACATTTTTGCAAAAATTTGGAAAGAATTTGCCATTTGCAAAAAAAGGAATTAGGGGCAAAACAACAATTTGAGAACAATTGGGGTAAGAAACAAATTTAGTACTCCCTCTTAACGACATACATCAAAAAATTAATACTCCCACTTAATCAATACATAAATCAAATATTCAAAACAATTTTGACAATATAACTCTCCCTTAATTTGAGAAATTAACATGATTAAAACTTTTAGAAAATTATTTGCGTGGAAAATCATAAAGGTGAGCACATAATTCAAAATCATCAAAATTATCACAATCATGGGGAGTTGAGGTATAAAGATATACTACCAAGATTGAATTTTTAAAGATTCTTACTCTTGGTTGGCAAATTGAGGAGTGATATCCTATTTTACTTCCTTTTTTTCTTGATGCTTGATTCATCCACGAATGATTTGACTTTGAACTTCATTTGGATGTCAAGCATACCTGCAAAATTAACTGTCCATAAGAGAGTGTGCCTCTGGGCTGAGTGCACACTCCAGCTTGTTTTTGCACACTTCAGCATGTTTTTACCTGATGCATTCAGCTTTATTTGCTTCATGTCCTACTCGGTCTAGTTTTCCTCTGGCTTGGTGATGGTGTTGGTTCCCATAGTCATTGTAGACAATCGAAAACTAGTCATAATAATTTTCTAACCCTCCACGTCCCTTGAGATGATGAAAGTCTTCATTCTGTTCTTCCAGTACTCGTAGTTGTTCATGTTAAAGAATGAGGACTTCTTACAGGATTGGCTTTCATGAAAGGCACTGCTAGATGTGTTGGCCATCTGATCTTTTCTCTTAGGTGGTTAAACCTACTTAAAAGAGACATGTTCTGATACCACTTGATACAAATGTTAGCTTAAGAGGGGGGGGCAAGCTTTTTCACACTTTTTAAAATATGAGTTTAAATAAAAGGAATTGAAATAAGAATGTTGTAAAGGAAATAACAAATGCAAAACACAAGATTTAAAGTGGTTTAGCCTCAATTACTTAGCCCACTGCCTTGGTTCACAACTAAGAATTTTTCAAATACAAACAAAGTGTATTCTATCACCTTATAGTTTTTACAAGTTCAACTACAAACCTTTACAGTTGGCTTTTTACAAATAAACTTAGCCACAACCACTGCCTTTCAAGAATCAAGTGCAACCTATCACACTTGGCTTTTTATACTTGGCTCAGCCAAAACCAATACATTGTCTTTCAAAGGATCAGGTGTAACCTGTTACAAGTTTCACAAATAACGTGAAAGAATTTCTCAAGATAAAAATATGAAACAATGATTACAAGTATTCTCTTGACCAAAAGAGAGTTACAGGATATGAATGTAAAAACGCTCTCTTTGAGAATCTCATAAAAGATAGTACGTGTAAACTCATGGAAAGCATGAAGTATTTGAAAAAAGATCGATTGAAGCTTTAGAAGTTCATTTATGTATGCATGTGTAGTTTTTATAAATTTGTTTAGGTAGTTTTATCTCCTATTTATAGATTTCTTGCACTGAATGTTAGCTGACATGACAGAATACAATTGGAATGTTTCAATTATCTCATAATTGCCTCTTTTTGTCTCTATAAATATTATACAATAGATATTAATTCATAAAAGAAAGACCATGTTGTCTGAAATGCATTTAATGAACTGAAAAATTGAAACTAGTGAGCATTTAATGCATCCAATGGCTATATTTTTCAAAGTCTGTTAACAGTTACTTGACTAATTATATATGAGCTTACTCGACTAATAAAGCACTTTACTCGATTGGACTTTTCAAGTAATTGATTATTGATGAGTGTATAATTTCATATATTTATTTATAACGCCCCACTTTTCAAATACGCAATAACTTGAAATATAATTAAGACATCACCTACGACGTTATGGAAACCTTCACCAACGGAAGCATTGGATCGAACTTGCAAGCTTAACCAAAGCTAAATAAAGAGGTTTCCACTAGATTTTCTTTACAAGTACAAGAAATGTAAAAGACTCAATACTCTAGAAAGACATAACTTATTACTGTATTACAACTGTAGGGCACCATTTTATTACAAACTTGAGTACCCTAGCTGCTATTAACAATATATTACTTAGGTTACAAGGATACATAATGAAACCAAGATCCCAAAGCTAGTGAAGCTCCACCTCCTTGCCCATGCTTTGACCTAGAACCTGAAACACTTGATACTTCTGATAAAGCTGGGACGTTGAATGTCCCAGGGGTATGAAACACCCGAGTTAGACAATTACATCTAAGTGAGTGAATCAGAAAAGGAAAGTACATCCGTGCAAATGCAATAATACCATTACAAAATCCACCTATGTGGTAGCAATGCCAGGGTGTTGCAATCACCCCGCGGTCATCATAGTCACCTGTTGGCTCATTGTAAGAGCACGAGTTCTTCCATGATGACCCAACAACTAGCCACAGTCACCAACATAAACATGACATATGACAAAGCAGAAGAAATATGCATAATCAAGGAAAAATATGACATGTAAGTCACAAAGGCATGATATGCAAGCAACATCCACACACAAGTGAAGCAAAAAATGCTCGAAGTGTCACAAAACATGCAGGAATCACTCACCTTGATCGTTTTCCCTTCGATAGCACTATTCGCAGCCCGATTTCAAGCACTAGGGGCTGTTTCTACATGGGGTTGTAGATAATTAAAATAGGAGAATAATGGTGAAAATTTCAGGCGAACAGAGGCCGAACGCGCCCTCATGCTCCTTCGAAAGAGTGGCCACACGTCTCATCCTTCCCTGTTACGGATTCTGCAACCTAAAATTAAAAATGCTATAACGTGCTTATTTTTGCTTTGATTTACTTTTCGTTTAAACCTATGGACTCCTATTTTCGTACTCTACGACCCTACGGAAAGAGACTCAACTTACCTCTTCGATGTTCTCGCTGTTTTGGCTGATTTCTGATGAGACGTCTCCACCCTTCCTCTTCCTTGCTTTCTTTGATTCTTTCTCCTCTTGTTTTGCTTAGTGTACTCACCATACTTGTTATACTTCACTCCCATGTATGTCTCCCACCCTTTATATAAGCTTTCAAAGAATCCATATCTCTAGATATTACTTTCCTCTTAAGTTACACATTTTTCTCAAGCCATCATTACATAATCCCTTAGCTTTTAAGTTACCACATTTTTCTCCTCTTAAGTTACCACATTTTTCTCCTCAAGCCATCATTACTACATTATCCCTTAGCTTTTAAGTTACCCCTTTTTTCTTCCCAAGTCATCATTACAACCCTTGAATTATCCCTTTGGTTTATCTTTCAATTCAAGTTTCCATTTCCTTCCAATCCTAAGTCTCCAAATCTCACCTTCACGTGACTTCTAGGATAAGAATCCATTATGACTATTATCTCTTCTTTTTCAATCCAATCTTATTCTTCCAAGTCATGCCACCTTAACACTTTTGGGGTAAAATTCATTATTACAATCATTCATTCATAAGAATTTTAGGGTAAAGTTCATCATTCCTTCATAAGACTTTAGGGTAAGGACTTATCATTACAATCATTCTCTTATTACGTTAATGCCCTGAATCAAAATACCTTTCACTTTGCTACTATAATTTCCAATATAACATCCAAGCTTTATATCAAGTTCCGGGGTATTACATTATTTCCCTTAGATATAGTCTCTTGGGTGAGATTTATGCCTTATTGCGCTAATTTATGCTTATTTTTATGGTTAAGGCAATTGTGGATAGGTTAGAATAAATTGGGCTTTTACTTAGAAAATTTTAGCTTTTTAATATTTTGACCTTTTGGTTTTCTTACAGATTTTTGACCATGTTAGAGTTCAAGAACATGAATGAGATCTTTAGAGCTTTTGTAGAGGACTTCTTGGGATTTCTAGAATGGTATTATTTGTCTAAATCCAAGTTTGTTTGGGCCTCCAAACATTGCTTCAACGTTAGGCTAGAAAAGCTGAGCCAAATCCTAATCGGATTAGAATTCTACATGAACACTGAATCTTTAAAAGGACATAACTTGAGATTTTGATATCCAAATAGAGTGATTCAAGATCCTAAATTCATCTAAACATTCTAAACGACAATTCTTAAGAAGGGGTTGAAGCCCAAAAAACTTGTTCTCGGACCCAAAATGGGCATACAATTACGGGAGTCTAGGAAGCCCTAATTCTTTTACTGATTTGGATTCTTTATTGGGGGCTATTTAAGGTCTTGATCCAAGCTCGAGGGGAGAGATGTCCAGGAAGAAAAAGAGGTAGAGAAGCACATCCAAGAGGAGAAAGAAGCATCATTTTTTTGTAATATTCTAGTATTTTTTGAGAATAATAATAATTAATTTTATATTTAAAATAATTTTTGACATCATTAGAAATTATAATTGAGAAAACTAATGGGCTTAGAGTTAGTGGGCTAATTTGAAAAATAAAAAGTTAAGTAAATGAGTTTAGAGTTAGTAGGTTAAGTTAAAAAAAAAAAAAAATGTTAAGTAAATGAGATTTGAATTAGTGTGCTAAATTGACAAAAAATGCTAAGTAAATGGGCTTATAGTTAGTGGGTTAAGTGGAAAAATGAAAGGCTAAGTAAATGGGCTTAGAGTTAGTAGGCTAAGAAAGTGGGCTTAAATTTATGGACTAAATGAAAGAATAGTCCATTCAAAATAAGATTTAGTTGAAAAATAATTAAAGAAAAAATAATTAAAGATAGTGGGTGAAATAATGGAGAAATGTGGAGACAAAATAGAGTATGGACAAATAATCAAAGATAATGAGTGAATTAATAGAGAAATGTGGGAGACAAAATATAATGTGAACAAATAATCAAAGATAATGGGTGAATTAATGGAGAAATGTGGGAGACAAAATATGGTGTGAACAAATAATCAAAGATAAAGGATGAATTAATGAAGAAATGTGAGAGACGAAGTAAAGTGTGGCCAAATATTCAAAGATAATGAGTGAATTAATAGAGAAATGTGGAAGATAAAATAGTGTATGGACAAATAATTAGAGATTATGAGTGAGATTTAGTAGAAAATAATTTTAAAAAAAATGAAAGATAGTGGATCACTACAATTATACTAAATTTAATTCAACCTCTATAAATAGAGAAAACTTGAAAGGTTGGAGGACTTGAATTAAAAAGAGAAAGGTTGTAAGAAATAAGGATTTGAGAGTAAGAGAGAGATTTGAGAAAGAGAAAGAAAGAATATAGAGAAAAAAAATACCAAAAATTTCTAGAAAAATCCTATAGATTGAGTTTAGTAGTTCGTGTGAAAATTTGTGACAAAAGACGTTGTTGGATACGTAAATCGAGACTTCATCGCAATATAGAAGAATACCGAATCACTTCGTGGGAAGGTAAGTTATCTTCAAAAATTTCTTTAAAAATTCTAGAAATATTAGAATGATATTATAGAATTTTTGATAGTGAAATTGGAAGAGAAATGCATGATTAGTATTTATTATGGATTTTTGAGGCAATAGATGCTTGAAAACCAAAGGAAAAAATGAGAAATAAATAGAACATGGATTTTAAGATTATGAGAAAATTTCTGGGGCTTAGAAATATTGTTTTAGGAATTATTGTGAAGAGAAATTGAGAAATTTTTATGAGAAAATATTTATTTCATAATCTTGAGGAAATAATAGAAGGAAATTGGAGAAATTAGAAAAATTAGAGAAAAATTAGAAATCTGATTTTCTTAAGTAATTATGGTGCCAGGGTACGTCAAGGTTCATAATTGAGTACAATTGGAAGTCCGACGCAAATTTTGAGGCAAATTACATTAGGGGCAAAATTATCTTTTTACAAGGTAAGTGGTACTTCCAAACTAGACCAAGTTTTATGATCTTATCATATTGTCATGCCTTGTTATGAGTATGTCATCTAGATTGCATTTTACATGTTTTGATTTATGAATTATGCATATGAGCATGATGAGATTCACGATCATACGTTGCATGGGTTTGGGATTAGGTACTGGCACTGTTGATTTGCCAAGGGTGCACCTATACACCCCAGGTCTGGTAGGGAGACTGGAAAAATGGCGAGTAATCTTAAGGTGCAGTCGAGCCAAACATGAGAGTTATGATGTTAAGTGCATTGCATACATACACAAGCATTAAATGTTTTGTTTCCCTTACTTAGATGATTCATCATCTAACTTGGGCTTTGCCCCTGGAATATTCAAATGTTTCTGATGGAGATTGTAGCAGAAGCGAGGATGAATGAGACATAAAATGGCACTTAGCAAAGTGCATGATGAGTTGTATGATCAGTTGAATATATGTTATGTAGCTCATGTATTTAAATTCTGCTACTTCGAATTCTGAACGTTTTGAGGAATGATGATGTAGAACCCTATTTAAGGTTAATGTTAGTTGAAAACTTATGTTATGTATTAAGACATGTTGAGAAATTTATGTTCCCGAGATGTAGGCACTGATTATGATTAATGTTATGATGTTAGGTTCAATTCTAGCTTCTGCATTTGATATTTATGATGATTCTCCTTGGAGATAAATGAATGGAGCTTTTGGGATTTATTTAAAGGGTGATATGATTTAGCAATAGTTTAAAAAAAAATATATCCCAGAATTGTCTGAGATTTTACGCACTCAGAAAACGGGGCGTTACAATTTTCATATTTTCTCTTCTTTTTGTGTTCTTTCTTTCATTATATGTGGCTAAACTTTGGTTTTTCGGTAAAAGGATATTTTGAAGCCATGGTGAAGAACACTGTGAGATCTTTTTGAGATTATTTTTAATCTGATTTTCTCTTTAATATTCACGTATCTTCTGATTTTAATGTTTATGATTGTGTGTTTTGATTGCTTAGACGATCGCTATTCAATTCTTGACGTATGATCAATTGCTAGCTTGAATACTAGATTCATAATTATTTAGTCTTTCTTGCATAAGTAGCAATTAGGGTTGATGATTATGGACAAGTTTTTGTTCAATTCCTAAGGAGTACATGTGTTGAATTAAATAAACTGATCTTGTATGTTTATCATTCAGATTTAGTCTTGTTTCCACAAAGTTTAATGCTACATTTGGATTAAATTCTTGAGAGCATGTTCTAGGGTTGTTTGAAGGTAAGGGTTGATAGAAGAACTTGTTTTAATTAATTAAGAAGTAAAGGAAATATTGAATGAACAAAGCTTGTTGTTCTTTCTAAGGCCAAGTATTCAAGAAAAATTAGTGACTTTGGCATTAATGATCAGTGTCATAACCATTGGTGGATAAATCTCTTCTACCAGAAGTATTTCTATTGATTATTTAAATCTTCTTACATTCTGATTTGCCTTATTAATTTAAAATAATATTCTATTTTTAGTTGTTTAGATCCACGTCTTAAACCCCCCCAATCGTTTCTTCTATTTATTTTAATTTTTCAAAGAATAGATCTGACCAATACATGCAGATACGATCTTGCTCATAACTATCACAATTTACATCTTTAAGAGCAAGAATTTATTATTTGTTGGATTCGACAACCATCAATTATGTAGAGGACTTACTCAAGTATGACCAAGTCATTACTCGACTAACACAGAAACCACAAATACTTTGTATTATTCACTCGATTACAAGGCTAAGATTACTCGACTAATATAAAATTTCACTCAAGTACAAACATTTGTTATTTGATTCCTTTTAGGTCTAGAGACTTAGTCAGAGACCAATCTATCTTTACTCGACTAATACATATATTTACTTGATTTATAAAATACATTAGTTGATTGAAAAATAAGCTTCACTCAAGAAAAAAAAAATGCTCAGATTTATATAAATTTGAAGATACTCGATCATTCAAAAAAGCTCACTTGAGTGATTAAAAGATCCTTACTTGATTTCAAAAGTACCATACTCAATTTATTTTTAAGATAACAGAACTTTGCACAACATACTCGAGTAGAAACTTATAATAGTCGATTGAATCAATTCATATACTCGATTGATTTTGAAAGAAAGTTTAGTAATACTTGATTGATTATATCAAAAAGTTTTTTCCATACTTCGTCAATTTTCATAAAGATTTTCTCACAAGCTTTATAACATAGTCGACTAGTACAAAAATATACTTGACTATTTCGAAGAGATATACGAGTATGAAGTTTTTCAATTTAAGAGAAAATTAAAATGTTTTGAAAATCATTAATAAATCAAATTTATTAAAAATATATTTTTTAAGAATTATTTTCTCATTAAACCAAAATAAAAAATTTTCAACAATTTTCATCTTTTTGATTTATGATCCTATTTGATGATGATAAAACATTTTAAGTTAAGGTGTAATATCCTAGATTTTCTATAGGACTCAAGTGTAATTTTAACTTGGGGCATAGGTGAAATTATCAAAAAATTAGGGACTTAAGAATAATTTCTTATAGTTATGAGTACAAATTCGATTGCAGGGAATGGCTTATAGTGTAAATGTCTAAGAAAAATGATATAGTTTTAATGAACATTCTGAGATAGGATTTATGGTATTAAAAGAAATCGAAATCAAGACTCTTTTCAGTATAACTGTGATTCAGGCTGAAACCGAAATGAAAATGGTCAGAAAACCATAAAAATTGGGAGTAGCATTAAGGTACGGTCAACTCAAACCGAAATGAAAAGGAAAGGACATTTTGCATCCATGCACAAAATATGAATTTTCTACCCTTACTTAGATGATTCATCATCTAACTTGGGCTTTGCATCTAGAATATTCAAACGTTCTAAATGAAGATTGTAGCAGAAATGAGGATGAATGAGGTATGAAATGGCACTTAGCAAAGTGTGTGATGTATTGATTGAATGTTATGTAACCCATGTATTTAAGTTCTATTACTTTGAATTCTGAACGTTTTGAGGAATGATGATGTATAACCTTTTTATTGGTTAATGTTAAAGTTAAGGTTCGATTCTAGTTTTCGCATTTGATGTTTATGATGGTTCTCATTCGAGATAGATGAATAAAAATTTTGGGATAAATTTTAGGAATGATATGGTTTAACCGTAGTTTTGAATAGAAAAAAATTATTATCCCAGAATTATCTTAAGTTATAACATGCCCGAGAAAGTGGGGTGTTACATAAGGAGCTTAGGAAAAGCACATAAGGAGATATTTTTGAAATATAAGAAGCCTCCCCTAAAGTATTGACCTATAAGGAAACTTCCCCTGAAACTAATATACTAATTTTCTCCCCTTTTTTGTTAGAAATAAAAAATGGCTCACAAGGGACATAAAAAAAATGGAATATAGAGCTCCCCTTGACTTGTTGGACTATTTGTATGTAAAGATTAAGTCTAGGCAGTATGGCACACATAGAAAGAGAGATGCATTAAATTATATAAAGAGAATTCACAAAATATATTTACCACATAATGTTCAGCAAAAACATATAGGCATATCAAGTTTGTAACACCCCGCTTTTCTCTTATCGAGCGTGTCACTATGCTGGGGCCCAAAATATACATAAATTATTTTTTTTTCCTCGATACATAACTTAAACCTCAAGTACCTAATTCCAAACAAAACCCCCAGCAAATCATTCACAATATACGTAAGCGATAATCGAAACTTGATATAGTACATACCTGAATTCACCTTATATTATATCATAAAGAATCCGTACCATATATTACATCATATTCTTAAATATAAAATACATGGAGATTTCCATAAACATTCTAACAAGACTAATCATCAATAAAGCATAAGCTAAAACATATTCAAATAAGTTCGCTGGATCCATCGGCCATGCCATCACGTGCCGTCTCATCTCAACCTGCTCCTTGCTTAAGCTGCAAGTCTAAACTGGAACATTAAATGTCCTAGGGGCATAACCCATTAGAAGATGAAACTTCTAGTGAGGGTCCCAAAATATATATATGAATGCATAATGCAATAACATGAACAACATTTGCTCTTAATGTAACTTCCAAGCCCACTAGCCTAGCATAGACTCTTAGGCAAATCCCGAACCTCTGCAGGATAAGCCTAACGTTATTCCATCATTGCCCTAGGGGAATTACGACTACACTCTGGGGGCGACATCCCATTCCTATGCACACTTATTAATATGACAATAATATCGTGCTATATAATTATCACGACTTTCCATGCAAAATGACATAATGATCATAACTTCAATAAATATCATGCATAATGAAGTAAACATGTCATGTATAGGTTCTCAAGACAAAACCATGTTTAGGATAAAATTACTCACTTTTGCCCAAAGATCAGGACATCTCGAAAAGCGCGCATCGCCTTGATATGGGTGCCTGACCTCGAATCTCGTGTCAACTCTCAAAAGTTGCGCCAATCACATCTTCTCGATCACCTCAATCATAAAAATGATATTTAATCACTAAATATCCTCAATATTCCATTTATTTCATTTTTCCTTCATTTTCTCTCATTTTTCCTTCTAAAAATCTCAATAAATACCATCGAGACTTTTTTCTTAAATCTATTTCCACAACAATTCATCATATGCTATGAAATTTAAAGGAAAAATATTGAACTTACCCAGATGTTGCGTTTTCACGCAAAACGAGACTCTTTGATGCTAAAACCAAGACATCGGAAGCCTAAACCTAGATATTTTTGCACGAACCTCCATAAAATATTTTTATGAATTTTTCATGATTTTTCCCTGATTTTTAGGCCAACCCAGATTTTTCCCTAGTCTATCTTGAGGCCCGAAAGAAGCATCGGAGCACGTCTAACTGGCCACTTGAAGGCTCGGCCAGGCGGTCCGTTTCCATTTTCCAGTGAGGCTTCGAATAACCTTCAAATCTCAACCAAAATGCTCCAAATTGCACATAAATAAACCTCAAGACATGGGAAACAAAAGCCCCATGGTTTTGACTCTCAATTTATTCAAAAAGGGCCTCGATTTGGAGCTTCAATTCTGCTCCCAAATCGGCCACCATAGACGCCTATTTATAAGCAAAATCGAGCTTCCAAAAGCCCTTGCTCGGCCAACCCATTTCCTTAGGAAGGTTTACCCACCCTAGATTAACCTGGAATTAGCCCTTGCCAACCAAAATAGCCATTTGTAGGCTTTGATAAAAACGATCGAACTTTCGGTCGCTTTTCTTACTTTTTCAGCGAACCCAGTGGCCGTTATCGGCTCGTGCCTTTACAAAAGATGCTCCCTGGCCATCCCTCATGCCATCCCTATGGACGAAATCGGCTATGGCTAATCGGCCATGTGCTGGTCAGATTTGTCCATGCTGCCATTTTTTGAGTTTTTGCACTTTTACCCTACTAATTTTGGTTTTCTCATTTTGGCCCTCTTTCACCAAGCCCCTCGACTTTTGATAATTTCCTATAAGTCCCTCAAGTCCTAAAATGTCCATTTGACCCCTGAAGATTCTGAAAAAAAATATCATTTTGACCTTCCTCTGGTAATTTTCAAAAACTGCACTTAGGCTTGAATCTTCATTTTGGCTCTAAACCTTTTCGTTTCTTCTTGAAACCACCGAAGGGTTGTTTTTTATGAAAAAAGAAGCCCCTTAAAGCTTTCGTTGACTTCCCAGAAGTCATTTATAACAATTTGGTATTGCAGCTTAATTGGCAGCTGCATTTTAGCTATACCGAAAACTGTTCCCGATCTCATTTCTTTCGATGCTATAAATCATGTCTCGAAATACTCATCACGGCCATATTATTTTCCTTTGGCATCTTGACTCCAAGGCACTCCCTGCAGTCGATTTGGTCAATTTCTTAGCTATTTAGATACCAATCTTCCCTGAAATTTCGTTTTTCTAATAAAACGCTTAATTTCAAATAATCCAATTTTCTTGGGTATTACAAAGTTTGTGGTACCAATTCATAGGAGCACCACATAATTACACAAGCACTTACCAAATACGTACAATCATCATAATTAAAATAGGGTTCAAACGAATCCCTAGTTATAGGCCTTAAAATTTCTAATTCCTAATCATTATCATTTTCATTTGGATCTTCTTTTTCCACATTTGTCCTTGCTCTTTTCTGGGCTGTTGACTTGAGCCTGCTAGAGGAAGGCATATGGCAGTCTTGGTGGTAGCTACGTCTTGTTCAATCTTCATATGCGTTTCCTCTATGCTCTTTAGTATGGTCAATATTTCTTCTTGGATTGTGAAAAACTTTGTGATGAAAGAGGGAGTGAATTCATCCAAAAGAGACCTGATTCGATGAAGAATAGTTGGACTTGGAAATCTTGGGAGAGGAGACTTAGATGATGAAGATGATGATGATGATGAAGCATTGTGAGGATCAAGTAAGGCTAGAACTTCTTCTTTGAACCTAACTTCCATACCACATTGACACATGTAATTTTCATTCTAGTAAGATGGTTTTGATTGTAGGTGTCAAATGAAAAGTGAGGAATAGGATCTCCCTTAAGAGGACCAACGACTGATTTCAAGATAAGAGTGATTATCATCCCAAATGGAAGCTTACTATAATTTTTGGAAATAACAGATTTATTCATTCTTGAAAAAAGAAAGTGATGGAGGTTAAAGTGGATGTTTTGAACAACACACTAGGCTAATTCTAGATCCCTTTTAACAGAACATCGAGTCGTAAACAAAAAAATAAACATATACATACACTCTCTTTGTGGCTCGAGAGCCTAACTGGCACTAACCACATGACACAAAAGACCATAAGACCTTCTTCTAAGTGAGCTTTATACACATTTATCCGCAACAAATCAACCCCCTGCTAGGCTCGCCCTCGGCCTTATCCTTGCCCTTACCTGGAATGATGCAAAACAAGAGAATGAGCCATAAGGCCTAGCAAGTATAACTGAGAATAATAAGAAGAAATGAATCCATATGAGAAAGCTACCATAATCAACAAAAAAAGATGAGTAAGCCAACGTGAGATGCTCATACAATGCTTCAACAACTCATAATGTAATGCATACACAACTCATATACAACATAAACATGAATAGCATCAATACTCCCAGCCTCGCACTTACCATCACAAGTGACTCTTGGGGACAGATAGTTGACTCTTAGGGCTGCACTCCTTCATCGTACAACCCTTGAGGACAATTAGATCCCACCCAAGGTCATAATCATAACACATGCAACAAGGTCATTAGGTCAGGAAGCTCACTCCTAGGGTTACACTCATCCACCCTTAAGGACAATTCGCTCCCATTTAATGCCTTGATCCACCCGTATGCCATATACAAGAAAAGTAAATGCAAACATGCCCATAACATATACTTTTATCCCAAACCACACAAAAAATGCCATATGAGCCAAGACCTAGGTAAGAACACGACAAGGAATGCATATCCAATCCACCATGCCCGATTAATACCATTTGAAAACCAAAGAGAGACTTCCTAACATAACTATACCATTAAAGGGAAAAACCAACTACTTTAGTCAACAGATGCTCAACCATTTATCGACTAAGCCTTTGAAATGAAGTAGTTAGTCGATAGATGCCATATGTCGACTAATAGAGGCTCTTTGGGCCATCGGTCGATAGATGCTAAGCTATCTGTCGACTAATCCTTTGCAAGAAGCAGTTAGTCGACAGATGCTTTGCATTTTGTCTACTAACAAAGGGCTGATGTATTGACTCGAATTTAGTTTGCAATGTTGTATCATGCTTTGAGGTTGAGTTGGTTAGTCTTAATGTGTAGTATGCTGTTTTTGGTGATTATTCTCTAAGTGTTGCGTCTAAGCTTGGAGTATCCAAATGTATATAATGTTATATTCGAATAGGAGAAAAGATATCCAATTGGGAGAGTGTGGTATTCAAATATGGGGGTGAGATATCTGAATATGGAATGTTGTATTCAGATATGGTGTTTGTTATGTTGGTTATGGTATTCAGATAAGAGGAAATGCATTCGGATATGGCCTTGTTATGGGTGAGGTATCCAAATATGGCTTAGGGTATTTGGATACCTCTTTGTCTTGGCATGGTATCCAAATTCAAAGCTTAGTATTCGGATACCCTTAAGAATTTTAGGCCTTATATTTGGATATGAGGATGAGATATCTGGATATCCCTCCTTAAAATGACATGGTATCCAAATACAATGCCATGTATTCAGATACCCCTTGGAGGAATGCATATATCCAAATACCAAGCATGGTATTCAGATACCCCTAGGCTATGGTTGTGACTTGTGTTCGGATATAGTCTTGGGTATTCGAATATCCCTTTTGGTTTTTGCTTTCTTGTATTCGGATGGTTGCTCATACATCCAGATATGACCTTTTATATTTGGGTAGCCCCTAGTGTATTCGAATAAACTTTTCTGTAAATGAGTTCCCAAGCCATTTTCTTAACCCGGACCCCAATTTTCAGGCAGTGGTGGACGACTTTTCGCCCAATCTTGCCATGTGTCCAAACCCACTCTTCTTCGTCTCTTGGCTGTATAATTAAAGGGAATATTGAGAAGAGATGTTTTGGCAGAGAGTTCGGCTGAGAGCAGGAAGAAGAATAAGAAAGGAGGAGAAGAATAAGAAGTAGAGGAAGAAGAAGAAGAAGAAGAAGAGGTTTGACCAAGCTTCTAGGGTGATTTTTTTCTTCATATTAGGTAAGCTTCTTACCCTTCTTACTTCTATAACACTCGATATTCAGCATATGAAAGATTCTGCCACTCTTAAGAATGATTTATTTTCCTTACTATTGAGTTACAGATGGTTTGATTTGAGGATTATAGCCTTGTTTCTTGGTAGTTTTCTCCATATTGGTTGGATCCTTGCTCAGATGGTGGGTCTCTTCTTGTGAGCTTTGAAGGGCTCGGTTTCCCTTCTGTTTGTTGTTGGAATAAAGGTAGAATGTTGTATGGGCTGGTTCTCGTTGGGTTGTGCCAGTTTGTGGTTGGGGCCCAGAGTATGCATGTGGTATCTGTAATTAATTTCTAGTATTTTCTCATTTCAAATGCATGCAGGGGCTTGGGAATATGCATTTGGGGGTTCCATGTGACTTGTGTGCTTAGCCACGGGCATACTAGGTTATTTTCATACTCAGGTTAGCCGAACACGAGCACTACATTGAGTGTGACTTCCTATATGGGCGAGCAAGGCTTGATGCATGGTTTTATGGGGACTATGCATCACGTTTATGCTCATATGCCATTACATCATATTTATGCATTGCATGGTTTCTCGCTCTGTGTGGGTATGTACAGCTATTTTACGAACAGTTATGTCGTGCCCGATTTACAGACACAGTTAGTATCCTGGGTTATACGGACGGTTATGTTATGCTAGGTTTACGGATGCTATTAGCGTGTCGATTTTTTGGGTTTCAATAGTGCCGACTCAAGGGAGATTCGACTCAGGATGTTACTTATATTGCTTTTTGGGTAGTGACAGGTTTGTGATAGGAACATGGGTGCCGTGTGTCTTATGTGGGCCCCAAGGACCGGTACATGCATATTTTATTACGCAGCATTTCCATATATATGTCATGTGATTCATGGATATGGTGTATGGTTGTTTCACATGGGGTGCAGATTACTCTTTAGCTTCCACACTCTTGTTGACTTTCCTTTCTTATATGCTTATTGAGTCTTGTGACTCACTTTTGCTTCTCTTCATTCTAGGTAAGGGCAAAGCTAAGTGTGGGGGTGAGGCTAGCGGTCCTTGAGTTATCCCGATAGGTGGTGTATAGGGCAGTCCTAGTAGATCCTATTTTGGTGTGTATCTTGTGATGTTATACCACGGATGTTTAGCTTTTGAGTGCATGGCACGATTTTGCATGTGTATATGTATATACCATGTAACCCTATGGGTCGGTTATCTTTTGTATGCATGCCTAGGGTGTGAGTTATGCTCTCGTTGTCGTTTCTTCTGTACGAGTATAGGTGATCCTAATTGAGCATGCATGGCAGGTCAGGGTGGTTCCTCTTCTATTTCATTACCCTTTTGGGGCTCTTGCTAGGGTTTTTCAGATTGGCTAAGGCATCCGGGTAGGGGTTCCACAACTAAAGCTCGTACTTTTCATTGTGATTCTTTTTCTTCAATCAATTGTTATTACAAAGGCATTATGTTTCATTTGTCATTAAGGATTTTAAACCACTTCACTAAAACCTCCTACATAATCCACGGTTGCTAGCACAACTTGGGACGTCGTAGAAAGGTTCGATTGTGTGGATTAACATAAAGGAGTTTAAGCTTGCGTCTCTGCAGATAAAAAAGAAACGATATCAAAGGCGTTGACTACAGATTATGGTTTCCTAACACCCTCTAGTTCAAGACTAAGCAATTACAAATATCCTACTTATACATATAAGTAGGCATTTTAGTTCACAAGCTAGAAATAATATAATGTAAATTGAAAGAGAGGATCTAAGAGTTAACAATTTTAGTTACAAGTTCTCTCAACAAGAATCAAAAAGGCTTGAATGAATATAAACAATTAAATACAAAGCCTTTACAAGTAAACAAGAGAGAACAAGAGAAATTTGAAGCACGATGAAGCTTTTAACCACTTGGAAGTTGAGCAATAAATGTTGTAAGCTTCTTAAATGTGCCACCATCCATGTATTTATAGTTGTGGGTAAATGCATCCAAAAATTATACCATTGGTGGTAGTTGGGATGCATTTAATACATTCAAAAACTAGCCGTTACATGTTTCTGCGATAGAAACTGTTAATAGAAGAAATGAGTTAGTCAACAAAATCAAGCAACAAAACAAGACTTAGTCGACAGATTGATACTATATGTCAACATAACCATTTTATAAATTCTATTAGTTGACAAACTTATGGAATTAGTCGACAGATTAAGACAAACTTTTAAAAGAATTGGGAACTACATACTGTTAGTAGACAGATCCTAGGGATTAGTCGACAGAACAAGGTTTAAATTTTTTTTCAAGGAAACAATCTCACTGTTAGTCGACAGATGCATACAAGTTAGTCGACATATCAAAAAATTGCCATTCTGTTAGTCGATAGATGGCTTGAGCTTAGTCGACAAAATAAAAGAGAAATACTAATGTAGTTGATAAATGGCTTGATTTCTTTAAAAATCTTTTTCCAACTTATCTCAAGAGATTTGATATGTTTTTCACTTTGTTTTTCCAATCTCCTTAAAAACATGTTGAGTTAAATTGCTCTAATCAACCTATTATGTATTTTGATGTTTGACAAAACGTAATTTTAGTAAAAGTATTTTTGATATATTTAAAACCTCTAATGGATTTTTGATATGTCTTAAGTATTATAGTATTTTGTGTATCAAAATAAACCAAGAAATGCTATTTCTCTAAGTCTGGAATATTAACGCATTATAAGGGGACATATAAGAAAATGTTTTCATTTTGGAAAACTATTTCCTGGTATTTCGATAGCTAATATTCATTGTTGTTAAAAACATTTAATGAATTTTTCAGGAAATAGAATGTATATATTTTGGGGGGTGGTAAAATCGCTAAATTCCGATTTTGTATTAAAACAAAAATTCTACTTTCTTATTGTTTTAGATTTTGATTTTTTAGATATTTTTATTGAATTCAAATGGGGAGTACTTTCTTATTTACATTTATGTATTAAAGTAGGTGGAAGGTAAAATATAAATTAAGGAAAATGTGGACATTTACTTAAACTAAAGAAATGTAAATATCTTACAATGTATACATGTTATATGGTTTATATCTTCAAACAATTGCTATATGTATAAAATATATTTTCTGTAAAATCTAGCCTCAGAAGTTGACTCTTGGTTCAATGGAGTCGACTCCCCTTAAGCTAGAGTCGACTCTTGCAAAGCTAGAGGCGACCTAGCTGAGAGCATGTTATGCAAAGTCGACCTGACAGTATTGGTGTATTTTGAAGAGTCGACTCTAGCATTAGAGAAGTTGACTCTTGTATAACTTAGAGTCGTCCTATTTCAGAGAAGTCGATTCCTCGGGTCCAACAACTGAATTTTTTTCTAGCCGTTATAGATCCATTAGAAGCTCCATTATAAATATCAAGAAGGGATTTTTGGAGAAGGCTAATGCTCTATCATTTCCTATCACTCTAAAGCACACCCAAGCTCTCAAGCACTCAAGAAAAGCAATCCAAGGCCCAAGCTTAAATATTCATCTTTGGAGCCCAAGGCAAAGGAGATACTCTTTCCAAGTGTGGTAAAATTTGTATCATTGTATTTGTATATTTGCCTTGTATATTGTTCTTGTATCGGTATCCATTTTAGTCCAAGTGCATTGGACATAGGATTGGTTATTTGTATTTATTATGGATTGTGAGTGGCCTTTTAAGCCCAAGTAATATAGGTGTGTTGTATTATTGTATTAGTTTTCGGGGTGAGTTAAGGGAAAAACCTCGGTGTTGTGTAAAAGTTCCCTAGGTGAGCTTGTTGGAAAACCTAGGTGTGGTTATAGTGGAACCTCAAGTGTTAGGTTAACCTTGAGAGAGTGGAGTAGGTGTTGGAGACATCGAACCATTATATATTCTTGTGTTATTATTGTTATTTGCATATTTATATTGTTATCACTCTCAAACAACGTATATATTTATAACAAGTATTTTCTTTGTATAAGAAAAGCTCAAGAGTTTTCAAAAGGGAATAATTCATTTTAATAAGTTTTTATCACTCAATTCACCCCCCTTTTAAGTGGCTATTGTGTGTCAAGGGACCAACAAAACATACACTTAGGCTTTGAATACAAACATTCACTTAGGCTTTGAATACTTGTTTCATTATTTTGAAATTGATTTTTGATTGAAAGCTAAGAACATGAGAAATATGAGAAAAACATACTTGGAATATTTTCATCATCAAAACTTTAATATCAAGAGTAAAATATCAAGAGAACCCTACCTTTCTTGATCTCTCTCTCCTGATGGCTCTCATTCTCTTCTCTTCCTTTGCCTTCTAATTCCTTCTCATGCAAACAACCCTTCTCATATATATATATATATATATATACATCCATTTCCACAAAATTACTTAAATACCCTTAACACTTAAATGAAATTCCCTTATGTTTAAGTGATAGCTTAACATTAATTAAACACCACCAATACCACACAATACTTCTCACACATACCTTAAGCCCTTGCGGGTCCCACTGCCATATAAGTCAACTCTTTGACTTTTTCCATTTCCTTGGCAATTACCTACACATATCATGTATAAACCACCAAAATTTATTACTTTAGTCAAATTGTAACACCCCACTTTCTTTTGCGTGTTATAATTTAGGATAATTCTGGAATAGTAAATTTTTCCTTTTCAAAACTAATGCTAAACCATATCATTCCTCATATCCATCCCAAATTTTTTATTAATCTATCTCGAATGAGAATCATCATAAACATCAAATGCGGAAGCTAAGAATCAAACCTCAAAATAACTTTGAACCATAATAGTATTACATGATCATTTCTCAAACATAATTCATAGTAAATAACATTATTTTATGTTACAATATTGCTCATCAATGGAACATAAGTTTTTCAACATGACTAAATCATAACTGAATCTTCATGAAGAAGCAAAATACAAGGACAACTTGCCAAACCCATCGGACATGACATCTCCTGCCATTACATCTCAACCACTTTCTTGTCTTTGTTGCAAGCCCCAACTGGAACGTTTGAATGTTCCAGGGGCATAGTCCAAGTTAGATTCTAAATCATCTCAGTAAGGGATCCATAATAAACATGATTTGAGCATGAATCCAAAATGCAATAATAACATCATCTATTCACCTTCCTTTAGTGACAATGGGGAATCCCTTCGCTATCACCTTTTTCAACCTCCCTTCCGAGGCCAGGACATTCTAACCATCATTTTACAACCTCTCTTCCGAGGCAATCTCCCTTCTATGGCTAGGATGTAATATGACATCCATAATAGATTGTCGATTTCCCGGGTTACCAAATAAACATACAATGGATGACAAATAAATTTCACCAATGAATATATGCATTTCTCATCAACATAACATGTGTATGCATGATGCATAACATGAAAAGGCATGACAACATGATAAAACTATTTACATAAAATTGGGTTTTTGGGTTGAACCACTTACCTCAAATGTATCTTAGAATATCTTGATTCTCTTGTCAGGCTTTTAATGTACTTAGTTTGGAATCTCAACGTACCCTGGTCATCATATTTATTCAAGGATATCAATATTCTATTTTTACTAATTTTTTCATAATTTTTCTTTATTTCTTCCTTTTTTTCCTCAATAATTCCACACTAAATAATTCTTCAAAGATTTTCTCAATTTTTTCACCACTACAATTCATAAAATAATTTCTGAGAAAAACCACTCACCTTTAGGCTTTCTCGGCATGAGTTCCTTGACCTCGAAACGCATGTCCAGACAATTTCTTAGCTTCGAGCATGCTCTTTTAGCACCAAATTAATTTTCTAAATTTTTTAGAATTTTACAAAAGCTTTTCCCCATTTTCCCTATTTTCTTCCATTTCTTTTTATTTTTCTTTTTCTTTCTTTTCTTCTTCCTCCTTTTTCTTCCCCACATTGCCACTCCAGTTCGCTAGCCACCTCCTATGCATGCCAATCGCTGACCACCTCTGTCATTGCCGCTAGCCGAAACCACACCGCCGGTGTAACAACTCGTTCTCGGGAAATCTCAGGATTTTTTTTCAAAATATTTATTAATTTTATTTTTCCATCCAGCCAATCTTAAAACCACAATCTTCGTATGTTCAAAATCCCAAAATTCCCCAACCATACCCATTTAGCTAACAGTGATTAAAGACTGAAGCTACGTAAGGCATTTCAAGTGTACAACGGAAATAATAAGATCAAAATCCAAATAGATTGTCACGCGTTACCTTAACATAGCATGTTCATACATAATTGCCTCGTGACTAAATAAGATTAAAATAAGGATTACATGCCAATCGTACAAAATGTAATAACGAAAGTAATTTAACATGCTTGGTCCCCTTCTTCAACTAACTAGCCACATCTTTCTCTTCATTGCAAACCTTGGCTGGAACGTTGAATATTCCAGAGGCATAACCCAGATTAGATGCTGAATCATCTAAATGAATGGCATGAAAACAATTTTCATGAAATGCATGAGTGATCATGTGCATGGCATAAATCAGACTCAACATGTCAATCTTGGGACATCACCTTTGTGTACTTAGTTCCTGGAAAGTAATTTGGCCACCACTTGTGGAAACCACCATTCTCACGCTTTCCGTAAGAACGAACATCGCCTCGTCCACAAGGAGACCCCAAATCCCGACCCACCGGTCATAACAATGTCATGATTTTAATACACCACATAATGATCAATATGCGTAAAATAATATAAATTTGGAAACAACTAAGCCTCTCACAAGCTAAAGCATTTGAAATGGAATATTGGGAATATAGACTGGTCAATCACTAGACAGGGTAGTATCACTGACATTACAAAAGACAATTTTGCTACTAATGTCGATTTGCCTAAAAATTAGTGCAAAACTTTAAACTCCTTGGCCAAATCACCCCCTGGTCAATAATTCCCAAGAAAATCAATAATCAATTTTTTTTTAGAATTTTTCTCTAATTTTCCTCAAATTCCTTAACCTTAATATCTTCAAAAATACAAAATAAATACCTACTCAAGTAATTTCTTCCATTTTTCTCGATGAAAAATTCCTAAAACAACATTTCCAATCTCCATAAATTTTTTGGGAATTTTTCAGAGTTTCCTTCTATTTTTCACAATTTTCTCCCCAAATTCCTTTTTTCTCAAAAATAAAAATAAATACTTCCACAATCATTTTTCCAAAACTTCTTCTACAAAAATGCATAAAAACACTTTCTTGATTTTTTGGATAATTTTTCATATTTGTTTAGAGCATTTTTCTATTTATTTTTCTTTTTTTCCTATTTTTTTCTTACCTTTCTTCTCTGGTCATCTTTTCTTGCGACGACGACCGGCGACTATCTTCGATCGACGATCCGATGACATTTCCTAACTCCTTTCGAGCTTCTGATCATAGTGGTGGCCTCCGATGGTCGAAATGACAGCCGGAAACACCTTGAAATGGCCAATTACAGTCGATTTCAGCGACCTTCATGATTTTTCGGCAATGCTTAAAACTCGCTCTAAACTACTCCAAAATACCTCAAAATGTCCAAATTCACTCCCCACAACCCAAGGAACAATAGCCCCTTATCAAATACAACTGATTCTCTCTCTAAACCCTCTAATCGATTTTGAATTTGTATAAATCCTTTCGGCCACGAGTTTGCTATTTATAGGCGATTTTAGCCCCAAATCCTTCGATTCTCGAGTTAATCATACCCTGAGATGCTAGATCTAGCCCATAATCACCTTGATTCGTCCTAAAAATTGAGAAAAATTCCTCAACATATTCGATATGCTTTTTCACCCCTTTTAAAATATGAGTTTAAATAAAAGGAATGGAAATAAGAATGATGTAAAGGAAATAGCAAGTGCAGAACACATAATTTAAAGTGGTTCAGCCTCAATTGCTTAGTCCACTACCTTGGTTCACAACTAAGGATTTTGCAAACACAAACAAACTATATTATATTATCTTATAGTTTTTACAGGTTCAACTACAAACCTTTACAGTTGGCTTTTTACAAATAGACTCAGTCACAATCACTACCTTTCAAGAATCAAGTGTAACCTATCACACTTGGCTTTTTATACTTGGTTCAGCCAAACCCAATTAATGTGGAAATTTATTCACATATTTATTGGTCATAATTAAGTAGTGTTTTAAGTATTTTATATGTGTTTTATCTATAATTGTCTAGTATTTTGAGTTTCTTTTTATATATATTTAATTTTTAGTATTTTTTTGTTATTTTACATAAATGTTACTTTGTGTTTGGGTTGAAAAAAAATAATAAATAAATAAAAAAAAGATATTATAAAGTTAATATTACAAATTAATATTATAATATAAATAAAAAATATTATAAATAATTAATATTATTAAAGTTAATATAAATAATAGTATATCAAATACTATATTTTATATTATATATTATATTACTTATATATATTATATATTATATATTACATTATGTATATAGATTAGATATTATATTATTAATTTAAGTGTGTGGGCGTGAATGTGCTAGGGCTGTGCGTGAGGCCTTACATACACACACACACATATATATATATATATATATAATATTAAATGAAAGATTTAAAGGGGATGGACTTGGCAGAATTGGAGGAGGCGCAAGGAATTAAAAGGAAGGCAGCAGCGGAAGCTTGAAGGGACATTGGAGAATTGGAATAGGCTTGCGCGACAGAGGAAAAGGACTTGACAGAGAGAGCATAGCAGGCGCACGCAACAGCAAGTGCATGCGGAGGCGGACGCGATTTGTTTAACCCAGATCTGGGCTAAGAAATTTCTGTCTTCTTCTTTATTTTTTAATTAATTTTTTTGATGCTTTTGCCCATTATTTTAGATTTTAATTAATTCTGCCATGAACTAATCTGTTGACTAAGGTCATGTATTGTCCGAAACTAAGATGATGCATTTTTTATAATTTTATGTGATTGAATAAATTGAGTTATGTTGAGTTGTGTGATATTGGATTTAATGCTTGTGAATAACTGGCCACTATTTGCATGATTTGATGTCTAATCTTGAGACCGAAAGGAGATAGTTTGGGGATTGCATCGTAAGTACCATACACCATAAAGTAAAATCAACTAGAAATAGAATTTGATTTCTTTATGCGGCTTTTAGCGATATGCTAGGAATTTCACAAATTGTAATGCGTTCTCATTTGGTTAAACTTTCATAGAAATATATGAAGTTATTAAATGAGAATAGACTCGTTATAACTTAGAAATAGGGTAACGAATGCATTAGGAGATTTCGCTGTCACATACTCAATTGACCAATTCATTCACATAAAAATTTATGATCTGCATTGCATAGCTAGGTTCATACATATGTCTTAGTTATTAAAATCTACTGATTTCTTGATTCAAGTTTCCTTCCAAATCAATTTTATTTTGTTAATCTAATTAATTTATTTTTTCTGTTCTTTATTAAATCTGAAATTTTTATTATCTAAATAATAAAGAAAGTTTATAAATTTGATATTTGAAATCTTTCTTCATGGGAACGATATTCTTACTTACTATTATATTACTTGTTCGACCCGTACACTTGCGGTATATTTTAGGGTGATCACCAATACATTACCTTTTAAAGGATTAGGCATAACCTATTACAAATTTCACAAATTATGTGAAAGAATTTTTTAAGAGAAAAATATGAAACAGTGATTACAAGTATTCTCTTGACCAAAAGAGAGTTACATGATATTAGTGTAAAAACACTTTCTTTGTGAATCTCACAAAAGATAGTAGGTGTAAGCTAATAAGAAGTAGGAAGTATTTGAAAGAAGATCAATTGAAGATCTAGAAGTTCATTTATGTATGCATGTGTAGTTCTTCTAAACTTATTCGAGCAGTTTTATCTCCTATTTATAGTTTTCTTGCATTGAATGTTAGCTGACATGGAAGAATATAATTGGAATGTTTCAATTGTCTCACAAATTTCACTTTTTGTCTCTAAAAACATTAAATAATGGATATTAATTCATAAAAGAATGCTTATGTTGTCTAAATTTACTTAATGAATTGAAAAATTGAAACTGGTGAGCATTTAATGTAAAAAATGACTATATTTTTCAATGTCAGAGACTAATATATGAGCTTACTCGACTAATATCGCGCTTTACTCGATTGGACTTTTCAAGTAATAGAGACTTTACATTATTCATTGATTACAAGGCTAAGATTACTAGACTAATATAAAACTTCACTCGAGTATTAACATTTGTTATTCAATTGCTTTTAGGTCTAGAGACTTAGCTAGGGATCTATCTATCTTCACTCGACTAATACATATATTTACTTGATTTATAAAATATATTAGTCGATTGAAAAATAAGCTTCACTCAAGAAAGAAAATGCCTAGATTTATATAAATTTGAAGATACTTGATTATTTAGAAAAGTTCACTCGAGTGATTAAAAGATCCTTATTGGATTTCAAAAGCACCATACTCGATTTAGCTTTATGATAATAGAACTTTGCACAACATACTCAAGTAGGAACTTATGATAGTCGATTGAATCAATTCATATACTCGATTGATTTTAAAAGAAAGCTTAGCAATGTTCGATTGATTATATCAAAAATCTTTTCCTTACTTCGTCGATTTTCATAAAGATTTTCTCACAAGGTTTATAATATACTCGACTAATACAAAAATATACTCGACTATTTTGAAGAGATATATGAGTTTGAAGTTTTTCAATTTAAGACAAAATTAAAATGTTTTTAAATTTTTTAATAAACCAAATTTACTAAAAATATTTTTTTTAAGAATTATTTTCTTAATAAATCAAAATAAAAATTTCTCAATAATTATAAAACTTCCAATTCATTATATAAAAACTTCAATTGCTTTTGAAAAGATTTGTTTTTCTAGTAAAGTTTTTCAAAATTGGCATGTAACTCATTAAAGCATTTAACAACTCTTTTTTAGAAAACTAATCATCATCATCAATAACATAAGTAGAAGTAGAGGTTACCTCCTCTTCTTCCTTATCCATGAGGCACATGTTTGAATTTGAGCTTTCTCATCTTAAGACATGGGAATAATCTTTTAGAACTTCTTTATTTTCCTCTTATATATCATCAAAAAACTCACAACTTCAGTTAATAAGATATATTGAATCAAGAGTGTTCAATATATCTTTTGCATTAGAGCATCTAGAAATTTTAACATAATTGTTCTTATTTAATTTAAATCATGATGTAAAATATTCATAGCTCTAATATTTGAAGAGAAATTCTTTTTGTCATGCTCATCTGACTCCAATTTTGGTTTTAAAACAAGTCCATTTTCCATAATATTCCACAAATTAAAATCAATGGATGTAATGAAAATACAAATCCTATTTCTCTAATGATCATAATATGAACCATCAAAATAAGAAGGAATATCTATAGGGCAATCTTCTTTAGATATGGAAACCTTCATGATTATCATGGATCTCTCCTTAGGTTGTTAAACATGAAAAACAAAGAGATATGCTTTTATACCAATTGTTAGCTTTGTGTAATCAATGGCACTTCACACCTAAGAGGGGGGGGGGGGGGGTGAATTGCATGTTTATAAATTTTAAACATTTATAGAGGTTTTCAAAGATAAATAATAAAACAGTGAAATGTTAGCTAGAAGATGGAAAAACTAAGAATGCAAGAGACACAAAGATTTAGAATGGTTCGACTTAACCCAACTTACTCCACCACTCTAGCTCCCCACTAGAGATTTCAAAATCCACTATAATCTCCTACTTTACCAAGTAGGCCCTCTAGCAAAACCATTAGGAATTTACAACCTGCTACTTATACCCAAATAAGCAGGCACAACCGTTAGGATTTAGGAAATGGATAATATTGAATACAAAAGAGTGTTGGAAAAGTCATATGGTAGTGTGTGTATTACATATACAGAGCGGATAAGTAGGATTCTACACTAACCATATGCAACTTGAGTATTTATGCAACACGATATTACTTCATAAGTAATACTATAAATAGCATACTTGAAAGCTTGATGTTAGGTGGGTGTAGAAACTATTTCTACACTGAGACTGAATTCTCCTAAAACTGTAGAGGGCTTAGTCCGCCCACACCTAGCAAGCCTTTCGGAATCAACTCGCAGTTCTCATCCCATGCTAGCTAGAGGATGTTAAGACACTTGCACCTGTCAGCTTCTCCTAGGCTATCCAAAGATTCCCAACTCAATGAATGAGCCACTTGAAGCAAGAAGTAGAGAAAGGAGTAGAAGCAAAGAAGAACATAGTAGAGAAGAACATGCCAAAAGGAAGAAGACAACCCTTCGTCAATCTCACCCATTCTCCTCGATCTTTGCCTTTTATTGAAACCTCCAACAACCTCCACATGCCACCCAAACAGATAGCCACCAAGACGACATATGTAAGCCAACAATTTGATCTAAGGCAACAAAAATGCTTGGCCATTTCATCCAAGTTATTGACCATTTTCCAACTCTTTGGGAAAACGATTGACTAGCTCCTTAAATTGTCGATTGTTTCTCTTTTTAGGGAAAACTAATTGATTGTTTATAGAACCAGTCGACAATTTTATCCTGAATGATGCATGATCTTATATTTAGTTACAACTAGTTTATTAACATTTAACAAACCACGTCATTAACTCTGAATGAGATATGCTAAACCATCATTAACTATTAATGAATGAGAACATAACAGATGCATAGTACCATTACAAGACGCTACACTATATGGTGTGTGACTTTTTAGATTCACCACCTAATAGCAATCAGACAACGTCAAACACTTTTGGCACTAGCCGAATACTTCGACCCATCTTGAGAATCTCTCCATATTCTTGAGATGTTCTAAAAGGCCTTGGGTAGTGCTTAGTAATGACCTAGGACAATATAGAAAGTAATAGAGTCAACTTTAAGTGAGCCTATTATAGTTATCGATTATCGTGTAATATAATTCTTCTATAGCCTAACGTCCTAAATGAGCGAGATTCATGGAATGAAAAACTCACAAACTCAGTAACTATGTGTCCGATCTCATCAACATAACTATATGACACCTCAAAAAACTTTTTTCCTGATTAATTATACTACCTCAACGAAAGACTTTCCCATCATAATATAACTGTGACCCGAATTCAAATTTAATTGTGATTAGGATGTCATGTTTGACTGTGATTGGGACACATCTATAATTCAAGATTTATCTCTTCCATGACTCACCTTTTGATCATAATATGGGTTTGTTTAAATCATTTTTTGTATACATCTATAATTTCACTTCATTGATCCATCCTCAAGCAAATGGTTAGATCGACCTAATCAACAAGACCATTCTTCAAGGGTTCCAAGCTTGGGTTGAAAGAGTGATTGGTAGGTAGGTTAAAGAGCTTCTAAGTATCCTATGCTCTTATTGAACCATGCCTTAAACAGGGACTAGAGAGACCCATTTAGCTTCTACTGTGGCTCAAAAACCCTCATCCTAGTGGAAATAGGGGTAATCAGCTTATGAGGCAACCTTGACATATTGGATGAACTGCATGACCAGGCTCGAATTAGACAATCTCTTTATAACCAATGAGTAGCGATGTACTACAATTGATGAGTACATACTAGAAGTTTTTTTCTAGGAGACTTGGTTCCGCACCGATCCAACATCAATTAAACCCAAGATGCCAATAAGTTGACCCCTAATTAGGAATGACCTTATAGATGTTGTTGTACTTTTGTACATCAGTTTTAATGATGAAAAACATCTATTGGTCTAATCCCTAAGTCATAAGTCAATGTGTGATTTTCAACATATATCAATTTCAATATCAAGTATCACTTTGTGAAAACGAAAACCCTGTTTTGACTAAATCTAAAAGGTTAGCACCTTATAAGGAGACATATAATAAAGAGTTTTCTTTTTAGAAAACTATTTCTCGGTAATTTGATATCTAACATTCATTAGTGCTAAAACGATTTTTAATGAATTTTTCATCAAATAGAAAGTATATATTTTGGAGGTGGTTAAATCACAAAATCGTAAGTTTGTACTAAAACCCAAAATCTACTTTCTTATTGGTTTGGATTTTGATTTTCTAGATATTTTTATTGAATCCAAATAGGGGGTACTTCGTTATTTACATTTATGTGATGTATACATGCTGTGGATTGTGCTTTAAAGCAAATCATTCTGAATATCTGTCATGTTTCTATGCATGTTTCGAAACCCCTTTGAAAAGGTTTTCAATGTTTTCAAGTGCATATGTTATTTCGAAACATCTATGTATTAACATTTGTTTTAAGTTTTGAACTATGTTTCGAAACCTATATATCATGTTTCGAAACCTCATTTCCAGAGAGGTGTATTTCGAAACCTATGATAGTATGTTTCGAAACTTACTTTTCTATCTTGTCTCTAACGCTATAAATGGCTAGATTTCTATATCTTGTTATAAATAACAGATATTTGAAGATAAGAAGAAATTGATAGAGAGACAACAAGACACAACAAGTGAGCACACACTAGAGACACACACACAAGCACAAATGATCTAAATGCATTCTTTTGACAAAGCTTTCAAAGAAGATCCACACATCCTATTCTTGTGTATTGCAAGTGTAAAAATGAGAAGTAAGCTGAAATCTGAAGTATCATCCTTCCAGCTCTCCTCACCTCAAGTTAAGAGGTTTGTACAACCACATTTGTAAGATATTCATTGCTATACATTCCATTGGGTTGTAAAGATAAACTTTATTTATCTTGATTGTTGTAAGATTTGAGTTTAGCCTAAAAACTCATTTGGTGTAAATGTTTGAGTTGAGGTTAAAACTCATTGTGTCAAAGGTTCGAGTTTAGTCTTAAAACTCACTTGGTGTAAGGTTTGAGTTAAGCCCGTAAAAACTCACTTGGTGCTAGATTTGAGTTGAACCCGTAAAAACTCACTTTGTAAGGTTTTGAGGTGAACCGTGATAAAACCTTTGTTGTGGTGATCACTAGTAAAAGTGATTGGGATTGCAAAATCCTTCAAGTGAGTAAGATTGAAGGTGGTGGAGTAGGCGGGTGCCAAACCACTATATATCTTGTGTGTAAAGTGTTCTTTAGCTTTCATGTATCATTATTCCCTATTACACATGCTTGCATAAGTTTTGTTATCAAAGTCTAAAATAATTTTCTTGAGAACAAGTTTATACATATACATAGAAAATATATCTTTGATATACAAACATATTTGGTATGCTCTTAAATATATAAATCATCTTTTCCAAATATTATTATTTTGAAATACAAGATAATCGAATCAAGAAAATAGTGAAGTAGATTTCGAAACATACATTTCATATTTCGAAACTTGTAAAACAATGAGCTATATTTCGAAACACACTTTGCATGTTTCGAAACCTACTTAACATAAATGTTTATTTCGAAACATATAGCCTATATTTCAAAATCTAGTATTCTACTAACAATTAAAGTTTTAAATTATAGAAAATCTATATAAATTCCAATTCACCCCCCTTCTTGAAATATATTTGCCATCATTAGAAACCAACAATTTCAATTTAAAATCCTAAAGACCAAAACATCTTGAAAACCAAAACATTCATTTAAACACTTACTAAAATTTTGTGTAACTGCATCAAAACCATGTCAAAATCAATCAACATTTTCAAAATCTGGTGTCGATTTAATAATCTTTAAAGTCCAGTGTATAATTAATAATCTAATGTGCCCTCCTAACATAGATTAATTTTATGGGGTGAGACCACAATTCTATTAAATAATTTTTGATAGTATAATAAATTTGATATCAAATTGAAAGTTCACATACAAATTTGATAATTTTTAAAATTTAGAATAAAATTAATAAATTCACCAGAATTTTGATATTGAATGAAAAACTTTATCCCTTGATTTTAGAAATAATAGAAAAAAAAAGGCCAAGGAATAGAAAGCTTAGCATTAATGTTTCCGTGAGTGAGTTTTGCCACATGAAAGGGTCCCACCCGTGAACGATTTGGATCAGTGGTCGGGCACCCGCGAAGCCTACCCATATGTTCTTGAACTTTTTTTTAATGTTTCTGTGGAGCTAAACGACAGGCAAGTGTCACGAGACCACCCTATTTCTGCACCACCAACGTTCAATTCATTCGCCGGATCTTCCATTCTTCTTTCTATTTATTTAATTCTTTCCTCTTCAATCTCCACCACAAATCAATTCCCAAATATTTTATAAGATTGTATGAATCCCTCGGGGTTGAATAAGAATAAGGTTAGTGCGATCTCATGATTTCATCCGAATCAATCAATTAATTAATTAATCATATTAAGTAATTGGGTATAAAAAATGTTATTTGTATTAGTCTACATAATATAATTAAAATAACAAAAATACATTTCATCTAAAGTGGTAAAGCAAGGCTGCACGAGACAAAGAGGCGAGATGACGCGACGTGAGATGGTGAGGTGCATAACTAAAATACCTCTCACCTAATATAGTTAAGCGATAAAACACAAGAAATATTTTAATTATTTATACACACTTGTGTAATTCAAGATGTGACGATTAATGTACAAGTAGTATAGTTCATTGGCTATTGAGTAGATTATTCTATTTTTGTTTTTTTTATGTGACTACATAGTTAGGCTTTTCCTATTGTTGTTGTTATATTTTATGTGAATCATTAAATATGGCTCATAGGATTGAGGGGCCATTAGGCAACCATGGGTTGCCCTTTGGGCGCCCTCTGGAGGGCCAATGTGCAGCCACCTTTGGGCCAGCCCAAGCTCTTGGTTTTCTGGCCTTTTGTCGTGTTGTCTGTAGTCGTTCCTTTTGCACGATTTTATCCAGGCCGTTTGTGCTGCTTTATTGAGAGCAATCCCAGCCATTCAATCGCCTTATTTATCACGCCTCGAGATTGATGATTCGATAGAAGAAAAAGACGAAAAGAACAAAGGGATTCGATGGTGGTCGTCATTTAGGGTTTCTTCATTTTCTCTCTCCCTCTGTTCTCTCTCTGTAAATGTTGTACAGTTCGTTTTCTTTTTTGTGTTCTCTGGTTTTTGTTTTGATCAAATGTAAGCTTTTAATCTGTTAGTGATTTTGAGCGTTTTTGTATTGAAAATTAGGGTTGTTTTTAAAGTTTCGATTTCATTGTAATCAGATTGAATATATTAGTGGAGTGAGCTCTTTTCACCGGAGCTCAAGTGGACGTAACCCCTATTTTGGGGTGAATCACTATAAATCTTCTATCTCTTATTTCGTTTATGTCTTTATTTTATCAAAGTCGATTTTAACAATGTATATGTGTGAAAATTTGCTAACTCTATTTGTTCGTAACAGTTGTTATGTGTGATAGCGTCTGTCACTCACATGAACTTAACCCCAAAGCGCAATGCCATGTTTCCACCTCAAAAGCTGATCATCGGGAGGAGCTCACTCAAGTAGTTTATCGTGATAACTGTACTTTTAAATGGAATTTAGATTTATTTGAAATGAGCATGCAATGACGTAGTACAATACCTTAAAAAATATCTCAAAGGGAACATAATATATAACATAAGCCAGCCAGCCAGCCAGCCGGCCGGCATGGATAAGGAACGCCATTGGGGGGCAACAAACATGGGAAAGTGCAAAGCAAACAGCAGAAAAAGAAGCCACCGCAACTACCAAGTACACGGGAAGTCTTTTGTTATAATTATAAATCAGTGGTTTAGTAATGACAATTCAAATTCGTGAAAATAATCTCTTTTATCACTAAAACATAGGAAAAAAAATGAATTATTTTCACATTATTTTTTTTAAAAAAATAAAATATTTAATTGGGGTGGGGAAGAGCCCAACTCTTCCCTCCCTCCCTCCCTCTATATATTTTGAAGCGATTCCTAGTCACTCTTAACTCTTGAAGCATCCTGCTGAAGGAGGGGGGTATTTTTCATTGTACTCACCAGTGGCAGTGAACTCCCCACCTTCAATCCTTGTCTTTTTCTCCTTGTTTTTTCTCATTTCTATTATTTTCCCGAGAAACAAACAGCAGGGACAAACTCAACTTGAGGCAGCCACACATTGTGTACTGTCAAATGGACCCAACTTATTGGCATTTGATCATGCTACTTGCCTGGGCACTTGACCTGAACAATGTGGATGGAAGAACTCATTTTTACATGGACCAGAGTCCTGCAACTTCCCCTGCTTATCCTCCTCTTGTTCCTTCAGACCCCAGCGTTGATGCTCCTGCTCCTGCTCCTGTTGCTGCCCCTCCTTCAACATCAAAATGTGTTTTCGATGTGACGTCTTCTGGGGCGATCGGGGACGGCTCCAATGATGACACTGTTGCATTCATGGCAGCATGGAAAGCTGCCTGTGCGGTGGAATCCGGTGTTCTTTTGGCCCCCTCAGGCTACACATTCGTGATCACTTCAACCATTTTCTCAGGCCCCTGTAAGCCAGGACTAGTGTTCCAAGTAAGATTTTCGGGGAAAATTCTCTCAGATTTTCTTTTCATGCTGCATTTTGGATTTGCTTAATATTGTTGAAGCTTTGGATGTGCAAAGGTGGATGGAGTCCTAATGCCCCCCAATGGGCCGGATTGCTGGCCAGAATCAGACAGCAAGAAGCAGTGGCTGGTGTTTTATCGACTCCATCAGATGACACTCACCGGAACTGGAACCATTGAAGGCAATGGCCGGGAGTGGTGGGAACTCCCCTGCAAACCTCACCGGGTATTTCCTCTATTCGTCTGCTTAATCCCTGGGTGTTTTACTTGTTATGTCAAGTTAGTTCTAATGAAACGCTGTTTTCAGGGTCCCGGTGGATCAACCTTGCCTGGACCGTGTGACAGTCCTGCTGTGAGTACAAATTTTCCAAAACTCAAATCTGGTTTTGATCAAATTAATGATCCCTACCGACATTAACGCCCTTAATTGCTTGCTGTTTCTAGTTAATTCGCTTCTTCATGAGCTCGAATTTGGTGGTTAGTGGGTTGTGTATCCAAAACAGTCCGCAGTTCCACATGAAATTTGATGGCTGCGAGGGAGTGCTTATCGACAAGTTGTCAATTTCTTCCCCTAAGCTTAGCCCCAATACTGATGGCATCCACATCGAAAACACCAAGTATGTCGGCATATACAACTCTGTAATAGCAAATGGTAACAAAGATCCAAGGCCAAGGCCTGCCCTGTATATTTTGTCTTGACACTAACAGATCTTTCAGCGCGCCAATCTCAATACTTTCATCCTCATATAACAGGCGATGATTGCATTTCAATTGGACCCGGGTGTTCAAATGTCGATGTAGAAGGCGTGACTTGTGGCCCGAGTCACGGGATCAGGTAAGCTCCAATGAAATTCAACTTAAAAAAAAAAAAAAAACTTTTTAGCTCTTAAAACAGCAGATAATGTGCACTCTTGCTTTGGGCAGCATCGGAAGCCTGGGGGTACAAAATTCGCAAGCTTGCGTTTCGAACATTACAGTGCGAAATGCAATGATAAAGGACTCGGACAATGGGGTGAGGATCAAGACCTGGCAAGGCGGGATGGGCTCAGTATCTGGGATAGTGTTCGAGAACATCCAAATGGAAAACGTGAGGAACTGCATAATCATCGACCAGTACTACTGCTTGACAAAGGCTTGTCGAAACCAGACCTCCGCTGTTTACCTCACTGACGTATCCTACAGCAACATTAAGGGCACGTACGACGTGCGCAGCCCTCCAATTCACTTCGCCTGCAGCGACACGGTGCCCTGCACCAACATAACCATGTCAGAAGTCGAGCTCCTGCCACACGAAGGAGAGCTGGTCGACGATCCATTCTGCTGGAATTCCTATGGAACTCAACAGACCTTGACTATACCTCCCATTGATTGCTTGCAGGATGGGGAGCCTCAGTCCGTGGGAGAGGTCTCCACATATGGTGGTGGTTGCTAGGAGGTAACACATTTTTACGTCTTTTTAACTATCTAGTCAGCGCTAATTTGGCAATGCGGTTTGACCGCCTATAAGCTATTCATTTAGCGCATAAGTTATAAAGCTTTTTTTCTTATGTGTTTGAATGTTATTAACAGCTTAAACGCTGTGGAGCTGAAATGCTAATTAACAGCGTTTTCGGAAAGCCATCACCCACCCGCTTTTGCAAAAAAGCTCTCTGGAGCTTTTTGAGTTGGCCATTAATGACCATTTCACCCTCCAACAATATCAAAATTGACAACCCCTATCCTTTTAGCTTCCCGACTCTCCTTCACTGCTCTCATCTCCCATTCTCATCTTCTCCTCCATTATTGCCGGATCTTCTCCATAAACGATCGCCGCCGCTGCCCAGTGCCACTCTACTAGCAGATCGCCGTCATTGCCAGCGCCGCAAGCCTCCATCGCTGCTTTCGCCGCAAGCTGCCTCGCTGCCCAGCGTCGCCATCGTCGCAAGCCGCCCCTGCCCTGCTACCAGATCGCCGCAAGCCTCCATCGCTAGCGCCCATCGCGTCGTCGACCGTCCATCACCTTCATCTCCTCCGCACTGTTGCCATGGCCGAGCTATATATATATATATATATATATAACAGTTATATATATAATAGTAATATAAACATATATATATAACAATAATACATAAAATATATATTATTATTATATAACATATATAATACATATAATTTATAATCTTAATATATTTTTAATAATTATGTATAATTTATTAACATTTAATGATAAAATTTTACATCATTTTTAATAATTATGTATAATTGTATGTAAATTTATTTTTTTGTTTTACTAACGCTTTTATGTGTATGTATGGGATAATTGAACTTCAATTCAAATATTGTGTCTTATCTAATTTTAAATTTTGTAATTATCAAATTTATTTGATTACCAATTATTGTGTCATGTATAATCTTGTAATTTTGTAATATATATCAAATTTCTAGCTATTTGAAATAAATATAAATTTAAGTATTAAAATTTATTTAAATGACAAATACTTGATATGTATTGATAAAACTTAAAATAAATAATTTTATATAATATCTTAACATATATATTGCATTATTCAATGTCATATCCATTTTAGTCTTTTTACAAATTTTAATAGCTTATTAGTTTTTACAAATCAAACACATAATTTTACACTAATAGCTTAAAAGCACACTTATCCAAACATGTTATCAGTTTAAACATTACCTAACTTAAACGCTATAACCAGCTTAAACACTACCCAACTTTAAAGCTCTAAAAAAAAAACACATAACCAAACTAGCCCTCAATTAACTTGCACGCATTGTATAGAGCTTAAAAGCCATTATTGGTTCAGTAACATTATCGAGCTAAAGTTATTTCTACATTATAGATATATATATATATATATATACCTTTTGATTTTTGTGGGCACTCTTATCCAATCTTCATTAGGGCCGATTCAACATGAGAGAATCACAGCCACTACTTTACGTACAAACATTTCTCATTTCACTTTGCTCCTTCAAATCATTCATCTTTTCCTTTAACGGGTCATGAACAAAAGCCACAAAAGGACAAAGAAGCCCAAAAACGAAGAAGACATCCCAAAACAGTAGCCCAAAATAAAAGGTTTACGAGAGATTGGGTCTCTCCTAAAAAGCCTAAACATCTTCGGGAGACTATATCTACCTGAGACCTTAATCCTCCGAGAAAGATTACTATCTCTCGAAGACTGTAATCATCTCCGGGAGACTTGTCTGATATCTCCCCCTTTGGGGAGAGTTCCAAATAAAATGCGAACATGATAACTTCAATGTTCAAATATCCCTCTGAGAATTTTGTTAAAGGATAGACATGATCTATAGAATCCTAATCATAATTGATATCGAAATACCAATTATACTTATCACGAAACGTTCAAAAAGCTTAAGGGAACAAAAATGCTTCATTCAAAAAGCCTAAGGGAACAAAAATGCTGCGTACAAGATCTCAAGCCATGGGTAATAAACATGACAAAGAAGGTCCTGATATTGATAACCCTCCTAATCCTAGACTCTAAGAGATTGCTCCATCTGAAGTTCCTGGAGCTTCCAAAATGATTCCTTTAACCGTTCCACTCAGTCAGTATGAAACTTTAAAACGACATTATGAAGAAATTACTAAAGCACTATGAGAAATGGCTATTTTTCTTCAAAATACTCTCCTGCATAGTCCGCTACCTCCCATCTTATAGAACTATGTATTACAACCTCAAGAAAATGAAGTACAAACACGTCCCTAGAAGACTAAAAGAGGGTTGCGAGAGACTACTCATCAAAGGGTTCCACAAGAAGAAAATCAGAGACTATCTTGGAAATAGGTCTCCGAGAAAACCTCATAGAAGATTGTAATACTCGATATTACATGGTGATAGAAAATATATCATTTTTAGTTATTTTAAAGGGACCTCAGGTGGTCCGGGAAGCCCGGAAGTCTGTTTCGAGGAATTAATTAATAACATTTACCGAATCGACGGTAGGGAAAGCCCCGGGACTTGGATATCCAGGGAAGAAGGCATGAAATTGGTAAGTGTCTCGAGACGAGACTAATAACACTGAGAATAGTTTGTCGAATAATTTCTGTATAAGCCTGAATGGGTGCCAGTACCGAATGGTTGTAGGGGACCTTTGAGAAGCTGAGGGAACCCTAAGGGTGGTCTGGTTTTGCAAGTGAGACAACCCTAAAGGGTTTTTGGGTAGAATAAAGATCCCATGCAGGTGCAGGGACGAAATCGACCTTTATCGAGTAAGCGCCGATAATTAATTTTTTATAAATCAAGAATTTATGTGGCTTGATGGTATTTAAATTAAAGCCATAGATGGTCCAAGTGCAATTATAAAATCTCCGAGTGTAATTAATAATTTCTCTAATGGAATTAATGATTTTTGGGGATTAAATATGATATATATATATATATATATATTGGATGTGCTGGGCAAGCTTCCGACATTACCCCATTCTCTCAAAAAATGAGATCTGAGGTAGAGAAAGAGAGAACTCTTGAGGCAGGGAGCTTGAGAGATCGCGACAGATCGAGAGAATGGGAGAGAGAGCTCGCGAGAGAGAGAAGAGAGATCGAGAAAGAGATGTTGTGGCCGAAGCTAGCGATCGATAGTGGCAACGATGATGCGGAAGCAAAGGCGGCCATGGTCGAGCGGCGGAGCAGGGAGCTTGGTCGACTATGGAGGCTGATTGGGGTTGCAGCGGCAGGAGGAAGCCAGCGAGGTCGCGGCGAGCAAAGACAATGGTTGTAGTAGCGGTGGCTGCTGTGTGCGTGCAGGTGGAAGCACGGGTTACTAGTTACGACGGTTGGCGGCCGATATCGGAGGTCACGCAGCGGTCGGAGAGCCGGCCAGTGGCTGGGGCAAGAGATGGCGACGGCTGAGGGCTGCGGTAGTGGCCGGTTGCAGAAGTGCGCAGGTGCTGTGCACACCGAGGAAAAAGAAGAAAAAGATAGGAGGAAGGAGGAAAATGAAAAAGAAAAATAGAAAATAAAACAAAATAAAAATAAAGAAAATAGGAAAAAGGAGAAAAAATAGAGAGAAATGGAAAAAAATTTTGGAAAGTATTTTGGGGTTAGAGGAGCGTGCCAAAAGCTCGGAAATAGGGTTTTAAGCACAATGTGACGTCCCATGAGGCGACGCCGGTGTGAACGTTTGACCGATTTTCTCCTCCAGATTTGATGAGGTAAAATAATTAATTCTTTCTAGTTGTTTGCATTATTAGAGATGATGTAATGTGAATTGTTGGTTGGATTAGACCCTCAGTTGGGGTTGGTTGAAAGTTATTGATGGGTGATTTTGCGATGTATGGAAAAAACATAAACTCTGGTTTAATCTCTATTGTTGAGTTTTGTGATTGCATCTAGGGTCGATTGAGGAGGCGGTGATCCTAGAAGAGTTCAAAGTTTGAGCTAGAGTTCTCGCCCGTGGTAGAGATAAGGCTTCGAACTAGGTAAGGGACAACCCCAAGGGTGGCGGCTTTGCAAATGTTTGGTAATATAGTTGAATATATGTTGTTTGTAGTACTGGTTATGCATGTTCTATAGGTGGTCTAGTGGAGTCCTATGGCCATGGGGTAGACTAGATGCATGCTAGGGGTAATATGGGAGGTAAGTGCCTCGAACAGGTAGGTTCGGAGGGCAGTAATGCCTCTCCATTCATGCATATTTACTTGTTATTGCATCGCATATATTATCTTGTTTACATTCATTTACACCTTTACTGAGACTTTATGACTCATGAGGTTTTACCTCGTGTTGTAGATGTTGTGAGTCCAAATGCAAGCAGGGATGATGTTGGGAGGTTGAAGTGGTGACTAACGTTGTTTCCCGTGTTGTGAATTGTATTATCTCTTGTATGTATTCATGTGGTGGTATGTATATCTATCCTTGTGGGTGAATGTGCATGTTATTGGGCGCTGGATAGTATCTAGTTTGTTGTAATTGGCATAATGTAGTATATGATTGTGTAGACTTCTAGATGTTAGTGGCTTGTTTGGTGGAACCAAGTTTTAGGTTCAGGTAAGGATCAAAGAGGTACTTTCCATAAATCCCCAATACTCAGTGGATGTTTGATGCGCTGGTTTTGTGCTTGGGTCACCTTTGATTTGTTGTGAGGTGAGCTGAAGAAAGGTAGAGCTCACTTGGATTTAGAGTTTCGTTCCGCTGTGTTTCCTCGTCTTTGTTTGGGACCGATTCCTCGAGTGAAGCGAAGGGAAGGACAAAGCTTAGTCCCCACCTAGGACGTTTCCCAATGAAACATAGTTCATCTCTTCATTAGTTTGGTGATTTGTGTGAGTAATCCGAGCGATTATTCACCAGTAGCGCCTGTAGGTGGGAGCAGGCCGTTACAAAGACTATCTCTAGGAGACCTTTCCTCGAGAAATTCCATGGGAGACTGTTTACCATGAAGGTCTTTCAAGAGTTTGTATCGTAAGACCATTTGGATCAACCTTAGGTGGCTCCAATCCAAAATGAAAGAGTCCTTCCTCATCCTGGATAAAAATATCACAAAGTGGTTGAAAGTACAATAGTTGGAATAGCATTTAGGCCACAGTCAAATCAGTATAACCTTACTGCTTAAGATGCTAAAGATATGAAAAAAGATAGTTGAACAAGTTTTAGAACAAATGAAATTGGTAACTATAGAAGAAGAATTGGATGGAATGAAAACTTCCTTTACCACAAAAATTATGGAAAAACCACTTCCTCCAAAATTCAAAATGCCTCAAATTAATTCTTACTCTGGTAAGATAGATCCTCACGATCATATACAAAACTATGAGTCTGCCATGATGTTACATGGTTGGAAATATGATATTATGTGTTGAGCTTTCTCTTTAACGTTAATAGATCAAGCTCGAATCTGGTTTAACAACCTCATGGAAAGACCTATTTCCTCCTTTAAACAATTGAGGAAAGAGTTTATAAAGGAATCCATTATAAGTTGTCAACACAAAAAGATGCTACCTATCTACTCATTATTCGATAGGGAAATAAAGAAAGTTTAAGACAATACGTTTATCGTTTTAGAAACGATGCGATAGAAATTCAAGATTTGCATGTCAACATGATAGTTACATCAATGCTTCAAGGCACTAAATCTATACCTTTATAGGAATCACTTGTTTTAAGCAACTAACATCATTAGTGGACTTATTTGTATGTGCTAATGAATATATATTTCAAGATAAAGTAATGAGGGTTAATGTTGGTAATTACGAAAAAAAGAAGAGAAAAGAAAGAGACTTAGATAATTGTGAGGATAACAAATAAGAGAGATTTAGGAAAAGTAGTCCCCCAAAATTACAATACAAAAATTATACTCGACTATCTAAGTCTTAATCTCACATCCTGCCTGCCATAGAAAGATCAAATCTTTTAAGATTTCCTAGAAGAATGGACCAACCTAGCTATAGGGAAAGACAAAAATGCTTACTATAGATTTCATAGAATATGTGGACATACTACAGATAAATGTCAAGATTTGATGAATCAGATTGAATCTCTTATAAGAGGTGGAAGGCTCCAAAGGTATATTCAAACAGAAGACAGGGATTGGAGAAATGATAGGAGATATAAAGAAGGGTAAAAAAGATATAACAAATATATTGAAGAAAGACAATATGAAGAGATAAGAAGAGATGAAACACAAAATCCTTTTCCAAATAATGAATTTACTAATCAAGTTATCCATGTAATACCAGGGGGAGAAACCATAGCAGTCTGTAGTTCATCCTCAAAAGAGGCTTATGCAAGGCAAGCCTATCAAGTCAATTTTGTAATGCCCATACAAGAACATGAAGAGGTCATTACCTTTACGCTTGTAGATTAGGGAGATGTCATAATGCACCATGATGATCCCATGGTCATCTCAATGGTGATTATCAAACACCCTATTAGAAGAATACTGATAAATAGCGGCAATTTAATAAATTTAATATACTTAAATTGCTTTGAAAAGATAAACATTTCTCTAGACCATCTAAAACATGTCCACTCATCTTTGTTCAATTTCATAGGATAATAAGTTCCTGTAGTTGATGTTGTACAACTAGGAATTACATTAGGAATAGAACCTCAAAGTACTACAAGACAGGCTAATTTTATGGTGGTCAATCACCCTTAATAGCATATAATGTTATATTAAGTCACCCACTCTTGAATGATATGAGAACTATAATATCTTTAGGATATCTTCTAATGAAATTCCCAACATCTATTAGAGTGGGACAAGTCCGAGGAGATCAAAGAAAAACAAGAAATTGTTACATCTCCTCTATAAAGAAGAAAGTTGCAGAGGAAACTCTCACCATTACAAAACAACCTATGAATAAACCCTATCTCGTGGAAAACCTATAAGCAATTCAATTAAAGAAATAGGATACATAAAAATTTGGTATATATAGGGAGTCAATTATAAGAAGGAATTAAAAAGGTAATTGTGAAATGTTTACAAGAGGATGCCAATATATTCACTTGGACATCAGTAGATATGCTTGGAATAATCTTAAAAATAACCACTCGTCATTTGAATGTAAATCCCAACATCAGGCCCATCAAACAAAAGAAAAGAAACATCGCTCTAGAGAGACAATAGATCCTTGATGAAAAGATTGATAAATTACTAGATGAGAGATTTATTCGGGAAGTCTATTATCCTAACTGGCTGGCTAATGAGGTTATGGTAAAGAAGGCAAACGGAAAATTGAGTTGGTTTCACAGATCTCAATAAATCATGCCTAAAATATTCGTACCCACTTGCCAAGATTGATAGGTTGGTTTATGAAACTTCTAGATATAAGCTATTAAGCTTCTTAGTGTTGAGAAATTTGATATTTTGATTTAATGAGAAAATTAGTAAAGTTGGTTAAAGAATGATGACTAAAATAATTAGGATTAATATGTAAAGTTGTTGAGAAAGTCAATTTTTAATCGAGAAATGGATTCAATTCAAGCTCTTGTTAATCAAGTATTAAGCCTTTAGTAATCAAGTATCTCATTAATCAGAAAAGACTTAAGTAGATTTACCAATCTTTTAGTAATTGAGTAAGAAGCTTGTGTAATCAAGTAATGTTCTGATATTTCTAAAGATAATCGATTACAAGAGAAGGCTTAATTGAGTAAAGATGATGTATATTTGACTAATCAAGTCTTTGTATTCAAGTATATAATACATCTCTCTATCAAGCTAAAAATTATCGAGTAATATGTTTTTTTAATCTAGTAATGGTTAATTTATACTCGAGTAAATCAGTTTTTGTAATCGAGTAAATTCTCCTAAATCTAGGTTGTGTTTCTGTAATTGAGTATTTGTTTTTTGTAATCTAGTGAAAATGTCCTTGTACTCGAGTAGATTTTCTTTATAATCAAGTAACCATAGGTTAAAAATAAGCTAGGTCTCTGGATCCTAAGGTTAATCGAGTAAGAATCTTTGTACTTTGTAATCGAGTATATAAAGAATTTCTCTGTGACTCAAATATAATTGAGTAAAAGTATCTTCTTACTTGAGTAAGCAACAAAAACAATCAATTACAAAATGCATATAGTCAAGTAAAGGTCAAACTTAGTCAAGTAATGCCTAGTTTGTACTCAAGTAACACGTAACAGATTTTCAAAAATATAGCCATTACAACTCATTAAATGCAATATGTCTTTACTTTTCAGTACATTAAATGTTCTTCAAACAACATATGGATATTTTATGAATTTCTAATTGATTGTTCGAAATTTGTAGAGACAAAAAGTGGCAACTATGAGACAAAACAAATATTCTAATTGTTTAAGATAGGTCAACAGCTGCATTTAATACCAGAAGACTATAAATACGAAAAGAAGCCTGAGGTAAAAGGTTACAACACACACAACACAAGAGATTTCTAAACTCCTATCATTCTATTTTTGTGAACTCAAAGAGCCTTCAAGACCATTCTACTTGAGTCATTCAAAAGAGATAGTGCTTAATTCATATTTTCTCTTATTTCTTTGTATCATTAAGAGAAGTCGTTTGTAAACTTTAATTTCTTCTTTCCTTCTCTTGAAATCTTTTCATCACATTTCATTGTGAAATCTATAAAGGTTAAGCCTTACCTTGTAAAAGGTATTGGATGTGGCTGAACCAAGGTTAAAAGGTCATTGTGTAAAGGTTAGTAGCTAAGCCAGCTCAAAAGCTACCAAGGAAAAATTGGTTTTCCAAAATTCTTGGTGAGGAGCCAAAGTAGTGGACTAGGCTTTCAAAGCTGAACTAGTTTACATTGTGTTTGTGGCATTCTTAATCTACTTTTGGTTTAATTTTTTTTTTAAAGGGTGAAAAAGCTGAATTCACCCCCCTCTTAAGCTAACATTTTCTACACTTAGATACTATTTTGGGATATCATCAAATCATGATGCATCCATTAGATGAAGAAAAAACTACCTTCATCACAGAAAGGGGAACATATTGCTACAAAATTATGCCTTTTGGATTAAAAAATGTAAGAGCCACATATCAGAGAATGGTTGCTTAAAGATTGACTTGGAAACACAATGGAGGCATATGCGGATGATATTATTGTTAAAAGTAAAGATAATGAGTTACATGTGAAAAAATTAACATGAGTTTTTGAGATACTTCAAAAATATACCGCGTGACTTAACCTGAATAAGTGTTCATTAAGAGTATTATCTAAAACATTCTTGGGATACATGATAACACAAAGGGGCATTGAAGCTAATCTAGAGAAAATATAAGCAATACTAGATATGAAGCCTTTAAGCTCTATTAAGGAAGTTTAACAATTAACTAGGAGAATTGTTACTCTAAATAGGTTCTTATCAAAATTAGCAAAAAGAAGAAGTTTGTCATTTTTCCAAACCTTAAGAGAAGGCAACAGTTTAGAATGGATATATGACTATCAAAAAGCCTTTTAATCTTTGAAAGAATATTTGACGAAAGTCTCTTTATTGATAGGACCTAAAATTGGGGAGCCTTTGTTTTTATATTTGGGGGTGAGCGATACTACAGTCAATGTTGTTTTATTATGAAAGAATTGACAGAAAGATCAACCAGTGTATTACATAAGTGAAGTTTTTCAAGGGGATGAAGCATGATATCCTCATACTAAAAGGGTTGCATTGGCATTAATAACGACCTCAAGAAAGTTATGTCCTTATTTTCAAGCCCATCCTATTACAATCCTTATTGATTAACCATTACGTCAAATATTACAAAAGCCATAATGTTCTATAAAACTCACTTAATGGGTTATAGAGTTACGTGAATATGATATTAATTTTCAGCCAAGACAAGCTATCAAAGATCAAATAGATTTCATAATGGAATGCACATATGATAAAAAATCCTCATAAGATTATCCTATTGAATGGAAGTTATTTGTAGATAAGGCCTCAAGTTCACAAGAAAGTAGAGCAGGTGAAGTCTTGATATCTTCGAATGGTGATATTCTTGAATACTAGCTATGTTTTACATTTGTAAGTTCCAATAATATCACATAATATGAAGCCTTAATTGTTGGAATAAATCTAGCTTGAAAAATGGAAGCCAACAAATTGATACCATACAGTGATTCACACTTAGTAGTATAACAATTCCAAGGGCAATATGAGGCTAGGGAACCAATAATGGAAAAATACTTGCAAAAAGTTAGAACTTTGGCACAACTCTTTAAAGACTTCCAATTAACACAGATTAACAAAACATTGAACAGTCATGCTAACACCTTGTCAAAATTAACATTGACAAAAGAGGCAGTTGGAAGAAAAATACATGTTAAGACTCTCCAGAAGCTTGGTATTGAATAATAAGAAGCATTTTCTATGGAAATTGTTGATGATTGGAGAATTCCAATACAAAAACTCCTAAGAACAAGCAAAGTTCCCATTTATCCAATAGTTGCAAGACAAATGAAAATTCAAAGATCTGGATTCATTATAATTGATGGAATATTATATAAGAGGGCTTTCACAACACCATTGTTAAAATGGTTAGGTCTTTAAGAAGCTGAATATGCTTTAGCTAAAATACATGAAGGTATTTGTAGATAACACTTGGGGTCTGGAGCATTAGCAGACAAAGTACTTTGGGCAGGATTCTTTTAGCCCATATTACAAAAAGATGTCTTAAGAAAGTAAAAAAGTGTGATAAGTGTCGATGACATGCACCCATTCATTTTGCCCTGATTACAGCTATAAAAAAATATCTTCTAGCTTACACCCTTTGCACAAAAGGACTGGGCATCCTAGGTCCTTTTCCATAAGTAATAAGCCAAAGAAAATGTCTCCTAGTTGCTACTGATTATTTCACTAAATGGGTAAAAGTAGAAGCATTAGCCTTGATTATAGAGAAAAAGGTAGAATTAATGGTTTGAAAAGACATCATGTGTCAATTTGGCATACCTAGAATTATCAGTACGAATCATGGTAAGCAATTTGACTATTATGCTTTCAATACATTTTGCAACAACTTGGGAATACAGTTAAGAATAGCCTCAATGGCATACCCCCTAGGCTAATAGACTGGCAAAAATAAACAATATAATCATTTTACATGGATTAAAAACACATCTAGGTAAAGCAAAAGGCCCTTGGGCAAATGAACAACTGATGATTATATTGGCATATCGAACCACAAGTATAGTTTCCACGTGTAAAATACCATTTAATTTAGTTTATGGTATAGAAACATTAATTCTTGTAGAAATTGGGGTAGAATCTTCTTGATGGGGCAAATTCAAAGAACAAGCAAACCCTGTAGCACTGAAAGAAACCTAGATTTCACATAATGGCTACTTACCAAAGAAGAAAAGATTATTATTATAATGAAAGGGTAAAAGTTAGACCATTAGCTGAAGGAGATCTTATATTATGGAAGGCCATGATAACAAATGCTCTTTGTGAAGAAGGAAAGCTACAAGTTAATTGGAAAGGATTGTACAAATTCAAGAAAATGATTGGACCAAACACGTGCATCCTATAGACACTAGAAGGAGGTAACATTAATAAAAACATGGAATAAAAATCATTTAAAGGGGACTAGTCATTATAGCCTTCCCCAACATGCAATTAAAGGAACCCTAGGAACAACTACGTCCATATCCCATTTGCTCACAGAATGTCTCATGATGAGACTCATTCTCCCTCTTAGCATCATGAACAGACTAATCCAAAAGCTGAGTTTTCTCATCCCATCTCATTCGTTCTTTCATCCAATATCCCATTCGCTCCTCCATGAATTAGCGATGAGCTTGACATTGAGCATTTGCAACCACCATACATTACACCCCCTGCACAAAGAGAGAAAACAAATAAAATTAAGACAAACAATAAGAAAATAAGGAAAATGAAGGTATTTACCTAGATAATCTCAAGAAAGTTATGATTATACAGTTGGTGTTCGTCCCAAGTAAGAATGGTAGAATATATGAGTTGATGCTTACCCGAAGGAACTGGTTCTGGTCATTAGGGCTTCTTTGTATGGATCCGATAAAGGGTAGAAAAACTTTTGGGGAGCTTTGGAAAGACCTCTTATTTGACTTTTTGTACGTTTCCCACAAACGGTGCCAAATTGTTGTTACCAGACTATAATAATTAAAATTTGTTTGTTTTGAGGAAACTCAATGAGTAATCAGTAAAACATAAAGCGTCCCTCAGCCTTCCTACTTGGGAGAAAGAAAATTGTCTGGGGCAAACTTGGTCCACTGGCTCAGAAAAGGCTTAATCCACTAGCTGTGAGAGTTATGTAGGAACCGGAAAAGTGAGGAATCTTGTGATGAGCTAGGAGATCTTTCATCTTAGGAGCGGGTCTACAAGATAGAAAGCAGTCAAAGGCACATAGGGATTTCTCCCACACAAGCCCTTCGATGCTCAAGTCAGACAAGGTCTCCATGAAATGCAAGATGTAGCAGCCGTAAAATGTAAAGATGTTATGTGCAAAAATGTATGATGAGCAAATGGGGTGTTTGCTATTACTAGCGATATTTGTTTGGGTTGTATTTGTCTGGTCTAGGCTTACTTTGTCTTCCTTGTCCTCGAAACTAAACAGTTGGGGGTAACTTATAGGAATTAAGTAAGATAGGGACACGTGACACAATCGTGCTCGGTTGTAGTGAGCTTTCCCGAGAAAGGGCAGTGTAACACCTTGCCTTACACATGTGCGTCACTATAAGGGAATTCCCAGGAATCTTTTTTTTCCAAGTTCATCGCGCGCAGTGCATCAGGAACAATCTTCACATGCTTTCACATGCCCGACACATACAACGATTCAAAGAACAATCGTCACATGCTCACACAGGCCATCACCCGGTTGTGATTTCAAGACAATCTTCACATGCAGATAAGATCCCAAAAATCCTAGTCTTGCCCGTTTAACTAACAAGATCAATAATTATTAAACTAAATGAGACATAATATTACACAACAGATATAACAACATCAAAATACCATGGCCTACCATAAGGTTCTTACATAGTATCTCCACATCAAAATACGTATTACAACGTTACAAAATGACAGCAACACTATCATGCGACCGTTCATACATATATTAAAATAAGTACTACTGCCTCAAAATGATGCCACCGCTAACATACAAACACCATTGGCCCTTAATTGGCCATGTTCTTGCCTTCGCAGTAGTTCTTGGCTGGAACGTTGAATGTTCTAGGGGCATAACCCAGATTAGATGATAAAACATCTAAGTGATGGCATGATACAGCTTACAAAATGCATGAATAACACACGAGCATGGAATATACAGACGACAACATGCAACACGTCTAACTTGAGAAATTTCTCTAACATACTCAACCTCCTGTGGAAAATTCATTCCACACACCTTTGTGATTGACCTTGTCCCGACATACTTAATCCCCGAGTGCTCGACCCTATCACCCGATCACTAGGAATAACCTTACCCCATTCCCAAGCAGACCCCATCCCATCCCCATGGACATAACAACGACACGAATTCAATCACCACAATGATATGAAAATCGCATGCCATGCACTAACTCTTTTATAAGTGAAAACAGTTGATGCAATATATCATATGATCAATATGCACATGATGCCAATAATTTGAAGTATAAAGACTACAGTAAATAACCCAAGTCTCAGAGGGTATAACCGCTCACTAGAACTGGCTAAACACGAGTAACCTAAGCTCGGGAGGGTAGAACCGCTCACTAGAACCCACTACACACGTACCAAAATACTTTCAAGACAAATGTAAGACTGGAATCGAACCACTCACCTTAATCCAGAAAAAAACTAATTTTTTCCTCGAAAAGTGTATCATATCTCGAAAATTGTGCAATCCTTCCTTCTAGCAGTCAAATCGACTCTTGTTTATCATTATGTCTATAGAAATCAATATTCCTATTTTTCCCATAATTTTCTCAATTTTCCTTATTTTTCTCAATTTTTTCAAACTTTTCTTTCCTTCAAAAATTCATAATAAATACCTAACACCTAATTTCTCCAAATCTTTTTGCACCAATTGTAACGACCCATTAGAGGGTTTAGATTTTATTTAGAAATTACTGAATTTCTTAATTAGTATTGTTTGGAGGATTTTTGCCAATTAATTGTTAATATGGTAATCTAGAGATTTTAATTGAGAAAATAGCTTTTAAATAGCATTTAATTATTTATTTATTTTTGAAATTAAATGCAAGGACTTGAAGGTCATTTAAGAAGTTGTTATTTATTTAATTTAGTTAATAAGAGTTATTAAGAGATTAGTAATTCCATCCGTGAGAGGATTGGGATTAGAGTCTCTTGGATATAGTAGGAGAAGGAGAAGGGCATTAGGTTTCCTATAGACATATGTATATATGTATAGCCTCATTAGCCTTAGTTTCTTCACGCTGCTAAAAGAGAGAAAAATCGTGAAGAACAGAGGAGCCAAGAAGCAGTAGCAAATTCAAAGTCTTGCATAGGAGTCTCTTTTGGCGATCGTTAGGGTTCGATCAGAGAGTCTAAGGCAAGTATCCTTCCCCTGTAATCCTTTCTTACAGGTCTTGATTGAGTTTGATATTAGATTTCCAGAATTGAATCAGTTCCAGTGCATGAATATATATATATATATATGTGCGTTACAATGAGTTATATCAGTTCAGTGCATGTTATATATATATTTACATGCGTACAGTGAGTTCACAGCAAGCATGCATAATTTCTTTCAGCGATTCTCATCAATATTGTTGTTGAATCATTCTCAAGTTTGTTTGGAATCAGTTGGGATTTGTTTTCTCAAGTTTTCTTTCGGAATGGTGTAGTAATGTTAAGTTTGTAAATCAAGATATCATCTCTGTTCGTGAGTTATGTCTGATAAGATTCCAGTCATTCGAATGAGTCTTGTGTCATTCGAATGAGTTCCAAAGCATCTGAATAAGTTTCAGTGTTATCGTAAGCTTTTCCCTTATAATATTCCAGTCATTCGAATAAGTTTTTTTTTGGCCATTCGAATGAGTCATGTGTTATCATATCGTTCGTATGTGTTTTTGGTTTATCATTCGAATGAGCTTCCTTGTCATTCGAATGAGTCCTTGAAGATGTGAGTAAGCTGTTGCTTTGTATAGTCTAGCATTCGAATAAGCCTTCTTGTCATTCGAATGATCTATAAATTGATTCGAATAAAGTTACTGTTGCATTAGAATGAGTCGTTTTTGCCAGTTCAAAAGTTGGAAATTTTCAAAATTCATTCGAATGAGTCCCTGATCAGATCCGAATAGTCTTGTTATATATCATCTATCATTCGAATGAGCCTTCTGTCATTCGAATGAGTCTCTGTCATTCGAATGAGTTTTCTGCCATTCGAATGAGCTTGCTGAAATCCGTTTTTTTTCATTCGAATTGGCTTCTTTTTCATTCAAATTGTTTCCTTTTGCTTCCTCAATCATCCAAATAGTATCAAATGGCATCCGAATGGCTTCCAATAAATTCTTGATTCAAATCTTAAATTTAATATAAATATTCAATTATTCAAATATTGAATTTTTATGCCAAGATATGATAAAATCTAATATGCCATGCCTATACTCAGAAATTTCAAAATATTTGAATCTCAATATAGTTGATAAAAATCATATACCATGTTTAGCAGTTAATTATGACATAATCAGCATTATTTTGTGAGATTATGTGCATACATATTTGTATGAGCATTGAGCATGACTTTATGTGGAGCACTACATATCGTGTGACAGCATTTATATGAGCATTGCATTATGCGCGCCAGGCGGCTTGTCCGCGGGGATCCCACTAGTATCAGTTCAATTATATCTCAGTTATGAGTTGCTCGCTTGATGTCGACCAGGGAGCTAGGGGCATATTGCCCAAAGTATGTGCTTACAGTTTTTATGTTTACAGGACTCAGATCAGTCAGGTATGTATTACAGTTATGTGGGCCTACGTGCCAAAGTTGCATACCTGCATTTAATTACAGTTATGTGCATTACATCTTATAAATGCCATCCAGTGATTATTATCTCTCAGTACAAGTTCAATAAGTATTTTTATCAGTATCGATATTCTTCTATTCAGTTTCAGCTATTCTTTCCAGTTTATTACTTGCTGAGCTTTGTAGCTCACCTTGTACTCTTCACCATTCCAGGTCCTAGTGGGGGAGTACCAGATGTGGGGCCTAGCAGGAGTGTCCAGTAGTGTGTGTACGTGGAGCCGCTCAAGACCAAAAATGTCTGGGAGTTGTTAGTTTATTAGTTAGTGCTTGATCAGTTTAGATTTATTTTATATTCCGGTTTAGGGATTTTCCCTTAGATGTAATTTATGGTTTTCAATTATTGACTCAGAGTTTTATTTCAGTTGATTGAGATGTTCATTTTGGTATCAGATTTCAGTTTATCAGCCAGTTTATTTTATTTTCCCCAGTAGCACCTCTTCTCGGTCAGTTCTAGGAGAGGGGGTGTTACACCAATATTCCTCAAATAATTTTACAAAAATTATAAAATTAATTTTGGAAGAAAATAGTACCTCACGCACCACACACAGTCACGACAAGTGAAGCCCACGTGCAGTTTCTTCTCCAGTTGTCTTTTCTGGCTCCGGCGGTCTGCAACGGTCTCCAATGGCCGTTTTTCCCCCATCGCCCTGTAGTACTCCTCAAGGCGAACTCAAAGGTACCCCTAGGTGGCCGAAACACTCATTGGAAAAGCCCTTAAAACTCAGTTGTAGGTCGCAGCTCCGATGAGACCCAATTTTCTGGCCAAGGCACTGAAACCCCACTAAACTTATACCAAACGCCTCCAAATTCTCCAGAAATTCTCCCTATCACTCAAAGAAAAAAATCCCCTTATCCTTGGGACATGATTTAAGCTAAAACAAGAGTAATTTCTTTGATTTTTGATTTTGAACTCTCAACCTTCAACCCTTATTTATACCCATTTCCAGCGCCAAAATCCACCAAATCTCAGTTGGTCTTATCCCTTAAGCCCAAAATATAGCTTCTAAATGATTCATCTAGCCCTAAATCATGAGAAAATGCCCTCAAAAAATCCACCCGAAATTTCGATCCCATTCGCCATTAAATCCGATCACCTCGCCGCCGTGCTCAGCCAATGGCCACCCCCACTCGCTTCATCATCACCTGGAGGCTATCCTCGAGACTCCAGGCAACCTTCCTGACACCTAGAGCTGCTGGCCAGCGGCCACAGTGCTACCGGTCGGCTTCCCACCTACAAGTTTGGTTTTTTTGCACTTTTGCCCCCTAAGTATTTTCCAACTACATTACTCCTTTTTCCTTGATACCCCTAAACTTTCTAATAGTTACACTATGGCTTATATGTTCCAAAATTTCCATTTCCCTTAAGAATTTCCAAAAACTCTATCATTTTGACCTCTCTCGAGTAGTTTACATTTTTTACACTTTGGCTCGAATGCCTTTAATCATGTGTTTTCGACCTCGAACCTTCGCGAATCTCTTGGTTTTGTCAAATCCCATTTATTTGGGAAATTTTACCATCCTTAGCTAGCTTTGACATGGACTCTTGCCTTTCGTTCATGTTTTGGATATTACATGTTGGCCTGAAACTTTGATAAATTCCATTTTGACCCTAAAATTTTTAAAAATACCTTTGATATTAAATATTGGATATTACAGGTAGTGCGTCTCCCCTCGTCTGTGATGTTATCCCATAATTAAGCTTGGAAAGGGAATTTGGGAACCCCTCGGTGGGAAAGATCCCTCGGAGGTAAGAGGGCCTAGAACAGGCAAGTCCCCAGATTGAGTGGTGATTTTTCAAGGGGATATGATCCAACCCTATAAAGGTTTTGTTGAAAGGATGGCTTCTTCAGGGATTAACTAATTTTTTGGTTGCTTTAAGAGGTCTCCCCCCTTGGAGGCTATGCCATAATAAGAGGATATCCCCCAATTAAATAAGTCTTTCCAGAGGACAAAACTCCTCCCAGGCACTGAGAAATATCACTTGATAAAACATAACGCACAAAGATGTCCCCTTGGACAAATCACATAGTAGCTAAGGCCCTACTTCAGTAGCTTGTTGTAAGGCCCACCTTCTCTCAGAGAACTCACTAGGCCACTAAATCCTCTGAGGAGATTCCTCTTAAGCCCATCTGATTAGACTCAGAATAGATGTCCTCATGCTTGAATGACACGTGTCCACTTCCAACATTTTCCACACAAAAAAAAGGCCTATAAATACCCATTTCCTCATTAAGAAAATGAGGGGAAGAGGGCACTTTTAGCATATATTGACATTAGCTATTTTAACCGCATTTTATACTATGCATCTAGGGGAACCAACAGAGTTCTCCCAGACAACTATTTTTCTTGCCATACTTACTTAAGCATTAGAAGGCATATGAGGGTGAGGAATCCCTGCATGCCTCCTAACCTGTTCATATGAATGTAGTTCACCTGAATAGATTAATCTTCACTTTGAAGCTTACCCACAAAGTTCACCTAGAAGTTTACCCGAAAGCTCATCCACAAAGTTCACCCGAAAGTCCACCCATGTATTCATTTTACTTCTTCCAAGCAACAAAGATATTTGTATCTCATTCCCACAAGTAGACATCTAACAGTTGTTTGCTTTGTTTTGCCAAGATCGAGGAATTCCCATTTCACGAATTTTAATTGTTGTATCTTACCAATAATAGGAGACCAAAAACATCATTCGGGAAGGATGAAAATCAAACTTCTAGGAAAGATTCCAAAATTTAAAGAAAAATCACCCAAAAATGAAAAAAATAAACTAATACTAGGAGAATAAATCAAACAGTGAAAAAAAAGAAAAAAAAATAATCTTCTTTATATAGTGGGAGTTAGTGTTAATGCCCTAATACTAAATTTAGATGACATCTAATATGTGTAAAAGGGACTAGTGATGTAATCTTGTAAATTAATAAAAGATCATATCTTCATTCATACTCTCATTTGTATCCTATGAATGAGTTCTTATATATCATAGTAGAGATCTTATTCTTAAGTTGTTAAGAACATGTGATAAAGATCTTTTGTTTGGGATTTCTTAAAGATATTCCTAGTTCTCAAATTTATCAGAAGGGTAATATGATTTATCAATCATAGACCGACACATGGGCTACTATCGTTGATTAGCATGAGATGTTAATAATAATGGATGGTGAGTTACATGCTATATGGCATGAGATGCAGATAGTAGACATATGGGTAGGTATTAGTTGAACATTTACTGAATGTGATGTCTGTAACAAATCATATGGCTAAGCGGATTAATGATTTGTTACTAGTTTTTGATTGTGTATCTAGTTCTTTGATCAGATGCGATAGAGTTGTCGTGTACATTGACGTCAGAAATTTTCCATTGAGCGAAACCATACAGAGTGAGATATGGGGATACTCTCTGTGTGGTCTTTGTGCAATGGTGTATGGAGGTAGATGCTCATTGATGGGATTCATTATCCTCTAGCGGGGGTGAACATCCTATGTGGTCTTAGTTGATTGTGGTTGGAAAACCCCTAACTAGGGTATGCATGATCAAAAAGGAGTTTTCGATGTCGGAAGAAGTTTCGATGTATCATCTCAATCACACCATGTTGGATTTGGCATACTTACCGGATCTTGTGAGTTTAATCAATTCATGACCCTCACTTAATGGGGATGTTACTCAATTGAAGGATTATAATGCACGATAATCGAGAGCCTTAATAAGTTCAATAGAAGTATCAACTTCATTGTCATTGGAATTGTCCTGAGTCTTGGCTAGAGGATACTTAGGATTTTTTAGGATCCTTTAAGGAGATGGATAATCCTCCTAATAGATCGAAGAGTTCAATAAGCATTAAGGAGTTGACGTGTCCTGATTGCTACATTGTTATGAACCTAGAAAGTCACACGCACACTGAGTAACGCGTTGGATTAGTGAACCTCTATTGTTAATGTGTTCTTCGTCATTAAGGAGTTATTGATAATGGATGTTGTTAAGAGTTAACAAAAGGATCAACAAATGTGGGAGACCATTAAGAGTTAACAGGTATGCCATTAAGAGTTAACGGAGGCCTTGGTTTCGTTAAGAGTTAATGGAAAAGATATTAAGAGTTAATAGTAGGGGCCTAGATGCAAGAAGTTGAGAGTAACTTTTGCAAGCACAAATGGTTGACAGTTTTGTTTGACAAAACAGTCAACAAATCCCACAAATGGTCAATAGTTTTGAGAACGAGATTAATCCCGCATGCTTTTGTCTTTTTTTGTTTCTCAACAATAGAGCATTAAATGTTTTGTTTCCCTTAATTATGCCTTTTATAGGCATTAAATGGGAATTTAATTAGGAGAGAGATAGAGAGATTGAAAAGGAATAAGAGGGACATGGCTTGAGAGATATTATGTCGTACGTGCTTTTGAAGTAATTAACAACCTCTCTTGTTTTTTTGGTTGTGACATGGGTTCAATGAAGGGTTTTAGTGTAGCTAAGGCATAGACGGACTAGGCCTTCCACACTTGAGGGGGCGAGTTGGTCACCCAAGGTTTGCAAGAACAAGATCAGTTTGTGGCAGCTTGGAGGAAGCTGAAAGCTTGGAGTTCTAGGCGCATCAAACGACCAACTACAGATTCATCCATTTGAGATATAAAATCTAAACCCCTTATAGATGGATTTTCATGTATATATGCATATGGATGTTTGATACCGAGTCTTGCAAGGATTTGTTTTGCTTCCACTATGCTTTGTTTCAATTTTGAAAAATGTTTTAAAACCTATATACTTTTGCATTGATCCTAAGTGTTGGTGTTTTGCATATGATTTGATCATCTTTCAAACAAGACCAAATCTAAAAGTTTGGAAGGTGTAATAAATACTTAGTTAAAAGTTTTTCACACAATACAACTTCCAGAGAATTAACCAAGGTATCAAATAGATACATGAGAATATTATTATTGTTAATTCTACTCTTTCCATCAGGAAACCCAAGCAGAGATTGAGGAGCAATTGATGTGTGTAACGCCCCGCTCCCACATACGGGTGTTACTCACGAATAATCAACCTATTATTCACACGCTAGGGCAAAGATAAAGAGACGACTACGTTTCAATGAGAAATGACCTAGGTGGGAAACTAGACTTCGCCCTCTCTTCACTCCACTCAAGGTTTCGGGAAGATAACTAAACGACCCCGCGAAGAATAAACCCAAAACCTTGAGAAGTGCCACCTTCTCAAGTTCTCAATGAAGAGCTAATGATGGCTTCCCAGGATCGAAAGAATTAAACTCGCTCACTAATTTCATACAAATTATGGCATAAGCCTTAATTATAAGAAAATAATAATTTCTTTGCCCCAACTATTAACCCATTTATCTCATCTTCATTTCCCTTAGAAAATTATTGGGTTAACATTTCTTTGGAAAAATTTTATAAAATTTCCTTATCAAATCTCCATTACTTTTTCCCTTTTATCATTTCAAAATACTAAATTTTCCAAACACTTAGGAAATAAATTTTGAAATATAACATTAAGGTATCCTCATCCATTTTCTAAAATTTAAGGAAAACACTCCATTATTGATATTCCCAAATATAAAATTTTTCCACACAATTGCCTCAAATTCATATTAATTTAATAATTAATTTAGAGGCTAAAACACTCTATTATTTATTTATTTAAAAATGCATTTTATTTCATAATTACTCAAAATGTCAGAATTAATTAAATAAACATAACCCAAATTTAGATAAATAAAAAAAATACAACGCAGCAAGGTAGGGGGGGGCGGCAGCAGCAGCCAGCCGCGCCCCCAACGCGCGGGCCGCATGGCCGCGCGCATGGGCCGCGCACGCTGGCCGCCTGCCATGCGCGCGGCCGCGCCTGGCCGCGCCCAGGCACGCCCTTGGCACCAGCCCACTGCCCTTTCAATTTTTTTTTTTTGAATAAATACTCCACATTTTCCAGAATTTAATTTCAAATAAAAATACACCTAAATCCCAAATTTCATCCCAAAATTAATTGTTTCAAGGTGTTTACATGCCTTCCAAAAGTAAGATAATAACCATAACATGTTCCATACAAGCTACATGCTTTTACATACACCATGAAATATATCCAAACACTAGATCCTTAACACCACACAAAATAAATTACCAAGCTTGATTCACAAACCATCCTTCATGCAACCATTTTCTCCTTCCCTTTTGATGATGCCCCAACTACAAGGAGGTAAAATACCTCATGAGCTTTAAGCTCAATAAGGGTGCAAATGATAAAATATGCACAATAACAAGTAAAGTGTGACAAAATAAATGTATGCAATATGCTTGGGACTTCACATCCTCACAACCCACTTGGTTTGAGGCTTCCATATATCCCAACCCACATAATCTCATGGCCATAGGTCTTTACCACAACAAACATGCAAGATGCACAATTCTTAGAGAGTTTACCTTTTCAATCTTCCAAGCTTCTCTCTCTAAGCTTTCTCTTCTATTACCAAAAGAAGACAAGTCTTCTTCCTCTTCTCTTTTATAGACAATATTTCCTAATTCATTTTGATTTAATTCTATGGCAAGAATAAATCCTAGCCTTTGGATTTAATTTGAGTTGGAAGACCTCATCCTAGCCATCCAAATAAAGCACAATCCATGTGCTCTTGCAAGAAGAAATCTCATCCTTCCATCTTGGGAGAATTAATCTCCACCCTTGAAAGAAAGCACAACTTGGTCTTCCTTTAAGACTAAATCCTAACCATCCATGATTCTTAGCCCATGATCTCCACCATCCATAATTCTTTTTAAATTAAATTTTTAAATGTGTTGGCAATCCATGCCATCTTCCAAGACCCAATTCTAGCCATTGGATTATTTCTTCTTTCAAGACTTAATCACCACCATTAGATCACTTGGAATTTCTATTTTAATTCCCATTTAACTTATTTTGACTAATTTCAAGACATGTCTTGAAAGACATAATTTCTTTTCTTTTCTAATTTATATATCATCTCCATTTTCACCCATTAATGGGTGACTAATTTCATTTCATTTTGTAATTTCTTTTTAGAGACATCATCATGGCTTCATTTAATGCTTGAAAGACCAAATTCTTTTCTTTTTGAATTTCTTTTTTATTCTCCTATCTTCCTTCACAAGATCATGCCAAGTGTCCCCCTAATATCTAATTTCCCTAAATTTCTTAATTTCACATTTTAACTAAATTCCTTTCATAAGAATTTGCCAAATGTCATAATTATACACAACTTGGCTTCCAATTTTTTAATTCTTAATTTTTCCATACATTTTCCCCCATGCTTGAAAATAAGAATTAAATTCCTTAAAATTCTAATTACACAATATATATAAATTTCTCCACCAAATAATTACCTTTATGGGGAAAAACATCAAATTACCAAATTTGCCCTTCCCAAGGCATCTTATATTTTTATGACTTCTCCATGATTCAAGGGCAATTATGAAAACCCCCATATACTAACATACTCTTTATTATCTAATTTATCATAACTCACCAAGGGTATTATAATGTGTCATAAGCAAAACCTTCTAAAAAGACTAAGAAGCCCAAAAATGAAGAAGACATCCCAAAATAGTAGCTCAAAATAAATGGTGTTGAGAGATTGAGTGTCTCCCGAAAACTTAAAACATTTTTGGGAGGCCATGGCTCTTGGAAACCTTAATCGTCTGGGAGAGATTATAGTCTCCCAGCTCTGGAGATTGAGTCCTCCCAAAGCTTGTCTAATAAATCTCCCTTTGGGAAAGATGTCAAATAAAATACAAACATAATAACTCTAATGTTTGAAAATCCTTTCAATAATTTTATAAAGTGATAGACATAATCTATAAAAATCTTAATCCTAGTTGATCTTAGAATACTAGGATACCTTTCATGAATTCTCAAACTCTATAAATAAATGAACCCCCATTCCAAAAAAGGTAAGCCTCAACACTAATTTTAATATTACATCTAAATCTTCAACAAATTTGAGTATTTGACACAAACATCAAAGTATTTGTGCAAAAATTATCATACATTCACTTCTCTTATCATTCTTTTTCTTGTAAAGTCTAAGCAACTCGACAATAACATTTTCAATAAATAAATTTATTATTATATTCAAGCGACAACACCCTCCATTCATCATTATGTGTTCTTGCATGGAGTGGGGAATAGTTTGGGATTTCTTCCATTATCTTTCTTGAAAAGCATCAATGGATTCTCGCCCTCAAAATTGGCAAAATTCCCAGAGTTCATTCTGTGTTTTTGTTCAAATTTTTGTTCTTCAGCAAATAACAACCTGAAGTCTAGAACGACACTATTTGAAAGTTTCTTTACAGTTAATGCTACTGTGATCGACCTTCGGCAGTCGATCATATTCTTAAGTTGTTACGACGATTAGTATCTTGTAATTATGGTTAGTGCACAGAGATCATATGATCTCAAGCTACAATCAAGCCATTCGTGGAAGGCGACCATGGAAAGGACTCTTTTTACGCACTTGTTCTGCTATATCTGTTGTTAGTATGCAAACAATTACAACCCAGAACCAGGAAACAAGCAAGAAATATATGCCAATTCACCCTATTAACATCTTAATCTTATGGGCAACAGTACTATTTCCTTAAGACAACAGTGCAATAAAACTTATGGACTCGTATGCGTATGCTACTACTCTAAATTTTGACCAGATTTCCCTAGATTAGACGGTCTTGTTTCAAGAGTTCTTGGACTAAAGGGTCCTCTGCCACCACGACGAGGGCTGTGATCCCCTTTGATTTCACTTATCCGAGGGCTGTAGACCTTATCTGACAGCCGCGGACTGTTACTTGCAAAATCTTTGGCTGGTGTTGGACTGGAGCTTGTTACCTTTGGACTGCAGACGTGTCTAATCTCACCCCGGCTTCTAGTTATAATGCCGTCTAAAATTTCCCCACCGTCGGCAAATGAGGCCATGGAACAGATGTCCCCATCCTTCAAAGAGCACATCGAATACATGAGAATGAGAAAATGATGAACTGTTCACAGTATTAATTTCTAGTTCTCATTTTCCATATGCATTATTGAAAATACATGCGCAAATTTGAGGTAGAAGTTGGCAAGAAGTAACGGTTAGTGAGTTTGGCTGATGGTTATAGCCAAAGAAAAGAGGAGCTTACGAGGTTGAATGATAAAGCCGGTGCCTCTTCATACTCTGCTGCATCTAAATCTTGAAGGTGAGGCCCTTTGAAAAACTTGGGCAGAAGATATTGCCTTACAGGCACCAGGAACATGATCATCAGGGGGAACAGAACCCCAGCAATCGGGATCCATGTAATTCCAAAACAGATAAGCAAGTATACAGTCTGGAAAATTGTAAAGGTCACAATCGTCTTGAAGGGTACGGATTCCACAAAGGTAGCATGATACTCCTCCAGAACTCTGAAATAACACAATAAGAAAAACAAACATATGCAATTTTAATTAGTTTTGAAGAAACAGGATAACTTAAGGCGAAAAAATTTGGACCGATAGTTTACTTGTATCTCCTGCTTGGAGCTGTAAAGAGCAGTAAGATCCGCTCCCAGAACTGGTTTCCCGGTAAGCTTTCAATGGCCATGTATGCAAAATATCCCCAGAGTACTGAGGTGGGTATCTTCCTAAGGAAAGGCATGGCAGCAACACATCCTCCCACCATCACAGATTGGAGCAAGTTGCTAAGCCGTTGTTCTTTCACCTCAACTGGTAACAAATCATCAATCTCCTCCTCAACATCAAAAATCGTCTCATCAATCGGGGCATCTATGTTCCCTATGGTTGAAGCCAACTGAATTGTTGAGTCCTTTAATTCCTTTAGTCCCTGTTCATAAACGCGTTCAGGCAAGGTTGCAAAATGATTTTCCTTATTTACTAAAAATTGAGAAATTATCCCAAAATTGAGATTTCAATGAAATGGCAGATAATGCGGCCATTCACCTAACTTAATCGTGGAACTCATGGCAAATCAAAGCCTAAACTAATTGAATGGATCATTAGAACTTTCCCTTCACTACTTCAAATGAGTGACAAATTAATGGAACTGGCAAGAGCAGTTCCATGTTACTTAATACATATAGAATCATCATACTTGAGCTGAAGGTTCCTGGTAGATCAGCGGAGTCTGCATCTGTTGATATGCTTCTTGCATGCTCCCATAAACTTGTGCCAAGCTAGCGTTCTTACCCATACATTTGCGAGCTGCTGCTACAAGCCTATTTCTAAGCAGCTGCATAAAAGGCAAATATAGAAGAAGAGAATGAATACGTAAAATTGTGTGCATGTATACATTTCTTTATGGGTTATATGAAGATACCACAATTAATTGGATGAGGAACGATAAGCTGCAATTACTATTTCTTCTAAGACCTTATATTCATCAGAAAAATATGAAAGTCTATGCATATAATGATCTTTTTGCCTACCTGGTGCTTAAGTGTTGCCAAACTTTTAGTATGCATTGGAGATTGTGGGATGACACCATTTGCTGGAGGAATCCCAATAAGACCACACAGCATGACCTGCCATTTAGCAATAAAAGCACACATATTTTACCAGAGATGAGAATAGTGCCATTTAGCGAAAGAAGTACATATATTCATTTAGCATACCATAAATCCTAGAAGAAGTAGATCATAGTGGAATGAAGGGGGCTTTCGCAAATTGAACTCTTTCTGCTGAGCAAGTTGAGACGCCACGCTGTGATCAAAGTAATATAGCACCGCTATCATTGTTGCAGGAATAAAAGCTCCAATTATGTAGAGAACAGGCACATTTAGCATATCCTGTCAAGTTTAACCATAATAATCAGTACTCTTTTGTGAGAGGGATGGATCTAGAGAGGGGGAGGAAATGCGCTTCCGCCTTTTACAAGATAGAAAGTAAGAGGTTTGCGGCCAGTTCCCATGCCTTTATGACTGTCCAGTTCTGATATGCGCCTGGTGACCATGGATTCGGGCTGAAAAGGCGCCTTGGTATTCCTTTGGGAATGTCTCCAGATGGTATGTAAGAAAGAGCAGTCCACACGATAACCATCAATGGCACGCCATAATCTGCTATGAAGCCTCGAATCCATCCTGAAAGAAATTGAAACATAATCTATACAGATCTAGAATATTTCAACAAGGCTTTTGGATTTTACTTTTGAGCATCAGAAACTGCAGGCAATAACGAGAATTTTGTGTGTTTTTACTTCTAGGAGGGTCTTAACATATGGCAAAGGTGTGAAAAACTTACCACATCCATATCGCCAAGATCTTGCCTTGCGGCTTTTTAGTGCAGTGAGAAGAAGGCCAAACGACAGTACTAGTGCAAACATCCCATTAGCAAACCTCCATGAAGGTTGAAACTCTGTTAACCTGGGATTTGCTCTGTCAGGTTTACGAAACTCTTCGACAAGTCCCTACATCCACCGGATTCTTCTATTAAACCCAGAAACCATAAACTTGCCTAATTTTGATTCTCAATCAAGTATAAAGCAACTCCACGAAATCACAAAATCAAGCCAATAAGAAATAGGGATAAGAAAGAAACAAGAAGAAACCAATGCACCCACTCACTTTGATGGCTTCTTGCATGAAGAGCATTGCAATGAGCAGGCCAAACAACTCCCCGGCAAGACGAGTAAACCTATTGATGATGGAGCAAGCTCCTAGGATTGCCATAAGGAACAACAAAATTGCAGTCCAAACACACACCCTGCCCATTGAATTTGAAATGCTCATCTCGGTGATGCAAGAAATCCATTTCAGCCAAAAGAAAAAACAAAATGAAGCATTGTCACTAATTGGAGGCCAAATTTCAGACAAGATTTCTTTGTGTGAAGAAGAAATACCATCCAGTCCAGGCTAGAAAGAGCTTGGGTCCCAGATCTGGTCTATCTTTGGCAAAATTATACATGAATGTGTACATCAGCACAGTAGGCTCTGCAACACCAAGAATCAGCAATGGCTGACCCCCAATGATTGAGTGTATAATTCCACATAGTGCAGTAGAAGCCAACGTTTGGACCGCTGTGAGCAACCCATCTGTCCAAACCCGAATATATGTCCAAAAAATCACGTCAGTTTCAATCAACCCACTTGAGATAATTCTAAAGAAAACAATGAAAATCAATTACCAGTATTTCTCTCCAGTTGTTCACCAAATGATATCACCGGAATCGCTGAAGCGAAGAATATGTATGTGGTTGGGGCCAAAATCCTGAAAAACACATCGGCATTTCCTAGGAAAATATAGAAACACAGAAGCCATTTTTTTCTTGGAAACTAAACAACCTTAAATCAGTTACGCACGTACCTGAAACCGGCCCTAAAACCACCTGACCAGTCTTGTTTGTAACACATTAGCCTCCCACGAACATCCTCCTTTATTCCGCCAAACGGAACAAAGTTTTCCTCCATGGTTTCTTACGTATTTTGCAGATTAATTCGTGAAAACAAGATTTGCTTCAAATTTTTACAATAAATTTGGGCTTAGGTTGCCTCCCAGGTACAGAAATACAGATTTAAGTCATTAAAGTATAACCCAGATTAGAACTCGAAGCAGCATTGCTTTAATTTACTGGAATCACAGAGGAAGAATTAATAATAATAGGAAAGGTAATGGGAAAGAAGAGAGGAACGAGGGAAGGCTTTTGGCGGGGTTGGGAGGGGAGGGGAAAGGGTCCAAATATATAGGGCTTGAAACGTGGAAAAGCGGAAGCTGAAAAGGGAACTACTGTAGATTTGAAACATGTATACGAACCCAGATCATCGTGAAATAAAAAGAATAGCAGGAGACTCAAAGGACGGGCTATGGAGAGAGAGAGAGAGAGAGAGAGACGGCGCCTATGAGGATGTATTGATGATGATGATGATGAGAAGATAAAGAGAGAGAGTGCCAGTCCATGACAAGCTGGCTTCGAAGGAAGCATCCAAGCAAGCTCTCCAGTCCATGCAGCAGCGGCGGCTTCTACATTGCATTAGAGGAATGTTACCACCGTATGTCGCGGGGACAGCCACGCGCGAGCGCGTACACACTCCCCGTTTGAAGGCAAGTACAGAACAGCGACATATGATCCGACTAAATTAAGATAGTATTTATTTAACAAATAGTATCTTAATTATAATGAAGAGTTTTAAAAAAAAAAAGTAAAAAGTTATATAAAAAGAAAAAGGATTGAATCCCTTTCGATCCCCATCTCCTCCTATTTTCTATTATCTCCTAAGATAGTCTTAAAAAAGGCGTTTGAATTTGAGGTCCTTTCGCGTCAAATCAGACCTTTATTACCTGCTACCACCACAATAGTAGTAGTATATACCTTTATTTATGAGTTTAAATTTTAAATTTGTTTATTTATTTTTATTGTAAACATTTATAACTATTTCTTAAACAAAAACATCAAAATAATAATACCTATAATAATTCAAGATTTATGTCATTATTATATATAAATATTTTTACATATTAAATACCACTACTTTAATTCATAACATGATCTTTTACAAACCATCCCATAACTCATATAAAAAAGAAGAATTTTTTTCTTATCAAATGTAGGCCTATTATATTAAATGGACTCAATATTGACAGTAATAAAAAAAATATTATTACTTTATTTATTGTATTTATTGTCAACGACAGCGCAATTGGAGGGGGGGGGGGGGGGGGGGGGTCGTTAATTTATCAAATCAAACGACTTATGGACCTAAATGTCATACTTATATTTTTTGATATAAGAATTAAATTCTTTTAAGTTTGGTAAGTTGCATTTCCGAACATAATTTTTTTTTATGTTTTAAGTTTGATATTTAATGTATATTATATATTTTATTATGTGTAATACTATATATATTATATTTTATAATATTTATAATTTATCTATATATAATTATGTGTAATATATTAGTTATTATCTTATTATTTTAATATAATTACAATATGATTGCCATATCTACATTATATCATATACATGATATGATAGATTATGAAAAAATTTTATTTGCAGCCATCTTTTTTACTCTCCACAACAATCTTTTATAATTGCATAATAGTTGACGTGGCACTATCTAAAATTACAAGAATACCCCTACGCACTAGTAGCCTCGCTCACCACGTGGATTGCTCGGGAGACTGACACATGGCAAGTTAACAATTTGGAGCGGAATTCGAAAAATTCAGGCCAGATTGTGAGACCTGTTCCAACTTGACCGAGGTCCTCGGGAGTCGTACCCGCCCATCTCGGGTACCCCATAACGGATCTGTCTATAAAAAACAGGGGTCTTCACTATGTATAAAAAAAACTCTCCAACTCTTACATTTTCTACTATTCGTATTTACTCTACTAATTTGAGTGTTGGAGTCCATTCTGGGGGATCCTACCCCGACACTCCATTATCTTGCAGGTTCTATACCCGAGGTCCGACATCGCCAAGTTCGAGGTTCTATTTTCGAGATCCAGCTGTAGAAGTGGCACATGGTGGTCAGTCCCAAAAACCATTATCATTTGGCGCCCACCGTGGGGCCGACATCCATACTCGCCAGCCTATTATTTCCTTACCTCGCGCTTCAGACTCCCTCTCCTGACTTCAGACCTCGGTCTTTCCACAAGTGTCAATGACTTTTGCTTCTTGCCCTAACTAACTACATGGCTCCTTGAAGAGACGTGACTCAATGTCAATCTAGAGACCCCGCCTTAAGGGGAGAATCAACCGTATTAGGCCAATCCAATGGCAGAGGACCGACTCACCAAGCTGGAAAATTAGGTCCAACAGTTAACTGAGTTGTTGACTGGCTATCTACACCAGAATGAACAGTGTCGTCCGCATATGCCCTCTTAGTGAGAGGAGAACCAGTCACCTCCTCCTATGCAGGAGCATCGTCAGTTCCGCCAGTCAGGCCAGGAAATCCATTCCTCTAAGGTGGCATGTTCTACTTCTTCCCCCTCGCGAGAATGAGAGACCTCGCAGGAGAAGCGGTTGCATTTTCTGGAGAAGTAAGTCTAGGAGCTTAAGAAGGGAAAGGAAGAACTGGCTCATCTCGGCTCTAACCAACCCCTGAGTAAGAGCATCATGGCAGAGGTTCCTTTGGAAAGGTTTCGTATCCCATCCATCAAGCTCTATGACGGAAGCACAAACCCCTATGATCATGTAGAGCTTTTCTCCTCTCACATGCTGGTGCAATCGGGGTTAGATGCGATGTGGTGCCGGGACTTTTGGGCTACTTTGGGAGGTTATGCCTGGACTTGGTACTCCTTCCTTCTCCATCGTTCCATCCACAACTGGGGAGGGTTGAAGACCTGTTTCCTAGCCCATTACACTCCCTTGAAGCACCACTAAAAGTCTTCTGTGGCTCTGGTGAACGTCAAGCAAAACGAGGGCAAATCCTTAAGGGATTTTGTGGCTAGGTTCAATGAGGATGCGTTGAGCATCAAAGAGTTCGATCAGCGGATTGCAATGGTGGCTGTTCAGAATGGCTTGAGGGCTGGGCCATTCGCTCAGTCCTTGGCCAAAACTCCACCTCGTACTTTTCACAGAAGCCCTTGCCCGAGCTAATAAATACATCAACGCTGAAGAAATAATGAAAGTCAAGTGAGCTGAACAGCCAAACAAGAAGGGTCAAGAGCCCTAGGTCGTCCCCAAGATGAAGGTAGACTAATGGCCACAAAAAATTTAGAGCCCAACACTCTCATTCATATGGGAGTGGCAACAATCCAAGGGTCAAGTGCCCTAGGCCGTCCAAGGGCCAAAGAAGGACTAATGGTAGGAAAAACTCAACACCTTCCTCGGCGAGGGAGTGGCAAAAATCCAAGGGTTAAGTGCCCTACGCCGTCCTCAAGTCGAAGGTGGACTAATGGCCAGAAAAAATTCAGAGCCCAACACCATCATTCGTGTGGGAGTGGAACAATCCAAGGGTCAAGTGCCCTAGGCCGTCCATAAGCTGAAGATGGACTAATGGCCAGAAGAAACTCAACACCCTCCTTGGTGAGGGAGTGGAAAGAATCCAAGGGTCAAGTGCCCTAGGCTGTCCCCAAGTCGAAGGTGGTCCACTCTACGCATTCCAAATGCGCTTGTACAATTAGAGTAAACGGACTGTTTACTGGCTAAGGCAAGCCATCCTCCATTAGGATCTATTGCACAATGATCTTATCATGATAGAATGCCCAGTTTTATCAAAAGATCAAGAGTAATATTTTTCTTGCTTATTAAGTACCCATGATTCATGCCTAACTGTGAAGAACGACCCATCACATGAATCACTTACTTAATAGCATGGACACTTTTCCAACAATTAAATGCAAATAATATATGTGCCATGAACCGAATAAAAGAAACATCATTACCATAAATTAAACAAAACATGTCTTTAGGGCATACATTTCCAACACTAATGGCCAGAAAAAATTCAGAGCCCAACATCGTTCTTCGCGTGGGAGTGGCAACAATCCAAGGGTCAAGTGCCCTAGGCCGTCCACAAGCTGAAAATTGACTAATGCCTGGAAGAAACTCAACATCCTCCTCGACAAGGGAGTGGCGAAAATCCAAGGATCAATTTCCCTAGGCTGTCCACAAGCCGAAGGTGGACTAATGGCCAGAAAAAATTCAGAACCGAACACCCTCCTTTGCGTGGGAGTGGCAAAAATCCAAGGGTCAAGTGCCCTAGACTGTCCACAAGTTGAAGGTGAACTAATGGCCAAGGAAAAATTCTAGCCCAACACCTTTCTCCGCGAGGGAGTGGTTAAAATCCAAGGGTCACGAGCCCTAGACCGTCCCCAAAGGTGGACTAATGGCTAAGGAAAACATTTAGAGCCCAACACCCTATTTCTCGTGGGAATGGAAAAAATCCAAGGGTCAAGTGCCATAGGTCGTCCACAAGTCGAAGGTGGACTAATGTCGAGAAAAAAGTCAGAGCCCAACACCTTCATTCGCATAGGAGTGGCAAAAATGCAAGGGTCAAGTGCCCTAGGCCGTCCACAAGCCGAAAGTGGACTAATGGCCGGAAAAAATTCAGAGCCCAGTACCCTCTTCTGCGTGGGAGTGATTGAAATCTAAGGGTCAAGAGCCCAAGGGATCCCAGCCTGACCATCCAGACTAAGGGATCCTAGCTTGACCAGAGGATATCCCAGCCTGATTAGCCAGACTAAGGGATCCCAACCTGACCAGGGGAAATCCCAACCTCACTAGAGGAAATCCCAACCTGACTAGAGGATATCCTAGCCTGATCAGCCAGACCAAGGGATCCCATCCTGACCAGGGGAAATCCCAACCTGACTAGAGGAAATCCTAGCCTGACCAGAGGATATCCCAGCCTAACGAGGGGATCCTAGCTAGACCAACCTGACTAGGGAATCCTAACTTGACCAGCCCTGTTTCTCCATTGTCTTACAGGCTACATCCCCACAAACAGCACTAGGCATAACCAAGTCCAAAGTGCAGGCTACGGATCCTAGGCCAGGAATACCTAAGTCTGAAGCTTCCACTTCCGAGGTCTATTTGTTGAGGCTGCGCGTGGTGGCTGGTCTCACAGATCATCACCATCATTTGTCTCATACTTAAAAATACTCTTGTGCATCTTGGGAAAAATCTACAATCGAATAACCTCAGAAATTAAGCTACTCCTCGACCCATAGTGATTTTTAGCTCAGCTTAAGGAGTGGGGGGCAAGTGATGTGGCACTACCTAAAATTAAAAGAATACCCCTACACGCTAGTAGCCTCGGCTGCCACGTGGATTTCCCGGGAGACTGACACGTGGCAAGTCAACAATCTAGAGCAGAATTCGAAAAATCTGGGCCGGACCGTAAGACCCCTTTCAACTTAACTGAGGTCCTCGAGAGTCATACCCGCTCATCTCGAGTTTATCTCGGGTACCCCATAATGGACCTACCTATAAAAAGTAGGGGTCCTCACCAGGTATAAAGAAAAAAAGCTCTCTAGCTCTTACATTTTCTACTACTCGCATTTACTCTACTAATTTGAGCGTCGGAGTCCACCCCGAGGGATCCTAGCCCCGACACTCCATTGTCTTATAGGTTCTATACCCGAGTTCCGACATCACCAAGTCCGAGGTTCTATTTTTGAGGTCTAGTTGCAGAGATGGCACGTGGTGGTCAGTCCTAAAAACCATCATCAATAGTTTTTCAAAAATACCGTTATACACAACCATCCCACCATCATTGCTGACCATCATTCGACAGTTGTGACGAATGTAGTCGCCCATCATCGCACTCGTCGGCAGCCACAAGGAGCTCATAATCGCAAAGCTCTCACTGGTGGTCGCATCGCTCATCATCACCGACGACCACGTTTGTCCTTGCCATTGGTGAGAGCGACGTTGGCAGGAAAGAGAGAGAAAGAGAGAGAGAAAGAGAGAGAGAGAGGAAAGTGGGTGCAATGATGGGTGAGAGATGGGAGCTAATGGCGACCACGTTCATTACAGCTGCTAGTGGGAGATTGGGCCGCCGGTGATGATGGGCGACAGCCAACGATGATGGGTGGTTGCAAGTAAAGGTAAAAATGACTTTTTTCTTTTGGTGTTTTTCAATGTGGGTGTAAAGAACAAAAGTGCATATAGAATTTCCATGTCATAAAATATGTACCATATATATTATATAAGAAGAATTGCAACCACACCCATGTAGTTTGAGTTTTTTGTTGGGATATCCCATCTATCCATTAGTCAATGTTTTCTTAAAAATCTCTCTAATTAAAAAATAAAAAATAAAGAGAAAAAAACTTACAACAACACCAAAGGATTGTCGATTGTCAACTTTTATTGCTTCTCCATCTTTCTTTCATTGCCTTATCTTATTTGCTTATTCTTCTTTTCATTGTCATCTTTCTTTCCTTGACTCTATTCATTAGCGCGATCACCAAATCGCATCATCACCAAACCTACACTCACACATGCACTAGAGATGTGGCATGTGTTATGCACATAAGTAAAAAAATAAAAGATTTTTAATGAAAATTCATTAGGTGAGAATTGGCAATTGCAATTTAGGTTTTACTATTTTAGGCAAAATTTGAATGAAGATAAAATTAATTATATTATAACTTGAAGTTTGTAAGTTTAAATTTTGTTGATAGAGTGTATTTTAAACAAAATATACAAAGAGTATTTTAAAAATTCACTTTATTGGCAGAGCTTTATAACTCTTAAATGTGCTATTTTGCTTATATAATAGAATAGATAAATAGTTATGCAAAGTGAATGGATTAAAGAAGATGAAGAAAAAGAACTCCATTTGCTCTTTCTTTTTGTTGTTAACAAGTTCAAACAATACATCACCCAATCCAACCCCTTTCTCAAACCCTAGTATAGCTGGCAATGTCTAGCTACTGGCAATGGTGATCCTAGTGATGCCTATTTTTTTTCACTTTATTATTTATCTTAATTAAAGAGATGATTAAGAAAATATTGATTAAAGTTAACTTAATTTGTGGTTATTAACAATGTTTATACTAAAAATTAATGGATGGGATATCCTAACAAAAAACATAGAGGGTCGTCACAAAAATGACCCCAACCACGAGGGTCTCTAGGTGCATTTACCTCTACATGCATAACAATATATTGTTATTATATCATAAGATAATCTATGTTATTATATATAACAATATATTATAAAATATTCTTATTGTCTGATTATAACAATAAATTTATAATGTGGGAGAGTGAGATACAAGGAGTCCAATACATTGGATAGTGATCCCAATGAGTTGTGTAGGGAACCCAATGAGATTGGGTAGTCTCAACATAGCTTGTGAGTTGTGACCCTTAGAATGGTACATCGGTTGTGACTCTCAGGATGACACTTGAGTTGTGACTTTCAAGATGGCATGTAGGAGTCTAAAAGTAACAAGAGAGTTCTAGAGTGACGAATGACCTAAAAGGTGACAAGAGTCCCAAAGTGATAAGAGAGTTGTCCAATGATCAAGAGGGTGTTTGATGATCGAGAGAGTTCCAAGTGACCAATAGACTTGCAGAGAAAGAAACAAGTTACAAGTGTGGGTAAGGTCACTAGTGGACCCTTCAATGCTTAAGTCAATTTCAGCTTGAATGGGAATTAAAGTTTAAGTAGGTGTCATGAGCATCTTGAGAAAGAAATAAGTTACAAGCGCAGGTAAGGTCACCCGTAGACCCTTCAATGCTTAAGTCAATCTCAGCTTGAATGGGAATTAAAATTTAAGTAGGTGTCATGAGCATCTTGAGAATGAACGAGACTAACAGGTGGCAAGAGACCCACACCTCTCAATGAGCATCTCAAGAATGACTTTGATTGGGTTTCGTAGGGTTCGCACGGCCCAATTGGCATATAGCCTAAACAACGACCATGAGAGGGGGGTGTTAGTGTTGTGTGTGATTTAGATGACATCTAGCAAGTTTGTTTTTATGCACTCATTGTATCTTTATATAAATCAATAAAAAATAAGGCTTTCTTCATTCATATTTTCTTCAATCAATTATATGAATGAGTCCTTAGATATCCTGTATGAAAATCTTATTCTCAAGCTTTTGAGATTATGTGACAAGATTCTCTAGTAACAGAATTTCTTAAACTATTCTTAGTCCTTAGATTTTTTTACATGGGGACTCCGATTAATCAAGTATGGATTAGCACAGGGGTTACTACCTCGTTCGATATGGGGATACCAATGGGAGGATAGTGAGTCACGTATCATATGACATGAGATGTCACTAATAGACCTGTGGGTGGTCGTTAGGGAACGGTCAATTGAATATGACATCGATATTGACCACATAGCTTGGTGGATAATGGTCATGTCATCAGGCTGAGATGGTGCGTTAATCCTTAAACTTGAACCGACATGATTATGTTTGTGTATTGGTGTGCAAGATTTACTAATGAGTTAAACCATCTAATTGGGAGGTGGGAATGTTCATCTATGTGATTTCGTATTACCGGTATATGAAGACGGGTATTGGGAATAAAGATCTATCGCCCTCATTGATAATTGATGGGATGAACGTTCTATGTGATATACAATTGTTGTTACAAAAAATACAACAATTAAAATTTATGATGTGGGGTCCACTCGAGCTTGGTATCGGGTGAAGTTAAGTTGCCGTAAGAGAAGTTGCTTCAAAGGAGTTCACCGCAAGGATGCCTGCCACAAGGATTTTGCCACAAGCTCCTTTGCCACAAAGATCTTCCTTTGCTACAAGGTCCTCGTAACAAGCTTTTTCGCCACAAGCTCTTTCGCCACAAGGTTTTTCCACAAGGCTTTAACTTCGTCGCTAGGTCTCGCCACAAGCTTTTTTGCTACAAGCTCCTTCGCCACAAGGCTTTAACTTTGCCGCTAGGTCACGCCACAAGCTCCTTCACCACAAGGCTTTAACTTCACTACTAGGTCTCGCCGCAAGCTTTTTTTCCACAAGCTCCTTTGCCACAAGGTTTCGCCATAAGGCTTTAACTTCACCGCTAGGTCTAGCCGTAAGGATTTTCCTTCGCCATAAGGTCTCGCCGCAAGATTTTGCCACAAGGTTTTGCCTTCGCTCTTTTGCCACAATGCTTCGGCACTAGCTCTTTCGCCACAAGGTTTTGCCACAAGGCTTCACCACTAGCTCTTTCACCACAAGGCTTCGCCACTAGCTTTTTCGCTACAAGGTTTCCACACTAGCTCTTTCCCCACAAGGCTTCGCCACTAGCTTTTTTGCCACAAGGTTTTGCCACTAGCTCTTTTACCACAAGGCTTCGCCACTAGCTCTTTCACAACAAGATTTTTGCCTTCGCCACAAGGTCTCGTTGCAAGGTTTTGCCTTTGCCGTTAGGTCTTGCCGCAAGGATTTGGTCTCGCCGTAAGGTCTCGCCGCAAGGATTTGGCCCTGTCGATGCTCAGAAAATGGGTTAGAAGGCTAGCGGGAATCTTCCCCCGCGAAGACCCTCCGATGCCAAAGCCAGTGTCGGATCCCAATGACTATTCATCAAAACAGTAAAAATGAATTCAAAGTGTCTAAATTTTATCGAAATTAGAAGTCCTTTTCAATGTCCTTTAGCTGGGTATTTATAGGGAACAATTCTTAAGAATGCTTGGTATTGACATGTGTCACTTGTTGAATGAACCATGTTCGAGATGTGTGGCTACAATGAAGTCTTTGTCGCAAGGCCTTACGACACACTACTGCAAGGGCTTGCCCCAAGGCTTGCCGTAAGGCCACTTCCGCAAAGGGGGCTCACGAAACACTGCTGCAAGGTCTTGCCACAAGGCTTGTCGCAAGGCCGCTATCGTAAAGGAGGCTCGCGGCACACTGCCGCAAGGCCTTTCCATAAGGCTTGCCACAAAAAAGGCGAGCACATTGCCACAAGTGGGCTTGTGGCACACTGTCGCGAGCCTTTTTATTTTTTCTTTAAAAATTATAATTTTTTCTCAACCTATTTTTCATGGCATAACAACTATTGATGTGACAAGACAATTCCTAACCAGGGCAGATTGAAAGTCAAGAAAGGTGTTTCCTGAGGTGTCATCTAATCATATTAATAAGATCTGACACATAGTTACTGAGTTTGTGAGTTTATCGCTCCATGGCTTTTGTTCAATCGGGACGTTAGATGATGGAATGATTATAGAACACGATAATCATCAATCGTAATAGTTTCACTTAAAGTGAGACTTCACTGCCACCTATACTATCATAAACTGCTGCTAGGCGCTATTCAAGAACTCTCAGAATGTTATTGAGATTTGGAGAAGTTTCGCTGATGGGTTAAAAGGCTAATTGATACCGAAAGGGGTTTTGGTATTATCTGATTGCTAGTGGGTAGTGAACTTAGAAAGTCACATACTATATAGTATTGTGTTTGATATCAACATCATGTGCCTAAACTGTCTTTGAAAATTGTTAGTCAAAGGTTGACCTTTGGCCCCACCTGCCAAAAATGCATAGTGCATAATAAAATTAATTATTGATTGCACAGTAGATTCCACAGTAAGAGATGATGGATTTCAATTTCAATTGAAATTGAGGAGGAAGAAAAAGAAGATGGGGGAATTGATTAATAACAGAGGTAGCGCCTCTGTTTTTTCTCTGGTTCTTCCTATATTGCTATCTTCTTCTTCTTCTTCTACTTTCTCAAAAATTCTACTGCTCCTATAAATTATACGTGTGAAGGTCACGGGTATAATTTTGAGACGTGAGCACTGATAATACGTGAAACCTCTGTGTTTAGTATGTGAATAGGTGATCGAAACGGTACTATTCAGCATACTAGATGTGGACTGACTAAGACCACCATATCTTGAGGTGGATTCAACCTCAATACAAAAATTGTTTGACAAAATTTAGTTCCATCGCTAATAGAGATTGATGTAGCAATCGAAAAACATAATGATAAAAAAAAAATTAATAACGAATTTAGAAAGGGAATTTTTCAATCTCTGATTTAGCAACAAAATTTAATCATTTGTTTAAATTTAGTCAAATGCTTTTATTTTAAATTTAATTATTTAAAATGATATTGTTTAAAATTTAATCATTTGGATAACTATTTGATGAGGATTTAAAATTTACATATTTTAATCATTATAATATAATAAATAAATCTAAAAATTATAAATACATACATATATATACATAAATAAACATATACGCTTTTATAAGGTAAATAACATTTGTTTGATCTTCAACTTTAAACTTTTAATAAATTAACTTTATTAAATTTTTAATTTTATTACAATTTTATCCCTTGCTAAAACATTTGTTAAGAAATTATAACGTGGAAAATATATAAAATAAAAGGTAAAAAACATAGAAGTCGCTAGGTTTTTTTTCTTGTTTGTTCAAAATTGTTGGGTTTTCTTTTAAGTCATTTTTTCTTTAATTTCTTGAAAAATTCTCACCAAAATAAAAAAAAAAAAATTCTTCTATTTGTCTACTAAAATTTTACTGTAAATATCATATACATGTGAGATTATGTATGCATATGTATATATATATATGTACGAAATCTTTAATATGTTAAGCAACAATCACTAGTAATTGTTGCTTTTTGTTTTCATTTTGTTAAAATATAATAACTATATTCATGTTAATATATGTAAATATGTGCTTACACGTGTGTATATACACATCTATACATACCGAGTAAGTATATATGTAAATGTGCATGTATGTAGGTACATACATTTATACATCCACCATGCATATACACGTATATATGTATGTACATATATGTATATGTACAATAAATGCATATGCATATATCATATATGTAGGTACATATACGTAATGTAATACATGTAAATATTTTTAATAAATAAACATATATATATATAAGTATTTTTTATTAGTGAATAAAATAAAATATATTAAAATATTTTAATTTAAATGACATTCATTCTTTTTCAACCAAGGATGAAATTTTCCGCCCATGGTTATTATTGACTTCAGTTAAAGATGGATTTTATAGACAAAATGCTTTATATTCCCCCTATTTATTTCTCTTCCTTTTCTTCTCCTTTCCCTTGCGCTTATTTGTCCCTTTGATGGTTGCGCTTATTCATCTCTTTCTTTTCTTCTTTCCTAGCTAGCAGCTGTCGGCTGTTGGCTCGCCTTCTTTTCCTCTCATCTCATCCAATCGTCCCAAACGCCGACGATCGGACTTTCTCCGATTTGGGGTATGAACTTACAGTTCTTTGATTTTTAATTTTCAAATCTAGTGAGATCTAACCGTTGGATTATTTTAGTTTTTGGGGTATGTTGGTCTCTAGACCAAGGTGATTTTGATGATCATCATTGATCATTGGGACCTACAATGGACGGTGGCTAGCGATGCCCTCCAGAAATGGGTGATATTTTTTCAAAAAATTAATTTTTAGATCTAGTGAGATCCAACTGTTATATCGTTTTGGTTTTGGGATATGTTGGTCACTAAACCAAGGTAATTTCGATGATCAATTCTGATCATCGAAATCTATAATGGACAGTGGCTAGTAATGCTCTACAAAAAGTGAAAACATTTTTTCAAAACACTAATTTTCAGATCTAGTGAAATCCAACAATTGGATTGTTTTGGTTTTCGGATATGTTAGTCTCTAGACCAAGGCAATTCCGATGATTGGTTCGAATCATCAGAATCTTCCATGGACGGTGGAAAAAGATGCTCTCCAGAAACGAGTGATATTTTTTTTAAAAAAAAGTAAATTTTAAGATTTGGTGAGATCCAACCGTTGGATCATTTTTGTTTTTGGATATGTTGGTCTCCAAACCAAGGCGATTTTGATGATCGCTTTTGATCCTTAGAATCCGTATGGATGGTGGTTGGCGATGCCCTCCAGAAACGGGTGACATTTTTTCAAAAAATAATTTTTAGATAAAGTGAAATCCAACCACTAGATCCTTTTGGTTCTTGGGTATGTTGGTTTCCAGACCAAGGGAATTCCTATGATCGGTTCTGATCGTTGGAATTTGCTATCGATAGTGGCCAGCGATGCCCTCTAGAAATGAGTGACAGTTTTTCAAAAAATTAATTTTCAAATATAGTGAGATCCAACCATTGGATTGTATTAGTTTTCGGGTATGTTGATCACAAAACAATGGTGATTTTGATGATCATTTTTGATCCTCTGAATATGCCATGGGCAATGGTTGGTGATTGATAATTTTTTTCTCCATAACTAATTTAGAAACGAAATTATTTCTGTCTCTATTTTTTTTTTGTCCATATTTTGAATTGGAGATAGAATTGTTTTTGTCTCTAATTTTAGAGACGGAAATTTTTCTGTCTCTAATTTAAAATGGAGACGAAATTTTTCCCATGTCTAATTTAGAGACAAAAAATATCCATGTTTATGCATTTTTTATTCCATCTCTAAAACAAAAAAATGACTGATTTTATAATCGATATGTGGAACAATTTAGAGACAGATTATTTTTCCTTTGAGACGAAAAAAATTCTATCTCTAATACTGATGAAATTTAAATTCCATTGCTGATTTACTTAGTGATGCATTAATTTGTGACAAATGAAAATTTGTCACTTAATCCGTTGCTATATCATTAGAGATGGATTTTAAGGCATTTAGAAACGGATTTCATCTGTCGCTAAATGCTTTTTTTTTTTTTTTGTAGCATCACACAATCGGCTTCTAATCTTTCTGGATAGTGTTGTAGTCACGTGACTGTTAAGCCAAGTTGCTCCAATTAACCTATTGTGTATTTTGATGTTTAACAAAACATAATTTTAGTAAAACTATTTTTGGTATATTTAAATCCCCTAATAGATTTTTGATATATCTTATGGTGGAAAACTTATTTTAAGCATTATAGTATTTTGTGTATCAAAATGAACCAAGAAATGCTATTTGTTTTAAGTGGAATATTAACGCACTATAAGGGAACATATAAGAAAATATTTTCTTTTTGAAAAACTATTTTATGATATTTTGATAGCTAATATTCATTATTGTTAAAATAATTTTTAATGAATTTTTCAAGAAATAGAAAGTAAGTATTTTGGAAGTGGTAAAATTGCCAAATCCCGAGTTTGTTCTAAAACCAAAAATCTACTTTCTTATTATTATAGATTTTAATTTTTTAGATATTTTTATTGAATTCAAATGGGGTTACTTTCTTATTTACATTTATGTATTAAAGTAAATGAATATTTACTTAAACTAAAGAAATGTAAATATCTTGTAATTAATTCATGCTATGTATTCTATCATCAAGCAAATCTTTATTTTTCTGAAAATCTAAACTCAGAGTCGACTCCTGGTAATGGACAGTTAACTGTAAGTCAAATGGCAGTTGACTGTGTATGTGCATCAGTCGACATAGCCGAACATTGTTTATGTAGAGTCGAGATACCCAAGAGTGGGTTTTGGCTAGTAGACTGTTTGTGAGAAGTTGATTGTGGGTTGAGCGAGAGTCGACTATAGGCCAATGAGAGTCGACTATGGGTGTCATGAAGTCGACTATCTGCTAGAACAGTCGATTGCTAGACTCCAATGGTTGAATTTTTCATAGCCGTTGCAGGTTGTTTGGGAGCTCCATTATAAATATCAAGAAGGGATTTTTGGAGAAGGCTAATGCTCTATCACTTCCTATCTTCCTAAAGCACACCCAAGCTCTAAAGCAACTCAAGTAAAACAATCCAAGGCTCAAGATTAAAGTTTAATCCAATTGGAGCCCAAGGCAAAGGAGAAGATATTCTCTTCATTTGTGGTAACTTGTATTATTTCTATTTTTCCTTGTACATCATTGTGTTTAATTCCATATTAGTCCAAGGTTGTTTGGACATAGTATTTATTTGTATTAATTTGTGGATTGTGAGTGGCATCTTAGAGCCCAAGTAATCTAGGTGTGTTATTGTGTTGTATTAGTTTTCGAGGTGAACTAAGGGGAAAACCTCGGGGTGTACAAGTTTGCTAGGTGATCTTGTGTTGGAAACCTAGTGTTGTGATTTTAGTGGAACCTCAAGTGTCGAGTTGACCTTGAGAGAGTGAAGTAGGCGTTGGAGACACTGAACCACTATATATTCTTGTGTTGATTATTGTGGTTGATTGCGTATTTATATTGTTATCACTCCCAAACAACACACACACACACACACACACACACACACACACATATATATATATATATAAAACAAGTGTATTTTGTGTATAAGAAAAGCTCAAGAGTTTTAAAAGGAAAAAATCGGTATATTAAGTTTTTAATCCTCAATTCACCCCCATCTTAAGAAGCCATTATATTGTGTCAAGGGACCAATAATGACTTGATTTGTAAAGACTTGGGATAGCAAAATAGACTGAAGTATGGTTGAAACAACTAATTAACTAATTAAGAGTGGGGAGGTAGGGGTCACTCGGTCATGACTAAGTGACTTATATACCAAGTTGATCATGATTAGGGATGGTAATTGCAATCGAAACCGTGGGGAACCGAACCGAAACCAAACCGGTCAACGCGGTTAAAAACTGTTTGACTGGGTAATGGTTTGGTTCGGGGAAAAATCGAATACTGTTTCAATGGGTATGGTTTGGTTATGGTTTTCACTAAAACCAAACCAAAACCCAAACCGAAACTGAACCGAATGGTGGGTAACCGAACCGAACCGAATATATATATAATATAATATGTATAATATGTATATATAATATATATTATATACAACCCCGCCCACTTGAGCCCAGCCCACTTGAGGCTAGCCCATCCCAGCCCAATTGCCTTGCTTGCAAACCCTTCTCCCCTTCTCTTCTCCTTCCTTTCTCAACCTCACTTTCACTCTTTCTCACCCTCGCTGCCTCTCGCTCGTCCGCCTGCCCTCGCCCTTGCTCTTTTTGCATGTCTCTTGCTCTCGCTCGCCCTCGCTGGATCTCTCTTGCTCTTGCTAGGGCTCGGCCCCTGCTCTCGCTTGCCCTCAATCTCTCTCACATTTTCTGCCTCATTTCTCTTGCTCCTCTGCCCGAGCTCGCCAATCACCCTCTCTCTCTGCATCTCTCTTGCTCTGGCTAGGGCTCGGCCCCTCTTGCTCTCGCTCGCCCTCGATCTCTCTCACCCTCGCTGCCTCTCGCTCTCTGCCTCATCTCTCTTCATATTAATTTATTTTTTATATTTATAATTTTGTTAGATGGAGTTGGCTCATTCATTTCAGATGGATATGCATCAATTTACGAAGAATATATTAATGTTGTTGATGAAGGTATTAACTTTCGTAGCTAATTTTTTTTAGCTTAAATTACAATTTAATTATGCACATATTAATTTATTGATCTTAACAATTGTAGGTTTGGAAATGTGATTTTATATCCAATATGTTTTGTAACTTTATACAAGAATAAGGTAACTTTATTAGAATTTATCTTTGTTTGTTGTGAAATTATCAAAAAATTTTATGAATGCTATTTGTCTTTGTTTGTTGATATGGATTAAACTAAAAAAACCATGGTTAAATCGAAACCGAATGGTTTGGTTATGGTTTTAAATTTTTAAAACCAAATGGGTAATGGTTTGATTTTGGTTTTAGTAATTTAAGTTTGGTTTGGTTATGGTTTTGGAAAAAACCGAAACCAAACCGAACCATTGCCAACCCTAATCATGACTGAGTGACTACCCTCAATCGTGGCTAAGTTTTCTCAGTTGCTTGCTTTCATGGTCTTGTTCAGGCTTTGGAAATGCCTCTTTGGCCCAATTGGCTCACTTGGTCATGGTTTTGATGGTCTTAGCCCATATTAGTTTTTAACCCAGTTCTGCCACTTAGATTTTTGTAGATCTAGATTGATTACTAAATAACAAATTATATAATAATAGAAAGTTTTTATATGTTGTATATTACATATATATATAATGTATATTATAATTATATATAATATGTATTATACGTTATACTTCATTTTTTTATAAATAATATATGATATATATTATATGCCATAATATATATTGCTGAGTTTTATGTTTTTGAATGTTTTGATGATGGTTATCTCATGCAAAACTTTAATGTAAGGATTGTTCTTTGTTAAGGATTGTAATGATAAGAAATTTCCAACAAAATTTTATTTTTTAATGCAATGCTCTGATACCTCTAACCAATCCTCTTTTACAACAGCGAAAGCACAAATAAACATTAATACACACCTCAAGGGCTGCTCAACATAATAAAACATATCGTCAGTGCCCCTGCACATGTCTCACTCCCCAAATATTTTTTAAGTCAGGAGAGTCCCATACACATAGCTAGATAAAGATTTGACATCACTGAACTCAACCTTGGACAATGCCTTCCTTAACCTGGAATGATGTTAAAGCAAGGTGAGCCACAAGGCTCAACAAATATAAATGAAATAAATAGCTTAATAACAAGTGGTAGAGACAAAGTGAAACACCCATGATTACCAACATAGCCATAGCAATTCTCCCAACACATGTCCCCATGTCATGGTATCCATTATTATACATATTCGTTATGCTTATGTCATATGCCCCTCATTATGTTCCACGTTAAGTAAATCATATGCTTATGAAAGTGCAACTGGCCCACATAGCCCAATATTAGTAATGAATGTACAACTGGCCCATCTGGCCCAATATTTGTAATACCCATGAATGATTTAAGGCTATAGATGGTATTTGATAAGGGATATAAGCGAAATTATCGAAATAATAAGGCTATAAGGTACACTAACGCAGCTTTATATGACTGAATCAGTCGGAGGGAGTACCTCGAACCCTAGATAGCCAAGGAAAATGGTATAGTATCAACAAGTGATTCGAATTATGATTTTTAGTGATGAAAGAAGTGGGATCGGGAACAATTTTCGGTACATTTGTCGACCGGGTTGGAAAAATTGAATCGATGAAGGAGACGTCTGGAAGGTCAACGGAGCATGCTAAGGACTAACATTTGATGAGTAGAACAACCCTTAAGCGAATTTGGGTTGAAACGAAAGGAATTGGGGTCAAAACAATCAACCGGGCCTAAGTGTAATTTTCTAAATTTACCTATGGGAGGTCAAAATAGTAATTTTTCAGGAATTTCGAGGGTCAAATGAATAATAAAGTGAGTATAGGAACTCTAGGAAGGTAAGGCTTGAGGTGTTTGACTAGAATCTATTTTCAGTGACAAGAGGAGACGGACAAATTCTATTTACATTTTGGACACATCAATGAAAGGTGAGAGAGTTGGTAATAAGAGTCGTTGAAGGGACATAGATATATGATCAACAAAATGTTAGAAGAATGAATAGTTTGGTGGTTTTGGTACAACTTGAAGCGTAATATAGAATTTCTTTTGGAAGAATTTTAGGGAATTGTCTTAGTACCTCTCGATTGGGACATGTTAGTAAAGGTGAAGTCATACCCTGAGGAGATAAATGAAACGATTGAGGTTACTAGGAAAACTTGTAAAAGGACGTGGAAGAGAAGAATGGCTTAAAGCCAATATAAATCCTAAGGTTGAGATAGATACCCCAAATGGAGATTTAAGAGGAACGGATTCAATTAGAACCAATTAGTGGGAATTCCGAATGGAGATTTAGGGGAAAGAACTGATGGATCGTAAAGATGAAATCCCTACTTATAGATTTAGGGTTTGTCGGTTGAAGTCTTTGAGATTATTAATTGGAGAATATTAGACCTTGCTAAGTGATAGAATGTTGGTTTGGGAGTTAGCATCCAATGATATGGTTCGAATGTAAGGTTAATTCGATAACCATGATTGAGGATCCATGAGATTTTGGAGGTCATTAGTCAAAATCCTATTCGCTAAATGTGGGGGTATTCGGTAGTTATTAGGAGTAAACAAGTTATGGATGGATGGTTTGATATGACATAAACTTATTATAAATCAAGTTTGAGAACGATTGAAGTCATCAAGATTCGAGGGTAAGAATGATTCAATATAGATTGCGGATCCTAACGAAAGATTTGCAGTAAGCAACCTAGGATGATTTGATAAAAGCTTTTGAAAATAGAAATTGAGGGTTTTAAGAATCCGAAATTGATGATATTGAGGATCCAGAATTAATGATAAAGGAAATAAGGAAAGATTACCTTAAGAAAACAACTCATAAGAACGAGTTGTATGTGTTGGTTTCATATGTTATTCAAGGACCAAGAGAGTCAGGGTATATATATTTGAGTCTGGTGGAAGTTTTGGGAAATGATAGAAGAAAGAGCTGTATCAAGGAGGTTAACCTAGGATTAGACAAGGAAATCGAATCAAGATTAATTGAGGTTGAATTCTCGTCTAGCTGGAAATTGAAGGTATTAGAAGTTTTCGTAGAAGTAATTGGAGATTGATGTAGCATGTGTTGAGTTGAAATCTTTAAGTATGCTTCCAATTTACTTCCCCTTGTCAATGATTACCATTAGAAAAAAAGGAAACAACCATAAATTGGCTATAGTTAGGGTCTAGTTGCGACCGAAAATTATTAAGATATGAGACGTAAAGTTCGTGTGTGTTGAAGATTAGACTCTTCCCTTTAGTTGGAAATTTGAAAAGATCTTTTTGCTTGCAGAGGATTTGTAGAATGACCCCCTTACTTGATGATTTTGGGGATTGTAAATGATATAAAGGATAAATGATAAACTAGAGATTTGTGATTTAGGACGAATCTTGGAGATTAGAAAAAAAATTGGGATAAGAGAATTTCGAGTTTGATTTTGATGTTTCTAAGAAAGATTTACGCACACTATATTCACTTGGAGATAAAAAGATATTTCAACCAATGGAGACAATGCTAGTTTAAGCTTGAAATGACCTTAGTCGATTTAGGAAGGTTTAAACTCGAATGGTAGCAGGGTATGTGAAATTATGCACACAAAAGGGTCGAATGGATAAGAAGTCTTGTCAAGGACCAAGGGGTAGTCATAAAAGTCTTGGCTTGAGTCTTAAGGCACCAAGCAATGAGATAGGACTTGCTAAAGCTTGATAAAGCTCGTAAAAATATCTTAAGACATGATTAGGTCTTAACAAGTTGAAATTGATCCTAAAAGATTCAAAGAGAGAAATAGGATTGATGATTCATAAAGCGAGGTGTCAAGTTGAAACAGAATGTCAGAAACATATACAGAAGGGCAGAGCTTCTAAAACTAGATTTGTGATAGACAGAACCTATGATTATAACGTGAGTCTATAGAAAGCACGGTTATGCAACCTATTATATTTTTCGAATACGATAATAGTGCTGGGGGGATTTCCAGTGATTTTGGAGAAATGATTATAGCACTTGTAATGGTAGCAACAAGAAAGTGAGGTTCCATGACAAGTTGGAAACGAAAGGAGAATAGATACAAGGTACTGGGAATGGTAAGGACAAGGGTGCACCACTCAATTGAGTGATAATTTTGGAAAAGAAAAATTAAGGAATCCAAGAGATTAGGGATTTGGACTAGTATTAATAAGAACCACTATAGCTCTCGAAGATGGAACAAGGAGTTCTAGCATAGCGATAACACCATCAGTGTTTGGTCTGTAAGAATTGATCTGAGCCTAGGGACCAAGGCAGAGGACTGGTGGTTGGCTCGCAGTTTGGGGTGTGATACCTACGAGTCGGAGCATCACAGTGAACTGTGGAGACAATCAGGTGCCAAAGTTTGGGCAACACTGAGGATGTTATGTATGGTTTAGAGTCTAGGTTCCAAGGGACCGGAGTATCGTGGCAAGATCCCTAACCATTATGGAAAGGGGTAAAAGCTTGGAAGGTGACCTAAGCAGGATAATTGATATGTGGATTATGATAATCAATAAACAGAAGAGAGTTGGAAGAAGGAAATGTAATTTTGAGCGACGAAATAATGTTTGGCGAGCTGTTAACAGAGATTTGTGAAGAATTCTTCTAGGATAATTGCATCCACGACAGAAATTTGTGAAGTTAGGGTTACTAAGAAGTAATGAGTGCGCTCGGGAAATTCAAGAGTTGTGGTGAAATAGTAATTGTGTTCATAAATCGAGGCAGGTTATAACCAGGGATGGAACGAACCCTGATACAGGTTTGTGTTACGAACTTATGTAGGAAAAAGTGTTTCCTAGATATGGCATTTGGAAGAAATTTAACTCTAGTTATTGACGTAACTTTAGTTTCGTGTGTCTATTAGTATGCATCCCAGGAATTGTGAGCAATTGGCTCCCCATTTAGTGATATAAAAAGGTTGGAGCAATAGTAAATATATTTTGGTACTCTCAAAGAACATGAGTTGACCTTTAGAAGGGGATGAAATTAACATAAAGACATGGTAAGTTATAAGTTGATAAGTAAACAAAAGAGTTTTTCCTTCCGAGAAACGTGTCATGATTTAAGAAAACATGTAATGAGTTGCTATAAAGGAAAATGTGAGTTTCTAGTTCCACTATGGAAATTTTATTTGGGTTGAAAGATAGTAGGCTAAGCTATTAAAATTATGCTAAGTACTGCTAAAGACCCGGTAAGAATCAAAAGTTGTTCAATAAGGTTTGCATTTAAGGAAGTAGTGTGGAAAGTGGATATGCCTAAGAAGGAACGGGATTAAAATCGAGGATAATAGGGATCTTGTTTAACTCAATAGAAAAACTATTTCCCATGTGGAAGAATATGGAAAGCACCACTTAGTTGAAATAAAGCATTTAGCGGTACTAAGTTGAGGAGCCACAAATAATGGACGTGTATAAGAATGGAATGTTATCGATAAATTGAAACAACACGAGAGTTCTGTGTTGAGATAAATTGATTTGATTAATGGATAGTGTTTGGAAGAGAAATAGTAACATGTCAGGTTGCTGTAAGAGAAATTGTGCTTTTGAGAGACCTAAATGGATAATTTGCATGGTCAGTCGTAAGAGGCTAAGAAATTATCTTTAAAGTTAATATGCCACCAAGGTATTGATAATTGAGAAAGATATGTTGAGTTCGTTCAATGTTATCAATTTCTGTACAATCATGGCAGCTGGGTAAGTTCAATGTTATCAATTTCTGTGCAATGATGGCAGCGGGGTAAGTTCAATGTTATCAATTTCTGTGCAAACATGGCAGCCAAAGTTAGTTCAATCTTTACAAGATCATGACATATGCATTAACATATAACATAAGAGTGGGTTAGGAGAATTACTAGTCAAATAAAATGAGTTTTGAGGACACGATTAGAAAAGATATTAGGTTTTGGGAGCCACGTAACTGCCTGATTAGAGCTACATCGAGATATTCTGGAAAATGAGTAAGATGCTTGCTAAGCATGGATCGTGTTAGGATGTAAGTTATGAGTGATTGCTAAGAATTAGGAATGGTATTTAGGACATTTCAAATGGGGAGTTATTAGTGACAGTAGTGATACAATTATCACGGATCAAATTTCGAGGACGAAATTTATTAAGGGGGAAGAATGTAATACCCAGGAATGATTTAAGGCTATAGATGGTATTTGATAAGGGATATAAGCAGAATTATCGAAATAATAAGGCTATAGGGTATACTAACGCAGCTTTATATGACCGAATTAGTCGGAGGGAGTACCCCGGACCCTAGATAGCCAAGGAAAATGGTATAGTATCGACAAGTGATTCGAATTATTATTTTTAGTGATGAAAGAAGTGGGATTGGGAACAATTTTCGATACAACTATCGACCGGGCTGGGAAAATTGAATCGATGAAGGAGACGTTTGGAAGGTCACTGGAGCATGCTAAGGACTAACATTTGATCAGTAGAACAACCCTTAAGCGAATTCGGGTTGAAACGAAAGGAATTGGGGTTAAAACGATCAATCGGGCCTAAGTGCAATTTTCTAAATTTGCCTGAGGGAGGTCAAAATAGTAAATTTTTAGGAATTTTGAGGGTCAAATGAATAATGTAGGTCTTGTGGGCCTTAATGGTGGTATTGGATAGTTTAGGGGTGTTGAGAAAAGGGCAGAAGTGTTATTTGAAGAAAATTGGGGGCCAAAATGTATTAAATGAAAAATGGCAATGTGAACGCAAGGGAGGATTTCAGCCGCCACCTTCCAATGCTCGTGGAGGCTGTTTTCAGCGATGGGACAGTTGAGGCGGACCTAGGGGAGGTGCTATACAGCTTGGGTTTGCTTGGGGGCCAAGCTTGGCCGGCGATTGGTCGAAAAACGATCGATTTTTAGCTATAAAATGGGCCGAAAGTTTGAGAAATTTTGGCATCAAATTGGCTGCGTTTTGGTGAGAATCGAAGAGCATTGATAGAGGGCTTTTGCTCCTGGATGTGGGTGGGCAAGATTGGGGTTCTCGGGATTCGTTATCTGCATGTGAAAATTGTTCTTGGAATCACTGCATGTGATGAATTTGAAAAAAAAAAAAAATCCCAAAAATACCCTTATAGTTACACGCCTGACGAGACGGGGTGTTACAATATTAGTAATATTGTCAACATGCTCAATTTATATATACATGAGGCCTTTAGGCCTCACAAATGTTAAACAAGTTCCAAGGCCCAAAATACATATTAAACCACATTTGTACATATATCTCATTCACTTCTCACATTCTTGAGTAGTCTACGCCTACTCGGTCGGTCGTCACTGTCACTGGCATAGTGATATCAAGCACTTGCCCACAAAATGATAGATAATTACATTTACCATGTGGTCACAATACAATTGATAAAATGTTTAATTTCATGCACAACGTTAATAGTGGGTGACCAGCAGTACTAGCTTTCCTAGCTCATCGAAGGTTAGTCATAACAGTCGATAGTTGGCGCTCATACATCCAACAATCGACTGTTAGGACTCAACGATTAACAACAAGTAGCTTTGTGCTCCGCACCCTTAAACACATACCGTTATACACATATTGGTACGTTCCTAACACATTTATGCCAATAGGCTTCATCTCTATATTTGCAAGTCGACATATTGATATTTCATATGATTCCTAAGATTATAGGTATTTTTACATCCAATATGATTCTTGGGGTAAGATTATAAACCCCCACCTGGTGTAAGTATCTGTACCACTTCACCTCCATGGTTATAATATTTGTAACACCCAAGAAATTCTAAAGGACTTAAGTGTAATTTTCATTAAGGTGTAAGTGAAATCTTAAGAAGATTAGAGCTATAGTGTAATTTTTCATAGTTATGAGTGACTGAATCGACGGCAAGGAATGCTTGGGAGTGTAAATATCTAAGGAAGATGATATAGGTTTGACGAGCATTTCGAGACATGATTTATGACATTGAAAGAAATCAGATCGGAAATAGTTTTTGGTACAAGCTGTGATTCAGACTGAAAAATCGAATGGTCGTAAGAGACTTCTGAAAAGTCAACGAAACCCTAAGAAGAATTTGATTTTGTAAGTAGAACAACTCTGAGTTGGTTTTGGGTTGAAACAAAAGGATTACCGATCAAATCGCACAATTGGGCCTAAGTGTAAATTCTTAATTTTACCCGAGGAAGGTCAAAAAAATATGTTTTTAAGTTTTTGGGGGTGAAATGAAGAGTTTAGAACTTGTGGATCTTAATGGAATTATTGAAAAAATCAAGGGCTTCAAGGAAAGGGTCAGAATATAATTGGAAATCAAGAAGGGGCTAAAGTGCAATTTCTGAAAACCTGCAAGTGTGAAACCTGCAAAGTCTGTGGCTGCAGGTGAAAGTTCATGATTCTGGCAATGGGACCACCAAAATCTCGTCAGTGGTAGGTCCATCATGACCTAGGTTGCTTGGAGGCTAAGTCTTGGTTGTTGATTGGCTAAGGGTTTGCAAGTTTTAGGCATCAAATTTCTTGTGTTTTGTAGTGTTTTGGGGAGAATTGATAAAGGGCTTTTGTTCTTGAGGCATTGAGGGTAGTTTCTGGACTTTTAGAGGGTTTTCGTGAGGTTTTGAGGGAGATTTGATGCTTGGCCGGCAAACGCGAGAGTCGTCGAAATTGAGCTTTCGAGTAAACTTTTGAGGGGCTTTTAGCCATTGTTTCAGGCATCTAAGGGTACCAATGGGATTAACTTGAGGTGTAGAACAAGGAGGGGAAAAAAAATCATCAATCGAAGCAAGTTTCACGTCGCCGGTGGTGAATGATTCGTCGGAGAAGTAAATGCACGTGTAGTACATGCGCGGATCCCAACACAGCATATGCGCCCAGTGCATGAGGGCCCGTGAAGTTCGGGGCAAGATTGGATTTTTTTTATATTTTTTAGAAAATTATTTTATGAATTATGGTGTTGAAAAATTTAGGAAAATGCTTGAGGAGACAATTATTTTGGAATTATTGATGAAAAAATAGGAAGAAAATATGCAAAAATTATGGAAAACTTGGGAAAAATAGATATTCATATTCCTTTGAATAAATATGATGTCTAGGGATTGTTGAGACTCGAGGTTGAGTAATAGTGCGGTTGTTTGAGGCTTGGCATGAGAATTGAGCTTGTGCATGAAAATCGGGGCATTTTGAGTGAAGTTAAGGTGAGTGGTTTTATCCTAAGATTGGTTTATTTTGGGTGTTTTGACCCCAAACTTGTTAGGTTTAATGCAAAATGGTTTTGTTGCATGTAAATGGTTTAATCTGTGGATAGTTGGTTTCATGTGGGAGGTTCATCCCACAATGTTTATTGCATGTGCATTGAGTTTTGTGTATCAAATTGTGCGCATGAAATGTTGTTTTATACGATACATCGAATCATGGCATGTGGCATTGGCATGTTTTTGTGTTGTTCATGTGGGATGTCAAATTGGGATGTTTCTCGGATAGTGTAGCCATAATTCCCCAAGGGTATTTTTTGAAACAATGTATAGGGGTATCCCATGCCGTGTGTGCTTGCCGAGATGACTATCTAGGGTTCTGTGTCAAGCTGGGTAGCTAGGGAAGTTACACTAGGGTGACTGATTGTGCATGTGGGATTTGGAATGTCAACTTGTAATGTGGCACTTGAGTGATAGCATTAGGGATACGTGCCAAAGAATAATGCTCACTTGTGGCAGGGTTGAGAGTGGACACCACACTAGATCGACTCAAGTGGTAGGGCTGAGAGTGGACACCACCCTAGGTTCCTTTGAGCGATAGCATTATTGCCGAGGTGACATTGATTCCTGGGATGGTGTTGATCATCTTGTGACCAGGATTTGTGTTGATGTGGTCCAGAACGTTTTTGAGTGGAAACGTAATCCTTGACATGATTGTGGGGGTGATTCCCCGGGTTCCTGAATTGATGTTGACCATTCCATGTCGGAAGTGGTAACGATGGTTTTCCCTTGTGTCAGGGAGAGGTGTTGTGTTGCCCTCTTAAGCTAGGCTTGTGTTGTGCCAATGTGTAGGTGTGGTCGTGTTGCCTTTAGAGATATTGTATTTTCCCCAATTAGGGTTAAGTGCTATGTGGGATTCTTTTAGGCTGGGACATGTCGGGGATATGTTAGTTTTGTTTCATGTCTTGCATACATTCATGAAATTGTTTTGAACTCTCACTTAGATGATTCAACATCTAATTTGGACTTTGTTCCTGGAATATTCAAACGTTCCAGGTGAAAGTAGCGATGTCAAAGGAAAAGGAATTGCCGAGGAGTAATGACTATTTGTAGATGGTTCATAGCATGTCTTTTGGTTTATGATGTATTTTATTTTGATGATGTCATGTTAAACAATGGTATGACTTACATGTTATAAATAAATGGTTTCAGCTATGTAACGTTTGAGGTTTCGATCTAGCTTCCGCATTTATGATAGTGTTACCTGTCTTAGCTTAATGATTTTAAGTTTGATATGTTGAGAAGGTAGAATGGGATTGTCGAGGAATGATTTATGTTATGTGTTTATGGGAAAAAAAAATATGTGTTCTCGAAATCTCAGATTAATGCCAGACTCGGTTGGAGCGGGGTTTTTACAATATTGCCCATTTCTTTTGAACTCGTTGATATCCAAACTATTGAGTGGTTTGAAATATTTGATAATAATGAAGATTGGGGCAGAGGCAGGTTAATTGGTCGCCAGTGCAGTTTATACGAAAAACTTAAAGCACACACAATCCCCCAATAATAGGTACATCATCATTCATAAGGAAATATAGGGTAATACAAGACCTTTTTTAAAGAAGACTTGGTTATGAAACTTGCAAATATATAGAGAGAAAAAAGCACAAAACTTGCATAGTTGGAGATAAGAGAAGGGAACTTGCCTCCAACGTGAAATAAGGAGGAAAGAGAACTTGCATGAAGGAAATAACTTACATATTCTTCAAGAATAAAATCTTACATAGTAAAATCAAGATAACAGTGTAAGAAGAAACTTGCAACTTCAAGAATAAGCTTAAGAACTTGTAAATACGGCTAAAGACTTACCTCCAAAATAAAGTAAGGAGGAAAAAGAACTTGCCTTTATGAAGAGCAACCAAATAGAAGAGCTTGCCCATATGCTGGGAAAATCTGCCCCAACTTGCAGTTCCAATCCAATAAGAAGAAGAATAAAAGAATAAAAAAAGAAAGTGGAGGAGAAAATGGAACGAAGAAGAATATATATAGCCACAGAATTGAAATCCCCATCCAAAACTAAATTGGAATGAAACTTGAAATCCAAAACTAAATTGAAATGAGATTTGAAATCCAAAACTAATTTGAAATGAGATTTGAAATCCATCCAAAACTTAATTGAAATGAAGGCTCAAATCCACAACCTTTAAATCCCACATTTTCCCTTTACCTCTTCTCATTCCTAACACCATCATTAAACCCATTTTGATCATTTAATCATTTCACTCATATTTAATTTAAAAACACAAAATACTTGCACACTCAACCACTTGACTACCCCCCTTCTTACTACAACTTACATTTAATTTTATGCACCACATTTAATTTTATGCACCACTTGGCTACCCCCCCTCCTTACTTGCACCACATTTAATTTTATGCTAAATAAATGCTCATTTTTCAACTTACATTTAAACCTAATAAATTCCACCAACTCTCAATTATTCCCTTCATTCACAAAGATAATAAATTTAACATTTTTCCATTAATTCCTCAAGGCCATGGATCACCTTAAATACATATATTATTTTCTATAAAAATAAGATAGATCTATGTAGGCATGCATAATATAAGAATCAATGGAAGACTACTACCCGACATTTAGAGACAAAGCTTTTGATCATGCCTTCTTCATTAATAATACCTCAATAATTGATATTTCTTTGCTTAACAACAATGCACACATTTAAACTCATAGAGTAACATTCGCACAATTTACATAATGGCATAATACCCTTTTTTCATACATGACTCATAGCACAAGAAGTCACATAGCACATATACAAAAGAGTGCGGACCAGCCACATTTTTTGTCATGGTATGCTTTTGGGATATCCACTTACTTTCCTTCCACGTAAAATAATAGGTGCGTTAAGGCATATATATACACATATATATGCATACACATTCAAGCATCTTAACATACTCCACAACAACATGCTTATACTCACCCACTAGGATTGTCGGCCACATCACATCATTTTCATGCATATGACTTCATTCAAATCAATTTATTACTTATACATCTTATTTAAATGACTTAGGACAATTCAAATGAAGAAAACTCACTTTGGGAAAACTGACTCAAATAGTCAATTGAAGGGATTGGGCAGTTGACTAAGGCTTAGTTGATTGACAAATTTCATTAGTTAACTGGAAAGGATAGTTGACTGAAGGGACTTCTTAGTCGACTAAGTATTAGTCGACTAGAGAGGCTTGCTTAGTCGACTAGTCAACAAGCTGGCCCACAGACCTGAAATTTCCAGCTACTGCTCAGTCGACTCCTTAGCTCGAATAGTCGACTAAACGCACATGAAACTGAAAACCCATGAACAACAAACACCCAAAACACCCATAAAAAAAACCATAACCCCCAAGTTTCCATTCCTTGAATAAAAGATGGGGAGAACAAGCCCCATAGAGACTAAAACAAGATTTAATGACACCTTTGAAGGAAATCCATAAGACTTGAGAAAAATAGGAAACTAATACATTTAACTACAAGCTTTCAAAAATCACAATTGAAGAGATGATAGTAAGAGCTTTGATTAAATATAAGGATATACCTTCCACTAAAAGATAGGAGAAAAGGAGAAGGAAGCTTGCTTTTTGATGAAGAAGAAGCACTCTAAGAGCTCGAAATCTACCCACTTTGAGAGCTTAATTCCACCACAATTAATGGAAGAAGAAGATGATGAATGAGGGTTGCCGAGAGGGAGCAAAGGAATGAAGAGGAAGAGAAGAAGATTGAAAGAAAAGAGAGGGATGGGGGAGAATGGGCTACACGTCCATTCTCCAACCACCAATTCCACTAAAAATTTCAATTTTGCCCCACACACATAACACACACACACCCAACTTACTCATGCCCTTAATGGTCTTTTGCTTATATTTTCCTTTTCTTTTCTCTTTTCTATATTCATTCTATTTTGCAAATTTCTATTTTACCCTTAACTTTTCCCACACAAACATAGCATATAAGCATTCTTTGGACATTTTGCATTTTCATTGCCTTTTCCAATTTCCTTATTGATTCATTTTCCACAATATACACACACACACACACACACACATACATCTTATTAAATAAAACCCATATTTATACATGGCCCAAGCCCATTTAAAAGCCCAATTCATATTAGGCCCAAGGAATTATTTTACACCCACCACTTCCATCGGGCTTTAAACCTTTGGCCCAAACCCACTTTATAACACAATTTATACTTTAATATTACACATATACATTAATTTAGTCACATGTTGTAATTCCCAGAAATTTTGGGTTATTTTGGGAATAAATATTTGGATAAAAATATAAAATTTTATGGAAATTGGTATCAAAATAATCCAAAAAAGTGATTGAATTAACTGCATAAAATCCCCCAGAGCTTAGACACCTACGAAAAAGGGTACGAGATTGATGAACATCTCGAGGCATGATTTTTAGCGTTGAAGGAAATTGGATTAAAGACAATTTTTGGTACAACTATGGTTCAAGTTGAAAAATTGAATTATCGTAAGGGACTTTTGAAAAGTCAACAGAACCCTGTAAGGATTAAATTTTTGCATAAGGAACAACCTTGAAGTTGTTTCGAGATGAAACAAGAGGGTTTCACAATCGAAGTATACTTTTGGGCCTAAGTGTAATTTATGAAATTTGGCCAAAAGCAGTAAAATGAAACTTGGGGGATAAAATGTGAAAGAGGAAAGTTAGGGGTTCATTATGGATTTTTTTGGAAACTCAAGGGTTTGCTCAGAAGGGCCTAAAATGTAATTTTGAAACTTGAAGGGGGCAAAAGTATAATTTTTGAAAATTTGGTAGTGTGAACACTACTGGACGCCAGCCACCTCTTCTATCATCGATTGCAGCTAGTGGGGGCTTCGAGGGAGGGCCCAGAGGGTTCAGGGCTAGGGATAGACTCACCAGGGGCCTGTCCACGGCCAATGATTAGCCATGTCGACGATCGATTTGATAAAAAATCCAGTCGTGACATGGCTAAAAAATCATGATGGTTTTGGGTTGATCTAAGGCAGGTTGGGGAATTAAAAACCTTAGATGTGATGGCCAAGGATGTTTTAAGGCTCGATTTAGGGTATAATTTGGGGTCGAATGGCTGAGGGTTTCTTTACAATTCAAGCTCAAATTCGAGGCTTTGGAAGGAGAATTGAGGGTCAGGGACAAAGGTCTTTTATTCATTGGAGTTTGTAGATTGTTTTTAGAGATTTTGGGGAGCTTTTGTTTAGGTTTGAGGGGGTTTCGAGTGATCGTCGAAAACTTAGGCGGAAGCCTCGACCAAGCTTTTAGACGGTCGGTTGGGTCAACTTCGGTGTTTGTTTCAAGCAAAGATTGGTACCTCTATGATCAACTAAGGGGGTAGATCATGGTGGGAGCAAAATCTAGTGATCGCTGGTGGCCGAAGCCGGAGAAGACGATCGGCGTATGAGGTGCACGCGCTAGTCCTTACTCGCAGTACACCCGTAAAGCGCGTGGCCAATAGGTAATTTTTGGAATTTTTTAAATATCTTTGGAAAATTATTTTATGAATTATGGTGTTGAAAAATTTGGAAAAATGTTTAAAGAGGTGTTTATTTTGAATTTATAGAGGTAAAAATAGGAAGAAAGTAAAGAAAAATATAAAGAAATTATGAAAAAATAGGTATTGATATTTCTTTGAATAAATATAATTTCTAGAGTACGCTGAGGTCAAGGTTGAGAGATTGTGCAATTTTTAAAGGTCGGACAATCGAGGTCAGACACGATATTTGAGGCGTATTGAGTTTTTGTTCAAAGGTGAGTGATTTTCCCCCCCAAAACTTAAATGTGATATATTTGCCTATATTATGCATGGTATTCACAAAGGTTGCTAAGACTTATGTAATTTATGAACATTTTGTCATATTTGTACATGTATTGTTACATTGATAGTCATGATTTTTCACATGACATGATATTGTTGACATATTGATACTTGTGGATGGGATGGGATGTCGCCCTGATAGTGTAGCCGTAATTCCCCAAGGGTGTTATTGGAGCAATGTTGACTGCTACGCTACCCTGCACATTTATTTATCAAAACTACAACCAAATTCATTAGACGTCAATCCTCTTATTAAAGCAGGTGTAGGGCGATTATACTCGCCAGTGTGTGAGTGTGCCTGTAGTACAATTTTAAATTTATATTTCAGTGAGTTCTAGTCGATTCACAGGGAGATTATTTATGGATGAAAACAAAAGTCACAGAATATTTTGATTTTAGGAGGTGATTAAAATGATCTAAAGGCAAGAATTAAAACTAAACTAACACTGAATTTAAATAATAGAAAAGATCAATAATATTCATCTGATTTAAGTTTTGTAGATCAGTCAGTAATTTTAGTTCAAGATAATGATAATTCTTGTTTAAGCAATCTCCATACATGGCATGAAAATTCTAAGTTAAGCAATTACCGTAAATTGAACTATATCCCACAGACAGAATTTATAGATACTGATTAATCATTTGGGTTTGGGTATGAAAACATTTCCAGGTCTAGCAATCTCCATATGTGGCATGGAAATTCTATGTTAGGCTTATGCTCCAATCCAAACTCAAAGATACATTTGAAGCGCAGCTTTCTATGGGAATCATTGACGTTGGACACTGTCATTGCCTTAACCCAATCTTGAATTTAGCTACTCATTTTCATTTGAAAATAAATTGGCAAGAATTTAAATGACGGGAATTAAAAGACAATATTGAAAGACAATTTTTTTAACTGACCATATAGGCAGTGTATAATTAAAAGATAATAATTGAAAGAAAAATTTTTAATCGACCATATAGGCGGTGTATAATTAAAAGACAGTATTGAAAGACAATATTTAACCGACCATATAGGCGATATATAATTAAGAGACAATAATTGAAAGACAATATTTAACCGACCATATAGGTGGTGTATAATCAAAAGACAATAAGAAAAACATTACACAACTATATGGAAACTAAAGTTTGAAGAATTGAGAGAGAAACTATAAGAACACAAAACTATAGAAAAACTAAAGTTGAAAATTTGAGAGAGAAATTCTAAAAACACAACTATGCTTTCATTATATGAGAAATTGAATGGTTACAAATGCACCCCAAGTGCTCTATTTATAGGCTAAAAGATGCAATGGAGACCACTCAATTATATAATTTAATAATACAAAATATCTAAAGTAAAACAAAATACCTAATTTAAAAATACAAAGATAAATAAAATATCTAATTACTTAAAAAGTTCGGGCCAAAGTGCAGTTCTTGAAACTTCGTGACTTGATGTAAGTGATGACATCATTCCAACCCATGATGTAAGTGATGATGTCATTCCAACCCATGATGTAAGCAATGATATAAGCGATTTGTGGGACTTAGGTTTTTCTTGTTTTGGGCTTGGCCTTTCCTTGTGTTGGGTTTGGGCCTTCTTTGTTTTGGGCTTAGGCTTGTGTTGGGCTTGGGCCTTCCTTGTGTTGGGCTTGGGCCTTCTTTGTTTTGGGCTTAGGCTTGTGTTGGGCTTGGGCCTTCCTTGTGTTGGGCTTGGGCCTTCTTTGTTTTGGGCTTAGGCTTGTGTTGGGCTTGGGCCTTCCTTGTGTTGGGCTTGCAATCCATATATATTATATTTATTTATTATCTTATTTTATATATTATATATATATTTTTATATTAATATTTTTAAACTTGCATGCAATCACAAAATACATAATAATATTCAATTTAAACCATTTTAAGATCAAAATAAGGGTGAAATTATAACAATTGTTTTACAAAATTGATCATTAATCAAACGTATAGGAGTATCCCGTTTCCTTGTGTGCATGCCGGGATGACTACCTAGGGTTTCGTACTGAGCTAGATTGCTAGGGAAGTTACACTAGGGTATCTGTTTATACATGTCCATGCAACATTCATGCATGTTATTTTAACCCTCTTTTAGAAGATTCATCTTTTAATATTGGACATTTGTCCTTGTAATATTCCACGTTCCAAGTGAGATGATCGGTCAGAAGGGCAATGGGTGATTGAAGCTTGAGCGTGGTGGAGGTTGTGTCAAGGCTAGAACCAGTTATCCAGTTAGTTTTTGTTTATTTTCATTTTCGGTTATTGTAATGTTATGATGGATGAGCAATATGTATGAACTTATTTATGTAATGATTTACGAGATTTCATAAGGTTCTGATTCTGCTTCCGCTTATAAATAAGGTTACTATTCCTTGGTTCTTTTTTGGGAATGTTATCCTTATATGAGTATGTTGAGGATTTTAGCATGAACTGTGAACATATGTGAAAAAAAAAATCCTAGCATAATTAATGCCCTAAAAAGGCGAGGTGTTATAGTTGGTATCAGAGCAAACTTTACTTAGAGACTCAGGAGAGATCATTAGGGATCTATGAACTCGAGGTTTAGAAAAAGTTTTGTTAGGATAACTGATATAGAGAATTATTGGAAAGTCAGAATGGAAGGAGAATATCTCGAGAAATTCTGGGTGACCCATTGGATCAGTCGATAGGAGGAAAGTGAACTAGTAGTGGAAGACATCTTTGGCCGTTTGAATGTTCTCAAGGACATCTTAGATGATGTACCACTGAGTAGTCATGAGCGACTTAGTTTGATGCATGCTTAGGTGGAATTTCTGATAAACCACCTTGAGGGAGACTGGAGGGCCCTAGCTGAATGGCTTCGTCAACAAGGAAACTCTATTTCCTTTCATTTCTATTATTAGCAGTTCTGGGGTCATGTCGCTAATATATACGAGGAGGCCATAGTGGAAGAAGAAGCAAGCCTTGACTCGAATAGGGATTGGGAGTCCGACGAGGTAGATGAGGCCAATTTCTCAAAAGTTGTTGACTTGAGCTCAGACGATGAGGACGGGGTAGTCAAGCATGACGACCCTGATAGACCAGGGGTAGAGTTTGGATATGATGCGACATGCAATGATGATTGGGTTTGGAAGTCGACCGGTCCCTAGAATAAGTCCCGTGCGGATAAATTTTTGTTTCACTTAGTTTTGTGTTAGTTATGTGTTTTGTTTTTCCTTAGGGATGTTGTATGTTGTTGGCTGAACTTAACCTTGTGCATTTATTTCAAGCAAACACATACAAAATAAACAAAGAAGAAACAAGCATGCAGGCACAAGGCGTTTATACTCGCCAGTGTACGAGTGTGCGCTGTAGCACAATTTAATTTTCTAGGTAAGTCCAGGTCGATTCACTGGGAGATCAAAATGGAAATGAAATGCGGCGAAAGATTTTTATGTGTTGAACGGGTTTGTCAGACCAGTCCAGCTGAACGATTTGTTTTTACAAGATTAAAAAAAAGATGATGTTTGTGTATGGAAGGCAATCTTGGGACAAAGCAATTTATGTGCTAGCCCACTGATTTACCAAAGAGATAACAAAATACTTAACATTGATGGATTAAAATTGAGGCTATGCAATTAACTATATTCCAAATTGGATTAAGTCTGGATTAAGGAACTATCATAAATCAAAATACACTTAACATACCTTGAGATTTTGCCAATAATCACAACTCAAGATAATGATAATTCCAAGTTAAGCACTCTCCATACATGGCATGAGAGAGTCTAGATTAAGTAATTACCATAAATTGGATTGCAATTAATGAACAGAGATCAATAATTCAGATTAATCAAATGAGTTTGGGTATGAAAACATTTCCCATTTAAGTAACCTCCATACATGGCATGGAGACTCTAATTTAGGATTATGCTTCAATCCAAACCCATAGATTCAATTTACACTCTGCTCAATTAAAATCAACCTACTCTTAATTCATTAGGCGTTCGGCTCTCTTAGGTAAGTAGTGGCACTAGACACAGTCCTTGCCTTGGCCCAAGTTTAAGCTTAGCCACACATCTCCAACTAAAAATTAAAGAGACAGGAACTAAAGTGCTTGAATGTAAATAAAGAAATTAAAATTACTGAAACGTAAATGAACAGTTAATGGAAGTTGCAGAATGTAAACGCACATGAAAAGAAATTGCAGAATGTAGATAACAGAAATAAAGAACACTGTATTGATAGAACAAAATGAAGAACATGAAACTGCTAGAATTAAAGAACAAAACAGAAAAGAAGCAAAACACAAGAACAAGATGATGAACAGTGCTCTTTTCCCCTTATTCTGGTTAAATGGCGAATGGGGACCCTCTCTTATTCTTGAAGCTAATGATATATATATATATATATTCATCTTCTACAAATGACCCTTGTCAAAGATGAAATTACGTCGCGTGCCACCACGGTCATTTGCGCGTGCTCTGACAAAATCTTCAAAAAGGGATTCCGATGATGGTGCTCGAAACAACGTTGAATGGTTTGGAGAGGGCACATCCGGATGAGGGACGAGTCATTCGAATGAGTTTGATCTTCAACAGTACTTGGACTTCATCCATCCGAATGGGTATTGTGAAGCATCCAAATGAATGTTGGCTCTATCGGATTGAGCTTCACGCATGGCTGCCAAGACATTATAATATGTTATAATGTTATATATATTATATGATATATTATATGTTTATATATTATATTATATATATGCTTCACGCATGCACTTATATGATATATATATGTATTTGTATATGTTATATATATTATATATTATATATGCTTTTATGGTATATTATAAGGCGTGCACGCATGTATATGTATGGAATATATATATGTTTTATATTTATATAGGTATTATATTTATATATATTATTATATATTATATTATATTTATTTTATTACTATTATTTATATATATATTTTTATATTAATTTTTTAAACCTGCATATAACCACAAATTGCATATAAATATTCAATTAAAACTAATTTTAAGATTAAACTAGGGGTATAAATATAATAAAATTTTGACATTTTTGAGCATCAATCAGTTGTACTTAGGGTTTATGATGAAATGAAATCCCATTTTTGGAAAAAAAATTCTCGTGGAATGAGATGTCATCCTTTCTTTCCTTTTAGATGGTGATTACTAGGCGACAAAGGAATAGGGCTCCCGTCACCCCCAACTAGAAAACAAGGATCTCAAAGATAGTGGAATTCGCCACTATAGTCATATAGGTAGTAGTAGCATCAGGAGTAGGGATCAAGAAATGGAATCTGCGGTTCTAGAAGGGCGATTGGACAGAATGGAGAGGGTTATGGAGAATCTCTTGACCTACGCAACTAAGGGAGAACCAACTAGACACACGAATAATGTGCTGGAGTAGTACCAGAGGTAGTGACAACCAACGTTTAAGGGAAGATCCAGCGACAATCCCAGCATGGCTGAGTATTGGTTAGAGAAACGAAGAAGTTGCTTCGACACCTACAGTATGATGACCTAGATAAGGTAAACTACGCCAGCTTTTTGCTAGAGGAAGAAGTCGAGAGATGGTGGCAGACTATGGAGCGAGCTCTGCAGTGATCCCACTCAAGGCAAAGGTTGAAATCTAGTGAGGCTCCAGTAACGACCTGGGAGGCATTCAAAGAAGCCTTTAATACAAAATACTTCCCTTTAACCTGGAGGCAGGAGAAGAGTTAGGAATTTATGAACCTCAAGCAGACTGGGGAAATGTTAGTCTCCTAGTATGACACCAAATTCACCCAGCTTATTAAGTACATGTCGATGTACGACACAGATGAATGGTAAAAAACATAGAAGTTCCTGTTCGGTCTACGAGTGGAATTACAGTAAACCTTAAGTACTTGGTCTGTTGACTCCTATGAGGAAGCTCTGAATAGAGCTCTAACGACAGAAATAAATCTCTTGTGAGTGAATTTGATTTGATTTAAGGAGACGAAGGGGAACATGGAGCAGAAATTGGGCAATAAAAATCCCCAGAATAGCAAGCGATGCCCCAAATGTAAGAAAAACCACCTGAGGAGAAAATGTTTGGCTGAAACATCTAGTTGTTGTTCATGAAGAGAAGAAGGGCACATAAAGAGAAACTATCCCAAGGGAAAAGAAATGCCTCAATTGAAAAGCCTGGGGAAGGGTGTGTGCTTCTAGTGCGAGTAGCTAGGGACACTTCGTGAGGAACTGTCCAAAGAGGTTGAAGGTCGGGCAGGGAGAAGGACAAGCTAAAAAATGGGAGAAGCTCGTGGGTCTTGTCAGGGACAGTCTTCAACTTGACCAAGGAGGATGTGGGGACATATCCAACAGTCGTTCAAAGTATGCTCCTTATATTAGAAATCCCTGTACATGCATTGATAGACCTTGGGTTAACACATTCATTTGTGTCGCATGCATTGGCTGGGAGTTTGGGTAAAAACTGAACCTATGGGATTTCTAACGATAATTTCGACACCTATGGTAAGAGTATGAAGTCCTCATAAATGGTAGAAGGATGTGAAATTAGTCTAAGTAATGTTCGATTTTAGGCTGATTTAATTTTGTTGGAAGTATATGACTTTAACATAATCTTAGGGATGGGCTTCCTGTCTAAATATGATGCTAATATAGACTGTTGAAGGAAAATAATGACTATAAGGAAACCTAAAGGAGGGTGGGTTAAATTTCAAGGGCAAGGTGACCCCAAGGTTGGAAAAATGATTTTGGCTATGAAGGCAATGAAGTTGTTGAGCGAAGGAGCTCATGGATACATAACCTATGCTCAATTGGAAAAGAAAGAAGTACCAAAGCTCAATGAGGTGCGAGTGGTACAAGAATATGAGGATGTGTTTTTGAAAGAATTATCAGGACTACCTCCACCTCAAGAAATCGAGTTCTCAATTGAGTTAGTGCTAGGAACCCAACCAATAACAATTCCACCATACCACCGGATGGCTCCGATGGAGATGAAAGAATTGAAGAGTTAGCTACAGGAACTGATCGATAAGGGGTTTATTAGGCCAAGCACATGGCCATGGGGCACACCAATTTTATTTGTAAAGAAGAAGAATGGAAGTATGAGGATGTGCATTGACTATCGTCAATTAAACAAGGCCACGATAAAGAATAAGTATCTGCTTCCAAGGATAGATGAGCTATTTGATTAGTTACAGGGAGCGAAGGTGTTCTCAAAGATTATTTAAGGTCTGGATATTACCAGGTGAAGATTAAACCAGATGATGTTTCAAAGACGGTGTTTCGATCTAGGTATGGGCATTTTGAGTATTTAGTAATGCCATTCGGACTTACCAGTGCACCAACTGCATTTATGGACCTTATGAATTGAGTGCTTAGGCCTTATCTGGATAAGTTTGTGATCATGTTCATTGATGACATACTAGTGTACTCACCAGATGAGGATGTTCATGAGGAACACTTGAGAATAGTATTGAAGACCCTCAGAGAACATCAATTGTACACCAAATTCTCTAAGTGTGAGTTTTGGTTGTCCCAAGTAGCATTTTTGGGACATGTGATATCAGCTGAAGGGATCGCAGTAGATCCGGCCAAGGTTGAAGCTATTCAAGGATGGAAACAACTAACCAACATGACGGAGATACAAAGTTTTCTAGGTTGGCAGACAATTATCAAAGGTTCATGGAGGGATTTTAAAAGCGCACCCCTAACAAAACTTTTACAGAAGGAAGTCACCTATGAATGTATGGCTAGGTGCAAGAAAATTTTTCAAGAACTTAAAGCTAGGCTGACTTTAGCACCAGTCTTAGCTACGCTTGGTGGGCTCAGAGGATTCGTTGTGTATACAGATGCCTCAAAACGAGGCATGGGTTGCGTGTTAATGCAACATGGTTGAGTGATCAAGTATGGGTCACATTAGTTGAAAAGGCATGAGGTAAATTACCTGACTCATGATCTGAAAGTCATGATTTATGCTCTAAACCTATGGAGACACTACTTGTATGGTGAAACCTTTGAGGTGTTAACAGATCACATGAGCTTGAAGTATGTGTTCTCGCAAAAGGAGTTAAACCTTAGGCAACGACGGTGGATGGAGTTTCTTAAGGACTACAACTGCACCATTCATTATCACTTGAGGCATGCCAATGTGGTGGCTGACACCTTGAGTAGGAATGTGCCTATTTCTATGGCTAGGTTGATGGCCTGTGAGTGGCATATGGTGGAGGCTTTTAGCCAACTGACGGTGAGTGCAGTGCCAAAGGAATCATCCGTCCTTATTGTTGGCATGATAGTCCAACTGGATTTGGTGAATGAAATACGATGTGCATATGTGGATGATAAATGAATACATTTTTGGGAAGATGAGCATGGCCAGCCCAAGAAATCTGATTTTTAGATGCATGATGGTATACTTAGATTTCGGGGAAGAATATACGTGCCAAACCTAAATGACTTGAGGCAAGAATGAAGCCAACAGAGCTTGTTATACAATACACCTGGGAGCCACAAAGATGTATAGAGACCTTCGGGAAGTTTATTGGTGGCCGGGGATAAAGACAAGTGTGGCAAGGAAGGTAGCTCACTGCGACACATGTCAAAGGGTAAAAATTGAGCACCCAAAACCAGCAGGGTTAATGAGAACTTTAGATATTCCTGAGTGGAAGTGGGAGCATGTCACAATGGATTTTGTGACAGGGTTTTCCAGGAGTCAAAAAGGCAACGATGCAATTTGGGTCATCGTAGATATGATAATAAAATCATCACACTTTTTTCCTACACAGATGGATAGGCCGATATGAAAGTTTGTAGACCAGTACACTGGGGAGATAATCAGACTTCATGGCACACCAGTAAGCATAGTCTTTGATTGGGACCTAAGGTTTACCTCGAGATTTTGGGGAAGCTTACAGGAATGCATGGGAACGCAATTAAATCTTAGTACGGCTTATCACCCGCAGACCGATAGACAGTCTGAAAGGACCATACAGACACTTGAGGATATGTTAAGGTCTTGTGCCCTAGACTTTGAGGGTAACTGGGAAGAGCACTTGCCATTGGTGGAGTTTTTTTACAACAACAGTTATCACAACAGCATTGGAATGGCACCTTATGAGGCTCTATATGGGAGGAAATGTCGATTACCTATCTGTTGGACTGAGGTAGGAGAAAGACAAATGTTAGGGCTTGAACTGGTGCAATAGACTATAGAAAAGATATATCAGATTCGAGAAAAAATTCAAACTGCACAGAGTTGGCAAAAGTTTTATGTGGATAAGAGAAGGCGGGACTTGGAATTTGAGGTGGGAGATCATGTTTACTTAAAGGTATCACCTCAACATTTGATAATGCGAGGAAATAAGAAAGGTAAGTCAAGACCTCGATTTATATGACCCTATCCAATTATAAGAAGAGTTGGACCTTTGGCTTACTGCCTAGAACTTCCTCTTAGCTTGTCAAACATCGACGACGTTTTCCATGTGTCCTAAATTCGAAGGCATATACCAAACTCAACCCAAGTAATCTGGGTAGAAATGATCGAACTAAGAGACAATCTGACTTATCCAAAGTCACTTGAATGGATCTTGGACCGTCGCAACCAAGATTTAAGAAGTAAAGTCATTCTTTGGTGAAGATTCAATGGAGAAATCACACCGGGGAAGAGGCAATGTGGGAGCTCAAAGATAAAATTAGGGAAAAATATCCCTAATTATTCAAGGAAATAGAAATAGGATAGAAATTTTTGTGGTTTTCTGATAAATGTTACCAGAACTTTTGTGGAATAAAGAAATGATTGTGAATAGTATATTTACTCTTGAAATGATATAGACTATTCTTGATATGTGTGACCATTGGTGAAGAGCTACAAGTAGGCATTGTTTGTGTAATAGTACGAATTGGAATGTTTAGTAAAAGGATTAGGGATAATGTGTGGTTGAGGTATTAAGGTAATTACAATTGAAAGTTGTTTGCCAAATATTAGTTATTTGGTTGGTCAAATGCAAAAATTTCGAGAACAAAATTTTCTTAAGAAGGAGAGAATGTAATGAAAGTAGAGAAAGATCGCTACGGGGTAAACAGCGTAGTTCAAAATTTTGAACTTACCCCGATCCAGACGATTGGATCAACGTCGAAATAAAATCTTTCACAAACAAATAAATAAATCTAACCTTTAGATTATCGAGTCGTTCGAGGATTCGAGCCGTCCAAGCGTTCGGCCTCTAACTCGTGATATGCGGCACGCGTCCATTGGCAAGGAGAGCGGAATAGGAGTGCTAGCTCCTTCTCCTTTGCGCGGCTTGTGTATAGGCGGTAAAAGAATGCCCACGTTTCAAATTGATGCAAAAAAGAAACAGGAAGAGTGAATGGCAATACGTTTTTCAACTCTTGAAAAACGACACCAAAAATTCCCTTAATTTTGGGCAACCCATAAAGGGATATTTATAAGGAAATATCCTAGGGTTTCTAAAATCCTAATGGATTGGGCTAGCTCATTAATTCTAATTTAATTAGAATCTTAAGTGGGCTTATTCTAGTCCAACTAGAAATATAATTAAATGGCTCAATCCTTTTATAGGTTAAATAAAATATTATGGCCCAAATATAATTCAAGCCCAAATATATTTTATTTAATATTTGGCCCAAATCTAATTTGGTCCAAATATAACATTTAATATTTGGCCCAAATATAATTTAGTCAAAATATAATATTTATTTTAATATTTGGCCCAAATCCAATTTAGTCCAAATATAATATTTAATTTAATATTTGACCCAAATCTAATTTAGTCCAAATATTAACTTAAGCCCAAATATATTTTATTTCCTATTTGTCACTCCAACAAATAGAAAATTATTAAATTAGAAACTCCTTCCTAATTTAATCAATTGCCATTTTTAGGAAACTCTTTCCATTATGACGACTCCTCGTCATATCGACGTCATTAGGTCTATTTGTTCTTTTTTCGTGAGAACCTACGACGGCAAAACTTCTTGCCGAAGTGTCCCACTTAACCATACGTCCACTCTCCTGGTTTAAGCCAGGGACCTTGCCTATTGCGTATGACTCATTAGGCTTTCGAATATGTTGGCAATGTGTCGGTACAAACACATAAGACAAGATTGGCCTCTAGCAAGGCATCATGCCTACCCAATTATTCAGAAGGATTCATAATCTGCAAATAACCTTTCACGAGCATGGTTACCGTGTAATACGAACCTCTCGTCAATGTATCTTATGTGATCTCAAGTATGGTGATGTGTTGCTTGATAATGATCACATGAGTTTTCTTCGGTCTTCTGGATATCTTCACTTAATAGAAAGTAAATCAATAACTCCTTATTGATCTCTTTTACCATGGCCATGGATTTAAAGTGAATATCCACCGAAGGCGCCTTAGATACATCATCCTTTATCAATGGATAGACGAGTCCCATCTTGGTTATACACCCATCTCCATAAGCCTCACGATATGCCCAGCGATCGCCCACGTGCAGCCTTTATCCAGGCCCATCGAAACGATGTCAAAGCATATCGGTCTTCTTATGAGATGACCGTGACAACCTCAGGTCCAAGGATTAGTTACACCCATCTCGTATGAGAATACCATCAACATATAACCAAAATAGATTCTCAAGGCGAGTCATGTCCAGTGACACGTTCTCCAACATTGGTCACTTATGTACTTGTCTAGGCATCCCCATGCCTATGGGTGTGAGACCCCCATTGCTATCACATAGCAAAAACATAGCACATACAAGTCTTACCGCAATTGTCAATGTCCATTCTTGACATGGCTACGACTTGGGACGTTTAATGATGTCTAGAAACTGTGATGCATCATCTCACATCTTTATAGATTAATCACAGTATACATCATATGGACTTCTATCTAGTTTCATTCGGTTATTACAATAATAACAAGAAACTAATAGAATGACTTCTTGTGAATTTGAATAACTCCTTATTCAAATAATAATATGATTACAATTGTCAGTGTACAACATGCCCAATCTGATTGGGTCTAGAGCACCTACACTAACATGTAATACTAAAAAATTTTGGATTATTTTGGGAATAAGTATTTGGATAAAAATATGAAATTTCGTGGAAATTGGTATTAAACTAGCCCAAAAAACTGATCAAATCAACTGCAGGGAATGCCCTGGAGCTTAGATACCTACGAAAAGGGGTACAGGATTGACGAACATCTCAAGGCATAATTTTAGCATTGAAGGAAATCAAATTAGAGACAATTTTCTGTATAGCTATGGTTCAGGCTGAAAAATAGAATTATCGTAAGAGACTTCCAAAAAGTCAACAGAACCCTATAAGGATTCAAGTTTTGGATAAGGAATAACCCTGAAGTGGTTTCGGGATGAAACAAAAGGGTTTCATGATCGAAGCATACTTTTGGGCCTAAGTGTAATTTATGAAACTTGGTTGAAAGTAGTAAAATGAAACTTGGGGGATAAAATGTAAAAGAGGAAAGTCAGGGATTTGTTATAAAATTTTTGGAAACTCAAAGGGTTGCTTAGAAGGGCCCAAAATGCAATTTTGAAACTTGAGAAGGCAAAAATGTAATTTTTGAAAGTCTGGTAGTGTGAACACTGCTAGCCGCTAGCCACCTCTCCCATCACCGATTGCAGCCAATGGGGGCTTTGAGGGAGGGCCTAGAAGGTTCAAGGCTAGGGATAGACTCACCAGGGCTTGTCCACGACCATGGATCGACCAGGTTGATGGCCGATTTGATAAAAAATCTGGCCGTGACTTGGCCGAAAAATTGAGGCTCTGTAAATCAAGTTTAGGGCCAAATGATGATGGTTTTGGGTCGATCTAAGGTAGGTTGGGGCATTAAAGACCTCGGATGTGATGGATAAGGATGTTTCAAGGCTTGATTTCGGGTATAAATAAGGGTTGAATGACCGAGGGTTTCTTTTATAATTCAAGCTCAAATATGAGGCTTTGGAAGGAGAATCAAGGGTTAGGATAAGGGGCTTTTGTTCCTTGGAGTTTGTAGATTGTTTCTAGAACTTTTGGGGAGTTTTCGTTTAGGTTTGAAGGGGTTTCGAGTGATCACCAAAAACCTAGGCAAAAGCCTCGACGAAGTTTTTAAACGATTGGTTGGGTCACCTTTGATGTTTTTTTCAAGCCAAGGTTGGTACCTCTATGATTGACTAAGGGGTTGAGCAAGGTGGGAGCAAAATCTAGTGATCGTTGGTGGCCGGAGCTAGAGAAGATGATCGGCGCGTGAGGTATACGTGCCAGTCCTCACTCGCAAGACACGCGCAGAGTGCGTGAGGGCACGTGGCCAATAGGTAATTTATATATTTTTTTAATATTTTCAAAAAATTTAAAACAATGTTTGAGGAAGTGTTTATTTTGAATTCATCGAAGTAAAAATAGGAAGAAAATAGAGAAAAATATGAAGAAATTATGGAAAAATAGGTGTTGATATTTCTTTGAATAAATATAATGGCAAGAGTATGTTGAGGCTCAAGGTTGAGAGATTGTGAAATTTTTGAAGGTCGAGCACAAAAATCGAAGTCGAGCATGATATTTGAGGCGTTTTGAGTTTTTGTTCAAAGGTGAGTGGTTTTTTCCCGAAAACTTAAACGTGATATATTTGCCTATATTATGCATGGTATTCCTGAAGGTTGCTAAGCCTTATGTAATTTATGAACATTTTGTGATATATGTACATGTATTGTTGTATCAATAGTCGTGATTTTCACATGGCATGATATTGTTGACATATTGATACTTGTGGATGGGATGGGATGTTGCCTTAATAGTATAGCCATAATTCCCCAAGGGTGTTGTTGGAATAACGTATAGGAGTATCCTGTTACCTTGTGTGCATGCCGAGATGACTGCCTAGGGTTTCGTGCCAGGATGGATTGCCAGCAAAGTTACACTAGGGTATCTGTTTATACATGTCCATGCATCATTCATTCATGTTGTTTTAATCCTCTCTTAGAAGATTCATTTTCTAATGTTGGACATTTATCCCTGAAATATTCCACGTTCTAGGGGAGACAAATGATTAGATGGGCAAATGGGTGATTAAAACTTAAGCGTGGTGGAGGTTGTGGTGGGTCCTAAGCCAAGGCTAGGACCAGTTATCCAGTTAGTTTTTGTTTATTTTCATTTTCGATTATTGTAATGTTATGATGGATGAGCAATATGTATGAACTTATTTATGTAATAATTTACGAGATTTCATAAGGTTTTGATTCTGCTTCTGCTTATGAATAAGGTTTCTGTTCCTTAATTTTGTTTTGGGAATGTTATCCTTATGTGAGTATGTTTTAGCATGAACTGTGAATGTATGTGAAAAAAAAAATCCTAGCATAATTAATGCCCTGAAAAGGCGGGGTGTTACACATGTAATGTCCCCAAACATATTATTTTCCACTAACTTACCTCTTATACCACATATAAAATATTTTTCGCTATTTAACCTCTTTAAGAACCCATAAATTATTTTTAGCATTCATTAAATAAGGTTCGCATGCAACACATTATATAAAAATATAATTAACATCTATGACCCACTCAACGGTTCTTTACATCCCATTTCGTGATATCACTTATGACTATGTCAGCCTCAGCCTCATTTGAAGAGATTTCTCAACTGACACAAAAGTACCTCTTTTCAGGTCCCCGATCATGTCACCTTGTGCCTTAGCAGCATAGGGTAAACATAGTATGGTCACACATGATTCGTCGATGCAAATAAGAGACCAAAACAAAATACATTTCAAAAACAGTTTCTCATGATTTTAATGAGAGGCTAAAATAAAAATGCATTTTCAAACCGATTTCTCATGCAACAAGAAGAAGAAAAAAAAGAAAAGAAAAGAAAAACCATGAGCTAAGAGTTTGAGAATAGGAGAACCTCACCTTAGAGTCTTTTAGGTGAAGGCCTCGCTTGCTCTTCCGAGTTCCTTAACCTCCTTTTGTGGCCTCAATAAGCAACTTGTTGTTGCTCGACACTCTCCTATCACAAAAGGACCCCATGATGTGGAGCTGGTAAAAATTGGCCTTTTTTATATGCATATAATATTATACTTTACATATATACATACATACCTATATATATATATTGCGCACACACACACACACACACACACACACACATATATATACATATATTATTTGACCCACTCCTTTGGACAAATAAGTTTTTCTCTAAATTAAATTCGAATTAATTTTCGTACGTCCCCAAATATTTTAAAATAACTCCATATTAATTATTCTCAAAATTTAGTCCTGATTTATTTTCTTAAGTCTCCAATTATTCCAAAATAACTTCAAATAAATTATTCTCAAAATTTACTCTAAATTTATTTCCTCAAGTCTCCAAATATTCTGAAAAATATTTTGGAGTGTTACAGGGTTAAAATTTGTTCCTCTTTTTCTTGTGAATTTCACTAGGGTTCTTCCACCCATGGAATAGGAAAAACTAAACATAGTTACCCTTGATAAGTATGTCACGGCTAATTATTCTTCTTATCAACCTTTATTACAAAACCTTGTGTTGGTTAGATTTTGATGATGAAAGTTTTCACACAAAACTTTAATAAGCGAACTTAAACTATTTTGATAATGAAATGAATGATTTTAAAAGTATTATGCTAAAGTGTAATGATTGAAAACTAATGATGCTTGTCGAAACAAATTGTGGAAATATAAGTAATACTCGAGGGCTTGCGGTTTAAAATAGATGCAATTTAAGTCTTGATATTTAGAAGATAAAGGATTTAGTGCTTGAGGTTTAGATGAAAAAGTAATCAAGTATTCGAGATTTATAATTGAGTATTAGACTTTTAGTAACAATTACTCAAGTATTGGAAAATGTTACTCGAGTATTAGAGAATGTTACTCGAGTATTACACTATAACACAAAAAGTGAGTCAAGATTACTCGAGTATTGGAAAAATGTTACTTGAGTATTACACTATAGCATAGAGAATATAGTCAAATTACTAGAGGATTGGAAAATGATACTTGAGTATTACATTGTAGCATAGAGAGTCTCCAAGTCTTACTTGAGTAACTTTTGGGGCTTAAGTGCAATTCCCAGAAGTGGTTGCAGGGTTTCTTTAAATTTAATGAGGGGCGTATATGGAGTGAAGGAGTAGGTAAGCTGAATGGCATGCCGTGCGAGGAGGAGCAAGTGAACGCGGGTTTGAGGCTTGGCTGCGCGCGTGAGGGGGAGGAAAATTGCTGGTTTAGCAAGCCAGCCTTGAAACGATGTTGTTTCGGGGAGGTGGTGGGCTATTTGCATTTCATGAGCATAAGAATGTGTCATACATGAAGTAAACCATGACATGGGGTATAACATGATAAGCAATGTGAATGAGAAGCATGTTTAATCGAGATAGCATGATGTGATCACATATCTATTGTACGTGCATGACATATTGATACTTACATTAGCGCACCTATTATTTTGATCGCAAGACAGGGATATCCAACTTTCTATAGACTCGGTGGATGACCGAGGGAGCCATAGCTTGCCAAACTTCCAAGATGGGGATATCCAAATTTCTGTAGACTCGGTAGATAACCAAGGGAGCTACGGCTAGTTAGACTCGCCTGGGTTGAGCTAGCATTAGGGTGGACGATGGTCCACAATACTATCATGGCATCTAGATATATATGTATTTGGCATGTGGAGTGCACATTAATTCGTGTTGTGTCAGTAAATGATTATGTCATGGCATCTTTATATATATAAATTTGGCATGTGGAGTGCACATTTGTAATACTCGAGGTTTTTAAGAAACTTATAATAGGATATGTCCAAGGAATCACGAAAATTAAAGATTTCAAAGGGTCAGGGAAAAGATGTGATTTCTTAAAAATATTGGAAATTTGTTTAGGGGTCAATAAAGGATGCAAGACACCTTTTTCTAAAGGCATTTGAGATCGAAATAAGGAACCATATGGATAGCCAAAGTCCTAAATAATTCAAGGGTCAAAGTGAAAATATATGAAACTTTGGGCCAAAGTGTAATTCTTAAAAACTCGCAACATGGTTGTTGGAGAAATGAACTAGCCAAATTGGAGGTTAGCGGTAATCTTGAGGCACACAAATTGAGGAGATAAGAATGAGACGTGGTGACACGGGATTGGTCAAAAAATCTATAAATAGGACCAAGGATCACCCAAAGCATATCCATGAGTTGAGCCAAGGTTGAGAGGTTGTGAGGTGAGGGATAAGATCTTGAGGAAAAGAGGAAGGTTTTGCAAGAAAAATTGGTGAAATTGGTGAAGAAATGAGGGAGAAACAGGCCTCGTTGGAGTTTTTGAAGCTTCGTTGGAATTTTAGCCAAAGTTCCTAGAAAGTAGCAAGGTAAGTTTGGTTTCTTGTTATATTCCTGTAGAGGGGAAAAAAGGGGAGCCATAGTTTCAAACGGAGGTCAAATTAGAGTTAAAACGAGGGAGATATGATTGAAAAACTAGAGGGGTTGCTCATTTTCTCTGGAGAAGACAACGGCGTGTGTATAACACGCACCAGAAGGGGCTGCGTGTGCAAGCGCGTGGGCTCCCTTCCCGAGGCACTTGAGGGAGAGTGGATACTCTTTTTCCCCTAAGATTTTCCAAAAAATTAGTATAAATTAAGTAGAACATGTTTATGTAAAAATATTTGAAGTTCGGATTACGAAAGTACATGTTTTCTGTAGAAAACCTAAACCGACAAGTGCGAACAATATACCCAAAAGGTAAACAGTCAAGGTGTGACACCCTTAACTTGTGTGAACATAAAAACGTAGGGTAGACGGTCATATTTCTTCATATATATATATATTTTCTTTTGATATATATACACATATACATATTTATGTGATAAAAATAACTCTTATACTTTTTGAAGAATAAGAGGTATAGGTACATATATAATTTTGTTTGAGAATCTTAGATGAAAATTCCAAAAATAAACACCCTTATAGTCTCATGGCTTCAATTGAGTACAAAGTTAGAATTTAATGTCAAAGGAAACGGGGTTTTTCATTCATAAAGGAATGATAAGGATATCCGAATTTGACAAGACATAAATCGTAACATAAACCACAAAAAAATAGTCTTTTTAAACAAGCTTTCTCATAACATCTAGTGTTTAACTTTGAAAAACTTCTGTCGATAAGGAAAGAAAAACTACTTTTAGATTTACATAAATCCCTTTTAAAGAAGCCACCACGTTCCACATCTGTCCTCCAGTCTCCTTATTCGCTATCACCCGGGGGGAAAAAATATGGGATGAGATTCATGCGAGTCTCACTAAGTACAAGAGAACCATCATATGTATTTAAAAAAGTCATGACATAACATAGCATATCATATGGAGACATGAGAGGTTCCACAAACTTGCAGGGGTAAGAACCCTCGTGCGTAACGCTACCGAGCTCTAGTCCCGAAACTTGCGTGAAGATAACATAACATGAGGGACCACATAACATAATTCATGGGTATCCTTAAACATCATAAATAGTTCATAATGTACTTACCTTAACCTGGTGGGATGAGATTCAAATGTTTAAGGCTTCACACCTTACCGAGTTTGTTTTTCTGCAGACAAAATATGTATTTTCATGAACTAAACCTCACATAATCTTACATGGGATTTTAGGTAATTAAATAAAGGGTTGATATGTGAAATCTCATGGAAAAAGGGACTGCAACGTGCCCTCACGGGCCCCAAGAAGAGGTGGCACGTATTTGCACGCGTTGGAGGCAGATTCGACACCCTTTCGTATTTTACCATATCTCTCTCATTTTAACTCCGAATCGACTTCCGTTTGAACCTACGGACTCCTATTTCAGTCCTCTATATGATTATGGAAAGAAATAAGACTTACATCTCTGAGTTGTTGACTGTTATAGTAGTTCTTTGCGACTGTTTGCTTTCCGTCAAGCCTTTGCCTTTCCTTCGCATTCTCCCTTGATTTTCATCGACTTCCTCTCCTTCTTTTTTCAGAACTTTCCCCTCACAATCAAAATCTTATTTCTCTCTAAAAGTACTCTCAAATTGGCATGGATTCGGCTCACAAATTTTGAAATGGCTTGGGAAGTTAGATTTCAAGCCTATTTATAGAATTATCCATCAAATCATAGCATGCCATGTGTCACCTTAATTATTTGGGATTCATCATTACTTCCATGTGTTACCACCCAAATGGTGCCATGTGTCCCAAACTTGGAGGTTAAGTAAAGGCTTGGAGAAGACTTATCCATGTGCTTCCATTCAAATGATGCCATGTGTCCATAATCATTACTTTCATGTGTTTTCCTCCAAATGGTGCCATGTGTCCTATAATCATTACTCCCATGTGAGGCTAATGAAAGCTTACCATAATGCCCAAATCAAATCTGACATATATCTTAAGCTACATTTAAATAAGCTTTGGGATCCAAAGTAGAATTTAAGACTTATTTGAAATCCGAACCAATAGATTTGTGCCACGTCATCAATGTTCTTATCCTCAAACACCCAATAGGATGCTTCCACCTCACAAGGACACTTGGAGGGCGTTGATTGGCTAATCCTTGATATTTTTGGTTAGCTTACCAGTATTACACATGTGCCCGAGTTTTTTTTTTTTTTTTTCAAAAATTACACTTTTATCCGGACTTAGTAATTACCATTTTGCCACTAGTTCAAAAACTAAATTTTTGTCTTAGGACTTTAGTAACCCCTTGCAAATGTCTCATTTTTTCCTATATCTGAACTCAAAGATCCTTGGTACATATCACAATTTAAAGTTCTTGGATATTACATATTTGAACTGAGAAAGAAAGGAACAAAAATCTCGGGTGTTACACATGGTGAGTGGTTCCTGCATGCTTCTTGCTTCATTTGGGTCATTCTTGGTTTCATATGTGTGGTTTGTGGCTTACATATCATGTTTCCCTTGTTTTGTGCACGTCTTTTCTATTTTGCACGTGTTTTGGCATTTTGTGGCTTCATGTTGGGTCATCACGGTGATCGTGCCCATGAGTGTGGGGCTAGAGTTTGACGTGGTGACCGGCGGGGATGATGGCGACAAAGGAGATTTCTTGTTATTTTGCTTGTTGCATATTGCTTTTTCATGCACTAACTTTCCTTTTTTGAATCACTCACCTAGATGTAACTATCTAACCTGGGTGTTTCATATCTCTGGATCATTCAACGTTCCAGGTATATCGAATGTGCCAGGTACCTCGGAGACAAGTAAGAGAAAAGGTAAGAAGGTGGTCGAAGCTTAGTTATTTCCTGTTATTCGTGTACTACAGATTTCTATATAAAAGAGCTATTGTAATCATTGGATTTTATGTGTTGTATCAAAGGGGCTACTAATATGGGTTTTGTTCCTTCAAGGTCGTGTACTATGGTTATACTTGTATCACTATGTGTATATCTCGAATGATGCACTACAGATATTATATAAGGAAGCTTCCACGATGAGAAGAGTTTATTTGTTAGATTTTGGGGATGTATGTACCATTGTACTTATATTAAAGATTTTATAGAGGAAATCCTTATTATCTAGCTTTAGCTAGCTATCAAGTTCAATCATTTTCTTCTGTTGATAAGGATTTCCATAACGCCCGTGTGAGATATTAGCTTGTGTCTAGCATCATTGTATATTAGAAAGATGGGGCATTACATGATTAATGCATGTAGTGTGAGCACTTGTGCATTTGTGAAAGTCTAGATCATAGCATGGGTGCCAAATGTGGTAAAGCATAGCATTATGTATGATGCGATCTGAGACATGACGTGGGGGCATGATGTGGTATATCATGGAATGGTTGTATATAATGTACATAGATGCATGACATCGTAAAGCATAACATGGGCATATGGTATTGTGAATCATAGCATAGTCACTTCTAATGTGATGGGTAATGTAATTTTATATTGCTCCAATTTCCTATAGTGCCCCTTTTATTTCAGATATACTTGCTGAGCCTTGTGGCTCACCTTGTTTTCAACATCATTCTAGGTGTGAGAGCTGATCTTGAGGATGAGCTTGTGATGTGTCAGTCTTAGGTGGCTAGGTGTACAGGGCAATCTCAACCGAAAAGATCTTTGGGAGTGAGTTGTAGGCAAGAGTTCAGATATTGTGATTATTAGATTTGATTAGTTGATGCTTTGTTATGTATGAGATAGCCCCTGAATTGTGTATTTATAATTAATGTGTAACGACCCGTTAGAGGGCCCATAATTTATTTATAATTATTTGAGTATTAATTTAATTGTTGTGTTAAGGGAAATTGCCAATTATATATTTAATGTGGCAATATAGAAATTTTAAATGAGAGATTGACATTTAAATTATGTAGAAATTAAATGCAAGGACATGATGGTCATTTAAGAATTTGTTATTAGAATTTAATTATTTAATTAGAGTTATTATGCGATATTATGGATTGAGGAGAATCCATGCGTGAGAGGGTTTAGGATTGAAGTCTCCTAGTTATAATAGGAGAATAAGTTGTGGTGTTTAGGGTTTCCCATATGTATATATATAGTTTCATAAGCCATAATCTTCTCACGTCGTAGAAGGTGAAAAAAGCTTGTGAAGAATAGAGAGCCAAGAAGAGGTAGCAGTGCTTGGGCATAAAAGGCTCTCGTTGATATTGTTAGAGTTGATCAAGAATCTTAAGGCAAGTATCTTCTCTGTAATCCCTTTCATTACAGATTTATGTTAGTTCGTTCTTAGTTTATTCAAGCACTCTCATTTGAGTTTTTAGATTTATATCAATAAGTAGATATGTATATGTATATATATGCATATAATAGTGAAGCTATGATCAAGTTATGGATTAGTTCTTACAGTGACTCTTTGAAATATAATCGTTAAGTCATTCCTAAAGTTGTTTCATGTCAATTGGAATTTGTTTTCCCAAGATTTTATTTGGAATGGTGTAGTAATGTTAGATTTTAATTAAGAACAGAATCTCTGTGTTTGTTTGTTTCTGGGTTATCAAGTTATAGACAGCCGGATGAGTTCCTTTATATTCGGATGGATTTTTTAGAGCATGTGAGTGATATCTAGATGGGATAGAGGTTATCTAGATGAGTCAAAAGTTTTATGTGAGTGACATCCGGATAGCCTATGTGCATATCCGGATGGCTTAATAGTTCTGTGATTGACATCCAGATGGCCTTAGTAAGATATCTAGATGGTTTGTATCACATCTGAATGAGTCTAGTGCCTATTGTGAGTAATATCTGGATGCCTTAAGTCGTATCCGAATGTGTCTATTATTCTTTGTGAGTGATATCCGGATAACTTAGTTCATATCCAGATGAGTCTTAAGTGTTTTTCATATAATATCTAGATGCCTTCTTCATGTATCTGGATAGGTTCAGGATATTCAGATGCCCTTTTTTCTATCGAGATGAGTCTAACATATCCGGATGTCTTGATTTATATCCGGATGCCTCTCTCAAGTTTTAATTTTCATATGATTTAGGCCCTTTTAGCTCCTGATGGCCTGAATCATATCTAGATGTCTTATGCTATATCCGAATACATCTCAGCATATCCGAATAACTCGTGTTATGAAGTTTTAGTGTATCTGGATGACTTGATTCATATTCGGATGGCTTTTCTCATATCCAGATGGTTTTTCCAGAATTTCAAATACTACTTCCAGTGAGCTTAATCCAAGTTATTAAGTAAAAAAAGATTAAATATACACAAATATTGGAACCTCATGACATTTATAATAAATGTAACATGCCCATAACTCTTGAATCAATATATTCCAATATAAGTGATGAAGATCATATAACATGTTTAACAATTGTTATGACATGTTCCGCATTATTTCGTGATATTAAGTGCATACATTTGGTATGAGCATTGAGCATAACTTTATATGGAACACTTCATATCGTGTGCTAGCATGTGTATGGGCATTGCATTCAGTATGCGCGTTAGGCGACTTATCCGTGGGGATCCCACCAGTTTCAGTTTCAGTTCAATTTATATGTTGCTCGCCTGGTGACGACTAGGGGGGTAAGGGCATATTGCCTATAGTATGTGCTTACACCTTTTATGTATGTAGGATTCAGATCAGACATGTATGTATTATCAAATTATGTGGGCTTATTAGCCAAAATTGCATACCTGCATTTATTTATAATCTATGTGCATTACATCTTGTAATTGTAATTTTTCAGTGATTATTATATCCCTTAGTACAAGAATAGTTAGTATTTTATTAGTATCAATATTCTTTGATTTAACTTCAGTTATTCTTTCCATTTTATTACTTGCTGAGCTTTGTAGCTCACCTTGTAGCGTGGGAGTACCAAATGTAGGGCCTAACAGCAATGGTCAATAGTGTATGTACGCGGAGCCGCTCATGATCAAAGATGTCTGGGAGTTTTATAGTGTCTTGTCAGTTTAGGATCATTTTATACCACAGTTGAGGGATTTCCCTTAGTTAGAGTTGATGGTTTTCAGTTTATATTGACTCAGAGTTCAATTTCAGATGTTTGAGACACTTCCAGGTTTGATTAGTTGAGTTATTGATGATTTTAATTTCAGTTTATTAGAGAATTTATTTTATTTTATCTATTTTTCCCGTAGCACCTCTTCTCGGCCAGTTCTAGGAGAGGGGGGTGTTACATAATGTGACCTCTCTATTGTAAAGTAAAGTTGAGAAAAAAGTTTGGGGCACTACACTAATTGATAGAATGGGTGATTATCAAATTTGGTGGTTGATTGATGGAATGGATGAATATTTGACCAAATTTAGTGGCTGATTGATGGAATAGATGAATATTTGACCACTTCCCTTATTTTGTTTCCTATTTTTTTTTTTATTTCCTTCTAGTTTAGGCTTGGTGTTCGACTATATAAGCTAATGTAACCTTGAGGGTGTTAGTGTAGGTGCTCTAGACCCAATCAGATTGGGCATGTTGTACACTGACAATTGTAATCATGTTTATTATTTGAATAAGGAGTTGTTCAAATTCACAAGAAGTCACTCTATTAGTTCCTTGTTATTATTGTAATAACCGAATGAAACTAGATAGAAGTCCATATGATGTATACTGTGATTAATCTGTAAAGATGTGAGATGATGCATCACAGTTTCTAGACATCATTAAACATTCCAAGTCGTAGCAATGTCAAGAATGGACATTGACAATTGGGATAAGACTTGTATGTGCTATGTTTTTACTATGTGATAGTAATGGGGGTCTCACACCCATAGGCATGGGGATGCTTAAACAAGTACATAGGTGACCAATGTTGTAGAACGTGTCACTGGACATGACTCGCCATGAGAATCCATTTTGGTTATATGTTCATGGAATTCTCATACGAGATGGGTGTAACTAATCCTTGGACCTGAGGTTGTCAGGGTCATCTCATAAGAAGACCGGTATGCTTTGACATCGTTTCGATGGGCCTAGACAAAGGCTGCATGTGGGCGATCGTTGGGTATATCGTGAGGCTTATGGAGATGGGTGTATAACCAAGATGGGACTTGTCTATCCATTGATAGAGAATGATGTATCTAAGGTGCCTTCGGTGGATATTCACTTTAAATCCATGGCCATGGTGAAAGAGATCAATAAGGAGTTATTGATTTACTTTCTAATTAAGTGAAGATATCTGGAAGACCGAAGAAAAAAAACTCATGTGATCGTTATCAAGCAACACATCGCCATACTTGAGATCACATAAGATACATTGACGAGAGGATCAAATTACACGGTAACCATGCTCGTGAAAGGTTATTTGCGGATTATGAATCCTTCTGAATAATTGGGTAGGCATGATGCCTTGCTAGAGGCCAATCTTGTCTTACGTGTTTGTACTGACACATTGCCAACATATTCGGAAGCCTAATGAGTCATACGCAATAGGCACGGTCCCTGGCTTAAACCAGGAGAGTGGACGTATGGTTAAGTGGGACACTTCGGTAAGAAATTGTGCCGTCGTAGGTTCTCACGGAAAAAAACAAATAGACGTAATGACGTCGATATAACGAGGAGTCGTCATAATGGAAAGAGTTTCCTAAAAATGACAATTGATTAAATTAGGAAGGAGTTTCAAATTTAATAATTTTCTATTTGTTGGAGTGGCAAATAGAAATAAAATATTTTTTGGGCTTAAGTTAATATTTGGACTAAATTAGATTTGGGCCAAATATTAAATTAAATATTATATTTGGACTAAATTGGATTTGGGCCAAATATTAAAATAAATATTATATTTGGACTAGATTAGATTTGGGCCAAATATTAAATATTATATTTGGACCAAATTAGATTTGGGCTAAATATTAAATATTATATTTGGGCTTAAATTAGATTTGGGACAAAACATTTTATTTAAACCCATAAAAGGATTTGGGCCATTTAATTATATTTCTAGTTGGACTAGAATAAGCCCACTTAATATTCTAATTAAATTAGAATTAATGAGCTAGCCCAATCCATTAGGGTTTTAGAAACCCTAGGATACTTCACTATAAATATCCCTTTATGGGTTGCCCAAAGTGTAGTGATTTTTGGTATCGTTTTTCAAGAGTTGAAAAACGTATTGCCGTTCACTCTTCCCATTTCTTTTTGGCATCGATTTGAAACGTGGGCGTTCTTTTACCGTCCATACTCAAGCCGCGCAAAGGAGAAGGAGCTAGCACTCCTATTCCGCTCTCCTTGCCAACGGACGCGTGCCGCATATCACGAGTTAGAGGCCGAATGCTTGGACGGCTCTAATCCTGCGAATGACTCGATAATCTAAAGGTTAGATTTATTTATTTGTTTGTGAATGATTTAATTTCGACGTTGATTCAATCGCCGGGATTGGGGTAAGTTCAAAATTTTGAACTACGCTGTTTACCCCGTAGCGATCTTGCTTTACTTTCAGAGGGGAATTCAGTTTTTGAACAATAATAATAGTAAGAGTTTTCTCTTTGTTTTTTTGACGAACTATTAAGAACTTATCAAGATTTCGTCTTATGGTGTTCATCCTTGACATTCCTCAAGGTCATTTTGGTATCTGGCACATAATGCCACACTAAAGAGGATATCGGGTTTAGAGGTAATAAGATAAAGAAGAGATTCTATCACCCCTCTATACATCTTTTGATCCACAAATTTTCCACTTTCATCTTTATCCATTTTTACTGATGTGCTCATAGGGGTATCTATGATTTTACCTCAGATATGTTGAATTTCTTTAGAATATCTCTAATGTACTTAGTGTAACACTCACTTTCTAGAAACCCACTACCAGGGAGAGTCAAGAAGGTGAAATGTTAAATTTGATGATACGGATACAATGGAATCAAAATGACCTTTATTACCATTGCCCCAAAGGTAAGTCCACAAAATTTATTACAATTCCTACTCAGAACATTGGCCTTCATGGCCTAGCTTCTCATACAACTCACAACATAGATGGCATAATAAAAAGGTAAAATATGCCTTAAGTCTATCTTCATGCCCTCAGCATGCCCACAGATCTTTTGGTCGAGGTGTCACTGTACACAAGCTACCTAAGACACAGGCTCTATTGGACTTAGCCCTTTCCTTTAGCCAACTTCCTCACTTGGAATGATGCAAAACAAAGGAGTGAGTCGCAAGACTCAGCAAGTATAAATAAAGTATGCTAGAACCAATATGAATTACAACTTGAAAAGAGCAATGAAAACATAACAAGTCAAACTGTTCTCGTCATCGCATAACCCCTTCCCATACCCCATCACCTCACATATCAACAACACTAACATACTATTATGAGGATAAACAATACTATCACATCACATGGTAACAACTATCTCACATTGTTATGAAAGCTAGTATAGTAAAACCCATTTCTATATGAGGATCAATGTCCTCTCACACACTAGGCTAACACTAGTCAAGCGTCAAAGGTCGTAACCCCACACGCATCGTCTATTTTGGGCGAATATCACATGCACTAGATTACACTAGGCAAGTATCATCCACATGCACTAGATTACACTAGGCAAGTATCATCCACATGCACTAGTTCACACTAGGAAAGCATCATCCACATGCACTAGTTCACACTGGGCAAGCATCATCCACATGCACTGGATTACACTAGGCAAGCATCGAGTCTCACATGCACTAAACACCATTAGGCAAGCATCACATGCACTGGTTATCACCAGGCAAGTATTCAGGTACATAATTGTAACCCTCCACACCTTTGTAAGCTAACCATAATATAAAAGCCAATAAAGGCATACACATACATAACAAGCAACATCATGAATAAGTCCATTACCCTCTTAGGGAGTAACTTTATGTAGATATCACTCTCTATCATGCTTTTCCACAATCAAAGCACACGGTGCTCCCTTTCATAGAATATTTGCATAAACGCACACTTATAATTGGAAAACCTTTCCCTTTTTATATAATGGTTTGGGAGCATATTAGGAGTATATCAAGCACAATTGCACATTTTCCTATGCATGGTCACGTCTTTAATAATTCTTTTAAGCCAACACTCTTTAGAATTATATATGAACTATCACGCTTTAACACACATATGCAAGGCTTCTTATGGCCATGTTCTCACTAACGAATCCTAAGCCGACACTTACCTTGGGCATATAGGTGTTAGCACCCTTAGGTGTACCCTTACAACTCTTACCACATTCGTTAACTTGAACAAGGAATGAGGTGCCCAACCATTGGGAACATACGCATTGGCAACCACTAGCTCCTTAATAGGATTAACCCACATTGTCACTCACTCTTAATTACACCCATAACCCTTAACAAGCCCACTCTACCCATAGTGGCATTCTACGCTTTGGGTTCTACGCACCTTACAATCTATATCATGAGCAAGCCCAATAACATGCCCCTAAGCCTATGCATAACACCACTTAACAATAAAACGCACAAGGCCAATCATAATGTCATACCCATGTTTAATAAGCGTGGAACATTCCCACATATAGGGAAACATGATTTAAGAGGGAGACGAGGGGTGTCAAAGCTTTAAAGAACCATTTGAACAGAAGAACCAATCTTTAGTTGATAGTTCCATAAGCATCAGTCAACAGATACCCCCCAATTTATCAACTGAAGCAGCATTTGTTGATAGATTGCCCTAATCGATCGACAGACAGACACCCATAACACCCCAAAGCTCAGCTTCTCACCCTCGAAATTGTGGTAAGATGAACTAAAACCTTGCCAACTCTTCATCTTACCAAACCAAGCATCATTCCTCACAAAAGAAGGGAGAACAAATCCCTTTGGAAGTATTTTACAATAATGTAGCTATTTTGTTTTCAAAACAAGGGTTTTTACAAAACAATTTTAAGAATTGAAACCTCATACTCATAGCTAACAACAAAGATGAGAACTTACCTCTTACATAAATAAAAGAGGAAGTAAAACTTTCCTTTTAAAGCTTCACTCTTGATCCAAGCTCGAGGGATGCTTCCACAAGACTCTAACCTGGATGAACCCACTTAAAAGAAGAATGAAGATGATAGAGATCATCCATCAGTCCCCAAAACCTCTTCTTGAAACCTCAAAACAAAAGAAGAAAGAGAGAAGAAGAAATAACAAGGAGGAGAATAACTCACTACCTCTCCATCGCCTCTCAACTCTCTCCCTTCTTCCATAAACTTATACAAGCTTCCTAAGCTTCTCTCCCCATCGACTTATATACAAAATGGCCTAGAAAATCAAGCCTAACTAAATCAGTCGACAGATTCAAAGGCATTTATCGAGTACTCGAGATCGACCTTCCTAATCTTTCGACTAACCTCTCTAATTTATTGATAGAGTACCTCTTTCAACTAACCTCTCTAATTTGTCGATAGAGTACCCCTTCATCTTGCAATCGACTGACATATTCCACACCATTTGTTGACTAACTCTTCCTCTACACTAATCTGTCAACGACCTTGCCCCATCTATCGACTACCAGAAGCCATTTCTTCCTTGGTTTTAGCTCCCAACATCCTATTTAGCTTCTTCAACCATCCAACACCTCATGTAACCATTCCACATGCCCACTAATAGCTAGCAAGCCACATATGAACCGACATAAAATTAATTAGCTTATTCCTTCTTTTTTCCAAAATACTGGGCCGTTACACTTAGTTTGGCTGATAAAGATGCCATCCTTTAATTGCTTAATTTTCAATCCTAAAAAATAATTCAATTCTCCTACCATGCTCATCTCAAATTTTGCTTGCATTATAACAGAAAATTCTTTACACAACTTATTATTAGTAGATCCAAAAATGATATCATCTACATATATTTGGACTATAAGAATATCCTTTTTGATCTTCGTAATGTAAAGAGTGGTATCCACATTACCTCTCTTAAAATCATTCTTGATAAGAAAATTATTTAAGGTTTCATACCATGCCCAAGGATCTTGCTTAAGTCCATATGAGGCTTTGGTTAACTTTGTTAGTATTGGTGCCCTAATGTTAGATTTAGATGGCATCTGGCATTTAATAAGGATATCTTAATGGTTATTCCCAATCCTTAGACTTCTCAGATGGGGACTATGATTAGTCGAGTACGAACTGACACATGGAACACTACCTTTGATTAGTATGAGATACTAATAATAAAGGATGGTGAGTCGAATGCCATAATCCACGAGATGGATATAGTATACGTGTGGATAGGTGTTAGTGGAACACTTACCGAATGTGACGTACGTGATAGATCACATGGTTGAGAGGATCTATGGTCTATCATAGGCTTCGATTGTGTTACTGGTCCTTTGACCAGAAGCAACACAGTTGTCTTATGTGTCGGTGTTAAGGATTTGTCGTATCTAAGAACCATCTAGTTACCGGGTGGGAGATGCACTGTGTGGTCCTTGTGCAGTGGCATATGAAAGCAGGTGATTGCTAATGGGATCCATCGACCTCCAGCGTAAGGTGAACATCATATGCAATCAGTGGTGGTCTTGATTGTAGAAACCCCTAACCAGGGTACACTTGATTGGAAAATGTTTCAATGTCGGAAATAGTTCCGATGTGTCATCTCAATCTCACCACACTGATTCTAAGATAGTCATCGAGTTAGTGAGTTTGATCAGTCGATGACTTTCACTCTATCGCGATGATAACTAATTGAGGGATTATAGTACACGAGAATCGAAAGACCAAATAGGTTATATTCTAAAGTAGGACTTCATTATTGGTAGGATCACCCTGATATAATGCTAGTTGTCACTTAGGGTCTTTCGGGGTACTTCGAGGAGATGGAGAGATCCTAGTTGTAGACCAAAATGTTTGGTCAACGTCAAAGAGTTTGACGTGTCCTGATTGCTACTTAGTAGTTAATGACGTTGCCGTTAAGAGTTAACGGATCTGGTTCAATGATCGAATTAATGAGGAGTAATCGTTAAGAGTTAATGGGGGTCTTAGTGTCATTATGAGATAATGAAAGTGCTATTAAGAGTTAATAATGGGCCTAGATGCAATTTCTGGATAAATGGGCAAAATTGTCGACAGTTCTTTTGGAAACTGTCGACATCTTCAACAAACTATCGATAGTTCCTTGTAAACTATTGACAGTTTTTGTTGATCTGGCTAGCAGAATGCACAATTATTTGTTGATTTGTGAGGTGGAAAGCATAGGGCACGTGAAAAAGGCGGATGAGGGAAGGAAGATGTGCGTCCTTTTGGTCTCCTCCTTGTCCCCAGCCTGATTTCCATGTCTCTTGTCTCTAGTGAGGATGATTTGGGCGGTTAGGGTTTTGGGTGTTTAATATATAAGCCAAAGAGAGAGAGAGATTGTAATGCCCCACTTTTCTTTTTCCAAGGTACACATACAAAGATGCATGATGATGCTAGCAACCACATGGTAATCAAAGGGTGTTTCTGGAAGCCTTTGCTAACGGAAGCAAATGATCGAACCTGAAAGCTTTATAAAAACTATAAGTTAGATATTTAAGGCTTCCACTGTAACGACCCGTCTAGACGTTTTTGGGTATTTTAAATTGGGTTAAAAAAATTTTGCTTTAATTAATTGAGGGTTGAAAATATTCTCCTTATTTATTAGAATAAAGAGTAAGTGGAAATAAGAATTTTGTAGCCTATTTAAATGGGATCCAAAAATGTGGGGAAAGTCCAAATAGATTAGGCTATTAAGATGTATTTGGAATTTTAATTATATTATGAATGGACTTGGATGATGAAAAATTTATTTTTGGGTTAGCAAGTTAGGCCATGGAATGACCCATAGCATGGGTTGAGCCCAATTGAGAAATGAAACTTGAAATCTTTAAAAGAAAAGAATAATAAATTAAATTGGCTAGTAAATATCAATAGTGCCCTTCGTCTTCCTTTTGACCATTGTAAAGGTGAAGGGCAGTCAGGTCATTTTGACCAAGTGGCAGATGCAGACTATGTATTTTCCTTCTTTATGCTACACCTGCACTGGTGACCTTTCTCTTGTGCGTAATCTCATTTCCCATATGAAACTACTTCTTCTTAACCAGCATTCTTCTTCTTCTTCCTGTTCATTCACTTCTGCTACGTTGCTGTTTCTTCATTACTGTGGCGAGTAAGTTAAGTGGAAGAGGCTGGTGGTGTTCTTCTTGGATTTCATCTTCATCAGGCAAGTTCTTCTTGCACTCTCTCTTAATTTTCAGTGCGAGCTCCCTTGTTATTTATTTTCTCGTGCAAGTTCCCCTATTAGTCTCTTCATTTTAGTCACTGTGAAGGGTTATATATATAGACATGTATAAAATATATTTATACGCTTGTTGCTACGTATGGTTCATTCTCTGCTAGAGTTCATTGAGTCTTCAAATCTGGGTATCTGTTAGAGTCTTCTTGAGGTCTCGAAATGGGGTTTGTTTTCACCCCAAGCTTTATTCGTGAATGGCATTTTATATAGCTAGGTGAGGATGAGAACCTCTGCTCATTCTGCATCCAAAGAAGCAGTGTTAAATGTATGTATATATATATATATATCTGTGTGTATATCACCTCTGTATGAGCTCGCTGTTCCAAATGCATCTTATAGTTGTATGTGCTATGTCGGAATGTAAAATGCTAAGTCATCTACCACTCATTTGAATGATTTTATTGAGGTATTCGAAGGTCTTGCATCTAACAACAAAGTTTGAACTGAAAATATATATATGTTGTTCACCCATATATGAGACTCACTTGTAAATGCATATATACAACATGCGTAACGAGCTGATACCCCTCAGAGATTTGTAAAGCTTATTAGAGCATGCCCTGCCTATCTAATCCATCATATATTCATGCTTAAACAGTTATTCGAATGCCCCTGTTAAGTTCTGTTCAGCAAACCCAGTTATATATATATATACACGTTCAGTTTCATTGATGTTCTAGCGAGCTTGTTTCAGTTCTTTCCGCGAGCTCGTTCCAGCTCTTTGCCGCGAGCTCACACCTATATGCTCCCTGACCATAAGCTTAATCGTAAGCTCATTCTCGCCAGCTCATTTCTCAAGCTCTTGGCCGCGAGCTCTTGCGGCGCGCCTGACCTCAAGCTTGTCCAGCGAGCTCTTGCTCAACCCTTTAACTACGAGCGCAGTCAGCGAACTCATGTTGACCTCATGATCTCGAGCTCATTCACTTGTCCTTCCTACGAGCTCTCCCGAGCTGTTTCCGTAAGCCGCGAGCTCATGACCTCGAGCTGGTCCTAAGCTCATCCCATATGCCTTTGAATGGGAGCTATCAGCTCTCACCCTATTTATTTACCTTTCCTTAACTTAAGTAAATGTTTGCATTTTCTTTAATTTATATTTTACTTTCATTTAATTTAATACATAAATGTAAATAAGAAAGTACCCCCTATTTGGATTCAATAAAAATATCAAAAAAATCAAAATCCATAAAAATAAAAAGTTAGAATTTTGGTTTTACTACAAATTCACGAATTTGCAATTTTACCACCATCGAAATACATAGTTTCCGTTTCTTGAAAAATTTATTAAAAATCATTTTTACAACAATGAATGCTAGTTATTAAATTACCGGGAGTTAGTTTTTCAAAATGAAGACATTTTCAAAATATGTTCTATTTGGTCCATTGCCTTAGAAAAATTTTAGATTTATGTTTGACCAGAATTTTGCGTGGTGTGGTCATTTGATTGCATGGGGTCTAATAATGAATTTGAGCTATGAGCACGAATGCAAGTAAATGCATACTATCACTAGTTAAATGAAATCACAACAATCATATAATGGGAAGAATAGTTATTAAATTTATAATACTCCTCAGCCTGGTGAATCGAGATTTAATATTAAATAGCATCTCTCAAAGAAGTATTCTCGTGTTGTAAATTACATTAAGCATTTTTGTGTCATAAATTATATCTTGAATGTGGTAAACGTTATGAAGTAAGATATGTTGAATTTATCTAATGATGGAAAAAATACCCGGTATGGGTAAGTAATGTTGAAAGTATGAATATCGCGGAAACAAGAATTTAAATACATGTGGTTGGCAAATGCATACATGATGCATACATGTACATGTTACATATATATATATTTTGCGCACCTATTATTTTGCGCGGAGGGAGAAAGGGTACCCTAGAGCACCTGGCATGGGACGAGGTGGCCATAGCCCGGCAGGTTGACTCCATATTTATTTGTGAGGTTCTATGAAACTTATGCACTTTTGCATGCATTGATTTATAGCTTGAGAGCCGGGGAAATTGATATTGATAATAAAATGATGCACCCTTGCATGTATTGAATGATGGCTTGCGAGCTTGTGAGAATTAATAATGACATTGAAAGTTTATGCACATTTGCATAGTGATACATGGTGACATGATATATTGAGTTGAATTGATAATTCATGAATTATGAATCTTGTATATAATTGTGGAGTCCTTGATTACTCTTCTTGGTGTCATCATGTTCTTGGATCCTACATATTGTTTCTTGTTCCTCGAACTTGTTGAGCCTTGTGGCTCACTTGATCTTCTTTGCCATTCCAGGTAAAGGAAAGACGGTTATTGGGGGCAAGTCCAATAGGACTGCAACCAAGGGATAGTGGTGTACGGAGACACGTCCTAGCTTCAAAGATCCTAGATAGTGTTTTGGTGAGGATTATAATGAGAATTGATTATGTTATTGGCATTTGAGCCTCTTATCATTTTATATGGCCGTCGAGCCTAGAGTTATGAGATATTGGGCATGTAATTGAACCTTAATTTAATTTCTGCTGCTAGAAATGAAATGAGTTCAGTTCAGTTCTGTTCTATATCATCTATGTAAGGACCTTCTTTCGAGTATACGGAAGCGGGTCTTACATCCACTGTATGCTTTTAACACAAAAACCTCTTGAAAATCCATAATACAACTTGGAAATCTAGGGATCATTTAGGCTCCCTTTTACAACAAGTAAAACTCACACTAAAGTCAAAGTACAATGCTTTACAATTAAAACATAAAATAACTAGCTATCTGAGAACCACTTCCTTTCCTTTCATCTGACTTGATTCCGGGGCACTTGTCACGACTAACCCACCTAGAACGTTGAATGTTCCAGGGGTATGAGACACCCAAGTTAGATAGTTATATCTAAGTGAGTGCAACAAGAAGAGATAGCATACATGTAATGAGATATGCAAAATGATATGAAACCGCTTGTGGTAGTGACGCTGATGTGTTGCAATCACCCCCGCTGATCAATCATGTTCTCACATCTCCAAGACTTTTCACCAGTCTAACATGAGATCCTGACTTCAGCTAGCCACACACACTAAGTGATGCATGACAAAGAAAGAGAAAATGCTTGGTTTAAAGGAAAGTCATACTTATGCAAGTAATCACCCTTATCCATGTATAGACAAAATGTTCGGTATGTATCATAAAGATGCAAGAAGCACTCACCTTGCTGGTTCAGAAGCTCTAAGGTACTGTTCACAGGGTTCGGGAAAGCTTTTCTGCAAAAATAACATAACTTTGAAACTCAAACATAAAATATTTTTATATGGGATCCTAGGGAAAAGATTAAGGACCAAGTATACAAAATTTGGGGCCAAGGGGCCCCCTCACGCGCTGGGGGAAGGAGCCCCACGCACTGCACTTACAGCAGTCAGGTAGCGCGTGAGCTGCACGCGTCGCCCCTCTAGCTTTGACGTCTTGAGGTTTTTTCGGCCCGTTCTCCCTCGTCCGGACTCCGATTTGACTTCCGTTTGAACCCACGCGTCCCTTATTCAATTATCTATCGAACTACAGAAAGAAATTAGAATTACCTTACTATTTTGATTCTGTTTAACTCCTTTTATGATGGTAGTCCAACTTTTCCGACGAAGTGTTTTACCACTCTATTTTTAGGGCAAAGTTTCTCCTCTCAACTCACCTCCTCTTTTCCTCTTTATTAATGGTGAGAATTTTTCTTCCAAGGCCTTGGTATTTATAGGCATTTATGGCCAATCCAAGAGTGCCATGTGTCACTTAGATAAGGTTGTAATCATTGCTTTTCGTAGGATTGCGCCACGTGTCCCTTGTGATTTGTGCCATTTCTCCCCCTTGCGACATGTGTCCTTTGAAACATGTGCCACCACATGTTAATTAGTTTTTTCAAGATTCCTCATGATTATGTCTCCTAACTAGTTAGCTTATTTGGTTCCTTTAACTAACTAGTCACAAGATATTTTTAACTTCTTACAAATACCTCTTTAGCCCAAAAACTTCTTTGTACTTATATCCCTTGGGCCCTAGAACTCCTTAAACTTCTCCAAAATACCTTAGATGATGCCCCCTTGCGATAGTTTCCATGATTTTTCGAAAAACCCTTCATTCGTTCCTCGACGATTACCTCGGAACTTCACATGTATCATTCGATTTCCAAGGAAATGTTTTATTTCTTGAACAACAATGCCTAGGAAAACTTCGGGTATTACATCCTCCCCCCCTTAAAAAAAAGATTTCATCCCCGAAATACACTCCTAGGTTTCCATATGGTTGAAGAGGTGTGATAACTTCTGTTGCATTTCTTCTTCTCTCTCCCAAGTGGCGTCCTCAATGTTATGGTGTTTCCACAACACTTTCACCAATGGTATCACCTTGTTTCTCAATACTTTCTCCTTCTGGTCCAAGATCTCAATGGGTTCTTTGGGGTAGGTTAAATTCTCTTGTAGCTCAATCGTTTCTTCTGGAATCTTCTGAGAAGGATCAGGTTCGTACTTTCGTAGATGAGACACATGGAACACATCGTGTACCCCAGACATTGATGGGGGTAGTGCTAACTGATATGCTACTAGCCTAATATGTTCCAAAACCTCATATGGCCCAACGTAGTGCGGGTTTAACTTTCCTCGTTTATTCCCTTGGTGCAAGATCTTCAAGTATACCTTGTCTCCAGTTTGAAATTCCAAACCCCTCATTCGATTATCGGCATATGACCTCTGTCGGCTTTGGGCTGCCTTAATCTTTTCCTGAATCAATTTAATCTTTTCGTTAGTTTGTTGCACCATTTCAGGTCCTAAAAGCTGTCTTTCTCCTACCTCGGTCCAACATAGAGGTGTTGTGCACCTTCGATCATAGAGAGCTTCGTATGGAGCCATACCAATACTACTGTGATAACCGTTATTATATGCAAACTCAATTAAGGGTATGTGCTCCTCCCATCCCTTTGAAAACTCAATCACACAGGCTCGCAACATGTCTTCCATGGTCTGAATTGTTCGTCTGTTTGGGGATGATATGCCGTACTCAACCGCAATTGGGTCCCCAAACATTTTTGTAAACTCTCCCAAAATCGAGAAGTGAATCTTGGATCCCTATCGGATACTATACTTACTGAGTTCCATGCAGTCTAATTATCTCTTTTATATACAATTGTTCTAACTTGCTGACTGGTTGCCCTACTTTCATGGGCAGAAAATGAGTGGACTTTGTTAGCCTATCCACTATTACCCATATTGCATCATTTCCCGTAGGTCCTCTTGACAAACCCGTAACAAAATCCATAGTGATATGCTCCACTTCCATTCGGGAATATCTAGGGGTTGCAGCTTCCCAGCAGGCTTTTGATGTTCGATCTTTATCCTTTGACAAGTGTCACATCGACTCACGTGACGAGCTATGTCTTTCTTCATTCCCAGCCGCCAGTACAAATTCCACAAGTCCCTGTACATTTTGGTAGCACCAGGGTGGATAGTGTATTTGGCTCAGTGCGCCTCTCCCAGGATGGTTTGCCTCAATTCCTTGACCCTGAGCACATATATTTGGTCCATGAACTGTAATATACCATCAAAAAAATTGAAGTTAGGGTTTTTGACCCTTTCCCGGTCATCTATCCACAACTTCACCCTCGAGTCTTCCAGAGTAGCTTGCCGGATTTGTTCCTCCAGATGGGAATGAACCACTAGGCTAGCGACGTAGATGGACGTTCTTTTAGGAGTTGCGCCCACTGACAAATGGCTAAAAGCCTCCACCAATCCCTACTCTCGGTCCATCAAATTAGCTATCAAAGCATGCCTTTTCCTACTTAACGCATCAGCCACAACATTTGCCTTCCCGAGGTGGTACTAGATCGTACAATCGTAATCCTTCAAGAATTCCATCCACCGCCATTGCCTCATATTCAAATCCCTCTGTGAAAATAAATACCGCAAGCTCTTATGATCTGTGAAGATCTCAAACTTTTCCCCATACAAATAGTGCCGCCAAAGTTTCAAGGCGAACACGACCACAACCAACTCCAAATCATGGGTAGGATAGTGCTGCTCATGATTTTTCAGTTGCCGAGACCCATATGCCACCACCCTTTCGTTCTGCATGAGTACACACCCCAAGCCAGTTTTTTAGGCATCAGTATAAACTACGAATCCTCCTGTCCCACATGGCATGGCTAAAATAGGTGCAGAGGTTAGTCTCTTTTTGTGTTCATTAAAACTATGCTCGCATGCCATGTTCCATTCAAACTTAACTCATTTTCTCGTTAACTAGTTAAGTGGTAAAGCAATATGAGAAAATCCTTCAACATATCTTCTATAATAACCTGCCAGCCCCAAAAAACTACGTACCTCAGTTACGATCTTAGGTTGCTCCCAATTTCTTATTGTCTCAATTTTTGAAAGATCCACCACTATTCCTTCCTCTAATATGACATAGCCCAGAAAAGCTATTTAGGTTAGCCAAAACTCACATTTAGAAAATTTGGCATATAGTCGATGCTCCCGTAACGTCTTTAGGACTGTTTCCAGGTGTTGCTCATGTTCCTCCCTGCTAGCTGAATATATTAGAATATCATCAATAAACACAATCACAAACTGGTCTAAGTATGACCTGAATATTCTTTTCATCAAGTCCATAAAGGCTGCTGGTGTGTTAGTTAATCCAAATGGCATCACCAAATACTCATAGTGTCCATAACGAGATCTAAAGGCAATTTTCGATACATCCTCCTTCTTGATCCGCAACTGGTAGTAGCCCGACCTCAAATCTATCTTCGAGATTACCCTAGCACCTTGTAACTGGTCAAACAACTCATTAATTCTAGGGAGCGGATACTTGTGTTTTACAGTAACCTTATTCAGTTGATGGTAATCCATGCACATCCTTAGACTCCCATCTTTTTTCTTTACAAACAATAAAGGTGCTCCCCAAGGTGACATGCTAGGTTGGATAAAACCCTTGTCCAAGAGGTCCTGCAGCTGACTTTTCAATTCCCTTAATTCTGCTGGGGCCATCCTATAAGGAGGTATTGATATAGGGTCTGTCCCTGGTAGGACATCTATGGAAAGCTTAATTTCTCGATAAGGGGGTAGTCCAGGTAAGTCTTCAGGAAACACATAAGGAAAGTCTCTTACTATGACCACTTCCCCAAGCTCAATCTTTTTGTTATCCTTCTATACACAAGCTAGGAAGCCATATGCTCCTTTCCCTAACATCCTAACAGCTTTAAGGGTTGTTATCCATTTGATTCTCCCACTCCCATCTTGCCCTCAAAACTTCTCCCAAGTTCCATCATCTGCTTGTAACTCAACTGTCTTTGCTTGACAGTTAATTTTTGCATTATATTTAGTCAAGAAATCCATCCCCAAGATTATGTCAAAATCCTGAATATCTAGGGACGTAAGTTCGACTGGAAACTCATTATTCCCCAATATGATCCGTCCATCCCCATAGCCTGTATATGTTTCTACTTGTCTTCCAAAAGGGGTAGATACTATCATGGGACACCCTAGTTCTTCCAATTCCAATTTTAAACAACGTGCCAATGCATGCGATACAAATGAATGAGTAGACCCTGGGTCTATCAATACTTGCACCAGCGTATCAAGAAAGATCATTGTACCTTGTATTATTGACGGGTTGGCACTGGCATCTTCTCTCGTCAAATTGAACACGCGTCCCCGCTGTGGCTCCATGCTTCCTTTATTCGCCCCGAACTAAACAATACCTTTCTTTTGAGGGCAGTCGTGAGAGATATGACCAGGCTTTTGGCAAGTGAAACACACGATCCCCTTTGGGCAATCCCAAGCCACGTGGCCAGTTCCTCCACAAGAATAGCATCCCTGGGCTCCTGTCCTACAGGGTTTCCCTGGATGATATTTCTGACATTTCAGGGCACGTACCTTTGGTCTTGAACTTCCTCGGGCCTTCCTAACCCTAAACTTCCCAAAAAATAAATTAAATAAAAATATATCATATTCATTCAATTTTGCCTCTATTTCTCCATAATTAAGGCTTACACCACCTCTTTGATGATTACACAACATACATCAAAATTTCCTTCCATTTCCTACACGTGCCTTACACAACCTATTGTTGCTCACATAACAACCTCCAAATATAAGTATTACACATGATCAATACAACAAATAGGCTTTCCCAAGCCATAAGGTCACAAATGAAATAATGATATGCCTATGCTTCTTTAACCCATAAATTTACAACAAAATAATTAAACACCATGAGCTTCCAACCAACATGCTTGCAACTCTTCCTTTTCTCTTTTAACATAAGAGCAACCTACAAGGGGAGGATAAAACCTCATGAGCCACAAAGCTCTAGTAAGGGTGCAATGCAAAGTAAATACAAGCATAACAAGTCTATGTAATGGCAAATGCATGCAAGCATGGTTAGGTCATTCCATCCTCACAACCCAACATGGTTTGAGGCATCAACCTTGTAACACCCCCTCTCCTAGAACTGCCCGAGAAGAGGTGCTACTGGAGATAATAAAATAAACTGACTGATAAACTGAAATCTGATACCAAAATGAACATCTCAATCAACTGAAATAAACTCTGAGTTAATAACTGAAAACCATAAATTACATCTAAGGGAAAATCCCTAAACTGGAATATAAAATAAATCTAAACTGATCAAGCACTAACTAATAAACTAACAACTCCCAGACATCTTTGGTCTTGAGCGGCTCCACGTACACACACTACTGGACACTGCTGATAGGCCCCACATCTGGTACTCCCCCACTAGGTCCTGGAATGGTGAAGAGTACAAGGTGAGCTACAAAGCTCAGCAAGTAATAAACTGGAAAGAATAACTGAAGCTGAATCGAAGAATATCGATACTGATTAAACTTACTGAACTTGAACTGAGAGATATAATAATCACTGGGTGGCATTATAAGATGTAATGCACATAAACTGTAACTAAATGCAGGTATGCAACTTTGGCACGTAGGCCTACATAACTGTAACACATACCTGACTGATCTGAGTCATGCAAACATAAAAACTGTAAGCACATACTTTGGGCAACATGCCCCTAGCTCCCTGGTCGACATCAAGCGAGCAACTTATAACTGAGATATAATTGAACTGATACTAGTGGGATCCCCGCAGACAGGCCGCCTGGCGCGCATAATGCAATGCTCATATAAATGCTAGCACACGATATGTAGTGCTCCACATAAAGTCATGCTCAATGCTCATACAATATGTATGCACATAATCTCACAAAATAATGCTGACCATGTCATAATGAACTGCTAAACATGGTATATGATTTTTTACTAGAAATATTGAGATTTAAATATTCTGAAATTTCTGAGTATAGGCATGGCATATTGGATTTTATCATATCTTGGCATAAAAATTCAATATTTGAATAATTGAATATTTATATTAAATTTAAGACTTAGATCAAGAATTTATTGGAAGCTATTTGGATGCTGTTTGATACTATTTGGATGATTGAGGAAGCAAAAGGAAGCAATTTGAATGAAAAAGCAGCCCATTCGAACGAAAAAAAGGATTTCAGCAAGCTCATTCGAATGGCAGAAAACTCATTCGAATGACAGAAGGCTTATTCGAATGATAGATGCTATTCAAAGGCTATTCGGATCTGATCTGGGACTCATTCGAATGACTCACAATTCATTCGAATGAATTTTGAAAATTTCCAACTTTTGAACTGGCAAAATGCGACTCATTCGAATGCAACAGTAACTTTATTCGAATCAATTTATGGATCATTCGAATGACAAGAAGGCTCATTCGAATGCTAAACTATACAAAGCAATAGCTTAGACACATCTTCAAGGACTCATTCGAATGACAGACCAAAAACACATACGAATGATATGATAACACATGACTCATTCGAATAACCAAAAACTCATTCGAATGACTGGAATATTATAAGGGAAAAGCTTACGATAACACTGAAACTTATTCGGATGCTTTGGAACTCATTCGAATGACACAAGACTCATTCGAATGACTGGAATCTTATCAGACATAAAACTCAAGAACAGAGATGATATCTTGAATTACAAACTTAACATTACTACACCATTCCGAAAGAAGACTTGAGAAAACAAATCCCAACTGATTCCAAACAAACTTGAGAATGATTCAACAACAATATTGATGAGAATCGCTGAAAGAAATTATGCATGCCTGCTGTGAACTCACTGTACGCATGTAGATATATATTTATAACATGCACTGAACTGATATAACTCATTGTAACGCACATATATATACATATACATGCACTGGAACTGATTCAATTCTGGAAATCTGATATCAACTCAATCAAGACCTGTAAGAAAGGATTACAGGGAAGGATACTTGCCTTATGATCTTCTTGATCGACTTAATGATCTCACGAGAGCCTCCTATGCAAAACTTGAACTCACTGATTGCTTCTTGGCTCTCTGTTCTTGCGGCGTGAAAAACATATGACTTATGAAACTATATATACATTGATCTAAGAAGCCCTAACGCCATAACTCATTCTCCTATTATAACTAGGAGTCTTCTAACCCAATCGTCTCACGGATGGATTCTTCAATCCCTTAATCACAATAATTCTATTTAATAATTAAATGCTAATATCAAATCCTTAAATGACTAACATGTCCTTGCATTTAATCTTCACAATAATTAAATAATTAAATGCTTTTTAAAAGCTATTTTCTCAACTAAAGTCTCTAGATTGCCATATTAACAATTAATTGGCAAAAATCCTCTAAACAAACTAATTAAGAAATTCAATAATTTCTAAATAAAATCTAAACCCTCTAATGGGTCGTTACAAACCTACCATTTCTTTCCCACCCCCATGGCCATAGGTCTCATGAACAAGTAAAGCATGCAAAGAGATACATAAAAGTTTATGCAACCTACTTACAATGTAATGCAATACCTCCTCCACATGGGGCTATCCCTTATCTCATTATCTTTCCTTGAAGCTTCAAGCCTTAGCCTTCAAGACTCTTGAAAGAAACTTGCATCCTCCATTTCCTTCTTCTTTTCATCTCCATTCTTTCCTTCCTTCTTTGTTTCTTTCTCTAAATGGCCAAAGGAAGAGAAGTCTTCCTCACTTGCCCTTATATACTAGCTCTCCATTTTTCAAGAATAAAACCTAGCCATTGGATTTATTTGGTGAGAATAAATCCTCACCCTCCAAACTAACACAATCCATGGCATTAAGTCTTGCTTAAAATCCACCATTGGATCTTTTCTCACTTTACAAGACAAAATCTTAGCCATCCAAAGGAAGCACAATCCAAGTGCTTTTCTAGGTTTTAATCCTAGCTTTTGATCTAATTTGGAGATTAAATCCCCACCTTCCAAACATCTCTCTCTAAAAATATCTCCACCCATTTGGCAATCCATGCCAACTTCTAAGACTTAATGATAGCCCTTAGATCACTTTCCAAATCCAAAAATTAATCTCATCCTTTGAATTATCATTTGTTTCCCATTTAAATTAATGGGACTATTTTCATATCCATCATATTTGAGAGACATAAATACTTTCTTATATATTTAAATAAATCCCATAATTCCAAAGTATTAATGCATGACTAATTTAATTTCTTTTTGGATTTTCTTTTAATCCAAACCATCATGCCTCTCTTTAAATGCTTGAAAGACTAATTTCAATTTTTTTACATGTAATTAAATCACCCCATTTATACTTGAACAAGACTTTGCCAAGTGTCACATTTTAAACCCATACTTGGCTCCCAAGTTTCCATCTCTACCATCCATGTGGCATTACCACATTTATTCACCAATTTAGAGAAAAATAATTATTTTCTCAAATAATTGCATATTCTCCATTTTCCCTATTTTTCATAATTAAATTCCTCTATGGAATTAATTCCAAAATTCCCCAAATACCCTTTGTGAATTTATTAATCCCATATATCTCCACATAAATACAAAATTGGGATTTAATTCACTTACACACCTAATTCCACATAGGAATTATTTCAATTTACCAAAATACCCTCTCTTTTTTTTCACTATCCATATTACCCAAAATGCCCCTTTCATAGGGCACCAATATTCTCAAGGATCTAACACCTTCTCAAGGGCATTTTTGGAAGTTTTCCTACTCCCTTTCTCATTCTCTTAACACCGGTTACACCGGGTGTTATAGTCTCCGAGGATAAAAGTCTTTAACAACGGGAATGATAAACCCGTCGTTAATTGTATTAGTGACCATATGATTCCTATCGTTAAAAATAATTATTAACTACTAAATTATAAGCCAATAACGACAATATTTTTCGTCGTTAATAGTCTAAACAATTAACGACCGAATGATTCCTGTCGTTAAAAATAACTTTTTAGTTATCAAAACACAAACTAATAATGACAATATTTCCTCTCGTTAATAATGTGAACAATTAACGACGATATGATTCCTATCATTAAAAAAATATTTTTTTATTTTTTTTAATAGTATGAAAACAATTGCTAGTCATCAATGACAAAAGCATCATGTTTTGATATAAACCACCAAACTTATATATCATTATCCATATCAAATTGGAATAAAATTCATAAAATTAAACATGTCATTCAAATAACACCAAAGTAATCATTATCCATTAGTATTTATACACACCAAAAGTAGTATATATATATAAGTGTTAATTGCTAACAAATTACACCAAAAAATATGTTCAACTAAAAATAACACTTTGACAATTGTATATACTATTCAAAACTAATGTATAACAAAACACTATATATAGTCATAAAACTGTTCGTGTACTGCAAGACAACAGTTGCTTCCTTTAGAGTCTTGTTGTTTCATTGACCTACAAAAATAAAATAAAACATGAAATTAGAGTAAAAGAAATGTTCATGTTTTCTTTATAAAATGTTAGAAATAGAATTAACAAAGCCCAAAACTTCTCCATCACAAACTACATAACATACAATCACTAAAATGTACCAAAACATAGAAACCCTTAAATATAGAGTAGATTGAGATGTAGATTAACAAAAACACAAAGCCTTAGTTCTATGGAATGAGGCCACCTATATGAATTTTAATTTGTGAATTATCTTTATCCATGACCATATCTTCTGTAAGATCATTAGTCCTATGACCCAACATAAAATATTTGGAAGATGGCAAGTATATCATTTTTTGCATTCATGGCTAATCTCACAAATCAAAAAGCCACTTTCTCTTCGTGCAACAACTTTCAAACATAAAATCTCCTTCCAACAATCCATGAATCCATATTGGAAGGATTCAAATCCTATATTTCAAATTTCTCTTTTTTGTTTTTTTTTTTTGCAGCATTAGAAATCACTAAATCAAATCCTATATTAAAGTTTTAAAGGCTTTTTAGGTTTTATATAGATATATATATGTATGAATCATGATTGATACATTAATTCTATCTGTACGAAGACTCAAAATCTACTCATATGTTAGCTTCCCTAGCATCTATATAATAGCCTTTGTAAGAAAGCAGAGGAAGCATCCAATAGCCATTAAGCATAGACATTCCAAAATAGATATTGTAAATGTATTCAACACGTATGCCCATGTGACAAGCTAAATATGCCTTCTACAAGCACAAGCTGACATTGTATATAAATATCAGATACACAGTATAGTTATTGTCTTATATAAATAAGTGTTAATGGAATTGCTTGCGACTTCTTCCAGCTTCAATTTCAAGAATGCACAAGTGAGGGTTGCTCTATTACATTCACAATTCTTCAGAAAACATTATTAAGATCTCCTAGCTTTGTGCTGATAGGTATAAGAGCCTTTATTCCCATATCTTGACTTACCTAGGGAGTAAAAATTTTGTGTCTTTTGTGTCATTAGTTTTGATAAATTTGGATGGTTATTTACATATTTCTTTCTTGAAAATTCTTACAAATTGGAGAGATTTTGTGAAATTGGTAAAATTTTATTCTAGAAGTTTTGGTGAATTTGTTCCATTTTCCTAACAGCTGTGACTATTGTGTATCTCTATCACAAATTCAACAAAACTAGCTCTATTTGGTGCTACAATTCTAAACGACCTTCCATTGTCTGCAACCACCCATTTTTTGCATTCATGGAAATTCTAAATTTCTCTTAGTTTAAAAAGAAAATAAAGATTTCTAAAAACTAATTTAATTTCATGCCCGATAAGCCAACAACGGAAGCTAGCAAAAATCTAAAAACAGGTTGGGAGGTAAACAAAATTATTTATATATGATGTTTATAGGCATGGAAAAAAAACCTACAACAAAATCTTTAAAGGAATCTTATGAAAAATTTTAGAAAAGAATGGAGCATGAGTTGTTTATTAAAGACATACTCTCTTATTCACCCATAACTTACTTTTGGCATCTAACAAGTCCACATACAACACACTATATAAAAATATAATTAATATCTAAGGCTCACTAGACGAGTTGTTACATATTAAATCTTATCACATACATATAGTATTAAGCATTAAAAATTTAAAAAAATGGGTGATCACCCACCACCCGGAGGGAGTGATTAAATCCTATCACTCACATGATACATATAGTATTAAGCATTCAAAATTTAAAAAAATGGGTGATCACCCACCACCCGAAGGGAGTGATTAAATCCTATCACTCACAGGATACATACCTCGAACAATGTTGATATCACAAATAATTATCAACTCCATTAACATACTGGTCAGAAAGTCTATCATCCAATCGCATCCAATTCTCATCCATCGTACTAGATACAACAAAAATTGATAGTATTAGAGATAGATTAAATTACAGAGCACAAGAATATGGGATAAAAACACTACCAATATTCATGTACATATATATATATATATATCTACCAACCTAAAAGAAACAAAGCTCTTATATTAGTATTCTTTGCATATATATTAATAATTCAAAAAAGTTAAAACTTTTGGCACACGCATGGCATGACTCAACTGTTATACAAACTTGGTATGATCAATACTAACTTGATTACTTAATCCATACCTAACTTGGGTTGATCAATACTAAGTTGTTAACCTAAAGCCCATAAGAAATATATTTTTCAGATCATAGGCTTACACTTCATGAACATACACATGCAGGCACATGATGTATGGGGATAGGTATGCAGATAGCAGTTCAAGCAAGTATATGTATAGAATTCAACAAGCTGAGAGTAAGCAATTGTCCCTAACCTAAATAGCTGAGACAAAGCACTATAAATTTAAAATGCCTTCCACACTTAACACAATCTAATAATATAAATAAAGATAAAAATAGCCAAGGAGCTTAGATTCAAACTTAAGTAAAAAAGAAACATTAATTATTACAGTACCTAAGTGTGGTCATTTGCATTTGCAGAAGCTGAGAGCATATTATCTTAATAAAAAACATATTATGGGTGTTTGATGGAAATATTAATGAAGAAAATATTAGATGAAAGTTGTCTGTGACTGCGTATAACATACATTTCTCAAAAATAGAAAATTCTCCAACAAAACTTAATCTACAATTGAAAATCATAAAATATTTCACAGGAACTATATCCAAAGCAAATGATCCTGTAGACACCACTGGAACTTGTTTATGAGAGACAGACCAACCCAACCACATGATAGATCCCTTTCCAAATGAAGTAGTAATTTGATCCAACGCTTGTTATAGGGCAAGATCTTTTTTTGATAGATTTTAAACATTGGAGTCAATTCCATCTGATTTAAATTTCCTTTTACCTTCAAACAGGCATAAGACAAGACTCATAAGCTCTAGTGAATTAAACAAACAAACCAATACAAAAAAGAAAGAAAGGAACATAAAAGAATTAAACAGAAAAAAATTAACTAATACTGAAAGCACTACAAATTTACCAAATTTAACATATATGAGCAGCAAACAAATTTTAAAAATAAAAAGTAAAGCAAATATCCAAAAAATAAAAAATAACTGAGAGGCAAGCATGGACGAGGCAGCCAGCGAGGGCGAGCCGTGAGCAATCGAGAGGCGAGGGCTAGGGCTAGGGCGAGGCAACAAGCGAGAGGCGAGTGCAAGCCACGAGCGAGAGCTAGACAGCGAGGGTGAGGGCAACTACAAGAAAATTGGTCTTATTTACAACAGAAACAAGACGTAATACCTTAATAGTGGTTGTTTGAGATTTGATTACTTGTCGATTAAGCATCTGCAAACAAATTACACCATTAGTTATGCACTTTTAAGTGCTACTCTCTTAAAAGACTTCAAAATAAAATCTTAATCCTGTATATTAGGAGTAACCGAACATTCAATAAGATCATACCTACAATCACATTATAATAGAAAACTTGGCTTCAAGAAACTAAATGACTTGAATGCATAAAAAATCATATTTGTGTCTGCAACTGTAAGTAAGATCTTCTATAAAGTCCCAATATTTGTCCAAAATTTGTCAAACTTATGAGTGAATTCAAGTCTAAAACCCTTAGGAAAGTGGCATTGAGATCATTCCACCTGAAATCACAGAAACTGAAATTTTATGACAGTTATTGGGACACACATGCTAACAACCATCATCATCATATTTTCTGTTCATTGCAATTGCAAAGAATCTAATTATGCTTTCGGCAGCCAAAATAAAATAGGGGGAAGAAGCCAAGCTAGTTCTGGGCAAGGCCATGATACGAGGCTTCTCTTAGGACTTTTGACGAACACGTGGTGTGCTTTACAACTAATTAAACATAATCATTTTTATCAAAGAGATGGTACACGTAGAAAGGGAAAAACATAAAGAATGAATCCAAATAATAAAGGCAAAACCAATTTAGGGAAAAAAACAAAAGAATGAATTCTAGACACAAAGATGATTACAAGGGGGGAAAAGCACAAACTAGATAAGGTGTTCAAACTATTGGGTGTTAAGGAAGCTGTCGGAGTCGGATCAGGAAATGACGGAGATGCTGCCAGATGAGTCTTGGAGCGGGTTACAACGAAGAATCAAGGGAGGGTTTGTGTACAGAATAGCGGTATGGATTGTTTCCCCTTGCTTTCCTAGCTTGGCAGAACAAGTGATTAATCATTTGAAGAAACGGATGATTTGGTTTGCTCCAAGGATTTGGATTTGACAGGGATTAACAAAGGAGGGTTTTCATAAGAGGAAAAATTTATGGAGTGGGTTTGCACGATACTATCTTCTGGTGAAGGTTTGCATGAGAGGACATAGGGCTTGCATGAGACGATCATTTTCTACCTTCTGGAGTATTGGGTTTGCACTGCCTTCTGGTGAGGGGTTTGCAGTTTGCACGAGAGGACAGAGGAGGGTTTAGATAGGAGGAAAAATTTTTGCCTTCTAGAGTACTGGGTTTGCACGATATAGTGAAAATTTGAGAGTAATTTTGCGCAAAAATTTTTGGGTTTGGAGGCTAATTTTCGTTTAATTTGAGTTTTCTAAATGTAAATTTTAGGGGGAATGTTCCTTTCTCATTTTTATATATTTTTTAATTTTCATTATTTCTAATTTAAAAAATTAAATTTATCATTTATCTACAATTTAATAATTTTGTAACAAAATTTATTTTTTAGCTACACAATTTAAGATTGTAGATAAAAAAAATTTATTAAAAAATTATATTTGGTGGCAAAAAATTTGACTCATTTAAATTGTCTACGAAATTTGTTGCGTAGAAAAAAAATCGTATCAAAAAGGTATATTATTTTATGGTTCGAATTAAAAAGGTATATCATATTTTTTTTAATATATTATATTATCAATAAATAACTAATGCTTAATTATCATAGTTTAATAATTATATTTGTGCATTTATAGAAAAATATAATTATATTAAGAATTGCTTATATAAGTGTTAGTTAAATTTTAATAATTTTTTTTTATTATTTTATGGTTCAAATTAAAAATTTTAGTCATTAACTACAGAAAATGGTATATTAATGATGACTTATTTTTCCTGTCGTTAAAAGTTATCTTATAACGACGGGATTTATATTTAGTCGTTAATAGTACTACATTAACGACCAAAACTAATGTCGTCGCTAATTTTTGGTCGTTAATGCCTGTTTTTGTTGTAGTGTTAGCCCTATATGCATAACATAAAGTAAATTGCACATAGAAGGTCCTTGGCGCCCACATACAAACCTGCGAGCAGCCTAATATAGGCTACCATATCATCATTCCTGACCTGCCTTTTCCTGACTTTGATCGATTTTTCCTGTCATTCATAACATGTTTTCCCTATCGTGCATATCATATCATCATAACATGTCGCTGCCATAGATCCATTCTACGATCTTATGCCATGGGCCTTACCCACCTCTCATAACCACTCTTCCTCATGTAATGCAACACATAAGAAATGCAATGGCATCTGCAACATAAACGTGATGTCGAGGCCCCCATAAACCAAGCATTAGGCCATGCTATGCCCACATAAGAATACACACATGTGAAATACTTTAAGTGTAAATGCTCACCTAAGGTACCCAAATTGGCTCTTAGACCAATCGGGTAATGCCAATGTAGACACATCCCCACACACACAAAGCATGTTTCTCCCAATGAATGTAACCCAACCCCATTCATCACACAATATCATGATATGTACAATACAAAGGTGGGAATCTAGTAGTACCAGCTCTTTTGACCCATCTCTCGCTTATCGTAACTGCTGATAACTGGAGCCCATACATCCAACCATCGATCGCCACGACCCACGGTCGACAGTTAGTGGCTTTGTACCCCATACCCTTTAATACCCATAGCCATCATTAACTTATATTCTCTAAACTTAGAATTTCATGAGTCCAAGACTCCTCATGCACCTCACCCATTAAGAATTTTAACATAACCATCCCTTTTGCAAGGAGACACAATTCCTTTCGTATTCTGAACCTAGCAACAATGCATCATTCCTTAAGAATTGGAGGGCGGTTCAAAACCCTTGTTTAGAGTATGAACATGACTCAATCGGGCTTTTTCATTACAAAATAAACCGGACTAAACCATTCATACCAAGGAGAATTATACGAAGAAGACTCGCAACGGGAACCTACATGTAATCGAAAGAGAAAACAACTTAGGACAGGGTTAAGAGTTTGCGTAAGGATTAAGAAACATGAGAAAAAGGTTAGGAACTTGCATAAAAGAATTAAAGGAGTGGTAGTTTGCATAAAGGAAATAAAGGAGTAGAAGTTTTCCAGTTTAACGGCATATCCGACGATTTTTCTATAGAAAATACCAGTTCCTCGCTGTTTTCTAACTGGTTTGGCCCGAACTCCGATAAAGCTTCAATTTTTCTTGCGAAGCCCATTCTCCTTCGTTTCTTCTCTGATTCCATCTTTTTTTTTTTTTTTGCAAAACTCTCCCTCTCTTTCTCAAGAACAAAACCCTTCCCTTGGCCCTCAATTTGGCAGATATTCTCTTTAGGAATGTTTGGAATGATTTGTAAACAAACCCATGGCTTTATTTATATACTTCTCGGGCCAATCACACGTTGCCACCTTTGTGGGGTCATAGTGAGGCTTCAAATCCTATCTCCAAGTGGCCAATGAAAGCTTGCCACATGTCCTATCTCTAAGTGACATTTTCGAGCTAAGAAGCATACCAACGGGATCGACTTGAAGGGGTTTTCAAAGTGGTGCAAAAATCCGGTGATCGAAGCAGTCGTCGGCGACTGAAAATGGTAAAAGATGACCGGCATGTGCATTACACGGGCGGTCCAATACGCACAGGTGCGTGAGGGCGCATGGATGAGGTATTTTCTCCAAATTTAATTTTAATATTTTTAGAAAAATATTTTATAAATTATGGTGGAGAAAAATTTGGGAAAAACCTTGAGAAGGTATTTATTTTGGAATTTTCGAAGAGAAAATAGGAAGAAAATAGAGAAAAATTATGAGAAAATTAGAAAAAATAGATATTGATATTCTGTTGAATAAATATGATGGTTAGGAATCGTTGAGACTCGAGGTTGAGCAATAGTGCACCTGACAGGAAAATCGAGGTCAGACACAAATTTTAAAGAATACTGAATTAAGTTCAAGGTGAGACTTCGATACACAAATTGTTATTTTTGTGTAAAGCTCATATTGCATAAAACGTGTTTTGTGTAACGTTCCTGTATGCAAACTTCTATTGTTCTCTTATGTGAAATCATGTTGCATATATGAAATGTGTTTTCTTAGAAAATATATGTCGTTGGTTTTCAACTGTTTCATTTATAAAATCGTGTGGCCATACTATTGTACCTATCTGTTGTTACTCGATGGCAAATGTTTGGATATCCCCTGAGAGGCGCTATGATTACGCTATCAAGAAAGCTCTCATGGGAAAGATCGTGAGTCTAAGGGACAATGAATGTGGTGCTTGCATATGTTTTATGAGGTCGGGCCAAGGTGACATGGTTAGGGACCTCCCGAGAGGTGCCATGCCGTGCGCTATTGAGAAAGCTCTCGTTGGAGGAGACTGACATGTTCAGGAGGTACTTCGGAGTAGTTCTCATTGTTTCCTCATATGTTTTATAACTATTCATGAATGTAAATAAACTGTTTTGGAGTTCTCACTAGAAAATTCATCTTCTTGTTAGACTGTGTTCCTAGAATATTCAAACATTCCAGGTTCAACAAGCGGCTCTAAGGGAAATGAGATAACTGAAGAATAAGTTTATTTTGACATGCGTAGCATGCTTAGCATGTGTTAAATTATGTATGAAACTTATGTGAACCTTAGTATGTTTTGATTATGTTTGAGACGTTTGGTTATCGCATTCGATATGTAATATATTTTGTAGACGTCTTGAACGGTTTCTTATATGATAAATAAAACATTACGGTTATTTACTATATTAGGAATTGTATGTTGTACATTAGTGGATGTGTTGTGAAAAAAACAATTCTTGAAATCCTAAGTTATAACGTGTCCGAAAATTTTGGGTATAGGATGTGTTCTCTCCATTTCTTGTATATTTTATTTTTTGTATATTTTATTTTTTTCTTTTCACGGATGTAGTCCAAATTTTAGTCTTTCATTTCCTTTTTTAATGTTAATCTTAGACTTTCATATAAATCTTAGACTTTTGTTTCTTCATTTTGTCAGGTGCTATTATTCATGAATACTTACAAGTAACACATAGAGGTAGTTTGATAAACGTCAAAGCAAACTCTTCATAATGATTTGTCCATCGGGGGTTTCCCCCTAATGTTTTATTGGGACATGTTATCTATGGTATAATATAATGGTATTATTGGTATAACATAATGGTATTTTTGACATAAAGTAGACATATTAGTGGTATATTATAGGGTATTCATGGTATAATGTAAGGGTATCTGTGGTATAATATAGAGTTGTTATTCTTATTATAGCTTAGGATATTAAAGATATAACATAGTGTGGCATAACATAGGGGTATTTTTTATATGGCACATGGGTATTTATAGTGTACATAATGTAGGTATATTTGTGGTGTAACACATGTATTCATATTACAACATAAGAGTATTTGTGGTATAACGTAGAAATATTCATGATATAACACATGTGTATTCATATTATAACATATAAGTATTTGTGGTATAATGTTGGTGTATCTATATTACAACATAAGGGTTTTCTAGATGGATGATCAAGACTCTCGTTTGATTTTCTGTTTATCAGTCAGTAGATATAGATATATATATGCACGTACAGTGAGTCTTAACAAGTCATGTATGATTTCTTTATAGTGATTCAATCAAATATAATCTTTGAATAATCCTTAAAGTTGTTTTATATCGATTGAGATTCGTTTTCTCAAGATTTCTTTCGAAATGGTGTAGATTTGATAAGTTTTGTTTCAGAATTCAGTCACTAGTAATCGTTCGTATCTGTCAAATTAATATGCAAATATCCGGATGGATTTGAAAGCATCCGGATGGCTAGTGTGCGTATCTGGATGGCTCTTTAGTTCTCTGTGAATGACATCCGGATGGCCTTTGTGCATATCCAGATGGCCTTGTAATATCCGGATGCTTTGTTTCCATATCCAAATATGTCCAGTGCTTATTGTGAGTAATATCCGGATGTTTGAAATCACATCCGGATGAGTCTAATATGTCGGTGAGTGATATCTGGATGCCCTTTCCTTCTATCCGGATGGTTCCAGTATATCCGGATGCCTTGAGTCGTATCTGGTTGTGCCTAGTATAATTTGTGAGTGATATCCGGATGGTTTCCTCATCTATTCGAATAGGTCTAGCATATCCGGATGCCCTGTTTAATATCTAAATGCCCTTTCATAAAATTGAAATCTTATATCTGAATGGTTCCTGTAGCATCCGAATGCCTTAATGAGATATCTGGATGACCTAAATCATATCCGGATGGTTTTTAGTGTATCCAGATGGGCTTCCAAGACATCCGGATGTCCTTCCTCACATCCAGATGACTTCCTTCATATCCGGATGGTTTTTCCAGCAATTCGAATATAGTTTCCAGTGAATACTAGTCCAAATTATTAATTAAAGAAAGATTAAATATTCTCAAATATTGGAATCTCACGACATTTATGATAGATGTAACACGCCCATAATTCGTGAATCATGGTATTCTAATATATAGATGATGAACATGTGGCATGTTCAGCATTATTATGTGACTTGCATGATATTATGTGCACACATCCTGGTATGAGCATGGAGCATGACTTTCTATAGAGCACTACATATCGTGTGCGAGTATGTATATAAGCATTGCATTACAGTATGTGCGCCAGGCGGATAGTCCGCGAGGATCCCATAGTTTTCAGTTACAGTTCAGTTTATGTGTTGCTTACCTGGTGAAGACTAGGGGGCTAGGGGATCAATGCCCACAGTATGTGTTTACAACTTTTATGGTTGCAGGCTTCAGATTGAGCAGGTATGTATTATAGATTATGTGAGCCTATGAGCCAAAGTTGCATTAACATCTTGTAAATGCAATCTTTCAGTTAACATTATTCTCTCAGTACAAGGAAAGCTAGTATTTATGAGTATCGATATTCTTTGATTCAGCTATAGTTATTCTTTCATGATTATTACTTGTTGAGTTTTGTAGCCCACCTTATACTCTTCACCATTTCAGGTCCTAGCGGGGGAGTACCAGATGTGGGGCCTAACAGTGTTAGACAGTAAAGTGTGTTCGTGGAGCCGCTCAGGAACAAAAGATGTCTAGTTGTTGAGTATATTTATTATTTTCAGTTGAGAGATTACCTTAGTCAGTGGTTTTATTTTCAATTTATGTTGATCCTCTCGTAGGTTAAAGTTTTGATATAGCATGATGAGATGTTTTCAGATATGATCAGTCGAGTTATTTATGATTTTAGATTTTAGTTTATGGTGAATTTTATTTTATTTTATCTACTTCCCCATAGCACCTCTTCTCGTGCAGTTCTAGGAAAAGAGGTGTTACAAAGGGGCTTAATAAGACCAATGAGGCACTCGAAAAAAGAGCTCAACAAAGTGCGAGGGACACATGAGAACCTCTTATAAGAACACACCTTGAGGGTGGATGATGTTGCTCTCTATAAAAAGTGGATTAAGTCCCTCAAGGCCCAACAATAAGAGGAATTCTCCACAACTCGGACGAAGGCAATAAAGGATTATGGCCTTTTAACGGACTATCAGGAAAGGAAGTTTCACTATGAGAGCTACTTCACAAAATATGGATTCTACTTTGCGCGCCTATCTAGAATCCTGACGTCTGTCAAAGTAATTTCTTGAACTTGTCTTTACATAGGTGGCGAAGGAATTTGAGGCATTTGATTGGCACGTGTATAATGATCCAAACCCCACGAGCCTCGAAACTTACCTAAACTCAAATCTTGAAGATGATTTGGCAAATTTAACGGGTCCATGGGAGCTATATGCCTTTGCCTCGCGGGAAGTAGAAATGGTGGACACCTTTCTAAGGGACCGATGATCGAGAGGGAGGTAAAGATCCATAGACCGAACCCGCTCCCCCTCCCCCCCCCCCCCCCCCCCATCTTTCTAGTCAAGAGTATGGTGAAATCTCATATCTGTCCCAAGCAATGCTGCTCCCTCTTTTGGCTCCACCAAGGGGAGGCAGGTGTAGGATGTGCTCTCTCCATTTCTTGTATATTTTTTTTTTTCTTTTCACGGATGTAGTCCAAATTTCAGGCTTTGATTTCCTTTTTTAATGCTAATCTTAAACTTTCATATAAATCTTAGACTTTTCTTTCTTCATTTTTTCGGGCGCTATTATTCATGGATACTTACAAATAACACATAGAGGCAGTTTGATAAACGTCAAGGCAAACTCTTCATAATGATTTGTCCATCGGAGGTCTCCCCCTATGTTTTATTGGGACATATTATCTATGGTATAATATAATGGTATTATTGGTATAACATAATGGTATTATTAGTATAACTTAGGGGTATTTGTGACATAAAGTAGACATATTAGAGGTATATTATAAGGTATTCATGATATAACGTAAGGGTATATGTGATATAATATAGAGTTGTAATTCTTGTTATAGCATAGGATATTAATGATATAGCATAGTGTGGTATAACATAGGGGTATTTGTTATATGGCACATGGGTATTTATAGTGTACATAATGTAGGTACATTTGTGGTGTAACACTGTGTACTCGTATTATAACATAGAAGTATTATTTGTGGTATATCGTAGAAATATTCATGATATAACACACGTGTATTCATATTATAACATACGAGTATTCGTAGTATAATGTTGGTGTATCTATGTTACAATACAAGGGTTTCTTAGAAAGCATATCTATCTATGATACGCTTATCCTTCATTTAACCTTAATTAGATCTAATTAAGATAAGAAAAAATATCAAAGGGATTTATTCAAACCCATGGGTGAAGTTAATGAGAGTTGAAGAGGTTAATGGGAAAAAAAAGATATAATAATAGTTATATAGGGAGGGAGGTTGTTCATTTAGATTAAGTTGCTTAATTAATTATGTGTTGGAGGTGAAGGACTATTTAGTCTTTTTCTTGCTTTCTTATTTTATTTTTTATTTCTAAGTTGGCAGAGAGCGAGGAATGATAATATGAGACAAAACTAAGAATGAGGTGTGGCCATAAATAGGGTGGCTTTTAGTTTTAGCTGGTAAATAATAATGACAAAGTGTTGGCGGTGCGCTGTTCTTTCATTCATTTCTGTAGAGAGACAATAGAACAGAAAAGAAAGATGCTTCTGGCGTTCACATATATAACATCCATGTGCATGCACCCACTTATTCATTTTTAGTTAATTATACCAACTTATCATCACTACTCTACTCTACTCTACTGTTGAGGTCTCAGCTGGCAACCTGCATTTATCTAAATCAGGCAAGTCTTGCTTTGATTTAGGGTGGGCAGTGGCCTATTTCCATAACCAATTAGTGCAGTCCACAGGCGCTGGGGATGGATTGATGGATGGATGGGCGGGACAGCTATTGGTTGGTGAGGCCCAAATTCTATTATCTCTTCTATAGCTCCAAGTTACACTCACCTTTAAATCTTGGGTTACACTTCAATGTATAAATAATTAAAATATTCTTATAAAAATTATAAATTTATTTTTTTTTGTCCTTGATTGTCTCCTCTTTCCTTTCTCTCCCCCCTTTTTTCGCCAATCACCAGCTACAAATGTCGTTTGCCACCTCACCTTACATCGACTGTTGTGGATTCTTCTTTTCCGCAACGATCGTCGACCAACGATTACAGCAAACAACCATGGGAAGAAGTTGAGAGAGAAGATAAATGAGGTAGTCAAGGGCAAGGGAAGCAAATTTATAAATTTTGTGAGGGTATTTTGGTCATTTTATGCACCTGAGTGTAAGTCAACGTGTGACCCTCAATGTACAAGAAGCATTTTCCTTACTACTTAGCCTCCTTCCCTCTTTCGATATTATTAGTTTTTTTTTTTTTTTTAATTAATGAAACTGGTTGCCTGCCTGCCTTTGATATTAACTTCATCATCATTTTACTTTTCAAAACCAACTATATAACTTGAAACCCCAATAAAATGTTACAAGAAGAAATATGTTTTATCCTTCTTTATATATAGGTGTATTAGTTAAGAAAAGAAAAAAGTATTATTATTATTTATTTGCTTTTTGACCTAAAAGCAAAAGGTTTGCTTTTTAAGTAAAATAGCAACCAACAATAACATGTTAAAATATTAATTTAATTAGATAGAAAGTAGTATATAAATTTTAACTCATATCATATCATGTCATATTCATACTTGACCAAAGAGCTTCTTACCTTTCTTTTTTTATTTTTTTGTCTTTTTATTTCTTTTGCTAAAAGTTTTTTTCTTTTCAATCTAATCTCATTGTAAAGTCGATTTAAAGAAAAGTTATTTTCACTAAATCTTTTCAAAATTTATAATTTGAGATATACTTATCTCCTCGTAATTTTATTTTCGATTTGAGAACATCCTTTGGCTCAAAAAATAAAACTATATTTACATGTTAAAAATAAATAACCACAATATCTTAAATAATTATATATGATTCTATATTTATAAATTAATTAAAAATAAAAATACCAAATTTAAAATAGAAAACTAAAGTGGGAAGATTTAACCACTAACCTTAATAATTAATCCAAGTAAAATCTCAATTTATTTTTTAAAAATGAAAAAATCAACTACAATTAGCCCATAATATAAGAAAAATCTAATTAATCTTTAAATTACATGAGGAAACTAACTAGTCTCCAATTTATTTATCTCTAAATTGTATAACAGTATAAGTAAAAAGTTCTCAACTTTTAAAATTCAATTAAAAGCACAAACACAAAAGTTTAATTCTTTAAAGTCTAACTTTATTGCATCTCTATCATCTTTGGAATGGAAAAAGTAGTTAAAAAAAACACACACACAAACACAAGCGCCAAACAAACCCTAAATTAGGCCAAACTTATATGAATGATGGGTTTCGTGGGGAACACGTACCAACCTATATTTGTTTGTGTTAAAACAAATAATTACTGCCATCATTCTGGGAAAGACCAACAGCCCATAGACAAATGGCCAGCCAACAATCTACTTTCTATTTTTAAGGATAATGATAATAAATTACAAACCAACCAGCCAACCATTTGTAAGGGAGTGGATGAAATTATAAACAAAATGCATAACAAGAGAGAGGAAGAGCTTGTTGAACAATCTTTAAAAATGAAAGATAGATGGTTTGTAATATGGTTATGGATAGAGATATTTTGGAGAATTAAGTGGAGTAACTATTGTTATTAATAGTAAAATACATGATCTTTTTTGTTGGTATTTGTTTACGAAAATTGTCACTATTCCACACCCAATCCACATGAAACTTATGAATTTGTTATATAAAATAAGTGATTTGCTCCAAAATTGTACATGTAGGCAGGAATGATAGACAGGGACAGCAGCTAGCATGCACAGGGAGAGTGCATGAGTATCTATAGGGCGGATTAAAGTAAAGTAGAGGGAGCTTTAATTAGGAAATGGAAGAATGACCCAAAACTGAATCTTGTTTTCATATCTTAATTGTGTGGTGCCTATGAATATGAATAAAGAGAATCAATCCACTTTGCAATTAAAGCCATGGCCCATGCTATCAGTTTATGAAACGTCCCCTCAGTTCAAACTCAACTTTACAATAAGACGCAATGGGCAAGGGCAAGGGCAAACAAAGCCAGGCTCTAGTTGGATTATGAATTTGTCATTCTTAGCTCTCATCTCATCATCTTTCTTTCTTTCTTTCTTTCTTTCTTTGTGGCAAGCTTAATGATTTTGTCTGGCACCAAAACTTCATTGCATTGCTTCTTCTCCTCAGCCTCTCAGATGGGTGAATTATTGAGAGATCTTTGTCTTAGCTCTTGGCTCTTGGCTCTTGGCTCTTGGCTCTTGGCCAACCCAACCCTCCCTTCTTCTCAGCCATTCACCGTAAATAATAATGGTAGGGTAGGCTAGGGAATGGGAAAGGGAAGGGAAGGGAATTAATAATACCATATCTCATCGTATCATTTTATGGTTTTAACTTTGTGGTGGTGACTCTAATTAAGTAAAGTGGCCCAATTCCCTGAACCTTTTTTAATTTTGCTAGGGGGATGAACCATTAACTCATGCAGTCATGCTGCTCCTTTACTCGTATTATTAGGTGTGTGTCATAGAATGGGGATATATAGGACATCATACTCACACGTCTTTCATAAAAATTTCAAAGGAGAGTGGAGACCAGACCACCTCTGTTTGATTATATTCAGCTACATTGCATTCCACTAATAAAGCGATAATAATATTCATATTAATGATAAAAGTTATTGTTTTTATAATACTAAAAGGTAATACGTTTACATTACTGGAAAAATAAAAAAAAATCACAAATAAATATGACCCTCTTCTCCTCTCTTCTCATGTTGGTAAGCAGAGAGTGAGACACTAATAAAAAGAACTCAAAAGGCTTCTCGAATGATATGAAGTAATAAGAGTGCATTTTCAACTCTAGATCAGTAAGCATCCAAAACTTTAATTCTATAGAGAGTGTGACGTAAGAATTATCTTGTATCTTTCATGATAATTAATAGAAAATATCTCATCAAATAAATTAGTAATAATTATTTGATATATTATAATATAATTGACATAAATATTTTATCATATATGATGACATTTATCTGATGAAATAATTAAATCAAATATCAAATATAATGATATTAATCTATTGAGATAATCAAAGGATTTAATGAAGATAATCGTAAAGTTCAAACTTTAATTATTCCTGTTAACTTTATTCTAAAACAATTATATATACAAATAGAAAACAAGAATATCAGAAACACGTAAATGAGTTCAAAGTAACAAATGTATAAACTTTAATAAAGTCAAATTACGTGATGCCCAAAATACCCATTATTTCAACATGTTCATTAAATATTTTGGGCGGCAATCCTTTTGTCATAGGATTTGCTATCATAAGATTGGTGCTAATATACTCTATTGACACTGTATATTTATGAACTTTTTCTTAACGACCAAATATTTGGTTTCCATGTGTTTAGCACCATTGGAATACTTGTTATTTTTAGAGAAGAATATTGTTGTGGAGTTATCACAATAAATTTTCAGCAGATTAGCAATATTGTCGACAATTCGAAGCTTTGAAATAAAATTTTGCAGTCATAAACCATGAATGGTGGCCTCAAAGTGAGTCATGAACTCAACTTCCATAGTAGATATAGCGATGATGGATTGCTTTGCACTTTTCCATGAAGCTGCTCCTCCAACTAATAGCAACAAGTAGTCAAATGTAGATTTTCTGGTATCAATACACCTAACAAAATCTGAATCTAAATATCCAATCACTTCAAGATGATATGACATTCTGTAAGTAAACATGTGATCTTTTGTTCATTGCAAGTATTTGAAAATCTTCTTTGCAGCTTTTTAATGATCAAGGCCTAGATTACTTTAATACCTGCCCAGAATCTCGACAACAAAGCTTATGTCTGGTCTGGTGCAAGTTTGAGAATACATTAAGCTCCCAATTGCAGACACATAAAGAATATTTCACATATGCTCTTGTTCTAATTCACTTTTGAGGCATTGCATAAGATTAAATTTATCCCCCTTCAGAATTTGAACTATCCCTAATGAGTACTTATCTATATTGAATATCTCCATAATTTTATTAATATAGGCCTTTTGAGACAACCCTAACAATTCTTGCGATCTATCATAGAATATTTTTATTCATATCACATAAATTGCCTCTCCCATATCTTTCATTTCGAAATTCTTAGACAGATACTTGGCTTCACGTAACAAACCAAGATCATTAGCAACAAACAAAATATCATCAACATACAGAATCAAAAAAATAAACTTGCTCCCATTGACCTTTATATATATGTTAGTGTTAGTGCCCTAATACTAGATTTAGATGGCATCTAACAATTGTAATTATGGAACTAATAATATAATTCTTGCAAATATAATAAAATATATTTTCATATTTTAAGGTCATATTTTCATTCATACCTCTCCAATCTTTATATATATGAATGCGTCCCTATATTTCCTGATAAAAGTCTTATTCTTAAATGTTAAGGACATGTGACAAGGACATTTGGATTAAGGATTTCTTAAGGTTATTCTCAGTTCTTAGACTTTAGAAAGGGGCTATGATTAGTTAATTATAGACTGGCACATATGTTACTACCTTTGATCAGTATGAAATACTATTGATAAAAGATGGTGGGTCACATGACATAATCCATAAGATGGATATAGTAGGCATGTGGATAGATGTTAGTGGAACATTTACTGAATGTGACACAAGTGATGAATCACATAGCTAAGAGAGGATCTATGATTTATTATTGCTTTCAATTGTGTTATTGGTCCTTAGACCGGGGCCAACACAATTGTTTTGTATGTTGGTTCCTAACATTTGTTGTTGCTAAGAATCGTCTGGTTACCAATTAGGAGATGAATTGTGTGCTCTCTATGCAGTAGTGTATAAAGGTAAGTGATTGCTAATGAAATCCATTAACCTTCGGCATGAGGTGAACATCTTATGCGATCAGTGGTGGTTGTGATTGCTCGAACCCCTGGCTAGGGTGCACATTCCTGAAAAGGTATTTCCAGTGTCGGGAGGAGTTTCGATGTGTCATCTCAATCACACCACGCTAGATCTTAGCATATCTATCGAGTTAGTGAGTTTGATCAGTCCGTAACTCTCACTCGATTGGGATGTTAGTCGATGGAGGGATTATAGTACATGTGAATTGGAAGCTAAGGTAGGTTTTCTTTGAAATAAGACTTCATTACTGGTATAATCGCCTTAATATAGTGCTGGTTGTCACTCAGGGTCTTTTGGGGTACATTAAGGAGATTGAGAGATCTTCGTTATAGGCGAAAATGTTTAGCCAACGTCAAAGAGTTTGACATGTCTCGATTGCTACTTGGTAGTGAACCTAGAAGGTCACATGCATATCCGAGTGTAATGGTTGACTAAGCGATGAAATTTGTAATCATCATTAACAGTTAATGATGTCACCGTTAGGAGTTAACGGATCGGGTTCAATAATTAAATTAATAGGAGTAATTGTCAAGAGTTGACAAGCATGCCGTTAAGAGTTAACGAGGGTCTTAGTTTCATCATGAGATGATGAAAAGGTCTTTAAGAGTTAACGGTGAGCCTAGATGCAATTTTTGAAAACTTGGATAAAAAGGGACAAACCGGTCGATCAACCTTAGAGGTTGTCGACCAGATCAAGCCCAAATCGGTCGACAAGTTGAGAACCAGTCGACTGATCTTTGTTGAACGGTTAATAGTATCTTTTGAATAGTCGACCGTTTCTGTCGTAGAGAGTCACGATTCATCACTATCTTTTGTCGTTTATGCAATGGAAACAAGACGACGTGTGGCTGGGAAGAATGAGGGGAGGATGATGTGCATCCAACATGGCTTTAGCTTTTCTCTCCTTATCCTCTCTCTCTCTCTCTTTCTCTTAGCTGGTTTATCTGATTTGAGCATTTAGGGTTTTGTTGGGTGTCTATATATAAGGTAATGAGAAGAAGAGACACAAAAAGCTTGTTGGTTGCATTTTGATGCATATCTTTCTCTTGGTTGTAAGCGTTTTTCTCTCTTCTCACAAAGCCTTCAACCCTTATTAATCCAGCCCTTCTTTGCTACATTTCCAACATAATAGTGAGACTATTATTGGATTTAGAATCCCACCTCTTTGAACCCATTTTTGCTTCAATCACCTAAAAGAGACTTAGCTAGCACATAGGCTTTCTTGTAGGCTTCAACCACATCCGGAGCATGGACTAACTAGGTCCCTCGTATTTTTTAGGGCGAATTGGTCATTCAAAGATTTGATTAGAATAGTTGAATTGTTCAGAGCTGTTGTTCAGGAGCTGTCTGGGGAGCAACTGTTGCTACCACATAAAGGATTTTCAGCCTCTTCATCGAACTTCAAACCATCAGTGAGGTATGTTTCTAATCCCTCTGTGGTTTGGAATGAATATGGTCTTTAGAAATCGAGTCTTGCAAGGTGATTCTTGATTTATTTTCAACTTGTATGAGTTTTCAAAAATAGTTTTTGAAAACCATAAAACCCTTGCATTAATACACCAAATGTTGGCATTCCTCTTCAATATATACACTAATCAACGGTGTTTTCCAAAAATCCAAAATAAGTGTTGGTATTGTTAAACTTCAGATACCATTGGAGTGAGGCTGGCTTAAGTCCATATATTGACTTCTTTAACTTACACACCATGTGTTCCTTTTCCTCAATTGAAAAGCCTTCAAGTTGATCCATATAGACCTCTTCCTCTAAATCCCCATTAAGAAATGCAGTTTTAACATTCATTTGATGTAATTTCAAGTCATAGTGAGTCACTAAAGCTATAATGATTTTAAGAGAATCTTTCTTAGAGACTAGTGAGAAAGTTTATTTATAATCGATGTCGTCTTGCTGAGTAAACCTTTAGTAACAAGTCTGGTTTTATGTCACCCAATATTTCTTTTAGAGTCACGTTTGGTCTTAAAGACCCATTTACATCCAACTCTTTTACACCCTTTAGGCAATCCAATGAGATCTCAGACTTGATTTTGATCCATAGATTTTAACTCTTTCTTCATGGCATCTAACCATTTAGTAAACTCATCAGGTTCCATGGCTTGCTTAAATGAAATTGGATCATTATCGATTCCTAATTCAAATTCTGACTCTTGTAGATAAACCACATAATCATCAGATATAACAAATCTCCTTTCTCTTTGAGATCTCTTTAATGCTATTGTGTATGCTTCAACTACTATTAATTCATCATGGAGTGTTTGTTGTTCTTAACTGTTATTTTGTTGGATTACAACTAGAGGAACAAAAACTGTATCAGTCTTATGCATAGGAACTTCTACCTAGACTTCTTGAATGTTGACATCAAGCATTCTTTCACTCCCACTAATTTTACCATTTTCAATTAACCGAGCGTTTCCAGTTTCAACAATTCTAATACTATAACTATGACAATAAAATCTATACCCCTTGAACTTTTTCGAATATCCAATGAAATAACCACTGGTTATTCTAAAATCTAATTTCTTTTTATATGGATTGTAAATTCTTACTCCTATTAGGCAACCCCAAACATGTAAGTGCCTTAAACTGGGTTTCTTACTTATCCACAGTTCAAAAGGAGTCTTTGGAACTGCCTTACTAGGAACCCTATTTAGTAAATACATGGCAATCTTTAATGCAAAGATAAGGCGTAAACACAAGTGACTCATCATACTCCTAAACATTTCCATTAGGGTACGATTATGCCTTTCAACAACACCATTTTGTTGTGGTGTACCTACCATTGTTTATTGAGCAAAAATACCATGTCTTTCAAGGAATTTGGAAAACGGACCTGGACATTGAATGGATTGATCAAACTTTCCATAATATTCACCACCTCTATTGCATCAATCGATTGAGATTTATCACGCAATAGATAAATATAACCATAACATGAAAAATCATCAATAAAGGTGATAAAATATTTTTCTCCACTAAAAGATGGAGCATCAAAAGGTCCACAAATATTAGTGTGTATAATTTCAAGAAGTTGTGTGCTTTTTGTGGCTTATTTCTTAGTGTGTTTTGTTTGTTTGCCTTTAATATAATCAATACACACTTCAAGGTTAGTGAAATCTAAATGTAGAAGGATTTCATGCTTTACTAATTTTTTCATCCTTTCTTTAGATATATGACCCAAACATTTATGCCACAAGTAAGATGAATTTTCATTAACTAAACTGCGTTTACTACCAACATTATGATGCAAGGTCTTAACAAACACATTATCAAGTTTAAACTTGTAGAGATCATCACATAATATACCAAAACCAATAAAATTGTTATTTTTAAATAAACTAAAAGATCTGAAACCAAACTTAAAAGAAAACCCAACTACATCAAGTTTCTGTAAAGAAATTAAATTACGAGAAAATATTAAAAAAGTTTCTAATAAATTTAAATAATGTTCGGTATCTAAAATCAAATGATAAGTGCCAAAGCCTTCAATGGGAGCTTTACTTTTATTCCCCATGAACACAAAACTTTCATTTGACTTTGTAGTTCAGATCATAAGGAATCCATATATCATATTGAAAATATGAGTAGTGGAACCAGAATCTATCCAACAAGTATTATGTGGAACTTTAGTAAAGTTTGATTCAAAACATACTACAACACAAGGCTTACCTTTCTTTTTGAACCAAGCTTTATGTTTCAAACAGTTTTTCTTGAGGTGTCTACTTTTCTTACAAATGTGATGCTTAACTGCCCCATGTTCTTTGTGAGCACCTTTCGAAGATTCAGGTTATTAAAACATTTCTTTTTGCTCTTTCCACTTCTCCTTTTGAAATTCTTTCCAACTTCTTAATAGCTCAAGAAATGAACAGAATGAGCTATTTGATTCTTTAATCTTGTCTCCTCTTGAATGAGCATACTGGTCAATTCATTTACATTCCACTTATCTTTTATAGTGTTGTAATTCATCTAAAATGGCCGTATCGCTCAAGAGGTAAGGATTTGAGTATAAATAGTACTAAAAAATACTCATCTATAATCATCCCCAGAGTCTTTAATTGTGCTGCTAAGGTTATAATTTCCAAAACGTGCTCATGCATGGTACGAGAACCATCATATTTCATAAGGGTCAATGTACTCATTAATGTACTAACCAAAGATTTATTGATAGACTAGAAATGCTCTTCCATAAATTTCATAAGTTCCTTAGCATTTTTAGTTTTGGGAAGAGCTGTCTTTACGTTGTTTGCAATAGTCATTCACATAAACATCAGGCACATTCCATTTGATCTCTCCCATACTTTATAGATCCCTTTGATCACCAATACTTTCATTAGTGAGATCATCGGGTTTCTTAGTTCAAAATGCTAATTCAAGATTCAAAACACCTAAGTGAAACTGAACTTGTTCACTCCGTTTGGAGAAATTTAATTCGTTAAAAAATGAAACAGATGATGCGTGCAGATGTATTAAAATAGGTACAAATACTACAAATGATGTTGAAATACTCATATATTAATGCTTTAAAAATTTCACAAAATTTTAGATTCAGATATTTATCATAAGTTATATCAAAGTTCTCATTTGGGTGATACGATGTACAAAATAAAACAATAATTAATAATTAAATATGCACTAATTAGATCTATTTGCTATCTTTGGATATGCAAAATAAAACTAATAGAACATACTAATTATCACCTTCATGTTTGAAAATTATAAGAATAGATAATTAAACTTTGGGCTAATATCCAATAGTCTTATAATGTAAACTTCAATTTACCCACAAACAAACATCATGCATAAACTTAATGTCATCATCAAACATAAGGTTTATGGGAAATTGAAAAAAATTTATAGGTCGAAATTCATTTACTTTAAAATTTGGCCATTTTAGTGACTAACAATATTTTTTCTTCATTGTTGTTGTCAAGATACAACAATCAGGATTTGTAACGTGGGATGAGTCAGTCAAGAGGATCAAGATGATCGAGAGGAAATAGTTGTCTAAGAGGATCCAAGTGATTGAGAGAGTTGGTTGCCTGAGAGGATTTAGGTGGCCGAGAGAGATAGGATCTGGAAAGGATGTCTCTTAAGATGAAGGCTTCCAAGAAGAATTGAGGTTTTTCTGGGAAGAAGGACTACGACTTTCAGGAAGATTTATAGTTAAAAGTATCTCGAGCAAGGTGTCTTAGGTGGCTGGTAAGGATGTGACCCTCGCGAGGGAGTAATGCCCCTATTAGTTCCTTTGTGTCATTGCTAAATACCAACATAAAGTTAAAAGGCTCACAGGGAATGCTCACCTACGATGACCCTCCGATACTTAAGTTGGTACTTGAAGCAAGCAATTACCTAAGAGAAAATCGTAAGAATTGCAATAAGTGTCTAGATTTACCAAATGTCAAAGTACTTTTTCGAGTCATGTAGTTGAGTATTTATAGGGAACAATTCTCAAGGATTTTGAGGATGACACATGTCAATCATCCCGTAGGAGGTTGGATTATCACTTGGAGAGGCTTTTACCTGGGAAGGACATGTGGTACGGAGAGGTTTTCTTTGGCCAAGAGAACTCCCTTGGTCGAGAGAATGTCTCTACTTAGAGAAATTTTCTTATTCCTCCCACCATCTTTGAGTGGTACAACAGTTTCGAGCTGGCACGGTAAGGCAAAATGCCTTTTTTTCCCTCGATTGAAAAATTTTGAGATTTTATTCCAAATAGGCATGACACAACAATTGACCCCCACTTTCCTATTTTACCATTGAGTGAAATGGAAGAGTAGTTTCTCAGCACTTCTTCCTTTCTCTCTCCGTAGAACAATGGGCTTATCTTACCTTGTTGTCGAGTCTTTTTCACTTTACTGCTTGGCCGGGCTATACGCCAATCAACGAGCAGATTGTGTTACCGAAATGATTGCGAAAACTACATTATAAGGTCATTAGGTGGGGTAACGAGCCAATCATGTTGAGGGAGCGATTATGCGAACTGCATTATCAAGACGTTAGGAAGGACAATGAGCCAATCGTTTTGATGAAGCGATTGTGCTAACCGCGTTGCTAGGCCATTAGGCGAGACAATGGGTCAATCATGTCGAGGGAGTGATTATGCGAATTGCATTGCCAAGTTGTTAGATGGGACAACGGGCTAATCATTTTGATGAAGCGATTATGTGAACTTCATTTTCGGGCCGCTAGGTGGGACAATAGGCCAATTGATTTGATGAAGTGATTGTGCGAACAACATTGTCGGGTTATTAGGCTAGATAATAGGCCAATCATGTTTACTGTGCAATCTTTTCTAGGCCTTGGGAAATAAAATAAATGATGCACAAATAATGGTAACGTAATGCATTAGTAAGTATAAGAACCTTTATTATTGACATGGTTCAATTAAATATGCCTACATTCATGGTCCAGCCTGGGGTATACATCACTTAACAATTATAGTGCGTGTGATTCAAAATGAAAAAATCATTACAATTTTTAAAGTCCGACAGTTAGTCCTGTACAATTAGGTTGACAATGGATGAAGTCTCTTTGACCCTATTTCCCTTTGTGGATGACGCGTAGAAAGTGCAAGCCTTTTGCTAGTCTCATCAGACTTTCCCCACACCCTAAGGTGTAGGAAACTTCAATATTAGAAGCAAGAGAAGACTACGACCCTAATATTATTGAGTAAGGGCAACCCAAGATCACATTGTATGCAGTTAAGGTGGCTTTAACCACTATAAAATTAGCCTGTCGCGTTATGCTTTGAGGTTTGGAGTCAATTGTGATTAGCAGCTGAATTGATCCAGCCACTAGAATGATCTCTCTAGTGAAACTATATAAGGGAGAATATAAATTTTTAAGTTGGCTATGGGCAATACTTATCTACTCAAAGCAATTCCAATAGATTAGGCTGACTGAACTACCATTGTCCACCAGGATTCTCTCGATGGGATGCTTGGCAATGATGGTTAAAATTACCATCGGGTCATCATGTGAGATAATTACATCTCTCCTATCAGAAGGTGTGAAGGTAATGGACTCCTTATTTTCTTTAATCTCCACCACATGGTTGACTTGGTAAGCCAGACAAGAATAGGCCTTCTGAGAAGAAGAGTTGTCCCAAACTAAAGTTTCACTGCCCAAGATGACGTGTATGGCCTGGTGCATTGGCTCATTATCTAGGAGATGATGCATGTGGTCTTGTAATACCCTGAGAACCCAAGGTCAGGTTCAAGAAGGGACTCTAGAGAAGCTAGTATATATATCAAGGATAGTAAGGAAGGAAATAACACTAGCTAGATACCTTTTGGGCTGAATGTGATAAAGAACTCTCGAGTTAAGCATGCTTGAGCAAGGGTAGCTCAAGGATGGGTGACCCTTAGGAAGTTCACGTAGACCTATTAAGGTAAGTTAATCTGATCCTTCCTATCGCTCGATGCGGGATGTAATACCCCGAGAGCCCAGAGAAGTTAGTATATATCAAGAATAGTGTAAGAAAGGAAACAACACCAGCTGGATACCTTTTGGGCTGAATGTTGGGAAAGAACTCCCAAGTTAAGCGTGCTTGAGCTAGGGTAATCCAGGGATGGGTGACCCCCCTGGGAAGTTCGGGTAGTCCCATCAGGGTAAGTTGTTCCGGTCCTTCCTATCACTCGAACGGGATGTTACAGGTGGTATCAAAGCCGACCCTTGGCGAAGGCGGTCCGATGAGGGCGGGGAGTGGCACCGGGGCTCGAGGGCCTGTACAAGGAGCGGCTTCTGGCAAGCTTCTAGGATGGCAGCCCCCAAGGGGAGAAGGTCTGGGATCGGTTGTAAGGTCGCATGACGAGGACGTCATGTGCTTAAGGGGGGGAGAATGTAATACCCCAAGAACCCAGAGAAGTTAGTATATATCGAGAATAGTGTAAGAAATAAAACAACACCAGCTAGATACCTTTTGGGCTGAATGTTGGCAAAGAACTCCCAAGTTAAGCGTGCTTGAGCTGGGGTAATCCAGGGATGGGTGACCCCCCTGGGAAGTTTGGGTAGGCCCATGAGGGTAAGTTGTTCCAGTCTTTCCTATCACTCGAACGGGATGTTACAAGTCTCTCCCTCTCTCTTGTTGCCTTTGGCTGCGTCTTTCTTATCCTTTGGGTCTCTTTCCCCTTCTCTGTGACTCCCTATCATTTTCCTTATCTTCTCACACATACCTTTACAAGTGCCCTTCTTGAATGAGCATTTTAATTTTTTCCTTTAGCTCTTAACATAGATCAATTGCATGGCCACAAGCTCGATGATACTAGTAATATCCGTCTCGATTCCTTCCCATAGGCCATTCAACCCTTTTGGGGAGCATAATAAGCCCCGACCCTTCTATTGCTACTAGTTGGATGATCTTGGCTGAAAAAGTTGGGCATAGTGATTAAATTCTATGCAGTAACATCAAGTCTTCGAGCCCTCTCTTGTCGCCGATTAAGGCCTTCTTTAACATCTTGTTCTTTTCTCTTTCGCTCCCTATCTTTATTTGTTCTTATAGTGTTCATGACCTCCGTATAGAGTATACATTTATTTTCCCCGACAAACAAATCTGCTAGGGAGTTTGGTGAGTCTAACGATAGCGACTCTTGCAAGGAAGTTAAACGTGTCCCTTGTAACGTAGCAAATATTGTATTTCCATAGGCAAATCATGAATCTTAAGAGTGGTGTTGCGTCGCATTCTTCATTTTTTGACTGTTAATTACGAAGGCTTTAATGAATTCTGTTTGTAACTAATCAAATGAAAAGATGGATGCTTCTGGTAAAAAGTGTTGAACCAAGTCTAGGTGTGTCCTATAATATCCCGGATTTTAAACTCAAATACGAGGTGATACCTAAGGTTATTAGGTTCTAAGTGTAATTTATCCATTTTTTAAGGACCAAAAAAGTACAATTTAAAAATGGCACGAGGAACAAGTTGTAAAGGGTCTAAGTGCAGTTACGTGAAAAGTTTGAGTCGAAGCGTCGTTAGTTGAAACCTTAAAATATCGCTTCAAAATATATTGGATTTCAAACTCAAATCAAATGTAGCTTTGGATCGTTTTGAAGTCCAAGTACAAGTCTTTGTTAAAGTAAGTCTTCTTTAAGTCTTTGCTAAGTCTTTTCCAAGTATTTTCTAAGTCTTCTCCAAGTCTTTTGCTTAGTCTCCAAGCTAGAGACATGTGGCAAGCTTCCATTGGTTATTTGGAAGAAAATGTAAGATCACATGATGGCTCATAATGACCCCCTGAGGTGGCATCGCGTGATTGGCCATAAAACTACTTAGCCTCCAAGTTTGATAAAGTCTCCAAACCTTATCCCTAAGAACATGTGGTAAGCATTCATTAGCCACTTAGGAGATAGAATTTGAAGTCTCATGATAACGCGACACATGGCGCGATTTGGTTCGCAGGAGTTTCCTATAAATAAGGGCTTTGGGGTTATTCATTTTGGACATTCTTCAAGAGGAGAAAGAAAGGGATTTTGGAGAGGGGAAATGCTACAAAATAGAGGGAAGGTTCTACCAAAATCGAGGGAGAAAATCGGAGAAGAAACGAGGCTTATCAAAAAGTTTGAGTCTCTATCATAAAATGTGCCAAACATCTGCAAAACTATAAGGTAAGTTTGATTTCTTTCCATAATCTAGTAGAAGGGTGAAAGAGGAGCATGTAGGAAAAAATAGGGGTCAAATCAGAGTTAAAACGAGAAAGTTATAGCCGAATTACCAAGAAGAGGCGAAGCTGTGCGATTTTTAAGGAAGGCGCGTGCAGCTCATGCGCCGGCAAGGAGCTATGCGTGTGAGCATGTTAGCCACCTTCCAGAAGCGTGTGAGGGCGCATGAGGCCCCCCTCTTGACCTACAGGTTTGCAAAGTTAATCCCTCTTTTAGTTACCTACAACCCTATATAAAAATATGTTGAGTTGGTTTACGAAACTTGTGATATTTGCATAAAACCATTCCCGAACGCTGGGAACAGTGCACCGACAAGCCCAAACTAGCAAGGTGAGTGATTCCTGCATGTTTTGTGACACTTTGAGCATTTGTTGCTTCACTTGTGTGTGGATGTTGGCTTGCATAACATGCCTTTGTGGCTTACACGTCTTATTTTCCCTTGGCTATGCATATTCATTCTGCTTTGTCATATATCATGTTTGTGTTGGTGACTATGGCTAGTTGTTGGGCCATCATGGAAGAACTCGTGCTCTTACAGTGAGCCAGGGGTGACTATGATGACCATAGGGGTGATTGCAACACCCTGGCATTGCTACCATAGGGGTGGATTTCATAATGGAATTATTGCATTTGCACGCACATACCTTTCCTTTTTTTAGTCACTCACTTAGATGTTATTATCTAACTTGGGTGTTTCATACTCCTGGGACATTCAATGTCCCAGGTTTATCAGAAGTGCTAGGTGTTCTAGATTCAGGTTCGAGCAAGGGCAAAAAGGTGGTGCTTGGTTAGCTTTTGGTGTTATTTAATTATGTACCCTTGTAACCAAGTGATGTATTGTAAATAGTAGCTAGGATACTCAAGGTTGTAAAGGGTGTGTGTGGGTGTCCTACAATTGTACCTGCTGAGATGTGTTGTGTTTTATGGAGTATTGAAGGTTGTATACATTTCTTGTACTTGCAAAGGAAATATACTAGAAACCTCATTTATTTAGCTTTGGTTAAGCTTGCAGGTTCGATCTAATGCTTCCATTGGTAAGGGTTTCCATAACGCCCGTAGGTGATATCTTCTTATATTTCACGTTATTTTGTATTTGGAAAAGTGGGGCGTTACATGTCCTATCAAGGTCAATGAAAATGCCAAACATATAATCTTATCATCTTAGCCATGAAGCATCATTAGAGATTCATCATTCTAAATGTGATCATCGGGGTCATTTTTGCTGACGTAGAGGGGGACCTATGGCATTTTGAATTTTCCCAATAGCGATTTTCCCAATATATTTTCAACGAATGGGGATTTCCTTCTTGAATGCTCCTCTGTGACTGGGACAAGCCTCTTTTTCTCCAGCACTTCTTTCACTACCCTTTTCATATCATCCATCATATTCACTGTGGTGTGATTGTCAACTTCTCTATTCTTTATTACGGATCCCCTGGTGGGGCTTTTCTAGCTTCTTTAATAATTTTCCTTTCATTCCTATCCTGGTGGCAGAGGTTTTGACTAGTTTCCTTGGTGTGGAGAGGATCTAGAGTGAGTGTCAGGTGTGGCCTCCTTATAGAAACTGAGTTCCTCACCTCTTAGTTGGGTTGTCCTTAATGGGTTTCTCTCTGGCACAAATCTCGTTAGTGTTGCAGGTAACCTCACATGGGGGACTCTGCTTTGAAAGATCTCCACCATGTCTCATAATGCCTACATTCCCTCTGTATGTTGTTATCATAGAGCCTCATATGCTTCCCAAGAAACTCCGGGAGGAGACTGCTGTGAGGTGTCAGGTTGTTCAAGATACCTATTTTCATTAAATTCAAAAAGATACTACAAGCACGGGGGCGACAACTGAGTCTCCATCTGCTGTTGAGGGTCCCAAGGAGCTTTGTACTCTTTTATTAATAAGAGCCTTGTGGAGGTAAGCACACTCTCATTAGGTGCTAAGTGTCTCATTGAGGTGTGCAAGTCTTCACACTTTTAGAGAGAGTTCGTCGATTACTTCTAGTATTCGCCATTTGTAGCAATCCGTAATTGGCTTTTTTTCTCATCTTCCCACAAACAACGCCAAATTGTTATTTCCAAAATACAACAATTAGGATTTGTAATGTGGGATGAGTCAGCCGAGATGATCAAGATAACCAAGAGGAAATAGTTATCCAAGAGGATCCAGGTGACCAAGAGAATTGGTTTTCTAAGAGCATTTAGGTATCTGAGAAGAATAGTTGTCTAAGAGGATTTAGGTGGCTGAGAGGAATAGTTGTTTGAGAGGATCCAGGTGATTGGGAAGATTTAGGTGGCTGAGAGAATCTAGCTGATCGAGAGAGATCGTTGCCCGAGAGAAATAGGATCCGAAAAGGATGCCTCTTAGGATGAAGGCTTCCGAGAAGAATTAAGGTTCTTCCAGGAAGGAGGCCTAAGACTTCCAGGAAGATTAAGATTCCTCTGAGAAGGTGCGCTTGTGGCTACCAGAGAGAGTTGGAAGTCTCTCGGGAAAGATGTCCTAGGTGGCTAGAAAGGATGTGACCCTTTGTAAGGAGGAGTAATGCCACGATTAGTTCCATTGCGTCTCTACTAACACCAATAGAAAGGGTCAGAAGGCTCGTGGGGAATGCTCACCCGCAATGACCCTCTAATGCTTAAGTTACTTGAAGCAAACAATTACCCAAGAGAAAACCATAATAATTCCAATAAGTGTCTAGATTTTATCGAATGTCGAAGTCCTCTTCCGAGTCTTGTAGTTGGGTATTTATTGGGCACGATTCTAGAGGATTTTAGGGACAACACGTGTCAATCATCCCGTAGAAGGTTGGATTATCACCCAAAAAGGCTTTTACTTGGGAAGGACGTGTGGTACGGAGAGGTCTTCTTTGGCCAAGAGAACTCTTTTGACCAAGATAACTCCATTTGCCGAGAGATCTTCTTTGGCCAACAAAACTTCTTTGGTCGAGAGAACTCCTTTGGATGAGAGAATGTTTCTACTTAGGGAAATTTTCTTATTCCTCCCACCATTTTCGAGTGGTACAACAATTTTGAGTTGGCATGGTAAGGCAAAATGCCTATTTTACCCTCGATTAAAAAATTATGAGATTTGACTCCAAATTGGCATGGCACAACATTAATGTAAATTTGAAGTTATAAATATTTTTGTTTTATTTTATTTTTCATAATTCCTTTTTTTTAATTGGAAAATTGTTATTGGGTCACAGATCTAGATCTGATTAATGGTCTAAATCTACGCAACCAGTGCGTTATGGGTCAATGAGGAGGCCCCTTATTGGATCGGGTAACTCAACCCAGATCCATCTATTGGATGGCCTTACGGATTGGGTTAAACCCAATTCGGATTCTCATGGGTCGGACTCAGTGGGTTGACTGAGCAACTTAATGGGTCGACCCACTTGCTTCCCCAAAATCACCTAGGGTTTTCCTATTGCTTTGTCGCTGCCAACCTTTCATCTTCTCCAACTTTATTGTCCTTCATCGCTAACCACCCTCTTCTCCAACGACCACATGAAGTCAACTATGATGACTTGATGATGCTGATGGCCAAGCAAAAGTTAAGCTGAAGCCAATTGACATCCACTGCCATGATAAGGGCAAGTTTTGACGACCATGACGGGGCACTAAGGATCGATGAGAGATTAATCGCCAGCTAATCATCATGTCAGTATCCCCTCATTACATCCTTCATACCCCAAAATCAGAGAAGTAATGGCAACAAGCGAGGCTTAAGGTCGACTGCCATGGCAAACAAGCTTTCAACCATAACATGCTTTGTTGGCCACTATTATGGGAAAAATGACCCATAAATGACAATTATGTAAAGCAATAAAAAAAGAAAGGTCGCAATCAACCACAATGGAGCGACAATCACCACCGTACAGAGAATAGGAAATGATGGCCGTGGAGGACCATAGAAACCCATGGCCACCAACATCCCACGATCGCTGACATCCCATGATCGCAGCAACGTGCACGACACCCATCATGCTGATTCAATCATCCCCATCACACACCATTAATACCATATGTTGTTGCCTAATTATAAAAATTAAATTTATTTTTCTTAGATAACATCTTAGGTAGAGTCACAAGGGTTGGGGCACCACGAGGGAAAATAGGTGTCTGGCTCAATTCGTTATCTGAGAGAGCTAAGACAGCACTGGGAGTCTCCTGTTGGCCTTTGGGAGTCTCTAGGGGCCTTGCTCCCCGAAAAGTCTTTGAATGGTTGGTATTCCGCAGGGTTTAAAAGGTCTTTAAAAGGGTGGCACTAAAAAGGTTTGTATCATAGAGACAATTAGAAAGCACGTGGGATCTTCCCCACACTGTCCATCTGATGCCTAAGTAAGACAATGATGTCTTAAAGTAGAAGTGCAGATGTATGTATTCATATGCTGGATGTATCTGATGGGAGTCTTTTGATAGATTGTCTCCTAAAGGTTTTTGTGTGCTTTTAGTGTCTAAGTCTTCAAGTTTAGAGTCTGTGTGAGAGATGGAAGTCTCAAAGAATCTAGGCCAAAATGACCTTTTGTTATGAAATGGGTGAGTATTTAAAGATATTTGGTGCTAGGGTCCATGTGACACGTAACATGTTGATATGAGTCTCTCAACTCTTTAGGGAAATGCATTGGATGAGGCTAGAGGGCTTGGAGGTATCTTCGGGGTCAAACTCCCTCGATGAGTATCCTCCAAATGGGTTCAAAGACTCTTCACAGACATTGGATGGCTTGGGCTTGGGAGACTCTAAATGAGTCTTAGGCCTTTGGGTTGCTAAGGCTAGACGTTCCTGGAGACTCTCCAGAGGCTCCAAGAGACTCTTGCCCCAGAAGACTCTTCGAGGTCACCCAGGTCTTTGACCTACATGGAATATTTATAGGGATTTTCTAATTTGATTTTTTTAGGGCATCCCACAACAATGGCTCCCCACTCTTGCCTTTGCCTGCAAGGCAAAGGGGAGAGTAAACTGTGGGTGCCTAATACCCAAAAGTTGGGATGCGGGTTGACCCAAATTGATGCTGGATTGAATCATTAAAGGAAAGTCTCTAGATGACTTTGGCGAGGCTTAGGCTTCCAAAGGCTCGGGTTATAAATAGATGGTGGTCCCCTACGGGCCACATTTGTGCCTTTCTTCCCAAAGAGTCTTTCAACCCTTTCAAAGACTTTGCAAGCCTTCTGCTTTCTCGAAGACTCTGAGTCTCCAGAAGACTTTTGTTCCCAAAGACTTCTTCCTTCTAAACACCTAACTTCTTAGTGTAAAACCTTGATGGCTTCTTCTCAACTACCTTTTAGGCTGCAAACAAACACGTCGGGCCTTACCATATCTCCTAGGCTCCAGCACTCAATGCTCAGGGGCCAGATCATAGATAACATTGTGTAGTCTTTTTGCATCCCGTGATCATGGAGACCAAGGGTCCTTATGAGACGAAATACACGGTTAAGGGGGGTTGGATAGCAATACATTTGGATAGCTCAAGAGCGGGGCTCAGGTTTCCACTGCACCCTTTTGGGATGCAATTTTTAGAGGAGGAGATGTTGGTACCGACCCAATGACATCCGAATGGTTGGGTCGCGGCATAGAACCCACAATTTCTCTATTTCACTACTTCTATCATGTTCGGTCCACGAGAGAGGAAAATGAATTCATGGCTCTCTAGAATATGAACACTGAGGTTAAGTTATTTAGGGGCAGGCCACAAAAGGCTGGATGGTTTTGAGACTAGGTGGCTAGTGGTTTGGTCGCCCCAAGGTTGTTGGAGATCGTCACGATTCTGGCACTTAGAGGAAATAAGAAAGATAATGTGCAAGTGGTCGGTCATGCATTCGCTAGTGCAGGAACACTAAGAAAGGTTAATAAATTGGCCTAAGATGGACCAATGGCCTTATCTAGCATACTTCTCAACAAGCGCCTGATAAATGTAGGATGGATGGTTGTTGAGGAGGACGATGATGTCAATTCCTCAAGATCGACTGATTCTGAGGAGGCTACTTCCTCATCATCCTCTTCTTTAGAGGACGGTGGAAAGGGGACAATGGAGATGTGGATGTGGTGGGAGACAAGGATACGGTAAGAGAGGAGGAAGAAGGGTGCGGAAGGGGAGACTAACCTTGAGGGTACTCACCCTACCCATTTTCTTTTTGCTTGAGTCTTTATTTTTTATTTTTTCCTTTGAGATATACTAATGATTTGCTATTTTTATTTTGCAAAGATGCACTGATTTCAAAGGTTGGTTGTGGTTAAAATGGTCAAGGTGTCACAATAGATGGAGGAGGCTTGAGATGAGCAACAACCATAGACTATCTGCGCTCCTAATTCTGAGGGGATCGAGAAAGGTGAGATTCCCTAGCGAGGAGACACAAGAGACCCCAGGGTGGAGGGAGAGGGCACGAGTGCAGTAAGGGAGGCCGTAGAGCCTCTGCCCAATGATTTCTTTAATATCCCCCAATGAATTTTTTGTTATAGCCACCATTTCTGCAGGCTTCTGGAAGATATTTTGAGGAAGGAGATTTGCTAGAGCTTGCATCTCTATTAAGCCTAGGGACACATGCCACTTTAGAGGCTTCAAGGATTAGGTAAGTAACAAAGGTTGAGGCTGAGGCTCAACAGGAGCAAGCTTGGCTAGAAAGATATCACGACCAACATCAAGTTGTGTGCAATCTTCCATTCCCTCAACCAACGGACCAATCGCCTGATAGGGAACTTGTTGTGGCATGCCCTAAGAAATTCCTAAAATCTCAAAATCCATGAAAATTTCCTACGTATTTTTCATATCCCTAGATAACCCAAGAGAGCCTCCCTGGCAATGTCCCTCGGAGTCCTTGAAAAGTCTTTGGGATAGTTGAGCATTAGCATTGGATCTCTCTCTAGACCCGAAGACTTAAGACTCTAAACCCTATAAGACACATTGGGAATTGACTCCCTCGAAGACCTACCTAGGACATTCAACATACACACATTCACACTTGCATCTGCACTTCATTTTCTAGACATCAGTGTCTGACTTAGGCATCGAAGAGCTTGTGTGGGGAAGATCCCCACGTGCCTTCTAACTGCCTTTATGCTGCAAATACCCAAGGACCATACCCTAAAGATCTAGAGAATAGTTCCCTAGAAGACCCTAAAGACCCTCCGAACCCATCCAGAGATTGCTCCCCAAAGACTCTTAAAGTCTGTCCGCCCCCGAAGACTCCTACGACCCTCCGGGACCCTATAACCTCAACCCTCATCGAGTTAGATCCCAATTCTCATTGACCCCTGGCAGCCATCTAGATTTTCTCAAGGACTCTGCCCTAGCTATTCCTAAGACAAATAAATTTAATTGTTGTAGTTAGGCAATAATAATTTAGCGTCGCCTGTGGGAAATGAACGAGAAGTCATCAACCTTAGGACAATTTATGAAGGCTATCTATGTGAAAATACCATTTTAATATGACAACCTTCAGCAACATTTGCACCTTAGTATGCAGCATCTCCCTTGGCTTAGTTCTTAAACCCTCCTAAGAGTCACTAGGGAGCTTCCATGAGGTTTTTCTTCTACTATTATGGGTCTTCCAAGGCTTTTCCCCCTCCACCTTGTGTCGCATCTGTTCTTTAAAGCACGGGACCACTCTAGGAAGGTGGGGAGATTAGGGAAACGCACCACATGTTGTTGCACTCTCTAAAGACAAAGCTTTTGATATTGTAACCTACTAAAATTGAACTTGATGAAAAAGGCCATTTCCCAAAGCTTTTCCATCTCCTGCAAGAAAGAGCGATGCCCCAAAGTTTAGAATTAAATTGTCCTCTTCCTTGGATGAAGTCCTCCTAGAGGTATTTCCGCAAAGAAGGTCTTATGAACCCAAGAGGCAGTACTTTGGGCTTGTTAGTTTCCTTAGATATGCCTTTCCCCAAGCCTAAGGGTATTATGGAGCAAAAGGGTGCCTTCTAGTTCAAGTAGAGGCAGGAGTTGCCTAATGTTCAGTATTAGTAACCTTAAGCCTTTCATAGGTGGGACCATACAATCAACAACAACAAATGCCATAAATGCTTCAAAAGAAAAAACGGCTAGAGTCGTTAGCAATATTATGTTGATCGCTTTTGGAATGCCATATTCAAAGGATCTGAGACAGATTATTCAGGATTGTACACCAAAGGCAGCTAGTCTGTAAGCAAAGCACTCGACTGAAGACAATACTAACTAAAAGCTAACTCATTGTAGTACGTGAATATAGATGCATGTATCGAACCGCTTAAACAAAATGCATTTGTATAAGAATATGGTAGTGATAACGGGTGTGTATTATATATGCCTGTATTCTTGTGTGCTTTTGTTTTGCAGCAACTCAATAAGAAGCTGAGGAATTTGGCTTGACTCATGCTAGTAAGCCAAGGGATGGAGCCCCCTAGTCTCGCTTAAACTTTCTATATATAGAACCAAGATTCATCCAGGAAAAAACTTATGAATAAATAAGGACATTCTAAGTGGAAGTATTAGAATTGTCAATGACCTTCTATTCGAAATACATGACTGGATTTTGCTGAGAACAAGTTCAAGAGTAGATTTTGAAGTGCCTGGCTTTTCTCGTAAGAACTTAGTCGAACCATTAAAACCAGAATTTTCTCATAATATCTACCTGGGAGTTGTGGACGTAGGCATCTGGCTGAACTGCCTAAACAAAATGCTCGTGGTTGCGAACGTAGGCATTTGGTTGAACTGCCGAAACAAAAAAACACTCATTCACATGATAGCAAACGTAGGCATTTAGCTAAATCGCTAAAAGAAAACATTGAGATCCTCTTTGATCTCGAATGTAGGGTGAAAGCCAAATTGCCACAACAAAATATTGGTATTATGGATGCGGATGTAAGCGTCTTGAATAGGCACTCCGTTGAACTGTCATAAAAAAATATTGGTATTTTGATTGCAGATGTAGGCATTGCACTAAACTATCAATCTGTCACAACAAAATAGATGAAGAGTGGATGCAAACACTTGGTCAAACCGCGAAAACAAAATACAGTGCCTCAAGTGCATGCCTCGTGCTAGTAGGTAGATGGGACCATGTCTTATCGACTCAAAGTTCATCATCACATGGGTATAGGATACAGCCTGCGAGATAGTTCCATTGTCTTTGGATGCAAAGACGAGGGTTGCTCCTTCCAATGACTGCATCTCTCGCCTTGCACAATCGTGCACCAACTAGTGGAAATGGGGGGGGGGGGGGTTAGGAAACATTTCTTTCATGTAAGTCCATTGGTACTTACCCCTTCCACTATGCTAGGGCATTAGGGTCGTGTATTTCTCCCTATTGACCAAACCTTTCCACAAAGGGACTTTATGGGCACCGGCATTCTCCCTCCCGTTTGGCCCCGGGGAATAGTGGCAACAACCAGGCTACAGATGAGACTTGAGGGTAAAATGCGTTCTGGGGATTCGGGCACATGCCTCACCCTAAGACATAAGTGGCAACAATGGTTCCCCTTGTTGATGAAGATGCAGGAGAATATATCTTATTCTGGATATATGTAACACCCCGTTTTTCTCTTACCGAGCGTGTCACTATGCTGGGGCCCAAAATATACATAATTTATTTTTTCTTTTTTTCCCGGTACATAACTTAAACCTTAAGTACCGAGTCTCGAACAAAACCCCCAGCAAATCATTTAAAATGCGAAAGCAATAATCGAAACCTGATATGATACATAATCAACTCACTTTATTTATAACGTAAGAATTTGTACCATAATTAACATCATATCCTCAATATTGAAATACATAAATACATGGAGATTCCATAATATTCTAACAATGCTAAACATCAATAAAGCATCAGCTAAAACATATCCGAGTCAGCTCGCTAAATCCATCGGCCACGCCATCACGTGCCATCATATCTCAACTTGCTCCTTGCCTGACCTGCAAGTCTAAACTTGAACGTGGAATGTCCCAAGGGCATAACCCATTAGAAGATAAAACTTCTAGTGAGGGTCCAAAACATATATACGAATGTATGATGCAATAACATGAACAACATTTGCCCTTAGTGTAACTTCCCTGGCCCGCAAGCCCGGCTAGGAATCCTAGGCAAATCCCGAACCTCTGCAGGATAAGCCTAACGTTATTTCCTCAATGCCCTTGGGGAATTACGGCTACACTCTGGGGGCAACGTCCCATTCCCATGCACAAATATCAAAGTGACAATAATATCGTGCCATGCAATTATCACGACTTTCCATGCAATATGACAAAATTAATATTACATTCATAAATAGCATGCATATAAACAATCATCTCATGAATATCATATAAGGTAGGATAACTCACAAAACCATGTTTAGGATAAAATTACTCACCTTTTGAGATAAACTTACATTTTCTCGAAAAGCGTGCATCGCCTCGATATGCGTGCCCCACCTTGATTTTCGTGCCAACTCTCAAAAGTTGCACCAATCACATCATCTCAATCACCTCAATCATAAAATAATATTTAATCACTAAATATCCTCAATATTCTATTTATTTCATTTTTCCTTCATTTTCTTTCATTTTTCCTTCTAAAAATCCCATTAATTACATCGAGACTATTTTCTCAAATCTATCTTCACAAAAATTCATAATATGCTATGAACTTCCAAGGAAAAATATTGGACTTACCCGGATATAGCGTTTTCAAGAAAAACGAGGTTCTTTGATGCTAAAATCGAGACATCGGGAATCCCAACTTCAAAACTTTTTGCACGGACCTTCATAAAATATTTTTCTCTATTTTTCAGAAATTTTTCCAAAATTTTAGGAAGCCCTACACGCCCTTACGCACTGGCACGTGGGCTGTGCATGTTGACCAGCGCGTGTAGCCCACGCGCTGGTCATCTTCTTCAGCGCTGGCCATACCGGCGATGCTGGTTTTTGATGCCTTCTTCTTCCTCTCCTTTAGTCGATCCACTTGGCACACCTTTGAGCTCGAAATGAGGCTAGGAAGGCCTCCGATTTGTCGGCCAAAGGCTCAGCCAGACCGCCCGCTTCCAAACTCCGGTGAGCTTTGAAACCCTATCAAAACTCCATGAAAATGCTCCAAAGTTTCCAGTTATGCTCTACACCTCATGGGCTTCAAAAGCCCCTTATTTTGGAGCTCCAATTCGTTCAATACAAGCCTCGATTTGAAGCTCCCATTTCTCCCTTTTCAGCTAACTCGAAAACCCTTATTTATAGGCATCTTTGATGCTCCAAACGCCCGAGATCGGTTAGCCCATGAGCCTTAGAGCATAACCCTACCCCGGATCGACTTAAAAGCATCAACACGTGATCAAAAAAGCGGGTTGCAGGGCTATCATCGCGCGACCAGAAAGCTGGTCGGTTTTTGCTCGATTTCTAGCCACCCCCGTGGCCTTCGTCAGTCCAACCTTCACAAAAGATGCTCCCTAGCCTTCCCTCGTGCCATCCCTATGGCCAATTTCAGCCATGTGCTGGTCAGATTGCCCATGCCCAACTTTCAAATTTTGCACTTTAGCCCCTTAGAGTTTTGGCTATTATTAGTTTTAGCCCCTTTCACTTAACCCCTGAACTTTTCAATATTGCCATTGAGTCCCTCGAGTCCTAAAACATTCATTTGACCCTTAAGGATTCCGAAAAAAATATCATTTCGGCCTCCCTCTAGTAATTTTCAAAAACTCCACTTAGGCCCGAATCTCCATTTTGGCCTCAAACCTTCTCGTTTCTTCCTGAAACCACTGAAGGGTTATTCATTATGAAAAATTGAAGCCCCCTCAAGCTTCCATTGACTTTCGAGAAGTCGTCTATAACAATTCGGTATTGCAGCCTAAATGGCAGTTGTATTTTTGCTCTATCGAAAACTGTTCCCGATTCAATTTCTTTTGGCACCATAAATCCTATCTTGGGGGCTTGTTAATGCCACATCATTTTCCTTTGGCATCTCAGCTCCAGGGCACTCCCAGTAGTCGATTTGGTCAATTTTTCGGGATATTCAGATACCAATTTTCTTTGAAATCCCATTTCTCTAATAAATTGCTTCTTTTTAATTAACCCAAATTTCTCGGGTATTACAATATCTATCGGGATTCTGATTATATATATATATATGTTTATTAGGGCTTGGAATGTCATGGTGCCTTAGCAAGTACACCTATACCCTTTGAATTGTTACATTTCCTTCATACTTATATATATATATATATATTGTTGTCTTACCCCCACAAAGTGGGAAATACCAGTACTCCCCAGAACAGTTACATTGGGGAGCTAGGTTTTCCTTATATGTTTGCTCGTGTGTGCAAGAACACAGGTATTTCATAGAGTGTACTGTCCCTTCTTAAGGTGATGGCATGCTGATGGTGATTTTTTGCAAGTGTACTAGTCACACAAGTAATAAAGTAGTGAGTAGAATATCGTCCAATGAGGATCGAGTGATAATTACCAAAATTATATTAACCTAGATGTTATTCAAACAATTGATTAAGGAAAATTAATTCAAGAAAACAAAATAATAACACATAATGTAAATATGGAGAATTTCAAGATTTAGAGAGCACTAGAGTATTTTGATTTCACCTAATTAATCCAACTTAATTTAAATGGTTGACGATCCAAATTTAATTATTCATGCAATGATAATTAACCACACATGTCAAATTTTTACTTCCATTCCAATTATATTCTTGTGATGTTTATTATCTAGATCAAGTTATAGATTTTTTCTTCCGGTCTAAATCTATATCAACATATCAATCAAATATTGGCCAAGTATTTGATAGCATTAAGCATAATAATAAACACTTGCATGAATAAAGAAAATCAATCCATGAAAATCAAATTATCATATTTAAGTTATATCAAAACACCCTAGTTATAGAGTTTAGTTCATATTACAAATGATAGAATCCATAACAAAACAAATGAACATGAATATAGAATTTAAAGGAAATGGAAGAAGAGAATAAAAAATTTTTGATGTGTAGGATTTCCTTCTCCAAAAATGTTGTCACCAATTCTTGAAGAAATATTCCACCAAGAGCTCTCCAATTCTCCAATCCTTCAAGCTTTCTCCCCTCCAACTCTTCCAATTTTTCAGCCTTCCTTCTCTATTTATACTCATTCATTTCTTCTTTTCCTTAATTTTCTCCTTAAAACATGGGATACCCTACCTCCATGTTTTCCTCTCCATGTTTCTTGCCACCCATGTCCACTCAAAAGTTTAGGTCCCATACTCAATACAAAATAATCCCTCAAAATATCAAGAATTACAATTTACGGATTTTTGTAAGATATGGGCTTAATTTAGTTAGACTTTTGGGCTAGGCTTCTTAGGTCCAATTGGGCTAATTTTTCATGAAATAGGCAGCTAACTAACCCTTAAAAGGCCTCTTAATCCATTTACAAATCAGCCCAACTTGGAGAAAATGGAATGCAAAATTCGTAGGTAATGCTGAATTTTTGACAGCTTTAACCTTCTGTCACTCCAACAATCATAACTTTCTGTAGAAAATTCTAGTTTACGCACCGTTTGAAGCGTAGAAAAGTAGACATATAAAGCTCTCACATATATGTTTTCCATAATTTTTTGACATTCCAATTGGTACATATTTTATTTTTAATCGGACCCTTGAGTAGTGAAAATTCATAACTTTTGCTCTTCTTTCTCTCTTTTCCTTCAAATCCTAACATGATAAATTACCTAAAATTAATATAGAAAACATATATAAGCATAAAATAAAGTAATAATGGTATAGAAAATATGTAGAAAATATTAGCACATCACATGCCGTTAATAGTAACCAGTTATCTTTGATATTTACCCATTTTATGTTCCTACATTGTTATTATTTATGCTACATGTGTGCATAAGATTCATACATACGCTAGGTCCATGCACTTAGTTGTTCAAACATCAGTCTATCCCCCAAAAGAATGCCCATTCTATTGACGTGTGTATGAGTTTAAAGATACAAAAAATAAGATAAGCCAAAACGTCAAAAAAGGTAAAGAGGGGCCTAAGCTAAATCAGTGCCTTAGGAAATCCATCCTACAGAGTGGGGGGGCCCTCTGGGAAGTCTAGATCTGTAAATTCAATGTCAGCTAGAATGTCAATCGCTTCTGTCCCTTAAGGAGTCATGTGATTTGTTAGCGTTGAAGGATTTGTATCCTGCTCTGGCAAGTACAGACTCCTTGGACCAAATAGGTTAGGTAGACCCTTACCTCGGCATCTAGATAATATTTTGGTGCCTTTGGGTCAGGATTTGCATATTCCTACCAATCACAAATGCCATCTCTAACCGTCTCAACTGTGAAAACAACATCTGAGCAGTCGACCTCATGGCATGTTCTCTCTAAATACCCCTAGGCCAAGTAAAATCCATATTTGATAAAACCCGAGGCATACTTGTGACTCCTCGCTCCCACTTATGGGTGCCACTTGTGAACAATCAACCGAACTGCTCACATACCCGGCCATTTGTGAAGGGCGGACTATATTTCAACACGAAACGCCCTAGATTGGAACTAAGTTTCATCCTTCCCTTCCCTCAACCCCAGGATCCACTAGCAGATTTGGGCTTTAACCATACCACACTTGGCTAATTAATTTCCATTAAGTTTGCCCAATCGCCATTTATTACTTAAATTCTTCTTCTTCCTAAGAATTCCACTGGCTCAAAAATTCACAATTTTAATCAACCCAATGATTTTTTCACCAATTTTGAGGAAAATATCAACATTTTAATTTTCCAAAAGTCTGGCATTTATCTCCAAAAATGCCCGAAAATCCCTTTACTTTGAATATTCCCCCGGGGCCCACATTCAACCAAGACATGCCCCCAAAAGCCCCAATTTTTCTGAATTTTTTAAAAAAATATGGCTGGCGGGGCCCGCACGAGGCCTAGCTGCTAGTTGACACCGCGCCTGGCCACTGGCGCGCTCGCCCGCGCAGCCCTGCCTGCGCGCACTACTGCTGCCTATCTCCTGCTGCCATCTTTTCTTTTTTTCTTTTTTCTTGGGCTTTTAAACCCATATTTTCCAGAACATAAATACAATACATACACATCACAATTATTCCAATTTGCCTCCATTTTTCCATAAATAAGGCTCACACAACCACCTTGATGATTACACAACATACATTAAGAAAGAAATAAGATTACATTAACGTTTTAGGCTTCAATCAAGCCATCAACTAACAAAATACATTTCTTGAAGCACTCTCCATGCATCTTCCATTCTCTCCATCCAAAATCTCGCTTTCCCATTAGTTAGCAACCTATATGTGAGGTAAAAACCTCATGAGTTCAAAACTCAATAAGGGTGCAATGCAAAGTAAATATGAACATAACAAGATTATATGATGTCAAATGCATGCAAGTGTGGCTAAGTCTCTTTACCCTCACAACCCACCAAGGTTAGAGGCATCAACCCACCATTCCCACCATGTTCCCAATCTACCCTATGGCCTTAGGTCTCATGTACACAATAGAACATGCAAAATGCAAAATACACATTTATGAACCATACTTACAACACATTGCAAGGCCACCCTCCCATGGGGCCATCCCTTACCTTGACTCCTCAAGATCTTCAATAAACTTTAATCTTCAAGACCTTACTTTTGATTCCAACTCTCCTCTTGAAAGAAACTATAAAAGAAATGAAAAAGCTAAGGCACCATCAAGAAAAAGATCTATACTACAACAAGGTAACAACCTTACCTTTCATCATTTTCTTCTCATTTCCTTCTTCTTCTCTTTTCTTTCTTTCCTTCTCATTGCAAAGCTTCTCCACTTACTCTCTTGGAATTTCTTTCTTTCTTGAGAGATTTTCCCCTTTTTATATCTAATAGCCTCCACATTAAATCCTAACCTTTGGATTTACTTTAGGAGAGCAAATCTCATCCACACAAACAAACACAATCCATGCCATTTGGTTTTCTTAAATCTCCACCATTAGATTTCTTTTCCTTTTTCAAAACCAAATCCCAACCATTCAAGAAAGCACAATCCATGTGCTCTTTAACTTTTAATCTCAACCCTTGGAAAATTCAAGACAATTCCTCCACCCTTGATCTTGTCTTCAAGTCCCAAAAATAGAATTTTTTTTCTATTTATTTAATTTGGCCATTTTTCAACCATTAATGCATTACTAATTTCATTTTCATTTTGGATTTTCTTTAATCCATATAATCATGCCTCTCATTAAATGCTTGAAAGACTAATTTCAATTCTTTTGCATTTATTTAATTTCTCTCATTTCTCTTGGCCAAGAGCTTGCCAAGTGTCACTTCTTGACACCAAACTTGGCTTCCAAGCCTCCATCATGGCCATTCATGTGGCTCCACCACATTTAATCACCAATTTAGGGGAAAATAAATTACTTCTTACATATTAACACACTATAATTAATTTCCCTCTTTAATAATTAAATTCCCTCATGGAATTATACTCCAAAATTATCAAAATACCCTTTGTTGGACTTCACTATCCAAATTATCAAAATGCCCCTCTCATAGGGCACCATTATCCTCAAGATCTCTCACATTCTTAAGGGCATTTTTGGAAGTTTCTCACTTCCTCTCTCTTTCTCTTAACACCAAGAACACTGGGTGTAACGCCGCGCTTTCTCAGGCGCATTAATTCTTATGACGATCCTGGGACGATAAAATTTTTTCTTTTGAACTCATATACTAAATGACATTATTCCTCAAAAGTCCTAGAATTTCCATACATTCATTTTATCTCTAAAGAGAGACATCATCATACTCATCTATTGCGGAAGCTAGAATCGAACCTGACATCTTATTTTAACATTAAATCATAAATCAATTCTTTACATCACCATTTCTCAAACTTAATCCTCAATACAAGACTATTCATCAATGAAACATAATTTCCTCAACATAACTTAAAACATAATATACGTCTCAACTAACATCAACACATAACATGCGTTCTTACTAACATGAACCCTAAATGGGGTTATACATCGTCATCATTAACCATAAGGTTACATCATCGTTCCTCATACGTCAATCATACTCATATCTTACATTATGGACTTCCAAAACATTCAGATTTCAAAGTAGCAATACTTAAACACATGGGCTACATCACATACATTCATCTCATCGTTCATTCATCATGCACTTAGCTAAGTGCCATTTCATGCCTCATTCATCCTCGTACCTGCTACAATCTCCATCTGGAACGTTTGAATATTCCAGGGGCAAAGCCCAATTAGAGGATGAACCATCTAAGTAAACGGTACAAAATCATTTTTCGTGCATGAATGCAATATGCAAAATGTCATCATCATTTTCGACTTGAGTTAACCGCACCCAACTGCTGCTCCCCATTTTTACAGCCCCTTTCCTGGACCGATGTGTATGGATGCACACTTAGTAGAGCAGCGGTGCCAGTTCATAATCCCAAGCCATTTATGCAATGCATGATCAATAATATCATCGTGAATGTATGCACATTTCAACATCAATACATGTAAATGCAATCTACATGACATAATCACATCAAGACATGACAACATGATAAATTGTTTTCATCAAATCAGGTTTTGGGTTGAATCCCTTTCATACCAAGCATTTTCATAAAACTAAATTCATTTTGGTAAGTACTACTTACCTCATTTGCATCTCATAACATCTTTATTCTCGTGCTAGACTTCTAACGTACTCAATTCAAATCATCAACATACCCTGGCCATCATATTCATTTAATAATATCAATAACCTATTCCTCATGACTTTCCTTTATTTTTTCCTATTTTCCTCAATAATTCCTTAAACATTTTCCTCATTAAATAATTTCTAAGTAAATAATTCCTAAATAAATAATTCCTCAATAATCCAAACTAATTATTCCTCAATTATTTTCCTCAAATATTTCTCAATAGCAATTCTTAAAATAAATTTCCTAATTTACTGGAACATTCTAAGGAACTTTACTTACCTTAGCTTAGCCTTTAAGATTTCCTCGGTATACGTGCCCCGACCTCAAAATCCATGATCGACCCCGATTGTCGCTCAAATCCTCAATTCTTGCGCACTACCTCAATTCTCGCGCATAACCTCAATTTTTGTACGATGTCGCAATTTTCGTGCACCGCCTCCAAACATGTGCGCGAACCATTTTTCTTACCAAAATCTCCAGAATATTAATACATCTCCATTTCCCTTTTTTTGTAATTTTTCCCACATTTCCGGAATTTATTTCCATTTATTTCTATTTTTCCTCTTTTCCTTTTCTTTCATTTTTTCTTTTTCTATTTTTCTTTCTTCCTCCTACTGTTCACCTTCTTCATGGCTTCTGCGCACAGTGCCCGCGCACCAGCTCCATGCGCGCACGGCAGCACCCCCGACTGCTCCTGGCTCCGCTACCGTTAGCCGAAACCGGCCATTGCGCCACTGCCGCCTGCACCAAAAGCCATCATCGCGAGCGATCAACGCAAGCAGCCACCGCGCCAAGACTCCTCTGCGCGCACCAGCCACTACCATGGCCGGTTACGCCCGATGCCGTTGGACACCGCGTCGCTGCTCGCCACCATCGCGGCCTGCTTCCCCGTGCGACCTCAGCCAGCCTCCATAGCCGGCCAAGCTTGCTGCTTCAAGCCTCTGCCTCAGGCCGCACTGCCTCTGCTCGCCGAGCTTGCGGCCATGGCTGCCGCAAGCCGTTGCAGCCAACTTCAGCTGCCTCCTCGCGCCCCCAACTCCCTTCTTCAAGCTCTCATCTCTCGCGATCTCTCTCCTCGATCTTGCTCTCTCATCTCCCTCACGGCTCTCGGCCATGGCCTCACGGCCTAGCTCACTCTCCCTCCTCATCCCTCGGTCTCTCTCTCTATATATAGGCGAAGATACTTGGGCGCTACTCTTCCCTCTCGACAACCTCTGCCCAATGCTCTCAAATGAAGAACCCCAAACCAACATGCTGCAATTCTGCCTCCTCCATGCGCGAAGACAACCACCTGGTGCTTCCCCCTGCTTCTCACGTACATATATATTTATATTATACGTATTTTACACTAATATAACTATAGAAAAAATACATATTCAATCCTCATATTTATTCTTTATTACATTTGGGAATCCTTAAATTGCAATGCCTCCCTTTGCACAAATCAATTTTCATTACGATGCTTTAATCCATAATTAATAATTTCGATAATTACTCGATATAATCGATTTCACCCTCGGGTCCTCATCGGGCCCTTGATTCATCCCGCAACCACTAAAGGGTTGATCGTTACGAAAAATCAAAGCCCTCTCAAGGTTCCGTTTAATTCCCGAACGACCCCTATGACAATTCGGTATTTCACCTGACCCGAAACTGCATTTTAATTGTACCGAAAACCATCTCAATTCTGATTTCTTTTACTTCCATAAATCCTATCTCAAAACGCTCATTGAGATTATGCCGTTTTCCATAGCCAATTACACTTCGGGGCATTCCCTCCAATCGATTCGGCGATTTATTTTGTTATCAAACCCATTTTTCAATATTCAAACCTTGCTTAAATAACATGGCAACCTTACGCTGAAACGGGGTTTTACACTGGGTGTTACAATACCTTTTCTTTTCCTCAAAGCATGCCAGGGAGAGTTGATATTCCTTAACCGTCGTAGCTCGGATGGTATCAATATTGGCTTCCTTGAGCAGGCGGGTAAGTTCCTCAGACTGTCTCATCGTCTCCTGGAATTGAGTCCGTAAGTTGAATTTCTCCTCCAAGGTACGGTCGAGTTCAGTGATTGTCAAGGCGTTGCCCTCCTTAAGCACCATCTCGACCCCCTGTTACCTCATCAGCTCACCCTTTAGCCACTCAACCCCGCTCTTCAGGGAGTCCCTCTCTCCTCTTACCCTCTTGGCATCTTACTTGTGGCATTGGGCTCAGTCCCTATATTCATCTAACTCCTTAACCTTGTGCTCTAAAAGCCTTTGCTTGTTTAAAAGGCAAAGAAAATCTTGGAACATCTTGTCTCTATCCACCTCAGCTTTGGCTAACTGTCCGAGCATTCGCTGTTGCAATCACTTGTTGTTGGATTCCCTGCTAGTCAAGCCATAAATCCAAATATTAACGGGCATAATAAAAAGGAGGGAGAGTATCAACAAGTATTTGAAATCTTTTCATACCTCAACCAAGCATTACTCTGCTGTATTCAGTTGATCTCGGGTGCTCCTTGAATAATTTGGTTCATTTCAAGGCAATACCATGGTGTAGATCAATCTCGCCCCAATTTCTGACTCTCTAATTGAATTTGTATCCAAAAGCCTAGGTTACACATGAAATTCGTGCCCCTTCAGTCGTCAATGTCATAAGGTCGCCACTCCCTGATGGATGGGGACCATATCTGGAAATAAAAGCAAGTGTACTCTGGATAACAAGTTTAGTTCTCTCCGTCTCGGGTGCTTGGTGGGCTGTGGAAATGGAAGGTTACACATTGCCCAATTTTAGCTGTGGTACCTATCCAATTCGACTTGCGCCTCAACTTCTTCCCTTACCGTCCTAATAGCCTTGTCAGCCTCTAAGACTAACCGCATCCTTGGGGTTAATAGCGATGGCGGCGGCGACATTTCTCCTTCCTTAACATATCTGCTCGAAGATTGAGGAGATGGTGGAAGATTTAGTAGGGAAGTTGAAAAAATCATCAGAGATTGGATCCGTGGCAACCCTTGTTGTGCTCACCCCCTCTTGTCCATTCTATCTCTCTTTTTGCTCCGAGCCAAGAAAACCTTTCCCTCTTCAATTTCTTTAGAGTGAGAAAGGACTTGGGCAACTAGTTGCTATGTCTCTTATTAGGCATTTCACGCTTGTTGAGCAAACTCCTCCAGCCAGTCCAACATTATCCTTTCGTATCACCGCATCTCTACACTTCAAAAACAATAAATCATCAATATGATCATCAAAATATTGAAGAAAGCAAAAAGAAAAGGGGTAGGGTGAGAACCCTTAGGGTCTATCTCCCCTTCACACCATTCTTCCTCATATTCTCCTATCATGTCCTCGTCTCCCTTAACATCTACCTCTTTGTCTTCTTCTTCATCGTCCTCCGACAAAGAGGATGACAAGGATGCAACCTCCAAGGACTCAGTCGGTCTCGGTGAACCAACCTCATTGTCTTCTCCAACAACCATCCACCCAGCCTTTATAAGGTGCCTATTGACTGTTAAGTCAGATAAGGTTTTTGGACCCCCTTGTGGCAAAACAAATACCAACCACCTAGTCTCAAAAATCATCAAACTTTTGAGATTTGCCCTTAAATAACCTAACCTTAATAGGCGTCCTTTGGAACGTCACAAATTCCTTCTCTCTTCTCTTATATCAAAGGCGATAAAAATAGTACACTAAGGAGGTAGTGGGTTCTACCCCTCACTCATTGCATAAAGTAAAAAATCCTACTAGCATAGCCCAACCATTCAAATGAAGCTAAGCCAGCACAAGCATCTCCTCGTCCAAGAATCCCCCGGGGACTCTCCCTTGATGACTAATAATTTACAAATGTTAAATCAACCCTATCGTAATTCCTAGGCATCGGGCACCCACTTTGTACTCTTCCCTTCACATTCTAGCCAAAGTAAAGAATGGAGACCTATTGTTGTGGGATGCCCTAAAAAATTCCTAAAATCTCAAAATCCCTAAAAATTTCCCAAGTATTTTGCATATCCCCTGATGACCCCAAAGAGTCTCCCGAACAATGTCCCCCAGAGTCCCCAAAGAGTCTCCAAGATGGTTGAGCCTTGACATTACATATTCCGAAGACTCACCCAAAGTTTTCCAGGCCCAGTTCATCCGATGGTTCCGAATAGTCTTAAGATCCACCCAGAGGAAACTCAATGGGGCACTGTCACCCCGAAGACCTTCCAAGCCCTCCAGCCCCACTTGATTCATCTCCCTGAAGAGGCTAAAGACTCTTATCCATGGACCCCACCAAGTGTCTATAAATACCCGCCTACTCCAAGGAAAATGGATCTTTTTGGATCCCTTTTGGACCACTTGGATCTCTATCTAAACTCCCTAGACCTGAAGACTTAAGACTCTAAACCCTACAAGACTCATCGGGAATTGACTCTCCCGAAGACCTACCTGGCATCTGCACTTCATTTTTTGGACATCAGTGTCTAATTTAGGCATCAGAGGGCTCGCATGGGAAAGATCCCTGCGTGCCCTTAAACTGGATTTGTACTGCAAATACTTGAGGACCATACCTCGAAGACCCGAAGAATAGTTCCCTAGAAGACCCTGAAAATAGTCACCCAAAGACCCTCTCGACCCATCCGGAGACTGCTCCCCTAAGACTCTTAGAGTCAGTCTACCCCAAAGACTCCTACGACCCTTCAGGAGCCCAAAGCCTTAATCCCCTTCGAGTTGGATCCCAATTCTCGTTAACCCCTGACAGCTATCTAGATTTTCTCAAAGACTCTACCCTAGCTTTTCCCAAGACAAATAGATTTAATTGTTATAGTTAGGTAACAACAGAGCTGGAGTTATAATCTAGAGCACATCCACCCTTGATTCCTACTATGGGACCCACACACCAAGAAGAGGTCTGCCACCAACATGGTGAAGGGAAACACCAACTATTGGAGTATCATTGCAAGGGTTTAAGCCATTTTCAAAAACGATATTCGAAAACATTAAACATAGTAGTGGAAAAAAGAACGAAAACACCTTCCAAGACCTGTTTCCAATGTCCATATGCTATCCAAAACTAAACCATGCCATAGGGGTTTAGTTGATATACCTTTCTACAATTGAAGGTTGATGTAGTGGTTGGAATCCTCCCAGTGGCAGTAACTCCATGCTCCAAACAACTCCCGAATAATCCTTCAGTTAAACTGAAACTGTCCCCTGAAAACTGAGGGGCCTAGTTGGTTCACGCTCCAGTGAGATGATGAATCCCACCACTCTCTCTTTGTCCTAGATAGAGAGAATGTGGAAGATTATGGATTGAAAAGAAATGGGTTCTTGAAGAATAAACCCAAGCATAAAACAATCTCATTGTTTTACTTGGGTTGCTACTATAGCAATGAAAGGATTAAGGAGCTATGGAAGAAGGGTAATCACAGAGTGTTTAAGCTCTGATATGGGGAGGAGAAAACGAGCCAGAGATAGAGGGTTCAAAATCTCCATTGGCTCTCTCTTCTCTTGGCTTATATATCAAATACATAAACCCTAGAAGACCAAAACCCACCCAATCGAACAAAACCGACTAGGAGAGAGAGAAGGAACCAAGGGACGACAAGAAGGACGCATGCCTTCGAGCCTCTATTTCTCCCATCGTCCTCCTATGCTACGTGTCCCAATTTTCATTACAAAAGACAACAAACCGATCGTGCATTCGCGACCTCTGTAACAGGATCGGTTGACTGCTCAAAAGGAGTTGTCAATCATTTCTCTCAAAATTGGTCGATCAGTTCCCCAAGCAATTGACTATTTTTGCCATGTATTTAAAACTTCCAGATAATTGCATCTAGGCCACTATTAACTCTTAATAGCACTTTCATTATCTCATAATGACACTAAGGCCCCCGTTAACTCTTAATGGCATGCCCGTCAACTCTTGACGATTGCTCCTTGTTAATCAATCATTTAACTTGATCCATTAACTCTTAACGGTAACATCATTAACTCTTAATGACAATTTCAGCTTTAATTGCTTAGTCAACCATCACACTCGGATATGCGTGTGACCTTCTAGGTTTACTACTAAGTAGCAATCAGGACACGTCAACTCTTTGACGTTGACCAAATATTTTGGTCTACAACAAGAATCTCTCGATCTCCTCGAAAGTACCCCGAAAGACCTTGAGTGACAACTAACATTATGGTAGGACGATTCTACCAATAATGAAGTCTTACTTCAAAATAGAACCTATTTGGGCTTTCGATTCTTGAGTACTATAATCCCTCCATCAGTTATCATCCCGATCAAGTGAGAGTCATGGACTGATCAAACTCACTAACTCGATGACTATGCCAAAATCAGTGTGGTGAGATTGAGATGACACATCGAAACTCTTTCCGACATTAAAACACTTTCCAATCAAGTGTACCCTGACCAGGGGTTTCTACGATCAAAACCACCACTGATTGCATAGGATATTCACCTCACGCCAGAGGTCGATGGATCCCATTAGCAATCACTTGTCTCCATATGCCACTACACAAAAACCACATAGTGCATCTCCCACCCAATAATCGAATCGTTCTTAGCAATGGCAAATCCTTGGCACCGACACACAAGATAACTGTGTTGCCTCCAGTCAAAGGACTAGTAATACAATCGAAGCCTATGATAAACCATAGATCCTCTGAGCCATGTGATCTATCACGTGTGTCACATTCAGTAAGTGCTCCACTAACACCTACCCATATATATATTATATCCATCACATAGATTATGGCATGTGACTCACCATCTTTTATCATTGCATCTCATAATAATCCAAGGTAGTATCCCATGTGCCAGTTCATACTCAACTAATCATAGTCCTCATCTAAGAAATCTAAGGAGTGGGAATAACCATTAAGACATCCATATTGCAAAGGTCAATTGTCACATACTCTTAATAGTTAAGAATAAGACCTTCAACAGGAAATCTAAGGAATCATTCATATTAATGATTGGAGAGCTATGAATGAAGATATGACCTTAAATAGGAAAACATATTTTATCACATATTGCAAGAATTACATCATTAGTCCCATAAATATAAATGTTAGATGCCATCTAAATCTAGCATTAGGGCACCGACACTAACACATGGATGACTAAAAGGGCACGAGTTCTAGGTGTATCTAGGGTTTCTAGACATAGATTTGGTAAGGGAGCCTAGTGTCAGGGCCAGATTGATTTACTCCACGATGCTACCTCGTGATGAACAAGATTTCATAAGACGCACGTCGGAGGCTCTAAATGCTGTGAAGCAGTGCCTGGTTATGGTATGGGAATTTCAGGACATTGTTGGCACTTACCCTCTTTTATGGAATATGACTACTAATATTTGATTTTTTTTTTTGGCTTTGCTGATAAGGCATATAATGACAGGTAATGGCAACCACAAGTGCTTGGGCCGATTTAGCTTAGGTTGAGGCGATCAAGCAAAAGTTTATAGAAAAGCGCTAATGCCTTTAAGCCAAATAGAGCCATTTGGAGCACAAGGTCAGGGCCTCGAGAGACATTCAAAAAATAAGGGGGGGGGGAGTGTAACGCCCCACTTTTTCAAATACATGATGATATCAAACATAAGTTAACATCACATACGGGTGTTATGGAAACCCTTATCAACTGAAGCATTGGATCGAACCTGTAAGTTTAATCAAAGCTAAATAAAAGGGTTTCCACTAGATTTCATTTCCAAGTACAAGAAATGTAAAAGACTCTCAACACTCCAAAAAGACACAACTTATTAATGTAGTACAATTGTAGGGCATCCTTTTATTATAAACTTTGAGTACCCTAGCTGCTATTCACAATATATTACTTCGGTTACAAGGGTACATAATGAATCCAGGATTCCAAAGCTAGCGAAGCTCCACCTCCTTGCTCACGCTTTAACCTGGAACCTGTAACGCTTGATACTTCTGATAAAGCTGGGACGATGAATGCCCCATGGGTAAGAAACACCCAAGTTAGATTATTACATCTAAGTGAGTGGTAAGAAAGAAAGAAATAGTGCATGCAAGAGTAATATGCAGCTTTGCCAAGAGACATGTAGAAATAAGAACAAAATCTCTCAAGATCACAGCTCACCGTAAGAGCACGAGATCCCCTGTGATACCCCAACAAATAGCCACAAATACAAATACCGATTTGCTCAAAAGCAATAAAATATGAGATGTAACCTCTCGGCCCCCTTACACAGGCACGAGATATCCTCCTTACTTGCCATGTATGAACCCCTCAGCCCCTTTACACAAGCTCGAGGTAGCCCTCTTACACAGGCCCACGTGGTCAGCCCCCTTACACAGGCCCCCGTGATAGTTCACACATGATAAGCCACCAACTAGCCACGCCACCAAATGACAAAATCTATGACAAAGCAGAAGGAATATGATCACAAGCCATAGAGTCACCATCATCCTTGCTGGCACTTGTGTGAAACATCTCAGTCTCACCTCTAGGCTAAGCCCCACCTCTAGGCACGTGATCATGGTCCAATCCCTCAGTCTAACCTTTAGGCATGGCCCCACCTCTAGGCATAGGATTGCCCCCCTCCCCCCCGCGATCATCGTGATGTTCCCAACAAGTGGCCAACCATCATATATAAGTTCTCTATCCACCAATAGCAACTATCACCAAACATGTTGAAGACAAAGCAGAAGGAGTATGTACAAACTAAGGAATATCAAGTAGGCACGGCCTCACCTGTAGGCACGGTACACAAACCAAGGAAAAATATGATATGCAATCCACAAGCTACGAGAAAGAGTAGTCATGTTTAATTCCATCGACGAACCACAACAACAAACTCCGTGATCAAGCAAAATAGGAAAGAAATGCTCGAAAATAGGGAAACATGAGATGTAAGCATCAAACCATCCATAAGTGGAAACCAACAGTGATCAATAGGAATAAGAATCACTCACAAATTAAACCAAGAATGATCAAGAGGAAGCATGCACAAGAACCACTCACCTTGATCGTTTCTCTTCGATAGCACAGTTTACAGCCCGGTTTCGAGCACTAGGGGTTGTTCTGCAGAAATCACGCATTTAGGTGAACCAAATCTTAAATATTTTTACATGGGGATTGTAGATAATTAAATTAGGAGAACAAAGATGAAAATTTCAAGCCAAATGGAGTCTGGACGCGCCCTCACGCGCCCCCGGAAGGGTGGCCACGCGTTGCCCCCTTCTTTGCTACAGATTTTGCAACCCAAAATTAAAACGGCTATATTTTGCTCATTTTTTATCCGATTCGCCTTCCATTTGAACCTACGAACTCCTATTTTCATGCTCTATGATCGTACGAAAAGAAAAGTAACTTACCTTCTCAGTTTCCTTTCTGTTTTTGCGATTTTCCAGCCAGGTCTCTCTTTCCTTTCTTCTTTGCTTTTTCTTGCACTAACTTTCTTTCCTTTCTCCTTAGCTTCTCGTGGCCTTAAATCCTTCCCTTTATATAGCCTTTAAATTCCCAAATCCTCAAGATTTTACTTGGCCTTCAAGTTGCTCATTTTCCATCCTAGTAATCATCACACTTTGAAATTTCCCAATCTTCTCAAGCAAGCCTCCACTTCTTCCAATCCTAGGCCACCAAATACTCTTTCAAGATAAGCCTTATCATCTTCTTTCCTTGCAAGCAACCCCTAGCCAATCCTAGTCTTCCAAGTTTAGACTTTTAGGGTAAAAATCAATCATTGCAATCTTTGATTTTGATTTCATCTTCTCCTTCAAGCCTTTACTTCCTTCCAATCAAATCTCCCCTTCACGCGGCTTTCATGATAAGAACACTCAAAGACCCTTATCTCTTCTCTTTCGAGCCACTCATAGCCTTCCAACTCATGCCACTTAAGACTTTTGGGGTAAAAATCCATCATTACTTCAAAGACTTTAGGGAAAGTTTTAAACCAATCCTATCTCTCCAACACATGGTTTCTAGGATAAGGAATCATTATTCCTTTTGTTGGGAACAAGCTATCCCTTTTACAAGTTGTGGTATTTGCATTTGGGTCCTAGAACCATTCATGTTCACACTTTAATTCCAAACTTTCATTTAAAACACTTTATTACATCATCCAACCTTTATATTAAATTTTGGGGCATTACAGAGAGGAACTCCCTTAGAGATGAGCTTGGCTAAACAAAGTGTATTTTGGAGGGGCAACAAGAAACTGAGGCAACCCTCCAAGAGGCCAGTGCTTTACTGATAGAGGAGCACTGTCGTGCGCTGGAAGAGAAGGATTACTTGCAAGCTCGACTCTAGGAGGTAGAGAGAAAAGTTACGGAGGTCACCCGCTAGTTAGAGGGAATGGACATTGATGCCATTCGTGCGATAGCGGCGAAGGAGTACCGGCTCTCTCAAGCATACCATGCAAAAAAAGAGTTACACCACGGGCTTCGTTAAACACAACTTCTATTTAGCTCGGGGGTATTTGGAAAAGATGCGCGTTGAAGATAATTTTTCAGAGCTTATTTACACAATGAAAGTGATTTAGTTTGGCACCCTTGATTGGCAAGAGCTTAGAGATCTAGAGCCAAAAACGCTTGAGGACTATTTGAATGTCGAGGTGGGCAATTTGTCTAACCCTGCTGGTCCTGGAGTCCATACATATCGAAGTCGGACTCGGGATCCCCAGTGCTGACATGCCCTATCACTACTAATGTGCCAGAAGCCATCGATGCCTTGGCCAACTTTGATTTTATAGCCTTAAATTTCATGGAGGGGGCCCTATCTCCTTCCTTGAAGGAAAACCCTCCAAAGCACCACCTTAGGCTAGGCTTCTCCTATCTTTTGGCACTTTTGACTCATTTTAACTTTTGTACTTTGGGCTTATACTTATTAATAAAATGAGCATCATTTTTTGAGAAAAGGTAGATGTTTGGGATTGCTAAGTGCATGAACCTGTTGTGTGTGTATTCATTTTGCACATGTATGCATGCATGCATGCATAGAAGTAGAGCAAGAACACAAAATAATAAGAATAGCAATAGGTTACCAAAAGTAACGTTTAGTTGCTACAAGCAAAGATAACATATCCTCTGAGTACTTGTGTTCTTATGCACACATAGGCACACAAAGAAAACTCGGCTCCCCAGTGTAACTATTATGGGGATGCCATTCCACCCCAACTTGTGAAAGGTAAAGCAATTGGATATGTAAAATTATGGAAGGGATGCAACAACTTCAAAGGTAATGATATACTTGCCAGGGTACTATGAGATATAAGGCCCTGATAAATATTGAATATGGATAGAATTCCAATAACCATAAAAAAAATACATAAGGCATGGACCTCCGTTAATCACCCAACAAGAAAATCCAGCAGGGGTACCACTGCCGCCACCTACAACTAGGGGTTATGAACGTGCCGAGTCACCGGATCGTCTTAAACCCACAGGTCTTGTCAGTAGCCTAATCGTCATTGTAATACCCTGGGATACCGTAAATATCCTGATTCTAGACCTTAGAAAAATTTAGTATGTATAAATTTAGTAGCGAAATTTATTTAATGATATAAGGTATGTGACCCTAAAGAAATTATTAGAGTTTTAAATGTTTATTAAGTATAAATTTATTTTTAGTGGTATGTAATTAATTTATTTAGTCTAAATCATATAGTATAATTAAAATATGCTTATAAATAGTGCTTATGCCAGAAATTATAGTATGTACTATTATATGTATAAGTATGTAAATAAGTATAAATGTATATGTATATGTATGTATATGTATATGTATATATATATAAAAGGAAAATCTGGCAGAAGATCGGAGCAGGTGCTCGCCATGCTCTGGCTGCACCTGTAAACAAGAAATCAGGGAGGGGGGCAATTAATGAAGGGGTGTCCATCGGAGTGGCCTCCCGGACGCGTGGCAATCGTGATGGGACAGGACATGTCTGGTTTGGGCTATAAATAGCCGAGATCGAGTGAGGTTTTTCATTCGAAAGTTTTAATTCAAGAAGCGCTCAATTTGATTAGTGTTTGAGAGCTTGGTGAGTGGGGTTTTAGTCCTTGCATCGTGGGCAACTTTTTTGGTGATTTTGGTGGCCAATGGAGTAGTGAAGAAGGAGATCCAAGCTCGCCGAAAAATCACGCCATTCGCCAAAATCGAGGCTTCATCGCGCAAATTAAGGTATTTTTGCTATTTTTTTCTCGTTTTTAAGGCTATTTTTGGAATCAGGAGATCGAAAATAGGGGCGAAGCAAGCTTCTTTTGAAGCTTTAGGATCAGGCAGCGTCGCCGGCGGCGAGAAGGCCGTCAGAGAAAAAGACCCAGTCGGGTGCGTGGCTGCACGCGCCCGCGAGTGGGAAGAAGGCGCGTGCCTTCCACGCGCCCGACAGAAAATAAATAGAAAAAGAAAATAAAAAAAGAAAAGAAAAGATAAATAAAAAAAATTAAAATAAAAGAAATAAAAAATTTTGCAAAAATTTTTATCAATTCTAGAATATTGTTTATGTCTTGTTTTGTGAAAAATATTTTGGAAAATGCTAAATTGGTCATTTATTTAAATAGTTCTTCTATTATGGAAATAGGGAAAAAATAGGAATTTAAGTTGAAAAATTTTGAGAAAATTCCAGAATACTAGAAATATTATTTAAGGAATATTAGTAAAGAGAAATTAGATTTTATGGAAGTTTAGATAATTATTATGTAATTTTGAGAGATAAGGCTTAGAAATAAAAGAGAAATTGTAGAAATTATGAAAAAAATAGTAAAATAATATTCTAAAAATAAATTTAATGTCTTAGGAGTCCTTGAAGGCAAAAAGATTGAGAAATAGCCACTCGGCATGATTTTCGAGGCCGACACGCCTTTCGAGACAACTTAGCAGTAAGTGTATCATTTCAAGCTTAGTACGGTTATAAATGTTTATCTTTGAGAATGCTTTCATCATATTGACATACCATGATATGTACCCAACACGTAGACTGCATCCATGACATGATTATGAAATGCATAAATACACGTTGATATCATTGATCACACGCATTTGAGGCCGTAAAGAGTACGAACTGGCACCGCTGCTTTACCAAGGGTGCACGCATACACCCCGGCTTCGAAAGAGGTGGCCGCAAAAAGGGTAGGTAGCATGAGGGGTGCAGTTAACACCTACGAGAAAAGACATTGCATACACACATGACATAGCATTATGTACCTTACTTAGATGGTTCATCATCTAACTTGGGTTTGCCCCTGGAACATTCGACGTTCCAGTCGGGACTTACAGTGATGATACAGAGGTTGGAGATGTGTAGTGACGCGAGACGTCAAGTAACAAGTAAATGTGCCATGTTATGAATAGTTTAAGAATTATGTACGTTTGTATTTATCTTTAGAAGCTTATGTAATAACTTTGTAATAAATGCCATGTCCAGTTATTTATATATGTAATGCCATGAGCAGGTTCAATTCAGCTTCCACTTTATAAGATTGTATTTACTTTTAGTGTATAAATTAAGCACTAGATTGGTCTTAGGGAATTTCAGGAATAATATAATTTCAAAAAAAAAAATAAGACCTAAATTTCCTAGGGCATAATATGCCCTGAGGAGGTGGGCTGTTTCAGTTGGTATCAGAGCTCAACTAAGTAGAGTACCTAGAAAGGAAAACTTAGACTGAGCCTAGCAGGTTGGAAGTAGCAACTCGAGGACAGTTAGGGGTACTAACGGAAGTTGTGATGACAGGATGGCTGGGAACTTCTCAAAGCAGGTCTTGGTCGATCATTGGGCTCATCATCTGGAGAACCGGATCCTGGAACCAAATGAGGGTATCATGGAACATCTAGTCCAAATGGAAGAAATCCTTGACGACATACCCCTGAGCTATCGACTCTGGCCTAACCTACTCCAGCTCTAGATAGACATGATGGTCGGTGTCTTGGAAGGTGACCTGCAGGACTTTGCAGATTGGGTTCAACAGGGCGAGCAGTTCCCTGATTTTCGTCTTTATTGTGCATGGATTTGTGAGCTACTGGTAGAGCTATACGAGCCGGTGCTAGCAGATGAGCCCGACGAAGAAATGGGAGACGCGCTCGAGGGGGAAAAGGAAGAAGGAATAGAAGACCCAATCGAGGCAGTAAGGGAAGAAGAAATGGGCGATCTGATTGAAGCAGAGGAAGAAGACAACATACTTATATTCTGGGCCGAGGATAACCTTTTTGAGTTCGAGGACACGGACTCTGAGGACGAGGAAGAGATTGAAAAAGTGATGGACGATCTCGAGACACCACCATACGAGTCTGAAGATGAGAAGAACGTTTGGATATGGAGGTCATCAAGATCAAAGTAGATCTAGCTAGAAATATTCTAACTATCTACGTGACTTGTGTAGTATGTTGTCTACGATCCATGTAACTTATGTAGTGTGTACCTATGGCATTTTACGGTTGAATGTATAATATCTGTAGAGTTAATGAAGGATTAACCTTATCAAATGGTAGGACCTTGTTGTCTGATCTAGAATGCTATTTTCTTTTCAGATGGTGAACACCCAAAGGAGGTTAACAGTGGGACCTAGGACACCCAACCAACAAGGGCCATACAGAAGGAAACGTAAGTGGGCACCCGGAAGGTGACTCTAGCCAAGAGACTGGAAGTAGTCGACTGGATCAGATGGAATGAATACTGGGAAGCATGGTGGGATTCATGCAAGGAACTCACTCTCGGGATAGCCATTCGGTCAATATGCTCGACCTCTATCGTCGACAGAACTCTCCTATCTTTCAAGGGAAACTTGGCGCAGACCCCAGTGAAGGGGAATTCTGGATCGAACAAACGGAAAAACTACTAGACCACTTACATTGCAGAGAAGAAGAGAAAGTCAACTGTGCCACGTTCATGCTGCAAGATGAGGCAGATAGATGGAGGAAAGGAGTCAAGAGGGCAATGACCCCTCGAGTTAGGGCACCCTATATCACCTGTGAGCGATTTAAGGAACTCTTCAATGAGAAGTACTTTCCCCTGAATTTAAGAATGAAGAAGGAGAGGGAATTCATGCAGCTAAAGCAAACCGGGGACATGACTATCGCCCAGTACGAGGATGCTTTTAGCCGATTGATCAGGTACATGCCTATTTATGAAGGGGACGAAAGGATCAAAGCTCAGAAGTTCTTAGGGGGGCTGAATCTGAAGCTTCGGAAGGCCTTGAGCAGTATAAGTACTCAGTCTTATAGAGAAGTGATGTTGCAAGCCTTTACCACTGAGGCTAACCTAAGCCGGATCGAAGCTATCCAAGGAGAAAGTCAACAAGCGAGCGGTCATAAAGTATGCAAGAAGCTGGATCTCCAGAAGCCGAAGTTCAAGCCTGGTACTCCGTGCACAAGATGCCAGAAGTAACACCCTGGAAGGCCGTGCCGGCTTGAAATGAAAGGTTGCTACAACTGCGGAGAAATGGGACAGCTCAACTAGAACTGCCCAAAGAGAGGAATCACTTGTTTCAACTGTCAGCAGACGGGTCATTTTGCAAAGGACTGTCCCAAGCCGCGACTGATGAGTCAACCTCAGGGGACGTCCGAAAATGCTAGAGCACTGCAGGGAAGGGTGTTTCATCTGACACGACAAGATACGGCAGAAGACCCAGCCGTAATTGAAGGTACCATGTTCTTATCTGGTATTTCCATGCATGTTCTGATAGATTCAAGAGCAAGTCATTCATTCATTTCACATGCATTTGCTGAAATATTAAGAGAAAAATCGAAAAACTTTAACTGTCGTATGATTGTGGCAACCCCAATGGGGAAGTCTCTAGAAACTTCTTCAGGATACAAAAATAGGAAGATTTAGATAAGAGAAGTTGAATTTCTGGTGGATCTGATCCTTTTGGAATTTCAAGATTTTGACGTGATTCTAGGAATGGACTTCCTAACCAAATACAACACTACGTTGGACTGTAAAGCTAAGACAGTCTATCTCAAGAGCGAAGACTTGAACGTCAAGTTTCAAGGGAAAAAGAAGGCAAGTGAGCGGAAGTGGATCTCGGCTCTAAAGGCTGAGAAACTATTACGTCAAGGAGCACAAGGATACTTGGCTTGTGTCCAAGGGAAAAGCGAGGAGCCGTTAAAAATCAAAGAAGTGCGAATTGTTAGGGAATTCGAGGATGTGTTTCCCGAAGAATTGCTTGGATTGCCACCCCAAAGAGAGATCGAGTTTTCGATAGAAACTGTGCCAGGGGCAGGTCCGGTTTCAATACCCCCGTATAAAATGGCCCCTACAAAATTAAGAGAATTAAAGATCCAATTGCAAGAGTTGTTGGACAAGGGGTTCATCAGGCCAAGTATGTCACCATGGAGAGCACCGGTACTTTTTGTTAAGAAAAAGGATGGGAGTCTGAGGATGTGTATAGACTATCGACAGTTGAACAAGATAACTGTCAAGAATAAGTACCCACTTCCTAGAATAAAGGAGTTGTTTGACTAGTTACAAGGAGCCAAGGTCTTCTCAAAAATTGACTTGAGATCAGGATATTACCAATTGAGGATCAAGGCGAAGATATGCCCAAGATAGCTTTTCATTCTCGATACGGGCACTACGAATTTTTGGTGATGCCATTCGGGCTAACTAATGCCCCAGCAGCTTTTATGGATACTATGAATCGAGTCTTCAGACCATTTTTGGACAAGTTTGTGATCGTATTTATAGACGACATACTGATATACTCTCCCTCGGAAGAAAGCACGAGACGCATTTGAGAGTGGTCTTGCAAACGTTACAGAAACATAAGTTGTATGCCAAATTCTCGAAATGTGAATTTTGGTTATATCAAGTTGCATTTTTAGGGCACGTTATATCGGCCGAAGGAATATCGGTCAACCCGGCCAAGATAGCAACTGTGACGAATTGGAAGCAACCTCGGTCGGTTACTGAAGTTAAGAGATTCTTGGGATTGGCTGGGTATTATAAAAAGTTTGTGGAAGGGTTTTCCAGGATTGCAACACCCCTCACCAAGTTAACTCAGAAGGGGGTGAAGTTTGACTAGAGTGAGCGGTGTGAAGAAAGTTTTCAGACACTTAAGGATAAGCTGACGACCGCTCCAGTATTGGCTATGCCAAATGATTCAGGAGGATTTATGGTATACACTGACACCTCAAGAAATGGTTTGCGGTGCATGCTGATGCAGCATGTCATTGCCTATGGATCCCGACAGCTTAAGAACCACGAGCGGAATTACCCGACTCACGATTTGGAGTTAGCTGCAGTGGTGTTTGCCTTAAAAATTTGGAGACATTATTTATACGGCAAGAAGTTCAAAATTTTTACTAATCACAAGAGTCTACGATACGTCTTCTTGGAGAAAGAATTAAACATGAGGCAACGGAGATGGATGGATCTGTTAAAAGATTACGACTGCACTATTCAATACCATCCCGGTAAAGCTAATGTTGTAGCAGATGCCCTAAGCAAGAGAAAAACCACTTGTGTGGCCGGAATGATGGTGGCAGAGTGGAAGCTGGTTGAAGCTTTCAGCCTGATGACGATAGGAGTAGTTTCCTGAGAAAACTTTGCCTACGCAGCCAGGCTCACACTATAACCAGAACTAATAGATCAGATATGACAAGCTTACTCAGAAGACTCTCGAATTAAAATGTAGGTTTACGAGCATGGGCGAGCAAAGAGACCAAAATTTGAGGTAAGAGAAAACATCCTTCGGTTTCAAGGAAGAATATATGTACCTCGTGTGAGGGAATTATGGCAAGCAATTTTGGGAGAAGCCCACCGATCCAGATATTTGATACACCCTAGTGCCACCAAGATGTACCAAGACTTGAAAGCTGTATATTGGTGGCCCGGAATGAAGAAAAGTGTGGCGAGGTATGTTAGTCAATGTGACACGTGCCAGAGAATTAAGATCGAGCACCAAAAACTCGATGGGAGTCTGCAACCATTGGAAGTCCCAGAGTGGAAATGGGAGCATATTACAATGGATTTCGTGACGGGATTGCTAAGAAGTCCCAAAGGGAATGATGTCATTTGGGTGATCGTTGACAGACTGTCTAAGTCTGCTCATTTCTTGGCAATGAAAGTAAGCCAACCAATCAGCAAGCTAGCTCAGCAGTATGTGAACGAGATTATCAGATTGCATGGAGTGCCGGTAAGCATTGTATCGGACCGCGACCCGAGATTCACTTCTAGGTTTGAGGAAGTCTGCAAAAGAGTTTAGGTACTCAGCTTAAGCTAAGTACAGCCTATCACCCCCAGACTGATGGTCAATCAGAAAGGACCATTCAAACCCTAGAAGATATACTGCGAGCCTGTGCTATTGATTTCCCAGATAGTTGGGAAGAGCATTTACCTTTGGTAGAATTCGCTTATAATAACAGCTACCACAGCAGCATTGGGATGGCTCCCTATGAAGCCCTGTACGAATGAAAATGTAGATCCCCGATATGTTGGACTGAGGTAGGAGAACGTCAAATCTTAGGACCCGAGATAGTTTAAGAAACGACAAAAAAGATAAAAATCATTCAAGAAAGAATTAAGGAAGCTCAGAATCGTCAGAAATCCTACGCAGATACGAGAAGAAGGAATTTGGAGTTCCAAGTGGGTGACAAAGTGTACCTAAAGATATCTCCCCTAAAAATGGTGACTTGAAGCAACAAGAAAAAGGGCAAGTTAAGTCCCAGGTATATAAGACAATATGATATAGTGGAAAGAATTGGACCAGTCGCTTATCGACTTGCTCTACCATTGGCCCTATCAAACCTCCACGATGTGTTTCATGTATCGCAACTTCGTAAGCATGAGCCGGATCCCTCCCAGGTAATGCCAGCTGAAACTATCGAGATTCAAGAAAATCTTTCATACGTTGAGAAACCTGTCATAATTTTGGATCGTAGGGATCAGATCCTGAGAAACAAGTCAATCCCTCTTATACAAGTTTTGTGGAGAAACCCGGTAAGTGAGGAAATAACTTGGGAACGAGAAGAAGACATGAAGCTCAATTTTGCATACCTATTTGAAGACCCTATAGTTAGAATGAGTGAGGAATGATCAAATTTCGACGACGAAATTTTTGTAAGAAGGGGAAAATGTAATACCTTGGGATACTGTAAATATCCTGATTCTAAACCCTAGAAAAATTTAGTGAGTATGTATAAATTTAGTAGAAAAAATTATTTAATGATATAAGGTATGTGACCCTAAAGAAATTATTAGAGTTTTAAATGTTTATTAAGTATAAATTTATTTTTAGTGGTATGTGTAACGCCCCGCTCCCACCTACGGGTGTTACTCACGAATAACCAACTTACTATTCACACGCTAGGGCAAAGATGAAGAAATGGCTACGTTTCAACGGGAAACGACCTAGGTGGGAACTAGGCTTTGCCCTCTCTTCGCTCCGCTCGAGGGTCCGGGAATTATCGATCGACCTATTAAACCCGAAACCTCGCAATCGTCACCCCTTCCTGAGCTCTTTAATGAAGGGCTAAGGGTGACTTACTAGGATCAAAAAGGAATTAAGCTAACTCTCTAGCTTAAAGTAATTTATGGCATAACGCCTTAAATTATAAGGAAATAGGTTTTTCTTATCTTTGCCCCAACCATTAACCCATTTATTTCATTTCCAGCTCCTTAGGAAAATATTTGGATTAATCTTCCTTTAGAAAAATTTAAATAAATTTTTCCTCATTAAAGCTCAATTGATTTTCCCTTTTATTTATTTCAAAATTTCCATAATTTTCCAACCATTAGGAAATTAATTTTTGAAATACAAATCTCAAGCATCCTCATCCAATTTCAAAATTTTAGGAAAATAGTCCGTTATTTAATTTCTCAAAATATAGAAATTTTTTCCACAATTGCCTCAAATTCACATTAATTTAAAAATTAATTTAGAGGCTAAAATACTCATTTATTTATTTATTTACTTAAATTATTTCAGAAATTTATAAAATATCAGAAATAATTAAATAACCCCAAAAAAAATAAAAAAGAAAGAACTTCAACAGCAGCCACAGGGGGGGGCGCGCAGCAGCAACCGCGCCCCCCAGCGCGCGCGCAAGCCGCGCGGGCCGCGCATGGCTGCGCGCGCAGGCCGCGCCAGCCCGCCCAGGCGCGCCTTGGCTGCCCAGCCCACTGCCTGGCCATTTTTTTTCCAAAAAAAAATATTTTTTTTTTTTATAAAACCATATTTTCCAGAATACATTTCCATATCAAGGGGCTTCCAAAACACTAAATTTTTCCCCCTTTTAACCACATTTACATACAATCCAAGTTTAACAAAATAATACAACACAAAAATACAAACTACATAACCATTACACATAGTTTTCCTCTTTGCTTCAATACCTTCACCCTTGCAAAACTCCCTTTCCGTTGGATGTTTCTCCACCTACATTGAGGTCAAAGGACCTTATGAGCCAATGCTCAGTAAGGGTGCTATGCAAATGTAAATGAAGTATGAGAAACATAACATGTAATGCAATGCAATGCATATCAAGGGTAGTTCTCCATGCCTTCATAACCACTTAGGTTAAGGCACCAACCAACCCCTCACTCCCCTCACAAGTCCTCCTTATGGCCATAGGTTCACTTGGGCACAAAACATGCAAAGAACCATCACATGCAACTCATTCATACATGTACAAATGCAAGCAAAACCCCTCCACTTGGGGCTATCCCTTACCTTGTTTCCTTGAAGCTTTAACACTCTCACAAGCCAAGAATCCCTCTTAGACTTTGAAGCTTCACACCTCCACAAGCTAAGACTCACCCTTAAAGAAAAAATAACAAAAGGATTTTAGCTCTTAAATACAAGCATTCAACTATATCAAGGGAGAAAATTAGGCTTACCTTTGCTAGTCTTTCTCTTCCTTCCCTAGACTTGCTTGCTTTCTTGCTTCTCTTCTTCACAAATGGGAAAAAGCTTGGAACTAATTTCTCACTTCCCATTTATAGAGTTTTCTTCTTAATCCATGCCAATTCTCAAGATCACATCCTAGCCATTGATTTTTTTCTTATTTCAAGAGACCTAATCTCTACCTTTGAACATTAGCACAATCCTTGTGCTTCTCCCAAGTTAAATCCTAACCCTTGATTTTAGGAGACCTCTTGCCTAGATACAAAGGAAACACAAATCCAAGAGACTTATCTTGTTAAATCTCCTCCATTGATCTCTCTTTGGAGACTAAATCTCCTCCCTTGGATCAATCCCAATTTTCCATAATTCTCCATTTTTCATTTAATTAAATCATGACTAATTTCCAAGATTGACTAATTTCCCAAATTTGCATTTAAATTAAATCCACAACTTTTCAAGCATTTAATGGAGACTTAAATAATTTCTTTTTGATTTAAATTTAAAAGCTCTTGAAAGACATAATCTAATTTCTTTAGTATTTATTTAAATCCACCATTTTCCAACATTAATGCTTGACAAATTTCTTTTTATTATTGATTTTCTTTTAATTCTCTCCATAATGGCTCTCATTAATGATTGAGAGACTAATTTCTATTTCCTTTTTCATTTATTAAATATCCCTCTTGGTTCACAAGATCATGCCATGTGTCACCAAATTCTCTCAATTAAATAAATCTTTATTCTCCAAATTAAATTAAATCTCTTCCATAAGAACTTGCCAAGTGTCATCAATCGAACCATACTTGGTTTTCCAATTTAATTCCTAATTATCTATGCACTTAATCAAGAATTAAATTCTCCAACATTTATTCTCCAATATAAATAATTTCTCCAAAAATAATTTATCTTCCTTTGGGATGAAATTCCAAATTACCATTTTGCCCCTCACAAGACATCCAATATTTCATGGCATTTTCTTTAATTCAAGGGCAATTTTGGAATTTTTCAGACTAAAATTCTCTTAAATGACAAAATTTATCATGACTCTTTAAGGGTATTACAGTATGTAATTAATTTATTTAGTCTAAATCATATAGTATAATTAAAATATGCTTATAAATAGTGCTTATGCTAGAAATTATAGTATGTACTGTTATATGTATAAGTATGTAAATAAGTATAAATGTATATGTATATGTATGTAAATGTATATGTATATGTATGTATATGTATATATATATAAATATATAAAAAAAAAGGAAAATTTTGTAGAAGATTGGAGCAGGCACGCACCATGCTTTGGTCGCGCCTGCAAACAAGAAATCAGGGAGAGGAAGGGCAATTAATCAAGGGGTGTCCGTCGGAGTGGCCTCCCGGACGCGTGGCGATCGTGATGGGACAGGCACGTCGGGTTTGGGCTATAAATAGCCGAGATCGAGTGAGGTTTTTCATCCGAAAGTTTTAATTCAAGAAGAGCTCGATTTGGTTAGTGTTTGAGAGCTTGGTGAGTGGGGTTTTAGTCCTTACTTCGTGGGCAACGTTTCTGGTGATTTTGGTGGCTAACGGAGTAATGAAGAAGGAGATCCAAGCTCGCTGAAAAATCGCGCCATTCGCCAGAGCCGAGGCTTCATCGCGCAAATTGAGGTATTTTTGCTACTTTTTTTCTTTTTTTAAGGCTATTTTTGGAATTAAGAGGTCGAAAATAGGGGTGAGGCAAGCTTCTTTTGAAGCTTTAGGATCGGGCAGCGTCGCCAGCGACGAGAAGGCTGCCGAAGAAGAAGACCTAGTCGAGCGCGTGGCTGCACGCGCCCGCGAGTGGGAAGAAGGCGCGTGCCTTCCACCCGCTCGACAGAAAATAAATAGAAAAAGAAAATAAGAAAATAAAATAAAATAAAAGAAATAAAAATTTTGTAAAATTTTTTATTAAATCTAGAATATTGTTTATGTCTTGTTTTGTGAAAAATATTCTGGAAAATGTTAAATTGGTCATTTATTTAAATAGTTCTTCTATTATGGAAATAGGGAAAAAATAGGAATTTAAATTGAAAATTCTGAGAAAATTTCAGAATATTAGAAATATTATTTAAGGAATATTAGTAAAGAGAAATTAGATTTTATGGAAGTCTAGATAATTATTATGTAATTTTGAAGAGATAAGGCTTAGAAATAAAAGAGAAATTGTAGAAATTATGAAAAAATAGTAAAATAATATTCTAAAAATAAATTTAATGTTTTAGGAGTCCTTGAAGGCAAAAAGATTGAGAAATAGCTGCTCGGCACATTTTTCGAGGCCAACACGCCTTTCGAGACAACTTAGCAGTAAATGTACCGTTTCAAGCTTAGTACGGTTATAAATGTTTATCTTCGAGAATGCTTTCATTATATTGACATACCATGATATGTACCCAACACGTAGACTGCATCCATGACATGATTATGAAATGCATAAATACACATTGATATCATTGATCACACGCATTTGAGGCCGTAGGGAGTACGAACTGGCACCGCTGCTTTACCAAGGGTGCACTTATACACCCCAGCTTCGAAAGAGATGGCCCCAAAAATGGTAGGTAGCATGAGGGGTGCAGTTGACACCTATGAGGAAAGACATTGCATACACACATGACATAGCATTATGTACCTTACTTAGATGGTTCATCATCTAACTTGGGTTTGCCCCTGGAACATTCAACGTTCCAATCGGGACTTGCAGTGATGATACAGAGGTTGGAGATGTGTAGTGACGCGAGACGTCAAGTAACGAGTAAATGTGCCATGTTATGAATAGTTTAAGAATTATGTACGTTTGTATTTATCTTCAGAAGCTTATGTAATAACTTTGTAATAAATGCCATGTCCAGTTATTTATATATGTAATGCCATGAGCAGGTTTGATTCAGCTTCCACTTTATAAGATTGTATTTACCTTTAGTGTATAAATTAAGCACTAGATAAGTCTTAGGGAATTTCAAGAATAATATAATTTTAAAAAAAAATAAAACCTAAATTTCCTAAGGCATAACACGCCCTGAGGAGGTGGGCTGTTACAGTCACTGCTATTCCCCGGGGCTAAATGGAAGGGAAGACGCCGAAGCCCATAAAATCTCCTTGTGGAAAGGTTTGCTTGACAGGGAGTGAACACACGACATTAGGCGCCCTAGTGAAGTGGAGGGAGGTGAGTACCAATGGACCTGCATAAAAGAAATATTCCTGAAATCCTGTTTCTTCCACTAATATGCATGAATGTGTAAGGCAGAGATCAGTAATTTGGAGGGGGCATCTCCCTCGTCTTTATGTCCAAAGAAAAATTGAACAATCTCACAGGTTTTTCCTGGGCCCCCAATGAAAGAGAATTCCTAGTGAAAGGATACAAGCCGTACTTAATGGCATGGGGCACACATTTAGCGCCTTATTTTGGTGATCACGATTCGACCTAGTGTATACATCTGCACCTATGTTGTTTCAATAGTTCGTCTTTTCATCTACGTTCGCAATCAGAACAGCAATATTTTGTTTCGAATATTCGGCGAAATGCCTACTTCCTCAATTAGAATATCCATATTTTGTTTCAGTAGTTTGGAAAAACACATACTTCCACATCCAAAATATCCATATTTTTTTTCAACAATTCAAAAAAATGCCAACTAGAATATCCATGTTTTGTTTTAGTGATTCAGGGAAATACCTGCTTCTGCGACCAAAATATCGATGTTTTGTTTCGGCATTTCGACTAAACGCCTACTTTTGCAACCAAAAAATCCATGTTTTTTGTCAGCGATTCGGCGAAACACCTACTTCTGCAACTAGAATATCCATGTTTTGTTTTGGCCGTTCGGCGAAATGCATATTTTCGCAACTAAGAATATTGAGAATAAATGTTAGCCCAGCATAGTTTCTTTAAAAAGTGTATTTGTTTCTTCCTTGTATTTTTGCGGGGCATAGAGGTCGCAACATGGTGTTGCACTACCCGAGGCAGAGGATAATTTTTCAATTTAAAGAGTTCCTCATGAAATGCAGGATGTCATGTATTTTCCAATAGTTGTTTTGATTCTTCTACTCGGACATCTACATCCCGAATCCCATTTATTCATGATCAATTCTTTGATCAAATCTTGGCCTTGAATATAGAAGATTTCCATCAAGTCAAGCCTAAGGGATTCCATCCCCTTGGCTCTCTAGTGTGAGCCAAGTTAGACTCCAGATGTACTTTTGAGTTGTTGCAAAACAAACAAGGTGCACACACATATATATGTAGTATGCACATGCTACTGCTACTACACTATTTTGCACAAATATGTTTTGTTTGCACGGCTCAGTACATGTACCTACATCCGTAGTTTACAACGAGTTAGTTTTTTGTTAGCATTGTCATCACTCGAGTGTTCCTACTTGCACTGTGGACTTCCATGTCAACCGTATATCACAATGTAAATTATCTCATAGCTCTTCAAGAATGACGTTCATGAAGCAATCCACATAATGCCTTGACAGCTTGCATGACCCTTTACATTTGAAGCATTTATGGCAAAGGTTATGAGACACTCTCGTCACAGCTAATCATATTATCCTGCCCGCTAATTAGGACTCGTGGGGGACTATAATAGTCACCAAACATCTTCCAACAAAGGGGACATATCTAGAGATCAAGAAGAAGAGTGGTTATAGAAATATATTAGCTGCAAAAGGTGCTGATAATAATATTTTCTTATTAACCCTTCATGCAGCACGTCAACTCCTCGCTACCTTTTGTCACACGAGAAGGCACGCCTTGGGTCTGCAATATGCTTGGTTAGGCAGAAAGTGCGTCTGCGAAACTGACCAACCCAAGCAACCTGGGGAAGATGTTGCTCCATTGTTGAAAGACTTTAGGGCAACACTCTTCCACAAGGACTGACAATGCTAGGGAGAATGACATTCATCATCAAGTTCAAGTTAAGAAAGAGCACAATGAGAGACACGTCCCCCAACTCTTCTGACTTTCCTCAACTGGTTCTCGGTTGATTGATCCGAGGAACCCTCATGAAGCGAGATGGGAAGGTATGCTTTTCCCCCCAGGGTTGCTGTAATAGTAGGGGAAAAGCCTTGCAAAATCTCTCTAGTGTCTCCATGGAGGATTTGGAATGTGATTCATTAGGAGGCACTACAAGCTCAGGTGAGAGCATTGCTAAGCGTTCTCAAACTAAGATAACGTCTTTGCGCGTATGGACTTTACGAGCTCTATCATGGAGGATGACTTCTTTCTCAATTTCTACAAACAGTGCTAAATTGTTGTCACCTAATTACCAATAATGAAATTTATTTATCTTAGAGAACAACTCAGGTAGAGTCAGATGGTCCGAGGCACCACAATAAGGGCTAACTGGTTTCGGGCAAAATCTGTTGTTTATGAGAGCTAAGATGGTGTTGGGAGTGTCTAAGGGCTTTTCTCCACATAAAGTCTTTGAATGGTTGGACTTCCGCAAGGTCCGAAGTGTAATACCCAAAACTTATAGGTTACTTTAAAATAAGAACAAGGAAAGAAATACGAAGTTTTAAAGGAATCGGTATCAGAATAGCCCGAGAAAATGACCGACTCGGTTAGAGGGAATACCCAGGAGCTTAGATACCTAAGGAAATAGGTATGACCCTAACGAACACCTTGAAATATGATTTATGACGTTAAAATAAATTGGATAAGAGATAGTTTTCGGTATAGTTTCAAATCAGGCCAAAAAATCAAATTATCATAAGGAGCTTGCATAAAGCTAACAGAACCTTTAAAGGAGTCATTTTTTCATGTGAAACAACCCTCAAGGAGTCTCGAGATGGAACAAGGGGGTTTCGCAATCAAAGCATAATTCCATGCCTAAGTGTAATTTTTGAAAACTCTCGAGTAAGGTCGAAACGACACTATTTTTTAAACTTCAGGGGTCAAATGAGAAGTTTAGAACATAAAGGTCTCAACAAAATTTTGGAAAACTCAAGGGCCTTGTGGAAATGGTCAAAATGCATTTCAAGAAGATGTGGGGGTGAAAGTGCAATTTCAGAAAAACCTCCAACAGCCATGGCGACCAACCCATCCCATCGCCGAATTTGGCCATGGGAGACCCAATTAAATGGATGGGGGGCCTCGAGGAAAGGCCTAGGCAAGCTTCTTGGCCGACAAATGGCCTTATCATCGTCAAAAATGGCCAACTTTCGGGCGAAAGTGGCCGAAAGTTTGGCCATTGTAATGGAGGTTTTGGAGCCATTTTGGTGGGTTTTGGATGGATCTAGGGCATGATAAGGCATTAATGGCCTTGGATGAAGCAAGATAGGTCATTTTGTGGGTCGATTTTGTGTATAAATAAAGGATGAAGGAGCCGAGGGTTTTGTGGGTCGATTGCTCCCATTTTAGAATGAATTGAGGCATGAAAATAAAGGGCTTTTGTTCCCTAAGTGGAGAGGAAGATTTATAGAGATTTTGAAGCATTTTGGTAGCCATTTGACAGGGTTTCAAAGCTTGGCTGGAGAAGAAGGTGGACGACAAGGCTGAGACTTTGACCAGCCAGTTGAGCACTTTAAGGTGTTCTTTTCAGGCCTCAAGCAATGCCATCTGAATCAATTTGAGGAAGAGAGCAAGCTGGTGAAGGAAGCCAGCATAGCCAGTGTGCCGGCGCTGGAGAAAATGACCAGCGCATGGGCTACACGCACTGGCCATCATGTGCAAACCATGCGCTAGCGCGTGAGGGCATGTCCTTAGCGAAGAAAATCGAGAAAAAATCTAGAAAAATGTGATCTCGAGGTTTGTGCAAAAAGTTTTAGTGTTTGCCTTTCCAATTTCTTAGTTTCCGTAAAGACTAGCCTCGTTATGCATGCAAATGAAGCTTCGGGGTAAGTTATGGAATTTTCTTTCAAATTTCTTAGAATACTATGAATTGTTGGGGAAAAAGATTTGAGAAATTAGTTAATAAAGTATTTATTTAGAATTTTAGAGAGGAAAATGGGAGAAAAATGAAGGAAAATATGAAGAAATTGAAGCATTGATATATTCAATGAATAAATATGATTTATAGGATTGTTATGCTTGAGGTTAAGTGACTTGTGCGAATTTTGAGTTTAGCACGAAAATTGAGGCGATACACATTTTTCGAGGTGTACTGAATTTTGGGCATTAGGTGAGTGGTTTTTTCCCAAAAGCTTGTATATGATATGATTGCTTATATTATGCATGATACTCATGAAAGTTACAATCATTTTGTCATATTTGCTCATATACTATTGCATGGAAAGTCGTGATTTTTTTGTGGCACGATATTATTGGCATATTGATACTCGTGCATGGGATTGGTATGTTGCCCCGATAGTGTAACCGTAATTCCCCAAGGGCAATAGATGAAACAACGTTAGGATTATCCTGAAAGTAGGCCAGGATTCTGCCTAGGGTTTCGTACCGGGCTGGTGGCCTAGGGAAGTTACATTAAGGCAATGATTGTTCATATTATTCTATCATGCATTCAAGTATCATGTTTCTAAACCCGCACTAGAAGATTCATCTTCTAATTGGGTTATGCCCCTAGAACATTCAAACGTTCCAGATAGGACTTGCAGCTTAGGCAAGGAAGTAGTGGAGATGTGACGACACGTGATGACGTGTCCGATGGATTCAACAAGCAGTTTCGCTATATTGATTCATCATGAAGAGACAGATATTCTTTTGTTTTATGTTCCGTTGAGGATTAGACTTGTAAGATGTAAGTAGGTTATGTATGATTATTCGAGGTATTTAGTTTCTATCTCTGATAAATGAGTCTCCATGTATTTAAGTATTGATGACACGACGATAAACTACGGTACGATTTCCCATGTTATGAATACAGTGAATTCGATATGTACCATATCAGGTTTCGATTATTGCTTCCATATTTATGATAATTACATGTCTTAGCTTATTGATTCTTATCTTGGTATGCTGAGAAAGTAGAACGGGATTGTCGGGAAATGATTTATACTGAGTTTATGTTAAAAAAAAATATTCCCAAAATTCTTAAGTTATTTAACACTCGGGAAAAATGGGGCATTACACGGAGGGTCTTCAGAAATGTGGCATTGGAAAGGTCTGTAGCACAAAGACAGTTAGAAGGCACCCGAGGATCTTCCCCACACGGGTCCTCTAATGCCTAATTCAAACAATGATGTCTTGAAGTAGAAGTGCAAATGTTGGATGTATCTAATGGGAGTATTTCGATGGGTTGTCTCCTGAAAGGTTCTATGTGGTTTAGGGTCTAAGTCTTTGGGTGTAGAGTCTGTGTGAGAGAGAGAAGTCTCAAAGAATTCAGGCCAAAAGGTCCTTCTACTATGAAATTGGCGAGTCTTTATAGATATTTGGCAGTAGGGTCCATGTGACACATGGCATGCTGATACGAGTCTCTCCACTCTTTAGGGAAATGCATCGAATGAGACCAGAGGGCCTAGAGGCATCTTCAAGGTTAAAGTCCTTCGATGAGTATCCTCCAGATTGGTCCGAAGACTCTTTAAAACCATCGGATGGCTTAGGCCTAGGAGATTCTAAATGAGTCTTAGGCCTTTGGGATGCTAAGGCTAGACCTTCTCGGAGACTCTTTGGGATCATTCGGGTCTTCGGCCTACTTGGAATATTTCTAGGGATTTTTAGTTTTAATTTTTCTAGGGCATCCCATAACACAGTGTTTATTGTTACAGTCATTAATGGAGGCGAAGACAAATGCAAAGATGACCAGTCATGGTGAAGAAAACCAAAGGGCATGCGACTTTCACTGCGTCACTACCGATAGTCGTCATCGAACAATCGCCATCGACTTTTTGACGATTAATTGATCTGACAGTGAGTCTCTTTTATTCTTTTGTGTACAAATTAATTTACGTAAAGACAAAAATTAAATAACTTTAAACAGAAAATACACGAGTTTCATAAACGTTGGCTCTGATCATTGGAAAATACACGACTTTCAAAAATTAAATAATTTTAATCTTTGCTATCGAAAGTCTGGGCAGGCATTAAAGTAATCCAGGCCTTGATTACTGGAAAGCTATAAAGAAGATTTTCAGATACTTGCAAGGAACAAAAGATCACATTCTCACTTACAAAAGATCCGATCATCTTGTGGTGATTGGATATTCAAATTCAAATTTTACCGGATGTATTGATGCTAGAAAATCTACATTTGGCTACTTATTCCTATTAGCCGGAGAAGCAACTTCATAGAAAAGTGCAAAGCAGTCTGTCATCGCTACATCCACTATGGAAGCTAAGTTTGTGGCTTGCTTTGAGACCACTATTCATGGTTTAAGGTTGCAAAATTTTATTTTAGGGTTTTGAATTATTAATAATATTATCAAGTCATTGAAAATTTAATGTAAGAACTTCGTAACAGTATTCTTCTCTAAAAATGACAAATATTCAAAAGGTGTTAAATACGTGAAAATCAAATATTTGGCCATTAAAAAAGAAATTCAAAAACATACAGTGTCAATAGAATATACTAGCACCAATCTTATAATAGTAGATTTTATGATAAAAAGATTGTCGCCCAAAATATTTAATGAATATGTTGAAAGGACAAGGAATTTGGGCATCATGTAATTTAACTCTATTAAAGCTTATACCTTTGACACTTTGAGCTCATTTATGTGTTTATGATATTCCTATTTTCTATTTATATATATATATTATTTTATAATTAAGTTAACAAGAATAATTAAAATTGGACCGATATGATTATCTTCATTAAAGATCATGTTAAGTTGAGAACTATTGTTGTGGTACATAGAATGAACTGTGTCGAAAAAATTGACACACAATCACCATAGCCCGCATTAATATTTTAATTTAATAATGACAAAACAATAATCAAAATAAAGAGAATTTAAAGTATATTTATTTATACACATTACATTCTTCTTATTAAATCATAAAGATAATATCGTATGGACCAAGTGAGAAAATGTAAGAATTATCTTGTGGCTCACATGATAATTAATAGAAAATATTTCATCAGACAAATCAATAATAATTATCTAGTATATTACAATATAATTGACATAACTATTTTATCATATATGATGACATTTATCAAATGAAATAATCAAATCAAATATCAGATATAATGGTGTTAATCTTATGAGATAATCAAATAATTTAATAAGATAATTAATTATTTTAAAATTCTATTTAATTTAAAAGACGTGAATAACTCTTAAAGAGTTTTGATGAGAGACTACTTCTATTATTATAAATAAGAGTTTGGTTATTTTTTACTCAACATAGAAAATTAATTACAATTATATTTGATATTCATCATTACGATTGAAGTTAAAAGGATCGAAATCAAATTTCGATGCTTTTGTCTTCGACTGACAATTCTTTTTACGATTTAATTTATGATAAATTTAAGTATGCGTTTATTCATCACATTACATGATTTACATGATTTAAATGCGTTTCTTCAATTCATGGGCATAATGTATAATTATTTATTATTATTTGTACAAGTAATATTATAGTTAACATGTGAAGATAAAATATTTACAAACAAGTTGCTAAGTATGAGATTGTGAGTTCCAACTTTAAACACATTTATAGTTATTTCTCATGTTCCCTACCCAAAAATAAATAAATAAATAAAAGCACTTAACAAACGAAGAAGACTTGAATAAGTATAAACCTACGGCAGTCTTATGTTTCTAGCAGAGACAAATGAGAGAGAGAGGGAGAGAGAGAGAGAGAGAGAGAGGACATTACTCAATAGTGGTAAGAAGAAGAATGCTGCTCATTTAACAAAAGGCTCACTGGCTTTACTTGTAAATGAAAGACAAACACATAGCCAGCCATCTCATTAAACACTGCTTTGCATTTGCTTATGAGAGGCTAAATAATAAGCGCAAAAACAGAAGAGAAAGGAAAAAGAACAAAAAAAATAAATAAATAAGGAAGAGGCATCACAGGAAAATGGGTCTGATCAGTTTGCTATTAACTAACATAAAACGGTTAAAAATTTTGAACATTCTCAAATTCTGAAATAAAAATTCTCCCGAGTTTTTTGGACAGTTCATCCGCTCCTCTCCATTTTACTCCTCACTCTTTGCAGGACACGGACAAACTCATAAAACATTGTGAAGTCTAAGCCACAAAGGCTGTTACCATCCGCAGCAAAGTTAGGAGAGTATGCGTATGGGTTCTGACAAATGATGAAGTCAAAACCTCCGAATTTCTTAATTAGGCTATCTAGTTTGTTACTTGTTAGCCTCTGAATGTCCTCAACCTGCTCCAACTCTCCTATTTGCCCAGAACTCTGCCACCATCTGCTGAGAATCTTCCGCTTTGTTTCACAAGGCTCTACAGAAACAACGCCTTTCAAGTGAATGCCAAGACGGTGCAGAGATATTTCTGCACCACCGATTCCACTGTAAATCGATAGTACAGTAAGCCCTTCTGGGAACAAAAACTTTAACACTGACAGATGATAACCCAAGGTGTCTGTCTGGAAGGAGTGTTTGAGTGATTCAAGTCTTTCTTTTAAGCCAAAGCCAGAAGCATGAGTATGTTGCAATGGGTAACCCAGGATTTGCTCTAGGTGTTCTGGCTCCACAGGCCCAAGTTTGTGATGGCCAACCCACAAAAGGTTTAATGTCCTACACTGATGGAGGACATCTCTCTGCTTTTCCACTGAAAGTAGCCCCTTATAATCATTTAGTATCTTTCCTAGTCTATCACATAACTGTGAAATACCAGTGATATCTGAACTGATACAACTCAACTGCTTCCTTGAATCCCAGGATGGCCACCATCTCTTTGTATGCGGTATTGCTTCTTCTATAGTCATTGAAGGCTTAGGAAGAATGTGAAATCTATTCTCACTAGGAAGGTTGTGCACGTAGCCTTCTTTCCTACTCAAAGCTGAGAAATAATGCGTGTTTACAAATTCTGGCTCCAGAGCATACATGAACTGTGATATTTTTGTCCAACAGTCTTGAGATAAATTGATAACATTTCCATAAAAGAAATATGGAGGTTTTGCTACCGCTTGATCAACACTCCTGCAGGACATGGGTTTAGACAGTTGTGGTGATACAAATCCACCCTCCCTTCCTCCTTTATGGCCAATCACTCTCCGAGGTATAGGAATCAGAGACTCCCTTTTTCTTGCTTGTAGCCATGATGGGTCAAGAGCACTGCTCGAGTACTCATCATATTCTTGTTTTGGCTTTTTAAAACTGCTTAACCCATCTATATACTCCTCTTTCGGCCTTTTGCCTTTATACCTGTCCAAGTCAAAATCCCTGTACTGAGAATCACGTCCTGGAGTAAAGTCCTCTGTTTTCACTTCCACTGCATCAAAACAATGTTTAATTGGATCATTTTCTATCCCTTTAACCAAAGATCTATAATTAATCCCAGCATTTGAACAGTTCCCACCGAAAGAGGTCATGCAATTCTGCAAGAAATCAAAAAGTCACTTTTGGTAAACCAACTAATAGCACAAAGCATAACTCCCATAATATCATAACAAGAAAGATAAGCTGACGTGCTGAAAAACTATACAACATCATGTAAAAGAAGTAACAAGTGTAACGGGAAATAAAGACCGAAGGACCTCATACTTAATTTCCATGAATGTCCAAGTAATGTGCTGTTTCATGCATATTCATTGAACCATAGCTGGGGGCTTTGACTCTATGTTACATGGAATCGCATAAATTTTTGGCATAGCCATGTCAGACATTTGGCACTTAGGATGGAAGATGGAAGGGATGCCTCCAACCTGCTCAATTTGATATCGCTTAGTAAAAATGTTGAACTTTTATTAATTTTTTTTTTTTCATTTGTATGTGAAACTCTGCATAAAATTCCTTCACTGGTAATTAGCATCATATATTCTTGCATTCCCTCTTACATATCAACGTCCACACTGGATAAGACAAAGGTATGGTTATGAAATATGTTTTTGCCACAACCATATTGGATCCCTGGATCCCCTATTAAACCTATATTTGAGAGAAAAAAGGAACTCACATTTGCTAGTAAAGAAAATTTTAAAGATCTTCAAATGGACAAGACATGGAAAGTTCATTTTTCTTCTGAACCCCATCCAATTTCATGTGTATTTCTAAATAATATCACTTGATTTTAAAATATTATATGAGATATAAAGTATATTTGTGGTTAACATAACCATTGGTAGATATCTTAATATTCTAAAGTAAGTTCCAGGTTAAAGAAGTCTGCCACGTGAATATGCATCTGAAATTTATACTCAGAAGTCCACATAACATGATTAAGTTGTCAAACTTTAGGGAATATGCCATGTGGGGCAGTTTTGACTTTCGATCATTTGAGGCACATGGGAAACCATGCGGAATGCCTAGGGTTGACCTTGACAAGTTGATCGCAGACTTCTTGCAATTTCAATGCACTTTCCTTTCATTGAGGCCATCTGCATAACTAGGACCTCTTGTAGTATTCCAAGCCAGAACATCACTATCATCTCAAGTTTAAGCATTGTTAAACACCATATGAAGGTTATCTAAAAAAAACACCATATGAAAGGTTAGGTAGCCGACAACCAACGTAAAAGCTAGTCGGATCCAAAACATGAAATCTAGACAAACTATGAAAAACCGTTGGGGCGTAACCCTTCATAGCAACGCGTTACACTGCCCACGTGTAGTGTCAAGTGAGATAGGCCTGCTGCATCGGCGCCCAGATGTAGTGACAAATGAGTAAGGGTCCTCGCATTTGCTTGGACGGATGCAGGTAAAGAAATTAGTCCAAAATCAAAAACAAAATCAAATTCAAAGTTAAAGCCAAAATCAAAATCATAGATTAAGGATTGGGTCATAGAACACAAGAACATTAACAGGCAAAACTATGAAAGTGGTAGATGTGATGATTAAGAGAAAGATTAATATTATGTGCCTTCAAGAGAAGAGATGGGTAGGGAAAAAAACAAAAACTTTATCAGAAATTTGATATAAAACATGATATACAGGAAATGATCAAGCGAAAAATAAAGTGGGGATTATTATAGATAAAAGCTTAGTAGATGACATAGTGGATGTAAAGAGAATAGGGGATAGGATTATTATGGTGGAGGTTGGTCTAGGAAGAATAACTATGAATATCTTTAGTACATATGCACCACAAGCGGGGTTAAATTAGAAGATAAAAGCAAAATTCTAGGAGGACCTAAAGGGACTCATACAACTGATACCAAGAGGAGAGAAAGTTGTTATAGGAGGTGACTTAAATGGTCACGTGAGTAGAGACGAAAATGGCTATAGAGAGGTACAAAGAGGGTATGGATTCAGGGAAATTAATAATGAGGGTAAGTCTATCCTAGATTTTGCTATGACATATGGGCTCATCATAATCAATACTAGATTCAAAAAACAGGATGAACACTTAATCACATATAAAAATGTCACATCAAGTACCCATATAGATTACTTCCTCATGAGACAAGAGGATCGGTTATGTTGTAGGAATTGTAAGGTGATACCGGGGGAGTGTTTGACTACTCAACATAGACTTTGGGTACTTGATGTCCAAATAAGAAATTGGAAAAAAAAAAAAATCACATAAAACAAAATCCAATAATTATGTAGCGGGATTTAAAAGGAGAGAAACAATTAATTTTCAAAGAAAAATTAAGAGGCAAAAGGGAATGGAATGGAGAAGGACGTGCAAAACAAATGTAGAGGAAAATGGCTATTACTCTGAGAAGCACGGCAAATGTAGTCCTTGGAGAGACAAATGGTAAAGCCCCAAACCTTAAGGAGTTTTGGTGGTGGAATGAAGAGGTATAATTGAAAATTAGAAATAAGAAAACTTGTTATAAGGCTGTATATCAGTGCAGCAATGAAAAAAACCTAAAAAATTATAAAGAAGCGAAAAAGGCAGCAAAAAGAGCTGTTAGTAAAGCAAGGTCAAAAGCATATGAAAATCTATATAAACGACTTAATACAAAATACGGAGAAAGAAATATATATAAATTAGCTAAAGCAAGAGAAAGAAAAACAAGGGATCTAAACCAAGTGAAATGCATAAAAGATGAAAACCAAAATGTATTAGTGAATGAGGGAGCGATTAAAGAGAGATGGAAGAAGTATTTCACAAAATTATTCAATGATGGTAGGGACACAAGAGTTAGGTTCGGACATCTTAGTAACTCCGAAGGGAACGTGAGATGTACATTTTATCGACGCATAAGTTCAAAATAAATAAGGCAAGCATTAAAAAAGATGAAAAATCATAAGGCGGTGGAACATGATACTATACCAATAGAAGCATGGAAATGCATGGGAGAAGAGGGTATCTCCTGACAAACGAAATTATTTAACAGAATCCTTAAATAAAAAAATATGCTAGATGAGTGGAGGAAGAGTACTTTAGTTCCTATATACAAGAATAAATGAGATGTTCAAAACTGTGAGAATTACAGAGGAATTAAGTTAATGAGACATACCATGAAACTCTGTGAGAGAATAATAGAGCAGAGACTAAGAAAAGAAACAGACGTCTTGAAAAATCAGTTTGGTTTCATGCTTGGTAGGTCAACAATAGAAGTTATATACCCACTAAGGCACCTAATGGAAAGGTATCGTGATCATCAAAAGAACCTGCATATGGTGTTTATAGATCTAGAAAAGGCGTATGATAGGGTCCCTAAAGAAGTATTATGGAGGGTTTTAGAGAATAAAGGAGTCCGAATAGCCTATATACAAGTCCTTAAAGACATGTATCACAGTGCAGAGACAAGGGTCAGAACATGTGGAGGGGATACTAAACCGTTTAAAATTATAATGGGACTGCATCAAGGTTCTACACTAAATCCATACTTATTTGGTTTAGTAATAAATGAACTCACTAAACACATTCAGACAGAGGTGCCATGGCGTATGCGATCTGTAGATGAAATAGTGTTGGGGGATGAAACAAAAGAGGAAGTGAACACTAAGCTTGAATTGTGGAGAAACAATTTAGAACCTAAGGGATTTAAATTAAGTAGAAGGAAAACAGAATATATGGAATGTAAATTTAGTAACAATGCAAGAGTGGAGGATGTTATAATAAAATTGGAAGACCAAATCATACAAAGAAAAGGCCATTTTTGATATTTGGGATCAGTGATTCAAAAATATGGAGAAATTCACGAGGATGTCACGCATAGAATTAAGGCAGGTTGGCTAAAATGGAAAAATGCATCAGGGGTGTTATGTGATGGTAAAATCTCATTAAAATTGAAAGGAAAATTCTATAGAACAACTATAAGACCAGTTTTGTTGTATGGCTCAGAATGTTGGGCAATCACATACCTGCATGAGCAAAAGACGAGCGTAGCGGAGATAAGGATGCTAAGATGGATGTGCGACCATACAAGAAAAGATAAAATTAGAAATGAGGTTATTCATAATAAGGTAGGAGTAATGCCAATCGAAGAGAAGATGAGAGAGACTAGACTAAGATGGTTTGGTCATGTGAGAAGAAGACCAAAAGACGCTCATGTGAGGAAAGTTAATGAAATGGAACAATTAGTTAAAAAAAGAGGTAAGAGGCAGACCCAAGAAGACTTTGGGAGAGACATTAAAGTTTGATATTAAGTGTATGGGCCTAAATGAAGATATGACAAAAGACAAAAATACATGCAAGTCTAGAATTCATTTAGCTGACCCCACATAGTGGGATAAACGCTGAATATGTTGTTATTTTATGTTTCTACCAGAGAGCATGAGAGGACATAGCTGGTAAGACAGAATCTTCTTCTACTTCTAATCTTACTCAGCTTAATGTTGAGGAAATCAACAAACTGAAGGCTTTCCTCAAGACTATCCATGATGGAAACTGTGCATTTGCCTAGCAAGGTAATTGTTTACATTCTACCTCTTTTACTGCCCCTAAAACTGATAAAAATGATATTTGGATCCTTAATTCAGGTGCCACTGACCATATGACCCTTGGATCAATTTGTTTTTGACACTTAGTCTCGATATTACTCACAAAAATGTGATGCATGTTCCAAACCTATCCACCAACCTAGTGTCTATTCATCGGCTTACTTATGACCTGAATTGCCTTGCCATTTTTTCCCCTAATATGTGTGAATTTTAGGCCTTGAAGATGGGCAAGATGATTGATGCTGCTAGGGAACAGCACGGGTTGTACTTTTTGGTGCACAAAGGAGGCTGCTCTACTAGAAATCAGCTGTCCAAGGTTACTTGTTCTTCTCAATTCATTTCTAATCCTATTGCTCAGATTTGGTTACAGCACTATAGGCTTGGTCACCCTCCTTTTCTTCTTTTAAAATCAAAGTTTCCTTCTTTGTTTAAGTCTCTAGATCCTAGTGCTTTTCAGTGTGATATATGTGTAATTTCTAAACAACATCGTGTGTCTTATACTGCTAATAATAAAAGGTCTTCCAAACCTTTTTCTTTGGTTCATTCAGATATTTGGGGACCTTCTAAAATACCAAATTGTTCTAGGGCTTGTTGGTTCATTTCTTTTATTGATGATTATACTCGTATGACATGGATTTTCTTATTAAAAGACAAAGCGGCTATTGGAACCATTGTGCCCTATTTTTGTAAGCTACTTTCCTCAATTTAACTGTTCTATTCAAAAATTTCGAACAGATAATGCAAAGGATTACTTTAATAATCACTTGCATCAATTTTTCCAACAAGAAGGGATTGTTCATGAGTCTTCCTATGTTGACACTCCACAACAAAATAGAGTGGTTGAACGGAAGATGAGACATCTTCTTAATGTTGCCAGGACACTTCTCCATCATCATTATGTGTCTAAGCATTTTTTAGGTGAAGCCATTCTTACCGCAACATACTTGATAAACCGAGTATCCACCAAAATCCTCAATCACCTGTCCCCATTTCAGTCTATGTCTACCCATTAGCTGGACCCTTAAAAGTCTTTGGTTGTGTCTCTTTTGTTCATGTTCCCAAGCAACATAGAGACAAGCTTGATCTTAGGACGCTAAAGTGTATTTTCCTTGGCTATTCCCCTACTCAAAAGGGGTACAAATGCTATCATCCCCCTCCCAAGAAGTTTTACACTTCTAAAGATGTGACATTTGTTGAGACCACACCATTCTTTTCTTCACCCAAGACTGGTCACCAGGCGGAGAATTTAGTTAATGGTTATCACTCTTTTTGCTATGGGGATGTACTTCCTCTCTTAGAACCTCTCTTAGAAGCATCCCCAATCTCTATCCCATAATAACAGTACTCAGATCCAGCCTTACCCGAATCTCATTCTCAGTCGCTCATGACCTCTCAGTTCCCTCAAACTCAGTCTAACAACAGTGCACTAGCCATTCCTCATCAAGAATAGCTGTCAATAAGGTTTAAAGGATCTCCCTATGTATTCAAAAGGAGACAACCTACTCTAAACTCTCAGCAAGCATCACCATCTGATCCTAATCAAGGTAAGGAATTTATGCAGTCTTTTGTTCCAGAACCTTCTAACCCAATCTGTGATGATCTAGACCTTCCTATTACTGTTAGAAAGAAGGTCAGAAGCTATACCCAGCATCCCTTGGCTAATTTTCTGTCCTATCATCGGCTGTCACCAAGTCACAAAGGTTTCCTAGCATCATTGTATTCAGTTATCATTCCTAAATCAGTAGATGAGGCATTAAAAGATCAGAACTGAAAGCAAGCCATGTTGGAGGAAATGAGAGCACTGAAGAAAAATCAGACATGAGATATTGTTTCTCAACCAAAGGGAGTCATGCCAGTAGGCTATAAGTGGGTTTTTAATGTGAAATATAAGGCTGATGGGACATTGGAAAGATATAAAGCCAGGTTGGTGGCTAAAGGATATACTCAATCCTGTGGCATACATTATTTTGAAACATTTGCCCCTGTGACAAAGATGACAACAGTGAGAATTCTTATTTCATTGGCTACTTATTTTGATGAAAATTACAGCAATTTGATGGGAAAAATGCATTATTACATGGAAACCTAGAAGAAGTTTTTATGGATTTGCCTCCAGGATTTCAAGAAGGAGATGCCGAGAAAGTATGCAGACTCAAGAAAGCTCTTTATGAGCTCAAGCAGTCCCCAAGGGCCTAGTTTGGTCGATTCTCCAAGGCCATTAAGACTATGGGATATAATCAAAGCAGGGGTGATCACATGGTTTTCATAAAACACTTAAGGCAAGGTAAGGTTACTGCTTTGCTAGTCTATGTGAATTGTTGTTTCACTTTTGTACATTAGTTTTGATGATGAAAAACATCTATTGGCTTAATCCCTAAGTCATGAGTCAAGGTTATCGTTTTCAATATATATCAATTTCAATATCAAGTATTTGAACAAAAACCAAATTAATTTCATTCTTATTCATATAGAGATTTGCAAAAACAAGTATTAAGATTTAAAAGAATCTCTTAAAGTGATTTTCAAAATTAGCCTTGCAATCATTGGTCAAAATAAGGCAAAAGTTGTTCTAAGGCAAAAGATCAACTACAACATATTTTTGAAAATATTTTCTTTTTGGAAAAGTATCTCCCAGCATTTCAATAGCTAATATTCATTGGTGATAAAATGATTTTTAATGAATTTTTCAAGAAATAAAAAATATGTATTTTGGAGGTGGTAAAATGGCTAAATCTCAAGTTTGTGCTAAAGCCAAAATTCTACTTTTTTATTGTTATGGATTTTGATTTTTTGGATATTTTTATTGAATCTAAATAGGGGGTACTTTCTTATTTACATTTATGTATTAAAATAAATGGAAGGTAAAATATAAATAAAAGAAAATGTGGACATTTACTTAGCAGATCATTTAAAAATCGAGATGCTTTTGTTTTACATTTTTGTATTTATCTAAAAGCTTCTCAATCATTTGTTTAATGCATTATCCATGCTCTGAAAATTCAAAAATCAAATTTGAAAGTGGAGACCATTATTTAATCTTTGTGCCCATAAGATTCTTTAGAATCTGTCTCCCACTATATGCTGTCTCGAAATGCTAGTCCAGCTGGAAAGGCTGTATGTTTCGAAATATGAGGAGTATGCTTTGAAATCTTAGTGTAAATTTGTGTTGTTTCAAAACCAATAAGCTATATTTCGAAACCTAGTTTGAAATCTTGTCTCTAACGGCTATAAACGGTCAGATTTCTATCTCTTGATATAAATAACAGGTATTTGAAGACAAGACATAACAAGACACAACAAGAGAGCACACACTAGAGACACATACACAAGCACAAGTGGTGATCAAAATGTTTAATTGAGCTTCTAAAAGAAGATCTACACATATCTTTCTCTTATGCATTGAAAGTGAGAAGGAGAGGCAAGCTTCTAGCTCTCCTCATCTTAAGCTGGTACAAAAGGTTTGTACATCCACCGGTAAGGCATTTGTTGTTTATTGGGCTGTAAAGATAAAACTCTATTTATCTTACTATTGATTGTAAGGTTTGAGTTGAGCCTAAAACCCATTGTGGTGTAAGGTTTGAATTGAGCCAAAAACTCATTGTGTCAAAGGTTTGAGTTGAGTCAAAAATTCATTTGATGTAAGGTTTGAGTTGAACCCGTAAAAACTCATTGTACAAGGTTTTAGGGTGAACTGCGGTAAAACCCTTGTCGTGGTTGATATCACTAATAAAAGTGATTGGGATTGAAAAATCCTTCAAGTGGGTAAGCTTGAAGGTAGTGGACTAGGCAGGGTGCCGAACTACTATATATCTTGTGTGCACTTAATATTTTGCTTTTGCTTATCGATTATTGCTTAATCTTTCATAAGATTTGGTATCAAGGACTAAAACATATTTTCCTTGAGCATAAGCTTATATATATTCATATAAACATATCTTTGATCTCAAACACCTTTGGTATATTCTTATTTATGTAAATCATATTTGCCAAAGATCATTATTTTGAAATACAAGCTAAAAGATTTCGAATCAAGCAAAACAAAAAGGTATATTTCGAAACACATATTCTATATTTCGAAACAAGCTATAACAATAAGATATATTTCGAAACATATAAGTAGGTTTCGAAACTTGCAAAATAGAAAGGTTTCTTTCGAAACATATACCCTATATTAAGAAACATAGTGTTCTGCCATCAACCATTGTTTTAATTATCGAAAAATTTATACGAATCCCAATTCACCCCCTCTCTTGGAATATATTTGTCATCATTAGAACCAACATGAATGACATAATTGTCACAGGTCATGATAAGGAAGAATAGAAGGTGCTGAAAGGGAATTTCGCCCAAGAATTTGAAATTAAAGATCTTGGTGTCCTCAATTACTTCTTAGGAATTGAGGTGGCCTACTCTAGGGATTGTGTTTTTCTATCTCAAAGAAAATGTATCTTGGATTTGTCAGTCGAAATAGGGTTGACTGGGGGAAAAGTGTCTAGTATTCTAGTATAACCTAATTGCAAATTGTGGCAAAATCCTGGCAGTTAACCAATTGATAAGGGTAGATATCAACGGTTGGTTGGTTTTTTGATATCTCTCTCCCATACCAGGCCAAATATCACATTTGTTGTTAGTCTTGTAAGCCAATTTATGCACAGCTCAACTGAAGAACATATGCAGACCATAAGGAAAATCCTCGGCTACCTAAAAGCTACCCTAGGTAAAGGAATACTGTTCAAAAAAGAAAATGAGTTGGATGTTAGAGGTTTTACTGATGCTGATTATGTTGGATACCTTACTAATAGAAAATCAACTACAGGGTATTGTATCTTCCCAAGTGGAAACCTAGTGTCTTGAAGGAGCAAGAAACAGAGTGTTCAGGGCAATGGCTCTTGGTATATGTGAGTTGCTTTGGCTAAGGATCATTCTAGAGGACTTGAAGATCGAGACTCAAGGTGCACTTAGGTTGTTTTGTGACAAGAAGTCAGCCATAAGTATTGCACACAATTCTGTCCAGCATGATAAAATGAAGCACATTGAAATTGATCGTCACTTCATAGAAGAAAGATAGATGTAGGCCTCGTTCAAATCTCTCATGTTTCTTCTGAGGAACAGGTGGCTGATATGTGACAAGAAGTCAGCCATAAGTAATGCACACAATTCTGTCCAGCATGATAAAACGAAACACATTGAAATTGATCGTCACTTCATAGAAGAAAGATAGATGTAGGCCTCGTTCAAATCCCTCATGTTTCTTCTGAGGAACAAGTGGCTGATATGTGACAAGAAGTCAACCATAAGTATTGCACACAATTCTGTCCAGCATGATAAAACGAAGCACATTGAAATTGATCGTCACTTCATAGAAGAAAGATAGATGTAGGCCTCGTTCAAATCCCTCATGTTTCTTTTGAGGAACAGGTGGCTGATATGTGACAAAAAGTCAGCCATAAGTATTGCACAATTCTGTCCAACATGATAAAACGAAGTACATTGAAATTGATCGTCACTTCATAGAAGAAAGATAGATGCAGGCCTCATTCAAATCCCTCATGTTTCTTCTAAGGAACAGGTGGCTAATATTTTCACAAAGGGTCTAGCAGCCAAGAGGTTTGAAGATCTAGGATGCAAGCTGAGAATGGTAGATATATATTCTCCATCTTGAGGGGGGCTATTAGCGGATACAACAACCTAGTTATGGGAAGTCTTGAGGAAGTGATCATGCCTCTTTGTAAGTTTCTATAACCAGATTAGGATACTTCCTAATCTGGTCTTAGGAAAGTTTCCTAATGTTTGTGTATATTGTTTTTCTTTGTAAATATGTAGCTTTCCTTTCTTTGTATCTTCTTTGTTTCCTTTCTTGTATTCATTCTCCCTCCATAAAAGAGGGTCATGTACATTCTTCGAGAATTATGCAAATAAGTATTTTCTACATGTATCTTTGTTGGGTATTCTCCTTCCCAAAAAGGCTACAAGTGCTATTGTCCCTCCTCTCAGAAGTTGTCTTTTGATGTAATTTTTATCAGGATCAACCTTTCAATCCTCATATATCTCTTCAGAGGGAGACTGCAAGTGCAGATTAGCATTGGGTCCCACCATCTCTCTTCCCATGAATGACCCTATTGAGTCCTAGCCGTTAATGTGTCCTCAAGGGGGAGCATCAGCATCAACTCATGAAAAGCCACTGCCAGCTGCTCTTGAAAACTCACTTACAATTCCTGACACTTCCCTTATAGCTCCTGAAAATCCACTTATAGCTCTTGCCACTTCCCTTACAGTTCCTAAAAATCCACTTACAGCTCTTGACACTTCCCTTACAGTTCCTAAAAATCCACTTACAGCTCTTGACACTTCCCTCACAGCTCTTCAAAATCCACTTCTGGTTTATTCACGATGGCCTAAAGATCCTTAGCAACCTCAACACAACCAAGCATTGGATCTAGAGCCTAATCCACCTGTGGACAACATTACCATGGTTGATGATCTAGCTAATCCTATAGCACTTCAAAAGGGGGGAAGGTCTCGTGCTAAGTACACCCTATTTCTAATCATTTGGCTTATTCCAAGTTGTCTCCACATTTCAAGGTTTTTACTACAAGTATAGACAATATTGAAATTCCTAAGACCATCCAATGTGGTTTGAAGGATCCAAAGTGGCAAGCTGTTGTTTTAGAGGAGATGAAAGCCCTAGTGGGTAGCAATACTTAGGATATCGTAGAGTTACCCCCTCAAATAAAAAGGCGGTTGGATGTAAATGGGTATTCATAGTGAAATATTGTGCAGATGGGAGTATTGATAGATAAAGGCCAGATTGGTGGCCCAAGGTTTCACTCAAACCTACGAGATTGACTATGAAGAGACATTTGTTCCTGTGGTTAAATTAAATTCTATCAGAATATTACCTTCTCTTGCTTCCAATTTAGAATGGCCTCTACATCAATTAGATATTAAAAATGCCTTCTTCAATGGAGAACTAGATGAGGAAATCATTATGAGGGTTCCCCCAAGATTTAAGCAAGAAGTGAAAGCTAGAAAGGTATGTAGCTTAAGAAGTCTTTAAATGGGTTGAAACAATCACCAAGAGCATAGTTCAAGAAGTTTAGTATGAGTCTTAATCGGTTAGGATATCAACAGGGGCAAGTAGACCATACATTGTTTATAAAATATGCAGCAAATGGAAAGAAAGCTATCTTGATTGTTTATGTGGATGATATCATAATAATAGGAGATGATATTCAAGAAATAGAGAGCCTAAATAAGCAATTGAGAGCTGAATTTGAAGTTAAAGACATAGGAACAACAAGACATTTCCTAAGAATGGAGATGGCAGAGTAAAGCAGGTATTTTCATTTCACAAAGAAAATACACATTAGATCTTTTGAAAGAAACAGGTATGCTAGGGTATAGACTTTCTGGAACACCTCTAGAGAAGGAATTGGAAATTTGGAGAAATCAAGGATGATATACCAGTAGAAAAAGAAAGATATCAACGGTTGGTGGGAAAATTAATTTATTTGTCTTTTATACAGCCTAATATAGCCTATACAGTGACTGTGATAAGCCAATATATGCATTCTCCTACCCAAAGACATATGAACGCTACTATTCATGTCCCAAGGTATCTAAAAAGGATACTGGGAAAAGGACTTTTATTTCTGAAAAATGCAGGAAGAGGAAATGTGGGTTTTGTCGATGTAGATTAGGCCGGGTCTATTAAAGATAGTCGGTCAACTTTAGGTTATTACACTAAGCTATGGGGAAATTTGGTTACATGGAGAAGTAAAAAACAGACAGTTGTTGCCCGTAGTAGTGTCGAGGTAAAATTCTGAACCATAACTCAAGGGAATTGTGAAGTAATTTTGTAAGGAAGGTTAATGGAAGACTTACATATTCTTTTGTCACAACAAACAAAAGTGTATAGTGATAATAAATTAGCAATTAGTATTATTAATAATCAAATTCAGCATGATCAAATTAAGCATGTGAGAATATATCAAAGTTTCATAAAGCGGGAAATTGAAGAAGGAGGAATCAATCTGTCCTATATTCCTACAAAAAAGTCAAATTGCTAATGTGCTTACAAAAGCTATGGCAAAACCAAGTTTTAAATCAATTATTGGCAAGATGAGAATGATGAATATTTATTAGCCAGTTTGAGGAGTGTTAGAATAAGTAAAAAGGAATGCCCAAAATTAAAGAGATAAGATTGTTAGAGATAAGATAAGTTCCCAATAATAAAGGGGATAAGGTTGTTGGAGATGAGATAAGTTTCCAAGATTAAAGGGATGAGGCAACTTAGAAGAAAAAGATAACTCTAGAAATTTTAAATTTCAGTTTATTTGTTTTATCTTGTAAGTCTGATTTAAATTGGTTCCTGATTTTTAGGAGATAGTTTAGATGGTTTCTTGTATATATATATATACCTACTTGAATTCAATAAAATTCAAATAAGCTTTCCAAATATTATGCTTATTTCAGAAATATATAAATAAATTTGGTAAAGGGAAAAAAGAACGAGAAATTCAAGCCAAGTGAAGTGAAAAAAAGATGAAGACCAGAAGGTATAGGAAAATGAGGTGGCCATCAAGGAGAGACAAGAATATTTTTAGAAGTGCTATTCGGTGAATTTATGGAAACAAGTATTACATTAAGACATTTTCATAATTTTGAAATGGTTGAAACTATGTTCTACAGACATATTTGTCTGAAGAAGTGAAGCAATTCATAACAAAAAGTAAAAGAATGATAAAGTAGTAGGACTAGATAATATTCTGATAGAAACGTGAAAATGCAATTTGTATTGGTGGGCTGTATCATAAATAGTTGAGCCTGTGACCTTATTATAATTGTTCACAGAATAGAACAAGTTTTTTTGGACATTAAAATTCCACTGGCTAAGGCAATGTGATTTGTTGTTAGAAATCTTCCCATAGAATATACTCTTAAGAAAATTTTTGGTTTTCTCAGATGTTAGCAATTTCTTATCTTAAGAAGTCCAATGGAGTCACTTGTTTTAATGGAGCTTCAATAGAAATTGTCAAAACCTAAGCATAAACATCAGGGCAGACGCAAGATAGTATGTCAATTTATCCATCATTAACATCTTTAAAGAGTTCTGAGCATGTGAAGTCCATTCACCAGCCATTGCAAAGACAGATACAGTACAGCAGAAAATGGGAAAAGTAGTAAAACAAAATGAAGCCTAGCACCTTGTTTTTGTAATTGCAGGTACCAATAATTTCATCCGCACAAATTGAGTCAGCAAGCTCAGAAATGGGAGCATCTGTACCTGAAAGATAGCAACATAAAATGACTAACTAGAAAATTTCCATCAACATCATATCCATGCCCCACCAAGAAGGAATAACATGAGACTGAGATTCAAAGACCCCATAGAGAGGAACCCAGGCATCAATTAACATCTTCATTAAATACACCATGGAATCTAGGATAAGCAGTATGCTGAGAAATGAGTATTTGACATCATACCTTTTTACAGAAAAGGGCAGTGGAAGGTAAAGGACAAGACAATTTCTAAGAACGGAGAATAAGTGCATGACCTAATGCCATATTAAGCATCATAATATACTAAATTTGGAGAGTGCAATGCAGGATAGTTCAAAACATCAATATTGTAAATCAAATTGAGCAAACAACAAATTGAATTGCAATCAAAGGTGGTCCAATGAGCATGCGAACAAGACAAACTCAGAAAAATTGTCTCCTGTCCTAGGTCACTGAAAGGGAGATACTTGCAGCTGATGTCTTGTTCTTTCCCACTCCCACTTTTGAAAGTTCTGATTCTCATGGCTTTCGTATGATTAAGGGAGCTTCTGCCTGAGTATCTTTTGATTTACATAACCGCCTATCGACCTAGTTCGGGCTTAGTGTTCAATTCAACAAGATGTTGTTTGGATGCAAGCTCAATCTACATTAAAATATAGATGCTATGAATTGCATTCCTAAGCAAATTCTGGCTGCTAGATTCCCAAAGAGTATTGTTCTGTCATTTGTATTAGATTAGAATAAATGTAATCAATATCGTTGTATTGCTTCATGAATATTTTCTGTGATAGAGTTAGAATTAAACTCATCTTCTAGAAGGTATGTTTCTATAAGGGGCAGCTGACCATGTTAGTCTATTTCGGTCAGTTGGGCAGTTTGTTATTGCCTTGTAACCCACGCCCCTATATCATATAAATAAGGGTCGTGAAATAGGAGTAGGGCAGACCTTATTGCGCCTATTACCGGAAAGGACAGATTCCGGTTTTCTGTCTTGTATTCGGGATTGAGTGCAAGAGGTAGAGAGTGGCTGGGGATAGCTTGTATTCTCTAGGATCTTGTTAGCTTTCAGTGTATATGGGCGAGGTGGGATTCGAGTTCTCGTTGTAATTATCCTATGGATGTTTCAAGATAGTGGATTGAAGAGGTGCTAAGCAGTCTGGATGTAGGTCTTGTTTCCAAGACCGAACCAGGATAAATCGGTGTGTTTCTTGCTGTGTTTTGTTATATGTTTTGTGTGTTTCTCCCTTTCAGTGAGCTTTGGAATACCCTAACAAGTATAAATTTTATTTTTTAAACCCATGTAACTCAACCGTAGAATAAGAAGCGTAACAACATAGAAACATTTATGCAAAAGAATGACACGAAGTATTTGCAAACAGCCATGATGGAGGACATTGGAAGCATCCCCTAAAGATATATAAGATGCGTCTTTAAAATTGGTTCTATGGGCCAAGCACTGATTTGGGATTCTTTTTATGGAGAAAAGCCCCTCCTATAAGCTTTTGTTAGGCTTACTTAAGACCATTTATATAATGTTTCCTAATGTCTTTTTTGGTTATTCTAATTATGTGTTAGGATTTTATTTATAGTATTCTCTTAGTCTTATTATTAATAGCTTTAGATTTTTTATTAGTCTCCTAATAGGAAAAGGCGGGATTTTCATTTTGTTTAGTTTTCTAATAGGAAAAGAAAGGATCTCCATTTTGCCTAGTTCCCAAATAGGAAAAGTTTTCTAATCCTAGTGGGAATAGGATTACTAGAATTCTATAAATACTACTTTTCCTTTTCATTAGTGAATGATTCTTCAGTTTTCTCTAAGCATTGATGCTTTTCTTTGAATTCTATGATGCAATTCTAACGTTAGGCATGATGCCAACGGAACCTGTTGTTTTAGACTCACTGGTTTAGGTAGATTAAATGAACAATTCTCTCTCAAATAAGTTTCCCACTCTAGGATTAACAGGAATAAATATTAACAATAACAGAAAGTAAAGAATTCATAAAACTTAAACAGAAACCAGAAAACCAAACCACAAGAAGCTGAAATTTATCTTGGTTCGGATTGCAAGTATTGCAACCCTATATCCAGCAGTCAAAACACCTCACGAGTAGTCTTCTTTATTCCAACCAAATGATCAGTACAATAGCAAGTTCCCTCCCTTCTATTCCCAAGTACCACACAACCCTCGTTCCCCAAGATTACAAAGCTATCTTTCTCTAGCCTTTTTCTCAGAACAATCACAATAACTCATTACAATAGAAAATGAGAACAAAATTGCATACTAACCAGCTACCCCTCACCCTCTATTTATAACAGGGACGGACATACCAATGAAACTAATCGAAATTTAGATAATTCTAGTTTAACCCCCAAACTTACACTAATTACATTTAGGGTATAATTTCTAACCGCCTATCTAAACCAACCTTAGCCACTTTATGCCACTGCCTTCACTGATCTTCTAGGTTAACTCAAAGGCAAGCATATCAACAATACTCCACCATTTGCCTTGAGTTTTCTTCACCTGATAGACTGATCATGCTTTCCTCTGAGAATGCATGACATACCTAATCACTCAAACACAACAAACATTAAGAATATTTAAACAATACTGCAATTTACATATAGGAACAGCTTTGGTAAACATATATGCTGCATTATCTTCTCCTGCAACTTTTATTAGGTTTATTTCCTCCTCCTCAAGGATTTCTCTAATGAAATGATACCTAACATCTATATGTTTGGTTCTTTCATGGTGGGATGGATTTTTAGCCAAATGAATAGCACTTTGGCTATCACACATCAACTTAACCTTGACATCTCTACCTAGGAGTTTAATAATAATTCCTTTAAGCCAAATACCCTCTTTAATTGCTTCTGTGACTGCAATATACTCAGCCTCGATGGTAGATAACGCCACCACTGATTGTAGGTTAGTTTTCCAACTAATGGTAGAACCCAAAGCTAAAAGACATAACCCATTGAGGACCTTCTTTTATCCATATCAGCAGCAAAATCAGCATATGTGAACCCTAAGATGCAAGGATTTTCTTCCATTTTAACTCCACCATAAACCAAGGCCATGCCTAGTGTTCCTTTAACATACCTAAAGGTCCATTTTACAGCATTCCAATAAGCCTTACCTGGATTGGCCATAAACCTACTAGAGACACTCATAGCATGAGCCAAATCTAGCCTTGTACAAACCATGTTGTACATTAGGCTCCTGACCGCATTAGAGTAAGGGATCTTACTCATTTCCTTAATCTCCTTTTCATCTTTAGGTGACTGCTCATGGGAAAACTTAAAGTGTTGTGCAAAAGGAACCGATACATCTTTTACATCAAAAATATTAAATCTTCTAACCAGCTTGCTTAGGTAAGATTTCTGAGATAAAAACAGCTGCCTTTGCTGTCTATTTCTTTTGATTTCTATACCCAATATCTTCTTTGCTTCTCCTAATTCTTTCATCTCAAACACTGACCTTAATCTCAGCTTAAGATTCTCGATTTCTATGGCTGATTGACTAGCAATCAACATATCATCTACATATAGGAGAAGATATATAGATATATTCCTTGGCATATGTTTAAAATACACACAACTATCATAGGAACTCCTCTTAAAACCTTGGGACAACATAAAAGAGTCAAACTTCTTATACCATTGCCAAGGGTACTGTTTTAAGCCATAAAGGGATTTCTTACATAAGCACACTTGCTCTCCCTTCCCCCTAACCTCAAACCCCTTAGGCTGTTCCATTAGAATGTTTTCCTCTAAGTCTCCATGTAGAAAGGTTGTAGTGACATCCATTTGTTCTAGAATTAAGTCTAATTGGGCTGTTATTGTAAGAAGGATCCTTATTGAGGTATGCCTTACCATAGGTGAAAATACCTCATTAAAGTCTATACCGGACACTTGGGTAAACCCTCTAGCCACTAACCTAGCCTTATACCTAGGCTTATCCTCTTTCCCAGCACCTTCCTTAATCTTAAACCACTTACAGTCAACCACCCTCTTTCCTAAGGGTTTACCTACAAGAATACAAGTCTTATTCCTTTTATGAGAGTCCATCTCAGACTTCATGGCTTCTTGCCATTTCTAAGAGTCCTTTGATTTCACTACTTCATCATATGATAAGGTTCCCTTATTTCAGCAGCTGCACTCGTCAGTGCATAAGACACTAAATCAAAATATCTGTATCTCACAGGGGCCCTAAAACCCTTCTTTGTCTATCCCTAGCAACGTTATACCTCTCTGGATTAGGGGCATTTTTTGAGCTGGAGGATTCTTCATAATTCTCTTACTGCCCAGAAGAGGATGCTTCATATTCCTACTGCTAACCAGGGGAAGATTCATCATAATCCTCTTGGTGTTCTAACTCCTGATCTAAGAAATTATCTAGGCCTCTATCACTAGTTTCCTCTTGCAGTTCTACATCGACTGCCTTGGCTTTTTCAGCATCTTTTGATTTCCCCTTTTCCTCAAAATCTTTTATAATAGACCCTTCATCAAATGTAACATCTCTACTACAAATGTCTTAGGCATATCTGGATCTAGGCTCCACAATTTATATCCCTTAACCCCTTTCGAGTATCCTATAAACAGATACCTAATTGCTCTTGGATCTAACTTACCTTGCTTAGAGTGGGCATAAGCAATACATCAAACACCCTTACATGGTCTATATTAGGTTCATGACTTGTCCACATTTCATAGGGGTTTTTAAACCCTATGGCTGCGGATGGGGACCTATTAATCACATAGGCGGCCATAGTAACCGCTTCTACCCAAAAGGATTTAGATAGCCTAGCATGGATTATCATGCACTTAACCCTCTCTAATAGAGTCATATTCATCCTTTCAGTTAGACCATTCTGTTTGGGATTCCCTGGAACTGAAAGATGTCTAAGGATACCATTTGATAACATAGGTGGGTAAAATCCTTATTGCAAGATTCCAACCCATTATCAGTGCTAATGATTTTAATTTTGCTATCTTTCTGATTTTCTATCATAGTTTTACAGGTTTTAAATGTTTCAAAAGTGTTATCCTTTGATTTCAATACATAAACCCAAACCATTCTAGAATAATCATCAATTATTGACAGGAAATACCTAGCTCCACCATGAGATGAGGCCTGGGAAGGGCCCCACAGATCAGAATGAATGTATTCTAAAGGGACCTTAGTGGAGTGGATAGCCTTCCTAGGGAATTTTACTTTAGTTGATTTTCCAAGGATGCATGTTTCACATTTATCTAAGGCTGTTACATTTCCAGCTCCTACAATCCCTTGATTAGCCAATTCCTTAAGCCCTTGCTCACTAATGTGAGCCATCCTATAATGCCATAGCCTAGTTTGATCATAGGATTCTTTCTCTCCTACTGCTACCTCTCCACCAAATGTGGATGCTTGCAGTATATATATGCCATTTTCAAGGATTGCCTTCATGCATATGAGAGAGCCTCTAGTTACCTTAAGGACTCTACTAACTCCCCTATAGGAGTAATCATTTTTATCTAATACTTCAAGAGCTATAAGGTTTCTCTTTAGATCTGGGACATATCTAACAACTGACAATATTCTCACTGTTCCTTCATGCATTTTAATTTTAACATCCCCAATCCCTTTGATTTTACACTCTTGGCTATTTCTTAACAATACTTTACCACCATTAATGTCCCTATAGTTTAGGAACCAATACCTATGAGGTGTCATATGAAAGGAACGACCGGAATCTAACACCCAAATTTGCTTACCCTCGGTATTACATATAACTAGTGCATCTGCATTGTCATAGTCAAATTCACAAATTGAAGATGATATTTCAGCATTCCCTTTACCCTGAAATTCCCTCCTTTTCTTTGGACAATTGCATTTCATGTGACCTTCCGTGGTAGTCATTTTAGAGACTTCACGCAGAACCTTGTCTCATAGACTTAGAATCAAGGTATTGAATGCCCTTTTATTGATTTATTTCCTTTGTTGACTTATTTTTGTTTTTTGTTCTTCAGTACAAGTATCGGGTATTTTCTTTTCCTCATCTAAAGCCTCTTCTAGTCCTAAGTTCCCTAGTAGTGCTTTCATTTTTATCCTCCAAAGACCGAAATCATTCTGGCCATCGAATTTTTCCATATCATATCTTGTTGTAGCCATTCTTGATACTATTATGGCAAAAAAAAAAAAAAAACACCAAGTAAATGAAATGAAAGCTTTTCTTGATCCTAGGGGAAGGCTCTGATACCAAATTTTTGTTTTAGACTCATTGGTTTAGGCAAATTTAAATGAACAATTCTCTCAAATACGTTTCACACTCTCGAATTAACAGAAATAAATACTAACAATAACAAAAAGTAAAGAATTCATAAAACTTAAACAGAAACCAGAAAACCAAACCATAAGAAGCCGAAATTTATCCTGGTTCGATTGTGAGTATTGCAACCCTACATCCAGCAATCAAACGCACCTCACGAGCAGTCTTCTTTATTCCAACCAAATGATCAGTACAACAGCAAGTTCCCTCCCTTCTATTCCCAAGTACCACAACACTCATTCCCCAAGATTACAAAGCTATCTTTCTCTAGCCTTTCTCTCAAAACGATCAAAACACTCGTTACAATAGAAAATGACAACAAAATTGCATACTAACTGGCTACCCCTCGCCCTCTATTTATAACAGGGGCAGACTTACCAATGAAACTAATTGGAATTTAGATAATTCTGGTTTAACCCCCAAACTTACACTAATTACATTTAGGGTATAATTTCTAACCACCTATCTAAACCAACCTTAGCTGCTTTATGCCACTGCCTTCATTGATCTTCTAGGTTAACTCAAAGGCAAACATATCAACAGAACCCTTGGTGCAATGTCTAGAAGATCTCTCTCCCTCTCTTCTCTAATTGTCAATTTCAAAATTTATTTTCATAACACTACTTCCAGCCCTGTTCTCAGTCCTCAAATCTAAGCTTTTGAGCCATATTTTGCCTCGGGCCCGTGGTTAGTAGGTGTTAGCAGAATGCAGATCTATCCTACATCAAGCCAAGAAAAGATATTGATGCAAAACTTTAAAATTTTTTGTTGCTTTATAATTTACTTTTTTGCATTGTCAAATGGTTCGCCATAGTGAAGTCATCAACCAACAGAAGATAATATGGGACATTCAAGACTATGGAATAAAACTTTAAAAAAATTTCTTGCCTTACACCTTACTCCTTTGCATTGACAAATGGTTCATCATAGTGAAGTCATCAACCAAGAGAAGATAATTATGGCATTCAAAACTATGGAATTTGTGAGAGATGAAGTTTTACCTCTGAAATGGTAAAATCAATAAAGATACAAACTGTTTTCATTAAATGTAAGAATTTCCACCAAGACAATTTGGTGTAACCAGGGTGAGCTAAAATTCAAGATGGGTTATTTTACCTGAAATGATGTTTCCTACTTTCGGAGGGAATTCAAGTTGGTATTTGCAAATGAAAAGCAGACAAAATGGTTCACAAATTTAAAAAGGAAAACTTCAGGATACTCTCTCAAAGTTCTGAAATTACACTCTTCTTGAGAATGTCATCATGACATATGCAACTGAAGCTATGTTAGTCCAAAACCCCCTCCAAAATGCTTATTTAGTATTACAATTTTAAGAGTATTGTTGTTTGTTTGATAGTTATGCTACAATGAATTAACATTGCACTATACCATCAACCTATGAGTTCAGTTATGACCTCTAGTATTGCCAAACGTTTTACATATGTCCCACTTTACAAACATAAAAGAAATAATAGCCATTTCAGCTCTCATTTGAATTAGAGTGGCTCAATTTTGTTGAACCAAAAGGAATGAAAATTAACCATAATTTGTGGGAGGATTTCCATTTGAAGTTTAAAATCAAAATCAGGCTTACACAATCTTTATCTTGTGTTGCATTATCATGCAGATCTAGACTTCTATAGTTTCATTAAAGTTCGATTTCTAGGGGAGATTTACCTTCATATTAGTAGTGTCAAGGGTCTAGCACATGCTCTCGTGCGGCATGCCACTTGCCTATGTGAGGCCAACCTTTATCCCTAGAAGACACACAAATGACTCCTTAAACAAGACATTTGGATATAAGTGCACCTACATACACAGTTGTATATCAATAAACCCACAGGAACCTATAGAACACCCATGGCACAAGACTGGCCCTCAAACACTAAGGAGTCATGGGTCATGACTTTCTCCCTCACCCAATTCTGTAATGCCCTTGTTGCGTTGTGACATCTTTCTATTCCATTCTCATAAAGTGCTTAGCACATCGTCATCTCCTAAGTGAACCCCTACCTACCTACTCCTTTCCCTTGGAGCTCTTGGTGTGTTAATGCCTCCAACCTATCATGTTGTCTTTGACACAACCATCAGATGCACCTTCGCGTACTTGTCTATACCTTTTCCTAAGATCTCTCAGAGAGCGTCTCCGTGCTGCCACCAAGCACCATTCTCGCACCACATTGTCAATGGCCTGGTGTATGCCCCTATGCAGTGGGCTCTTGCCCATGCGAGCCCAACCTTTTTTCCTAGGTGACAAGTAAATGACTCTTTAAACAATGCATCTAGATATAAGCACACTTGCATATACAATTGTATATCAGTAAACCCGCAGGAACTTAGAGAAAACCCATGGCCTATGGTTGACCCTCAGCATTAGGCAGTCACGTGCAAAGATTCTAGTACTAAGAAATTGTGACATAAAAGGCCCTAGTTTGCTTCAGTTGTTACAACCAAGAACAAAATGGTAACAATTTCTAAGTTTCTAGTGGAACTCTATTAAAAAAGATTTATTGTTCTATATTTGAGGGTTATAATCTTATTGCAATTTTTAATTCTACATGAAGATGAGACTTGAAAGGTTCTACTTCTCCACTCCTTTATTGAAAGCCAAGGGTTCATGGAAACTAACTCTTGGAACACCTTCTTGCAGTTCATTGATGACGATGCTGAACAGTAATTTGTATAGTAAGTTAGGGAACTTCAATTCTTGGGGGCAAATAGGTAAGGACTTAATGCATATCTTTGATTTATTCCAATTGAAATTGGAAAAGCCACAATATATCCTCCACATGTTCATGTTCCCTGATAGAAGTCTTTAGTAACTTGTACATAAGCAATTTAGACTCCTTGCTTTACTTAAACCCGATAAGACTTCTCTCGAGACTCAATCACAAGCTTTTCCTAGATTTTTAAATAACATATGTAAATTCTTTTGTTTATCTCTACAACTTTCCATTAGGCACCTCAACAAATATATAGTTTCCATTGTTGACCTACTAGATACGAAACCAAATAGGTTTTCTAATGCCTCAATTTCTTTTCCTAATTTGTACTCAATTACTCTCTCCCAAAGTTTCATAGTGTGGCGCATTAACTTAATTCCTCTACAATTTCCAAAATTATGAACATATGCCTTATTCTTATTAATAGGCGCTAAAATGCTTTTCCTCCACTCATCCAATATCCTTTTTGATTTAAGGATCATGTTAAATAGTTTCGTTTACAAAAGAATGTCCTCTTCTCCCATACATTTCCATTCTTCTATCAATATATTATTTGGTCTAACTACTTTACTATTCTTCATGTTTTCTAATGCTTTTTTTTTTTTAATTTCAACATATATGTTTGTAGAACATGTAGTTCTATCTTCTACAAAGTTATTAAGATGCCCCAACATAACATTTAACTTCAAGAAATACTCCTTCCATCTCTCTTTGATCACCCTCTCATTTACTGGTACTTTTTGGTTTTCATCTTTTATGCATTTTACTTGGCTTAAATCACTTGTTTCCCTCTCTCTTGTTTTAGCTAGTCTATATATATCTCTTTCTTCATATTTTGTACCAAGTTACGAGTACAAATTTTTATAAACTTTTGATTTGCTTTATTGACTGCCTTTTTTGCTTCACTTTTGGCCAAACCATACCTCTATTAGTTTTCGTCATTACAACTTTTATTTAAAGTCTTGTAGCAAGTTCTTTTACTTTTGATTCTTATACTTGTTCATTCCACCACGAAGACTCCTTTTGTCTTAGGACTTTTTCCTATGACTCTCCTAGAACCATTTTTGTCGTGTTTCCAATAGCAATAGCCATTTCACTCCACATTTAGTTAGCCTCTCCTTCTATGGCCCAATCTCTCTTGCCAGACTTCTTTCCTTGAAAAGGGTTTATTTTTTACCTTTTAAATCCCACCATTTAATTTTTGGGCTCTGTTTTGTATCATTTTTTCTTCTCCATTCTTTAAACATCAATGGACAAAACTCTATGTTGAGTGCTCAAGCGTTCTCTTAGTATAACTTTCCAATCCTTACAATAACAGTAGTACTAATCACAAAGGGAAGCAGTCTATTTGGGTGGTTTATACGCCATTTTTATATGTGATTAAGTGGTCATTCCTTTTTTTAGGCCTAGTGTTGGCTAAGATGAGGTCATATGATATGGCAAAATCCAAAATAACTTTTCCTTCATCATTTCTTTCTCCAAATCATTAACCTCCATGTACATCTCTATACTTATTCCCTTCTCCACCCATATGACCATTTAAGTCTCCTCTTGTAATGATCTTCTCTCCCCTAGGTACCTCTTGTACCAAACCATCTAATTCCAAAATTTTGCCTCTCTCCTAACCCAACTTGTAGGACATATGTTTTAACAATATTCATAATTTCTTTCCCCAGGGGTTTCTAAGTTATACATGACAACACCTTGAGGAAGAGGTTGTCACATGACAACCATGACAGCTTTTCATTAGGTCTAAAGAAAAATGTGCTTATGATGGGCTTCTAACAAGATTGGCCAAAGCTGTTACAACAAGAGTGGACAAGTACATGGCTAATGGGGAATAATCACATATAACAAAGACTTGAACCAAAGACCTCTTAAAGTTGCAACTCTAGTACCAATTTAAGTCACCATTTCTCTAAAATCTTAACTTCATAATGAAGGGGCTCACTAAAATATATCATGTTTCTCTGACAGAGCTCAAGTTACAGCTTTTTGTCCAATTACTTAGACCTTGCATGGTTTCTCTTTTGTCATTCCACTCTATCAAGAGCCATAATTTCAATTAAATTGCAATTATCATGTTTATTATTTCAATCCAAGTAAACTTCAACCTCCGCCTCTATACCTAGGGGAAGGGATTTTTTTTATTTTCTTTTGGGCACGGTGGTGGAGAGAACGTGTACTTAGCTTGTGCAAGTATATCATCCAACTCCCTTTGAGAACAACCGACAGCTCTCAATAAATTAACGCATTGGTGCACATGCACAAACTTAACTGCCTACAACTAGATGCATTTATTAAGCATAGAATCAAACCTTCAAATCAAATACAATTTGTTACTTTAAAATTTACAATATTCTTTTACGTGAATGAAAGAAAATAATCTTTTAGTTCTGTGCCAGATTTGTTGATAAAATGCATCCATATACTCTGTAAGCCCTTATCCTTGTCGTCAATAGGTCAACATTGCAGAACAACTACTGTCTTATGTTTTAAAATCACAATTATATGAAAGACAGTGATGAATCATGGGAGATGCTTTATATTTTCACACCATAATGTCTGAGATGTTGATTAATATTTGAAGGAATTCAGAATTATACTTTCATTCATTCTAATCTGATGGATACAACAGTCCTCTTATAGAGGAAGAGATTACATCAAACATGGAAACTATCAAAAAAGAAACTATCTCTAAGGAAACAAATTAAAACACAAAGAAGTAAATATACAAAGAAGGAAATATACACTAAGATACATATGGACATAATCAATAAAGATTCCTAAATGGTAATTAGAAATCTTTCCTAATCTAAGTAGATCTCTTAATATTCTGATAAATCAACACCCCCCTCAAGCTGGAGAGTGGATATCAACCATTCCCAACTTGCTTATCAAAACATCAAACCTTCTTCTAGCTAGCCCTTTAGTCAACACATCTGCCACTTGATCTTCAGATGGCAAATATGGAATTCGAATTAACCCAGCATCCAATTTTTCCTTGATAAAGTGTCGATCAATCTCTATATGTTTAGTTATGTCGTGCTGTACTGGATTATGGACAATATTAATAGCTGATTGATTATCACAAAGTAGGTCAATAGTACCTTGAACCTTGATTTTCAAGTCTTCTAAGATAATCTGAAGCCACAAAAGTTCACACAATCCAAGGGCCATTGCCCTAAACTCTGGCTCTGCACTAGATCTTGCCACAACACTTTACTTTTTACACCTCCAAGACACTAGGTTTCCCCCCAAAAACACACAATAGCCTGTAGTGGATCTCCTATCAACCAAGAATCCACCATAATCTGCATCAGTGAATCCTTGTACATTCAATTCAGTCCCTACTTTAAACAAAATGCCTTTACCTGGTGTTACCTTTAGATAGTTCAGGATTTTCCGCACAGCTTGCATGTGCTCCTCGGTTGGACAATGCATGAATCTACTTACTAGACTGACAGCAAAGGCAATATCAGAACTAGTATGTGAGAGAGATATCAATCTGGCCACAAGTCTCTGGAACCTCCCTTTATCTACCATTTGTCCCTCTGAGTTCTCCTGCAATCTGAGATTAGGATCCACAGGTATACTTGACCCTTTTCCTCCTGTCATTCCAGTTTCAGCTAGAAGATCAAGAATGTACTTGCACTGTGATAGAAAGATTCCAGTCTTCGAGTAGGCTACCTCAATTCCTAAGAAATATTTAAGTACCTCGAGGTCTTTGATCTCGAATTCTTCAGATAATTTTCTTTTTAAACTCTGTTGTTCTTCCATATCACTTCCAGTCACAACTATATCATCAACATACACTAAGAGTGCTGTAACTTTTTCACCTGAATGTTTGAAAAAAAGAGTGTGATCACCTCTGCTCTGAGCATATCCCATAGACTTCATTGCCTTAGAAAATCTGCCAAACCATGCCCAGGGAGACTGTTTAAGTCCATATAGGGCCTTTTTAAGTGTTGATTTATCAGAATATTAAGAGATCTACTTAGATTAGGAAAGATTTCTAATTACCATTTAGGAATCTTTCCTAATTATCATTTAGGAATCTTTATTGATTATGTCCATATGTATCTTAGTGTATATTTCCTTCTTTGTATATTTACTTCTTTGTGTTTTAATTTGTTTCCTTAGAGATAGTTTCTTTTTTGATAGTTTCCATGTTTGATGTAATCTCTCCCTCTATAAGAGGATTGTTGTATCCATCAGATTAGAATGAATGAAAGTATAATTCTGAATTCCTTCATGGTATCAGAGCCTTTCCCTTCCCTTCCAATGTTTTCGAAACCCTAATAGTGCCTTCATTGCACTTCTTTGCGCCGAACTCCTCTAGAGTTTCAGCCCAGTCTTAATTGCTGTTTTGTTCTGTTCTGTTGTTTAGCAATTTTGTTCCTGCTGCACTTCTAGTTTCCCTTTCCAAACTCAATCTTCTTAAGACATGTCCGAGATATCAGAGGCGACTCCGATCATTACCACTGTTGAATCCTATCCTAGTGATCAGTAACCAATGGGAGGGGGTGATCTGCCTGGGATCCATCCTTCCTACCGACTTGATGGGCGAAACTTCTTGCAATGGTCTCAACTTGTGAGCACATTCCTCAAAGGCCGCAAAAAGCTAGGCCACCTGACCAGAACCCCTCCAAAATATTCGGATCCATCCTTCACAGCATGGGAAATTGAAGATTCATCAATCATGTCATGGCTTTGGAGTGCCATGCAGCCGGAGGTAAGTAAAAACTTCATGTTTTTAACATTAGCTAGGGACATTTGGGAGACTGTGAGGCAAACCTATTCTAAAGTTCAAGATGCCTCGGTGATTTTTGAGGTTAAGACTAAGATTAGTAGGACAAGGCAAGGGGCATCCACTATAACAGAATATTATAATAAAATGAAGGGGATGTGGCTAGAACTAGATCATTATCAAGATATCAAGATGGAGTGTAGCAATGATGCTGTTAAATTTAAACAAATTCAAGAAAGGGACAGGATTGTAGAGTTTCTAGCAGGGATTAATCCGGAATATGATCAAGTGAGGATCCAAGTGCTTGGTAGGGAAAAATTACCTACTCTTAATGAGGTTTTTTCCATTGTTCGAAGTGAGGAAAACAGAAGGATGGCTATGCTAGGAGATCACAGTGTTGAAGGCTCAGACATGGTGTCAAGCCATAGAGATGGATCTCGGTTTAAAGCAGGAAAGGCAGAAAATTCGTGGAAAAATTCAGGACGAGAAGGTTTGTGGTGCAGTTATTGCAAAAAACCTAGGCATACTAAGGATAATTGCTTCAAACTCCATGGCAAAGAAGTTGTGCTAAGCAGGACAGGCGGATTTAAGAGTTGTCAAGCCTATTTTTCCAGCACAGATCAAGGGGAAGCTGAATCAGCAGGTAAAACTGAATCTGTTGGTGCTGTCACAATTGAATGCAGAAGAGATGAACAAACTCAAGAATTTCCTCAAAACTCTCCAAGATGGAGCCTGTTCACTTGCACAGCAAGGTAAACTCACCAATTCTGAGTGTTTTTCTGCCTTTAAAACTGCTGGGAATACCAATTGGGTCCTTGATTCAGGAGCTACTGATCACATGACCCCTCACATAAATTCCTTTGACACTTACCAACCTCTTGTTAGCCCTAAACAGATTGTTATTGCTAATGGAACCACTGTTCCTATTGCTGGCCAAGGTACAGTTAAATTCAGCCCTTTGCTAACAATATTTGTGAATCATTAATTATTGAAAGAAAAAATATGCACCATACTCCTGGCAACAACTAAAAACTATAAACATTTGAAATCCAAATTACAGGCAATTATGGTACAAAAGGACACAAAAATATGCATCAGTATTTTCTGGGAGCTGTGGAAAACAGCAAAAACTGAAAGAAAATGAATGATGAGGAAAGGAAAAATGCAAGAAGCTGAAGAACAGGATAAACAAAATTAAATGGACAAAATTGCTATCTTCTATACTAAAGCATCAACAAGCTGAGATATAATTGAAGAAGTTACCCACCACACTTTTCAATGGCTGCAGAAATTTGATTCTCAGAAAATCCAACCTTAAGCAAGTGAAGTGTCTTGTCCATTGTTCCAAACAAGGATTCCGTGCAAGTTTCCTATTTATTATAATTGGGTTAGTTTGGAAAAGGCCATACGATATTGAACACAGAAATTAAGGTAATTAAAAATCAGAAACAGAGAATAAGCTCCACTAACCTTGACATTAATATTGTGAATTAAAACCAGAGCCATCAACCTTGCCCTAAAGGTAGAGCCAAGTGCTTGTATACTCTAACAGTCTCTATATTTATAACCAACAACATAGCTATAACTCACAATCAATTATTGTACTATCAATCGCCATGCTAAATTTATTAGATCACAGGGGAGCTACGATAAACCTGCTTGAACTCATCATACAGCATAAGAAAAATCTGTCCATCTAAGAATGTTTCTGATTTTAATATCCTCTCATCCACAAAATGCACATAAATTGTCACATCTGCAGTCTTCTCACATATAAGATGGTAACATCACACATTTTCCAAAGAAAACCATTGAGAAAAAAAATGCAGTAAAGCACAAACACAAGTTGGTGGTCAACCATTCTACCTGGAGTTCTAATTGAAAAATATGACACACCATAGACATCACCATAGACATCAACGCCCCCCCCCCCCAACACACACACACAAAAGGAAAAGTCCAAGAATGTAAAAAAAGATTGTAATGTAATGGGTCAATGAGGCATGAATAGGATATAGGTAAAGAAATGCAATAAAAGTAGAATTGTCAAAAGACCTCATTCCTTTCTTCGTCAGCATGTCGTGTATCAGGGCCTTGGTCTTTGGCTATCTGAGCAGCAAAGATAAAATCCACCAGTTCACTGATTGGAGCATCTTCACCTGACATACAGCATCAGGATGCAAAATACGGGGAAAAGAGTCCTCAATAACACATCTCCATACATGACAAAGAATGAATTTAGGACTTCTAAAAGCAAAACTGCATTCACCACACTAGACCTTCATGAGAAATAAAGGACAAGCAGAAGACTGCTGAAAACTTTATTCCAAAATCATGGCATACTCTTCAAGTAGAATGAAAACATAGGTAGGTGATTTTGTGAACTCTGTGCAAGAAAACATGAGCTTTTAATGTATACAAAGTTTGATTGTTGGAAAATTGAACGCATGATGTTGGAATGGGCTAGAGGACATTTTTCATTGAGAGAAGGTCTCCATACACTCGTGTAAGTTCAGTAAGACCAAGGCAATGTCAAGACAGCATGTGAATTATAAATATTTTCCGAAGTTTATTTGGTCAAATAGAAGAGCAAAAATTAATATAAACCCATAGGATAAAAGAAAGCTTCAGTAAACCACCAAAAACAAAAAAAGTTGTAATATGCAGAAACTTCCACATACCAAGCTTATCAATAGCAAAGTTGATTTCTTCCAGAGAGAAATTCATCCTTATCAAGGATGTTCTACTATTATCAATAACTTCACTGAGTACTTCAGGATCCTGCAGTGGATTGAGGAAAGGATGAACCATGGACTAGCTATACAATTCGAGAAACTTAATAAAGACAACTAAAATGAGAGTTGTAATCACCTAATAAGAAAGGCAATCTACTGCCAATGCATGATACAAGGGCAGCCACAATCTGATCTCACATCTATCATAAAGTTGTGACCAAATAAAAAAGCTATATTTCAGCCAACATTTAATGCAATAGAAGAAATGATGCACAATATCATTTATTTTCATATTCAAAAAGCTTACACCTACTCTGAATTTTTATGCCATTCCTATATTCTGAAAGTTTCCTTCTCTAGGTGGGAAAATTTTGTCATTATTGAAAAAATTTCTTGCAAGTATAGTATCGACATACTTTTGCAGAAAGGATGTGAACTCATTATAGATCATATCAGTAACAAAACAATGAGACAAGCATCCAAACATATTAATTCCTAAGAAATCTTAGAAAACACTACATGAAGAACTTCTTAGTAAAAGAATTGATATCAGCAGTTGATGCAACAATATTTAAACACCTCATCATTATACTTCTTTTAGTATCCAGATTGGGGAGATGGCCATGGATAGAGATGGTTGGTGGTCTAGAGTTCATGTAGCCAACCACAAGTGGGATTAAGGCTTGTGATTATTATTTGGATTACATGTCTTTCCATAAAAAAATACTTCATTGACATCATAAGCACCAACTTCAAGACTTGGTTGAAATGCAGAGGAACTACCTTATTTCTATTTCAGATACTAGATTGGTCGTCAGAGGTTACAATATAATGTCCCCAAATAGTCAAAAGTAGAGAAAATAAGATGGACAAGAACAAGTGAAAAAGGTGGTTAGAGAGAGAAGCTCTCAAGCAAGGTGAGTCACTCGACTTGGTGACCTTCACGTTGTTGCCTCCTTGAATCTGTGAGTTCTTCTATTCGTTGTTCGGGAGTTTTTCTGCCCGTGGGAAAGGTTTATCGGGTGTGGCTTAGTGTGATTATTCTATAAGGATTCATCCATTCTCTAGGTCTTGCTATTCCAAATTCAAAATTTGAATTTTGGAAGTTTCCTGCTTCAAGGAAAATTTATATTTTTCTATAAAGGTTTTTGATTTTGTAATCAGTCGGAGGCTAGGACATTGATTCAAGGTGTTTTGGGTATTTTCAGTGGGGCTTCAACTATCAGTTGTGGGTCTCCAATTGTGGGTCCTCCGATTGGAGATGGGTTGCCTATGTACGGTTAAGCATTTAACCTACATGGTTAAGAAGAAGCAGAAAGCAACTATAAATGAAGGCCCCACTAAAGCTGTTGTTACAAAGGCATCCCTCCAAGCCTCGATTTCGGAAAATGCAGACCCTCCGAATGTCTCGCAGACACTGGGTGAAAGAGACACGTCGGTGGAAGGTTCCTCTAAGAGCACCAATAAGGTGAACGGTGAACCCAAAAAAGCTAATGTTCCAGCCCCATGGATTCGCCTGTTCAAAGATAATAGATCCCAGAATAAGGGACTAGATCTCCAAACTCTAGTGAATCTTCTGGATGAGCTTGAAATTAGCAATCAGGATATGGACGTTGTTGAAGAAGCCTAGGGATTTTGCTTAGTGGGTTATTTCACTGACAGATTTTCAGGTAAGTTGGCTCTTCTGAAATTATGTGAATCTTGGAATATTAAATACAAATATCTTGCTCATTCAAGTGGATGGTTGATATTTAAATTTGAGAATGAATAGGATAGAAATATAGTTTTGTCAAGAGGTCCCTATTTTTGTTTATGGGAGACCATTGATGCTGAAGATTATGTCTTCTTGCTTTGAATTTGATGATAAAGATGCCAGTCTATTGCCAGTATGGGTGACACTCCTTGGTCTTCCTCTTGATTGCTGGAATTCGACTATTCTAAGCAAAATTGGTTCCAAAATTAGTAAGCCCTTGACCACAGACCAACTCACGGCATCAAAGGAAAGAGTGTCCTATGCTAGAATTATGGTTGAGATTGATGCATCACAGAAGCTAGTGAGGTCAGTTCGAATGAAGTTTCCATCTGGGAAAATTAGAGAACAACCAGTTGTCTATGAGTATGAACCTAAGTATTGTTCAGTGTGCAAGGTTATTGGGCATTCCTTGGCAGGATGTAAGGCATCTATAGAAGCCTCGTCTATGAAGGAGAAAGAAGGTCAAGGGGAAGCCCCACCAAGCCAGCCCAGCAGTGGCCACAAAGATGTACAAGAAGTTGGTCCACCAAGTCAACCTAGTGATCTTCATGAAGATGGCCAGGATGTCGGCCCATCAGGCCAGGGCAATGAGGCCCATAAAGAAGACCAGGATGTTGTCCCAACAAACCAGTCTAATAAAGGCCAGGAAGGAATTCAAGGTGCTGGCACATCTAACCCACCTAAAAAAGTCCACACGGAGATTATCCAAGAAGCTGTTGGTAGTGAGGCCCAATCCCTCATTCAACAAGCTGAGGCGGATTCCGGAGACCAAGGTGCTTAGGAAGAGGGCCCATTCCAGGTTTTTAACAGGAAGAAAAAGAAGGTTCTTAATCTAACAGATACTAATCTGGAATGTCTTGATGAGGGTGCTGACAACAAAATTATGAACAAGATTGAAGGCAAAGGGAGTAAGGGCAAAGGAATCTTTACAAAGAAGTTGATTTCAAAACCAAAGAAAGATATTAGGAAGGGCTCTACCCTCCATATATCATAATGATAGTAGCTAGTTGGAACATTAGGGGTTTTACAAAGCCCCTAAAACATAATAAGGTCATGAACCTCATTAAGAAGCCGTCCATAAATGTTATGGGTCTCTTGGAAACAAAAATCAATCATGATAAGCTTCAATGGATTTTGAGCAGGAAATTTAAAGGTTGGGCCGAGGCGAAAAATTTTAATTTGTATGTTGTGGGTAGAATCCTAATTTTATGGAATCCAGATAAAATTTCTATTGAGCTGATTGATGTCAACCCCCAAGCCATTCATTGCAAGGCTACCTGCAAGGTGACCCAATCTTTAGTTCACATTAGTTTCATTTATGAGTTCCATTCTATTGTGAGTAGAAGGCCCTTTGGAACAATATTATTGATGTGGGTTTGCACTGTCATGATCCGTGGCTATTGTTAGGAGACTTCAACAATGTGCTAAGAAATGGGGAGAGAATAAATGGATCTGAAATTTCCCCATATGAAATCAGGGACTTCATTGAATGTTGTCATTCTGTGGGGCTGTCAGATATTCAGTCCATTGGTTGCTTCTTCACGTGGATGAACAATAAGGTTTGGAGTAAGATAGATAAGAGCTTTGGTGAATAATTCGTGGCAGCTTGCGGGCCTTCATGCCCACGCCAATTTCTTGCCCCCTGGTTGTCTATCTGACCACTCTACCTTAATTGTATCATTATTTGGTGAAGTCCTATCCAAAAGAAAGCCCTTCCGGTTCCATAATATGTGGGTGGTTCATCCTGAGTTCCAAGGGATTGTGCGAATTGGAGGATGAGAATTAGAGGCTCTAAGAAGTTCACTTTATGCAAAAAATTACACAGTCTAAAGGGGCATCTTACGGAGTTAATTAGGAGACACTTCTCAAACATCTCTGAAAAGGCCAAAACAGCAGCTCTTATCCTTGATCTGGCCTATAAGGAGTTACATGATCAGCCAAGGAATGTTGACTTGCAATCCAAAGTCACTGAGCTAAGGAGGAAAGCTAGGAATCCAACTGAGGCAGAAAGCACTTCTTCACCCTGAAGGCTAAATGCTCCTACCTCCTTAATAGTGACAAATGCACAAAAAATTTTCATGCGATGATCAAAAGGAATGCTAAAAGGAACTTCATTCCAGCAGTCTTCAAGGCAAATGGGTTCCCCACATCCTCCATGCAGCAGGTTGAAGAGGAATTTATCAATTATTACCAAGAGTTGTTGGGTACAAAAGGCATTTGTGAGCAGATTGATGCTTCTGTGTTTGATGTTGCGCCGAAAGTCTCTAATGATCAAGCTCAGAACCTTACCAAGTTTATTTCTAGACAAGAAATTAAAGATGCCCTATTTAGCATAGGGGAGGACAAGTCCCCAGGCCTAGATGGATACTCATCCTGCTTTTTCAAGAATGTCTGGCATATTGTGGGAGATCATTTTTGCGAAGCGATTGAAGAATTTTTCAGCTCCTGCTCTCTTTTGAAACAGGTGAATCATACTGTTGTTGCCTTAATCCCTAAATCCTCTCATGCATCTATGGTGCAGGATTATAGACCAATTGCGTGTTGCAATGTTACATATAAAGTTATCTCCAAAATCTTGGCTGCTCGTTTGGTTCCCATCCTAGACTCTTTGGTTGATCAAGCTCAATCAGCATTCATTCAAGGTAGAAGCATTATTCATTTAGCTCAAGAATTACTGAGGAAGTACAATCGTAAGAGAGTTTCTCCTCGTTGGATCGCTAAGGTGGATATCAGGAAGGCTTTTGATTCTATTAGCTGGCAGTTTATTAAGGATGTTCTTAATGGTCTCAGCTTCCCCATTACTTATATCAACTAGGTGATGGAGTGCGTCACTACTACTTCCTTTTCTCTTTTAATCAATGCCAGCTTATGTGGGTTCTTTAAAGGGAGGAAAGGTTTAAGGCAAGGGGATCCCTTGTCCCTGTCCCTATTTGTTTTGTATCTGGAATACTTTTCCAGATCGCTGAAGATTGAGACTGACAGCTCTGATTTTAATTTTCATCCTCGCTGTGGCAGCCTTCATATTACTCACCTTGCTTTTACAGATGATCTTATGTTGTAGGCTAGAGGGGACATTCCATCAGTTAAAATCTGCTTAGACTGCCTCTCTAATTTTGGAGCCAAATCTAGGCTTTATGTTAATGATTTCAAGTCTAATATGTATTATGCCGGTATTGATGATCATGACATTGAGGCCATCCAGAATTTATCCAGGTTCTTGAAGGGTCAAATGCCATTTCGGTATCTCGACATTCCGATTGCAGCTGCCAAGCTCAAAGTTAATTACTACGTGCCTCTTATATACATAATTGCTAGTCATATTAAAGCTTGGAAGTGTGTATCTCTATCCTATGCAAGTTGATCAAAGCTGATCAAGAGTATTCTCCAGGGGGAGGAGTGCTTTTGGCTCACTGTCTTGCCTAGTCCAACTGCTGTCATAGACAAGACTACTCAGTTATGTAGGTAGTTCCTCTGGAATTCCACTGACTCCCTTGTTTCTTGGAAAGATGTCTGCCTTCCGAAAAAAGGAGGCTTGGGCTTTAAAGATCTAAGATGATGAAACTTGGCTCTACTGGCCAAGGTTTTATGGAACTTCCATAGCAAAAAACACTTTCTAGGTCAGATGGGTAAACCATGTTTACCTTGGGTATTCTACAATTTGGGAGAGATCATGCAAAAAGGATGACTCTCCTCTAATGAAAAAAATATTTGCAATCAAAGATTCTTTGTACTGCTCGGAGGGGTCAGTGGCAGTAGCTATTCAGTTATTTGAGAGCTAGAATCAAGGAGGCACCATTAAAATGTCATCTGTTTATAATCACTTTCGTCCAAAGGGTTCCAGTAAAATTTTGGCTGGGGATGTCTAGTATTCAGTAGTGCCCCCTAAACAGGCGTTTATCTTAGGGCTCAGTAATAATGAAGGACAACCTTGGCCAGCAGAGCTATCCAAATAGCTTACGAAGGACAACCTGCATTTTCTGGACATTGTGAGAGGTAACGGGCTTTGTGGTTCATGTGATGAATCCCACCAGCATCTATTTTTCCAATGTTCAGTGAGTTTGGGGATTTGGGGGTAGATTAAAGCTTGGATTGGCACCCGTCGATCTATGTCATCCATTTCCAGCGCTTTAAAATGGATCAAAAAAGAGAGTCAAGGATCTTCTTGGCAACCTAAGGCCAAGAGAATAGTTCTAGTTAGCACAGTCTACTACTTATGGACAACCCACAATCGGCACATTTTTTAAGGCCAAAGACCATCTGTGGACAACATCATTTGTAGGGTTAAAACACAAGTATACAGGATTATTTTTTCTTTGTATCCTTATGTTTTATCTCATTTTGAATCCCTTGTTATGGGTCATTAGACTTGGTCCTTTCATTTGTTTCTCTTACGTATGCCCAGTGTATTTGTATAGTCCATTTTGATCAATGCATATAGTTATTATTGATCCAAAAAAAAAAAAAAGATGGACAATGAAAATGACCACACCAGCATTTTAACTATTCCCAATAACAATAGCTATAAATTGACCATAATTCCCTTATAAATAAATAGTCTCTACAGCCCTCATGCTTAACCAAATTTCAACCTCCACAATGACCACAATTGACTTAATAGTCCATCTGAGAAGAATTTTCTTAAAAAATTCCATAGTTGTTAAAGGCGCTCCCCTAGGCGCAAGGCGCCAGTTCAGCGCCTCGCCTGGGCCAAGGCGAGGCGATTTCAGTGAGGTGCGCGCCTTGCATAGTGAGGCGCCGAGGCGAGAGGCGCGCCACATGAAACCTAGGTAAATGTCCAACATGTATACATTACAACATATTTATATTTCTTTAGTTTAAGTAAATGTCCATATTTTCTTTTATTTATATTTTACCTTCCATTTACTTTAATACATAAATGTAAATAAGAAAGTACAGCCCATTTGGATTCAAAAAAAATATCTAAAAGATCAAAATCCATAAGAATAAAAAAATAAAATTTTGATTTTAGTACAAACTCAGGATTTAGCGATTTTACCACCCCCAAAATACATACCTACTATTTCTTGAAAAATTCATTAAAAATCATTTTAACAACAATGAATATTAGCTATCAAAATATTAGGAGATAGTTTTCCAAAATGAAAACATTTTCTTATGTCTCCTTATAATGCGTTAATCTTCCAGACTAAGAAAAATAGCATTTTTCAAAATGAAAACATTTTCTTGATTGAAGGGGATGATGAAGATATTGACCTTGATGTTGATGATCTCCTTGATGATGATTGATTAAAACTTCTTTATTGATTGTGGACTTGTAGTGTTTATATATTTGTTTAGAACTTTGCATGATGATTGGTACTTGTTTGAATTTGAGACTTTAAGTTTGAACTTTGATAATGTTTCTAGTTTAGAATTTGCATGATGAATGAATCAACTTTGATGATATTAGTTTAGAATTTAAAAATAATGAATCATTAATGATATGCATGTGTTATTTTTGATAATTTGATAGTTTTTTATGATTTTACAAAATTTTGAGTTTTTTTTCTAAAAGGTGTGCCTTGCTTTGCAAAGCCTCCCCTCGCCTCGCAAAGGCGCACCTCGCCTCGTGTGCCTCGTGCCTCAGGCTCTAGGACCCTTTGTGCCTCGCGCTTTTCAGAACTATGCAAAATTCTTAATTTATCAAATTCCCAGACAAAATGAACATATTACTTAGGTTAAAACATGCTAAAAGTTTGTGCCCAAGATCATTCTTTGAGGCCGTCAAGTTAATCCTCAAAATTGGCTTCTCACCTTGACTGCAAAAGTTCCATATTTAGAAAAAATTTCTAATTTTGCAGTTGTAAAGAGAGAGAACTTCTATGTATTTTTCTTATTATTGCAAAGACACATTACACTATTATATATACATTCTATATCCTAGGATTGTGCTTAAGATGTTCTACTTTCTATATTTACAGAGTTTACTTTCCTACACATTCTATTCTTACAACATTGAATCCTCTAGTTGTCAAAGTTTCTATATATATAGTTTCAATAGATAACACTCCCCCTCAAGCTAGAGCATAGATATTAATCATGCCCAACTTGTTACATAGATAGTCAATTCTAGAACCATTCAATGTCTTTGTGAATATATTACCTAGTTGTTCGCCTGTTTTGACATGACTAGTTGATATGAGGTTTTGTTGGATTTTTCCTTGGATGAAATGACAATCAACTTAAATGTGTTTGGTTCTCTTGTGAAAAATTGGATTTGATGCAATATGAAGAGCAACTTGATTATCACACCATAACGTCATAGGTAGAGGACTGTCCAATCTAATTTCGCTCATCAGGTGATAGATCTACAAAAGTTCACATGTTGACTGTGCCATTGCTCGATATTCAGATTCTGCACTAGATCAAGATACCACATTCTGCTTTTTACTCTTTCATGATGTCTTCCTTTTGATAACATTTTGATGATGAAAAACTTTTTCTTTAGAATTTGAAAATGAACTATATTTTATCTTTAGAAATTGAAAATGAAAAATACAAACTGCCAAAGGATAAATATGTTTTCAATGTTTGCAAAATTTGTTGTATTTATTTTGAAATCAATTTTTTTATATTTATTTTGAAATCAAATGTGTTAAAGAGTGCCAAAATATTTTTCAAATCATGAACACTATCTTTAAAGGCAAAATTGTCGACCATGTTAGTAAAATTGTCGACCGTTTTGTGCCTTTATTATGGGCTGATGAAATCAAGCCTAAAACTGTCGACTGTTTTTCTAAAAGAGTCGACCATTTTTGGCATTTCAACAAAAACAATCAACTATTCTCTTGAACTGTTGACAGGGCAAATTTCAAGTCTCAGCTATTTTTGCGTGAGTTCAAAATGAGTTGACTGTGTTGAAGAGAATGTGACGTTCAGATAGCATTTTATTATGTTTTACTTATGTTTCATTCTGTTTTATGTATATATATACAGCTTATGTAATGTATTCGGTAGATTGATTTTATAAAAAATAAACTTGAGCACGTAAGTTTTCTCTCTCTATCCTCGATCTCTAAGACTCTATGCCCTAGGGTTTCCCTCTTACATGGTATCAGAGCCAATAGCCTGCTAAACTTATGTGCTCAAGTTTATAGAGTTTCATTCCTACTAAACTTATGTGCTCAAGTTTTCTCTCTCTACTGATTTTACAGAGTTTCATTCCTTTGAAGCTCAATTCGAAGAATTATATTTTTTGGAAGGCTCAAATCTTAGCCACAGTACGAGCCTTCGACCTCATTTCGTTCTTGAACAAATCTTCTCCTTCTCCAAAATACATAATTGACTCCACGAGTGATAATTCAACGATGAATTCTGAGGTGAATCCAGAATATATGAGCTGGCTTCGATCTGATCAGTTGCTTCTAGGATGGCTCTTCTCAACAATTACTGAAGAAGTGTTGGCACAAGTGATTCAATGCGAATCATCTGCCGAGGTATGGCTCTATCTTGAAAAATTATATGCTAGACAAACAATTGCCAAGTCCTTTCAATTAAAACAGCAGCTGAGGTCTGTTAAAAAGGAGAATTTGTCAATTAATGACTATGGCTTGAAGATTAAGACTATAAGTCATTCTCTAGCAGCTATAGGAGAGCCGTTAAGTGATGATGAATAGCTTCTTGCTATTCTAAACGGTTTAGATCGAGATTATGATATTGTGGTGAGCTTGATAACATATCAGATGGACGATATAGATCTGGAGAAGGTTCAATATTTGTTGCTTATGCATGAACAAAGATTGGCTGCTAAGAATGTGCCTCAATCGTCTCTACAATTTGAGTCGATGTAGTCTAATATGAATGTTAATGTGGCTTCACATCAAAGTAATGGAAATTTTGGATATAGTCGAGGCGGATATACGCAACGAGGAGGAGGTTGAGGGTTTAGAGGAGGTAGAGGTCGAGGGAGGTATTCAAACAGAAAATTCTATTGTCAGTTGTGTGGCAAACCAGGGCATTATGTGGATAAGTGCTATTACCGGTTTGACCGCAATTTTACTCAAGTGAACAATCAGACTACTGGTAGACCTACTAGAAATTTTAATACTGGAAATCAATTTGATTCAGGTGCTTACATGGCAACCTTTAGTGATTCTAATGGACCTACACTAATGAGAATAGATCAATAACAGGCTCACAGTTTCATGGTTCTCCAAAATAGTTTATTCCTCCACAATCCTCTCAATTTATTTCTCCTCAATCCTCTCTTTCTGATCCAGCCTGGTTTGTGGACTCAAGAGCCACAAATCACATTACTTCGAGCCTGAATAATCTGTCACTTCACTCACCTTATCGTGGTGGGGACAAAGTCACTATAGGCAATGGTAAGCAGTTGCCGATTACTCATGTTGGTTCAAGCGTGTTAAATACTACTTCAAATTCATTTCTTTGTATACCTAATGTTCTTCATGTTCCTAGTATACATAAAAATCTCCTTAGTGTTTCTCAACTCACTAGAGATCATAATGTGGTGGCTGAATTTCATTCTAATGTCTGTTTTATCACGGACAAAGAATCCGGGGCAGTTCTTCTTGTAAAGATGATTAAAGAGTTGAGAGAAACAACGAAAGAAGAAAAGAGAATCTAAAATAATGCCTCGTCCAACTGTTATTCAAAACAGAAATGATAAGCCTATTTATATGATAGGCTTAGACTTCTAATAACATTTTAAACATAACAAACTAAGCTTACAAACAGAAAGCTAACTGATACAAACTAAAGAACAGAATACAACTTAATTCCTTCAACACTTCTACGGGGACATCTTAAGGATGGGCTATATCGGCTAGTTCCAGCACCTTGTTTCGCTGCAACCAGCACTCCTGTTCACTCCCTAGAGCCACTTTCAGTTCCTTCAGTTGTTACTTCATCTAATTCATGCAATACTACCAGAGCATGTAAAGGACTGTATTCATTTGTTCATGAACTATCAAAAGATGTTTGTGTAGCTCAAAACACTAGTAATTGCCAAGATTGGCACAATAAATTGGGTCACCCTTCTTTGAATGTACTACAAAAAGTATTGAATAAAATTGGAATTTCTTGTTCATCTTCTAACTTGTCTTTTTGTGATTCTTGCAAAATAGGTAAATTGCATCAACTTCCTTTTGCTTCTCATGAGATTATTGTTGTTCGTCCCTTACAGCTTGTGTATTCTGATCTCTAGGGACCAACACCTATGTTGTCTATGGAAGGTTTTCGATATTACATCATTTTTGTTGATGCGTATACTAGATACACTTGGTTATATCCTTTAAAATTCAAATCAAATGTCTTGTCAGTGTTTAGTACCTTTCATAAACTGGCAGAAAATCAATTTCAAAGTTCAAACCAAGCTTCAAGCTTTGCAAACTAACAATGGGGGGAATATTGTGCCTCTCTACCCTATCTACATAACAATGGTATTCAGCCTAGGTTTACATACCCTCACACTCATCAACAAAATGGGATTGTTGAAAGAAAGCATAGGCATATAGCTAAAATTGGGTTGACACTATTAGCTCACGCTAAAATGCCTCTAAAGTTTTGGGTAGAAGCTTTTCTTACTGTTGTTCATGTGATCAATCTACTACCTTCTACCTCTGTTCAATCTTAGGTTCCTTTTGAATTGTTATATCAAAAACCTCCTAACTATCATCTGCTCAAGCCCTTTGGATGTGCGTGTTTTCCCTTGCTCCGACCTTATAGCAAACATAAATTTGAGTTTCACTCAACCAAATGTATCTTTATTGGATATAGTTCCACTCAAGCTGGTTACAAATGTCTACATCCATCTGGTCGCATCTACACTACTCAGCATGTTCAGTTTAATGAACAGGACTTTCCTTATTCGACTATCTTCTCTTCATCTCATGAGACTGCTGAATTGTCTACAAATTCCAAGTTTAACAGTCCTACTACAAAGTTTCTTCATCCTATTGTTTCTCCTCCTATTGTTTCTTCGTCTTCTTTTGATTAGTGCCCCGTAGTTGCTCCTTCTCCACATCCAGTCCTAAATACATCAGACAATTCTAGTCCTATTGCCATCACACCATCTTCTTTGCCTTTTGCACCTCCTGCTCTACCTGTCTCAAAGATTCACAAACATAAAACTCCTCCATCCCCATCAGTACACCCTGTGCTTACTCGGTTTAAGTCCAGACAACTTGTTCATAACTCTCCTCATGCTTTAGTGAGCTCACTTGAGCCAACATTTGTTAGTGAGGCTCTTTTAGACTCACGATGGGTTCAAGCCATGGAAGAAGAATACAATGCTTTACAAAAGAATCACCCTTGGGAGTTGGTTCCCTACACTGCTGATATGAATCTTGTTGGAAGCAAATGGATTTTCTGGGTAAAATTTAAGCCTGATGGGTCTGTTTTAAAGTATAAAGCTCAGCTAGTGGCCAAAGGTTTTCTTCAAAATCCAGGTATAGACTATGTTGAAACATTTAGTCTAGTGGTTAAGGCACCCACAATTCGGGTTTTATTTTCTCTAGCTGTGTCTTTTAGCTGGGAAATTCAACAAGTGGATGTAAACAATGCATTTTTGAATGGTGATTTAGCTAAAACAGTGTACATGGCTCAACCGGAAGGGTTTGTGAATGTTTCAAAACCCACTCATGTTTGTCGTTTGATAAAGTCTTTATATGGATTGAAACAAGCTCCTTGAGCTTGGTATAATAAGCTAAAAGAAGCCTTAATTAGCTGGGGTTTTGTTCGATCAGTTGCAGATGCTTCTTTGTTCATAAAGCGAACAACTGATTATGTGTTGTTTGTGCTTGTATATGTAGACGATATACTTCTTACTAGCTCTAGTTCTGCTGCTCTTAAGGCTTGTATTCATGATCTCAATTGTCAATTTGCTTTAAAAACTCTAGGAGCTGTCAACTATTTCCTAGGGTTTAAAGCTACAAGAATACTCAAACCAAATATGTTGTGGATTTGTTAAAGAAGGCTGGTATGGAGGACTGTAAGCCGTGGGACACACCTATGAATGCTGGACTTTCATTAATGGATGAAGGAGAAGATCTTCTTAATCCAGCTCTCTATCGAACTATTATAAGCTCTCTACAATACTTGACATATACAAGACCTGATATTTCCTTTGTTGTTAACAAGTTGAGTCAGTTTTCTTCCAAACCTAAAAGTCAACACTAGTTACCTTGCAAGAGGTTGTTTCGATATATAAAGGGGACAGCTGGTCTTGGTTTGTTTTTCTCATCCACACCTGGAAATTTGAGTCTAACAATTTTTACTGATGCTGATCACGCTGGGTGCAAGGTCACTCGAAGGAGTACTAGTGGGTTTTGTGTGTATCTTGGTCAAAACCTTATTGTTTAGGGCTCCAAAAAACAATCATTGGTTGCACGTTCTGTAGGAGAAGTTGAGTATAGATCTGTTGCTTGGGAGTGATGGAACTTCGATGGCTTAAATCTTTCTTTGTGGAGTTGGGCTATCCAATGTTACCACTCCAGTTCTCTGGTGTGATAATTTAGCAGCCAAAAGCATGGCTGAGAATCCTATTTTTCACTCAAAAACGAAGCATGTTGGTGTTGATGTGCATTTTGTTAGGGAAAATGTTGAAAAGGGTGAAGTAGAAATTCGATATGTCCCTACATCTGAATAGGTAGTTGATATCCTAACCAAGAGTTTGCCTAGAGACAGATTTCAGATGTTATGCAGCAAATTCAGGCTTGCTTGGTCCCCTATCAGTATGGGCGAACAAAGGTGTACAACAATGATAGCATTTCACAGAAATCTTTATCTTAAAGAGCCGCTGGAGGAGCGTGATTTGAAGGGGAGTGTTGAAGAGAATGTGACGTTCAGATAGCATTTTATTATGTTTTACTTTTGTTTTGTTCTGTTTTATGTTACTATTGTGTTAGTTTGTATTTGAGGCGAGAGCTCTTTCTTTCGGTTATAAAGCTGTATATATATACAGCTTATGTAATGTATTCAGTAGATTGATTTTATAGAAAATAAACTTTAGCACATAAGTTTTCTCTCTCTATCCTCAATCTCTGAACACTCTATGCCCTAAGGTTTCTCTCTTACATATAATGTTAACTTTTGGTCAAAATAGTCGACCGTTTTTCTAAAGAAGTCGATCGCTTGCCAAAGCCATGAGTATGTTTCAGGTTTCTCGAAGAAAACTGTCAATCAGTCTGGTAAACTATCGACCATTTCTTCACTAAAAGTTTTAAATGGCTAGTTTTGCAAGCATTAAAAGCTCCCAACAGCTCTTGCAACAACTAGTAAATTCAATACTCGGGAGAATCTTATAAATATCAGCTCAAGGATGCACTAGAGAGGTTGATCAAGTGATAAGATCAAACAAGTGTTTTTATTCCTGTCAATAGTCCCTATACTTTCAATTTTTCACTCCACCAAGTGAACATGTGAACTTAAGTGGATCCATCGGCTAATGAGTGAAATTAGATTGAGCAATTCTCTACCTATAAAGCTATGGTGTGATAATCAAGTTGCTCTTTATATTGCATCAAATCCGGTTTTCCATTAGAGAACCAAACACATTGAAGTTGATTGTCATTTCATTCGAGAAAAAATCCAACAAGACATTATATTAACTAGTCATGTCAAGACAGGTGAACAACTAGGTGATATATTCACAAAGGCATTGAATGGTTCTAGAATTGACTATCTATGTAACAAGTTGGGCATGATTAACATCTATGCTCCAACTTGAGGGGGAGTGTTATAGAAACTAGATCTAAAGCATTCAATGTTGTAAATATAGAAGGGTTAGGATAGTCAACTATGTAAATATGGAAAGTAGAATATCCTGAGTATAATCCTAGAATCTAGACTGTATATATTGGTGTAATATGCCTCTGCAATAGGAATATACAGAGTATTTTTCATCCATCTTTTACGGAAACAATGTTTCTGGGCCATGTTCATCATAAGTGAACAGCATCTCTCACAACCAGAACAAATTGTGATGTGTTTATGACAGCAGTTGGAACAATTTGCGCCTGTACCTAACCTCCATTACATTTATAGGAATCAAATGGACACAATTGACCTAGTAGAGAAAAGAAAGCAAATGAAAAGAGTATCAGACAAACAAAACTACAATATCTACCTCTTTTGGAGGTTCGAGTCCTAAAATATTGGGGGAACAGTTCGCGTCCTTGTCATCACCAAACAAGCTATCCAGAGAATCTGATGATTCAGAATAGGGTTTTTGAAGCTCCTGTTCCATTGAGAGCAAGTCAGCTTTAATTACATAACCTCAATTTGAAAGACTATAGCAAGAAGAAGAAGGTAACTAATACAACTTTTTAGATACTTGTATCTCAGAAAATGTTTCATAGCTACAAGTAAATCATGGAAGTGAGTTTTCCAGTGATTCATTTTGTTGCAATTAAGTACTCTATTCAATCTCATCATGCTGATCCTTGAGACAAACTCATACCATTTCTCTTGAGTTTCATTCTGAAGTATCAGTTCCCTATGTCTAAATGTAAAGTATTCGTCCATAAAGGAAGCAGAGCTATTAACTTGAAATTTAAAAAAATACTTTTGAAATTGGTTGTTGTGGACAACAGAAAATTTAAAAAACTACTGCAGAAAATGTTCTCTCTTTCCTTGGACCATAAAGAATTTGAAATCTACTGTAGCAATGCATCCTTGCCATGGTTCAGGATTTAGAGCATTTTGTTAATACCCATAGGGTATTCTTTCACTAAATTTAATTAATATTACAAGTCATGCGGGCCGGGGCGGGTGGAAGAGAGGGGGGGAGGGGGGAGGGGCGCACACGCAAAAGGATTAAATAATAACATTCATAATGAACTCTTTTTCTGTACTGACCTACAAGATAGAACATAAATATTCCAATGTAAATATATTTTATGCGTTTATGAGGGAGAAAAGCTTCAAGAGCAAGACAGACTTGCAAAACAGACATTACTTTTCAAGTAAAAGGCTTCATTAGGTACTGTGAAGCTTAGGAAGGAAACCCTAACTTTTAATATGTATATACAACTTAATTAAATTCATAGACTATACACCTCTATATATATATACAAATATAATAGGCCATGGGCCATGGGCTCTAACATAGGATTAACCCTAGACTATAACCATAAAACTCAATACTCCCTCTCAAGCTGGAGTATATATATCATATGCACCAAACTTGCTACAAATATACTCAATTCGAGGACTCCTGAGAGATTTAGTGAAAACATCTGTTAACTGGTCATTAGAATTGACAAAATCTGTGGTAATATAGCCAGATAAAATCTTCTCTCGAATAAAGTGACAATCTATCCCAATATTTATCTCGATATGATTGGAAGCAATATGTAATGCTGCTTGATTGTCGCAAATTGATCTCATCTGTGATATCTCCCCAAACTTGAGCTCCTGAAGCAATTGTTTTAATCAGATAAATTCACACGTTGCCAAAGCCATAGCACGATATTCTGCTTCTACACTCGACCTAGCAACATCCTCATGTTTCTTACTTTTCCAAGATACTAGGTTTCCTCCAACCAAAACACAATATCCTGAAGTAGACCGTCTATCAGAAGGAGAACCTGCCCAATCAGCATCAGAATATCCGACTACTTGAGTATGACCTCTGTTCTCATACAATAGTCCTCTACCTGAAGCTCTCTTAATATACCTAAGAATCCAGACTACCGCATCCCAGTGGCTATCGTAAGGAGACTGTAAAAACTGAATGACAATACTGACTGAGAAAGAAATATCTGGGCGAGTGATAGTGAGATAATTAAGTTTTTCGACTAGTCTGCGGTATCTTCCAAGATCAGCAAGAGGCTCTTCTTGTCCTGGTAAGAGCTTTACATTAGGGTCCATAGGAGAATCTATCGGCTTACAATCAAGCCTCCCAGTTTCTTCCAAAATGTCTAACACATACTTTTGTTGAGAGATAACAATACCAGAACTGGACTGAGCAACTTCTATGCTAAGAAAGTATTTAAGTAACCCCAAGTCCTTGGTCTAAAAATGATGGAAAAGATGTTTCTTCAATTGAATAACGCCATCCTGATCATCACCGGTAACAACAATATCATCCACATAGACAACCAAGTATATACACCTCCCTTATGATGTGTGTTTATAAAAAACCAAATGATCAGACTCACTACAAGTCATACCAAAGTCTTGAATGACAGCACTGAAATGACCAAACCAAACTCGAGGAGACTGCTTCAACCCATTTAGTGAGCAACGGAGTTTACAAATCTGCCCAGACTCCCCCTGAGCAACAAACCCAGGAGGTTGCTCCATATAAATCTCCTCCTGAAGCTCACCATGTAAGAAGGCATTCTTAATGTCCAGTTGATACAACGACCAGTGGCGCATAGCTACTATAGAGAGAAACAAACGCACAGAGGACATCTTAACAACAAGGGAAAAAGTGTCACCATAGTCAAGACCATAAACTTGAGTATACCCTTTGGCAACCAAACGGGCCTTAAGGCGATCAACCTGCCCATCAGGACCCACCTTAACAGTATAGATCCACCAACAGCTGACAAGAGATTTCCCTAGGGGTAAAGGAACCAAATCCCAAATACCATTGGAATGCAAAGCAGTCATCTCATCCACCATTGCTTGTCGCCACCCCAAATCAGAAAGTGCCTCACTAACAGTCTTAGGTACTAAAACAAAGGATAAGGAAGACACAAAAGCACAAAAAGGAGACGAGAGACGGTGATAGCTAAGAAAATTATAAATGGGATGAGGATTGCGAGAAGAACGGGTACCTTTCCGAAGGGCAATAGGAAGCAAATCCTCAGAAGGCAGTACCGCAACAGGTGGAGGGAGTGGAGCAGGATGTGAGGCAGCAGGAGTCGCTGAAGTAGTAAGAGATACAGGAGAAGGCGCAAGAATAACATCTCCACCGGGAGGAGACCGAGGCTGATGACGCTGATGATAAACCTGCAATGGAGTAAAAGAAGGAACAGGGAGAATAGGAGCAGGAGGACTCACGGGAAGAGGGATTGCCTCAGAAATGGGTTGACACTTGAAATGAGGCAAAGAGTAGAAAAGAGACGACTCAAAGAAGGTAACATCCGCCGAAAGAAAATAGCGGCGGGTGTCAGAAGAATAACACCGATAACCCTTTTGAATGCGAGAGTAACCACGAAAAATGCATTTGATGGATCGAGCAGACAATTTATCTTGACTGGGAGACATGTTATGGACAAAGCAGGTGCAACCAAAGACACAGGGAGGAAGAATATATAGTGGTTGATCAGGAAACAAGAGAGAGTGAGGAATCTGGTGCTGAAGAACCAAGGAGGGCATCCTGTTAATGAGATAGCAAGCAGCAAGGACAGCTTTAGCCCAAAAGCGAAAGGGAACATGATGATGTAGAAGAAGAATGCGAGCAATTTCAATCAAATGTCTGTTTTTACGCTCAGCAACCCCATTTTACTGTGGTGTATATGCACAAGATGACTGATGCAAGATCCCCTGAGAAGACATAAAGGTAGTAAAGGGAATGGAAAAATACTCAAGGGCATTGTCACTGTGCAATACTTGGACAGATGTATGAAATTGCGTTTTGATTTCAGCACAAAAGGATTCAAAAATTGAGAATAACTCAGAACGATTTTTCATTAAATATAACCATGTGCAACGAGAATAATCGTCGATAAATGTTACAAAATATTGAAAACCCAAAACAGACACGACACAACTAGGACCCCAGACATAGGAATGAACTAAAGCAAACGGGGACACAGCCCGATTATTGACACGCTTTGGAAAAGAAGTGCGAGACTGTTTTCCAAGTTGACAAGACTCACAATGAAAGGACGACAAACTAGATAAACTGGGGACCATCTTCTGAAACTTAGCCAAACTAGGATGTCCCAAACGATTGTGGAGAAGAGCAGGAGACTCAGTCACCGAGCAAGCAACAAGCGATGCAGGAAGGTTGAGATGATAGAGACCCTGCGACTCACATCCGACGCCAATCATCTGTCCCGTACCGCGATCCTAAATAGTAACAGAATGATCATCAAAGGTCATAGAACAATTTAAGGCACGTGTAAGTTTACTAACAGAGACAAGATTAAAGGGACAATGAGGAAGAAAAAGAACAGAATCTAAAGGTAGAGAAGGTAAGGGTTTGGCAATACCAATAGCTTTAGCAACCGCTTTGGACCCATTAGCTAATGTTACAGAAAGAAATAGAGTTAGAAAAATGAGAGAACAAATGGGGATTACTAGAGATATGGTTAGAGACACCTGAGTCCAGGACCCATGGTCCCAAAGAGGATGACTAAGTGAGACAGGCAGTGGAATCACCAAAATGGGTGACAGAAGCAACTGTGGATGAGGTTTGTTGTGATGTCTTATACTTGAGATACTCATCATAGTCAGCCCCAGTGAGAAGGACAAATTGCGGTGGATGACCATCAAAGGACTCAGATCGAGAACCATCAGCATGAGCAACATTAACACGAGGAGGGCAGCCATACAACTTATAACACTGTTCCTTAGTATGCCCCTACTTGTGACAGTAGTTACACTTGGGGCGTTTGCCCCGATTACCACGATCTCCTCCCTGTTCGCCACTACTCTGAACCTGTAACCTGTGAAGCCATGACTGAATGATCACCTGCAGAAGAGGGAGGCACTGTAGGAACAGATGAAACCCGAAGAAGACGAGAATACACTTCATCCATAATAGGTACAATAGGACTAGCAAGAATCTGATCACGAACAGCAGCAAGTTCAGGACCAATGGCAACAAGAGTACACACCATGAAGAACTTATCCTGCTAAGCTAGATCCTCTGCAGCAGTCTTACCAGTAGGTAACAAGGAGCTAAATTTAGCTTTAATAGAGGTCATCCGACCAAGAAAATCGGGAAGAGTCAAACCCTGTTGTCATAAACTGAGTAGATTAGACACCACTGAATACAGGTGTTGAATGTCATTAGTGTATAACGCCTTGGCCTGAGCCCACAATTCACAGCACATGGTATAGTTAGTATAGATCGAATGAAGAGAGGGATCAATTGACTGCCACAGGAAACTGCATAACAGAGCATCAGCTCTCTAGCACTCAAGTTTATTTGTGGTCACATTCTCAACCTTGGTAGTCAGATGATCCTGTAAACCTTGACCCATACACCATAGTTCAACCACCTTAGACCAAGAGATATAATTGGAACTGCCCATCAACTTCTCAGTAGCAATGGCTGGAGAGGGAGACAAAATACCAGAGAAGGAGCCAGATTTACTAGTACTAGCCATGTTGGACACAAAAGAGCCCTGCAAGATCAATAGGTATGAAACAAAAGGGTTAAATAAGCCAAAAAATAAAGGCTGGGTGATCCCATAGAGAATGAAGTGTGGAGGCGCGCTGGAGCGACGGCAGATGGCGGAAGCCGGTGACTGGCGGCGGCGGATGGCGACGAAACCACCGGGGCTGGGATGGACTGAAGGAGGCGAGTTCAATGGTGAAGACGGCGTTGCAATCGAAGTACTGGTGAGAGAGATCGGAGCAAAAAAGGCTCCGTGAACAGTGTGAGAGAGGCGGCGCATGGCGACGGCAACAATGACGTTCCTTCGAGAGTCAACAGATCGAAGGCCGGCAAATGCAATGGCGGTGGTAGTGTGCGTGATCGGTGGCCGGACGATGAAGAGCCGCTGCTGACCAGTAGCGCGAGAGGCAAAAACGCAGTGGGTGGCGACCACGGTGACACGGCAGGCTGCGGCAGTCGATGGCGACGCGACCGACGATGGTCGTCGGTGATGTGGGCGGCGGCGACAGCTAGGGTTTGTATGGTGGCTGCTAGGGTTTGTATGGCTCTGATACCATGTGAAACTTAGGAAGGAAACCCTAACTTTTAATATGTATATACAACTTAATTAAATTCATAGACTATACACCTATATATATATACAAATACAATGGGTCATAGGCTCTAACATAGGATTAACCCTAGACTATAACCATATAACTCAACAGATACCATGAAAAAAAAGAAGCAGCAAAGCTTTCAATTTAACTGATTTTTCCAATGACAATCTGTTGACAAATGGAGGAAACCAAATAAGGCTCCACCAGATACTATGAAATCAAGGAAGCAGCATTTTCAACCTAATTAGTCACCAGCAACAAATCCATTGGTAAATGGAGAAAACCAAAATTTACTATTTGGCACTCCACTAGATACTCTGAAACTTATAGCGGCATAGTTTCCACACCCGTAAACCTTTCTCACAGCATACTTAGTACTAAGTAGAGGAGAACTTAAATGACTATTTGCAACATTCCTAAAGTGAAAGAACAAGGAATCATTCCTCAAGATCAAAAATGAATTTCAGGGATTAAAAATGGCAAGAAGACTCAAGGCAACAGAAGGTGGCCAAATTACATTGACGACTACCAAACCACATTCTTTTTTTGTTTTTTGGGTTTTTATTTGTTTGGGGGGGGGGGGGGGGGGGGGGGGTGTCATAATCGAGCTATTTCCTTAAGTGAAATCCAAAAGTGCCATCAGACTGCCATTGGAGATTGACTCAATGCACATTTCTTTCTTCCTATCGTCTTTTCGACACTATAAAATCTGAAAGGCGTGTTGGAACTTTACATTCACATAAGCAAGAAAGATCAACATCAAGCTCAATTGTTTTGAGGAAGAACAATAAGCTTCCACCAATGCTGATTGTCAGGGTCCTATGTGGAATCCGGGGCGAATTTGTATTTTACTTACTATGATTGTAACAGTAAATGGTTAAGGCAATTGGAGGGTGTAGACATAGGCGGTTTAGGCAGTTGGTTGATGGTTAGGGGTTGTAGGAAGCTGTTATGTTAGTACTGTTAGAGGGTGTAACAACCAAGCTGTTATGTTAGTACTTTATGTAAGTGATTGGTTATTCAAAAAGGCTGTAAAATAATTATTTTCCTGATTTTGAGCACTGAAATATATTCATTTTGTCAAAGTGAGGATAGATATGTAATTTTTTTTTAACTTCAATTGGTTCAGTAAAGGCAAGTTGTTGCTTGCCGTTGTGTAAAAACGGCAGCCTAGAGCTCAAGAATCTAGGGTTGTTTGTACAAGTTTCTCAGGCGAGACGGGGTGAAAAATATTAGTGGACTGATAGTGGACCACAAGGTCAGATGAGACCTAGTAGAAATGGAAACAGGTGCATATGACACCAAACCACTATGAATCTCATGTGATTAAATGATTTGCTTGCTTTACTTTATCTCGCACACAGCAAACTAAAGAATAAGAAGCTATTTGATAAGATTTTTATTGACTCAATTCGCCCCCTCTTAGTCAAACTACCATGACATAAGGACCAACATGAGGTTCAGTTATATTTTGAAACAGACACCAATGTCTGACCCAATTACATAAAGTATGAACCAATGTTTTTCCTTTGAATTAAGCATCATTCTTTACTAAAATGAAAAGCTTATCAATTATGATAAAACACAAGTGAGTAGTTAAAGAAAGGTTAAACCAAAGTAGAAGTAAGTTGATGTTTAACACTAACTGGACCATGTTCGCAACTGCTGTGTAGGTGGACTCCTGGCCACAGAAGAATGTAGTAGAAAATAAAAAGGTAGAGAAAAACTTTCTTACAGAACACTATGTAGGATATATCACTTAAGAGGTGTATATATGTTACATTTTATCACATTCACGACTTGTGGTTCCATCTTGTAAAGGTTGGCATAACATTCACGATATCATCTAGGTGTTAAGTAACTATCATATCAATTATCTTCATTCATGACATGAAGATCCTTGTCATATCTACTTTTGTTTTCGTATGGTTGAATAAAAACCAGAACGGAAAAAAAACATGTGAAGGCATATATCAGAAAAGTAAACTGCGTTTCACAGACAAGGTAGAGAAATATACCTCCTTTGCATAACTATCTACAGCTGTTTCATCCTTGGTGTCACTAAACAAGACATCCACAGATTCTGAAGAATCAGATTGCGGTTTTTCAAGAGCCTGTTCATTCCAAGCAAGCAGCTTTCAGTTATCAAAGATACAACTGTTAAAAGTAAAAGCAATATGCATCTCATGGTTCATATGTTCAAACCAAAAGCACACATTCTCTAAACACAAGGATGGTTTATTTAGATTTAGCAAGATAAATGGAAGAAACTAATTAGCCATTAAGCAAATTCATCAAATTTGGTCTCATTTCCTCAATAAGATCAATAATCAATATGAAGAAGAAGAAGAAGAAAAAGAAGAATTTTCCCTCAAGGTCACGGATCAAATGCTCCAAGGACTATACAGTCCCTTTTGCACCAAAATGCACACATAAACACAACCTAAAAGATAAAAGAGTCATTTGACAAAGCAGATAAACAATTTTCTGCTTAAATGCAGCATATTTCGAATGGCACAAACATGAAGAAGTAATCAGCTCCAGAAGCACAATGCCAAAATACAGGTTTCACATTATAATCACTGTTAATCTATCTGGAACCAGAAACATTTTGCATGCTTGCAGATCTTAGCAAAAGAATGAAAAAGATGACTTCAGGTTGAAAATCAAAATCAAAAGAGTGTCTAGTTATGACATTGACTATCATTTCATAAATTATTTAATTTTAGAAACCCTACACTGTTTAGTTGTACAAAACAGTCCAAGTTTTCCATAACTCCACAGAAACTGGAAAACTAGAAAACTTGTTCAATACAAAAATTTTCCAAATGGAAAATGGAGATAGAAAATGCAATTTCCCAAACTTAAACTACTAAAACGAGTTTTCCATGCTTTCCTTATTAATTTGGAGAATTGGAAAATGTGATTTTCCAAAAAAAAGTCCACAAATCATCTCCATCTCCTTCTCCAATTACACAAAAGAAATTAAAACATCTCTCTTTTCCTTTCTAACATATGTTCTAATTTTCTAGATTGGAAATTAGTTTACGTATTTCTAACATTTGACACATTTTCCAAATTTTCTATAGAAAATGAAAACTAACATTTTATAGAGAATTGGAAATCGAAAACTAGAAATCATTTTCCACAGCTAAACACACCCTGAAGCTTCCAATTTATTAGTAGATAGAGGCCTTTAGAACAGAAACCAGAAACTAATGTTCTAATTTTCCAACATATAGAACGCGAACAATTCTTACTCTTTACATGATAAACTAAAGGGTAAACTTCATAAACCAACCTTGAGGTTGTCTAAATTGCACCGGCCACCACTGTGTTTTTGAAAATGTCACTGACTTCCCTTAAGGTTAACTACAGTGCAACACATAACACCCGTTGAAGATTGTTGGAGATTTCTGTCACGAACCCAGGGTTCGTGATAGGTTAGAAGAGGAATTGGAAGGAATTGAGGGAGGGAATTAAGAGAGAACATAATAGAGTAGAAGATTAAGGGGGAAATGAGAGATAGAGAGGGAAATGTCATGGTATAAACCATAAGCAGGGGAATAAAGCATGCAAGTGGCGAGTTGTCACATGCACGCGGGTAGCCAGTTGAGTAGTTAATTCTAGAAAGGGCTCTATTGTAAATAAAACTCCCTTTGGCAGGAATAGAAACGCAAAATCCTCTCTATATAAGGGACCGCGCAAACTGTATTGAGGCATGTTGAATTTGAATCAAAATCATTCTAAATTCTTTCTCAATTCTCTCTCTTTTCCCCGATCTCTCTTCCCTCTCTTTCTCGTGATTCTATCTCCCTAACTCTAGAGAATTCTCATAATTCTATGGAATTCATTGTCAGATTCACTAAGGTTTGATAAATTTGGTATCAGAGCTCGTTCTGGGTCGAAGAAGTAGATGGCAGAAGGAACTCGAATGAAGAATTTTGAGTCACAGGTGCAGCAACTCCATGCGACAGTGACCGATCTGCAAGCTCGGGTGGAACTACTAGAAATCGGATCCAATCGCAACCATGAAGCAATCACATCGATGGATAGAAAGGTGGATGAGTCTCTCGGCAATTTGGAGAGGAGGTTGGATGGGATTAGAGATGAAGTGGGAAACCCAAATTTGTGAGCAGTTGTAGAGCTTCATGGTAATGTTTACGCACCAGAATCAAGTAAGTTTATCACCTGATTTCTGACCAAGGGAAAGGACGGAACCGGTCCTTACTAGTGTCGGAGGAAGGAATGGAAATGTCGAGGCCTCTGAGATTGAGGTAGCACCGAGAATGGAAGAAGATATAGAAGGAGAATTCAGGCGCGAGGGACCAGTTATCCACAATCAACCGGGGTTCCCTATGTCTAAGATGGAGATTCCCATATTTGATGGGAGTAACCCGTGGTGGTGGGTGAGAAGATGTGAAAGGATGTTTGAGTGGTACAATATACCAAGGGAACGTAGGGTAACCTTGGCAGCCGCATACCTCAATGATGCGGGGGATGCCTAGTACCAAGGTTGGTCACAAAGTAGGGGAGAGTGCCCTTGGGGAGAATTTGCGGACAAATTATGCGAAAGGTTTAGAGACAGAAATAGGAATGATGTAGTAGAAGAAATCAATAAATTACGACAAGAAGGGAGTGTGCAGGCTTATCAAGCACAATTCGAAGAGCTACGATCGATTATGGTCACCTTGAACCCTCATCTGTCCGAAGCATATTTTGTCTCGAGCTTCTTGAGCGGATTGAACGAAGAGCTTCGACCCATAAACAAGATGCTAAGGCCGGAGACCGTGGAAGAGGCAGCAGAGAATGCAAGGTTACAAGAGATCATGGTAGAAGCAATCATGAAGAAACAGAGGCAATAGAACAAGGGAACTAATGGGGGACTCGTAAAGCCAATGATGAGAGGATATGGAAGGGAGTTGGTCAGGGTAAATCCTGGGGCAAGAGGGGTGACAGTGACTGCACCTGGCAGCCAATCGGTAGGCCAGAGTGGCAATGTGGTAGATCAAAGGAGACAGGCTGGGCTATGCTTCAAATGTGGTGATCGGTATCACCCGGAACATCAATGCAAGAGGCAACTACTCTTGCTAGAAGGTGAATAAGAAGCTGTGGAAAACGAAGAGGAGATAATGGAAGAAGAGAAGTTAGAAGAGGAAGGTAACGGAGAAATCTCGTTGCATACACTCAAGGGGTTAACCAACAATAAGATTATCAAGGTGGAAGGCAGGGTGCCTGACGGCTATCTAATGATTTTAATTGATAGTGGTTCCATCCACAGTTTCTTGGATGAGAGCACTGCCAAGAAGCTCCACTGCAGGATGACAAGAACCCAACCCTTGTTGGTGACCGTTGCCAACGGACACAAGGTGCTAAGCAAATCAGCTTGCACCAGGTTTTGTTGGGAAATGCAGGGCAAGTTGTTTGAGGCAGATTTGAGACTACTCAAGCTAGGGGGTTGTGATGCAGTGTTGGGAGTTGACTGGATGAAACAAGTGAGCCCTATCAGCTTCGATTTTAATCGAATGGAAGTGATTTTAGAGAAAGGGGGCAAGAAGATGACTCTCACGAGCAACAAAGAAATTGAGGCTTGTAAGATGATCACGGGAAGGAAGCTGTAGAAGCTGCTTAAAAACAAGTGGGCTCAAGTGACCCAATTGTTCTCAATCCAAGCTATTGAGGAGGCAGAGGAAGGAAGTGAGTCGCAAGGGGAATCTTACCTAGCAACACTCATCCGAGACCAAAATCAAATGGAGGTACATCAACTAGACTGTCTTAATATACTTTTGGCTGAGTATGAGGAATTGTTTGTAAAATCTAACTCCCTGCCACCCCCAAAGAGCCTTCGACCACTCAATCAACCTGAAGCCTAACTAAGAACTTGTTAACATCCGATTCTACCGATACCCCTCACCACAAAACCGAAATCGAAAAAATGATGAAAGAAATGCTGCAACAATCCTTAATCCAACCAAGCCAAAGCCCAAATGCATTCCCCATCCTACTTGTCAGGAAAAAGGATGGCTCATGACATTTTTGTGTTGACTACCGTCAACTTAACACCTTAACTATCAAAGATAAGTTTCCAATCCCTATAATCAAAGATTTACTTGATGAACTAAAGAATGCTTCAATTTTTTCTAAACTGGATTTACGCTCAGGGTACCATCAGATCCGCATGAAACCTGATGATATCCATAAGACCGCCTTTTGAACCCATTACGGCCACTACGAGTTCTTGGTGATGCCATATGGGCTCACCAATGCTCCTGCTACCTTCCAATCACTTATGAACCAAGTCTTTGAGCCCTTCCTACAGAAATTCATCCTAGTTTTCTTCGATGACATCCTAATTTACAGCCAAACTTACACCTAGCATTTGCAACACCTAAGGACTACATTAGATATCCTCAAGTCCAGCCAATTGTATATTATGCGATCTAAATGTGCCTTTGGCCAGAAGCAGGTGGAGTATTTGGGCCATGTTATTTCAGGGGCTGGGGTGAGTACTGATCCAAGGAAGGTAGCCGCCATGGTGAATTGGCCAAAGCCTACCAACTTGAAGGCTTTGAAGGGTTTCTTGGGACTAACAGGCTATTATAGGCGCTTTATAAGAAATTATGACCTCATAAGTCTGCCATTAACAAAGCTTCTGAAGAAAGATGGTTTTAAGTGGGGACCGGAGGCAGAGAAGGCATTTGGACAGTTGAAGGATGCCATGTCTAAAGCACCGATGTTGGGGTTACCAAATTTCAGTAAACCTTTCATCCTTGGGACGGATGCCTATGGAAAGGGAATAGGGGCAGTGTTAATGCAAGACGGAAGGCCCCTGGCTTATCTCAGTCAGTCCTTATCCTCCACCCTAAGGGATGGCACAAATGGCTTTCTCTTGCCCAATGGTGGTACAACTCCAGCCACCATGCCTCGATCAAAAGGTCACCCTTTAAAGCATTGTTTGGCTATCAACCCCCACTCCTTCCAACTGTTGGGGAGGGCACTACGGCAGCCACAGTGGAGGCTTATTTGGAAAAGAGGCAGAATGTCTTACAACAGCCCAAGGAGGAATTGGTCATGGCTCAAAACCACATGAAGCAATACGCAGATAGAAAGAGAAGCGAGAGCAAATTCAATGTAGGAGAAAAGGTCTATCTGAAACTCCGACCAACACACCTCAAGAAGATTGCCTAAGGGCAGATCACCAAGTTAAGTCCCAAGTACTACGGGCCCTACTCCATTGAAGCCAAGGTAGGAAGTGTGGCATATAGGTTGAAATTACCGAAGGAGACCAGGATCCACCCGGTCTTTCATGTATCATTACTTAAAAGGTCCGTAGAAGATCAGCAGGTGGCCTCTAATTTACTGCAACTATCATGGGAGGCAGACATGACAGCTCAATCCTAGACAAAAGGGACTTATACAAGCACGAGGCCCCAATTATTCAAGTGCTAGTTAGATGGTCCAATATTCCCCATGATAACAACACTTGGGTATACTTACTTGACCTTGGGAATACTTACTTGACCTACTAAGGCAATTCCTACACGCAGCCAGCCTACTCACTATTTCTTGAGGACAAGAAATGTCTCAAGCCTGGGGGAGTTTGTCATGGTATAAACCAAAAGCAAGGGAATAAATCATGCAAGTGGCGAGTTGTCACATGCACGCGAGTAGCCAGTTGAGTAGTTAATTCTAGAAAGGGCTCTATTGTAAATAAAACTCCCTTTGGCAGGAATAGAAATGCGGAATCCTCTCTATATAAGCGACCGCACAAACTGCATTGAGGCATGTTGAATTTGAACCAAAATCATTCTAAATTCTTTATCAATTCTCTCTCTTCTCCCTGATCTCTCTTCCCTCTCTTTCTCGTGATTCTATCTCCCTAACTCTAGAGAATTCTCGAAATTCTCTGGAATTCATTGTCAGATTCGCTAAGGTTTGACAGGAAATTGGAGGGAGATTGAGAGAGAATGGTAGAGAGAATTAGAATTTCATTTATCATTTCAATCATGCTTTCTTCCTACAACAGTGGCTTATTTATAGCCCACTGCTCCTGCACCCATGTGTAGTCCGTTTGGCCTCAACCATGCACCCATGTGCATAACAACTGAAATTCTAACAAATTCCAAAATACCCTCTAACTATTTATATCCCCATTACAATTTTGCCCCTCTATTGCTCCTAGGGTCATGACAATTTTTTAGGATTTATTCCTAAATATCTCCTTTCCTAAACATGTCGAAAATTGATTTCCTTACCTGTTTTAGGAATATTTCCTAAAATAGGAGATTTCTTGCTTTTTCTTTCTTTCCTTTTACAATTGTTCGTTGTTTTCCTGTGAGCCTTCATTGTTGACCTTTGTTCTTCCTCCCATTCCATGTTGGCCTTCATCCCATCACCTCTGCTGATTTGGCCTTCATTTCCATTCTCGTTCCCTTCAATCTCCCTCATTGTTTTCTAGTTATCCTATGAAAAGATGTCTGAGACTTTTGAGAACGTGACATCCAATCCTGGAGCTGTTCTTGAGTCCCCATTGACTGGCTCACATGGAGAGCTTTAGAGCATTAATGTTGTTTATGCTTGAATGGGAAGAATTATCTGCAATGTTAGTAGATTGTGAGGGCACTCGTGAAGGGAAAAGGAAAGATTAGTCACTTAAAGGGGACCAGTCCGAGCCAAGTTCCAAGCATGGGATGAGGAGGACGCGATGATCATGTCCTGGATATGGAATTCAATGCAGCCAGATATTAGTAGAAATCTCAAGTTCCTTCCTATAGTGCGAGATATTTGGGAGATGCTTCAAAAAACATACTCCATGAAGCAAGATGCTGCAATGATTTACAAATTGAAAACCAAAGTTTCATTTGTGGTACAAGGCTCTCTCTTTGTTACTAAATATTATAACTATTTAAATGGTCTTTGGCTTGAAATAGATCATTATCAAGATCTTAGGATGAAGAATGCTGAAGAAACTAAAGCCCTACTTGAATTTCTTGAAAAAGGGATAGGATTTTTGGATTTCTAGCAAGACTAAACATGGAACATGATCAAGTAAGAGTGCAAGTGCTGGGAATAGATTGGCTACCACCACTTAGTGAGGCTTTCTCCATCATTCGAGAAGAAGAAACTAGAAGAACTGTTATGCTTGGCACACAACCAATTGAAGGTTCTGCCATGATGTCCAAGAAAGGTGCAGATGGTGGAGGAAATAAGCCATACAATCCAAGACGGGCAGAACAAGGCTGATTCCTCTAAACAGTCCCAACAGAGATGCATTGTGGTGATCCTACTGCAAAAAGCCTCAACATACAAGGGATAACTGCTTCAAGATTCATGGGAAGGCTCAAGTATTGGCTAGGAATGGTGGATTGGAAGAACAAAACAAAACCAAGCCAATTTTGCTGAGGAAACTTCTCGAGAGGAACTAGCTGTCAGTGGAGAAGCATTCAGGAAAAAGGACAATGAAAGGTTGAAAGGTTTTGCTTAACTCCCTCACCAAGACTTCTGGTACGTGTTCATTGCTCGGAATGGTAAGTGCAAGGTTGTTAAAATCGAGATTTTATGGTAAATCAAAAAAGAGTCCATAAAATCAAATTGTAAACTTAAATCGTAAGATTATAAAAACAATTAAAAATACCCTTTAATCTATGTAAATATAAGTTTATAATGACATAATTTTATAAAAAATGAATTAACATTGCTTAATAACATGATTATTTCAACTTTATTCCTTATTATGAATGAAATACATGTTACCTATTTCAAAATAGCTTCATCTATTAATTTCAAAAATACTAAATAGTATGGAATTTCTAAATATTAAGTTCATTTATAATCATTCATCCATCTATAATGAAAATTTTGAATATTAGTTCATATAATGTAAATTCTCATAAGTCATATGAGTCATAACCTAATATAAATAAAAACAACACACATTAGTAAACTTCTACATTACAAACAACAATTATAATAAAAGCTCCAACAAACATTCAATTTTTTAAGGAAACCAACAATAATTCACTTTCAAATTAAAAAAACCAACAATAATCAAATTAATGAAGGTAGGCGAAGAAGAAATAGATGAAGTTGTGGCGGACAAGAATCACCGAATCAAACCAAGAAATTGAAAAAGAAGAAACAAACGAAGCTATATACCCCATTAAGTTGAATCGACGGCAGTACCGAGCAATCGAAGCTATGAATCGATTCATGTTACATAGAAACGGCGGCACCAAGCAGGCGAGCATGGAAACGTCAATTCACGTTTGTGAATCAACGATGGCTTAGTTGGCAGTTTGTGTTTGTAACGAAAGTGTTTTGAGAGAGAGAAGGGTTCACAGAGGCAAAGGGCATCCCTCGAATCAAAATTAATATTATGTTCGCTAGAGATTGAATTTTTTCTCTCTCAAACCTTTTTGTGCATGAAAGTTAAAATCGGTAAAATCGTGGTCCAACTCGGGATTCTACCGATTTTACTGAGTTAAATCAGGATTCACTTCAATTCTACTACAATTTAGATTTTATATGGGCGTTAAATCGTTTAGAGGTTCCTAACACGTAAAATCGTAAGAGTTGAATCAAGATTTTGACAACCATGGGTAAGTGTCTCATTTCTAATATCTCTAAAGCTTCCAACATCTTTCATTCCCAATCATGGGTCATAGACTCTGGTTCTACTGATCATATGACTCACTACCCTAATAAATTTGACAATTATATGCATGTCCTTGGAGACCAAAAGATCTTTGTGGCTAATGGATCGGCTATTCCAATTGCTGGTCATGGCAGCATTAAAATTACCCCCCCCCCCTTTCTTTACCTAATGTCCTATACGTGCCTAAATTGTCAACCAATCTTCTCTCCATCTGCAAAATCACCAAAGATCTAAATTGTACAATCAAATTCTTTGATACTCATTATGTTTTTCAATATTAGACCACAGGGAAGACGATTGGATTTGCTAAGGAAAGGAATGGGGTTGTACTATATGTCATAAACCCAAATGTGACAATGTAATCTGCTCTCTAATTCAGGTCAGTCAGAGATCTTAGAAGAAGAAGAAGAAGCAAATAAGAGAAAGAGATTAGAAAAGGGAGGAAGAAGAGAGAGAGATAACAGAGAGAAATAGGATTCGTTTCTGATATTCAATACCGTTACAAGATGAGTGTAGGGGTATATAAACCTCTAGCATGGGTGCTTCCACAGTAGATCCCACCCCCAATAACCAACTCTTTTGTCTTTTTCCCTAGGCCCCTTTACACGTGAACCTCCCCTTAAAATATCCTACCCCTTAAGCTGTAATATCCAAACTAATACCAATGCATAAAGTAAATAAAACATGACAATATAACATAAGGGAAATGACTAGGAAGACAGTTTAAATTTGCCAATAAATGGTCAATTTCGCACCAAGACCATAATGTGTCACAATTGCCCCTCCCTTGAAACATTTCTTGTCCTTAACAAATGATAAGGAGGTTGGCTGCCCTTGGGAACCATTGAAGGAGGCTTGGCAAATATTCCCAGGTGCTGCTCCCCTTGTCTTCGTCCTGCCACTTGACAAGTACCTGAATGAGAGGAACCCCATGGTTACGGATCACCGTCCAATCCAATATTGCTTCTGGTTCTTCTACCCTTTTCTTTTCCTTAGGTAATGATGGTAGCTCAGGATTGACATGTTCCTTGCCCAATGACCTTTTTAGGAGAGACACATGGAAGATGGGATGCATTCAGGATCCTTCTGGGAGTTGCAACTGGTAGGCTACCTTTCCAACCTTAGCTATGATAGGGAACGGGCCAAAATACCGGGGAGATAGCTTAGTAACCGATCCTTGAGTAATGGGCTTCAAATGGAGTTGCCTCAACCTCAAATAAATAAACATTCTCCCCAACCTCCAGCTCTTTATCACTTCTCCTCATGTCCACATATTGCTTCATTCTATTTTGGGCCGAGGTCAATTCTTGTTTAAGCTGTCTAATTACCACCCTCCTTTGCTACAAATATTCTTCCACTGAGGCAGCTGTAGTCTGCCCTCCTATGGCTAGTAAGATCAGAGGTTTGTAACTGTAATTGGCTTCAAATGGGGACATTTTCAAGGTGGTATGGTGAGTAGAATTGTACCACCATTGGGCTAATGCAAGCCGTCTATGCCATTGGTTAGGGTGCAGAATACATATACACCTAAGATAGGTTTCCAAACTCTGGTTCACTCTTTTCATTTTCCCATCCGTTTGGGGGTGGTAAGCAGTAAACATGTTGAGTTTTATCCCCATTGACCTCATCAATTCTTGCCAAAAGGTGCTGGTGAATATCTTGTCCCTGTTTGATATGATAACCCCCAGCACCCCGTGCAAGGCCACTATTCTGTCCATGAAAGCTCTAGCAACCTCTCGGGCCGTATAGGGATGAGCCAAACCTATAAAGTGTGCAAATTTAGTGAACCTATCCACCACAACCAGCACACTATCCTTCCCTTCGAACTTAGGCAATCCCTCAATGAAATCCATGGAAACACTAGTCCACGCTTGGTCTTGTACTAGTAAGAGCTAGAGCAGCCCAAGGTACGCAACATTCTCATACTTGCACCTCTTGCAAGTATCACAAGATAATACGAATTCCGCATCAGTCTTCAATCTTAGCCAATGAAATAGCTACCTCACTCTTAAATAAGTGTTTTGGACCCCTGAATGCCTCTCTAAGGGCGATTCATGCAATGACTGTAATATTTTTTTCCTAAGGTCCCCCTTCTGCCAATGACCACTCTACCATGCAGTCGCAACATCCCTTCTCTTAGAGTATAACCACCAGTTCCTTGTGATCCCACAACTAGTCCTTGTATGAGTTCTTGCACCCGCTCATCCCTTTCATAACTATCCACCACTTCCTTACACCACTCCGGCACTATCATGGTAATGGCTGCCAAATTCCCATCCTCATGACACCTTGAGAGGGCATCTACTGCCACATTCTCCTTGCCATTCCGATATTGTATTGAATAATCTAATCCCATTAATTTAGCCATCCCTTTCTTTTGTAGTTGAGTTTGCAATTTTTGTTGAATTTTTGTTGCAACAAAAATTTCAAACTCTCATGATCCATCTTAATTATAAATTTCCCCCCTCCCAAGTAATGACACCATTTATCCACTGCCATCAAAACCGCCAAGAATTCTTTCTCATATATACTTAGGCCCATATGTCTACCACTTAGAGCTTAGCTTAAAAAGGCTAAGGGTCTTCCTTTCTGGGACAATACTGCCCCAATACCAGTCCAATAGGCATCTGTTTCTACCACAAATGGTTGGCTAAAGTCGGGTAGCCCCAAAACTAGAACCTTACCCACTGCGCTCTTTAACTTTTCAAAGGTTGCCTCGGCCTCCTGCCCCCAACTAAAGCTCCCCTTCTTTAAGAGTTCTGTTAGAGGTTTACTTATGGTCCCATATCCTTTGGCAAATCGACAATAATAACCCATTAGCCAAAGGAATCCTCTCAAGGCCCTCACTGTGGTGGGTTTGGCTTTCACTTTTTTAGGGTCAGTGCTAACCCCTGCCCTAGAAATTAAATGCCCTAAATACTCCACTTGATTCTGTCCAAATGCACATTTTGACCTTTTAATGAAAAGTTGGTTAGCTCTAAGGACCTCAAGGGTGGTTTTAAGGTGAGATATATGTTGGTCCAAGGTGGGGCTATATACAAGGATGTCATCAAAGAACACTAGGACAAATTTCCATAGGTAAGGCTCAAAAATTTGGTTCATTAGGGACTGAAATGTAGCTGGGGCATTGGTGAACCCAAATGGCATCACCAAAAATTCAAAATGGTCGTAGTATGTCCTAAAAGCGATTTTATGGAGATCTTTGCGTTTCATTTTGATCTGATGGTAGCCCGCCCTAAGGTCAAGTTTTGAAAAGAAATGGGCATCATGTGGTTCATCCATCAAGTCCTCTACGAAGGGTATAGGGAATTTATCTTTAATGGTCAATGCATTCAATTTGCGATAGTCAACACAAAAACGCCAAGATCCATCCTTTTTAACTATGAGAACTAGCGAGGCAAAAGGGCTTTGGCTATGTCTTATGAAAGATTGGTTCAACATATCCTTCACCATCTTTTCAATTTCGATTTCTAGGTTGGGGAGTACCTATAGGACCTGATGTTGATGGGTTTAGCATTAGGCTTCAGGTTTATGGAGTGATCCAAGGTTCAGGTAGGAGGTAAGGTTGTGGGTTCAATAAATAGCTCCTTGTAATTATCCAACAGTTCATCAATTAGGTGTTGAGAATGTACCTGGTCAGGCTTTTGGGGTTGAGATGTGATTGTCAAGTGCACCTCCCCCTACAACTCTTTCTCAGGCCCTCCCTCCGTTGTCATAAGTGAACCTTCCTCCACAGCCACCAATGAGACCAATTTGGACAGTTGACACCATTTGTTCTTGAGCATTTTGTGCAATTTCTTCCCTGAGATCATCTTGCAGGATCCCGTTCCCCTTTCCCTAGTCAGTGTCATTTTCCTTCCTCCCTTGTCAAAGGAAACCTCTATTCTATTGAAGTCAAAACTGATGGGGCTTACCCCCTTCATCCAGTTAATCCCCAACACCACATCACATCCCCCGAATTGTAGTAGCCTTAAATCTACCTTGAATTTCTCTCCTTACATCTCCCACGTAAACCCGTGGCATGCTGATTTGCTAAGCACCCTACTGCCATTTGCTACTGTCACACTTAGGGGTTGAGTTCCCTAGAGTGGGCATTTTAGCCTCTTAGTTGTCCCTTCATCAAGGGAGCTATGTGTGCTTCCACTATCTATTAGGATCAGCAAGTTATGATTCTTCATACTCCCTGCTACCTTAATTATCTTGTTGTTAGTCACTCCCTCGAGTGCATGTAATGAAATTTCTCCGTTGTTCTCTTCTTCTGATTCACCACTCTCCTTTACTTCCTCTTTTGACCCCTCAACTTCATCCTCCTCTTCCCCTTCCAACAATAGAATTTGCCTTCTACATTGATGCCCGAAATGGTACTTATCCCCATATCTAAAGCAGAGGCCAACCAATCTTCTTTGCTCTCTTAATTGCTCCCCATAAGGCACTGTGTTGGGCCCTGTCCCCTGTTTCGTACTTCCTCTACTCTTACCAACTTCTCGGTTAACATACTTGCCTCCCCCATTGGCTAGTCCCACCATTAACCCCTTGTGTTGTTGCCTCTGCTTTTTCATAAGTGCTTCTACAATCATTTCTTGTAACCTTGCACTCTCAGCCGCTTGTTCTACTGTTTTGGGCCTAATCATCTTTACCATTGGCCTTATGCCCTCACTAAGCCCACTCAAGAAGCTTGACACAAAATAAGCTTCAGTAAGGTGTGGGTTTTATTGAGTCATATAGGACCTCAAATCCCCAAATCTCTTTAAGTACACTTCTACACTTCCAGTTTGTCTTAGCTTATTGAACTCCTCAATGGTGTCCACCCTATTTCTTTCTCCAAATCTTTCACATAGTTTGGTCACAAACTCATCCCAGGTAAATTCGTTTTGCACACTTACACACCCCTAGAACCAGGCATCGACAGCCTCATTAAAGCAGGCTATAGCGAGTGTTACTTGCTACCTCATTGGTACATTGTTCCACCCAAATACCTTCTCACATTTCCTTATCCACCACCGAGGGTTGACCCCCTTGAAGATAGGAATCTCCATCCGGGGCATGGTGAACCCCAGGTTCTGCCCATTAGGCGCACCATTCCTATCGTTACCCACCACTCCTTCCAATGTTTCTTCTGGGTCAGCCTCTATTTCTACATTGGCACGACTCCTATCTCCCCCATTTCTATGTAATATAGGCTCATTTCTATCTCTAGGGGAAAAGTTTTTAGCCATCCTTGCCTGGTTTTGTCGTGTGAATATTACCATAAATTGTTGCATGTCATCTAGCAACCTAGCCATTGATCCATCCAGCCTCTGCTCCATATCTTCCAACCTTTGTCCGATTCCTTCCAATGCACCTTCCATCCTGCTATCCATAGCTCGGATCACCTCTCAGTTCTGGGCTTCTCCTACTTCCATTTGGCCCATCCTATTCTGAAGCTCAGTCATCATCGAGCTAACTTGTTGCAGTTGCGTTTCAAAATTCCTCATGCGAGTTTCGTCCGCCATCCCTGCTTCTACTGTTATGCCTAGGACCGATGCTTTGATACCAATTTGTCACAAACCTAAATGTAACAATGTAATCCGCTCTCTAATTCAATAGGTCAGTCGGAGATCTCAGAAGAAGAAGAAGAAGCAGATAAGAGAAAGAGATTATAAAAGGGAGGAAGAAGAGAGAGAGAGAGAGAGAGATAATAGAGAGAAATAGGATTCGCTTCTGATATTCAATATCGTTACAAGCTGAGTGTAGGGGTATTTAAACCTCTAACATGGGTGCTGCCACAGCAAATCCCACCCCCAATAACCAACTCTCTTGTGTTTTTCCCAGGCCTCTTTACACATGAACCTCCCCTTAAAATACCCTGCCCCTTACAGTTGTAATATCCAAACTAATACCAATGCATAAAGTAAATAAAACATAACAATATAACATAAGGGAAATGACTAGAAAGACAGTTTAAATTTGCCAATAAACGGTCGATGTCGCGCCAAGACCATAATGCGTGACACTATCTTGAAGGGACTAGAGGTGACTTAGATGGACAGAATCAATTGTTACTATGCTCACCTACTAATACCTCCCTCTCTTCAAAAAGGTCCAAAATTCGGCTTCATCATTTGAGACTTGGTCATCCTTCATTTCAACGTCTTAGAACTATGTTTTCTTTACTTTTTCAAAACATTTCAATTAATAGTTTACATTGTGATGTATGTGAGTTTGCAAAGCATCATCGTGTATCTATCCCTTTAAGTTCAATAAGATCATCTAAACCCTTCTCTTTAATTCACTCTAATGTTTATGGTCCATCTAAAATTCATAATATCACTGGTGCTAGGTGGTTTGTTTTGTTTATTGATAATTATACCTGTACCACTTGGTTGTATCTTACAACAACAACAACATATCCAACATTTATCCTACTATATGAGGTCGGCTACATGAATTCTAGACTTCCATATATTTCTATCTTTTATCATAATTGTCAGATTTTTGTATCTTATGAAATAAAAATCTGATTTGATCAAAAATTTTCCTATATTCCATAGTATGATCAAAACTTAGTTTGGGCAAAATATTAGGAGGGGTAGGTCTAATAATGGGAAAGAGTTTTTCAAACACTTTCTAATCTCCTTCTATCAAAAACAAGGAATAATTCATGAATCCTCATGTGTTGACACTCTCCAACAAAATGGACTTGTTGGAGACAAAAACAGACATCTCTTAGAGATTACTAGAGCATTACTTTTTCAATCAAAGTTCAAACAAACATATATTTACATCAAAATTAAGTATATGGATAAAAATTTTAGTAGCAAATATGCAAGACATTATCTCAATTAATAATTGAACAATTAGCAGATCATATAAATCATGTTAAAAAGATAAATATCATAAAAATAATTAGAAAAAGGTTCACTATGAAAACAAAAAGATTAACTAAAAGACAATTAGTCTTTTCCCTACATTTCCTTAAAGCAATGAAAAAAACAACAAATATCATACCAGACAACCAAGTTCACTCACAGAGTATGCAAGGAGAGTCTCTAGTAATAAATCGACATCGGCTTCACCTAAATTGAAAGGTAAATACTCTATCAATACCATTAAGCACAATCATAAAATTGTTTTGCTGATAACAACATCAAACTCATCAGTAAAAATAACAGTAATTTCTTTTTCTTTTCTTTTTTTCATTTTTGTGCAAAACATTGCATACCCTTTTCTTCAATCACTTTGTCAACAACTGACGGTGAGAATCCCATCCCTATGAAAGACGATCTCAAATTGCTCCCTGATGAGCTAGCAGCATTGTCCTGGTTTCTCAACAAAGAAAAACAGTAACAAAAATACAAAATCATCAGGCATAAACTTGTTGAAGGAAGAAGATACAAAAATTATATATTGAGGTGTACCAAAAGGAGATGAGATGATAAGAAGGTTTTGAAATTAAAGAAAGATGAAAAGTTAAAGTGGAGATGAGATATAGATAAAAGAACGGGGTTCCATAAAATAGGATGAAAACTGTCACTTAAGTTTAAATCATACCTTATCTGTTGTGCCATATTTAAATTTGTATTTTGTATCATATTCCTGTATTTTAGGAGCAAACCGTGACCTGCTCATGTATAAATATTTCCTCTAAACTCAATACAAGACAAGAAACATTTTATTTGTTCATCTCCAATTTTACCTAAGGTATTCCTACTTAGGTTGTTTGATTTGTTCAAAACTTATTATCTATTTCCAGCTAACTACCAAGACAGGTAAAAAACTGAAGCCCAAAACCAAAACCACACAAATTCCAGCTGTTCCAATGTCTCTAGACAGCCATGCCCTACAAATTACCCAACATAAGCTGAATGGGACTAATTTTCGTGAATGGTCTCAATCAGTTTTGTTGGTTATCAAAGGAAAGGAAAAGTGGGATACCTGACCGATGCTACTCCTATGCCAGACACAAAAGCTACCACCTATGATGTCTAGGATGCCAAGAACTCAATTGTTAGGGCTTGGCTCATCAATTCTATGGAACCAAAGATAGGCAGGACCTATCTTTTCTATGAAACAGCCAAGGAGGTATGGGAGGCAATGCAAGCACTCTATTCAGATATGGAGAATACAACTCAATGCTTTGAAATACGGTCAGCCATTCGGACAACCAAACAAGATAATCACTTGGTCACCAAGTACTATAACATTTTGACTGAGTTATGGTAGGAAATGGACTTGTTTTACGAAATTAGATGAGTGCACTAAAGATGGAGTCAAATACAATAAAATGGTGGAGAAAAAATGAGTGTTTGAATTCCTTCATGGCCTCAATTCTAACCTAGACGAGGTTCGAGGAAGACTACTGGGAACTAAACCATTCCCATCAATCCAGGAGGCGTTTGCAGAGGAAAGAAGGGAGGAAAGCCGCAAGAAGGTAATGATGAACTCTTCTTCTACAAATGAGAATAACACTCAAAACTCAGCCCTTGCTACTTCTAAACTAAAATCATCACCGCTGCATGGAGAATCTCAAAGAGATAAATAGTGGTATGATCACTGTCATAAGCCCTATCATACAAGAGACACTAGCTGAAAACTTCATGGAAAACTAGCAAATTGGACAGCAAAGAATCAGAAGAAAATGACTCAGGCAACCTATGTAGTAGAATCTAAAGAAGGAGGAACGACTAACCTAACCCTAACAATGGGTCAACTAGAACTACTATAGCAGGTATTAAATCAGACAAAGGTTACAAAACCATCTAATTTAGCCGAATCTCCTAAAACAACTATGTCACTTGCCAAACAAGGTACATCACATCAGTGTTTATTCTCTAAAAATATGTCTACATATGTTTGGATTGTAGATATAGGAGCTTCAAATCATATGATCGATTCATTACATATATTGTCAACTTATAAAAGGTGTAATCAAGTTATAACCGTGTCAATGGCTAATGGGACAGTGTCCTATGCTAAAGGAGAAGGATCAGTCTATATAGCAGACCTGCATTTAAAATTTGTTCTATATGTGCCTAATTTGAAATGTAACCTATTGTCCATCAATAAGCTAACAAAGGATATGAATTGTATGGTGGCATTCCTTCCATCTCAATGTGTTTTCAAGGACCTAACTTCAAGAAAGATGATTGACAATGCTGAGGGAAAGGAAGGTCTTTATTATGTCAAAGGATCAGGCTACACTCCCACTTCATCTAGGTTACATAACAAATTCTCTCTTTCTACTGTCTCAGATTTCGATATACAACTATAGCACAAACGATTAGGTCATCCTAGTTTCAGTTATTTGAAAATTTTGTATCCTCATTTGCTTATCAATAAAGGGAGTGATTCTTTTCAATGTGAGCAGTGTATACTTGCTAACCAAATTAATGTCTCACATCATATTCATTCTTACCAACCCTCCAAGCTATTTTATTTGGTGCATAGTGATGTGCAGGGACTATCAAAAATTCCTAACCTAACCAACACCCGTTGGTTTCACTTTCATATATGATCATACCAAGATCTGTTAGATTTTCTTAATGAAGGAAAAATCTAAAGTTCATGCAATTTTTAGATAATTCCACCAAATGGTGTGTAACATTTTCCAAGCTTCAATCCATATCCTTCGATCGGATAATGGTAGGGAATACTTCTCAAATGAGTTTAATAACTACTTGGGTAAACATGGGATTATTCATCAAAGTACTTGTCCCTATAATGAGTATAATCCACAACAGAGTGGAGTGGCTGAGAGAAAGAATCACCAACTCCTTGAAATTGCTCGATCCTTGATGTTTATAAGCTCAGTTCCTAATTCCTATTGGGGAGGCAATTCTTGCAGCTACATACCTTATCAATAGACTTCCTACCAAGGTTCTAAATTTTAAGACTCCCTTGAGCACTTTCCTTGCTAGCTACCCATTTCATACTAGGATGCTTAATTCACTATCACCAAAGGTATTTGGTTGTACTGCGTTTGTGCATAATTACTGTCCATTTCACTCCAAATTGGAACCTAAGTCTATAAAATGTGTGTTGGCTACTCTCCAACACAACAAGAGTACAAGTGTTATTGTCCTAACACTAGAAAATTTTGTTTCGTGTGATGTCTCTTTCCTCGAGAATCAATATTTTCATTCCCCCACACCTCTATAGAAGGGGACTCCTAACCCTAATGTAGAGCAATGCTGGGATACTTCCTTTTTTTGTCCAGAGGCAGTTACTATAATTACTCCTACTCTGAATTATGTAACAAATCAAGGGAGAGAACAACAGGTTCAAGTTCCTAAAAATCACCCCTTGTTTATTCTCAAATATCCCGTGACCCAAAGCAAGGTTGTTTCATGAATCTGTCGACCGTTTGAGCTTCCAACAGTTACTCTCAACTTATTGCCTCTAAGACCGGCTATTAACACTTAATAACCTTTTCCACTAACTTTTAATGGAACCAAGTCCCTCGTTAACTCTTAACGACATGTCTCGTTAACTCTTACCAGTCCCCTAAACTTGTTGATCCTTTTGTTAACTCTTAACAAAATCCAGCATCATTAGCACCTTAACGATGAAGAACACATTAACAGCAAAGGTTCACTAATCCAATGCATTACTCAATATGCGTATGACTTTCTAAGTTCATAGCCACATAACAATCAAGACACGTTAACTCCTTGACACCGATCAAATGCTTCGATCTATTAAGAGGATCTCTTCATCTCTCCAAAACATCCTAAAAGATCCTAAGTATCCTCTAACCAGTACTCAGGATGATCCTAACGGCAATGAAGTCTATACTTCGAATGAACCTATTAAGCCTATCAATTATTGTGCATCATAATCCTTCTATTGACTAACATCCCAACCAAGTGAGAGTCATAGACTAATTAAACTCATAAGACTCGGTAACTATGCCAAATCTAGTATGGTGTGATCGAGATGACACATCGAAACTCCTTCCGACATCGGAAACTCCTTTCCTATCGTGCGTACTGTGGTCAGTAGTTTTCTAACCACAACTAACTAAGACCACATAGGATGTTCACCCCCATGCTAGAGGATAATGGATTCGATCAACAAGCATCTGCCTCCATACACCACTGCACGAAAGCCACATGCATCCCCCATCTCTCACACCGGATGGTTCCGCAACTCAACGACAAATGCCCAACACTAGTGTACAAGACAACTCTGTCGCCACTAGTCAAAGGACAGATACACAATCGAAAATCAATAATAGATCATTAATCCTCTCAGTCATATAATCTATTACAAACGTCACATTCAGTAGAAACCTACCCACTTGTCTAGTATGTGCATCTCATGCAACATGGCATGTGATTCACCATCTATTATCATTAACATCTCATGTTAATTAATGGTAATAGCCCATGTGCCAATCCATGATTGATAAATCATATTCCCCTTCTGATAAACCTAAGGACCAGGAATATCTTTAAGAAATCCCAAACTAAAAAACTTTGTCACATATTCTTAACAATTTAAGAATAAGATCTCTCCAAGAAATCTAGAGACTCATTCATAGAATAAAGAGGAGAGTATGAATGAAGATATGACTTTTTATTAATTTACAAGATTACATCATTAGTACCCTTTACACATACTAGATGTCATCTAAATCTAGCATTAGGGCACTAATACTAATAGGAGCTTGTTCCTTACTCTCCTGACATGAATTTGGTTGGCTGTAAATAGGTGTTTCGTATCAAGTACAAACCAGATGGGTTAGTTTGAAGTTCAAAGCTCAGTTAGTGGTTAAGGGGTTCCATCAAAATCCTGGTATAGACTACGCTGAAACCTTCAGTCCAATGGTTAAGGCACTTACTATACATGTTCTTATTACCTTAGCAGTGACTCTTGGGATATTCAACAGGTTGATGTGAACAATACCTTTCTAAATGGAGATTTGTCAAAAAACAGTCTACATGTCCCAACCTAAAGGCTTTGTTAGCTTAGAGTATCCTACCTATGTCTGTCAACTAAAAAAGTCTCTATATGGCATTAAACAAGCCCCTCATGCTTGGTACACAAAGCTTAGGACAACATTGCAAAATTGGGGATTTGTGAGAGCAGTTATTGATGCTTCTCTTTTTATTAAGAAACAACAGCAATCTGTTTGTTCATTCTTGTGTATGTTGATGATATTCTTAATCATTGGTTCCTAAGACACTTCAGTCATTTATTCATGATTTGGACACTTATTTTGCTCTCAAAACTCTAGGGTCTATGAATTATTTTCTGGGTTTTGAAGCTTATAGGCACAGAAAAGGTATCTACCTCAATACAAATATATTGTTGATTTGTTAAAAAAAGGCTAGTATGCACAACTGCAAGCCATGTTCTACGCCAATTAATCTGGGAACTCCTATGACAAAATGACGGCGAAATGTTTTCAAATCCATCTTTATATAGAATTATTGTTGGCTCACTACAATATTTGACTAACACTTGACCTGACATTACTTTTGTGGTAAATAAACTAAGAGAGTTTTTGTTTTCTCTAAATAACAACATTGGTTGGCCTGTAAAAGATTGTCTAAATACTTGAAGGGGACTGTTGGATTAGGACTATTGTTCACTCCTCCCTCTAATTTATCTCTTGAGGTTTATATAGATGTAGATCATGCTGGGTGTAGAGTAACACAAAAATCCACAACTAAATCGAGTATATCTTGGTAAAAATCTCCTAATTTGGAGTTCCAAGAAACAGTCAGTGGTTGTAAGGTCAGTTGGGGAAGCTAAATATAGAGCGCTCTAGCCAAGGAGTTAATAATTTTTTGTGGATAAAGTCTCTATTCCTTCTCTAAGACTCCTACAATCTGGTGTGGCAATATGGCAGCCAAAAACATTACTGAGAATCTTGTCTTTCACTCACGCACTAACATATTGAAATTGATGTTCGCTTTGTCAGAAAGAAAGTTGAAAATAGAGAGGTAGAGACCAGATACATTCTCACATAGTATCAAACAGTTGATATTCTCACCAAAGGTCTGCCTAGAGATATGTTCCTTCTTCTATGGAACAGACTTTGTCTAACATTGTCCCCTAAATGTGTTGTCCAAGATAAACTACAATTGACTACTCAGATGGATGATTCAAAGAATGACACTCTAGTGCAACAAACAGAAGAATCCAGATTTGCAAAGGTTCCAAAATCTAAATTGAGGGGGAAAGTTAAAGAGAAGTAGTGTTATTTGTTCTGTATAAAAGAAATACAAGCTGCAATACAATCGATTTTAGCTACTATCCAATCGGCTCAGTTTGTTAGTCATTTAGGGTTTGTCCAATCATTTCGTACACTCGTCAAGTACAGCTTTGTCTCTAACAAAGTTATTTGAGTACATACACATATATATACTCAATAGCTCTTCTGATTTGGTAATCAAGAAATAATTTCCAGCAAAGTTTCAGTTCTCTCTCTTTTTCTCTTTTTCATTTATTTTCTTTCTATCTCCTTCATAGAAGCTCTCGCTTCATGGACGAGTGGAGAAATAGCAATTTAGGGCCTATTTACAAGAATAAATAAGAGGTTCAAAGTTGTGAAAATCATAAAAGGATTAAGCTAATGAGTTGAGAGATTTAATTGAGTAGAGGTTAAGGAGAGAGAGAAGGTATATAAAAACCAAGTTGGTTTTATGCCCGATAGGTCAATGATGGAAACTATATACCTATTGAGACACTTAATGGAAAGGTCCAAACATTAACAAAATGATTCGTATATAATACTCATAGACTTGGAAAAAGCCTATGATAGAGTGGGTTGAGAAATTTTGTGGAACGTGTTGGAGAAGAAAGGGGTAAAATGTGTATTAGGGTTTTTGGAGGAGAGACTAAGGCTTCCCCAATTAGAATTGGATTACATCAAGGATCTACATTAAACCCTAACCTCTTTGCTCTTGTTATAGATGAGCTTAGAAAACAGATCCAAGAAGAAATCCACAAATTCATGTATATTATTAGCAAATGCTATAGTCTTGATAGATGAGACAAAAGAAGTCATGAATAATAAACTTGAGTATGGAAAAAGTGCCTAAGAATCCAAAAGTTTTAACCCAAGTAGGTCAAAATTAGTGTGTGAAATGTACGTTCAATAAAAATGTAAGTGTGGATGATATTATTATGAAACTTGGAGATCAATTTATTCTAAAAAAATTATCAATTTTGGTATATGGGATCAATTGCTCAAAATGAGAGATAATGGAGAATGTTACTCATATAATCAAGGTGAGATAGTTAAAGTCAAGAAGTGTGTCCAACATTTTATGGGATCATAAAATCCCTTTAAAGATAAAAAGGAAGTTTTATCAAACAGTTATAAAAGACCATCTTTGTTATATGGCTCAAACTATTGGGTAGTTGAACACCATGTACAAAATGAGTGTACAGTTGAAATGAGAATGTTACAATAGTAGTGAGGTCATGCAAGAAAAGGCAAAATAGGAAATGAGATCATACATAATAAGGTTGGTGTAGCTCTTCTTGGAGATAAAATGAGGGAGTCACAATTAAGATAATTTAGACATGGGAGAAGAAGACCAATTTGCACTTGTAAGGTAAGTTGATGAAATGGCGAACTTTTTAGCAAAAGCTGGGAGAGGAAGACTGAAGAAAACATAGTGGGAAACCCTAAGACATAACTAGTATATAATAGCCTGGATAGAGCTAATTGGATATCTATAATTCATACAACCGTCCCCCCACCCCACAAGTGGGATTAAGGTTTGTGATTGTTGTTGCTCTTGTATCTAATAGAGAAGCATATTTTAATTTGTTTGTAGCAAAGCTAAATATGGGGAAAAAAAATCTTAAGGCACGTTTGATAGCCACTTTTTTCCTGGGAAAAGAGGTTTTTTCCACCCAATTTCCCATTTGTGTAGTGTTTGACAGCCAAATTTTTCCAAGGACTCATTTCTTGTCATGTGATAGCTTTTTCCTTCAAATCAAGGAAACCAAATTCCTTGGGGGGGAGGAGCTCCGATTTTCCAGGCAATTGAAGCAACAACCCACTGTGCTCCATCTTCAAACTTTCAACTTCCATGGAAGCACCAAAATTCTAGTAAGAATCTGTTTTGACAAGAGGGAGGGCGAGGGAGCGAGAGAGAGAGAGAGAGGGCAAGCGAGTGAGTGGGTCAGCAGCTGTGAGCGGCGACGGGTGAGTGAGCAGGGAGGCAGTGAGAGAGAAGGCATATATATATATATATATGTATATATGTGTGCAACGAGGCAGCAAGATATATATGTGTGTGTGTGTATCTATGTGTGGGTGAGCAGGGAGGCAGCGAGAGAGAGGGCATACATATATATATATATATGTATGTATGTATGTATGTGTGCGTATATATATATGTGTGTATCTCTGTGTGTGTGTATATATTTATGTATATATATGTCTGTGTATGCGGAGATGTATACATTTTAGTTGGTTTGGATATATATATGTATCTGTGTGCGTATATATATGTGTATCTGTGTGTGTATATATATATTTATGTATATATGTATGTCTATGTAGGGATTCAATGTTTGTCAATACATTTTTACCATTGAATTCCATGGAAAATATGTCATTTTTCATAGAAAATAATACCTATCAAACACGAAATGTCAGGAAAATGATCAAATTCTATAGAAAATATTACCAATTAAACACCAAAAGATGGAAAATAACATCATTTTCCAGATAAAAAATTATACCAATCAAACAACTTAAACTTCCAATTTCCATAAATTCATTTTCTTCGGAATTCAATTCCTTGGAATTCATTTTCTTTCCACCCAAATTCCACCATTGCAATCAAACGCACCCTTATATCATTTCATTAAGCAGCAAACTCAACTTCATCAGCATCCATTGCCAGCATTTTCTCTGTATGGATGGATGCTGGCAGCTGAGACTACAAATGCATTAGAGTACATTTGAGAAAACATAGGACACACCTCACCATTGCCCAATGAATTATTCAGTAAAATATTAGACAATTGAAAGGCACAAAGGTGGAAAAATTCCACAAAGAATCACAATTGCCTTGTGCAAGGTTTCCTTTTGCAGAACAGAACATGTGATGGCTTAGAGTATTTAAAGAGGGGGAACTCAAAGATCTGTTTTGATGCTTCAAAATGGGTAGCACTATAATCCTGTCATGTCATTTTCTTCTCCACCAACAGTTTTTATCCATAATTCTAAGTTACGATGATTAGTTTTCATGGTTTTGGAACTGTTTCCAAGGCAGTTTTTAATGCTTACAGAAGTCTTCAGATGAAGCTGTTAGCTGAACTGAAATTTGTCTCAAAAATGTTTGCAACAACCTATGCTCTATAACAAATAATTAAAACAATGAGGCACCAATGCACATAAGTTGAAATAAATGGTAACTAAATATAATTACTAAACAATAATAGAAAAACAAAGCAGAGAATTAGCCAGATCCGCCTAGCAAAACAGAAAGAGAGAGAAGAAAATTAGATAGATCCAAAAGCAATTACTGGAGGTTATGCTCAAAAGCAGGCACCAATGCACATAACTAACAGGGCTTACCCCCATATGCCTTGGGGTTATGCTCTCAGGTGGCAGCTCCAACCCTGAAATCTCAATCTTTGGCACAGTTCTCTCAAAATCTGGCATGGTCCTAGCCTCACTCTCTGTGATCACTTACTGCCATCCAGAAAATCTGTTATTTCAGTATGACAGGAAACTAAGAGATGAGAAGTTTGAAAAGGAAAAAAACATTCAATACCTTATTAGAAGACAACTAATTGCTAATGATTGTATGTACCGTGTTGACATGAGAAATTGGTCACCAGAGCAAGAAAGCAGCAGTTTATAGAACCACCACAAACTGCAATAATTGTTTGCAAAAGAAAATCAAATCACCCAATGAATGCAATGAAGCAAGATGTTATTTAAGACCTCTGAATTCAGTACGTTACAGCATCTGGTCTAGAAAAAGTTGCAGGATGATAACACATTTAGTATCTACTATGCTTGAAGCCCAATGGTTTTTATTGGAAAACAAATATATAAAGAGATGTGCACTCCAGCCCAGGAAAAAGAACAGAATAAGGGCAAGAGGTGAATAATTGCAGGCCATCCATATTTTTTCTATGCAGCCTAAGAGTCAAGAATCAAGAAAACCAGCCCCCCCCAAAAAAAAACAAAAACAAAAATCAGCTCATTCATCATCTTCTCTTTTTCTTCCTTAATTTCTTGGCAAAGTTTCCCACCTCGATCTTAGTAAAGCAAAAAAATAGAGATCATATATTGATCTTCAATTAGAGAGGACAAGCAATGTATTAGACAAGCAAGTAGCACATGTAAACTTTGAAGGTATAATAAGAGTTGTGCCACATTAAATAAGATAAGTAAAGGGAAAAAAATAAGATAAGCAAAGGGTATTAGTGGACTGGGGCATAGAATGACAGATTTATACTTGCAAACTGTTAAATAAGATAAGTAAAGGGTACTAGTGTAATTAACTTAAAATAATTGAATACATATTCTCTTGTATTATACACTTTTTGGTAGAATACACACATTATTTTATTCACACAAACTATAGTGATTACAAAAAGGGAAAAAAATAAAGAATCCACACTGCAAAAGCAAATATTCATAACTTTTAAATATTTTTTCAAAGAATAGAACTGAGTCAAGTGTGTAAAACACTTTCCTTTCACTTCTAGGTCAGTTGAACCCCAAATTGGTTGAGCAGGCTCGAGGCAACACTTTCACTTGAATTGAGGAGCATGCTTTCTTTCTTGATTTGCTCACTCCACTCAACAAATGCTAATGGATGCTATATTGTCAATGCAAGAAGATCCCTGCACTGCAGTGCCATGCCAAATTCCCCAAGGTACCATATGTCACCACAACCTTTTTAAGACCAAGTGGATATTTGACTGCAGCATCTCCTTACCTTTCTAACAATTTGACCCTTTTGCTAACCAAGCCAAGGTCATCCCCATACAAAAAATGCTTTAGAAAGATTGGAGAGCAATTTTATATAGGTGTGAAGCCAAGTATTAAAATCCTCCCTAGGTGTGAAGCTACTCTCCTTACCACTGCAAACATTTTAGTCTTTAGACTCTTAAGGAAGAAGCTAAAAGAATCTCTCATCAAGGGATACTTGGGGGTTTGAGATTTGGTGTTAGAACTAAAGATCCATCAAGAGTATTGTCTTCTTGTGCCTGGGACCTTGACCCATAATTGTCCTGATTAAGAGATTTTGGGTATTAGACTGTCCATTGGCGTTTGAGAACAGGCACTCACTTTAGATGGGATAATAGACATTTAGTCTCGTTATACTTGATAAATAAGAGATTCTGAGGAATGACACATTCTAGGAGGCTCCTTCAGCACAAAAACAAAACAGTAAGAAAGAACACATAATAACACAACCACCTCAAAGCATAAAACTTAAAAATCATCTAGAGGGTAGAAAAACTCACAGAACAAGATAAGTGTCAGATGGTTCTCACTCCACTCTGGTAGTGAAATTTAATGAAAAGGATAAAATTTAAATATAAGCTCTTTATTAGTTATCATAAATGGGGTGCAAATGGGGTCATATCAAGAGAGCAAATTTCACATTTCCTCCATTGCTATGTGTTAAAAAGAAAGAAAAAAAGTGACAGAAAGAGGATTGAAGTGGGTGAAACCACAATAGCACCATAATATATCATATCACAAGCAATATTTTCCAGGTGTGGCTAGCAATGTTTTGAAAAGCACTAAGCACACTTAAACGCAGAAAGCCCATTGAGCTTAAGCACAAAGTGAAGCACACACTTAAGCAAAGTGAAGTGCATATAAATAAAATAAAGAGCAAAAACTTTTTTAAGCTTCAAAAATATAAATTATTAAAAAAGCAATCATAAAAAAAACTAAATAAGAATGATGGCCGCAAATTTAACTAAAGATGAGATATCATTTTTTATTTATATTTTATACCAATTTACAAGTTCATGCAACCATCTGGTCAGCTATTGATCTTTATGGAACATGGAAGACAAGCACGTTTGAACTCTCCGTTGAAAGGATCTAAATATGTTATGGAGTCTATTTTAATTTTTATTTTTTTTATTTTGTTGAGTCTCTTTTTGGTTCGTAAAAGTTTTGCAAAAAAAACCCATTCTATTTCATTAGCCCGCATGTATATAGAGGATCGAATAGAAAAATAAGGAAAAAATTATCCCTAATTTATAATAATCCCCAATTAATCAACCACTAATTTACAACAATTCTCAATCAATCAATCCTTAATTTATAATCAATCAACAACCCCTAATTTACAATGATCAAGAATCAATCATCAATCCCTAATTTATGGCAATCCCAGGGGAGTGTTTGACTACTTAACATAGACTTTTGGTACTTGACGTCCAAGTAAGAAATTGGAAGAGAAAAAATCACATAAAACAAAATCTAAAAATTAGATGGTGGGATTTAAAAGGAGAGAAACAATTAATCTTCAAAAAAATTAAGGGGTAGAAGGGAATGGAATGGAGAAGGACAGGAAAACCAAATGTTGAGGGAAATGGCTACTGCCTTGAGAAGCACGACAAATGTAGTCCTTGGAGAGACAAATGATAGAGCCTCAAACCTTAAGGAGTCTTGGTGGTGGAATGAAGAGGTACAATTGAATATTAGAAATAAGAAAACTTGCTATAAGGCTATATATCAGTGCAGCAATGAAGAAAACCTAAAAAATTATAAAGAAACGAAAAAAGCAGCAAAAAGAACTGTTAGTGAAGCGAGGACAAAAGCATATGAAAATCTATATAAACAACTTGATACAAAGGATGAAGAAAGGGATATATATAAATTAGCTAAAGCAAGAGAAAGAAAAACAAGGGATTTAAACCAAGTGAAATGCATAAAAGATGAAAACCAAAATGTATTAGTGAATGAGGGAGCGACTAAGAAAAGATGAAGGAGTATTTCACAAAAATTATTCAATGATGGTGGGGATACAAGAGTTAGGTTGGGACATCTTAGTAACTCCGAAGGGAACATGAGCTATACATTTTATCGACGCATAAGTTCAAAAGAAATAAGGCAAGCATTAAAAAAGATGAAAAATCATAGACGGTGGGACCGGATAATATACCAATAGAAGCATGGAAATGCATGGGAGAAAGGGGCATCTCCTAGCTAACGAAATTATTTAACGCGATCTTTAAATCAAAAAAGATGCCAAATGAGTGAAGGAATAATACTTTGGTTCCTATATACAAAAACAAAGGAGATGTTCAAAACTGTGAAATTACAGAGGAATTAAGTTAATAAGCCATACCAAGAAACTCTGGGAGAGAGTAATAGAGCAAAGGCTCAGAAAAGAAACAGATGTCTCGAAAAATCAGTTTGGTTTCATGTCAGATAGGTCAACAATGGAAGTTATATACCTACTGAGGAGCCTAATGGAAATGTATTGGGATCATCAGAAGGACCTGCATATAGTGTTTATATATTTAGAAAATGCCTATGATAGAGTCCTTAGAAAAGTATTATGAAGGGTTTTAAAGAAGAAAGGAGTCTGAATAGCCTATCTACAAGCCCTTAAGAACATGTATCACGGTGCAAAAACAAGGGTCAGAACATGCGAAAGAGATACTGAACCGTTTAAAATTACAATGGAACTGCATTAAGACTCTGCACTAAGTCCATACTCATTTACTTTAGCAATGGATGAACTCACTAAACACATTCAGACAGAAGTGCCATGGTATATGCTATTTGCAGATGACATAGTGTTGGTGGATGAAACAAAAGAGGGAGTGAACACTAAGCTTGAGTTGTGGATAAACAATTTAGAATCTATAGGATTTAAATTAAGTAGAAGGAAAATAGAATATATGGAATGTAAATTTAGTAATAATGCAAGAGTGAAAGATGTTATAATAAAATTGGAAGATCAAATCATACAAAGAAAAGACCATTTTCGATATTTGGGATCAGTGATTCAAAAAGATGGAGAAATTCACGAGGATGTCACATATAGAATTAAGGCATGTTGGCTAAAATGGAGAAATGCATGAACGGTGTTATGTGATGGTAAAATCCCATTAAAACTGAAAGGAAAATTTTATAGGACAGCTATAAGACCAATTTTGTTGTATGGCTAAAAATATTGAGCAGTCAAATACCAGTATGAGCAAAAGATGGGCGTAGTGGAGATGAAGATGCTAAGATGGATGTGCGGTCATACAAGAAAAAATAAAATTGCAAGTGAGATTATTCGTAATAAGGTAGGAGTAGTGCCCATCAAGGAGAAGATGAGAGAGACCAGACTAAGATGGTTTGGTCATGTGAGAAGAAGACCAAGAGACGCTCCTGTGAGGAGAGTTGATGAAATGGAATAATTAGTCAAAAAAAGAGATAGAGACAGACCCAAGAAGACTTTGGGAGAGACATTAAAGTTTGATATGAAGTGTATGAGCCTAAATGAAGATATGACAAAAGACAGAAATACATGGAAGTCTATAATTCATGTAATCGACCCCACATAGTGGGATAAAGGCTGAATATATTGTTGTTGTTGGAATAATCATCAATCCCTAATTTACAGCAATTAGGAATAAATTACCAACTCTTAATTTAAACCTAATTGCATGTTTCTTTCAATATTTTTTGCTTGGTAAATACAGCTGAATCTTCTTTCTTTTTTAAAAAACAAATGTATATATATATGCTTTTATTTAGTTTCTTCTAAGATCTGATAATAGTTTTTTTGGGCAAGGATTCCTTAAAAGTAACCACACTGTTACAGAGATCTAAACAAATCCAACCATTCATACTGTTTGATTTTTTTTTTTTTAAAAGTGTATTTCTGAAGCAAACTTTATTGTGCTTCAGAGCTCAGCTAAAAGAGCAGCTTAAGCGCGCTTTAATAGTGCTCAACTAAGTTGCTAAGCTTCACACAGTAAAAAAAGCCCCAAGCATGTTGCGCTTCATTCTTACATGCGCTTTTTTAAACACTGGTCGCTAGCAGAAAGTTGCAACTTCAGCTGCTATCAAAAGCTGCAAGTCAGCTGCATCTTCATTCATCTTTTCCCGCAAAATTATACATGCCACACATCACATTATGTATCCTGCATTTAGAAAATTATAATTGCTCCAAAAATTTATTTCTTGTACTGATACAAAATAATAAGCATATTACTATTAAACTAGCCAATGAATAAATTTCCTTCAGAGAGCAGAGAGAGATGAATGTGCGTGCGTGCGTGCACCCGTGTGCCCTTGCGAAAGAGAAAGGAGAAAGAGAGCAGCAACAATGCAACTGAATCAGTATCAACTCCTAGCAGAATTAGGAGCAAAAACTGCACCAGATAAACTCACAGAAATTAGCCCCTGATTGAACAAATTCTCCGAACCAGCACCAATCGCCAAGGACATGCCTCAAATTGAGCACTTCCTCCACAACCAAACATCAACAATCAGACAAAAGAGGCTACACGCAGGCACATCTACAATTGCCTATATCCAAGTCCAGAGAAGGCAAGGCAGACGCAAGAACTAACAAAGCCACAAACTAAAACAACGGAAAAGATCAGAATCCGTAGCGAATTCGACATACTTGGAGAAATTAGAACAGAGAGAGAGGGAAGTAGGGTTTACCTGGTCGGAGATTTCACCAGTGAAATCAACAAAGCAAAGCTACATCCCCACTCGCCACAATGTGCTTCGACGGTGGAGAGTCAGTGAAATCAGCGCGGAGAGAGAGAGAGAGAGATCAGAAGCAGACAACAAATACGAAATATATAAAAAAAAAAGGATATTTTAGTCATTTCGGTGCATCGGCGAACTCAACCGGCGTGGATATTTTAGTCATTTCCTTGCATCGGCGAACTCAATCGGCGTGGCGGCGAACTTAAGTGAGTCCGTTTTGTTTCCAAGTTTTGCAACAGCGAAGCGGGGCCAGAGAAGAGGTGCATGTCTTGCGCGTGTCATTCACCTGGTCTGGACACTGCGCACGTGTGTAATAATCTCCCACTAAAAGATGTCTCCCCTCCGCTGCCTCCAACTCTACTCACTTTATATGCTAATCTTTGAAAATCTTATCCTATCCTATAATAATAATAATATAATATAATATATAATATATTAAATTATAATAATCAACCAAAATATTTTATCAAGTGACAATTAATAGTAAATTTTTTTCTCTCAAAAATTTGTATCAAATCAAAGATAATAATTAATTAATTATTAATTTTATTTTAATAATTATATTATAATCTTAAAAATATAATATCTTAACCAATTCATAAAAAATTATTTAAGATAATCAAATGGTCTGTCAAAGTGTTAAAATTCTATCTTATTCTTATTAATATATTAAAGTATGATAGTCTGTCAAAGTATTTTGTTAAATGACAATCAATGGTGATATGTTTTTCCTTTAAAACTTGTATTAAATTAAATATAGTAATTAATTAATTATTAAAATTGTAACATCCTGCTTTTCTAGGTGTGCTATAACTTGGAACAATTCTGGGATAATAAATTTTTTTCTATTTAAAACTATGACTAAACTATATAATTACTCTTATCTATTTCAAAATTTTCATACATTTATCTCGAAAGAGAATCATTATAAACATTAAATGTGGAAACTAGAATCGAACCTAACATCTTAACATTAATCATAAATCAATTATTACATCCTTATTTACCGTAAATAAAATTATACATCATCATTCCTCAAAACATTCAAAATTTGAAATAGCAAAACTTAAATACATGGGCTACATAACATACATTCAATTCATCATTAAATTCATTATGCACTTTGTTAAATGTCATTTCATGCCTCATTTATTCTTGTATCTACTACAATCTCCATCTGAAACGTTTGAATATTTCAAGAGCAAAACCCAAGTTAGATGATGAATTATCTAAGTAAGGGAACAAAATATTTAATGCACATATATGAATACAATGCACATAACATCATAACTCTTATGTTTTGGTCGATCGCATCTCAAGATTACCTGTCATTTTTATAGTCTCCCTATTAGACTGAAGTATATGGGTGCACCCTTAACAAAGCAACAGCGCCAGTACCTAATCTCAAACCCATGTAACGTATGATCATGAATCTCATCATGCTCATATGCATACTTTGTCATCAATACATGTGAATGCAATTTACATGACATGTTCACATTAAGACATGACAACATGATGAAAACATTAACATAAAATCAGGTTTTTGGGGTTGAACCACTTACCTTCTCAAGTTTATCGGGCTATTTCGATATTCACGCATTGCCTCAAAATACATGCATCGTCTCGATTTGCGTGTCAATCTCAAAATTCGCACATATCACCTCAACTTAAGTCTCAAAGCATCCTAATCATCATATTTATTTAAATAAGTATTAAAACTTATTTTTTCATAATTTATTGCATTTTCTTTATTTTTCTCCCTATTTCTTCCTATTTTTCCTCAATAAATCCAAACTAAATATTTCACTATGACAATTCATAAAATAACATTTATGAATTTATGAAATTTTCTAGGGAATTTTATTTACCTTAATTTAGCCTCTCAAGCTTCCTCAGTATGCGTGTCATATCCTAGAAATGCGTGCAAATCCTCGATTCTCACGCACTATCTCGATTATCGTGAACCACCATGATTCTCGTGTACCATCTCGATTTTTGTGCGCTACCTCAATTTTCGTGCTAGACCAGTTTTCTTGTCAAAGTCTCTAAAATATTAATAAATTTCTATTTTCTATTTTTCTAGAATTTTCTAGCATTTTTTAGAATTTTTCTCTAATTTTTCCTAATTTTCCTTTTTTTCTTTTTCCTTTCTTTTTTTTTCTTTTTTTTTTTTCTTTTCTTTCTTTTTTCTTCATCTTCAACCTCCAGCTCATCTGCTCCTGTGCGACCCTTGCTCTTACGCGCGCACTAGCTTTATTGGCTTCTTTGCGCACCTGTAGACAACTATCACAACCGTCCTCGACCTCGCTGGTCCCCGTACGACCCCTCCATCGGTTGCAACCATTGTGGCCTTCAGCACCGGCCACCCTTGCATGCAGCCTCGTCGTTGCAATCGCCACCATGGGCAGCCACCCCAAGCACCATCGTGCACCATTGTTGGCCGTGACCTCATCGCCGGTCGACTCCCACAGCAGTTGCTTCGCTACCCGTCGCTTGCTTCGAGTCGGCCATGGTCCCTGCAACCTTCCAGGCTTGTTGCCATGGCCACTTGGGAGCTTGTGGCTATTGCTGTTTGCTGCTGCTGTTGCGACCCGATCCGAATGCCTCCAGCCACCCTCACGACCAAGCTTTCTTTCTCTCTCTGTGTGGCGAACTCTCAGCCTCCCTCAAGCTCTCTGCCCTAGCTCTTATGATCTATTTCTCTCTCTCTCTCTCTCTGTAACTTGTTACTGCTTGCTCTCATCCTTATTTCTTCCCCTCTATTTATAACCAACCCACAGTAGCCTCAAGCCTTACCTCGGCCAATCACCTCGACCAAACTCTTGATTTCTCTGCATCATTTTGGTGGAAATTGCTCCTTTTGCAATTTCTTTTAGTGGAAATTGCTCCTTTTGAAATTTCTTTCACAAAAATACTCAATTAAAGCTAACCCCACATGCATATATTTTATATATATAATATATATTTCACACATTTGATCCCATAATTTATCTTAGTTACACTTGGTAATTTCTCAAATTACAAATACACCCTCTAACGTCCAATTAATTTGCATTATGACATAGAAAATAAAAACTAATAACTAAAAACTTTATCGATACGGACGATTTTGCCCCAGTGTCCTCACCGAGTTATAGCGTCATCTCGAAACCATCTCAGGGTTGATCCTTATAAAAAACAAAAGCCCTCTTAGGGTTCCGTTCACTTCCTGAGAGTCCCCTATGATGATTCGATTTTTCAGCCTGAATCGAAACTACATTTTAGTTGTACCAAAAATCATCTCGATTTCAATTTCTTTTAATACTATAAATCCTATATCGGAACGCTCATCGAAACCATATCATTTTTCTTAAACATTTATACTTCGAGACATTCCCTATTATTCAAGTATTCTTTCCTGCAAGTGAACGGAATCATAACAAGTAATATAATGATGAATAAAGTATCAAGTATTAGCTTTTGATGCTTACTTTAACCACTATTAACTTTAATAAACCACACACAATTAGAAGAATACTCATTGGAAGTTTTATATTAACTAAAACTAACTCACTAAATGGAAAACACAAAATAATTATTTGAGTTTTTGAATGCAAAAATCTAATGCACTAGGGTTCATGAATCCACCATAGTTCTTCAATTGGTTTAATCTTTTAGTGATCAGGTTTTATAATTCTTACTTTGATCTGAAAATCGATGATCCTAAGTTAATCAAAAGCCTCTCTCGATTGTCAAACGAATCTATGCTTACATATGAGATTAATTATCTCTAATTAATTTGCAAATATACAAACATTCATTTATCCACAATGATCATCTAAATAAGATTTCACAAGGCATAACTGTATCTCTACCTATTATTGAACTTTATGTCGTTTATTACCAAGTGCTAATCTATATTGAATCTCTCGAAAGCAATATAAATCACAAACACGTTATAATGGCAGCCAAGCATCAAAACAGAATTAATGCATAACAAACGATCAACCCGAAAGATAATAATATAATAAAACTCAAATACTTTTATTTAAACCATCATTGAACTAGGTTTCGTCAATCACCCTAGCCACAAAGTTGTTAGCCTAACATAGTTTCAACCAATGAAAGAATAATAAAAACGGAGTTCATGATGTTGGAAAGAAGAAAGAATAGAAAGATATAACCAAAACTGAAGATTTTCAAGAAAACTCCTTCTTTTTCCTCGATTTGCCATCTTCTCCCCCTTAAAAAGCTCCTCAATATATCAAGAATCCTTCTTTATATAGTGTTTTTTAGGTCTTCAAAGTCGTGCCCCTTGAGAGAGTTCATCCCCCACTTGATTTGGAAGAAAATGGGCCCATATTGTAGAGAAAAATAGAAGAACAAAATCAAAACTAACAGAAATAAAAAAAATAATCGTTGTAAGTGATCAGAAACGTTCGCAATGAAAGTGATTGGAGATTGGGCTGCGAAGAGTAAATAAGAAGAAAAAGTGGTTGGAAGAAAGTAGTTAGGTAAGGGTAATAAAGGGGTTTTAATGAAGGGTAATTAAGGAAATATAACTACGGGCTGTGAAGAGTAATTCATCAGGCTGCATATAGAATTTTTCCCCATCAAATCCTTCAATAATTTTAAAATATCTATTTTAACCCCCACACAGGACAACCCATTCTCTTTTCCGATCACCCTGGTCGCCGTCTCGTGTCTCTCTTTCTCTCCCGCACCATAAACACACAAACACATACATATATATATATATACACTCACCCACACGAAAATATGGCCGCGACTATGGAACCCAGCCATGATAGTAGTCGGGGAACCCAAGGTTCCCTTACTAGCCCGAGTCAAGGAACCCAGGTTTCCCCGATTGCCAGCAATCAAAAAAGATGATTTTTTTTATAATAAAATAAAATTAAAAAAATAAAACAAATAAATAAATTCTAAATATCTGTATTTTAAGTAATTATAAATTAACTAATTTTAAATTTTAAATTTTAAATCATCGTAATTAAGTGTTGAATTTTTTCTATTTTAAAAAAATAAAATTAATTTATTTATTTTTAAAAAAATTAATTAATTTATCTTATTGAATTAGGTAAAGATACATATATTTAAAAAAAAAATTATTTTAAATGATGATAAGATTTTTACACATAAGATTTTTAGATATTATTATGTGTATCTTTAAAATTTAAAATTAGTTAAATTATAATTACTTAAAATGTAGATATTTAAAATTTATTTATTTGTATTCTTTTTTTAATTTTTTATTTTATTTTATTATAATAAAAAATGTAAAAAATAAAATAAAATAAAAAAACACCTTCAATCGAGGAAGATGGTTTTATTTTTTATTTTAACTAAATTTGTTTCATTATAATAAAATAAAATAAAAAATTAAAAAATAATACAAATAAATAAATTCTAGATATCTATATTTTAAGTAATTATAAATTAACTCATTTTAAATTTTAAATTATCGTAATTAAGTGTTGAATTTTGTATACTTAACAAAATTTAAAATTAATTAATTTAACTTATTGAATTGTTTTTAAAATTAATTAATTTATCTTATTGAATTAAGTAAAGATACATATATTTAAAAAATATATATTTTAAATGATGATAGGATTTTTACATATGGGATTTTTAGATATTATTATGTGTATCTTTAAAAATTAAAATTAGTTAAATTATAATTACTTAAAATGTAGATATTTAAAATTTATTTATTTGTATTATTTTCTTTTTTATTTTATTATAATAAAAAAATTTAATTAAAACAAAAAAAAATTTAAAAAGGTCTGGCAGTCAGGGAACCCAACGTTCCCCAGCTCGGGGTAATTTTGTAATTATTATTATTTAATGACTGTAATATTTATAATTTTAATATTGATTGGTGTAATTTTATCTAAAATAATTTTATTTTTGTTTTCAAAGTAAAAATCTTTAAATTTCTATTTTAGATTCACGACAAAAACAAAACAAAAAACCTTTTGACTTCAATAAAAATGCTTGTACAATTTTAACAAAATATCATTAAAAAAGCTCATGAAAGTGCTTTGATTCAAAAAAAAAAAAAACATTATTATGGATTAGGAAAGAAAAACCAAATCAATCAAATTGTGATTTCTTAAAAGTAGTAGTTGGTTGTGCTAGTTAGTTATAATTTGACGATTTTAAAAACTACTCAAAATGGTTTAGTTTAAGTTTTGTGTAATGTTCTATATTACATTCTTATTTAAAAGTGATGATTAAGATATGTGCAAAGGTGAATTTGAATAGGTTCATGTGAGTTTTCTTGAAGTAAAGTAAAGTTCAAAAAAATATAAGAAAGTTGTTTTGGGTTATTCTTGCTAATTAAATCAAAAGATATTGAGAAATTTATAGACATCGAACTAAGCAATTTGGGATCGCTTGTGAACTTTGGGAGCCTTTTTCTTGTGTTTGCGCTCGAAGTGGTCATGATAATAGCCATGCCTCTTCCTATGAAGGTCTATGCAATCTCCTTGAGGCTTAACATGTCATTCATCAGACACAAGAACAATCAATCAGTAACCATTTGCAAAAGATCGACATCAACAACAACAACAAAATGGAGATTGAGTGAAAAAGAGAAGCCCTAAGATGAAAGCGTCAGTTGTAGGGGTGTTCATGGTGCGATTTGGCCGGTCTGAACCATTTTCAGCAAGCAAACCGCTAGTGCGATTTTCTGATCAAACTAGACCACGGTCTGATTTTGGTGCGGCCAAACCGCACCAAACCAGACCGCATTTGCGGTCTGGTTTGGTGCGATTTATCGCGGTTTGAAAATAACTATTAACAATATATAATATAGTATAGAAATATTAGAAAGAATAATTATATATTATTATAAACTATTATAATATGTTGGCAATTATAATAGTTATATATTATTATAAACTTGTTATATATTATTATAAAAATTTTATAATAATAAGGGTTGTAGGGGTTATTGGGGTGATTTTTATAATAATATATTTTTTATATATATATTTTATATTTTCTTGGGCGGTTTGGTTTTAAACCAAACCGCCAACCATACAAACCGCAAACCGTGCGGTTTGTATAACCACCAAACCGTTTTGGACTGCAAAAAAAAAAAAAAATCGACCGGTTCGGTTTGGTTTGGCCGATTTTCGCGGTGCATCGATTTTTTTGAACACCCCTAATCAGTTGAGAAACGAACCATGGTACGTGACGACGATCCAAAGTCTTTACTAGAGAAGAAGAAAGAAACCCTAGCTTTTAATTATAGTGCCAAGGGTTTTAAAAGAGGGTGGATCGAGTTTTTAACCTGTTATTTCCAAATAGACATCGAACTGACTCATCGGCCTTCCTTGTGAGATTTTTGTCATATGATGATTCATAAGGACCACTCATGTAATTTAGTGTTTGAATTTACAAAAAAATGTTTTTTATATGTATTTGGTCAATAATTGACAAAATTAATTTTATTAATAATAACATTATTGGAAAGTATTTTTGTAATTACTATTATTTAATGAGTGTAATATTTATAATTTTAATATTGATTGGTGTAATTTTATCTAAAATAATTTTGTTTTTGTTTTCAAAGTAAAAACCTTTAAATTTCTATTTTAGATTCACAGCAAAAACAAAACAAAAAAGTAAAGGCTGTGTATTTTTCTCCCTCTTGAGCTTTTCTATGTTGGTCTCGAGGGACACTTTCACCGCGTCAAGCTACCCCCGAAAATCTTCATGCTGCCTCTTAAGCTTCATGGTAGCAAGGGAGAGCTATAAAACAGGAAAAGTTAGCTAAAAAAAAAAGTTGAGAAGCTAGGAAAATAAAGGCAAAACTTACCACGAGACTATGCTGAGCCATGAAATCGTAAAGGGCTGGGCCCTTCATCCCTTCATTATCTAGTTGTTTGGGGCCTAAGCCTAAGAGTGTGGGCATACAGTCCAGGAGAGTAGTGAAATAGGTCCCTCCCGACAAGGTCTCCGGGGCAAGCTCATTCTCGTCAACTTTAGCTTTCTTCCCCCTATCATCCTCCACAGTCGGTCTAATGTCCTTTTTGACCCAGCAACGGGAACGCTAGAAGCCTTCCTTGAGACCTCTTTCCCACGAGCTCCGTCGTAATCGCAATCATGAGGAGTAAAAGCTCGCTGCTCTTATTGCAGTTGAGACCGTTTTTCCTGTGGCGGTTTTTGTTGTTGCTGTCGTGATTGGGACCGTTGCTCTTGTTGTTGTTGTTACTGCTGTTGTTGTTGCTGAGGTCGAGGTCGCGGTGGTGGTTGCTCCGACCTCCCTCCTCGCGAGCTTGAGCTCGGAGTTGCAAAAGAAGTGGCACCCGATCTGGCCCCAAACTTCTTCGACATGGTTAGGATTAGGTTCACCATGTATGCTCGCTCTTCTTCCCTGTTGTTGCTCATCACAGGGATTTGGAAGGCGGACGGAAGGACCTTTGAACCCAGAACCCCGATGTGATTCCCTTTTATAAGACCGGTGTCAAGAAGGGGCGCAAGCTCATGTTCTTTGAGCAACTCGTCGATAAGCTCGAGATCTTCAGAGCCAGACCCTACATCCACTAGGTTGTTGAGAATGCCGAGTTTGTCTGTTAATAAGCTTGGCCTCCCGCCTCCCAAATCTGCACAACATAATGAGGAAGTCAGGATATGCATAAAACATAAAAAAGAGAACCCATGCGAACTAATATGCCCTTACCAGGGGTTAGTGCGAAGCTAAGGGTTTTGAGCGATGAAAGTGAAAGGTAAAAAATAAAGAACCAACTGGACATATAATCACCCACATTGGACTTCCCCTTCACTCTGCCCTAAGGAATGATGGCTTTATATTGAGAAGAATGAGCTTCCAGGTAATACAGCCCAGCCTTGGCATTCTTAAAAGAAAAAAAAAACCTGATAAGTTTTGGAGAAGGGGGGAAAGTTTATTCATAAGGAACAAAAGGGTTAAAGAAGTGAGTTGGGTATAGGAGTTTGGGGTCAATTGAAAAGGCGCGAGCTTTAGGTCGTTCAAAAGTTTGAGAACATAAGGTGCAACAGGGAGCCTAAACCAGACACGAGGTGCTGGGGGCTTACAGCTACAAAGCCGATTGGGGGGTATGCCACATGATAGTTCTCAGTGGGGATATACACTCAATAGCCCGCTAGAAGGCGGAACTCTCGAGCGCAAGTCGCCACGTCATGGGGTTTGGCTTTGGAAGGGAACCTCTTGAAAACCTCTCGCCCCTGACGCTATTCAGCGACCTCCTCGAATCGCGAGCTCACTTCCTCAATGTTGTGTGTCTTCATCACGAAGCAATCTTAAGAATTTGAGGTATCGTCTTCTCCTATGCTATGGTTGCAATGCTTTTGACCCGAGATCTCGTGAGCAATATCGGTCATCTACAGGGGAAGAAAAGAACAATTAGGCCATAGCTCGCGGACCAAACCTGAAGAATTGGGAAGTACCCTAAAGGTGCTCCCTACTTAACAGGTCACACGCTTTGCAACAGGGTGCTGCATAAGGCAGAGGGGCTTCGACTGCAAGACCGGTATCCATAGAAAGCTAATCCTAAGGTCTTTAGCCCTAAAGGCTCGGTGGATGCCTAATGAAATGATTCAAATCGATACACCAGAAAACATGAAGCACCACCGACAGAATCAGGGAGACCAAAGGACCATTGACGGTTAGCCAATGATGGACGAGCTAATAAAAGGAAAAGGATGGAAAGGGCTTACCTATCGATGAATTCCTTGCTGTTGTGGTAACCGGGAATAAGATCCGGACAGTGATGGATGCTTGAGCAACCATGGTTAAAAAAACTTCGTCGCAGAAAGTGCTTCCAAGGTGAAGAAGGCAAGAGCGGAAAAAATTTCAAAGTTGCATGAAGAGGGAAACAGTATGGCCTCTCTATTATTTATAGTTTCAACTAGAATGATCTCGGTCGTTAGATCAAAACGACCTATGGCATGCTCCGCGTCCATTAGCCTTACAATGGTCTATGGGCCCCTTAGCTTAATCATGCGCTGTACCAAGGGAACGTGCGTAATAAATGCGCCCTAGACAAGACGTGCGGCATGAAACATCGTGATTTGAAGTGATTAGGCAGAAGTTCGAAAGGTGAATTGACAGCTAGAGTAAATCGGCAAAGCATCAGCTCCTAGTCCGAAGATCGTACAATGAGCTGGGGGGCTTGTGTTACGGGTATTTCCCGCACTACTCTTTTAGGGCTAAACTCGGCTCACCATGTAGGCCCAATCGCCTAAAGAAGGGTAGTGGGCCCTAGTTGAGCCCGTCGAAGAGAGTTCACACATCGCTAGAGCTCGAGCTGAGATCGCCAGATCAGGCGAGCTCCTGATGATATTTCCAGCGAGCTCCAGGTGACGTTTACGATAATACTTCCAACGAGCTCCAGGTGATGCTTACGATAATGCTTTTAGTGAGTTCCCAGCGTTTCTTTACATTACAGTGAGTTTTTCATTTAGAATCTTCAATTTCCATCCTCAAGACTACAAAGCCCTTAAAGACTTCAAATTTTATTTATGTTGCCTCTGTTTGTTCTCCTTTGAATCTTTGGCATACTCATCTGCTATTAGATTATATCTCTTATCAATTAGCAAAACAGATTTTTTTATCTTTTTCTACTAACAATGATGTGGTTTTTATTCTTTTTTATTTAATTTATTCAAGTATTTTAAGTCTTGTTTCTACTTCTAATATGTTCAGCGAATCACACACAATGTAATATATAAACCAAGAATCATTGTTCTTGGATATGAAGCATCAAACTACATCGTTGTATTTAGCTAGTTGGAGGGCCACGTGCTGCAACCGCAGCTTGCCATTTGGAAGCTGCTGGATGGCAGCACGTGGCAACCATCAACAGCTCCCTGATGGCACCCGATTGCTCTCTCTTGCCTGATCTTATTCCCTACTTGCCTGCCATTTCTGTTGGAATAATCAATCGTGCTTGCACGATTTGATCTCAACCATCCATCTATGCTTTATGAGGCTCAATCCCAACCATTCGTCATTGCTTTTAATCTCGCCTCGGGATGTGAACAGATGAGATGGAAATTCAAAAAATGTGAGAAGAAGGAAAAGGAAAGAAAAAGAAAGATCTGGGCGTTTTGGTTGAAGGCTTCCGTCTTTGGGCTAGGGTTCTCTAGTTTGCTCTCTGTTTCTTTTTCTATAAATGGTTTGTATAGATTATGTTATATGGTTCGATAGGGGTTGCCTTTAATCTGTATTAAGTGATTATCGGGCAAAGTTTTGTTTCTCGAACCATAGTTTATACAGACTGATTGAGAGGGTTTGTATGTGGGTGTAATCTCTGATTCTATTCATAGTTCAATGAGCTCTTCTCACCAGAGCTCATCGTGGACGTACCCTCGTTTTGAGGTGAGCCACGGTAAAAACTCTCGTGCCTCATTCTTCGTTTTCGTTTCTATTTTGTGTATGTTTATTTTGCTTCCAGTTTTGTTCACCAAGCGTCTGTGATTGAAAAGTTGTGAAAAACCCTAAGGTTTTTGTTATCAGTTCCCAACAGTGGTATCAGAGTCGTGTTAAGTTTGTCTCTTAGAGTTTTTTGTAAGTTCAATCGTTTTTCCAAATCTAGGGTTGTCTCTGATCTAGGGGGTTTCTGTGAGAGTCCGTGTTAGTGAGTGTTTGCTGTGTTGATTCTCTTCTGTGTCTAAAGCCCCCTAGGTTACCTTCGTGCAAGACGAAGATGAATACTACCTGATTTGAAATCGGTATATTTGATGAAAAAAGAGATTTTGGAAGCTGGAAAAAGAAGATGAGAGTGTTTCTCTCTCATCATAAAGTGCTTATATCACTTGAGACAGATGATCACAAATGGTCCGCAGACCAGCTTGCGATGACAGAGGAAATCAGAGAGGAAGCCTTCAATCTGATCTTCCTCCATTTGGGTGACAGTGTGATTCGCAAAGTAGATGGTATGTCTACTCCCTTAGAACTCTGGAATAAACTAGATTCTTTATTTTCTATCATCACTGCACCTAATTTAGTTTATTTGATAGGCATGCTGTTTAATTTTAAAATGAGTGCATCTAAGACAATGGATGAGAACATAGACGAATTTACTAGGCTTGCATTATTACTTAGAGGTACTGATCAAGCATTAGGTGACTCGAGTGAAGCTATGATTCTATTAAATTCATTGCCTGATGATTATGATGTTGTTAAACATGCATTGAGATATGCTGGCATTGTACCTAGTCTAGACCTTGTTATTTTAGGCATTAAGGCTAGAGAACTAGAACTAGGAACATCTAAGAAATCTGGAAATAATCTTTTTGTAAAGGGGAAGAATGAGAAAAAACATTCTACTAGTAATAATTATCATACTAGTGGGTCAGGGCAAAAGGGTAAGAAGAAAGACAAGAAGGGTAAACAAAAATGGAAATGCTATCACTGTGGGAAAGAATGGCACATTAAAAAATACTGTTATGATTTTATCAAAAGACAAAAGCAATGGGGAAATGCAAATGCTAATACTAATAATTCAAATTACTTAGCTGAGGTTCTTACTATTTCATATTGTTCTATTGATAATGAATGGATCATGGATTCAGAATGTTCTTTCCATATGTGTCCTAACATTGATTGGTTTCAAAATTTTGATAAAAATGAATCTGGAACAGTGTTTATGGGTAATAACCAATCCTGTAGGGTTAAAGGTATAGGAAACATATCTCTCAAATTGCATGATAACAAAACCAGAACCTTAACTAATGTAAGATATGTTCCTGGCTTAAAAAGAAATTTGATATCTCTTGGCACATTCGATGAGCTAGGGTTCTCGTATAAAGCAAAAAATGGATCCATGCATGTGTTTAAAAGAGATGCACTAATCCTAACTGGTGCTAAGAAAAATGGATTGTATGTTTTGGATGGCTATTATTTCCCCTCTGATAACATTAATTCTGCATGCATAGTCAAATCTGATAAGACAGAATTATGGCACCTGAGACTTGGCTATATGAGTCTGAAAGGTCTTAAGGCACTGTCTAACCAAGGTTACCTTGGATCAGTGCCTGTTGGATCCCTCAATTTTTGTGAGCCATGTGTTCTAGGCAAGCAACACCTAGCGAGGGTATGCCTAGAATATATACATGCAAACCTATAGGGGCCTTCTCAGGTCCCTATCCACGGTGGTAACAAGTATTTTCTTTCTATTGTGGATGATTTCACTAGGAAGGTTTGAGTTTTCCTTTTAAAATCTAAAGACCAGACTCTAGAGAAATTTAAAACCTGGAAGACTTAATTGAAAATCAAATAGATAGAAAAATTAAGGTCTTAAGAACAAACAATGGTCTGAAATTTTGTAACAAAGAGTTTGATGAATTTTGCAATACCCAAGGAATACTTAGGCATAAGACTGTGAGGTACCCTCCCCAACAAAATGGGGTAGCTGAGAGAATGAACCGAACCCTTCTTGAAAATGTTAGATGCCTCTTATTTACCTCTAATATGCCAAAGTCCTTTTAGGGGGAGGCTTTGTCCATAGCAGCCCATTTAGTAAATAGAAACCCATCAACTGCCCTAAACCTGAAATAGAAATGGACTGATATGAAATTAAATCTTGATTACCTAAAGGTGTTTGGTTGTGAAGCTTATGCTCACAAGTCAGAAGGTAAATTAGAACCTAGGTCCACAAAGTGTGTGTTTGTTGGTTACCAAGAAGGGACCAAAGGCTTTAGACTATGGGAAAGACAGTCTGGTGGGATTAAAATTATTATCAGGAGAGATGTTATATTTAATGAAGCCATTTTCCCTTGTAAAATTCAAAACTCAGGAGAAACCAACATTCCTAGAAGTCCAGATGATTTTATTATCCTAGGAGGGTCTCAAATTGAGGTGGAACAGGCTAAAGGTAATCTTCCAGCTGCTCCATCAGAATCCACCCTAGAGAATGTTCCAGTCCCAAATGAAAATCAAACCTCTGATCATGATGATGATCAAGAGGAACCAGAAGATGAACCTGAGATTAAGGTGGAGCATCACAGCTCAGCCCAAGATCTCAGTGACTACCATCTAGCCCACGATAGGAGCATGAGGGTTTCAAGACCCCCTACAAGGTATGCCTATTCAGACTTAGTGTATTGTGCCCTTATGACAGGTCTGGAATTAAGGAGCAGTGAGCCTTCAACATATGAGGAGGCTGTCAGCTCCAAGGAAAGTGTAAAGTGGCAGCAGGCCATGGATGAGGAAATGTCCTCTCTTAAAATTAATGGCACCTGGGTGTTGGTGCCTAGACCTTAGAAATAGAAGCTGATTCAGTGTAAATGGTTGTATAAGTTAAAAGAAGGTATATCTCCCACTGACCCAATTAGATATAAAGCAAGATTAGTGGCAAAAGGGTATACTCAAAGGGAGGGTATAGATTACACTGAAATTTTCTCCCTTATAGTTAAATTTAAAACCATCCGCATGATGCTATAGTAGTTGTTCAATTTGACCTTGAATTAGAACAATTAGATGTTAAAACAACATTTTTGCATGGAGATTTAGAGGAGAAAATTTATATGGCTCAACCTGCTGGATATATTGACTCAGATAAGCCTGAACATGTGTGTTTACTAAAAAAATCCCTGTATAGCTTAAAACAATCCCCAAGACAGTGGTATAAAAAGTTTGATAATTTTGTCTTAGGGATTGGATTTGTTAAGAGTCAATATGATAACTGTTTCTATTTTATTCTCTCCAATGTCCTTGTTTATCTATTGTTATATGTGGATGACATTCTGTTAATTAGCAAGTCTAAGTCTAAGATAATGAATTGAAACAGATGCTCAACACAAGTTTTGACATGAAAGACTTAGGATCAGCTAAGAAAATTTTATGAATGACAATAGAAAGGGATATAGGAAATTTCAGCTTAAAGGTTCATCAAAATGACTATTTAATGAAAGCTATAAAAAGGTTTGGCATGCATAATTGCAAGCCAGTGAGTGTTCCTTTAGTAGGACACTTTGTCTTAACTAAATCTCAATGCCCAACGTCCAACTCAGAAATTATTAAAATGGAAAATGTTCCATATGCTAATGTAATTGGAACTATTATGTATGCCATGATTAGTACTAGGCCTAATCTAGCCTATGCTATCTCGTCCCTTATAGTAGATTCATGTCAAATCCAGGTAAACCTCATTGAGATGCTTTGAAATATCTATTAAGATATATAAATGGCTCTGTAAATGTTGGACTTAGCTACAAGAAAAGATTCTCTACTCTTGATCTTGTTGGGTATGTAGACTCTGACTTTGCAGGTGAAAGAGATACTCGAAAGTCTACCACTACTCTGTTTTTCACCTTGGGTGGAAATTGCATCAACTGGAAATCACAGTTGCAGCCCCTGGTTGCGTTGTCTTCCACTGAGGCAGAGTATGTAGCAGTAACTGATGTTGTTAAAGAAACAGTCTGGCTCCAAGGTATCTTTCAGGAGATGCACTTGCTTCAGAGCAAGGTGGTGGTGTATTCAAACAGCCAAAGTGCGATTCATTTGACCAAGAATCCAGTCTATCATGAACGCATAAAGCACATGGATGTCATGTATCATTATGTTAAAGATTTGGTAGCTAATGGCACTATTTCTAAACTAAAAGTCCCTACAGAAAATAACCTAGCAGACATGGGTACAAAGTTGCTAACTGCAATAAAGTTCAAGCATTGCTTGAACCTGTTGCATGTGGGTATTGGTTGATCAGCTCAGCCAAAGCTATGAAGGTGAGGGTTGTAGCATGTTGAACTTGAAAGAATCTATGGGATTTACCTTCTATTTGCTGCTTCAAGGTGGAGATCGTTGGATATGAAGCATCAAACGACATCGTTGTATTTAGCTGGTTGGAGGGCCACATACTGCAATCGCAGCTTGCCATTTGGCAACTGCTGGATGGCAGCATGTGGCAACCATCAGCAGCTCCATGATGGCGCCCGATTGCTCTCTCTTGCTCGATCTTATTTCTTGCTCGCCTGCCATTTCTGTTGGAATAATCAATCGTGCTTGCATGATTTGATCTTAGCCATCCATATGTGCTTTATGAGGCTCGATCCTAGCCATTCATCATTACTTTTAATCTTACCTCGGGATGTGAACAGATGAGACGAAAATTCAAAAAATGTGAGAAGAAGGAAAAAGAAAGAAAAATAAAGATCTGGGCATTTTGGTTGAAGGCTCTCGTCTTCGGGCTAGGGTTCTCTAGTTTGCTCTCTGTTTCTTTTTCTATAAATGGTTTGTATAGATTATGTTATATGGTTCGATAGGGGTTGCCTTTAATCTGTATTAAGTGATTATTGGGCAAAGTTTTGTTTCTCGAACCATAGTTTGTACAGACTGATTGAGAGGGTTTGCATGTGGGTGTAATCTCTGATTCTATTCATAGTTCAGTGAGCTCTTCTCACCAGAGCTCAACGTGGACGTAGCCTCGTTTTGAGGTGAACCACGGTAAAAACTCTCGTGCCTCCTTCTTTGTTTTCGTTTTTGTTTTGTGTTTGTTTATTTTGCTTCCAGTTTTGTTCACCAAGCGTCTGTGATTGAAAAGTTGTGAAAAACCCTAAGGTTTTTGTTATTAGTTCCCAACAATTGTACATACACAATCAACACCAAATATTTTTGCATGAAAAACTATCTCAGTGTGAGAAGTAAAAATTACGGGCATAAACTATAAAAAAAAAATTAACAACACGGAATGTAATGATCCAAATTTTGTTAATTAAATGTTGCATATACGTTTGGAGTATCGAAATAAATTTAATTGGTAATTGAATATGATAGTGTGTGATTTGGATGGCTTATTTTTTCAGTGTACAATGTTTGTATTGCAACCCGACTTTGATCCTGATTCAACCTAAATCTTTGAAAACCCAAAGCATGAAAGTTGTAGCCATTTCTCTTATCTTTCCATATCATCTTGAATCATCCAAATTAGAGCTCATATGAGAGAGTTATGGCCAAATTAGTATGATATGTCGGAGCTATCCAGAATTTTGTAAGTCATGCATTCTAGCATTCTGTCTCCTCATTCATTCTAAATTTTGACTATGATTAAGCCCGATTCTCTCAAAACTTAAATCATAAAAGTTATAAATCTGTCTCTTGGATTTCCATACCATTTTGAATCAGCTCAATCGGATCTCGGATGAGTGAGTTATGCCCAAAATTCAAAAGCGTGTTGAATCTGTTCAGAAACATCCGTTTTTCATTAAACCCTCTCAAATCCGGATCCGGGTCGGGCCATTCAGGTATTTTCTTAGATCCGACAGAATGCATTTCTGGGAGCAAGTTCAGAGACCATTATCTTGATTTTGATGTGGTGGTAGAGAATTTTGATGTGGTCGGGGCATGCGTCTAGGCCATTAATCGTTGTCTCTTGCTTTGCCAATATATATGGTGAGAGAGTAGCAGAGAGAATGTGAGGAATTGACAGAGAATTTTCAGAGAGTTGCTGAGAGCTGGGAGGAAGAAGAAAACAGAGGAAGAAGGAGAAGAGTTTGGCAGCTTTTGGGTCTTCTTCTTCGTGAATCAGGCAAGCCTCCCTTTCCCCCCCTCTTCTCCTTGATTATTTGTAATCAATCTAGCAGTGTGTGGCCCGTGTGGGTGTCCCTGTGCAACCGTGTAGTTCGCTGCATATAGATATATATATGTATAAATGTGTGTGAGCAGCGTCGACCGAGTATTTGCAAGCTTCCCTCCTCCTTTTCTTCTCCTTAGGTCGCTATTATTTTCCAGTGAATATGCGAGTTGCGAGCTGTGCATTCCATGTAAATTCTGTTATCGCATATACGTATATATATATATATTGAGCACAGTGAGTGTGTGTATTGGGCATTTGGGCCGAGAGTTGCTGTGTGCATGGGTGAGCTGTGTTGGCCGAGAAGCTCATTGTGCGGGTGTGTATAGGTGCATCGCTGTGTGTAAGTGAATATATGTATAGGGGCAGTGAGTGTTTTGAGTGTTCTGAGTGTGTTTAAAGCTAAAGAAAGTGTTGTGTGTGTGTGCTCCAATTAAAGAAATGGCCTTTGGTTGAGGAGCTTACTGTGTCCGCGTGTGTGTATATCACCATGCGTAAGTGTATATATGTGCAGGTGCAGTCAGTGTTTGAGTGTGTGTGTGTGTGAGCAAAGCTAAGTGGCCTTTGGCCGTGAGTGGGAGGAGTGAATTGCTCACTGTGATGTGTATGTTCTTATATAAAAATTGTAAACTAGAGTGTATATATATATATATATTTCCATACTTAGTATTAAATGTTGAGTTGTTAGTCTTATATGTTATTATTTCATATATTACCACTATTGTTGTTATTATTTGTAAATAACAATAGTAAATAATATTAGTAATATGTATTTCTATGTAATTAATAGTAGTACGGTTAAAACCACGATCGGTCGGGATAAGTTTCAATGAACAGTAACCGAGTCGTGAATAGTAAATTGAGTCTTGTTCTTGTTTCAATGGAGAGTTAGTTTCCTCTCCTATTCTTTTGTGGAATGAAGCTAAGGCTACATATGGGGTAGGTTTCAGCTTGTGGGTCTCACGTTAGAGATTATTGAGTTTACACTGTATTTAATATTTTAATGCTTGCCGGGCAAGGGATATGCATTTGGGGGTTTCCATGAGATTTGTGTGCTTGGCCACGGGCATATTGCTTTATCTGTGTCTTCCTTTCGGGGCGAGCAGGGCTTGATGCATGGTTTATGGGGGCTATGTATCATCGTTTATGCTCAGGATGCCTTTGCATTACACGAGCACTACATGGTATGTGATTTCCTATATGGGCAAGCAGGGCTTGATGCACGGCTTATGGGGGCTATATATTATCGTTTATGCTCATTATGCCACTGCATTATATCTATGCATTGCATGATTACTGGCGCTGTGTGTGTGTGTTGTGATGTTTTTCGAATGTTCTAGCGTGTCAAGCGAGCTTTGGCTCGATTCTTGCAGTCCCGGCTGGCGTGCCTAATTTACGGCTGCAGCTTACATTTTCAGATTTGTACGTGTTGATCCGAGTTCGGTAGTGCCAGCCCGAGAAAGCTTCGGCTCTAGAGATTCTTACATTGGCTTTCAGGGCAATGATAGGTTTGTAGTAGGGACTTGGGTGCCGAGTGTCTTATGTGGGCCCCAAGGACCAGTATTTGCATATTTTATTATGCGGCATTTTTATATACCTGTCATGTGATTCATGAACATGTGATGCATGGTTGGCTGTCATGCTATGGATGAGTTTTGCACTTGGGTGCGGGTTAATCTATTAGCTCCCTTACTCTTATCAGTCTTTCATTTCTTATATGTTTGCTGAGTCTTGTGACTCACTTTTGCTTCTTTTCATTCCAGGTAAGGGTAAGGCTAAGTATGGGGGCGAGGCTAGCGGTTTTTGAGCTTTGTCGATAAGTGGTGTACATGACAGTCTTAGTAGATCCTATTTCGGTGTGTGTGTATCTTGTAGTATTGTGCCATAGGCATTCAGCCTTTGAGTGTTTGGCACGATTTTGTATATGTGCATCTATATGTGATGTAACCCTGTGACCGGTTATCTTTGTATGCATGCCTAGGATGTATTATGCTTTCGTTGTTATTTCTTATGTATGTGTATGGATGATCCTAGTTGAGCATGCATGGCAGGTTAGGGTGGTTTTTATTCTGTTTCTTTATCCCTCGTGCGGGCTCTCACTCGGGTTCTTCGGCTTGGCCGGGGTATCCGGGACGGGGGTCTCACATCTTTTGGTATCAGAGTGTGTTTGGAGTTATTTAGGATCAATTGTCCCTGTACACTTAGGCTGTCAGGTAGAGTTAGGATGTTTAAGTGTTGGATTAATATCCATGGTTAAATTTTGTTTCTAAATCTAGTTGTTTCTGTAGGAATATGAATACTTGCAGTGGTCGAGGGCGAGAAAGACCGCCTCATGTGGATCGTAGGCAAGATATTCCCCCACTTGAGGTGCTAAGTGATGCAAATGGAGCACGATCGTAGGTGACTCCAGATATGCAGGATACCTTGGTAGGCATTTTGCAGGCAGTGGATGTGTTGGCTGCCACACAATTGAGGTAGGGGCAGCATGATCCGGATTGTGTTCGAGTATCTCATTCAGGGGCACCGAGTCTTGAGGGCAACTTTAGGGGTGCGCTTCTTAAGAATTTCATGTCTTTGTGTCCACATGAGTTCTGAGGGGGTGCAGATGTAGTTGAGGCTGAGAATTGGCTCTTGGAGATGGAAAAACATATGCGGTCCATGAGTTGCGCAGAGGACCAGAAGGTGCAATTAGGGACTTTTCTCTTGAAAGGTGACGTGGGGTGCTAGTGGGAGACTACTAGACATCAGTTTGGAGATAGGGTGCCTTCTTGGACTGAGTTTGAGGCTCTGTTTCGTGAGACCTACATTTTTGAGTGGGTTCAAGAGCAGAGGGTTTATGAGTTCATAGAGTTACAACAGGGGAGCATGACTGTTGCTCAGTATGAGGCCGAGTTTGTTGCATTGGCCCGATATGCTCTAGAGTCCCGAAAGATTAGCAAGTTTGAGAGGGCAGCGAGACGACGAGGGAGAAGGAGCTGAAGGGAATAGGGGGATTTAGGGATATGGCCAAGGGAAGAGGTGGGGCATCTCCTGCCATTATTTTTTTTTATTTTTAATAATTGATATTTTGTTGTTAAATAAAAAATAAAATAATTTATAAAAATAATATTAATAATTACTTAATTGATAAAAATAAAATAAAATAATTTAAGATTGTGGTAACTTATAGAATAATTTAAACTGGAAATGGTGTTGACTTTCCTAATCTATGCTCAATTTAAAAAAAATGATAGAATTATATTTCTTTATTTTCTTAAACATACAAAAATTCATAAAAAATTCTCTCTCTATCTAGAAAAAGCCATTTCCTTCTTCATCCATTATCATTGCGTGTGTGTGTATATATTGAGAGAGAGATATCTAAATTTGGGTTCAGATCCATGTTTGTAAGTGTATATATATAGAGAGAGAACCATTATATAGTTCATTTCTTATAACTAGTCATTTTTTATAATTATTTTTGTTATTTGTGAAATACTTTAGAAATATTTTGCAAATTATATAAATGTTCCAAAAAGCATTTTGAGTCGTTTTTACTATTTTCAAAATAAAAAACAGTTTAGAAACATTGAAATGATGTCTACGAGCCATTTTTATGCTTAGAGCTATGTATATTGAAAATGCTATTTAAATATATATTTTGGTATTTTTAATCATATTTATATATTAATATAAATACACAATACATCCATATACAACATTATTAAAAATATTAAAAATAAGTATTGAAATAATATTTTTTATATTTATATTAATTTTCTTTTTATTTAAAGAGTACACTTGTCTCATCACTAAAAAGATTAAACTATGTTTTTTTTATTGTTTTCAAGTCATTTCTAGTTTTTAATTTTTTAAAATAATGAAAACAGGTTCTCTTTACTGTTTTTAAAAACGTATTTTTGAAAATAAAAAAAACTCAAAACAAAAAAAAAATATTTTAAGTATTTTAATTTAAAACAAACTCTAAACTCAAAACATATTTATTTATTTATTTATTCATATTTTATTATTGTAATGAGAAAAAATATTACGAAATTCATTAACTTTAAAATGTGTATATATTTTTAATAATATATTAAAATTAAATATTTCTAATTTATTGAATAATCAAATTTATTAAATAAAATATCATTAAAAATTATTTTCAAAATTTTAAAAAGAACATGTTTTATAATTTTCTATTTTGAGAAATAGTTTTTCAAAATGATAAAGAAAATACGTTTTCAATTTTCTAAAAACAGTCTGCCAAAATAGAAAACTAAAAAAAAATTCTAAAATTTAAAATTAAAAATAAAAAATAAAAAAATAAAAAAAATGTAGTATAATTTTCTCAATTTTTGAAGTAGCGAGTTTATGACTATAAATTGATAAGACCTCTCTCCAATTGCAAGGATAAGCTACCTCCAATTCAGATTCAATAATTTTTTTATCAATAAATACAAATATTAACTATAAAATTATCAATTATATTTATGTGATATATTTTTAATTAATATATAATTAACTAATAAAATTAAATTTAAAGTTGATTAATTTATATATTAAAAGAAAAAGACAGTAGAAGCGATGCATGTAGACCCGATTTCCAGCGTCTTCTTCTTCCTTGTTAAGTCAATTCAATTTGAAATTAATTTTAGAAACAACAAGAGGGACAAGCTACTCCACCGGGCGCAACATTGCGCTTGCATAGGAAAATGCTTTTGAAATTTGGGGAGAATTATTTTCCTTCTTAAATATATTGTGAGGTCCTATATTATCGTGGACTCAATCCTATTTCTCTTCGATTGGAGATTTTATTTTCTTAAATTTTGCTGAAATTCTACTACATTATTGTTGTTGATTAAAATTTTTAATTCTAACCATGAAATAATAAATATTAAGATTTATCTAACAATTATATAATCCTTAATATAATTATATATTATGTAAATACATGAATATAATTATTAAGAGAATAAAATTGAGCATTAATTATTTATTAATAATATAATATATTAAAAAATTATAAACATATTAAAAAGAATAAAATATATCAATCTAATTTATTATAATTATTAGATTTATAATATAATTATATTTAAAAAATATTAATTTGATACAATAACTTAAATTATTTTATTATCATATTTTAGATTATCATCCTAAATTATTATTTTATTTATCATAATTATAAATTATTTTATTTTTTATTTAACAAAAAAATATTTTAACCCAAAAAAAAAATTAAAAAAACCCAAAAATGATGGCGGGAGATGCCCAGCCTCCTGGCCAAATCCCTAAATCCCTTGCCTTCATCTCCCCTTCTCATACTCCCTCTCTCAACCATCTCCCCCTCTCGTACTGCTCTCAGCCTGCCGTTTCCGAAGCCTTTTCTAGCTCAACGCCGCCGCCGCCTCCAGATCCATCGCCGCCTCTATGCCGTCGTCGCCTCAAGATCCGTCGCCGCCGTCGCGTCCTCGTTGATTCAACGCCGCTGCCGCCTCCAGTAACTTCAGAAGCCCATTCCTCTTTTTGTGATTATATTTATTTGGTTTTAGATTCTCCCTATTCTTCTCTGTATTACTTCTTTTTCATTCTTGAAATCAGTTGTTGGGTTTAGCTATTTCAAAATCTTTCACCTTTTTCGGTGATATTCATCCCCTAGCTATTAATTTTGTATCTTCCTGTGATTGTTTCTTTCGATCTAATGCTAACTTGAAGAGATACAGAGAAGAACGGATTTAGCTAAGTGAGCGTGATTATGTATATATAGTACTATGTACGTGTACTGAGTATATCATATTCATTGTCCTTTTTAACTTAACCATGAGATGTTATATATTCATTCAGCTGGTTGATGTCCTGAAGGAAAAATTCAGTTGGTATTTCTGAAATTTAAAATCTTTCAAATACTTAGTAATAATAATGAGAAGGATCTATTCATAATAACTTGAAATCACTATGTATTATCAGTTCTTCTGAAGATATTTATTAAGTGCACAAGTTTGCATTGTAGAGTCTTGACCTATTGGATTGCAAAATATTGGTACACGTGCAAGCGCATGTGCAGACCTGTGCCCACTCGATAGTATGTGCACTGTGCACGCGTATTATGTATGGATTTATTGACCAATGTCATCATGTTTCTAGTTTGATATTCAAAAATATGAAAAATGCTGCGGCTTTTATTATTTGCCTATTTGTGATTTTGGAAGTTAGTTTAAACTCTCCCAGCCAAAGATTACTAGGTGGTAATGAAATCCTTTCTTTGCTAGAGTGGGAAAGATACTTCAAAATTTCCGTCAGTACAACTTTTTAACAACAGTAAATCAACAGTAAAGACTTTGGATTGTCCTCGCCTACCATGGTTCGTTTCTCAACTGATGCTTCTATCTTAGGGCTTCTCTCTTTCGCTCAATCTCCTTTTTGTTGTTGTTGTTGATGTCGATCTTTTGTGAATGGTTACTGATTGATTGTTCTTGTGTTTGATGAATGGCGCGTTAAGCCTCAAGGAGATTACATAGACCTTCACAGGAAGAGGCATGGCTATCGCCATGACCACTTCGAGCGCAAGCGCAAGAAGGAGGCTCGCGAAGTTCACAAGCGATCCCAAATTGCTCAGAAGGTTTGATTTCCCCATATTGCTCTTAAGTATTTGCTACATTTATCTGAAATTTCTCAATTTGAAATTGTGCAGGCTCTTGGTATCAAGGGAAAGATGTTTGCTAAGAAACGCTATGCTGAAAAGGCCCAAATGAAGAAGACGTGAGTGTATTTCTTTCTGTTTACTTGGGTTCTCATTGTTTTTTCGCCTGGGTAACTGAATTCTTAATTAAAAGATTATCAATTAAGTTCATAAATTGGTTAAACTTTGAACTTTGTTACTTATTTGTGTTTTCTGGAAAACACTGAGCTTCTAGTTCTCTTGGCTTGTGAAACTGTTATCTTTGGATAATCTCCTGAGGCCATATTCAGAGGGAAGGAATGACATTAAATCATCTGATCTCTCTGAATAAGATTTATGCCTAACTCAATAAGTTCTTTGTAAGGGTTTGAGAGCTCATATGTTGGAGATTAAATATTTTCTTTTTTTTTTTTTTGTGGGTCGAGCTGCTTTTGCATGATTTTAAAGAGCAAGCTACATATTTTTGGTTAACATGGGGAAAAAGAGTGTGGGGGGATAATGGGATATTTTGTTGCAGTCAAATTTGAAATCGAGCTGGAATATATATCAAGTTAGCATACATAGGAATGTTTCTAACTAAAAGAAAGGTTTAATTTTCAAAATGTTAGTGGTAAGAAATTGATATTTTTGGTGCATACATGTGTTGATCAAGCAATATTATTTTTCCTGTGATGCTGGTGCCTCTTTTTCTTTTTCTTGTTTTGGGAATAAAAAAAATGAATACCTAGCCTTTTGTTGGTATCAATAAGATAGAGTAGAAGCCTTTGAGAAGGCGGGGCAGAAACTGCAACCAGTTTGATAAACCCTAAACCCTTCTCATTATAGGGTTAAATTATTAATGATTTTATTCCTCGTGAATTTGGTGCAGCTATACAAGTGTGTACACTAAGTAGACATGTAAGCAAAATTGTTTACTAACTCATCCAAAAAGTATAAATGCCTTTACAACCTGTTTTAATCTAGGATTTCAGAGTGGAATGGTTAGTTAAGAATTGAGGAATACACATTTTAACATGAGGCAAGCTATAATTTCAATTTTAAAAAGAAATTGAGAACTGTCATGTCCTTGACCCAAAAACTGTCTCTAGAGGAGTCCATCGTGTTCTGATCTTAGTTATCCTATGATTTTGCTTTATTTTCATAATATCTGTACATATATAGTGTATTTTATTTCTGTTTTCATTGTAGATTGTGACTGACCCCTCCCCCCCCCCCCCCCCCCAAAAAAAAAAAAAAAAAAAAGATTGCAATTCTTTTGGTTCATATGGTATGTGTTTATACAGGTTGGCTATGCATGAAGAATCATCAACCAGGCGAAAAGTGGATGATAATGTTCATGAAGGAGCTGTTCCTGCTTATCTACTTGATCGTGAAACAACTACAAGAGCAAAGGTATGCCTACTTGTAGCTTAGATGATAGTTCTTTAACCAAATTCTTGAATTTATGCAATTTGGCTGAGATTGACCCTGTAAAGTAACTTAGAACCTTTTAATCCTGTCTGCAGGTTCTCAGCAATACTGTAAAGCAAAAGAGAAAAGAGAAAGCTGGGAAATGGGACGTTCCTCTACCAAAGGTAGGATTTTCTCAGCGGATAATAGCTTTTTTGAGTGCTTTTTCTTGCATTTACTTTATTGTCATGGGAAGATGATATGCAGTTGTTTATAAGCTATTACATATTGCAAGTACGGAAGATGATATGTAGTTGTTTATGACCAGACCTGCACCAAAAAATGTAAATTTCACATGTAAATCAACTGAATTGTAAGGATCAGCGGTTGGTGTCTCTTTATTCAACCAAGTACTGAACATAATTTAGTTCTGATCACACTTGTCCAGACTTCACACTGACTTCTTGTAGAATGGCATATCCTGCTACCTGGCAATTGTTTGTTTGGGCTCTGGAATCTGTTTTATTTGTAAAATTTGAATAGTCAAGAAAAATAATGTGTTTCTTTAATATATTTGCTTTTGATCTTCACTACTTCCTGAGTTATTGTTCTGATTTTGCTAATGTTACATTCTGTTTATTTTGTTTTGGGTCCCATTTATCCTGATTGTAGAACTTCTTTGTATGGATATGGTGTAATAATTGCATAGGTGTTGGTTTTCCAAAGAATGTCATTAGTGAATCATATCACAGGGGGTTTCTCCAAGTCTATAAAAATAAAAATGAATTTATTTCCTTTTTTGTCAACTTCTTTTTGTTAGATAGGTTTAATGTTTGTGTATTTGCATGTTATCAAATGTTGTATTTTCGATAAAGGGCATGGCAGCATGCTGATGACAATTGTTGAGTGTTTTTTTTCCTACTCCTTCAGGTCAGGCCTGTGGCAGAAGACGAAATGTTTAGAGTGATCAGAACCGGTAAACGAAAAAGTAAGTGCTTTTGTGTTGGCTTTGCTCTTTCTGGTTTTAATTTTTTAACATGAATTATGCCACTAAAGTCTCTTCACTGATGTATACTTGATAGTCTGCACATTCTTTGTCCCGATCATTTTTGTTGTTACTGGTTAGATGTCTTGTAAAGTTGGCTGGATAGTGTTTTGTTGGATATGATTTATTTTAGGTTTTAATGTGAATAGCTAGTACCAGCCAAGAAGTGATTTATTTTTAGATTTCTACCTACTAATGTTCGATTTCAATGTGAGTGATCCTTGGTGTAGTGAGAAAGTAACTCCATTAAAACTAGGGTTTCATGGTTTCGGAATACTGAAGCAATCTATTTAGATGTGCTTTTATGATCTCTCTATACATATGCTGAAAAGGCTGGCTGCATGCAACAACCCTCTTGGCCCGACATCAATGAGACTTTGTAGTGCACTACATTTTCTAAAAACACAACCAGTTAGCCTATTTTGTGTATTAGGGGCACAGTAATGCCAAGATAGTTCATTGGAATAGGTTTTAACCATTCCTAAAAGTGAGTTGACACCCGCAAACAGATGTTTTAATACAATTGCAATATGTATATTTCTCAAAATTGGTCTTGTACATGCCTTGTGAGGCTATAAGATGACAGATGCTCCATGGTCGTGCCAATGCTCCTGCTGCTTATGTTTGGTCTTTTTACAGCCAAGCAGTGGAAGAGGATGGTCACCAAAGTCACATTTGTAGGACCTGGTTTTACAAGGAAGCCTCCAAAGTATGAGCGTTTCATCCGCCCTACAGGATTGCGTTTCACTAAAGCCCATGTGACACATCCTGAATTGAAATGCACTTTCAATCTTGAGATCATCGGAGTGAAGAAAAATCCAAACGGGCAAATGTACACCTCCCTTGGGGTTGTGACTAAAGGAACCATTATTGAGGTAAATTTTATGCACTTAGAAAGGTATTGTTTGTTGGATCTCCAACCTTATGCTGACCGTAAGTTGCTTTTAGTATTGTTAGCGGACATGATTCGAATTCCATTATGTGGGTACTTGATTAGTAACATTGCCTCTTTCAGGTGAATGTAAGTGAACTAGGTCTCGTCACACCAGCCGGAAAAGTGGTGTGGGGTAAGAAGATGCTAACTGGCATCCTTTTTTCTTTTTTTCCCTTGAGAAGGCATTTTTTTTTTAAGTTGTTTAGTGTAGACCTCATTTACCCGTATATTTTGGATAATGCAGGGAAGTACGCCCAAGTGACAAATAATCCAGAAAATGATGGTTGCATAAATGCCGTTCTCCTCGTCTAGAAAGGGTAGCAAAAACAGATGGCACATCTCAATTTTGGCCCTGCATCAATGGATTACATTTTGTATGAACAAGCCTATTTATTTAGATACCTAAGTACGCATTCATGGGTTTAGGTTCTTTATTCAAGAGGATGTCTCGCAGCCACTTCTCAAACTCAACGCCAGGCCGAGCAGGCCCGTAATTTTTGAATGTCTCTTAACATATAACCAAAAGACAAAAACAGCAGGGAGTATTATATTGGGAGATTTTTTGTTACATACATGTGTGTGTGGGTATGTCATGTGATAGACTGGTCTTTGCTTCTGTCATTTGTTTCTTTTTTCAATCAAGATACATATGGTGGCCGGCGATGGTCGACCACTGCCACCTTCAGGGATCATTAATCTAATTACCATCTCATTTCAATACCAAGAGTCTTCTTGTAACTAAACAGAATTCAATGCTCCCATCCACCTATCCTTTTGGATTCCACTAATTTTATCAAGGGTCTAAAAAATAACTAACTCTAATTTGTGAAAATAATTACTTTGTCGATGACAGTATGATTGGTGAGAGGTTGACAGCTGATTATAGCGTGAAAGTTTCTCAATATTTAATTACAAAAATAATTCCAAACCATTTCTTTGAAAAATCCAGATCCAGTTGAATTACAATTTTGCACGCCTTTTAATGGGAGTAATGCGATCCTGTCAATTTTGAGGGTAAAAAAGTTATTTTAGCGGTTTCTTTTTTTAAAAATTCACCCTTTTTTCCATTTCCTTTCTCCTCTTTTCTTACTCTTGTTGTCTTTGTCCTGTCGTCATCTTTCCCCTAGTTGCTGTATCCTCTCTCCCCTTTTGCTGTCTTATTGCCTTGCCTCCCCCCCCCCCCCCCCCCCCCCCCCACCCACACACACAAATTGGCACAAATTAACGAGAATCACGTTACCCGTTAAAATGGAGTCCACAAAATTGCACTCAGTTGAATCCCCCAAGCATAAGATGCAGGGTTCTTTCTTCCCAAAGATATATTCCTAAACCCATCATCATAACCCATTAATCGGCTGTCATACACTCTGCTTGCAAAAAGTGATTTGAAAGCATATTTTTTATTACTTTTGTTGAAAATAATTGTTGCTCATTGTTATGAATAATGTTACATGTATTGATGAAATGTACAAATCTAATAATTAAATTGAACTTTATTCGATGGTGAAATTCAATCAGACTTCATCATCAATCATGAAGCCTGACCGAATGAAGCCCGATACTTTATCTAGAGACGGTAGCGGTAAATTAGGTGAAAATATTTTTAAATTTTGACTCCTTCAAATCATTGTTTCAATAATCAAGTTGTATGTATAAGTAGTATTTTTCTTATTTTGTTATACATAAATTGTCTTTGTAGTTAAATACATGTAAATAAAAAATAAATAGATATTCATCGAAAATTTGATTATTGCAGTTTAGTTTTTATTTTTTAAATAAAATTGGATTTTAGTATATTTTAATTTTTTCTTAAATAATATATTGAAGGATATTTTGAGAATTACTTATATAAACCTTTTTTGGTGTTATATGGTGCTGTCAATAAATGATTCTTCAAAATGCCTTTTAAATATTTTACTTAAAAACAAAAATTTATTATGTAAATAATATTTGAACTTATGACCTTTCATATCTAACATAAAATTAACCCTAAATTAATACACCAAAACTAATATTAATGTGTATGTCGTCTAAAAAAAAAAAACTTAAAAATGTAAATTTTAACTATAAGTATATGTTTAAAATTGTGCGTGCATGTGTCAAACCCTTAATTATTATTACTTCTGGAGCATAGGCCATTATTATTATTATTATTAGAGAAATTTATAATAACCACTTTTAAAATTTGACATAATTGCAAGAATCACTCTTTAATTTTCAACTACCCATATTTTTGCAATAATTAATTAAACCTATGAATTGAAAATTTTGAGAGAAATTGGATATTTAAGCCTAGTTGGGCAAGACTTGATCAAATTAAATCAAGGACTCGATAGGATTTTAAATGGACTAATTGTGGGGAGGAAATTCATGACTAAGAAGGCAAAGAAGATCATTGATGGAGTAAGGAAGCAAATGAAGACGAAAGAGGGTAAAATTATTATGAAAGGGCCCTTAAGTCAACTAAAGATGGAAGCTTAGGAGTTTTGATTAACTAAATTGGGAGAAAAAAATTGGTCTTGTTCACCAGACTAGTTTTGATTAACCAAACTTATCCATTTGAAGACTAAACTAAGGTAGACGAATTCAACGCAACATACTAGACTAGTTTAGTTGATTAGATTAGGCAGATTAATATTAATCAAGCTAGTAAATTTTTTTTACAAACGATTCAAATTAAGGCGGGATTTTAGGCTATGATCTTGGAGATTTTAAGATATGACTTTGGGCATCAATAACCAATGGCTAGGGTTTGGTGTGAAGTAAATAAAGGAGAAGAAGTTGTAAGATGTATATATATTGGCATTAGAGAGGGATACGATCCATCTCTAATTTTTACTCTATTCAAAATAGAGGCGGAAATAATTTGTCTCTAAATCCGAGAGATGGATAATTTCCTTCTCTATTTCCCTTGATGAAAAAATGTTAAATTACTAAAAATACTATGAAAGGCTCTTTCAGTCGACTAAAGATGGAAGCCTAGGAATTTTGGTTGACTAAATTGGGAGGAAAAAAATTGGTCTTGTTCACCAGACCCGTTTGGTTAATCAAACTTATTCATTTGAAGACTAAACTAAGACAAAAGAATTCAACCCAACATACTAGACTAGTTTAGTTGATCAGACTAGGCAGATTAATATTAACCAAACTAGAAATTTTTTCAAGGACAATTCAAATTAAGATGGGATTTTGGGCTATGATCTTGGAGATTTTAAGACATGACTTTGGGCATCAATAACCAATGACTAGGATTTGGTGTGAAGTAAATGGGAGAGAAGAAATTGCAAAGATGTATATATATATTTGCATTAGAGAAGGAATAAGATCCATCTCTAATTCCCTCTCCATTCAAAATAGGGACGGAAATAATCTATCTCTAAATTAGAGAGATGGATAATTTCCTTCTCTATTTTCCTCTTTGGTGGAAAAATATTAAATTATTAAAAAAAATTATAAAAAAAGTTACAAAAAATATAAAACTATATTTGTAATATCTCGTCTCGCCAGGCGTGTCACTATAAGGGTATTCCCAGGATTTCTTTTTTTTCTTTAAGTTAAACACGCGCGGTGTTTCAAGAACAATCTTCACATGCAGAAACAAAACCCCGCGAACTCCAGTCTTGCCCGTTTAACTATCAAGATCAATAATCTTAAACTAAACGAGTCTTAATACAATGCAGCGGATACACTAATACCAAAACACCATAGTTCTTACATTGTATTTCCATAGCAAAATACTTAATATAGATCAAATGATAAAATCGCTATTATACAACTGTTCATTTACAACCTGAAATACATACTAAAGCCTCCAAACGTTACAACGACTAACAAACTAAGCACCATTGGCCCTCAACCGGCCACATCCTTGCCTTCGCAGCAGACCCTGGCTAGAACATTACACGTTCCAGGGGCATAGCCCAGGTTAGATGATAAACATCTAAGTGACAGCATAGAAACAGATTATATAATGCATGAGAGACACACGAGCATGGCATTTCCAGACAAACGTAAATATGCAGGACACGTCTAACTCGAGATATCACCTTGACATACTTAATCCCTCGAATGCCCCATTGTGGCACACGTTCACCTGGTCCAACGTTAATCCCTCGAGTGCACCGTCGTGACACCCGTTCACCTGGTTTAACATTATTCCCTCGAGTGCCCCAGTGTGACACCCGTTCACCTGGATTAAGATTGTCCCAATCTCAAGTAAACCCCATCCCGCCCCATACGGACCCAACGATGCAATTAAACTTGACCCCAAATGATATGAAAATTTACACGCCATGCACCAACATTTTTAAATAAACAGTTAATGCAATGTAGCAAATATCGACACAATGATCTTAAGTAAAAGCCTTGTAAAACAATCTATGTCTAGGAGGGTATAACCGCTCACTAGAACCCACCACAAGCACCTAAAAACACTTCCAAGACAAGGAAAAGCTGGAATCAAACCACTCACCTCGAATGTATTCAGATCGCCTTGATCCTCGTGCAACGCCTCGGTTTGCGTGACAAATCCCAAATATTTGAACTTATATGCAACCTCGAGCCACAACACTTTCTAAACACCATATTTAATTAAGGAAGTGTTAAAATCCATTTTCCTCAATTTTTCATATTTTTCTCCCATTTTTCACCTTGATAAATCAAAAATAATTATTTCCTTAGCTATTTTCCAAAATATTTCAACACAATAATTCCTAAAATAAATTAACAAAAATACTGGAAGAAAAATACCAAAATGCCCCTATCACACGCGCCCTCACGCACCTGGCGCGTGTCTGCGCGTGGAAGCTGGCGCGTGCAGCCACGCACGTCGTCTTTTTCCTCAAGACCGGTCACCGGCGGTTGCTCCGATGGCTGCAAAACCAGTACCCCCTTGAAGCTCTTGAAGAATCGATCCCAATGGCACCAAAATCAGGCCGAAACAACATCGTTAAGGCCTTCAAAAATCGATTTACAGGTCCGGCTTGCGCGGTCCGCCTCTAACCCTCGGCCGATTTCGAATAGCCCTCAAACATGCATCAAAATGCTTCAAATCGAGCCCAAAGTGATCCTTGATGCCTCACGACCAAAAGCCCCTTAATCACTCGCTCAAAATCATTCAAAAACTCAGTCGATTTACGCTTCAAAAGCTCGAACTCGCGGCCTCTATTTATATCAAAAATCCGAGCTTCTTCTGGCCAATAACCGACCATGGCTTGGTCCCCAAGCCTCTTACCGCTGGCTACGACCTTCCCCAAGCAAGCCTCGCCCGTCCCATCGCCAGAAACGGCAGCCAAGTGCGGTGGCAGTGCGGCGGCCGTCTTCTCCCTTGCGTTCACATTGCAAAGTTTTGTTTTATTGCACTTTCACCCCATGTTTTTATCTAATCTCATTTTAGCCCTTACCAAGACACCCCTGATCTTTCCAAATATATCACCAAGGCCCACAAGTCTTGTATTATTCATTTCATCCTTGAAACTTTCAAAAAATTACTGTTTTGACCTCCCTCGGGCAAATTTAGAAAATTACACTTAGGCCCGGCTAGTCGATTTGACCTTAAATCCATTCGATTCAACCCGAAATCACTTAAGGGTTGTTCTATACATAAAATATTAGTCCCTGACATGCTTCGTTGACTTTTTGGACGTTTCCTACGTCGATTCGGTTTTCTCAGTCCGGTCAACAGCTGTACCGAAAATTGTTCCCGATCAAATTTCTTTTATTACTAAAAATCATGATTCGTGTCACTTGTAGATATTATATCATTTTCCTTGGCTATCTGAGGTTCGGGGTACTCCCTCGAGCCACTTCGGTCTTTTAAGACTGCCACAGTGTGTCCTAAAGCCCTATTCTTTTGGTAATTCCACTTGTACCCTTCACCAAATATTATTTATGACCTTAAATCATTTCTGGGTATTACAATATTAATTACTCAAAAATAAATTTTCCACACATTGAGGTTGATTGGAAAAGTAATTACCTATCATTCATGCTTTCCATGTTGTTAATTTTTTTTTAATAGTTTATGCCCGTAATTTTTACTTCTCACATTGAGATAGTTTTTCATGCAAAAATATTTGGCGTTGATTGTACATGATTGTGCATGTACAATGATTCTTGGTTTATATATTATGTTGTGTGTGATTCGCTCAACATATTAGAAGTAGAAACATGACTTAAAATACTTGAATAAATTAAATAAAAAGGAACAAAAACCACATCATTGTTAATAGAAAAAGATAAAATAATCTGTTTTGCTAATTGATAAGAGATATAATCTAATGGAAGATGAGTATGCCAAAGATTAAAAGGAGAACAAACAGAGGCAGCATAAATAAAATTTGAAGTCTTTAAGGGCTTTGTAGTCTTGAGGATGGAAATTGAAGATTCTAAATGAAAACTCACTGGAATGTAATATTATTTTCAAATTTATTCTGATTAAGAGCTTATTTGTTTTATTGATAGGATTTAAAAAACTAAAATGAGGTATTTGCTTATATAATAGAATAGATAACACGAACCTAATTAAGATATAAATGTATTTAATTTTATTTATAGACACACAAAATGCAAAATTTGTAAGAATGGATATCTAATTAATCGATTTTTTCCACACAAGCAATACATTAAGCAAATCCAGGTCCAAAATCATCTCAAGCAACACATGATAAATCAATCTCAGTTATCGTCTTCATCTCCATAATTGTAATCTCTCTAGAGCCCAAGGTCAGGTCTAAGAAGGGACTCTAGAGAAACTAGTATATATATATCGAGAATAGTAAGGAAGGAAACAACACTAGTTGAATATCTTTTGGGCTGAATGTGGATAAAAAACTCCCGGGTTAAGCTTGATTGAGTTAGGGTAACTCAAGGATGGGTGACTCCTGGGAAGTTTGCCTAGGCCCATCAGGGTAAGTTGATCCAGTACTTCCTATCGCTCGATGTGAGATGTTACAGGTGGTATCAGAGCTGACCCTTGGAGAAGGCGGTCCGATGAGGGAGGGGAATGGCATCGGGGAGTGATGGCCTAAACAAGGAGTGACTCCTGGTAGGTTTCTAGGATGGCAGCCCCCAAAGGGGAGAAGATCTGGGACTAGTTGTAAGGTTACATGACGAGGATGTCATGTGCCCAAGGGGGGAGAATGTAATACCCCGAGAGCTCAAGGTCGGATCTAAGAAGGGACTCTAGAGAAGCTAGTATATATATCGAGGATAATAAGGAAAGAAACAACACCGGTTGGATATCTTTTTGTCGACATTCAGAATTGGTTGACTGTGATCCATTGGCCCTCACTAATGTAATGAATTCGAAAGGGAGAAGAGGAGTATGGGAAAATTTGGTTTGATGCTCTGTCGGCCAGTTGGCCCCTGTAAATACTCCAACACTCAAGTCAGTAAGCGAATGAAAAGATGCAGAGTATTGGCAAGTTGGCAGAAAAAGCATACCATGGCTCTGAAGAGAGTTGACTGATATATAGGAGGAGAAGATGTCCTTATGCATGTGCTATACATCTATAGATGATGGGACAGAATATTCGGCGCCGGCTGAGGTGCTCAAACGGCGACATGGTGTTGACGAGACCCTCATTAATGTGGATGAGATTCGCCATTAATGAGGATGGGATTTGAGGCAAGGGTACGAAAGCCCATAAGCGATCACAATTTTGTTGTTGCAAGGGCCAGGATGGGACCGACGTGGGCCAAGAGAATGGGCCGAGAAGATGGGCTAGATTGGGCCTTGGCAACCCAAACAGAATAACTCCCAGCCAATACTGTTCACTGATTACTTTGTGGCTTTATGGGCATGCGAGTTGACCAAATAAGATAGCGAGCTGGGAGAGACGCTAGGAACTCACTAGAAGCATTATTGTGAGCGTCACCTGGAGCTCGCTGGAAGTATTATTGTAAGCGTCACCTGGAGCTCACTGGAAATATGGTCGGGAGCTCGCCTGATCTAGTGATCTTAGCTCGGGCTCTAGCGACGTGCGAACTCTCTTCGACGGGCTCAGCTAGGGCTCATCGGGCTTCTTTAGGCGATTGGGCATGCATGGTGAGCCGAGTTTAACCCATAAGGAGTAGTGCGAGAAATACTTGTAACACAAGCCCTCCCAACTCGTTGTGCGATCTTCGGACAGGGAGCTGATGCTTTGCTGGTTTACCCCAGTTGTTAATTCACCTTTCAAATATCTGCCAAATCGCTTCAAATCATGCCGTTTCATGCCGCACGTCTTATTTGGGGAACATTTATTGAGCACGTTCCCTAGTACAATGCATTATTACGCTGAGGGGCCCATAGACCATCGTGAGGCCGATGGACGCGGAGCATGCCATAAGTCGTTTTGATTTGACAGTGTTGATCATTCTAGTTGAAAGTATAAATAATAGAGAGGCTTTACTGTTTCCCTTTTCACGCAACTTTGAAATTTTTTCCGCTCTTTCCTTCTTCACCTTTGAAGCACTTTCTGCGACGAAGTTTTTTTTAACCACAGTTGCTCAAGCATCCATCATTGTCCGAAGCTTGTTCTTGGTTACCACAATAGCAAAGGGTTCACCGATAGGTAATCCCTTTCCATCATTTTCCTTTTATTAGCTGTCCATCATTAGCTAACTGTTGATGGTCCTTTGGTCTCCCTAATTCTGTCGGTGGTGCTTCCCATTTTCTGGTGCATCGATTTGAATTGGTTTATTAGGCGTCCACCGAGTCTTCGGGCCCAAAGACCTTAGGATTAGCTTTCTATGGAATACTGGGCTTGCAGTCCAAGCCCTTCTTCCTTAGGCGACACCCTGTTGCAAAGCGCGTGACCCGTTAAGTAGGGAGCACCTTTAGGGTTCTTCCCGGTTCTACAGGTTTGGTCCTCGAGCTGTGGCCTAACTGTTCTTTTCTTCCCCTATAAATAACCGATATTGCTTGCGAGATCTCAAGTGAAAAGCACTGCAACCATATCATAGGAGAAGATGATACCTCAAATTTTGAAGATTGCTTCGTGATGAAGACACCAAACATTGAGGAAGTGAGCTCGCGATTCGAGGAGGTTCCTGAAGGGCGTCAGGGGCGAGAGGTTTTCAAGAGGTTCCCCTCCAAAGCTGAACCCCATGACGTGGCGACTTACGCTCAAGAGTTCCGCCTTCCAGCGGGCTATCGAGTGTAAATCCCCACTTAGAACTATCATGCGACATACCCCCCAACCGGATTTGCAGCCATAAGCCCCCAGCACCTCGAGTCTGGGTTTAGGCTCCCTGTTGCACCTTATCTTCTCAAACTTTTGAATGACCTAAAGTTTGCGCCTTTTCAGTTGACCCCAAACTCTTATACCCAACTCACTTCTTTAACCCTTTTGTTCCTTGTGAATAAACTTTCCCCATCTTCTCCAAAACTGATTAGGTTTCTTTTTTCTTTTAAGAATGCCAAGGACGGACTGTATTACCTGGAAGCTCATTCCTCTCAATATAAAGCCATCATTCCTCAGGGTAGAGCGAAGGGGAAGTCCAACATGGGCGACTATAAGTCCAGTTGGTTCTTCGTTTCTTACCCTTCGCTTTTATGGCTCAAAACCCTTATCTTCGCACTAACCCCTGGTAAGGGCATCTCAGTTCGCACAGGCTCTCTTTTTTATGTTTTATGCATATCCTGACTTCCTCATTATGTTGTGTAGATTTGGGAGGCGGGAGGCTAAGCTTATCCGGAGACGAACTCTGCATTCTCAACAACCTAGTTGCCGCGGGGTCTAGCTCTGAAGATTTCGAACTTACCGATGAGCTGCTCAAAGAACACGAGCTTGTGCCCTCTCTTGACGACAGGGTTATAAAAGGGAATCACATCGGGGTTCTGGGTGCGAAGGTCCTTCCGTTCGCCTTTCAAATCCCTGGGACAAGCAATAATAGGGAAGAAGAGCGAGCAGACATGGTGAACCTGAGCCTAACCATGCAAAAGAAGTCTGGGACCAGATCGAGTGCCATTTCTTTTGCAACTATGAGCTCAAGCTCATGAGGAGGGAGGTCGGAGCAACCACCACCGTGGCCTCGACCTCAGCAACAACAACAACAACAATAGTAAGGGTCCAAATCGCGGTAGCAACAACAAAAACCACCACAGGAAAAATGGTCCCAACCGTGACAGGAGCAATGAGCTTCTACTCCTCATGATTGTGATTCCGACGGAGTCCGCGGGAAGGAGGTTGCAAGGGAGGCTTCTAGCGCTCCCGTTGCTAGGTTAAAAAGGACATTAAACCGGTAGCGGGAGGATGATAGGGGGAAGAAAGCTAAAGTCCGCGAGAAGGAGCTGACCTTGGAGACCTTGCTGGGAGAGACCTATTTCACTGCTCTCCTGGACTATATGCCCACACTCTTAGGCTCAGGTGCCAAACAACTAGATAATGAAGGGATGAAGGGCCCGGCCCTTTACGATTTCATGGCTCGGCATAGTCTCGTGGTAAGTTTTGCCTTTACTTTCTTGGCTTCTCAACTTTTGTTTTTTAGCTAACTCTTCTTGTTTTACAGCTCTCCCTTGCTGCCATAAAGATTAAGGGGAAGCATGAAGATTTTTGGGGGCATCTTGACGCGGTGAAAGTGTCCCTCGAGGCCGAGATCGAGAAGCTCGAGAGGGAGAAAAATACACAGCCTTTACTTTTTTGTTTTGTTTTTGCTGTGAATCTAAAATAGAAATTTAAATATTTTTACTTTGAAAACAAAAAAAAAATTATTTTAGATAAAATTACACCAATCAATATTAAAATTATAACTAACTAGCACAACCAACTACTACTTTTAAGAAATCACGATTTGATTGATTAGTTTTTTTTTCCTTATCCTTAATAATGTGTTTTTTTTTTTTGAATCAAAACACTTTTGTGAGCTTTTTTTTATTATATTTTGTTAAAATTGTAAAAGTATTTTTATCAAAGTCAAAAGGCTTTTTTTGTTTTGTTTTTGCTATGAATCTAAAATAGAAATTTAAAGGTTTTTACTTTGAAAACAAAAAAAAAATTATTTTAGATAAAATTATTTATATTAAAATTATAAATATTACACTCATTAAATAATATTAATTACAAAAATACTTTCCAATAATGTTATTATTAATAAAATTAATTTTGCCAATTATTGACCAAATACATATAAAAAACATTTTTTGTAAAGTCAAACACTAAATTACATGAGTGGTCCTTGTGAATCATCATATGACAAAAATCTCACAAGGAAGGCTGGCGGGTCAGTTCGATGCCTATTTGGATTGGATACCAGGTAAAAACCCAATCCACCAACTTTTAAAACCCTTGGCACCATAATTAAAAGCTAGGGTTTCTTTCTTCTTCTCTAGTAAAGACTTCGGATCGTCATCGCGTACCATGGTTCGTTTCTCAACTGATGCTTTTATCTTAAGGCTTCTCTTTTTTGCTCAATCTCCATTTTGTTGTTGTTGTTGATGTCGATATTTTGTGAATGGTCAATAATTGATTGTTCTTGGGTTTGATGAATGACGTGTTAAGCCTCAAGGAGATTACATAGACTTTCATAGGAAGAGGCATGGCTATCGCCATGACCACTTCGAGCGCAAACGCAAGAATGAGGCTCGCAAAGTTCACAAGCGATCCCAAATTGCTCAGTTCAATGGCTATAAATTTCTCAATATCTTTTGATTTAATTAGCAAGAATCACCGAAAACAACTTTCTTATATTTTTTTAACTTTACTTTACTGCAAGAAAACTCACATGGACCCTATTTATGTATTCAAATTCACCTTTGCACATATCTTAAGCATCACTTTTAAATAAGAATGTAATATAGAACATTACACAAAACTTAAACTCCTATATTTTGGATTTCTCAAGACAACATTCTAATAGATAACTTCTTTACCTGTGCAATTTGAAGCAGGTTTCGCGTGTGTGCCTAGGCTTTTTGTAGTACGAACACCACACTCCTTCCTTATTTTGCTTCAGGGACGGCTGATCCCTTTCGTGTGATGATTTTAACCATGTCCCCTTACTCTATTAGAAATCATAGTAGAACCTTCTACATGATGAACATTAAACATTGCTACCATTCTATGCTCCTCACTTCGAACTATGAAGTAAACCTCATTCAAAGATGGCATTTTTTCTCGGTTAAGGATCTATGCTCTTAACATGATCAAATTCGGGATTAAGCCAGAGCAAAAACTCTACTATTTTATCCCTATCTTCACTACATACCATCTTAATATCTTGATAGTGGTCTAATTCAAGCCAAAAACCATTCATCTTATTGTAATAATCAGTCATAGACATGAACCCTTGTTTTGTGCTACTGATTTTAGTCTTAATCTCATAAACAACAGATGCATTTTGCACCTTTGAATATGTTCTCTTAATTGTCTCCCATATTTCCTTAGCCGTAGATAGAAACATGTATTTTTTACTCACCTCGGGTTACATGGAACTCCATCGCCATAACATCAACATAGAGTCCTCCACAGGACCATGTCCCAAGTAGCAAATGTGGGATCAAAGATCTTGGGGATTGGTCCAGTGAGGTGAGAGATCTTCCCCCGTCCCTTCAAAAACGTCCTCACCAATTGGGATCATTGGAGGTAGTTGCTACCATCAAATCTGTATGATTGGTGCATACCAGGTAACTCACCGGAAGAGATACTTTCGGTTGAGGGCTCAATTAAACTTGCTTCTCTCATTGACATGGGAGAAGTTGTTTTTGCAATCTTTGACATTCTATGGGTTGACTATTAGAAGAGAAGGGCAAGAAACTATCGAGGCAATGAAGGCTGAGAAACAAACAAATATAAATCTTCCTTAGGTTGGCTTTGATACCATGTAGAAATTGGTATAGATTGGATAGGAAGAACACCAAAAGAATCGTTTAATCATACATTAGGCACCAAGTACATTCCCTTTTAATAGGGAAGTTATAGAGAAGGAAAACTAAATATGTTATACAATATACAAGGAAACTAAATATACAAACATAGATTAGGAAACATATCAAATCAGGATCAGTTTCCTAATCTTGGAGAAGATCTGTCTTGATTTTAGGAAAGGCAGTTCACTATCCTTCTCCTCTAATTCGTTCAATCTCATGAATCATCCAACAATAAGCAATCCTCAACTGATTCCTTTTAGGACAATCACTCTCCCCTTTTAGGACATACAATTCATTTTGTTCCTTAGCCACACCAATCATCTTTCCTGTGTTCATGGCTTGAAATTTACACATATGTGGAGAAAAAATAACATGGCAATTTAGGTTTTTAATAAGCTGATGAATGGAAATAAGATTGGTAACCAAATTAGGTACATAAAGTACCCAGTTAACAGATAAAAGATGGCTAAGGTTGACCTTGCTCTGTCTTATGATGGGAACAGAGGTTCCATTGGCAATAGTAATATGTTTGGTGGTTTCAAGAGGCTTAGAAGTCTCAAAAACATGAAGGTTAGGGGTCATGTGATCAGTGACTCCCGAATCAAGGATTCTCATGTTATTGCTATCAATTTTGGAGGTTGAAAAAGAACCTAAGTTTAGGTATTTACCTTGCTGTGCAAGAGAACAAGATGCTCCATCTTGGATTGTCCTTAGAAAGGATTTCAGCTTGTTACTCCTCTGCATTCAACTCTTTGTTTGAGAGATAAACTTGGTGCTTTATGTTCTTTAATCCTTCTATCTTATTCAAAATGGCCTTCTTCCCATGTAGTTTAAAGCACGTATCCCTAGTATGCTGGGGTTTCTTGCAGTAGGTACACAACTGCCCTTCACGACCTGAGTTCTTGGTTTGAGCTTCTGACTTTCCCACTTTAAATCTTGCTCCCTCTTTGTTGTTGGTCATCAAGGTTGAACTTTTAGGGCTATGCTCATTGAGCATGGAACCTCTTCTGTTTTCCTCACTCCTAACAATGGAAAACACTTCATTAAGAGTAAGGAGTTTATCTCTACCAAGAACCTAAATTCTTACTTGATTAAATTCTGGACTTAGGCCTGTTAGAAACTCAACAATCCTATCTCTTACGAAAATTTGATTGAGTGTGGCAGCGTCCTCACTGCACACCATTTTTATGTCTTGATAATGATCAAGCTCCAACCATAATCCCTTTATTCTATTATAATATTCTATAATAGTTAACTAACCTTGCCTAGTAGAGCCAATCTTGGTCTTGATCTCAAAGATCACCAAGGTATCTTGAACCTTTGAGTAGGTCTGCCTCATCGTTTCCTAGATCTCATTTGCTGTACTTAAAAACATGAAGTTCTTACTAACTTCAGGCTGCATTGCACTCCACAAGAAAGACATGCATCCCATGTTGTGAAAATAGGATCCGACTCTTTTGGTGGAGGTCCAGTTAAGTGGCTAATCTTCCTTTGGCCTTCGAGGAAGGTCCTAATGAGTTGAGCCCACTGTAACTGGTTCCTACTACCTAGACTGTAGGACTGATGCACTTTAGCCAAATCTCTAGTTCCAGTGGGCTGTTCAACTGAAGTTGATTCTCTAGTTGTCAAGGTGGGAGCAGCCTCTGAGAGTTTCGACTTGTTCACTTGACAGATTGGTTGTACAAGGAAGAAGCAATGAAGGCTTTAGAGGGATTAGAGGAAAAATTGTGCGATGAAGGCACACTAGGGTTCTAGGTGGATTAGGCCGGAATCGCTGGCTCTGATACCATGTAGAAGAAACTAAATAATAATATTTCATTGTAATCGTAATGTACACGATGAGATCTTCTTATAGAGAAGGGAAAATACATATATAAATCTTCATTCTACAAGAAATACTGCATAAGGAAGAGATACCTAAAGGATACATATTTACACCATTAGGAAAGTTTCCTAAGTTTGACTTAGGAAACTTCTTATCCTAGATTAGGAAGAAATCTAAAGATATCTATTGCCTCCACACGTACGCATATTACCATACAGATATATTTCTTTGTGATTCAATAATACTAAGAGTAGCCAACAAATTGGAGATATTCCTAAGACTATTGAGGCCCTAAGATTCAGATTGGTTGTTGCAAGAAGTGAGGAAAGACTTGAAATAGATTTGGTCATTCAAGATGACAAGGGAGGAAGGGTAGCTACTGGAGGAATTATTGAGGCTCCAATGGAGGAGAAAGACGTTGAAATGAATCATGTTACAATTGTTAAGAAATCCCAAGGATAACCAATAAATCATGATGAAGTAGCATGGGAACAAAACATTGATTCATTTGTGCTGTTGGCTAAAGATTAGGTTGAAGATGAGTTGGTCTAGGGTCTCGACCCTACCGAAATGGTTGGAGTTTCTTTAGATCGTACTAGCCAAGTTCTTACCTATTTTTACACTACATCAGAAATTGAGAGGTGGCAGCCAAAGATCGATGAAAAGGCTGACATGCATAGCTTAAGGGTTGTCTTCTTGGAGCTGTGGCAACCATTTGGAACAGCTATGGAGAGGCATATTATTCTTTTTGAACTTAAACAGATAGGTGAACTTCCTCCAGCATGGGTTGCTGAATTTTCAGATCCGGTATTCTTATTACAACGCTTAATGTCCCCAAGTCCTATAGATCTTCTACTTGCCGTTGAACTACTCCAACATGCTTTGCCTCTGTGAATGGAATATGAATTGTTAGACAATATGCTGCAAACAATGCATAATTTGGAATACCCTAGTCATTATGATAAGGTTGTGAATGGTATATTGAATAAGGAGATTCTGAGCATCAAAGACCACCATGAGAATATCAAAATATTAGTTTTGGCTAGAAAAGATACTTTCCCAATCCAATACGGAGATTTTGACACTAAGGTTGTAATACCCAAGAGCCCAGAGAAGGGTAGTATATATCGAGGAATAGTAAGGAAGGAAACAACACCAGCTGGACACTTTTTGGGCCGAATGTAGGCAAAGAACTTATGGGTTAAGTGTGCTTGAATTGGGGAAGCTCAAGGATGGGTGACCCCTTGGGAAGTTTGCGTAGGCCCATCAAGGTTAATTGTTCCGATCTTTCCTATCGCTCGATGCAGGATGTTACAGGTGGTATTAGAGCTAACTTGGGCCTTATGTTGGGACAGTGTACTAGCTAAAGGCTGGGGGTACTGGACTGGGGACTGTGTACTAGCCCAAGGCTGGGGGTACTGGACCAGGAACACTGAGCGGAGGAGATTTGAGACCAGTTGTAAGGTTGCATGGCGAGAACATCATGTGCTCAAGGAGGGAGAGAATGTAATACCCCAAGAGCCCAGAGAAGGGTAGTATATATCGAGGATAAGTAAGTAAGGAAACAATAATAGCTGGATACCTTTTGGGTTGAATGTAGGCAAAGAACTCTCGGGTTAAGCGTGCTTGAGATGGGGAAGCTCAAGGATGGGTGACCCCCTGGGAATTTCGCGTAAGCCTATCAGGGTAAGTTATTTCGGTCCTTCCTATCGCTCGATATGGGATGTTACAAAGGTCTAGGCCTAGGTTGTCGCAATAGCAGTGGAGGTAATTAGACAACATTGCACTAAGCATTTGGAGATAATACCTATGAGGTTGATGGGAGATTCTCCACAGCTAAATAGGAGTCCTATCAAACTTTTGATTCATGGAGGAGACAAGATTGAGCTTGTCCATGAGCTACAATTACCCTTTGTGAATTGGGTTGTTGTAGTTGGGAAGATGTTGAAAGAAAAGGTTGCTATTAGATTACTAATTGCTACCATGTACTGGCATAGTTCATGTATGAAGACCCAAGACATTGCTGGGACTTGCAGATCAGTGGGAAAAGAGAACCTTTGCATGGAGATTTGCGAAAACTTTTTACAAGTGCTGGAAAAGCAAAAGAGAAGGAAAATAAAAGCAAAGAGGAATGAATCTAGAAGGAGAAAGAGAGAAAAAGAGATTAAACAAATAGTGAAAATAGGAAGTGGATGAAGAAATAGCAGCTAGCACTAATAAGTTTCTTGAGAACAAGAAACCTCTCAAGGAGGGGGGAATTATCATAACCTTAGGAGGAATAGATGGGTAATATTATAATAGGGTTAATAATAGTTTGGTAGGAGATATTTTGCAATTTGTTAGGAGCACATGGGTGCTGTTATGAATTCAGTTAGCAACTAGCTATGCCTATAAAAGGGCTACTTATAAGCGGATGGGATATGAAATGTGAAATGATATTAAAATCCTTCATTTCTAGTTCTCTCTATTCCTCTCTCAGTTTTCTCTAATTTCTCCCTCCCTTTCTGCTAATTTCTCTCTCCTTCCTTCGATTCTCCCATTTTGATTTCCCCCTTAATTCCAGTCTCAACCCTAGGTAACCTAGGAATATGACAATAATCACTAAATCTTCTTCATCCCATGCCTTGAATCCTTGATCTATTTCTTTTGGATTGGGGTCAGTAAGATGGCTTACCTTTCCTCTTCCTTTCAGAAAAGTCCTAACTACCTGACTTCGCTGTAGGTAGTTAGTTCCATCAAGCCGGTATAGAGGATTTATATTTTGGAAATCCTGTCTAGTTCTTGCTGTAGTGATAGTTGTAGGTGCAACCAATATCTCCTCCATAGCAGTTGAGATAGAATCTTGAGAAGTGGTTGATATATTGTGATGAAAAAAAGTAGAATGATTAGGAAAGGCTGTGATAAAGGTAGAACAACAAGATGACAATGAAGGTCAGAGAGACAAAGAAGATTGGAAATGAGAGAAGCATTGAGTTTTGGAAAAATGCCTTAGAAAGATGGCTCTGATACCATGAAGGAATTCATTGAATTCTTATTCTTTCAGCACATATTTATGGTCATATTTAAGGTGAGTCTTATCACCATCATAAGGAAACTTTCAATCTAACTTCTAAGGAAACTATCAATCTATCCTCTAAGGAAACTAACTATTACAGAATCATAAGCAATTAGGAAACATAAACAATTAGGAAACTAATTAAACAACTGATTGTACATTTTATATTTACATTACGAAACATAATCTTCTGCATTCCTTAGTGAGCCAATTATCCAACCAGAGTAAGCCTTTTATTTCCCTTTATTCCAACATAAGCTATAAAGCACGAACACTTCCTAGGAGTTGTCATACCGGTGTTGCTGGCTTGCTTGACACCTATGAGACATGTCCACATGGCATGTTTGCCACTTTCTTATAATTTGTTAAAAGGCTATGGGAGGGACACACATATGACACATATCTCCCCTATGCGGACAGTTGTATGACATGCATGTCCTTTAGTTTTATGACTTGGTAATTGCATGTTTTGATTGGATGACTATTCAGTTTTCATACGCTTCATGCTTCTATTATCTAGCTCTTTAAACATCAACTGGATTGTAAGGGATGAAAACTATTGGACTATGAATTGATTGCTAATTAGATTAGAGTTATTCATTTGAAATTTTGACTTATGAGTTTTAAATGCATATGTTTGAGTTGTATTATAGTTTTGATAGTTTATTATGCTTTAAAAATATAAAAATTATTTTATTTATTAACATATCTCAACCATGTCTTATCCTACTTTCTTGAAAAATGTTGTGTTCCTGTGTCTTGTGTCTGGTGTCCCCATGTTGCCGTGTCAGTGCTTCATAAATTGCAAGCAATCCCTTATACTGAGACATCTTCAAACTGAAATTCAAAATACATGGATAAAAAATAAAAAGAAAAAATACTACATTTCCTTTGTTTGATTAAACATTTGTCTGAAGGCAAATGCCATAAAAATATTTCAGTGTAATGTATCTAAGATCTGTGAACTAATATAACAAAAGGTAATTTTTGATATTGAAGCTATACGATGGTAATAGTGTCAAGTGTTGCTACATTGGGAAAATCACATTGTCAACTGCAAAAATGAATATGTGTGGTTGGAGTTAATGGAAGCAGGAGGTTGAGTTAAATAAAAATAATAAAATTTAAACTGCTCTTATTTTGAAGAGCTTTATCTTGATTCTTGAGTTCAACAAATTGTAGTAGTTAAATGGTGATGAAGTGATCTATGAGAAACCACTTTAATTTGAATGTTGCTACCAAGTAAATATTTAACTTCCTTGGGGGGATCTCTATTAGTCGTGGGTTTTCTTTTTCCTTTTTTGCTATTAAGTTATTCGTTTTAGTATAATCAAATAATGGATGTAGAATGAGAAGAATACTTATAATCAATCTATGTGATCCCTAAACAATGGATTGAACTGAAAGGAAAAAAAGGCTTCAAAGAAAAAATAAGAATCTAAAAGAAAAGAAGGAAAAAAATATTAAAAGGAGATGAAAAAAGCACAATCTACAAAAATAGCTCATCAACTGAAAGGGAAAAAGGCTTCAAAGAAATAATTGGAATCGTGGGAAACCAAGATTAAAGGGAAGTGATGTTGTTTCCCTTAGTATAAAATAAATGACTCTCTAAACCCTTGAGAATGATTTGAAGGCTGTAATAATTTTGCCAAATGTAGGCTAAATCTAAGCAAAAAGATAAATATCTAGTTTGTAATTTAAAATGAATAAAAATATTCCAAAAAAAAAAAAAAAATTATATGTGCCAGTGTAAATTTTTTCTCTTTAGTCTTATTGCTTTATATTGTTTTCTGAAACACTAGCATGTGCTCCCATGCCACTTGCTAGTAAATAAATAATAAGGATTATCTTTTGAAGTAAAGGTTACATTTATTTTGGTTTGCTCTGTGTTTATTTTGCATTTGCTTCTGGAATAGGTTTTTTCCATTGACCCAAATTCAACTTTCTGCTCCTGGCAACTCAAGGCATCAGGTGGGAAGGATGTTAGCTGTTGATTCCTTGTAAGTTGCTTTTCTTGCTAAGACGCACCGATCAATATTTAAATTTTTTAATGGGCACTGATAATCGAATCATTGATAATGTGATCACCTACTGCTCTAGCATTCATTCTCCCTCCTCAAACCCTAGGGAATTCAAACAAAACGATAAATCTGCTACTATCTCTTCTCTATTGTGTGCTCGAACTGATTGGATTGCTTTTATGACATTAAAAATTTTCAAAGGCTGGTAGTATTGTGTACTTACTGATCATCAGGATGAGCACCTAGAATTCATATTGATATAGATTCTTTCATCCATTACCTTTGCAGTGGATGCCTCATTGCTGCTAGTGCATATGAGGATCAATTGGCTATGTTCTCAGTTTCAATCTCTGCAGCCACTGATATCATTGATAAGGTTGAAATGCTTATTTTTGTTTCCTCCCTTTTAGAAACTAATGTCTTTATGAATGCTGAACAGCTGTGCATGTGATATATTTAGTTCACAATGATAATGATTAATGACAAGCATTTTTTTCCATATAAAATATAAAGCTTTTAGTTATAAGTTTTTAACTTTTTTGCCTCATTTATTTACTTCAGAGAATATCTTATCCTTCTGAAAATGAAGGGGACCCAAGTACAGACAGTGGTCTGACCAATATTTGTGGGACTATATGGAGCATGTGTTTTATTTCCAGAGATTTTTGCCACCCAAATAAGGAGCAGAATCCTATGTTAGCCATTCTTCTGAATAGGTATTATGATCCTTCTATGCAATTTTTTTGGGGTCCATCCTTTAAATTTCTGTGAGATAGGTGCTTGCTCATTTATATTTGGAGTTCCTACTTCGTCTGTTTTTGGTTGTCTGTGCTTTGTTTTGAGTTGTGGTTTCTTGAAGTTATCTTAGTGTGCTTGCTAATTTTTTGTGGATGCATAGAAGGCTGCTTGTGGATGCTGCAGGAGGGGATCTTTCATAAATGAGCTTTAGCTATTGAATGGAGTATTAGGGAACATGCTGTTCATGTAATTTCTGAGTTTGCTGAACCTGGACCGCTAGCACACAGTGTGGTTGAAGTTCCTCATTCATATGGATTTGCCCTTCTGTTCAGGATTGGTGATGTTCTCTTAATGGATTTAAGGGAGGCTCACAACCCGTGTTATGTATATAGAATGAACTTAAATTTTTTGCCTACTGCCGTAGAGGAGCAGGCTTTTATTGATGACTCTTGTAGAGTAAATGATGTTGATGAGGAAAGTCTGAACAAACTTGGTTCCTAAAGTATGGAACCTGAAAACGAAAGACTGATTTGGTGGAAATCAAACCATATTTGATTTCTCATGAAATAAGAATTATATACAGCTTTCTATGCTATCAATTCCTAACTTCTAGTAGATGATAAGCAACATAATTGAAAATATTTACAGGATAATTTACAAATCTATTCCTATAATTTCTCCTACTTGATTAGGAGTCTTATCTTGGATTTTATCTTTTATTTCTTCTCCTTTATCTTGATGCGCCAGCCCACAATCGAAGCCCACATCTCCTGCAGTCTTCTTCTTTGCTTTGGACTATTTTCTACCTTGAGGTTCCCTTGGATCCTAGGACTCTCCAACACCTCCCCTCAAGTTAAGGAATAGATATCTCTCATTCTTAGCTTGTCGATAAGGGTCTCAAAACCAGGTTTTGACATGGCTTTAGTCAACACATTTGCTACCTGCTCTGTTGTAGGAATATAAAGCAGATTTATGCTTCCTTCATTAATTTCTCTTTGGATGAAATTGCAGTCAATCCTGACGTGTTTCATTCTATCATGTTGTACAGGGTTATTAACAATGCATATGGCTGACTTGCTGTCACTATATAGTCTTATTAGTTGAGTCAGAGGTATTTGTAAGTCCTCCATAAGCCTTACCAGCCAAATAAGCTCACATATGCCTTGAGCTATTGTCCTAAATTCTGCTTCTGCACTGCTTCTTGCCACTACTGATTATTTTTTGCTTCTCCATGTAACTAGGTTTCTCCATAATTTAGTGCAAAATCTAGATATTGACCGACTATCTATTACTGATTCAGCCCAATCTGCATTAAAGAACCCTTCAGCCCCTCTTTCATCACTCTTTTGAAACAACAGTCCCTTACCCGGAGTTCCTTTTAAGTATCTCAATATGTGATACATAGTTCTCATATGTTGTTGAGTTGGAGCGTGCATATACTGGATAACAATACTTACTGCATATGCTATATTTGGGCGAGTTAGGGAGAGATAAATTAACCTCCCTATGAGTTTTTGATATCTATCTCTATCAACCACCAAGTCATCATCCTTTTTCACATATTTCCAATTTCTTTCTAGTGGAGTATACCTAGGTTTGTATCCCAACATTCAAGTTTCTTTTAGGAGATCAAGTGTGTATTTTCGTTGGGAGATAATTATACCTAGTTTGCTCTTTGCTACTTCCATTCTAAGAAAGTACTTCATTTCACCCAAATCTTTGACTTTAAATTCTTCTTTCAACTTCTGTTTCAAGGTTGCTATCTCATGAATATCATCTCCTATAATAATTATATCATCTACGTACACAATTAAGATACACTTTTTTCCATTAGCAGCATGTTTAACAAAGAGAGTATGGTCGGCATCACCTTGTTTGTATCCAAATTTAATGAGAGTAGACCTGAATTTTTTTTAACCATGCCCTTAGAGACTGTTTCAATCCATAGAGAGATTTCTGTAATTTGCACACCTTTCCACTTTCTTCGTTATCAAAACTAGGTGGAATCCTCATATATACTTCTTCTTCTAACTCCCCATTCAAGAAAGCATTTTTTATGTCAAATTGGAACAATTTCCAATCCATATTTATAGCAATAGATAACAACACTCTTATAGAATTTAGTTTTGCGACTGGTGCGAATGTCTCCTCATAATCTATCCCATAGGTTTGAGAGAAACCTTGGGCAACCAACCTGGCCTTGTATCTGTTCACACTCCCATTTGATTTGTATTTGATGGTGAATACCTATTTATAGCCTATAGTCTTCTTGTTTTTCGAAAAGTCAACAACTTCCCATGTGTGGTTGCCTTTTGGTGCCCTCATCTCTTCCATTACTGCCTCTTTCCACTTGGGATCATTTAATGCTTCTTGAATATTCTGAGGTATAGCCACTGTATCTAAATTAGTGGTGAAAGCCTTGAATTCGAGAGATAACTTGGAATATGTCAAGTAATTTGAAATAGGATGCTTCACACATGATCTACCCCTTTTCTAATAGGAATAGGGAGATGCAAGTCACTGTCAACTGCTGTAACTTCTTCCTCATTCACTGGACTTTCCCTCGGTTCTAGCAGTTGGCTATTTTGAGGAGCTGGATGTTTACCTCTTCTTGAGTAGACTTGTATTGGCTTTTCTAGATTCAAGTTATCCCCTAAATCAGTTTCCATAGATTCAGCTAGGATTTGGGGTTCTTGAGGAGATGATAGGCTCGGGTAATTAGGTTTAGAACATGCTGGCTGAAAAGGATCAGTTGCAGCAGTTTGATTAAGACCATTATTTGGGTTAAGCTGAGGTATAGGTAATGAAATAGGTATAGGTACTGTTGGATCCCAATGATTAGCTTTCAACTATAGAGAGGTATTTGAGTAATAGGACTCACTCTCCCTAAATGTTACATCACAAGAGATAAAGAATTTTTGTGATGTAGGGCAGAAACATTTATAACCCTTTTGGGTAGGAGAATACCCAATGAATATACACTTTAATGCTCTTGGTTCAAGTTTATGATGATTTGGACTAGTTTGATGGACATACACCACACATCCAAGTACTTTGGGAGGAAGAGTATTTAGAATACGAGCATGGGGAAAGATAGAAGTGAGATTATGCAGTGGGACTTTGTACTTCAAGACTTTGGAAGATAGTCTATTAATTAGATAGGCAGCTGTTAGGACTGCCTCCCCCCAATATCTATTAGACATAAAACTTGTGAACATAAGAGATCTAGCCACCTCAAGTAAGTGTCGATTTTTCCTTTCAGCTATTCCATTTTGTTGAGGGGTATAGGGACAAGTGCTTTGATGGAAGATCCTATTGGTAGTAAGATATTGGGTAAACGAGTGAGAGAAGTGTTCTCGGCCATTGTCAGTCCTAAGGATACAAATAGAGGACTGGAAGACATTTAAAATGAGTTTATGGAAAGTTTGAAAGATTGCACATGCCTCAGATTTTTCTTTCATCAAGTATACCCAACAAACTCTTGTGTGGTCATCAATAAAGGTTATAAACCACCTTACCCCATTTAGGTTTGGTACTCTATCTGGTCCCCATATATCACCATGGATCAAATAGAAAGGTTTAGAAGGAGTATAGGGGACTGATTGATAAGTATTATGAGTTTGTTTAGCAAGGATGCAATGATCACACTTAAGTACCATTTTTTCTTTATTGATAAATAAGTTAGGGTACAAGTGTTTCAAATAGGAAAAACTAGGATGACCAAGGCGTTTATGCCATAACAAAATATCAAAATCTGAACTAACCATAAGAGAAAACCTATGAGAAACTTGACTAAGAGACTCCTTATTATCAGAAAGCTAGTAAAGTCCATCCTTCTCAGCACTGCCAATCACCTTCCCCGAGGATCAGTCCTGAAAAATGCAATATGAAGGAAATAATGTTACAATACAATCCAAGTCTCTCGTTAGTTTGCTTATTGATAACAGATTATAACTTAGGTTTGGCACATGTAATACTGATTCAAGTAATAAATCAACAACACAAATACTTCCCTTTCCTTTCACCAATGATTGTGTCCCATTAGCCATCAAAACAGTTAGATCCTTATCTCCTATCTAAAAATTATCAAGCGTAGTAATAGATCCGGTCATGTGGTCGGATGCCCCGGTATCTACTACCCAATGACTCTTATTCATTCTCCTAGAAACCAAAGAAAGAAACTGACCTTTTTGTGCCATAGATGATGAATAATTTGGTGCTGCCTCATCTGATTCCTTTGCAATATACGAGCTTTGTAACAGTTTCTTTAAGAAGTCAATTTGATCACTAGTTAATCCCATACTTGTTCCTTTTTCACTAGTGGGTACACTTGCTGCTGCATAAGCGGATCTATCCTTCTCCTTCTTTGGTCTTGGTTTCCAGTTTGGGGGTTTCCCATGCAACTTCCAGCATGTACTCTTGGTGTGATAAGGCTGATTGCAATGTTCACACCATTGCTTATCCCTTGGAATGTCTTCCTTTCTTGCAGCAGTAAGGCCTGATCCTAAATTAGGTTCGGTTGTTGGCAGCATAACCTTTTTTCGGCTTTCCTCCCATCTTACCTTAGCAAACACCTCCCAGAGAGATGGTAAAGGCTTGGTACTTAATAATCTTCCTCTTACCTCATCTAAATCTGGATTAAGCCCTTGGAGAAAATAAAAAATTCTCTCTTGTTGTTTTGTAAAATAGGTAGGGTAGGCCTATCTTGGGTTCCATTGAATTGATAATCCAAGCCATCAAAATTGAATTTTCTATCTCCCATCTTTGATATTCTACTGAATTTTCTGGTGGAGTTTGGATTGTACCCGTGAGGTAGCCGTATTTCCCTTTACCTTTAATCACCAAGGTTACGGATTGAAACCATTCTCTAAAGTTTCTTCCATTCAACCTATGTTGGGTGATATGCAAAGTATGGCTATCCAGTGAGAGAGTGTTGTTAGGCGCTCTAGCAGTTGAAGTCGCTGGTTGTTGAAGATCCGAACTCAAGAAAGACTCCACTGCAGTTGGGGCTGCATTCTCACGATCTTGAGGCTCCATCTGATTCGGATCTTTGGACTAAGAAGAGCCGAGCTCTGATACCATGAACAAACTTGGTTCCTAAAGTATGGAACTTGAAAACAAGAAAATGATTTGGTGGAAATCAAACCATACTTGATTTCTCATGAAATAAGAATTATATACAGCTTTCTATGCTATCAATTCCTAACTTCTAGCAGATGATAAGCAACATAATTGAAAATATTTACAAGATAATTTACAAATCTATTCCTATAATTTCTCCTACTGGATTAGGAGTCTTATCTTTTTTTTTTTTTTTTATCTTTTATTTCTTCTCCTTTATCTTGATGCGCTAGCCCACAACCGAACCCCACATCTCCTACAGTCTTCTTCTTTGCTTTGGACTTTTTTCTACCTTGTGGTTCCCTTGGATCCTAGGACTCTCCAACAAAGTCTTTATGATGTTGTTGCGTCTACTTTACTGGAGCTAAAAGACATCCTTAAAGATGATGATCCCATGAGTATTGATGGAGACAGTGGAAATATCAATTCAAATTCAAAACATGCGTGCTCATAGAGCTAGGAACCAGGAAATGAAAAAAATCCAAGGATGATTTTCTGTATAGATAGTGGAGAACTTTTTATGATTGAAATTTCTTCAGATTCTGATGGTATTAAAGTTGATCTATCTGAATGTCTCTACAAAGGTCTGCCTTGCAAAACACTTTTATGGTCAGAAGGTGGATTCTTGTCTGCTCTTGTTGAGATGGGAGATGGAAGGCTACTTTACAGAAGTCCAATACAAAATATTGCCCCAATTTTGGATATGTCAGTAGTGGATTACCATGATGAGATACATGATCAGATGTTTGCTTGCTTTGGGATGGCACCAGAGGGATCTTTGAGGATTATTCAAAGTGGCATCAGCGTACAAAAGCTGTTGAGAACTGCCCCCATTTATCGAGGCATAACGGGCACTTGAACAATCAAAATGAAATTCATTGATTCTTATCATTCCTTCCTAGTGTTATCATTTGTTGAACAAACAAGGGTTCTATCAGTTGGCTTAAGCTTTACAAATGTGACCGATATTGTTGGTTTCCAGCTTGACGTCTGCACGTTAGCATGTGGCCTTGCCAGTGATGGTTTACTGGTCCAGATATACCAAAATGCAATTAGACTCTGTTTGCCTATTGCTGCCCCATCCAGAAGGTCTTCCTTCATTATTACCAATTTGTACATCATGGTTCCCTGATAACATCAATATCAGTCTTGGGGAAATTGGGCATAATTTGATAGTTGTTACAACTTCAAGTCCAATTTTTTGTTTATTCTTATGGTCAGATATCTGTCAGCAGGCAACTATGAAATATGTGAGATGCAGCATGTGAAATTGCAGTATGAGTTATCGTGTATTTCTATCCCTTTGAAGAATTTTGAGCACAAACCTTCCACTTGAAATTTGGCAGTTAAAAATCCTGTACATACCCTTCTTGAGGGAGTTGACAGTGGTATTACCTTTGTTATTGGTACTCATAAACCTTCAGTGGAAATTTTATCTTTTTTGCTTGACAAAGGTCTAAGGTTTCTAGCAGTAGGGACTATTTCTTTAACCAACACTATGGGAACTACTGTTAGTGGCTGTGTTCCTCAAGATGTTAGGCTTGTCTCAGTTGATCGGCTTTATGTTCTATCAGGATTGAGGAATGGAATGCTGCTTCGGTTTGAGTGGCTTGCCTTGTCAATGTCCACTTCAATATCTCTCAGCCAAAGGCCTTGTAGCAATTCCTGTTTGGTAAACTTGGATACTTACTTATTAAAAGCTACAGAGCCCTAAAATTTTACTTTTGATTCATCTGAGAAGTCCAAGGGCAATCCTGTTTATCTTCAATTAGATGCAATACGCCGGATTGGAATTACTTCTACTTTCCTGATTCCATTGAGTGATTCACCTGATGCTAATAGGATTGCTCTCAGTGATAGGCCATGGTTACTGCAAATAGCTAAGCATAGCCTTTCATATACTTCCATCTCCTTTTGACCTTCAACACATGCAACTCTTGTTTGTTCTGCTGAATGTCCTAAAGGAATTTTATTTGTTGTAGAAAACAATCTTCATTTGGTAAGAGTATCATCTCTTGCTTATCTGGCTTAGTAGATTTTCATCACCTCCTAAGGATGCTTTTTCCCTTGAATATGAATCTTGTCCATGGACAACATGGATATATTTGTTGCATAACATTTGAAAATATATATTCATGGGATATAATGGCCTTAGAAAGGATAGAAATGATTGATAGGATAGAATCCATGTAACCGACTACCATCTAGCGGGAGTAAGACTAGTATATTAAAAAAATGTAAATAGACCTTCCTATTTCAGATTCCATTATGATATACAATACTATGCTCTTTTTTCAGTCCCTCAAGAAATATGTATTATAGTTCTTAAGGAGGGGGTTGGTGTTGATTCTTGCACATTACTGGTGTAAAGCGGTTTAGATGGTGGAAATATGATGATGTGTGGGTGTTGAAACTAGTATTGAATTTCAAAGTGACTTCTTTAAAATTGTAATTAGTGTGCATGCTATTGTGTCTTTAGTGATGTATATAGAAATCATATAGTTGGTACATATTTTATGCATCTGGTTTTCCCAATGTCGCATCTTTTATGCTTCTGCTCAAGAAGAATGGATAATAGATGGCTAATTTAAAATTTAATACTCCCATCTTATCCATTGCTTGCTTTTTTGTGAGGAATGGTAATAAGAGCATGAGATCTACAAATATGAACGTAGCATCATGGTGTAGCAGTGTAGGCTTGCCAAAAACCATAATTGGGGTTCAATAACATTGTCATAATCAGCAGGGTTATTCTTGTTAATAAGATGAACAGTAAAACTTAGTTCTAAGGCTGTGAAGTAGTCATTTATGTGGAAAAACTTCTTGTGTTGAAAACCACCAGACCATTCTTACCTTGCCTATTGATATTCTGATCTGGATGCTAGTTAGTTCTTTCCCTCACTCCAAGAAAGAAAACTAACTATCAAATGAGAAATGAACTACATGGAAATAAAAAATTTTACATTGTTAAATTCAGTTTTCTAGTAAGAATATGTGTCCTTTTTCCAAAATCAATGTCTCCAGTTAAGTTTGTTGCGTGCAGAGTACATTGTATAACCATTCTGGTTACTAGGCTCATTAATTGTGTCTTAGGGATTTCTCATTTGTTATAGAACATGTGAAGGTAACTTTTGTTGTTTATGTTTATTATCCGGAAGTATCACGTGGTCTGCATGTTAATGGGATTGTGTACTATCTATTAATTTTGTTGTTATCTGTTCTAGGGTTTCAAGTGGTGGACTGTAAGGACCCTATGGGTTTCTGTTGGTTTTGTGTTTCCTAATGAAGCCCAAGGCCGTGACGATTTTTCGGGTGGGTTTTATCTTCATAGGCTTCGGCCCGGGATTGAAGAACCCAAGTTCGTCACCACTTTTAGGCAACCAATTTCAGAAGCCGGGTCACAAGCCCTATTCCCACTTTAGAGGAGAAATGGGCCTTAGCCCATTTGCTCAAGTAGGGCGGAAGCCCACTATTCTGAGCCCCAAAGCTCATTATCTTTAAGCCTTAAAGCCCTCATATAAAAGGCCAGTGTGCGGCCCTTTTCCTTGGTGTTTCTTTCTCTATTTCGACCGAACCCTAGCTTCTCTCTCTCTCTCTCTCTCTCTCTCTCTCGTTTCCTTGCTTGGTTGATTGCTTCCTTTGTGGTTTCCTTTTGCGGCTGATCTTTGATGTCGCTATTTCTATGTCGGTCCGATGCTTCTTTCCATGTTGAGGGACAACATCTATCCTTGTTGATCTTGGCCGATTTGTTGGTGTTGCATGCCTTATTTAGGGGGTCTTGATCATCCATTCTCAATAAGCTTTTCTTTTTGCTTTGTGCTTTCTACCCTATGTCTTTGTGACCGATCTACCTCCCGTGGTAACCTACTGTGTGTGGCTTTGATCATTTGAGTGAGAGAGGGCTTCGGTTGAGTTCGGTCGAGAGGTATTGGGGCATTATGGGCTTTCGGTTTGTGGGCTGGTTTGAGGGTTTCGTTGTGGCTTGTGGTTCCTATTCGTTAGTGTTACCAAAGTGGTGAACAGACTCTTCAGATCTGAGCCTTGAATGTGTTTAAATAGGGAGTTTGTACTTCGTGTTCATCTTCTTGTTGCTGTTTTCAGTACTTTGTGTATTATCGTTATGTTCAATTAAATCTGGTTCGATGTTATTGCAGTAACTCTTTCTATTTTGAAGAGTTTTTCAGCAACAAATGGTATCAGAGCCTTGTGTGGCTCTTGGGTAGTGCTTGTTCGAATCAGATCTGAAAAAACCCTATCGTTTTCAAATCTGATTTCACGATGAGTTCGTTCCATATCAGATATGATCTCGGTTTGATTATTCTTTTCAGGTTATGAGTTGGGTTGAAAGGACCCCAGATTCGGATCCAGCAAGTCGTGGGTCATCTCCCCGAGCAGCACGTGGCTTCTCACTCGCCTGCCGGCCAGCAGCGCGTGAGGCAGTGCGTGGGGGCCGAGGTGCCCTTCTTCTATTCCAGATATGATCCTGCATCACTCACAGATCTCAGTCTTGAGATCTGTACTGGTAACCTCTGTGGTTTTAAATTCTATAATTTTCTTTTCCAGCATCTAGCAGGTCATCGTGTGGGGGTGGCCATTAGGTTTTGGGGGTTATCCTGTGGTGGTAACCATTGCTTTTTACTAGAATTGTGATTACCTGTGCTAATTTGTGTGATTACTGGAATTTATAAGTGCTTAAAAATCTATTTCTAATCGATTTTTGATTCTTTGTGAATCTGCTACCTAAGTTTTGTTTAAATTAAAACTTTGTGTTTTTCTTTTAAAATCTCCTTAGGTTGCATATCTATTTTTTTATACTCTTAGTGGATATCCAGTGTTTGTTTTGATATTCTATGTGTGATTTACTTGTGACTGTTTTAACTGCTTAATGCTTTAAAAATTGTGCCTAGTATATCAGTATTATCCCTGTTTAAAATCTACCCTTGATTGAATCTATTGTTTAGGATTCAGTGTGAAAAAAAATTAGTGTTTTATAGGTTGCACTACTTATTTGTGTGTTGAGCATATTCTTTGAGAACATGGCTACACATTTTGAAATAGGGATGTTCAATGGGAAGGGTGATTTTTCTATTTGACAATAGAAAATGAGAGGGATTTTAGTTCAACAAAAAGTATTAAAAGCCATAGATGGCAAATATCCTAAAATTACATCAGTTGAACGAAAATTAGAAGTAGATGAACTTGCCTGTACTTCTATAATCTTGCATCTATCTGATTCAGTGTTAAGGAAAGTAGGAAAACTTGACACAACTAAAGAACTTTGGGAAAAATTGGAAAACTTATATGTTAAGAAATCCACTCCTAATAAGCTTTATTTGCTTGAAAGTTTCTTTAGTTTTAAGATTGACCCCTCTCGGGACCTAGATGACAACTTAGATGTTTTTAACAAGTTAGTTCAAGATAACACGAATTGTGGTGAAAAAGTGTCTGAGGAATATAAGGTTGTAATTCTTTTGAATGCCATTCCTGATGCCTTTAAGGAGGTAAAAAATGCCATTAACTATCGTAGGGATACACTAACACCTGAAATTGTCATAGATTCTCTTAGGAGTAAGGAATTGGAATTAAGGAGTGAGAGAAAATATGGTGAGGTCCACATGATGAGGGGTAGAAATAAGAATCAAGAGGAAGGTAGCAAGAAAGGGAAGAGTAGGTCAAAATCCAAAAATCAAGGGAAGGGTAAGAAGTGTTATGGTTGTGGGAAAATCGGACATTTCATTAAGGATTGTTATGCCAAGAAAGATAAACAAAAAGAAGAAGCCAATGTAGTGACCCCCTATGACCCTAGTGAGGTTAGTGAGGCATACATGCTTCTAGATTCTAGTGCAAAATTAGTGCGCAAGGACTATGTGTCTGTTGTTCCATTTTAGGGAAGGGTTGAGTATCCTTATTCCCACCACCTTGAGCAAGGTGGAGAGTCCTACCCTATGTGGGAGGATGAAGTAGATCCTAGACTAGGTGAATCCTAGCCTGAGTGGGATGGAGAGAGAGCTGGCTCATGTTATATGCATTTGTTGCATGTTTAAGCATTTGTTGCATGTTTAAGCATTTGTTGCTTGTCTAAGCATTTGTTGCCTATCTTATGCATTTGTTGCATTTCCTATGTGGATAATATGCATTTGTTGCAAGTTCATGCATTTGGTGCTTGTCTAAGCATTTGTTGCCTATCTTATGCATTTGTTGCATTATCCACTTGTTGCAAGTTCATGCATTTGTTGCTTGTCTAAGCATTTGTTGCATATCTTATGCATTTGTTACATGCTGTTTCTTGTGTGGATGATTAGGCTTTTGTTGCATGATTAGGCATTTGTGCCTAATTCATGCATGTGTTGCTTAAATTGTGCTTTTGTTGCCAGTATATGCATTTGTTACTATGTTATGCATTTGTTGCATGTTGCCTATATGTGTTGGCCTCATTAGGAATCAAGGTGGAGATTGTTGGTTTTGTGTTTCCTAATGAGGCCTAAGGCTGTGACGATTTTTTGGGTGGATTTTATCTTCATAGGCTTTGGCTTGGGATTGAAGAACCCAAGTCCGTCACCACTTTTAGGTAGCCCATTTTAGAAGCCGGGCCACAAGCCCTATTCCCACTTTCGAGGGAAATGAGCCTTAGCCCATTTGCTCAAGTGGGGGGGAAGCCCACTATTCTGAGCCCAAAAGCCCATTATCTTTAAGCCCTAAAGCCCTCATATAAAAGGCCCATGTGCGGCCCTTTTCCTTGGTGTTTCTCTTTCTCTCTCGGCCGAACCCTAGCTTCTTTCTCTTTCTCTCTCTCTCTCTCGTTTCCTTGCTTGGCTGATTGCTTCCTTCGTGGTTTCCTTTTGCGGCTGATCTTTGATGGCTCTGTTTCCATGTCAGTCCGATGCTTCTTTCCATGTTGAGAGATAACATCTATCCTTGTTGATCTTGGCCGATTTGTTGGTGTTGCATGCCCCATTTAGGGGGTCTCGATCATCCATTCTCAGTAAGCTTTTCTCTTTGCTTTATGCTTTCTACCCTCTGTCTTTGTGACCGATCTACCTCCTGTGGTAACCTACTGTGTGTGGCTTTGATCGTTTGGGTGAGAGAGGGCTTCGGTTGAGTTCGGTCGAGAGGTATTGGGGCATTATGGGCTTTCGGTTTGTGGGCTGGTTTGAGGGCTTCGTTGTGGCTTTTGGTTCCTATTCATTGGCGTTACCAAAGTGGTGAATGGACTCTTCAGATCTGAGCCTTGAACGTGTTTAAACAGGGAGTTTGTATTTTGTGTTCATCTTCTTGTTGTTGTTTTCAGTACTTTGTGTATTGTCGTTATGTTTGATTAAATCTGGTTCGATGTTATTGCACTAACCCTTTCTGTTTTGAAGAGTTTTTCCGCAACAGTTTCTGGGGAAAATTGTATCTTTACTTGCTATGGTTGTAACGATAGATGGTTATTGTAACAATAGATGGTTAAAATGGTTGAGGATGTGACAGTAGTTGGTTTAGGCTGTGAGGTGACGGTTAGATGGTTTAGGCTGTTGGGCAGTTAGATGGTTAAAGGGGCCATTAGTTCTATTATTAGAATAACAACTGGACTGTTAAGAGTGGCAGGAAGAGGGGGCTATATAAAGGCTTCCCTATTCAATAAAAGAGGTATCAAAATTCATTGTAGAAGCATACAATTCCTTGTCTTTCTCTTCAATTTCTCTCCCTAGATTCTTCTGTTCAGTCTCTCTCTCTCTCTCTCTCTCGTTCTCTTCTCTCTCCCTTTCTTTCTAAACCCCAATTCCCCTCATGCGAGGAGAATTCCATTGCTAGGAGTCGAGCGTCTTGACATGGACATTTGATTTTTTTCTGCATTCTTTGAGATGTTTTTTGCATTCATAGTTTCTGTTATTTTATACGTGGTGGTTTCCACCTAGCATCTGTTACCAAATGATCACACAATCTGATGTTGTCAAGAGTCATGACTGTATAACATCCTTGCTTTGACATGGTGCCCTTTAGAAAATAGCTCAGCATATAAGGTTTAAACACAACTGATTACAATGAAAAATTTGGTTATTATGTTCATTGGTGAGGAAGTGTTATGTGGCGTATATTAATCTTGTTTATAAGATTATTTTCTGCTTATTAGTTACTACCTCATGCTTTCTCATGGAAGAATTTTGTTTTTGTAGATGTTATATTTCTTCTTTTTATTCACCTATGATTGTTTCTACTAATAAACACTTAGTCTAGTGTTGTCATAAGTCATAATTGATCAAGAAACATTTATCACAAGCTGGTGTCTGGTTATGACATGGCTTCTCATAGCGAATCACCTTGTCATCTGCCATATGGTAGTTAGAGAGCATTCAAAATCTTATTTATGATATTGTTTAGAGGGTTGCTTCTTCCTTTACATGCAGCTTGCATACTTTGCTATTGCAGAGGGATAGAGTTTAGAGGAGGAAGCTGACACCTTGTTATGCCATTCCTACATGTGCATGTGGTGCATTTGATTAGTAAGAAGGGATGCAAGCACTGGTTTAGGAACTGGCAATTGCTTTTCTTGCTTCCTTTCTTTCTTTCCTTCTTTTTATTGGTGATTGGGATGACAAACCCTTTTGTTGATGCATTCTTGATTAATCGGAATATATATTGCTTGGAAAGTGGATTGTTTTGGAATGTAAGATGAGAAGGGGAACATGGTGCCCCCCAATTGTTTTAAAATGTGGTAAGATAGGGGTAGACTTGCATATGTTACTTAAGAATTCAAGACACTTCCAAAATTATATTCTTTCTAAGAACTAGATATCCAATAAAACACTACAATCTATTAGGTTGTTTATTTCAAATTAATGATAAACACATTATCCACCGCTGTTTGCCCCCCATTAGAGAACATATAAGAGAATAATAAATACAGAAAAAGTCAAGGTAGTTAGGATCAATAAAGTACCATGAATGTAATTTAATAGGGTATTATTCTTGTGACTCCTCGTCCCCTGCTTCCTTTTTTGTTCCATTTTTCTTATTTGATACACATCATACAATGGTTACATACCTTTCTAGGGTTTTTTTCTCGAGAGACTTATGAAATTTGCCAATTTTGAAAAGAAATGATTTGCTAAGAACTTGGTATTTCTTTTACTTACTAAATCAAACACTTAATTATGGCTTATTTTTGAAACTTATTTTGTTGATATTTTTTTTCCTTATCTTCTTATTTTTTCGTTCCTCTTTTCCCTTTTTTCTTTTTGGCAGGATATATCTATATTTCGTAATCAAATATTAGAGGAAACTGCTAAGTGGAATATGGTCTTAGACTGAGAGGTTACTTGACTATACTTGTGCTACAAACCTGAGGTGTTATAATAAGATGGCTGGCTTTCTAGTCTTGAGAAAATTGCATTTTTTGCTACCCATTGGATTGCTTTGAAGATTGGGAAGGGGCATTTAGGAAACATTTTATTGTTAGGATTTAAGTTGTTGCAAATATGGATCTGCTCCTTTTGTATATATCTCCATGCAAATTTCTGAATGACCTTTTTTTTCCCCCCACAACTGTGTGCTAGGTGGAAATGGTCCATACTAAGAGGCTTAAGGTGCAAAAGTTTCATCTTGGAGGCACTCCTCGGAAGGTTTTATACCATAGTGAAAGTAGATTGTTGCTTGTAATAAGGATTAAGTTGAGTCATGATTCATATTCATCTGATATATGTTGTATAGATCCTATGAGTGGGCCAGTTTTATCGTCTTTTAGACTTGAGCTTGGGGAAACAAGAAAGTCTATGGAGTTAGTGAGGGTTGGAAATGAACAAGTTTTGGTGATCGAAACTAGTCTGTCTGCTGGTCAAGCTATAATGCCCAGTGGTGAAGCTGAAAGGTAATAATTTCCTACAAAGCATTTTCTGTTTTCTAAATTTTTTGCACTGTTGGTACTTCTGCTAAAATTCATATGGAATGATAACTTATTCCATCGTATGTTGTTTTACTAGTTTAAGGAAATATATATACAATAAATCTCCTAAATAATCTCCAATTATAACTCCTACTTATCTCTTATTTTTTAGGAATATATTTTACAATATTTAAATTCTAATTTACAGATTAGTTGTGATAGATAATTGATAAATAGTTGTTGTCGATAGCTCTTATCTAGAGCCCATCTTCTCTTTATCTTCCAACACTCCCCCTCAAGCTGGTGGATAGATGTCAATCATTCCCAGCTTGCCTCTGAGTATTTCAAATCCCTATTTTTGCATGGCTTTGGTTAATATATTAGCTTCTTAATTCTTTGTTGGTACATATGTGAGTCTTATGTCTCCTTGTTCCATTTCTTGCTCGACAAAGTGTCAATCGATCCTAACATGCTTCATTCGATCGTGTTACACTGGATTATTCACAACACTGATGGCCGATCTGCTGTCACTGTAAAGAAATTTAGGAGACGCTGCTAGCATAGATAGGTCTTTCATTAACCGTTCTATCCATATTATCTCACAAATACTTTGACCAATTGCACGTTATTCAGCCTCGACACTACTTTGAGAAACTACCTGTTGTTTGTTACTTCTCCAAGTTACCAGGTTCTCTCATAGCTTGGTACAATATCTTGATGTTGATATACTATCTTTAATAAATCATGCCCAATTAGAATCAGTAAAACCACAAATACTTCTATCCTGATTTTTCTTGAAGAATAGCCCTTTTCCTAGTGTTCATTTTAGATACCTGAGAATGTGATAAGCTGCTTCCAGATGTCTCTTAGTAGGGAGATGCATATATTGGCTAATAATACTCACAGCATAGGCAATGTCTGACCTTGTATGAGATAAATAAATAAGTTTCCCTACTAAGCATTGGTACATTCCTTTATCAACCGGATGCTCTTCTTTTCCTTCTTTATTCTTCCAATTTGGCTCTAGAGGAGTGCTGGCAGGTTTACACCCTACTTTGCCTGTTTCCTTTAAAAGATCTAAGGTGTATTTTTTGTGAGTTATAAATTTACCTTCCTTACTTCTCACCACTTCCAAGCCCAAGAAATATCTCAATTCTCCCAAATCTTTTACTTCAAATGCTTCTCTCAGTTGTTGCTTCAATTTCTCTATCTCATGGTGGTTATCACCAGTGATGATAATGTCATCAACATACACTATCAACATCGTTCTTCTACCATTACTTTCTACCTTTGTAAAGAGAGTATGATCTGCTTGTCCTTGCTGGTATCCTAGTTGATGTAAGGTATCACTGAATCTTTTGAACCACGCCTTAGGAGATTGTTTGAGGCCATACATTGATTTTTTCAACTTGCATACCTTGCCTTTAGCATAATTTTCTTCGAAGCTTGGAGGTATTCTCAAGTATATTTCTTCTTCTAGCTCACCATTTAAGAATGCATTTTTTACATCCAGTTGATGTAATTTCCTGTCGAGGTTGGCTTCCAAGGATAGTAATACCAGAATAGTATTTAGCTTGGCCATAGGAGCAAACGTTTCCTCATAGTCCAATCCTTGAGTTTGAGTGAATCCCTGAGCTACAAGTCTGGCCTTGAATCTATCAATACTTCCATCAACTTTGTATTTTACACTAAATATCCATTTGCTGCCCATTGTATGCTTGCCATCTGGTAAGTTCACAACTTCCTATGTTCCATTTTTTTTCAAAGCCCGCATTTCTTCCAGAACTGTTGCATTCCACCTATCATCCTGTAAGGCATGATATATATCCCTTGGAATAGCTATATTATCCAGGTTAGTAGTGAACAATTTGAATTTTGGAGACAACTTTGAATACCCCCAAAAATTAGAGATGGCGTGTTGTGTGCAGGATCTCATATCTTTCCTTAGGGTAATTGGTAGTTCAGGATCACCTGGATTATGTTCTTCATGCTCCACTCTATTTTGGACTTAAACATCATTGAATTGTTGTTTTCTAGACTTACCATCGGTGGTTCAGATGATTTGGTATGCTGAGGATCACGCGGTTTGCGTGAATACACTTTTAATGGTGGCTGATCTGTTGTTGGAACTATAGTGCTTTCTTTCTCTCCCCCTTGATGGTGTAGGGTAGATATATCAGACCTGAAACCATCAACTGTATTAGGCAGAAGATTAAGTAGAGTAGCAGGTATGAGACTGACTGGATTGCAATTATAGTTAACCTCTTTGGGGTTATTTGGGAAATATGATTGATGCTCGACAAATGAAACATCATAGGTGACAATGAATTTTCATGTAGGAGGATGATAACATTTATATCCTTGTCGTGTTGGAGAGTATCCAATAAAGATGCACTTAAGGGCTTTAGGATCCAATTTTGACTAAGGTTGATTGTGATGTATGAAAACAGTGCAACCAAAAATCTTAGGAGGAAGAGAGTTCAAGATTATGGTATGATTGGGAAAGTTCTCAAGAAGTACATTCAAGGGTGTTTGAAATTTTAGAATTTTGGAAGGAAGTCGATTAATGAGGTAGGTTGTAGTGAGAACTGCTTCTCCCCAATAAGTATAAGGAATTGATTTTGTAAACATCAAAGTCCTTGTTGTCTCAAGGAGGTGATAGTTCTTTCGTTCTGCTACCCCCTTTTGTTGAGGGTTGTATGGACAAGAGCTTTGGTGAATAATACCATGCTCGAGGAGGTATTGATTGAATTCATTTGAAAAATATTCTCAGCCATTATCAGTCCGCAAGATTTGTATAGCTGATTGAAAGGCATTTTGGACCATTTGGTGAAAACTTTTGAATAAAGAGTAGGCTTCGGATTTGTCCTTCATGAGAAATACCTAGCTAACCCTAGTATGGTCATCTATGAATGTAATGAACCATCTAGTGTTAGTGAGATTAGAAACCCTAGCTGGCCCCCACACATCGTTATGAATCAAATGAAATGGTTTTGAGGGTTTATAGAGGTGATTCGGATGAGAACTCTTAGGGCGTGTTTGATAGCCAATTTTTTCCATAGAAAAGGCAAATTTTCCACCCAATTTCCTACTTGTGCATTGTTTGACAACCATTTTTTTTTTAGAGAAATCATTTTCCTTGCAATGGTCATGTGAGGCCATTTTCCTTCAAATCATGGAAATCAAATTCCTTGGGGGGGGGGGGGGGAGGAGATGGAATTTTCTAAGCAATTGAAAATAAGGGGTGGGTGGCGGTTGGGGGATGAGGGAGAAGGGCTGGTGGGTGGGGAGAGTTTACAAATTATTTATATTTTGTATTTTTAATAATTAATAAATATAAATATGTAAAAAGAAAAAAGAAAAAATATTTTATATAAATTATTTCTTTGGAAAACAAAAAAAAAATAATTTTGTAGTTTTATTTCTTTGAGAAAATAATTTAATTAATTTAAAATACATTATTATTTAATTTTTTTGTACAAAATTTAATATTTTTCAATACATTTTCACCATTGCATGAAAAATGGCCAAATTCTATGGAAAATATTACCAATCAAACACTAAAAGATGGAAAATAACATCATTTTCCAGGTAAAAAATTATTCCAATCAAACAGGTTAAACTTCCAATTTCTAGGAATTCATTTTCCCTGCAATTCAATTCCCTAGAATTCATTTTCTTCCACTTAAATTCCACCATTGCAATCAAATGCACCCTTAGTGTGTTTTGCAAGGATAGAATTCTCACACTTAAAATGCTGAATTTTATTGTTGGAAACTGATGGGTACAAAAAACAAAGATACTCAAAACTAGGATGTCCTAATCTTTGATGCTATAACATAATGTCCGAATCTGAAAAATTAGCTAAAAAAAAATTGAAAGTAAGACCTAGTTCCAGTAGAATGACCAGGATTTGAGATCTGGTAGAGCCCCTTGCTTTTCTCAACACTGCCAATCATCTTCCCTGATGATAGGTCCTGAAAAACACAAGAAGATTGAGAAAAAAATCAATGCACAACCTCTTTCTCTTGTTATTTTGCTCACAGACAGTAGGTTACATGTTAAATTGGTGACATATAGAACTGATTGTAACACTAATCCAGATATATATGTAGTCCCTCTTCCTTTAGCCATAGAGGTTGTACCATCAACCATAATTACAACTATTCCTCGACCACTTGGTTCAAAATTAGACAAAAGTTTAAGAGAACTTGACATATGGTCTGTTGCTCCAGTATCTACAATCCAACTGGTTGAATTGGACATTTGAGATAATAAAGAATAGCTTTTGTTACTTGTTTTTGTTAGGGAAACAGCTGGGGGGTTTTCATCTTCTGCTTTCTGCATTTTTGTTTGATTGAGTAGGTGTTGTAAGGCTTCAATTTGGTTTTCAGTTAGAGAAATATTTGTTGGCGTCCCTTTTTCAAGCTCTGTTGCATATGTAGCTGGTCCTCCTCGCCTTTGATTCCTTGGTTTCCATCCTGCTGGTTTACCATGAATTTTTCAGCAGGTTTCCCTAGTATGATAGGGCTTGTTGCAGTGGTCACACCACTGCCTATCTTTCTAGATTTCACCCTTAGATGCTGTAGGCTTCATCTGATAAGTGTTTAGGGCAGAATTTTGAGTATTTACCTCATAGTTTGAGTAAACAAAAGCTGATAACATAACCTTTCTCCTACTTTCTTCACGCCTTACTTCAGCAAAGGTCTCACGCAGGGATGGAAACAGTTTTGTCTCGAGCAATCTTCCTCTTACTTCATCCAATTTCGGATTCAAGCCATGAAGGAAATCGAAGACTCGCTCTTTCTCCACCATCTCGCTATACTTCCTGCCGTCCTTTGAACATTCCCACTTGATCTCATAAAAGAGATCCATCTCCTGCCATAAGGTTGTTAGAATGTTAAAGTACGCTGTAATGGAATTAGAGCCTTGCTTGGTGGTTCGAATATTTGATCGGATTTGGAAGCTTTGGGAGGTGTTCTCTAAATCAGAGTAAGTCTCCTGAATTGCTTGCCATATCTCGCTTGTTGATTTGTAGAACAAATAAGTTTATCCGATGTTAGGCTCCATGGAATTAATCAGCCATGCCATGATGATGGCATTCTCAGCCTCCCACACACCGAAATTGGCTGCATCAGAGTTGGGCTTTGGGATATCCCCTGTCAGGTAGCCTTCGCGTCCCCTTTCGCAGATGACCAACAACTAGGATTAGAATCACTCTCTGAAGTTGGTTCCATCCAATTTGTAATATCCAGTAATTAATATTAAGCGTATTTTTGGAAATTGTTGGGTCAAAATGAAATTGGTCAAAGTTTCGGACCAATGTGTAATATTCAAAACTTGAACGAAAAGGCAAGAGACAAAACCAAGACAAAACTTGGAGGGTAAAAATGTTCAAAGAATTATGGGATGTCAAAATCGAGGGATTTGCAAAGGTTTTGGGTTAAAATTTTGCAATTAGGGGTATTCGGGCCAAAGTGCAGAATCTAGAAATTTGTGGAGGGTGGTCAAAACGAGGATTTTTCTAGACTTTTAAGGGTTTATTGACACATTCTAAACTTGAGGGGTTTAATGGAATAGGTGAGGAGTCTAGGGTTTGAGTGAAATGGGCAAAATCGAGAAATATCAAAGTTTAGGGGGTGGAAGTGCAATTATCGAAAGTTGGGTGTGAAACCTGCAAATCACCGGCCAACTTTGCGGCGGCCGTCGTTGGAACTTGAAAAGGGTATCAAAATGATCTCTAGTCCATGATGGTTCGATTGAACCTAGCTATTGGCTGAGATCTATAGCAAATCGGTGGGAATTAATTTTTAAAGAAAAATCGAATCTGACCGAAAATTTCGAAGCAATTTCATCGCGATTTGGTTTGATTTTGGGGCTTCTAATGATCATATTCGAAGCTTAGGAGGTAGGAAAGCTTCCTATTGGTTGAAGAACCGGTCGAAATCGGGTATAAATAGGGTTCGAATGGCCGAGGGTTTCAAAACAAAATCGAAGATGGTTGGTCGTGTTTCAGGAAGAATTGAGCCTTGGGAATAAGGGGCTTTGTTCCTTGAGTGCTAGGGAGTTTTTCTGGAGAATTTGGGAGGTTTTGGTGTAGGTTTTAAGGGGTTTCAGAAGCTTGGCTGGAAAATCGGGCTTCACCGGAGCTGACCCTGTAAACGGCCGTTTGAGGCCTTTCCGGTGGATTTTTCCAACGATAGAGGGTACCCCTAGGATCGCCTTCTCAAGAGCTTCAAGGCCATATAAGTTGTTTGGCCGTTTGAAGTTGTTGCAGACTGCCGTCGCCGGAGAAGACGAGGCGCGTGACCAGCACGCGCGGACTTCAGTCGCAGCCCACTCGCTTGGTGCGTGAGGGCACGTGGCGCACGGTATGTTTCTGAAATTAATTTTAATATTTTTGTAAAATTATTTTAGGAATATTCATACAAAAATATTTGGAGAAAATAGGTGTTTGGCATTTATTATTGATTTCCGAAGGAAGGAAATGTTTGAAAAAAATAGAAAAAAATAAGAAAAATTGAGATAAGGATGGGAAAATAGAAATATTAATTTCTATAGTCATAATGGCAATCAAGGGACGACTTGACTATTAGAAGAAAGGAATTACATGATTTTCAAGGTGCAACATGCTTTTCGAGGCAAAAACCAGCTTTTTCTGAATTAAGGTGAGAGGTTCGAATCCAGTCTTACTATTGTTTGAGCGTGTGTTGATGTGTTGGTTGTAACTTTAGGTGAGTAGTTACGCCTTCATAACTTGGGATACATCATATAGGTGTTTACTTATGTATATACCGTTCGATTGGAATAATGGATTGACTGTTTAATTTCTTAAAAATTTGGTGCATGGTACGCTTTTCTTTTCATATCACCGAGGTTTTTTTTAATTTTGTGTAATTATTATCGGGATGGGGTCTTCTTGAGAATGGGGCAAGGTTAATCCCGGTGATCGGGTGACACGGTAGGGTACTCAGGGATTAAGTATGTCGCGACAAGGTCAACCCCAATGGTGTGTGGAATGGATTTTTCCACGGGAGGTTGAGTATGCCAGGGAGATTTCTCATGTTAGACATGTTGCATGTGATTTTTGTCTTATATGTCATATTCTTGTGTTACTCATGCATTTGGTAATCTGTATCATGCCATCACTTAGATGATTTTATCATCTAATTTGGGTTATGCCCCTGGAACATTCAACGTTCCAGCCAGGAACTGCTACAAGGACAAAGATGTGGCCGGTTGAGGGCCATTGGTGTTGGGAGTGTTAGCTGATGTATCATTTTTGGTTATTGGAATTTATTTTGATATATGTACGAACAAGCGCATGATAGTGTTATTTTCATTTCATTATGTTGTATTTCATATCTCACAATGTATGAACATCGTGGTAGGCCACGGTATTTATGTTTGGATAATATGTTCCGCTGCGTATGTTATGACTCGTTTAGTTGAGACTATGGATCTTGTTAGTTAAACGGGCAAGACTGGGGTTCTCGGGGTTTTTCATCTGCATGTGAAGATTGTTTCCATGGCGCCGCGTTTGACAGACTTTAAAAAAAAAAGATTCCTGGGAATTTCCTTATAAGTGACGCGCCCGTGTAAGGCTGAGTGTTACACAATTTGTGTTGGGTGATTTGAAGCGAGTGACTCTCGGTTGCCATCGGATAGGTTGGAACTTGGGTGGTCCTCGTTGTGGCCGGAAGAAGATTCGAAGCTGTGCTGGTTGATGGATTTTCTGCCATATTGCGATCGGAAGCGGCTGATATGTACTAGAGCTCCAACGCTCAGAAGTCACAGGTACCAAGATCTGATATCATCCTAAAATTCGTATGGAATGATAACTTATTCCACCGTATGTTGTTTTACTAGTTTAAGGAAATATATATATAATAAATCTCTTAAATAATCTCCAAGAATAACTCCTACTTATCTCTTATTTTTTATAAATAGATTTTACAATATTTAAATACTAATTTACATATTAGTTGTGATAGATAATTGATAAATAGTTGTTGTTGATAGCCCTAATATAGAGCCCATCTTCTCTTTATCTTCAAATAACTTCAACAACAGATTTACTCTTTTCATGTAAAGTTGGCCTTTTTTCTGTCATTTTACTTAGCTAATCATACTTTCGGTCAATCTATAAATCCCTATACTCAGAAGTTGATGAAATTGAGTTAGATAGCTTACTGCTAGTGTGTTTCCTGTGAATTGGTGACATTGGTGGTTTGTTGCTCGTGTAGGTTTATGGCTGTTAGAAACTAGCCAATCGTGAAGCTTTGATTCTGCCTTATTCAATTCGTAGAGTCGCAAGCGTTAACTCCTTTAAGTCGGTCCACACGATCGACCCTTTCCACGAATGCCTTGAGTAGTGCTAGCAACCCTAGGCGCCTTTTGAGAGAGATCCGAATTTCTTTTTTTTTTTTAGCTTCTTAAGTGGCATATTTATAGAGTTAAAAAACCCTAATTGTGCCTTTGGAAAACCGCTAAACAATTTAGGCTCGGCCCTTAATCAAATTGGGCCGAATCTCTCTTTTAAATTGTGGAACAGGCTCGACCTAAGTGTGTGACCCCTTAGGTCCACCATTGGGCTAGATGTAGGGTCAACTCTATTCGGCTATATAAAGGCCCAACTTATTAGATTATTTAAACTCTTTAATTAAACTTATGGGCTTCATAATTAACACATCTCATGGGCTTCTTAATTAAACTCTTTAATTAATAGTTTTAGAATTAATCAAATTAATTCTAAAACCCTACATGTCATGGTTAACGTCTAGCAACATGTCATGAATACCTAGCCAACGATGAAAAAACACGAACTTTTTCAATTGCAATTTCTGTACAGTAAAATCGTTTAATCAATCTATGTTTCGATTGAATTTAGGGTATGGTTTTATGACGAAACCCTAATCATTCAATAACTATGTATCCATTCCAGATTTATGACTTGATAGGTGAAATCAAAACACCTTTTGATTTCCACCTCACCTTGGCCAATGATTTCCTCAGTTATAAAATCATTGGAATACATATGACATCTTCTCATCTTATCGATAAGTGATGAATCATATTTCGACATTCACAAGCCTTCATATGTGATAAGGTTACACCCAGTGATAATTTGTTAATGACTCTATTAGAATCCAAAAAGAACCAAAGCGTAACCAGTCAAATATAAGATTACCATGATGTCTCAAGTCTAAGGATCAATCTGCACTATTGCAACATAGAAATTTCAATTCGACATTAAAAATAACTATTAGGAATTCTATAGCGGGTCAGTTCAGTGTACTTATTCTTATAATAAGCACCTACATATATGCACTAGTGTCCCCACACCAATGTCCATGAAACGAGACATTCTCCTAATTGAGCATGCATCATATGTGCTAGTCTATCCTAATAACTTTTTGACTAGGAACATTTAATATCAAGGCTTGTAAGGAATATGTTTCATGATCGTCATCTCTATGCACGACTATATTCCATGAGCCTATTTGATCTATGAACTTTGTCAAGAATGGATTACAATAAATAATGATGACAACCATCAATGATAAATAAAAACATAATGCCTTGCAATAACAATTGATTGAAGATAAAGAATCAAAATGTAAAGTATGATCAATTACATGTAAATATAATTGGCTTGTGGGGCATAACTCTAACAATGGCTTCTCATTGGCCTTCATTCTATGTAATTTATGTCTGGTAATTTTTTTAGTCCTTGCTAGTGAAAAACACACACTTTATTATGGTGATCATGATAGCTATTATGTTCTTCATGTATCTTAATTGTTTGTGTTTTCAGTAGTAGTAGGGGCCGTCTGATTGTCCTCTGCCTTAAGCATATGCAAAACTCAGATAGTGCTTTATGACATCTTGTTCGAAACGAACTTCACCTTTTCGTGAAGTTGTGGGATATGCAGCTGAACAGCTATCAAGCAGTAGTCTTTGCAGTAGCCCAGATGATAGTAGCTGTGATGGGATTAGGCTTGAAGAAATTGAAGCATGACATCTAAGATTGGCTTATTCAACCAAATGGCCTGGAATGGTACTTACTATCTGCCCTTACCTTGATCGTTATTTCTTAGCATCTGCTGGTAATGCTGTAAGTAGCAAATTGCTTTATGCTAGTAAGATTACAAGACTTAATAGTGGTGAGTTGCCATTGCTTATATGGGTTTCTCATATTTTCTTCAGTTCTATGTCTGTGGTTTTCCAAATGATAATTCACAGAAGGTGAGAAGATTGGCTGTAGGAAGAACACGTTTTATGATAATGACTTTGATAGCTCACTTTACTAGAATTGTCGTTGGTGATTGCCATGATGGAATCTTTTTCTATACCTACCATGAGGTAAATTGCATTATAGTTGATTCCTATCAGATAGTTTGTTTTCGCATAGCTTAGCCTTGTATAGTAAATTGCAGCCCTATCTACTTATTCTTTCCATACCTTGTGAAGGTTAAATTACATCATCCCTTGAGGTTTTGTACTATACAATTTAGAAATTATATTACCCCCCACCCACCACCCAAAATTGGAGTTTGTCTCTTATGGGGGAAACATATCAATTTGTAGTGTCACTTTTTATGCTCGATTGATTTAGGGAAAAATCTTTAAAAGTAACCAAATTATGAAAGGATATTATACCTTCATCTTTTCACTTGATTTATCAGAACTACGACCATGTCCATATGTTGGGATGATTCTTTCAAATGTTATAGGGGATAGGTAAAAGGCTGTCTATGATGCTCTGCCATAATAATACCCTGAGAGCCCAATGTCAGGTTTAAAAAGGGACTCTAGAAAAGCTAGTATATGTATTGAGGATAATAAGGAAGGAAACAACACCAGCTAGATACCTTTTGGGTTGAATGTGGATAAAGAACTCCCAGGTTGAGCGTGCTTCAGCTAGGATAACTCAAGGATGAGTGACCCCTAGAAAGTTCGCGTAGATCCATCAAGGTAAGTTGATATGGTCATTTCTATCGCTCGATGCTAGATGCTACATCCATTCAGTGGTAAAGTCTATTAATCTAATGGACCCCTGTCTTTCTCTTTCTCATGGATAGGCAGATATTGTCTAGGGATGTAAATGGGTCCCAATTAACCCCATTTAAAACTAAAATAAGTACAAAAATGATGGCATAGGTGTAAGGCTTATTTGAAAATTTATTATAACAAGTATGTAAAGGGATTAATTGGGACCCCATTTAAATCCCTATCTATTTATCATAAGAAATATATGGCTTCGAGGGGGTGAACCTTGTAGAAAGGATGCACATTGAGCCTTGTTGAAGGGATTAATACCTATAAAAAATCATCCAAGAGCAAAAAACAATACTTAACTGAGAAGGGAGTTTCCTCGAACAACACCACAACATACGACATATCAAGCTTTAATAGATAGAGGCAGGGGCGTTAAAAGGGAGATTGTTTTTGGGTTGTGGAACCCTGATTGCTTGCTGATTGACTTGTGCAGTTTATCCAATCCTACAGGAATCCTTTTGGTTTCACCAAGGAAGGTGCTGGATTTATAGAAGTAGAGCTCAATTATTGTGCTCATGCCACCACGTAACCTTAAAATGATGGCCATACAAGCACTAACCACAACCCTAGGCTAAAAAAAAAACTAGAAACTGTAGCTGATGGTATCTGTCTCTTAACACATGCGTGTGATCTTATTTCAGGAGCCTTAATGGATAATATATCATGCCTCCCTCCCGGTATTTGAAAGCATTGGGACTATTGGTTAAATTTCAATTTATAACATCCAGAGACTAAAATTTAGGTTGCTAAATGAAGTCAATCTTGCATGTTTTGCTAATTGATAAAGAAGCATTGGATGTATTTTCCTACTGCAAAGTGGGAACAAAATGTCGTTGGCTTTAAATTGCATTGATCTAAAGGCTGTGCTAACTAGGATGAAGCACATGTTAGTGTAGGTGCTCTAGACCCAATCAGATTGGGCATGTTGTACACTGACAATTGTAATCATGTTTATTATTTGAATAAGGAGTTGTTCAAATTCACAAGAAGTCATTCTATTAGTTTCTTGTTATTATTGTAATAACCAAATGAAACTAGATAGAAGTCCATATGATGTATACTGTGATTAATCTATAAAGATGTGACATGATGAATCACAGTTTCTAGACATCATTAAACATCCCAAGTAGTAGCAATGTCAAGAATGGACATTGACAATTGTGGTAAGACTTGTATGTGCTATGTGATAGCAATAGGGGTCTCACACACATAGGCATTGGGATGTCTAGACATGTACATAGGTGACCAATGTTGGAGAACATGTCACTGGACATGGCTCGCCATGAGAATCCATTTTGGTTATATGTTGATGGAATTCTCATACGAGGTGGGTGTAACTAATCCTTGGACTTGAGGTTGTCACGGTCATCTCATAAGAAGACCGGTATGCTTTGACATCGTTTTGATGGGCCTAGACAAAGGCTGTACGTGGGCAATCATTGTGTATATTGTGAGGCTGAAGATGGGTGTATAACCAAGATGAGACTGCTTTATCCCTCGATAGAGGATAATGTATCTAAGGTGCCTTTGGTGGATATTCACTTTAAATCCATGGCCATGGTAAAAGAGATCAATAAGGAGTTATTGATTTACTTTCTAATTAAGTGAAGATATCCGGAAGATTGAAGAAAACTCATGTGATCGTTATCAAGAAACACATCGCCATACTTGAGATCACATAAGATACATTGACGAGAGGATCAAATTATACGGTAACTATGCTCGTGAAAGGTTATTTGCGGATTATAAATCATTCTGAATAATTGGGTAGGCATGATGCCTTGCTAGAGGTCAATCTTGTCTTATGTGTTTGTACCGACACATTACCAACATATTCGGAAGCCTAATGAGTCATGCGCAATAGGCACGGTCCCTGGCTTAAACCAAGAGAGCGGACGTATGGTTAAGTGGGACACTTCGACAAGAAGTTATGTCGTCGTAGGTTCTCACGGAAAAAGAACAAATAGATGTAATGACGTCGATATGACGAGGGGTCGTCATAATGGAAAGAGTTTCCTAAAATGACAATTGATTAAATTAGGAAGGAGTTTCTAATTTAATAATTTTCTATTTGTTAGAGTGGCAAATAAGAAATAAAATATATTTGGGCTTAAGTTAATATTTGGACTGAATTAGATTTGGGCCAAATATTAAATTAAATATTATATTTGGACTAAATTAGATTTGTGCTAAATATTAAATATTATATTTGGGCTAAATTAGATTTGGACCAAATATTAAATAATAAATATTTGGGCTTGAATTAGATTTGGGCTAAATATTTTATAAATGGATTTGAGCCACTTAATTATATTTCTAATTGGACTAGAATAAGCCCACTTAAGATTCTAGTTTAACTAGGATTAATGGGCTAGCCCAATCCACTAGGGTTTAAGAAACCCTATGATGTTTTCTCTATAAATATCCCTTTATAAGTTGACCAAAAATAATGGTTGGTTCAGTGGTTTTTCAAGAGTTGAAAAACGAATGCCATTCATTCTTCCCCGTTTCTTTTTGGCATCGATTTGAAACGTGAGCGTTTTTTTCGTCCATACACAAGCCGAAAAAAGGAGAAGGAGCTAGCACTCTTATTCCGCTCTCTTTGCCAATGGACGCGTGTCGCGCATCACGAGTTAGAGGTCGGACGTTTGGACGGCTCGAATCCGCGAACGACTTGAAAATCTAAAGGTTAGATTTATTTTATTTGTATGTGAATGATTTAATTTCGACGTTGATCCAATCGCCGGGATTGGGGTAAGGTTCAAAATTTTTGAACTACGTTGCTTGCCCTGTAGTGATCTTGCTTTACTTTCAGCACATATGGAGAAAAGTGGGAAGCACCAAAAGCACCTTAAGATGTAGGAGAAGAGCAAATCCAAGTTCATTCATTTTATTGATTTTCAGCTTAGTAGTATTAATTCAGTATAGTCAAAACATTAATATGGTCACTGATGGAAATGATTGGTAAGGTAGAAACCATGTAGCTAACCCGCCTAGTGGGAATAAGGCATGGTGTGTTGTCATCAAACATTAGTATTACCAGATCTATAAAATTAAATCAAAGTCCTATTTCTATCAAATGAAATGACAAGTTGAATTCCCTCATTAATTGATGATCGTAATGCTCACTGAAAAGAATAAATTGTTTAAAACTATGATTATGGAAAGTTAAACCCTAATTTTCTTCTTGTTATTGTTGAAAAAATAATTAGGGATAAGGTTAATCAGTCTTTCTTTTTCCCCTTTTTTTCTTTCTTTTTAGTAGTAGGAAAGCTATTTTATAAGAGAAATACACGATACAATGGGTTATTCTGCAAAACTACAAGGCACCAACAGGATCAAACTAAAGCAAACAAGGAAACAATCTCAGAGGATTGAACATTATATAGACTTGAGGAGTCTGATTTTCTTAGATTTGGCAATATTCACTAGATGAATAGACGGATAAAGAGGAGGCACCACTGGGGGGATTGGTTTAGTGGCCATAATTGTGGGTATGGTGGCAGCAATGCTTCAGTTCATGTTATTTTGGTCAGAGGCAAGTGGTAAAGGGTAGGCATGGTTGGTTGATGGTGTTAGTGGTCTGATGCCTAAACTTTTTCTGGAGAGCTACGAAATGGCTGAGGGGGTTGTGGTTGTTGTGCCACATGCTGCTGCCATGGTGCTGACTTATTGAGAAAAATTTGGTGGGCTAAGGGATCCTTCCCTTTAGTTTTATTTAATTTTCCAAGAAAACTTTAGTATTTCCATAAAACCGTATACTAGCATTGCATACTCCATGCACTTAACTAATGGTTGATTGGTGGAGTTATTGAAGGGAAGTTATTGTAATTTCTGGAACTAGGGATCACAGTCTGTTAGTAAAAAACATCAAAGGAGGTTGATGTAGCTTACTAATAAGTGTCTTTTATACACTTATTTTGATTTATAAACTTAGCATTTATACATTCAATGAGCATGATTTCTACTTGATTTGGTTCTATATATGGTTATGTTGATGTGGAGCATGTGTTGAAGATAATTGAAGCAAAAAGGGATGATGTTGTCACATTTTTGGAACTAAAATGGCATTAAAGGCAAGATCAAAGGTCCACTCGAGATCGAGGTTGATGAGGTCGCAAAGCACTAGAAGAATGACATCATTGGTGATGTGTTGGAAATCAAGGAGAAACGGCTCACGATGTTGTCATGCAAAGCATTGCGTGGTAGGGTCGTGGTAAGACTTACTTTCTATGGCTCACGGCCTTACCGCAGAAAGCATTCCGTGATAAAGTCATGGCTACAGAAGTATTTTGTGGCTCACGACCTTACTGCGGAAAGCATTATGTGGTAGGCCCGTGACAGAATTTACATTTTGTGGCTCACGACCTTACCGTGAAAAGCATTCTGTGGTAAGGCCATGGTAGGGCACAAAGCATTACGAAAACAACAATATGGGCCCGTTTTCTTCCAAATCAAGTGGGGGATGAACTCTCTCAAGGGGCATGACTTTGAAGACCTAAAAAACACTATATAAAGAATGATTCTTTATAGATTTAGGAGCTTCTAGAGAGGAAGAAGAAGGAGATTTTCTTGAAAATCTTCAGTTTTGGTTGTATTTTTCTATTCTTTCTTCTCTCCACCATCATGAACTCCGTTTTTATTATTCTTTCATTGGTTAAAACTATGTTAGGCTAAGTACTTTGTGGCTAGGATGATTGATGAAACCTAGTTCAATGATGGTTTAATTAAAAGTATTTGGGTTTTATTATATTCTTGTCTTTTAGGTTGATTGTTTGTTATGCACTAATTCCGTTTTGATGCTTGGCCGCCATTAGAACGTTTTTGTGATTTATATTTCTTTTGAGAGATTCAATATAGATTAGCACTTTGTAATAAACAACATAAGGTTCAATAATAGGTAGAGATACTGTTATGCCTTCTGAAATCTTATTTAGATGATCATTGTGGATAAATGCATGTTTGTATATTTGCAGATTAATTAGAGATAATTAATCTCATATATAAGCATAGATTCGATTGACCATCGAGAGAGGCTTTTGATTAACTTAGGATCATTGATTTTCAGCTCAAAGCAAGAATTATAAAACCCAATCACTGCAAGATTAAACTAATTAAAGAACTATGGTGGATTCATGAACCCTAGTACATTAGATTTCTGCATTAAAAAACCTAAAGAATTATTTTGTGTTTACCATTTAGTGAGCTAGTTTTAATTAATATAAAACTTCCAGTGAGTGTTATTTTAATTGTGTGTGGTTTATTAAAGTTAATAGTGGTTAAAGTAAGGATCAAAAGTTAATCCTCGTGGGAGCGATACTTTATTCATCATTATATTACTTGTTACGATTCCGTTCACTTGCGGGAAAAAATACGCGAACAAGTTTTTGGCACTGTTGTTGGGGATTGGTTCTTTTGATTACTACTTTAATTAAGATTAGCTTTAATATTTGTGTTGCTTCCTTTAATTTTTGACACTAAACTATTTTAGTTTTTGCTGTGTTAGGATTGAAATAGTGCATGCGACGTTCAGAACGTCTTGATTTTGTTTAGTTTGATCCAGAGATTGAACGAATCTTCCATCAAAGACGTCGTGAACAAAGAGCAAAAAGGGAACAATAGAAAAGCATTATAGACGATAACAAAAATCAGCTTGTTCAAGTGAAGTGTACTATTGAGATCAATGTGAGGGATATCCTGATGGGAGATTTCATGATGCCCCTGTCGTTGAGAACCGGTCTAGCATAGTCTATCCTTCATATGGGCATGATAACTTCCAGTTGAGACTGGATGTGTTTAATTTATTGTCTAACAACATTCTATTTTATGGAAGAAGTGATGAAAATCCTCAGTATCACCTAGCTCGCTTTTTGGAGTATTGTGGTAATTTTAAATATCAAGGCATCAATGAAGAAGCACTGAGGATGCGACTTTTTCCTCATACTCTGAAAGACAAAGCTCGGGAATGGTTGGATTCACTCCCACCTGGAAGCATCACTACATGAGTTGATTTGATTCACAAGTTCACTTTGAAGTATTTTCCACCAGCCAAGATGAACAAATTAAAGCATGAAATTTCGACTTTCCAGCAAGCTGAGACTGAGAATTTTCATGAAGCATGGGAACTGTATAAAGAGTTGCTAAGGAAGTGTCCGAATCATGGGTTCTCTTTATAAGCTCAAAATCACTATTTCTATGCCGAGTTAACTCTTTACAGCCGTTCCATAATTGATTCTACAGTAGGTGGTTCCATTCGAAACAAATCAGCTGGGGAGCTACATGATCTTTATGAAACAATGAGTGAACAATTTGTAATGTGGCTAGATAGGAGTTCGCAAAGGAGAGAAATTGGAGTACATGAAGTGGATATGAATACATTGATGTTGGCTATGATTGATGCTCTATCAAAACAGATGGAAACATTAAAATACTCTCCATCAGTTAGTATGGTGCAAGGATCTCTTTCAGTTTGTGTAACTTGTGGGGCAAACCATCTGTCATCTGAATGCCCATTGACTGCTAGGTATCATTCACTCACAGAGTAGGCTACTTATGCGTAAAACTTTCCATGTTAACAAAATTTCCAATGTCCACAGAATAATCTATTTTCTCCAACATACAATCCCGGCTGGAGAAACCATCCTAATTTTTCATATGGCAACAATCAGGAAATTCAAAACCCACTAAAACAAGGGAGACCACATGAGGAAAAAGGAGGATGGAAAGAAGCAATCTCAAAACTTCAAGAACGAAGTGAACGGACCGATGCAGCCATCAAGAATCTAGAGACTCAAATTTGGCAGCTAGCTAAAATTCTTACTGAGAGGCAACAGGGCACACGGCTAAGCAATACCGAAGTTAATCTCAAGGAGCAAGCAAATGCAATAACTACAAGGAGCGGGGTGCAATTACCAGAGATTCATGTTAAAAGACCAAGTGTGGAAAAGAAAACAGATACTGAAAAAGAGACAATAGCTAAGACTAAGGAGCCCGAAGACATGGCTGAACAAGATGAAGTGGTTCCATCACCAGTCAAGCCTTATGTTCCACCTATTCTGTTTCCTCAAAGGTTGCGTAAGAACAAGTTGGATAAGCAATTTGAGAAATTTTTGGAGGTATTCAAGAAGCTACATATCAATAAACTATTTGCTGAAGCTTTGTCTCAAATGCCCAGCTATGCAAAATTTATGAAGGAGATTCTATTGAACAAGAGGAAACTTGAGGAGCATGAAACTATGATGCTAACAGAGGAATGAAGTGCCATTTTACAGAATAAATTACCACAAAAGTTGAAAGACCCAGGAAGTTTCACCATCCCTTGCACCATTGGCAGCCTATATTTTGAACGGTCTTTATGCGATCTGGGTGCTAGCATTAATTTGATGCCGTTTTCTATCATTCAAAAGCTTGGGCTAGGCGAAGTGAAGCCTACAAGGGTATCATTACAACTAGCAGATCGGTCAGTGAAACATCCACATGGAATTGTTAAAGATATTTTGGTAAAAGTGGGCAAGTTCATATTTCTAGTACATTTCGTTATTTTGGATATGGTTGAAGATAGGGACATTCCCTTTATTTTGGGGTGACCTTTTCTAGCTACCAGACGAGCGCTTATTGATGTGTAGAAAGGACAACTCATGTTAAGGCTGAATGAGGAGCAAATCACTTTTAACGTGTTTGAAGCACTCAAATTTCCTACTACTTCAGACTCTTGTTTTTAGATTGATATTGTGGATAGAGAGGCAGGGAGGAAAAGAGAGAGTGAGGGAGAGAGAGAGAGTGATGTTTAGAAAGGGGAAGGGGGGAAGAATGCCCTTAATGCAGTGCAGCGGGCGCAGTGGCTCACGCCACTGTCGTGACATGCTTGTCGCAGCTTCGGCGTGAGCCACAGAGAGGGTAGTAGCTCATGCCACTACTGCGGCATGCTTTTCGCGGCTTGGGCGTGAGCGGCAGAAAGGGCAGTGGCTCACGCAAAAAAAAAAAAAAAATGAAAAATAAATTCAGAGTACGAGGAAAAAGTCGCATCCTCAATGCTTCTTCATTGATGCCTTGATATTTAAAATTGCCACAATACTCCAAAAAGCGAGCTAGGTGATACTGAGGATTTTCATCACTTCTTCCATAGAACAGAATGTTGTTAGAGAATAAATTAATCACATCCGGTCTCAACTGGAAGTTATCATGCCCATATGGAGGATAGACTATGCTAGACTGGTTCTTAACGACAGGGGGCATAATGAAATCTCCAATCAGGATATCCCTCTCATTGATCTCAACAGTACGCTCCACTTGAACAAGCTAATTTCCGTTGTCGTCCATAGTGCTTTGCTGTTGTTCCTTTTTTTCTCTTTGTTCACGACATCTTTGATGAAAGGTTTGTTCAATCTCCGGATCAAAATCAATAAGATCAAGACGTTCTGAACGCCTCATGCACTATTTTAATCCTAACACAGTAAAAACTGAAATAGTTTAGCGTTAAAAATTAAAGGAAGCAACACAAGTATTAAAGCTAATCTTAATTAAAGTAGTAATCAAAAGAACCAATCCCCGATAATGGTGCCAAAAACTTGTTCGCGTATTCTTTCCCGCAAGTGAATGAAATCGTAACAAGTAATATAATGATGAATAAAGTATCATTCCCACGAGGATTAGCTTTTGATGCCTACTTTAACCACTATTAGCTTTAATAAACCACACACAATTAGAAGAATACTCACTGGAAGTTTTATATTAACTAAAACTAACTCACTAAATGGAAAACATAAAATAATTCTTTGGGTTTTTGAATGCAAAAATCTAATGCACTAGGGTTCATGAATCCACCGTAGTTCTTCAATTGGTTTAATCTTGTAGTGATCGGGTTTTATAATTCTTGCTTTGAGCTGAAAATCGATGATCCTAAATTAATCAAAAGCCTCTATCGATGGTGAATCGAATCTATGCTTACATATGAGATCAATTATCTCTAATTAATTTGCAAATATACAAACATGCATTTATTCACATTGATCATCTAAATAAGATTTCACAAGACATAACGGTATCTCTACCTGTTATTAAACCTTATGTTGTTTATTACCAAGTTCTAATCTATATTGAATCTTTCAAAAGCAATATAAATCACAAACATGTTATAATAGCGGTTAAGCATCAAAATAGAATTAATGCATAATAAACGATCAACCTGAAAGATAAGAATATAATAAAACCCAAATACTTTAATTAAACCATCATTGAACTAGGTTTCATCAATCACCCTAGCCACAAAGTACTTAGCCTAACATAGTTTCAACCAATGAAAGAATAATAAAAACGGAGTTCTTGATGTTAGAGAGAAGAAAGAATAGAAAGATACAACCAAAATTGAAGATCTTCAAGAAAATCTCATTCTTCTTTCTCGACTTGCCGTCTTCTCCCCCTTAAAAAGCTCCTCAATCTATCAAGAATCCTTCTTTATATAGTGCTTTTTAGGTCTTCAAAGTCGTGCCCCTTGAGAGAGTCCATCCCCCACTTGATTTGGAAGAAAACAAGCCCATATTGTTGTTTTCATAATGCTCTGTGCCCTACCACGACCTTACACCAAATGCTTTCCACGGTAAGGTCGTGAGCCACAGGGCCTACCACAGAATGCTTTTTGCGGTAAGGTCATGAGCCACATAATACTTCTTCAGCCACGACTCTATATCATAGAATGCTTTCCGCGGTAAGCTCGTGAGCCACAGAAAGTAAGTCTTACCACGACCCTACCACGCAATGCTTCGCATGACAACACCGTGAGTCGTTTCTCCTTGATTTCCAATACTTCACCAATGACGCCATTCTTCCAGTGCTTTGCGACCTCATCAACCTCAGCCTCGAGTGGACCTTTGAACTTGCCTTTAATGCCATTTTAGTTCCAAAAATGTGACAACTTCTTCACTTTTGTTCTCTAATTATCTTCAACACATGCTTCACATCTACATAACCACATATAGAACCAAATCAAGTAGAAATCATGCTCATTAAATGTATAAATGCTAAGTTTATAGACCAAAATAAGTGTATAAAAAACACTTATCACCTGCAGTCGATTCGGTACTTATAACTATAAGAAATTATATTTAAGTCCTTAATCTTTTGATAATTTCACCTATGGCCCATGTTAAAATTACTCTTGAGCCCTTTAGAAAATTTGGGATATTACAAAAATAAAATCATTTATTATATTATATTTACTTATAAATATATTAGTATTGAAAAACCCATGCATTAGTCTTGAAAATGTAATATATCTTAATTAGCATTGATGAACCTACTACAAACTCATGCATTGCATGGTAATAATTCCGTGAGAAAACTTTCATAGTTAAATGAATCAATAACTATGCATTAATTTTCTTCTATAGCCTTAAAAATATGAACTGTTTTTCCTCCATTTTCAAGACTAATGCATGAGTTTTTCAATACTAATTAAGATTTAAGATATCACATTTTCAAGACTAATGCATGGATTTTTTAATATTAATTAAGATTTAAAAATCACATTATCAAGACTATGAAAGAAAATTAATGCATAGTGAAAGAAAAATAAGTCAAATTCCATATTTTCAAAGTTTTGTTATCATTGCAGAAATTAAATTTCAAGATCAGAAATTAAAAATTTTAATAGAATTTTTAGTTAGCATTGGAAAACGCATGCTTCCTCATGTTTAGGAGTTTTAATTTATATTTATAAGTTAAAATATATATTTTTGAAGTTTTGTTATCATTGCAGAAATTAAATTACAATATCAAAAATTAAAAATTTCAATAGAATTTTTTATTAGCATTAGAAAACACATGTTTCCTCACATTTATGAGTTTTAATTTATATTATATTTCTAATTTTTAATTAAATATATAATATAATAAATAGTTTTACTTTGATAATTAATTAATCACTACCTTTAATTTAATACAAGACTACTACATGAATTTTTCAATACTAATTAAGATTTAAGATATAACATTTTTAAAACTAATGCATGGGTTTTTCAATATTAATTAGGATTTAAGATATCACAATTTTAAAACTATGGAAGAAAATTAATGCATAGTGAAAGAAAAATAAGTCAAAATCTATATTTTTAAAGTTTTGTTATCATTGTAAAAATTAAATTTCAAAATTAGAAATTAAAAATTTTAAGAAATTTTTTATTAGCATTGAAAAATTCATGTTTCTATACGTTTAGAAGTTTTAATTTATATTTATATTTATATTTATAATTTATAAATAAATATATAATATAATAAATAATTTTACTTTAATAATTAATTAATCATTACCTTTAATTTAATGAAAGACTAATACATGAGTTTTTTCATGTTAATTAAGATTTAAGATATCACATTTTTAAGAGTAATGTATGAGTTTTTCAATGCTAATTAAGATTTAATATATCATATTTCAAAATTATAGAAGAAAATTAATACATTGTGAAAGAAAAATAAATCAAAATTCATATTTTCAATGTTTTGTTATCATTGCAGAAATTAACTTTCAAGAGTAAAAATTAAAAATTTCAGAAAAACCTATATTTCTTTACGTTTAGGAGTTTTAATTTATATTTATAATTTATAAATAAATATATAATATAATAATTGATTTTACTTTAACAATTAATTAATCACTACTTTTAATTTAATGTAAATATTTATTAATTTGTTGTTCCAATGTAATAGTTTTTATATATAAATAGGAAGTTCATATAATTTTTTTTTATTTTATATAACGCTGTACAATTTAATAAAAAATATTTAAAATAACTTTTCAAAATATGGAAGAAAATGTTGATTTAGTTAATTAAATCAACGCTAGCAAAACGCAATAGACTTTGAAGGTTCGAGTCGTGAGACTGTAAAAGATTCCATCCTTTGAAGATAAGTTAGAAACTTATAGCGTTGTCATTGAGATAATTTTCATGAATGAATATGTCTTTTTTTACCCTTACAAATTTATTGTTAATTATTTATATAGATTTTGCTATCAAATTTATAGGGTGGAAGGATCCATGCAACAATCAAGCGTTAGTTGGTTCGATCTTTCAAAATATTGATTTGTGAAGAACAATTGTATTTTATGTCTAATTTTATACTTAGATACAACAATATGAAATACAAGACTACAAATCACAAGTACAAGCTAAACTTAATGTCAAAGACTACTATTGTAGATGTTATGGATGAAAGTTTTCTAATACAAAATTTTATCTTTAGATCATTTGTTAATATTTTGAGTGCAGTTAAACTTGATGAAAATGAATTGTTTGGTAAGTATATAATTGATTATGCAATTATTTATGCCCTTATAATTGACATTCTTTTTCAATTTTATTAAAGATATAATTGGACAAGTTGTTAACAAAAACAATACTAAGTGCCAAGAATCTTGTGAAAGGACAAGCGAGAAAATGTGACTATTCTTTAATACATTGAATAGCGGTACATTGAATTAAGAATATTCTCTATTAATACATTAAATAGTGAATAATTAATTAAACTTAAATTTTGATAAAAGGCTGAGTATTAAAAAAAAACAATAATTATCAGTTCTGCTAGAGTCATTTAAAATAATAAGTTTATTTTTTTATTTTTAAATTTATAAATCTATTTTAATTACATTTCCCATGCATTGCACAGGTTTAACACTAGTAAACACAAATAAATATAAAGGAGCACAATGTATACAAAAAGAAAAAATATATCAAGAAAATAAAAATTATTAGGAATCTCCACCTGAGGCGTAGAGGACGAAGAAAGGATATTGAAAGAAACCAAGGATGAGGAAAGGTTAGTAGTATCAACATCAGCCAACAACCCCATAACTTAAAGAGAGGACAAATACACGTTCTCAGCAACTGGAGTAGGGTCCTCTGCCTCCAAATTCATGAATGCATCTAACATCTCAAGATTCCCTTCATCATGCGACTAAGTCTCCCAAAGACTTAAGAGATTCTCTAAGTCATCATTTAGGCAAGAATCTAGATAGGATTACGAGCTTGTGGGATTTGAATTGTCACGACCTCTCTTTCGAGAGGCCGCAACTAAAAATTTAAATCAAAATACCTTTCATTTTCCTCACTATTCTTTTACATAACAAGAGCGCAACGATTACAACATGGTTGCTCTCTTACATACTTCAATCAAAAACTCATAGTGAGGATTACAACATTAGACCCCTTAGTCCAACACATCCCCAGAATCTTCACAGTCGTGTACGCAACACCTATACATAAGCCCCCTTAGGCCCTTGGGCTCTTTTTTGCACATACACTTGGAATAATGTAGCAGCAAGGGTGAGTCACAAGACTCAGCAAGTGCAAGAAGAAATGCATTAAACCTAAACTAGAAGTTTCCTTACACTTCATGTGTTATCATGCCAATGTAGTAACATAACATGCCATGTACCATACATGCTTCTGCCCTAAATGCACAACATAAAATAACTTGCACGTAGATGGTCCTTAGGGCCCACATAAGACATACATTGGAGCCCAAGTCTCACATACAAATCTGCTAGCAGCCCAATATAGGCTACCACATCATCATTCATGAACTGACTTTTATCCCATCATTTGGCTTTTCTTGTCATTCATAACATATCGCCTTTTCCTGTCATCAACATATCATCAACATAACATATAGCTGTCGTGGGTCTCATCCCCACGGTTTTACACATCATCACATAACATCATAACATGTAGCTGCTATGGGTCTCATCCCCATGGTCTTACGCACCACTGTGGGCCTCACCCACCTCTCGTAGCCACTCTTCCTTACCATGCAATGCAACACATAAGAAATGAAATGACTTGTGTAGCATAAACGTGATGACAAGGCCCCCATAAACCAAGCGTCAGACCATACTACACCCATATAAGAATACCCACATGTGAAATGCTCTAAATGTATATGCTCACCTAAGGTACCCAAAACGGCACTGAGGCCAACCGGGTCATGCCAATGCTCACACATCCTCACATATACAAAACATGTCCCCCCCCCCCCCCCGATGAATAAAACCTAGATCCCATGCATCACACATCATGATATGCACAATCCAATGCAGATGATTGGTAGTACTAGCTCTTTTGGCCCATCTATCGTTTATCGTAACAACTGATAACTAGCCCCCACACATCCAACCATCGACTGCCACGACCCACGATTGACAATTAGCAGCTCTGTACCCTATACCCTTAGACATAAGTAGATAACATTAAATTTACATACTTTAGACTTAACATTTCATAACTCTTCCCATACGCCTTTCCTTTAAGACTTTTACATGACCCCATAGTCTCATCTCCTACATTCACTCTCTTCTTGCTTAAACCCTTTTACATCGACATTCACAAGTTTTAACTTAGTAAACTCAAATAGCCAAACTGAACCCATACACCATTTTCTTGCAAAATGGTATAATATCTTGTGTACGCTTGAACCTAGCCATGAAACATCATTCCCAAAGATTAATAGGGTGAAAACAAACCCTATTTTAATGCTTAAGAGGGAGGTTATAACGAAGCCAAGAAGAACAAAAGATAAACTCATGGATTAAGCGTAGAGGAGAGAGCTTGCCTTAAGCTTCACGTGTGACGATCTTCTTCGACTTTCCTTCCTTTCTTTTCCTCCTATTCTCTGCTACTGGAAATGCCTGCTTCTTCCTCGAATTCCAACCATTGCCAAGGCTTCTTCTTCCTTTCTCTTTTCCCTTGGTTGAGCTTCTTCTCCCACTACCGACCCTCCCTCTCTTAATTTATGCCATCATTAGTCGTACTAACTCATATTTCCCCATTTTTGACATGTCACCTCATTACTCCTCACCAAACCTTTTATGCCATCACTAGTCGTACTAACTCACTTTTCCCCATTTTTACACCTCACCTCATTACTCCTCACCATACCCTTAATTAATTTATGATATCATTAGTCCTACTAACTCACTTTTCCCCATTTTTAACACCTCACCTCATTACTCCTCACCATACCCTTAATTAATTTATGCTATCAGTAGTCGTACTAATTCACTTTTTTCCATTCCTAACACCTCACCTCATTTCTTCTCATCATAACCTTAATTAATTTATGCCATCATTAGTCATACTAACTCACTTTTCCCTATTCTTAACACCTCACCTCATTACTTCTCACCATACCCTTAATTAATTTATGCCATCACTTTTCCCCATATCCACATACGATTCCTCCTTCTTTGTCTCACATATCCGAATACCTGCTCCTATATCCAAATGCCCATCTTGGCATATCCAAATGCCCCTCAAACTATTTAAACAAACCTTTTTCTTCTTGTCTCATGTATCCAAATACCCTCTAGCATATCCAGATATGGTTTTTCCCCTTCTCTCACATCTCTGAATAAGCTTCTCACATATTTGAATACATAACCCCTCATATCCGAATACCCCTCATACCATCCGAATACATGCACTCTTCTTTGACACATCCGAATACCCCCTAGCATATTCGAATACGCCTTCATCTTTCCTTCTCACATATTCGAATACCTTTTGACATATCCGGATAGGGATTCTTCATATTCAAATACCTACTTCTCATATCTGAATACATCCCATTAGTTCACCCTTGTATTTGAATATAACACCCCATATCTGAATATCCTACTTCCCTTATCCAAATATTACCTCACCTATCTGAATATATGGCTTGCTATATCCAAATACACTTTAATATATCGCAAGCCAAACTCAAAATCCCATAACTCAAACCTCTTTTGGTCTCCAAGCCTCCTCAGATTAACTTCTTTGCTTAAAGTCCCTTTAAAACGCACATTGCTCTTCTATTTTCCCCAAAAACAACCATTGAAACTTCCTTTCTCTTTGTCTAAAAACTTTGAGTCGTTACATGAATCATGGCGGCACTAGTTTGGTGCTTTGAATTCTGCAACCTCTCGGGTGTAAACTAGCTCATCGAATGACTATCCAAGGCACTTTGACTTGAGAAAGGAATGAGGTAGGTAGAAATCATACTTGATAAAACCACTTTTGTATTGCTCATTCCTATCAAGTAGTCTTGGGACAACTAGTACTCATGAACAACTTATGCTCGAATCGCTGAATGGTCTTGGTCCAACTACTATTCTGCAACTTTTAGTTACTCTTAGAGCTCTAGTTTATGAGCACGATTGGAGACCAACTCGTCAACTAGCTGATCCTGCTCATAAACAAAGATAGAATATGACCACTTGAAGTCCTTGAACGTTTTCTTTTGTTCCCTACTAGCCATCATTAATTCATGAACCTCATCATGCAAGGCACCAACCTGCGAGACATAATCAGTGTTGACATTTGCTAATTGCTCACGAAGAGCTTTGTAGTCCTCTAAATTACAACAGAGAACCTAGCCTTTGGGCCTCGTGGTCCCACTACTCTCTCTTCCTCCTCTAGCCCCTTGATCTCTTACTAGGTGCGATGATAAAATGCTTAATTTTGGGCATTCACCGTTATTAAGCTTGATTTTGAGAATGTTTTCATGATATGATTTAATACAAAACTTTAATGAACATTTAAGGATGTTTTGATGTTATTTTGATAATGAAAAAAATGCAAAGCTACAATGAACCTCAATAGGAATATCCTTAATGTGTTACTCTAGGATTTGAAGAAAAAATCAATTAACATTTGGACTTTAAGTAATATTCTTTTAATTGGGTATGGAAATGTTTTATGTAACATCTTGGAATTTTTGGGATAACTAATAATTATTAATTCTGGTATTTGAGGTGATTATAGAATATTTGTGGATTTAAAGGGAAAATATTAATCTATATTGTTTTGAAGAAGTAGATAAATATTTGGTAAAATTGGGGTATATGTGTAATTATTAAAGGGGGTGTATGTGTTGGATTTTGGAAATTTTAGGGCTGAAATGTGATTTCGAGAAAGGGCCATGGGGTCTCTTTAAATTTAACTCGAAGCATATATATGTTGAAGGTGGTTGTAGCTAGGGCGGTCAGGTGTCCGCGTGTGAAGGCGGGGGACACAAGTTAGTGGCTTGCACGCGCATTGGGGGGAAATGTTGATTTTTATCAGCAAGGCTATTGGTGGTAGCCATACACGGCTATTGGTGGCACCACGTGGCATGACTTCAACTGCTTATTTTTTCTCTTTTAAAGCCCAATTCGGGCAGAATGCAATGAGAAGAACATAAGGCAAATTGGAAGAAGAAAAAAAGGGCGTGAGCAACTGCGGGAAGGAGAAGAAAGAGGCAAAATTGGGAGAAAAATTAGGGAATTTTGGGATTATTTCATTCTTAAAGAAGTCAGGTAAGTGAGTAAAATTATTAGAAACACTGCATGTTTAAATTATACGTTTTACGTGGTTAGATTTAATAAATTTGAGCCGCAATCTTATTATTTTCTATCGAATATTTTACTTTGCAGTGGGATTGTGGGGAAGATTGAAATTGGCTATTTAAAGGGAAGTTCCTAGCCCTCTCTTCATGCTCTTTAATCCCTGTGCAAGTCCTTTCCGTTTTACATATCTTATTCCCTCCCCTACAGTGATTCGATTCCATGCATTAATTATATAACCACGTGTGGCAACCATTTTATGATTTGCGCGATATTCCTTGTTAACCGACATGGGGCTTTGTGTCGCCCCATCCCCTTGGGAATGATGTCGCACCTGGTTGGGTTAGGTTTTAGATGGGTGTGTGTGTGTGACAGTTGTGGGTCTTGGGTCTTCTGTGTGTGAATTTAATATTTATTTAATTACTATCTTGTGTTGATAGTGTGTGTCGAGATTTGGGAATTGCATCAATTAGGGGGGGCATATCCTATTAGTGCTTGAGCACGAGCATCTTAGGGTGTCTAGGGTGTGTCTTGCATAAGCACTACATTGAGTGTGTTTTACTATGTGCGCGAAGCATGACCTGATGTTTGGCTTATGGGGGCCTTGTATCATGTTTATGCTTACAACGCGATGCATTTTTATGTGTTGCATTACATGGTTTTATGTGCGCGGTGATTCTAATTTTTGATGTACATCTTTCGAATGGGAGTACCGATATGAGGCTATTATCATGGATGGGAGTACCGTACCATTTTAAGCAGGAGTACCAACCTAAGGTTGGCATTGCGCACAGAAATATCATTCCATTTCAGGTGAAAGTATCGACCTGAGGTTATCTTTGGCTCATGGTTTCATGCTTGCCATTTCATGGCAATGGTAGGTTTGTTGGGGACTTAGGTGACAATGTCTTTTATGTGGGCCCTAAGGACCATTTTATACATGTTTAATTATGCGATTTGTTCATGACTTGTGTTTCATGGTCTTGGTATGTTGTTGTTGCTTGTTATGCACGTGGCGTGTAGGTGGTTTGGGGTTATATCTTCAGTTATACTAGTCTTGTTTCCCGTTATACTTGCTAAGTCTTGTGACTCACCCTTGTTTTACCATCATTCTAGGCAAAGGTAAAGCCAAGGCCACAGGCGAGGGTGGCAGCGCGTAAGCTAGCCGGGTAGTACAGTATATAGGGTAGTCCCAGCCGTTCGAGTCTTGTGGCGACTAGAGTCTCTAGGAGTGCTAAGAACTTGATTTGTCTTTTCTTTTGTGATGTATTGGTATGGACTTTGTATATATGAACCATGTAACCACGGTGATGGTGGTTGGTTGTGTAAAAACGTGTGTGTTTTGCGATTTTGCTTTCGCTGAGGCAGGTTGTATTTATGCGTGCAATATGGATGTTTTATTTAGGTATGTTTCTATGCCACTACATAATGACCTTCTCACGGATCTCTTTTGCTAGCGAGAGCTCTGGGAGGTGGGCCATTACATTTTAGTTTAGTAACAAATGATTGTATTCGACTAACTTATCCATTTAATTGAGTAAAACCTAAATACGCAAAATTTGACTAATTATACACTTATTTTATTGAGCTTATAATGGAATAATATTAATTGAGTAACCAAAGAGTTAATCGGCTAAGTGTTATATTAGTTGAGTAACTATATTCTTTAATCGAGTAATAAATATGGAACAAAATGACAAATATCTGTACTTGTAATCTTAATTGACCAAGAAAATACTTTAATCAAGTAACTTCATACTTAGTTGAGTAATTAAAAATCTTACTTGAGTAACAATTTATGAGCAAAATGTCAAGTCTCTAAACTTGAGCATTTAGTCAACTAAGAATGTATTATTAATTGAGTAATCCCATACTTAGTCGAATAACTAAGTGTCTTAGTTGAGTGAGAATTATTGATAAAGTCTTATTATCTGTAATTGAATTATTGATCAACTAAGAGTAACTTGTACCAGAGTAAAGTCATATTTTAATCAAGTATTAAAAGTGATTAATCGAGTAATATTTTCAAATTGATAAGTAATTGAAATGTTAATCACCTAAGATATGCTCTTAATCAAGTATCATCATCCTATAGTCAAGTAACATGTATATTAGTCAAGTAATGACTAATTCATCTAATAATCTTAATCGAGTATGATCATTCAATAATTGAGTAATTTTTTAGCTTAATCGATTAACTTTTAAGATTACTTGAGTAACTGTGTGTCTCACTCGAGTAACATCAAGATTACTTGACTAATGCAATAATGAATTTAAAAAATATAGCCGTTACACATAACATTAAATATGCATAGTTTTCATTTCAAACAAATCAAATCTTCATTGAAAGTGTCTGAATAATCTTTCATCAATATTAACTATGTTTTAAATTCAAAGATTAATTCTAACCATTCTTTGTAGATCACAGGTGTTGTACCAGTCAGATTAGAAGTGTAATACCCAGTATTTTATATCAAAAGTGTTTTAGAAATTATTGGGTCAAAATGAAGTTTATCATAGTTCCAGGCCAATGTGTAATCTTCAAAACAAGAACGAAAGAGGTAAGCAACCATGTCAGAGCGAAATAAAGAAGATAGAAATGCCCAAGGAATTAAGGATTGTCATAACCAAGAGATTCATGAAGATTTGGGATAAAAAAATACGCCATCAATTCAATTGGGCCAAAGTGTAAAATGCATAAAGTGCTTGAGGGAGGTTAAAAAGACTACTCTTCCTGAAACTCTGGGGTGGAATGAAGAGTTGGGAACTCGTAAGACATAGTGGAATTAATGGAAAGTTTAGGGGTATCAAGGAAAAGGGAAAACTACAATTGAAAATTAGTTAGGGGTGAAAGTGTAAAAATGGAAGTTTGGGTGTGAAACCAACTCGCCGTATTGTGGCCACTGGCCAGCCGGCTTTGGCCATCAGGAAGCTCGCCTAGAGGCTCTAGAATAGCCTCTAGGTCATGATAGTTTGTTTGGGGTGGCCATTAGCCGAGAACGGCGTCGATATGAACGGAATTAATGGCGGAAGTGATCGAAAATCTAGCTGAATTTTTTGAGGGATTTTTGGTATGATTAAGGGCTATTCGAATCATTTAAAGGCTAGATTTGGTGCTTAAGGGTTAAGGACACCCAAGATTTGGTGGTTTTTGGCCAAGAAAACGGGTATAAATAGGGATTGAGGGCCGAGGGCCAAGGGTTTCAGCTTGAATCGAGCATCAACGTTAGAGGGATTTTTTTCTTTGAGTTGTGAGAAGCTGTTTTGGAGAATTTGGAAGAGTTTGGTAAGGGTTTAGAGGGGTTTCAACAAAGTGGCCGAAAAATTGGGCTCGCCGAAATCGAAACCTATAAATGACCATTAAAGGTCCTTTCGGTGGTGTTTTCAGACGTTTAGGAACACCCCTAGGTTCTGCTCGGGGAGTACTTCAAGGTGGTGTAGTTGGATTGGCCGTTGGAGCAGTCGCTAGTGGTCGTCGTTGAAGAAGACAACCGGAGAGGATTGCTCGCGCGTGCTGCACGCACGAACTTCACCCTCAGCCACGCGCTTGGCGCGTGAGGGCGCGTGATGTGCTTATTTAACCCAAAATTAATTTTATTATTTTTCTAAAATTATTTTAGGGTTATTTATGAAAAAATATTTGGTGAAATAGATGGTAAATAATTATTTTGAAATTTCAGAGGAAAAAGGAATTTATTGAAAATAGAGAAAAATAAAAAAATTAAGAAAATTATGAAAAAAATAGAAATATTAATTTCTATAGATATGACGGTGAACAGGAGATGATTTGGTAGTTAGAAGTAAGGATTACACAACTTTTGAGGCCAACATGCATTTCGAGACTCAAATTGACTTTTCAAACAAGGTGAGTGGTTTGATCCAGTATTACTCCTTGTTTTAGCAATGGATTCACTTGTGTGTAGTTAGTTCAGGTGAGCGGTGTTACCCTCCTGAACTTAGGGTATGTGTGTTTAGCCAAGTTCTAGCAAGCGGTTATCCCCTCCAGAACTTATGATTTTTCTTGCAGACATTTTGTTTACAATTACCATTCATTATCTGCGTCTTGTGCATATTAAACATGTTACGTGTTGCATTAACTGCGTATGTTTTGCAATAAAGTCAGTGCATGGTGGGTGTTTTTCATATCATGGTGGTATTTTAAATCATGTCGTTATAATGTTCGTTGGGGTAAGATGGGTCTTCTTGAGAATGGGGCACGGTTAATTCTAGCTATCGGGGGAACCTGGGACTTAAGTATGTCGTGGTAAGGTCAATCCCAATGGGGTGACGTGGAATGGTTTCCACAGAAGATTGAGTATGCTAAGGAGATTTCTCAAGAATGACATGCTATGTTGTCTGTATATGCCATACTCATTACCATTCATGTATTTAGTAAACTATTTTATACCTTCCCTAGATGTTTCAACATCTAATCTGGGTTATGCCCTTGGAACATTCAACGTTCCAGACAGGGACTACTGTAAAGGCGAGGACGTGGCCACTTGAGGGCTGATGGTGGTTAGCATAGCTGTTGTTTTCATTTTAAGGGTTGTAATACTTATTTTGATGTGGAAAACACTATGTATGAACGGTTGTGGTAGTCCACGGTATTTGATGTAATTACTTTCCACTGCGTAATATTATATTTCGTTTAGTTTAAGATTATTAATCTTGTTAGTTAAACGAGCAAGACTGTGATTTCGAGATCTTGTGAACATGTGAAGATTATTTTTGGAATCACCGTATGTGCCGGGTGAGCATGTGAAGATTGTTCTTAAGATCACCATATGTTACGGGCATGTGTGAGCATGTGAAGATTTTTTTAGAAGCACTACGTGTGATGATCTTTAAAAAAAAAAAAAAGATCCCCATAAATCCCTTATAGTGACATGCCCCGGTGAGACGGGGTGTTACAAGAAGAGTAATAGGAAATTTTTTTAGTAAAAGGTATTTATTTCTAGGAGAGGACTTTCTTTTTGGAGAGTGATTCTTCCTAGGAAAAGACTCTTCCTCGGAGAGAGATTCTTCGCGGGCACACGTTTTCTTTTCGGAGAGTGATACTCTCTAAGCTCTTTGTCTCTTTTCGAAAGTGATCCTCTTTGAACCCATGATTCCTTTCCCCGGGTACTTTAGCCTTTTCGTGAGAAGGATTTTTCCCAGGCTCTTTGTTTCTTTCTGGTGTCCTTTTTAGGCATGTTATTTCTCCCCGGGCGTACCAATTCTCCCCAGGTAAGACATTCTTCATGGGTAAGTCTCCCCGAGCATATCCATTCTTCTTGGGATGGATAACGCCTAGCCCTTTGAGTTTCTGGGGATACGAGACACGTAGCCCTCCAAAGATTAGGGGATGTGACACACGTGTCCCTATGAAATCCTCGGGAATCACACCTATATAAACCTAGTTACAAGACAAAAAGGGACTTCTACGTACATTGGGTAACGTTCATACGCACTATTGCAATTCTATTATGTTTCCTCTGCAACTTATCTTTGTCAAGTACTGACTTTAAGCATCGGAGGGTCATCGTGGGTGAGGAATCCTAGCGAGCATTCTAACTGTTGTTCGTGATTGTAGTTACCGAAAGAAAGAAACCATCTCTTTCCTAGAAGAATCCAAGAAGAGAAGAATCCCAATTCTTCTTGGAAGCTAGAAAATCTCCTTCCTGAAAGAATCCACATTTTTCCTGGAAGCCAGTCTTCTCCTTCCTGGAAGAATCCGCATTCTTTCCAGAAGCCCTCATCCTCATTCCCGAAAGAATTCTCATTCTTTTCAAAAGTCGAGCACGCAGAGCCAACGCTACCCGGAGAGACATCCTTTCCAAAGAGGTTGCTTCCCCGGAGTCATGTCCTTTCCGTGCCACTCTCCTCTCCAGGCACTCATCATTCCCTAGCTTCGTTCTTTCTAGGTCGATATTTCTCTCTAGGCCCACATTCTCTTTGAGCATGTCGTCATTCTCGGGCCCTTTCTCTCCCCATAGTCGATTTTCCTCCTAGAGTCCCATCTTTTTATGCCGACAATCTAGTCCTCCAGGTGAACATCATCACCTGGAGCCGACCACTAACATCCAACCACCATTCCCATGTTACGAAATCTTGATTGCTTTATTTTGGTAACAACAACAAGTTTACATGCTTTTATCCTCTAGACAAATCAATAAGTGCATTGAAAAAGCATAAACTATAAATACCCATGACTTGAATAAAGTTGAGGCTATTGATTTAATAAGAAATGTTTTCTTGAGGAGAATGAGAAAGAAGAGAAAGAAAATGAAAGAGCTGAGCTAAAAGCCATCATTCTTTGAGTTCACTTGTATACAAATTATTTTATTTCTAGAAAGAATGGAGAGCCTTTCATTTTCTATCTTTATACTCTCTGTCTGTATCATAAAATCTCTCTTGATCTTTCTCTCTTATTCTTTTAGAGGGTTACTTGCTCTGTGAGCTTTTGCTTATAATCTTTGAGAGATTTTATTCTTGTGAGATTATACTCCACATTTTTCTCTTTGAATTTATTGAAAGGTTATACCTGATCTTTATAAAAGGTACTGTAAAGGTTGTAGCTGAGTTTGTTAAAAGCTATTAAAAGGTTATAGCTAAGCCTGTTAAAAGGTACTAAAAGATTATAATTGAGCCTATTAAAAGCTACTAAAAGGTTGTAGCTGAGCCTATTAAAAACTACTAAAATGTTATAGTTTGCCTATTAAAAGCTACTATAAAGGTTGTAGCTTGGTAAAATCTACTTAATGGATTGTTGCAATATAATACCCCATATTTTCGTGAAGATGCCACATATTTTAAGTGAGTTTAAAATATTGAAAAAATATGCTTGAAATGGCAACAAGTGGCCGAATCGGTCGTAGGGAGTGCCCTAGAGCTTAGATACCTAAGGTCAAAGGTATCTTTTTGACGAGCGTCTCGAGGTGAGATTTATGACGCTGAAAGAAATAAAATAAGATACGATTTTTCGGTTAAGCTAAGTTGTACCCTAAAAAGACCAAATGATGGTAAGAGCTTCCCGAAAATCGTACATATCAAGTAATTTTGAGTTATTAATTTTGAGATTTTAGGTATCTCGATAAATTTTATGTTTGAGGGTGTAATTATAATTAGAGAATTATCCAAATGAAATAAGGATGAAATTATAAGCTTATGTGGTAAAATATTAAAGTTGAGAACATAAAATAAGGGCCAAAATGTCATTTGAAAGAACGTTGGGGTTTTATCTTGGATTTCAAAAGATAAATCCATTATAGTTTTGGATTTGAAAGGCCATTCAAATATATCTTTGAGTCTTTGGAGTCCATGGCTAAGATTATGATAAGTGGCATAACGTGATTGGTTAAAGAAATCTATAAATAGGCACCATGGGTTGTTCTCAAATCATTCTGAGCAAGTTTGAGAGTTGAGGCACTCTAAAAGGAGGAGCTTGCTCTAGAGAGAGAGGAGGAAGTTCGGCAAGAAGGCGGGAAGAAATCGAAGGAGAAGCCGGGGAGAACGAGCCTTGTCGGAGTTACGAGCCTTCGCCGGAGTTCCCCAAAATCAGTAAAAAAAAAAGTGAGGTAAGTCCTTTTTTTTATAATCCTGTAGAGGGGGAAGAGAGGGTCGCGTAGGTTCAAACAGGGGTCGAATTGGAGTTAAAACGAGGGAGATATGGCCGAAATACGAAAACGACACAATGCTGCCCGAATCTGGTAGGCAGCGCGTGAGATACATGTGCCGAAAGTGGCTGCACGTGAAGGTGCATGGGCCACCTTTCCAGGGGACGTGAGAGCGCGTGAGAGGTCCTTTTTCGATGAAAATTTTCAGTTATGCCCTTACTTTAATTTCCCTCAACCCTATGTAAAAATATTTGAGGTTAGGTTTACTAAAACGTGTATTTTCTGCAGAAACCTAGGTCGTTTGCTGTGAAATTATACTATCCAAGAGATAAACCAACAAGGTGAGACTCCTATACTCCAAATCCTATTTTTTATTCTCTTATGAGAGACTTCTATTGCATGAGACGTGTTTCGTGAAGTTCTTATACGCAAACTCTTGTTATTCTCCTACGTAAAATCATATTGCATATATGAAATGTATTTTTTTGAAAAATATATGTTGTTGGCTTTTTAACTGTTGCATTTATAAAATTCGTGTGGCTATACTGTTGTACCTATTTGTTATTGGTCAAGGACAAAAGTCGGATATCCCCCGAGAGGCGCTATGCGTGCGCCATCGAGAAAGCTCTCGTGGGGAAGACCGTGAATCTAAGGAATAATGGATGTGGTGCTTGCATGAGTGCTATGAGGTCGGGCTGAAGTGACTTGTTAGGGACTTCCCGAGAGGCACTATGCATGCACCATTGAGAAAGCTCTCGTTGGAGGAGGCTAACATGTTCACGAGGCACTTTGGAATAGTTCTCATTGTCTTCTCAAACATTTTATACTTGATCATGCATTGATATGAACTATTCTTTGGAGTTTCTCACTAGAAGATTCATCTTCTAATTGGACTATGTCCCTAAAATATTCAAACATTCCAAGTTCGAGAAGCGGCTCTAAGGGAAATGAGGTAGCTGAAGAATAAGTTTAATTAGCTGTCTGTAGCATGTTTAGAATATATTTATTTATGTCCGAGCTTATATATGTCTTGGATATGTTTAAGACGTTCAGTTATCACTTACGAGAGATGATATCCTTGTAATACCTTTTATAGACGACTTGAACAATTTTATGATAAATAAAGCATTATGGTTGTGAACCATATCAGGTTCGATCTAGCTTCCGCATTTGAAATTTTAACGCATGTCTTAGCTATTCGATTATTGGGTTTGTTAACCTGAGAAGGTAAAAATTAGGGTTTTTAATATATTGTGTGATGTATGACAGTTATTGTGATATAAAAAAATTTTATATTCCCGAAATCTTGAGTTATAACACGCTCAAGAAATTTGGAGTGTTACAGTTGGTATCAGAGAGAACCTAAGGAAAAGTTCGCATGTGGCTAGATAAGTAAAGCCACCATAAGTTTTGGGAATTAGGTTAGGATTTTTGAAATATTTAGTGGCATACTCTTGTTGCTTATTCAAATTGAATTGTGCCATGTTGTGATGATTTAATAGATCACCCTGTCTTCTTGCCAGATGGTAAATACAAGAAGGAGTAGGCGCGAGAGAGGCAATGGCAAAGAAAGCAACACCAACCCGCACCCAGGAGGTGGTGTGGAAGGTCAAAGAGATGCACGAGTCAACCTCGATGAAGGCCAGATTGATAGGATTGAGAGATCCTAGAAGGCATGGTTGGGCGAATTTTAGAGTTGCAGCCCGAGCAAAGAAGAGTAGATTCCTTAGAGAGGTATCTACGACAAAACCCGCCAGTGTTTCGAGGAAAACCGAAAGATGACCTCGCAATCAATGAATACTGGTTATTATTCAAGTTCTTGAGAGAATTTAAATGCTGTATATTTTTCCAAGCAAAACTTCTTAGTGTTGCTTATCTTTAGGATGAATGCATTTAAATAATAGGATTCTAAAGTTTGTATCCTTCAAAAATTACTCAAAGTATGCATTTGGCTCAAATACTTTATTTAGCCCAAGTATTAAATTCAGCCTAAATTATTAAATTAAAAACTCCTTTCTAATCTAATCAATTATCATTTTAGGAAACTCTTTCTTTTATGACGACCCCTCGTCATATCGACGTCATTACGTCTATTTGTTCTTTTTCTGTGAGAACCTATGACGGCACAACTTCTTGCCAAAATGTCTCACTTAACCATTCGTCTGCTCTCCTGGTTTAAGCTAGGGACCGTACCTATTGCGTATGACTCATTAAGCTTCTAAATATGTTGGTAATGTGTTGGTACGAACACATAAGACAAGATTGGCCTTTAGCAAAACGTCATGCCTGCCTAATTATTCAGAAGGATTCATAATCCGCAAATAACCTTTCAGGAGCATGGTTACGGTGTAATTTGATCCTTTTGTCAATGTATCTTATGTGATCTTAAATCTAGCGATGTGTTGCTTGATTACAATCACATGAGTTTTCTTCAATCTTCCTAATATTCTCACTTAATAGAAAGTGAATCAATAACTCCTTATTGATCTCTTTCACCATGGCCATGGATTTAAAGTGAGTACCACCGAAGGTGCCTTAGATACATCATCCTTTATCAAGGGATAGATGAGTCCCATCTTGGTTATGCATCCATCTCCATAAGCCTCACGATATGTCCAACAATTACCCACGTGCAGCCTTTGTCTAGGCCCATCAAAACGATGTCAAAGCATACTGGTCTTCTTATGAGATGACTGTGACAATCTCAGATCCAATGATTAGTTACACCCATCTCGTATGAGAATTCCATCAACATATAACCAAAAAGGATTCTCATGGCGAGTCATGTCCAGTGACATGTTCTCCAAGATTGGTCACCTATGTACTTGTCTAGGCATCCCCATGCCTATGGTTATGAGGCCCCATTGCTATCACATAGAAAAAACATAGTACATACAAGTCTTACCGCAATTGTCAATGTCCATTCTTAACATTACTATAATTTGGGACATTTAATGATGTCTAAAAACTGTGATGCATTATCTCACATCTTTATAAATTAATCACAGTATACATCATATGGACTTCTATTTAGTTTCATTCGGTCATTACAATAATAACAAGAAACTAATAGAAATACTTCTTGTAAAATTAAATAACTTCTTTATTCAATAATAAATATGATTACAAATGTCAGCATACAATTTGCCCAATCTGATTGGGTCTAGATCACCTACACTAACATCTATGACTTCTAAGATAGCCAAATAATGATTTGGTCATACTTGAGTGAGCCTATCACATAATCGATTACATTATGTAGCCAATTGAGTAAGCTACTAGATCAGTCAAGTAACCCGATACGATAGTCAAGTATCGAATATTAGATTTTGAAAAATATCTCTATTACTCAAAAAGAAATGATTATTTTTTACTGTTTAACCTTTATTTCTTTATTTTAAGAAGTCTAATTATATCCTCTTATAACAAGATGATAAATATGCAAAATGTCTATCTTTATAACATGCATATCTTTCCTGGCAAATTTGACTATTATCAGTCAAATCAAAAGAAGTTGTGAGTATGTGTAAGTAACAAGGCAATATTAAGTCTTAAAACTTCTATAAAAGGTTAAGTGTTGCAAGAGATCAAGGGCTATGAAAGTTGATGTTGAAGCAATGTAGAGCCAATCTAAACCTAGATGTAGCAAAGTCGAATTCATTTATGGCCAAAGTTCTTTGCTTGAGTGATAATCCTTCATGCTCATCTTCTTTCACTTCAAGCTATTATCTGGTCAAGCCTTATGAAGATCTCCTTAAACCAGATAATTAGAAACAAGGGAGTCGAGTGTTTTATTCATTCATAACTTGTAACTCTCTTCTATTTAAGAGAATGTCTGCATTCATTGTATTATCTCATATTGTTCTCTTAAACAACCTGATCCCTATTTTTCTCACTTGAGCCATGGCAAGGTGAACCAAAACCTTGCCAACTCTTCATCCCATCAACCAAGCATCATTCCCAACAAAATAAGGGAGAACAAATCCCTTTGGAAGCACTCACAAGGAAATTAAACAAGAAAATGGAAGTATTTTACAATCACATTACTATTTTGTTCTCAAGACAAAGGGTTTTGTAAAACCATTATGAAGGTTGAAACCTCAGACTCATAGCTATCAACAAGGATGAGAATTTGCATCTTACACAAAGAAAAGAGGAAGTAGAACTTGCCTCTTAAAGCTTTACTTTTGGTCCAAGCTCAATGGGTGCTTCCACAAGACTCTAACCTGGAGAAACCCACTCAAAACAAGGAGGGAGATGATAGAAATCCGCCATCACTTCTCAAAACCCTTCCTTGAATCATCACAACCAAAGGAGAAATGAAGTAGAAATAGAAAGAAGGAGAAGAACTCACCACCTTTTGGCCTTCTCCTCTCTTCTACAAGCTTTTACAAGCTTCTGAAGGCTCCTCCCCCACCAATTTATATACAAAATGGCCTGGAAAATCGATCTCAACTTCAATTGGTCAACAAATTCAAAGGCATCTGTCAACTACCCTATTAGATATAAGTCCTTAAGAGCAGTTCTAGTGACACAATGGGGTTTGATCTTGTAACTCTTTAAATTCTATTTAATGGCAAGTTTATGTTTTATTTAAATTGCAATATGGTTTAAATTAATAATATAAATATATATATATATCATTTAGTATAATAAGGAGTGGATACCATTCTTAAGTGCTAAGAATATACGTGACGGATGATTCACAATTCGTTATACTATAAATATGTTCTTGGGCATAAAGTTTCTAGCCTGGATATTAGCAATTCGCAAAGGTTAGCACATCGTCTTTCTCTTTGTTTAGTATGAGATACTAAAAGATAAGGTTAGTAAGTCTCGTGCCATTATATATAAGATATAGAGGGAAGATGAGTGGGTGCTCGTTATAGGAACTAGTTCACTAAACGAGATTATTAACATTGAATCACATGAGTTTTATCTCACGACTCAATGATTCAATGTTAACTACGAATTTGCAACTAGTCCTTAAACCTGAGATGACATAGATATCCGTGTGTTGATAGATTAGGATATCAGCGATATTATATGGTTGTTTTAATAAGGAACGACCATACATATCTGTGTGCCTAATTCAGTGACACATGGGGTATGTGTGCATTAGACATGGTATCACCTCGAGATATACAAGGAGGATATCCTATGTGATCCAGTAATTACTTGACGATAAATCTTTGGCCAAGGTAATATGACGATGGAATGTGTGATCCATAAAGATTGCGCTAGTCAAGACTAATTTTAGATTTGTTCATATGACGAGATTAAGAGATTTGATCTATTGACCGTGATCTCATATCTTGTTGGGATATACGATGATAGAGGGACTATATTGTATGGCATCGTAGTGTAAGGATCGCATTACTTGCTTCATCTTAAATTGGGTAATAATGACATATTGGTAGATGTCACTTATGATTTATGAGAATTAATAATTGATTAATTTTCATTGTCAATTTAATTGTAAACCCAGAAAGTCCCACCCAATAAGAAATCATTTTAAAGAAAAAAGACAATTTAGTAATTATAGAATTACTAAATAATGGTGCAATTATTTATAAGATAAATAAAGATAATTAAATGATTAATGGGTTAATTATTTAATTATCAAATTGGATCAGATTTTATGCTAGTACATCAAGTTCGATCCAACTGCACTTAGGGTTTCTAGAGTTTGCCTATAAATATGACATTAAGCCCTTGAATCCAGATACAACGCAATCAACTGTATACAGATTAAATGAAAATTTTGGATAAAATTTTTGTGTCCTTTTCTCCTAAAGTCTTGGGGATTTCAAGTGGATTAACTCGGCATCTCACACATGAGAGATTATATGGCGAGTTATTTACAATGAATTTTGTATTTGTCTTGAGGTAACTTTTTGTTTATGTCTTTGATTTTAAACCGTATGTTTTGAAAAACATGATACCTATAAAATCAAATTTTGTTTTCGCTGCGTATAATCAGATCATAATTTTTCAACATACCTGAGACCAGCCTTCCCAATCTATCGACTAACCTTTTCAATCTGTCGACAGATTCACCCTTCACCTTTCTGTCGACAGATTCACCCTTCACCTTTCAATCAGTCGACAGATCCCACACCATCTGTCAACTAACTCTTCTTTTGCACTAATTTGTCAATAGCCTTGCTCCATTTGTCGACTACCAAAATCCATTCCCTCTATAATTTTAGCTCCCAACATCCTATTTAGCTTTTTCAATTATCCAACACTTCATGTGGCCTTTCCACCAATCTACTGGCTAGCAAGTCACATATGAACCAACATAAAATTAATTAGCTTACTCCTTCCTGTTTATCCTTCTCTTTTCTAAAATATCAAGCTATTACAATCACAGAGGTCGTTAAAAGGGACGCAAGGACCGTCCCCACACTGGCCTTCCAATGCCTAAGTCAGACATAAATGTCTTGAAGTGGAATATAAATGTATGCAGAATGAATATGTATGCAATGTGGGTCTTCAAGGGGAGTAGGCTCTCAATGAGTTATTTGTAGGTTTGAGTCTTAGAGTCTTAAGTTTTCGAGTCTAAGGTTCTAGAGAAAGAAAGTGTAGGTTGAGTATGGTCCCAAAAAAAATATGTTTGCTTGGGAGTAGACGAGTATATATAGACATTTGGTGGGGTCTACGAATCAGAGTCGTCAGACTCTTTGAGATGATGCATCAACTGAGGCCAAAGGGTGTAGAGATATTTTCAGGGCTAAAGCACCCCGATAAGTGTCTTCAGGCTATGCAGGGTATGAGGCTCAACTGTCCTAGGAAATCTCATCTTGCGAGACTCTTCAGGGTCCCCCAAACTTAGCAGGACACTTCTCAGGACTTTGGATTTTTTGAAATTTTCTAGAGCACACCACAACATGTTTTGGGATTAGTATCAAAATAAAAAATTCAACAATATTCTTGATAACTTAAAATGAGGTCCTCTACAAGAAATTTAAGAACTCATTCATATAAAATTTGAGAAGTATATAATATTTTTCAAGAATAAATTATATTGCATAATATATATCATTTAAATTTACTATTAAGGACCCCCCCAAAAAAATAAAAAAAAAATAAAAAAAAGAAATCAATTCAAAAGGCTAGGGAGTGATAGAGAGATGGACCGAGGAGTTGGTGGCTAGTGGGTTCCCTTAACCACAAGCCACCGAAGATGAGAAAGGGGGGAGTTTGTCCTAAATGGAGGAGAGAGAAAGTGAGGTGTAACTAAGAGAAAAGTGGATAAAAGAAAAGGATGTTTATATTCAAGGTAAAATAGTTACTTTAAATGTTTTATTAACTATAAGAGAGGGGGATGTCTTTTTTTAAAATACAAGAATAGTAAATATAATTTAGACAAATTTTAATAAAAGTGACATGCGACATTTACCCTAATAATAGTATTTAAATTGAGATTAATTCTCATGGTTGGAGCATGAATCAACTCTGGATTAACTCTTTGACAATGGTCATCAAAGGTTTCCAACCCCTGGGGTCTGCTCTGCTGCACTCACATAGCTGCAGATAGTAGCTTGATTACTTGTTGATTACAGTGTGTAGTTGGTTGGCTGGTTACTTTTGAGTCCTAAATGTTAAGAGCAACGAACTGTGATGGAATTGGAATGGATCTCTGGCATTGGGGTATGGAATGTCCCAATTTCTTTGAAGCTGCATTTGAGTAGAATCATTTAATTATTTTACGTATCATTTTGGAATTTAAATTTTTTTTTTTTTTTTTTTTTGAGTATTTAAAATTTTTCTATGCAACCACATCCTTGTAAAAGTGGAGGATGGGACAGACGAGCAAAGCTGGAAATTCAAGAAGAAATACGAAATGGGAATACAGATACAGCCAAAGCCCAAACCAAATGCCACAAAAATTATACTACTGGAAATAACACACCATCTCACAACAGTTTTACACACACTATCCCCATCAAAAAGGGACAATCAGTCAACAATCCAAATAGTAATTTTTAAACTTGCAAATCGTTGTCGGCCCCAAAATATGAAAACGCCCAACCTGTGCCAAAAATGAAACGTTAGAACTACCAGTTGCCAAAAGTAGATCATTGAAGTCCTTATGGACAAGAGAGAAATGAAAAGAAATATTTACATATCCAATTGTTCTCTCTCTCTCTCTCTCTCTCTCTATATATATATATATTAACAGAGGTTAAGAAGAATTAAACAAAGCAACGGAGCATTGGCTAAATATAGAACAATTGGCAGTTGTAACAGTTCGTCATGTTTTTCTCTTTTTTTTTTGTAATTAGATACTTCCAATTGTCAACTTAGTAATGGTTGACCTGTGTGGAGGGCCAATGAACTAACGATTCAAACAGCTGGGCCAAAAGGGTATCCACTAAGTGAAGTGAAGTAATTGCACAAGGAACACAATTTTCCAAAGAAAATTGACCAGTATCTAGCAAGCCGATAAGCTTAGGCCTGTGTCCTGAACGACATTAAACAAAAAACAAAACAAAACAAAAAAAACAAAAATCCAGAAAATACTGAAACTCTAAGCAATTAACCTTTATTAGTCTGGAAGAGTAGCCTCGACAAGTTTGCTCTCTCAAGGAGATGCCTCCAAAAAATCACCAATCTAATCAAAACTGGTCCTTCTGCAATCCGTGGATCATTTTAGGTTTCCAAAGGCCAAAATATATACTCCATAAAAAATTATTCTGAACAAGTTTCACTTTGTCTATTTGTAGACCACTCACCTGATTCTTCTTTCTGTGGCATGCCCTTGCAATCTGTCCCGTTCCTCTCTGCCATCTGGTTTATTTTCCAGCTGCTTTTGAAGAGCAGTACCACTCTGCCACTTCAACATGCTGCATTCCTATTAGACCAAGAAACAACATATGCATGTAAAAAATAGAAAACAGTCATTGAAAGGAGAGTGAGGAGGCAGAGGTGCTGAAAAAGTTTGGTGTTCTAAAGACAGACAGCCAGAAAAGAAAAACGTAGATCAACTCCTGCCTTGATATTCATCTGCTTCTGAATTCGAGGAGGAACATTTTGTGCTCGAAATATTTTCTTCAACATCTCGTCCAGTTCCACTGTCTTCCTCTTTAAATTGCCATTATCAACCTAAAGAAGAAGAGATAGCAGCAAAATTGAACTAACTTTGTTAGCAGCTAAATTAAATAACATTTCAGATTAAGAAGATAATACTGTTTGGAATAAAAGCATCTGCAAGATAATACCTTAAACATTTCATTTTGTGCAATGAGTAACTGTTCACGTTCCTGTAATTGTTCAATAGTGACTTGGCTAGCAAGTACATCTGCTTGTCTTCTGTTCAATTCTGAAATGCATCTACATGGAAATCCATGCAAGGTATCATAGGAAAAATAGAATCCAAGACTATAATGTCAGGGCAAAATGTGATAAATTGATCCAACGAAACCACAGTAAATACAACTGTAAGATCAGAACACCTACTCCATTACATCATCATAGCAAGGACCTGAAAACACATTTTTAAGGCAAAATTGACCAAAGATGATTAAAGAGAGTTTATGTAATGGATTGAACTGCTTGACTACAGAAGTTGGAGATCTAGTAACTCATTACACCCATCGGTCCTGTCCAGTACTATAATAACGTCTGGCCTATTTTAAGGAATTAACAACCATTACAAGCAACCAAAGGCAAGATTTTCTGTACAAGAATTGAATGAAAGGAAAATGAAAACAATGGAACTCAGACAGAATACTCAATCAGATTCAATTGTTTGGTTGCCATATAGGAATCAAATTGCATTTATTCTCATTTCAAAATGATTGTTTTGTTGCCAGTGGGCACCACCTTTCCCCTGCTCTCTTTCTTCCCCTCTTCTAATCTTCTTTGTTTTCCTTTCTTCAACAGCCCAAGCACTGCCCAACCCCACTTCCATGCCCAAGCAAACAGCCCTAATATCTTGCTCCACCACTTGCAAACCCATCCCCTTCACGGCCACCCCAACCCACCCTCAACTAACAAGAAATGTCCGCGCTCTCTTGCAGTTCTTAGATGGTTTGGTGTTGGTCGAAGGTGTGGCTGTATACAAGTATATCGTCAAAGAAAACCAGTATAAATTGTCTTAGGAAAGGTTCAAAGATACAGTTCATTAAGGATTGAAAGGTGGTGGGTGCATTGGTGAGCCCAAATGGCATCACCAAGAATTCATAGTGGCCTTGGTGTGATCTGAATGAGGTTTTGGGTATATCCTCAGGTCTCATTTGGATCTAGTGGTACCCCGAGCAGAGGTCTAGTTTAGAAAAGAAGTTGGTGTACTTTAATTCATCCAACAAGTCTTCAACAAGGGGTATGGGAAACTTATCTTTAACGATCATGCGTTGAGTTGGCAGTAATTCACATAGAAATGCCATGATCCATCTTTCTTCTTGACAAGCAAAATAGGTGAGACATAAGGGCATTGACTTGGTCTGATTATGGCTTTGTGTAACATTTCCCCTACCATTTTCTCAATTTCAGTCTTTTGTGTTGGAGGGTAATGGTTTTATCTGATGTTAATGGGGTTCAGTGTTTGGTTAGAGCTTGATAGAATGATCAAATCATCGATTGGGTGGTAAGGCTGTAGGTTCTACAAAAAGATCCTCAGATTCAACCAACAACACATCAAGAAGGGCTAGATCATGTACCTCTCTCTGTCCCCGTGTAGGAGTGCTAACCGTTAGAAGGAATTCCCTTTCCATCTCCAAGTTTTCACTACCCCTTTCCATGGCCTGAATTGAGAACAACTTGAAACCTAAGCCCATTTGTTTTTGAATATTTTCTATAGCTTCTTGCTTGTGATCAACTTGCAAGCCCTGGTCTCCTTACTACCTGTGAGGGTCATTTTCCTTCCCTCTTTCTCAAATGATACCTCCATCCTGTTAAAATCAAAGCTTATGGGGCTTACCCCCACCATTCAATCCACTCCCAGCATGACATCACAACCCCCCAACTCAGGTCATCTTCAAATTCCTCTCTTTGCATCTCCCAACAAAAGCCGGTACATGCCGACTTGCTCAAAACCTTGTTTCCATTGGCCACTGTCACACTCAAGGGTTGGGTGCCCATGCTTTGACCCTTCAACTTTCGGGCTATCCCTTCATCCAAAAAATTGTGGGTGCTCCCACTGTCAATCAGGATCATGAGACTAAAATCCTTCACCCTCCCTTCTACTTTTATGATTTTACTCTTTGTTAATCCCTTCAATGCATGTAGGGATATTTCCCCATTGTCCTCACCTTCATGCTCAATCAATTCACTTGTTTCCCCCTCCTCAATCACCACTCCATCCTCCCTTTCTAGGAGCAGTAGTTGTCTCTTGCATTGGTGATTGGGATAATATTTATCTCCACAATTGAAGAATAGCTCGGCCTATCTTCTTTGTTCTATCAACCGCCCTCCTTGCGGCTACATAGGGTGGCCTGAACTTGGGGCCCTAAGCTTTTGGCCCCATAATTCACCCTAACAATCTCCTTGTTGTATCCCTTCCCCCCTTGGGGTGTTTTTCCCAGAATCACCCCTCTAGATTGTTTTCTCTGATTCTTCATCAAGGCCTCCACCATTAACTCCTGCAGCCTGGCACTCTCGGTTGCTTGCTCAATCGTCCAGGATTGTAACATCTTTACCATCGATCGTAGATCCACTCAAGTTGCTAACAAAGCTCGAGATGAAGTAACCCTCGGATGAGTGGGGGTTATGGTTGAGCATTAGTGATCTCAACTCCTCAAATCTAAGTTGGTAGGACTGCTTAAGCTTGTTGAATTCTTCCACCATATCTATCATACTTCGTTCACCGAACCTCTCACACAATTTCTCTACAAAGTCCTCCCATGAACAATTGCCTCTTACCTTCGACCACCCTTGATACCACGCATCCCCTGAACCGTTAAAGTAAGCAATTGCCAAGGCCACTCTCCCTCTCCAGTACATTGTATCAAGTAAACATCTGCTCACATCTCCTCAACGACCATCTTGGGTTGATCCCTTCAAGCACTGGGATCTCCATCTGGGGCATAGGGAAACCCGACTAGTCATGGACAACCTGTCCTTCCATGAACAATTCCCTCTTACCTTCGACCACCCTTGATACCACGCATCCCCTGTATTGTTAAAGTAAGCAATTGCCAAGCCACTGTCTACCTCTTCAGTACATTGTATCAAGTAAACATCTACTTACATCTCCTCAACCACCATCTTGGGTCGATCCCTTCAAGCAATGGGATCTCCATTCGGGGCATAGGGAAACTCGACTAGTCATGGACAGTCTGTCCTTCCCGCCTTCTTTCCACCACCATCTCTCGAACCTCTGCCAGATCCACCTCAATTTCAGAGGTTCTGATCATCCGATTGTTCACCCCATGCCCAGGTAAGATCGGATTTGTCCTCTCCCTAGGAGGAAAGTACATGACAGTTAATTATTCAAAACTTCCACAAAATGGTTGAAACTCAATTCGATGCCAAAATTCAAATCCTCCGTACTGATAATGCCAAAAATTATTTTTATTCTATTCTTGGGCATATCTACTTCAAGAAGGTATAGTTCACTAAATTTCTTGTTCTAATACCCCTCAACAAAATGGGATTGCTAAAAGGAAAAACCGACATTTGTTAGATGTTACTTGAGTTCTTATGATATCCTCTCATGTTCCTAAAATTTTTTGGGGGTATGTTGTTCTTACAACCACATATCTCATTAATTGGATGCCTTCTCAAGTTCTCAAATTTCAAACTCCACGTCGAGTTTTTCTCAAGTCATATCCTTCAACTCGTCTCATCTCATCTATACCTCTTGAAGTATTTGATTGTACTTCCTTTGTCCATATTCCTCATCAATATTAAGATAAATTTGACCCTAAAACCGTTAAATGTATCTTCCTCGATTATACTCCAAATCAGAAGGGATATAAGTGTTATTCTCCCCTCACAAAGAAATTCTATCATTCAATGGATGTTACTTTCTTAGAAAAACAGTCATATTATTCCAAAACTGACATTTGGGGGGAGAGTGAGAATTCAGAATTTCCATTTTAGGATTTTGAACCCACATCTCCTACTATCCTTCCTTCTACTATCACTCCATTTGATCAACCAAACTTACAACCTTTAATCATTCCTTCAGCTGTTAACAACAAAGAGTTAATTGTCTACTCTAGAAAGAAGAAAGATTGAGGACATGTAGAAGAACAAGTGCAACTCACTACTAACCATGAAGCTAAACCGAATTCAACTCCAAAAGAGACACAACAAGGTAACACCAATTCTGAATAGGTGAATTAAGATGATCTTGATCTGCCAATTGTCCAAAGACAAGGTGTAACGTCCTGCATGAAGTATCTGTGAAAACTGAATATATTCCTCATTCACTCGTAGGTACAAATACAAGTCTTCTTATAGAGATGTGAATTATACAACATAGGAAAGATTACTAAGACTAAACAATAGGAAAGATTTGATTATAGACAAATAGGAAGTTTCCTAAACACTATAGGAAAGTTCCTTAAACACCTATTTAGAAATCCCCAAAAACTAAAGATATGATTAGTTTCTAAACTAAGGACACTTTGACTAATAGCTCTCTTTGAGAGGCTAGCCATAGTTTCCTTATTTCTTCCTTCGAGAACCAACACTCCCCCTCAAACTAGTGAATGGATATCTACCATTCCCAGCTTGCATACCAACTCTTCAAACCGTTTAGTAAGCAGCCTCTTTGTCAAAAGATTAGCTAGCTGTTTTTCTGAGGGAACATAGGGAACACAAATTAGGCCAGCTTCCAACTTCTCCTTTATGAAATGTTTGTCTATCTCCACATGCTTGGTTCTATCGTGTTGCACGGGGTTATGTGCAATATTTATGGATGACTTATTATCACAACACAGCTTGATTGGTCCACTGCTAGCAATCTTTAGGTCTTTCAAAATAATTCTCAGCCACAATTGTAATACCTGAGATTTGTCATATTCAAGGAAATAGAATAGCTCCAAATGACTATAGAAAGTCAGGGGCAAAATCGTGATTTTGAAGTTTGAGTAGAAGTGCAATTTTTGAAAAAGGAACCTGGGAACAAGTCTAATTTACTAAAACTCCTGGGAATTGATGGAATTCAAGAATAGCCTAGAGACCTAAATGTTATGGATTTTAAACTCTTATTAAATATAGCTTTGGATTTCAAATTTAGTTTTGGACTTCAAATCTTATTAAATATAGTTTTGGATTCCAAATTACGTTTCAATACAACTTTGGATTCCAAATACATTTCAATTTAGTTTTGGGACATGTGGCGCAAGGCGATTTGGCCACACATGAAGGTCATGATGAAGCCTCATAATGACAAGGCAAGTGGCACAAAGTGATTAGCCACAATTTGGAAGGTAATTATGAGTCATGATGAGGGAACAAGTGGCACAAAGTGATTAGCCACAATTTGGAAGATAATTATGAGTCATGATGAGGGTGCTTGGGTGGCAAGATATGTGGTGAAGTATGATTGGCCAAAGGTGTTTATAAAATGAGACTTTGGGCTATAGAATTGAATGTTCAAGAATTCAAGGGAAATTTTGGGTCATTTGAGAGGTAAGAGGGTGAGGATTTTGTTCTTTAGAAAGAGGGAGAAATTCTGCAAAAAGAAAGAGTGGAACCAGAGAAGAAACGAGGGAAAAACGAGCTTCGCCAAAAAGTTCGAGGCTTTACTGGAGTTCGGGCCAAACCAGTCAGGAAACAGCAAGGTAAGTTCCGATCTAACTTTATATTCCTGTAGAGGGATGAAAGAGGAGCATGTAGGAAAAAACAGAGGTCGAATCGGAGCTAAAACGAGGGAGTTATGACCAAAATACGAAAAGTGTGCAAGGTTAGCCGAAAAATAAGGGCGACCCGTGAACTTCACGTGTCGGGAGGGGTCTGCGTGTGAAGGCACATGGACCACCTTCCCAGGGCGTGTGAAGGTCCCTTTTTGCCTAAAATTTTGCATATCGACTCCTCTTTCCCTATAATTCTATATAAAAATATTTGACGTTCGGTTTACAGGAACTAGTGTTTTCTGCAGAAAACTGTCGGATCCGCTATTAAGAGGCAAGCTCTACTCCTTTATTTCTTTTATGCAAGCTTCCACTCCCTTATCTTTTTTACGCAGCTCTTAACCCTATCCAAAGTTATTCTCTCTTTCGGCAACACGTAAGTTCCCGTTGCGAGTTTTCTTCATATTATTCTCTTCGGTATGAACGGTTTAGTTCGGTTTATTTATTTGGCCTATAACATAAGTTCCGATTCAGTCATGTTCATACTCTAAACGAGGGTTTTGATTCGTCCTCAAATTCATCAAGAATGACGCTTTGTTGTTAGGATCAGACTACGCGAAAGAGATGGTTATGTTATGAGTCTTAATGGGAAAGGTGCACGAAGAGTCATGGGAAAGCTTATGAAATGCTAAGTCTAAAAGAAAATGTAAGTTAATGCTATCCATGGGTGCTTAAGGGTGCGGAGTACAAAGCTACTGACTATCGACCGTGGGTCGTGGTAGTCGATGGCTGGATGTATGGGCGCCAGTTATCAGCTGTCTCGATAAGCGATAGACGGGCCAGGAAAGCTGGTACTGCCGGTCACCCACCTTGATTCTGTGCATATCACAATATGGCTGTGATACATGGGGTTGGGTTGCATTCATTGGGGGAACATATGCTGTATGTGATGGGGTGTGTGCGCATTGGAATGACCTGATTGGTCTAAGAACCAACTAGGGTATATTAGATGAGCATATGCATTTAGAGCATTTCGCATGTGTGTGTTCTTATGTGGGCGTAGCATGGCCTGATGCTTGGTTTATGGGGGCCTTGACATCATGTTTATGCTGCAGAAGCCAGTGCATTTCTTATATGTTGCATTGCATGGTAAGCCAGAGTGACTATGATGAGTGAGGGGGTTATGAAAGACTGGGGTTCGAGTCCCACAGCAACTTATGAAAGACTGGGGACTCGAGTCCCACAACACTTACAACACGAAAGACTAGGGGTTCAAGTCCCACAACAACTTATGATCTTGATGTGGTTGGGGTTCTAATATGGTATGATGGCCAGTCCATGGCAGCTGCAAGTTTGTATGTGGGATTTGGGAGCCAATGTGTGCATTTTATGTGGGCCCCAAGGACTGGATATGTGCAGATTACTTTATGTTTATGCAGTTAGAGCTAATGCACATATTGTACATGGCATGATATATTGCTGCATTGGCATGAAACACACGGGATGTGGGGAAAGTTCTATTCTTAACCTATTGTTTTCATACTATTATGCTCGCGAGCCTTGCGGCTCACATTTGCTTGCATCATTCCAGATAAGAGCAGGGTACCAAGCAAGGGCGAGGTAGGCGGTGCTCGAGGCAGGGGTTAGACGTGTACAGAGCAATCCCAACCCTAAGGTCCTAGTGCTGTCTTCTTGTTACAGATGTTGTAATAGAACAACATGTTAGATTCAGTATTGCTTAATGTAATTGACCTCGATGTATGCTTAAGAATGTGTTAAGTGGATTATTGAGGCAATAACAATATGTTAGTTGTTGTATTTTCATTAAGACTCTTACGAGCGCCAACCATTCTGATGTTTCCCCTTGAATTCCTCGATCGGGGTTCCCAAGGAAGAGGTCGCCATGAGTTTTTGGTAGTCGTGCTAGCGTCGCTTCCCTAGAAAATGATATATAAATATTAATTATAAAAAAAAGGGGCGTTACAACAGCAATCCACATAGCCCTAGAGCCATGGCCCTGAATTCGGCCTTAACACTAGATCTAGCCACTATACTCTGCTTCTTACTTCTCTATGACACCAAATCTCCCCCTAAAAACACACAATAATCAATTGTGTAGCATTTATCAGTTAAAGACCCTGCATAATCTTCATCCATATACCCTATAATATCCAAGTCATTTCTTGGTTTAAACAAAATCCCTTTGTCAGGTGTGGTTTTCAGATAACATAGGATCCTCCTTACAGCTTGCATATGTTCTTCTGTTGGACTATGCATGAATTGACTCACCAAGCTAACAGCAAATGCAATATTCGGTCGAGTGTGTGACAAATAAATCAGTCTTCTCACCATTCACCAATCTTTGATATCTTCCTTTGTCCACCGACTGACAATTAGAATTTTCTCCCAACTTGATTTTGGATTTTATTGGAGCACCTGCTCGTTTACCTCCCAGCAATTATGTTTCCTTTAACAAATCCAATATATACTTCATCTGTGATAGAAAAATCATTTTTTTTTAGAATAAGCCCTCTCTATTCCCAGAAAATACTTCGATGCACCAAGGTCTTTCATCTCAAATGTTCTGGCAAGACTCTCCTTAAGTTGTTTCTACTATTCAAAATTATTCCCAGTCACAATAATGACATCTACGTAGATCAACAAAGTTGTCATCCTTCCCTCCATTGAATGTTTAATCAAGAGAATATGATCTTCCTTACTTTGATGATATCTCATTTGTTTCACAGTCTTAGAGAACTTGTTAAACCATGCCTTTGGTGACTGTTTAAGCCCATAGAGTGCCTTTTTTAGTTTACATACCTTTCTTGAAATTCATTTCTCAAATCCTGGTGGTGGCTCCATAAATACTTCTTCTTCTAAGTCTCCATACAAAAAAGCATTTTTAACATCAAATTGTTGCAACTGCCACCCATAATGTGTTGTTAGGGCTAAGAGGATCCTTACTGTTGTCATTTTTGCCACGGGTGCAAAGGTCTCTAGGTAATCAATGCCATAGGTTTAGGTGTGCCCTTTAGTAACTAGCCGAGCCTTATACCTCTCTAAAGTACCATCTACATTATACTTTAGATTAAAGACCCACCCGCAGCCCACAAGTCTAATTCCCTTTGGTCGAGGCACCATGTCCTAAGCCTGATTCTTTTCCAAGACTCTCATCTCTTCCTGCATTGCTTACATCCAATTCTGACCCTTTAAAACCCCATCAATTGTCTTAGGAATAACAATGGTATCCAAAAAGATCAACAAACTTCTATGTTTTAGGGACAGGCGATGATAAGATAGATGTCCAATGAATGTTGTGTACAACTCCTGATTCCTTCCTTTTCTAATAGAAATAGGCAAATCCAAGTCATTAGGAATAGGATTAGAAGAACTAGAGGGATAAGTGATTTCAGTACCTGAACTTGAGTAGATGTTGGCCCAAAAGGAGGATCTGGAATAGGCTGTCTTCTTCTCTTGAAAACATAAAGGAAACCTTTAAACTTAACCAAGAATGACAACATTGGCAGTGGTTGTGCTAGCTATGCTTCTTGTGGAAGAAGAACTAGAGGGATAAGTGATTTCAATACTTGAACTTGAGTGGATGCTGGCCCAAAAGGAGGATCTGGAATAGGCTGTGTTCTTCTCTTGAAAACATAAAGGGAACCTTTAAACTTGACCAAGAATGACAACATTGGCAGTGGTTGTGCTAGCTATGCTTCTTGTGGTTCTAGTCTGTCTTGTTCACCAAAGGGGGAAGTAGATGAGTCAAGGACAACTACTGTTTCAGTCTTTGGGTGTAACTCAAGAGGCAAATCCAAGATAGGAGGACCACCACTAGTAACATTCTTCCCCTGGTGACCAAGACTAGAGGACCCAAAGAATGATTGAGCTTCAACAAATGTAACATCCTTAGACACATAGAATTTTCTAGTAAGAGGATGATAATATTTGAAGCCTTTTTGAGTAGGAGAATAACCAAGAAAGATGCACTTAAGTCGCTCAATGATCAATCTTATCCATGTGATGCTTAGAAATATGAACAAAAGACACACAACAAAAGACTTTTAAAGGAAGGGTATGAAGACCAGCATCCGGGAAATAGGATGACAAACACTGGAATGGACTTTGATGATTTAAGAACTTAGAAGGAACTCGATTAATTAGATATGTAGCAATTAAGACTGCTTCTCCCCAAAACAGTTTAGGAATAGAATGATAAAGGAGAAGAGCCCTAGTAACATTAAGTAAATGCCACATTTTTCTTTCGGCCACCCCATTTTTTTGAGTAGTATCCACACATGATAACTCATGGACAATCCCTTCCAGTTGGAAAAATTGATGCAAGTAGTGATTAAAATAATCTCTTGCATTATCAGTATGGAATCTTTTAATGTGGGATTCGAATTGGGTAGAAATCATCTTACAGAATATAGGCAAAACGGTGCTAATAGTAGCCTTATCCTTTAAGAGATATACCGAAGTCATCCATGTACAATCATGAATGAAATATATGAACCATATAGCCATAGAACAATTAGGGATCCTAGATGGCCCCCAAACATCTGAATGTATCAAAGAAAATGGAATCGAAGACAATTTATTACTTATAGGATAAGAAACTCTAAGATGCTTAGAAAATTCACATACATCACAATGGAGATCGATGACACTTGAACCCCTAAATAAAGTAGGAAACATAGATTGCATCAAACTAAAAGGAAGATGTCCTAAACAAAAATATTGAAGCCATATTTCGATCATACGAATAGGTTGTGATAAACAAGCAAGAATAGATTGATCCTCTTTAGTGAAAACACTACTTTTCATCAAGTAGTACAACCCATTCCATTCTTTAGCAGCCCCAATCATCTTCCTTTTGTCAAGTGCCTCAAACTCACATTTATGAGGAGAAAAAATAACACGGCAATTAAGGTCTTTGGTGAGCTGATTAACAGAGATTAAATTGTTAGAAAGATTAGGAACATCAAGGACCTGCTGAATAGGTAATGAGGAATTGAGAGCAACATTACCTTAACCAGCTGTAGGAATTGTACTACCATCAGCTACTATTATTTTCTTGGAAATATTCATTGGTTTATAGGATTCTGTGAGAATCCCACATTGCCTCAGCAATGGAGACTTGGGCTACATATAAGAAAGATCCCTCCACCTGTTAAGCTGGTTTTTCAGGTTGGAGTTCTACCTCTAACTTCTCACATGGTATCAGAGCCAACCCTTGGTTGGGGGACTACCCTTGGTCGTGGTCATGGACCAGTACCCTGCCCGATCACCTAAGCATGTATCAGTTATTGGAAAAGTTTCGACGTTGGGGGGGAGGGGGGGGGAAGGATGTGTGTGAGAATCCCACATTGTCTCAGCAAAAGAAACATGGGCTATATATAAGGAGGAGGATCTCTTCGCCTGTTAAGCTTGCTTTTCAGGTTGGAGTTCTACCTCTAACTTCTCACAGGATATTAGAGTCAACCCTTGGCTGGGGGACTACCCTCAGTCGCAGTCATGGACCAGTACCCTGCCCGATCACCTGGGCATGTATCAATTACTGGAGAAGCTTCGGCATTTGGGGGGGGGGGAGGATGTGTGTGAGAATCCCACATTGTCTCAGCAAGGGAGACCTAGGGTATATATGAGGAGGAGGATCCCTCCACCAGTTAAGATTGTTTTTTAGGTTGGAGTTCTACCTTTGACTTCTCACATATTCAAATACATTTAAGTCATAGCTCATATGGTCTATAGCTCTTGAATCTAGGATCCATAAATCATTCCTAATAGTATGTGAGGCAGTAAGAGATTTAGAATGAAAACAAGTACCTGTTTGTGCCAGTGAGCAAGTGCCATCTTGAATGATTTTCAAAAAGCTTTTTAGCTTACCGATTTCATTAGCATTCATAGCCCTAAGGAGACTCAACTAAAGGCAGTGTACAAGATCTTACATTATTTAAAGAGGACTCCTAGTAAAGGTATATTATTCATGAAGGGGAAAGAGTTGTTTCTTGAAGCCTATACAGATGCTCATTATGTAGGGTCAATTGTTGATAGAAGGTCTACATTAGGGTATTACACATTCCTAGGAGGTAATCTTGTGACTTGGAGAAGTAAGAAGCAAAGTGTTGTGGCTCAGTCAAGTGCTGAAGCAGAATTCAAGTTAATTGCCCTAGGAATATGTGAATTTCTATGGATTAAGATACTCTTGGAAGACTTAAAGATCAAGTGGATAGCACCTATGAGACTTTATTGTGACAATAGATCAACCATTAGCATTGCTCATAATCCACTTCAACATGATCGAACAAAGCATGTTGAAGTGGATAGGAATTGCATCAAAGAGAAGCTAGATAGTGGACTGATTTGCATCCCCTTTCTACCTACAGGTGATTAACTTGCAGACATTCTAACAAAAGGTCTAAGTGGCCCTATGTGTCAAAGATTATTGAGCAAGATTGGAATGCATAACATTCACCCACAATCTTGAGGGAGAGTGTTAGAAAATACTGAGATTCATGTCCGTACTCAAGGATTGATATGTTTGATGTATCATTCTATATTCCTATGCTAAATCTTCCTCCTAGGAGATCCTATCTTGACTGTATTTTCCAGCTATATCCTAAATTGTAAATATTTCCAAATCTAGATTAGGAAACTACCTATGATGGGAGATCAATTCGTATATATATTTTCTAGAAACCCTACAATGATGAATAAGAATGGATATTCGGTCATTTTTGACAATGATCATCAATTGAACTATTAAAATTTTTAGATAACAACTAAGTTTTGGGTTTCTCAAATTATGTGAAACAATGTTTTAAGTTGTTTGAGATTTGAGGAATTGACATTATTTTGAAAAAGTTCTAAGTTGTAATAAGATCAATAAAACAAAAGAAAAAGCTTGTAATGCTTTCATACTAAGTTTTTGATAAAGGTTCTTATTATCCAATCTCTTGGCATTTAGATGTTGGTAAAAAACCATAGAGATCCAAGTAAAATTAACTTAAAAATTTAATTCAAATGATAGAAAAATAGAGGGTCTCCTTGCCGATAGATCAAACCTTGAGGGAGGTCTCTGCCTACTTTTCAAATGATTATGGTCTAGATGAGAAAATAAGAAATCACAAGGGATCTGGGTGAAATTAACTAATTTTTTGTTATGCTTGCTTTCAGTTGTACTCAATGTTCAAAAAGGCAGCATAGGCGCCACCGAGGCGTTAGGCGGCCCCTGGATGCCGCAAATACATGCAAATCGACGCCTAGCCGCCTGGGTCGTCTAATTTTCAGCGAGATCCACACCAGATCTAACAAGTTTCAAGCTTGTTCTAGAGACAGGACGACTAGATCTGATTGATTTCAATGAGATCCACACCAGATCCGACAAGGTTTCAGGCTTGGGACGGCAAATCATGCCATATGCACCAATATGCAAAGCTTTAATCGCTGAAGGAGTGATGAACGAAGAAGGAGACCAAAACAATGCACAGCAGTGACCAAAGAGTTAGTGACAACACCGATCAGACGCCAAGCATCAATCAACGAATATATGAGTATCTGAGCGACCACGAGATCGTCGTTGACATCGACCGTGCAGAGCTCTTTAACTGCGTGTGCCGCGACCCAATATAAGCCGTTGTACACATTCCCCAATATAAGCATGTCTTTGTTAGTTTCATCATCTATCATCCTAAGAAGTTCATTATAAATCAACAAGCTTTTCTTCGCACACGTTTATGTTGAACCCACAATTCGATTATGCTAGGTGTTGGATATTTCACTTGTCTTTCCAGATTTCATTTGTCTTTTCAACTTTGATTTACCTAAAAATAATATCAAATTATATCAAAAAATTTAAAAAAAAAAAAGCAGCAGTTTTCCTAGGCCCCCGCCTAGGCAGCCTAGGAGTTAGGCCCCAGTCTAGCAACTAACTAGCGCCTAGCACATTTTAAAACACTGGTTGTACTCTAGTGTTCCATATTTGTAGAGAAAAAATTATGACCTTTTTCACATAATTATCAACCATCAACTGCAAGACCTTGTTAAATGCAGAAGTGATCAAAATGTAGCGTTAATTCATATTAGAGGATCAAGAGTAGAAGATTATCTAGGTAAAGAATTCAAAAGTTGACTAAAGATCTGCTTCCACAACCATATGAAGACATGAACATATAAATAAGGACCAGAGTTGGGTGTATGCAAAAATCTGATGAATATGTCCACATCAAAGGTAGGTAGCACAGATCAACTCACCTTTCTCTGTCCTCTACTAAATCATTGATCTGCCTCCTAAGATTCAGAATTTCTTGCTCCTTGTACAACAAAAATTCTGATGTAAGGAAAAGTCAAGCCACAAGTATTGAAACCTTAATGTTTCCCAATGTACCATTGCAACAGATTCTTGTGCATGTATCTGAGCATCCACCACTATCTTTTGTAGCTGATATTGGTCTATCAAGTCCTAGAAAGAGCGAAAACAATATCAAAATGAACATGAGACGCAATTTAAAACAATCAAATTTTGGGATGCCAGTCAAAAAACTTACAGCGTAATTAGTCATGTCTAATTTGACACGAAGTAAATCACGAATCACGTCATGTGTCATGCTTTCTGCAGCAGCCAGTCTAGAATTTAGCGTGCATACCTGAGGTGACACACATTTGTATCAATAGAATGCACCAAGACATTAAACATCAATTATACTTAGCAATCAAGTATGTAAAGAGGGTAACCCAGGTGGGATTAAGATTTAATAGAATAAAATTAACATGCAAAGAGGAATTTGTCAAGTATAATTATCAATTATACCATTTTGAACCAAACTTTAGAATTTAATCAAGTATCAAAGTGATAATAACCAAAGAGAAAGCATGTATTTTTTTTTTTTTTTTTACTATGACATTTGTCAGTGAATTAGACAAAAGAAGGCATGAATATTGAGCTCGAGATAAGGAGGAACACTTCAGAATCTAAAAGTGTTAACTTTTAAGTTAAGTGGAGTGAAAACTGAACATATATATACACTATAAAAGGAAAACTGAATATAAGGAATGTAAGTTTAGTAAAAATAAAAGTGTGGATAATGTTATGGTATAATTGGGAGATCAAAGCATACCAAGAAAAAATCAATTCAAATATAATGAATCAATCATCCAAAAAGATAGAGAGATTAACGAGGATGTTACCAATAGAATCAAGGAAAAATGGTTAAAATAGAGAAGCGCATCCAGCATGTATGTGATAGTAAGATTCCATTAAAGGTAAAAGGAAATTTTTATAAGACAGCTATAATACCAACTTGTGCAGCAAAGCACCAACTTGTGCAAAATATGAGCATAACAAAGATTAGAATGTTAAGATGGATGTGCAACCATACAAGAAAAGATAAAATTAGAAATAGGGTTACCCATCACAAAGTTAGAGTGGCTCCTCTTGAAGGTAAAATGCATGACACGCGATTAAGATGATTTGATCATGTGAGAGGAAGGCCATAAGAGGCTCTTGTGATGAGAGTAGATGGAATGGAACAAGTTGTTGTAGATCTGTAAGTCTATTTTTTATTTATAGAATAGTTATGTACTGCTAGGAAATTGTATATTTACTATTTAGATCAGTTGACTTTTGATTCTTAGAAATCCCAGATTTGTAGGAATTGATAGAGAGGTGGAATCTCCTTAATTAGGTAGACCTTTGTGTATAAAGATGGTCTATGTACAGCACATTCAAAAATAAGAAAGATTTTATTTTTCTCCACACATGTATCTAATAAAAAAGGTAGAGAGAGACCAAGAAAAACTTGGTAGGAGACACTTGGTTATAATATTAGCTATAGGAGTCTTGGTATGTTGTTGTTGGAGAAAGAAAACACAATAATCGAACAAAAAGGAAATTCTAATAAGATTACTATTTTTGTTATTAGAAAACATGCAATAGCTATGAGAAAGAATAAGTCACTAATATTATCAGGTAAGTACACTGCAAAGCAAACCAAAGACTCCAGATGGGACAATTATGTAAGGCATCTGCATTACCTCTTTTTGCCTACTAGCAGCTAATTCCTCTAGCTCTTCTATACAAAGCCTGGCCATTGCCAACTCCTGATCCTTCTCTACATTCATCTGCTGAACCAAACTTGCAATGCACCTGAATGGTGAGCTAGAACCCCTTGGCCTCATTGAGATTTTCTCACTTTTGTCTAATGTCAATGTTGCAGATGTCAAAGTTGATGAATTGCTTTTCACTTCACGAACCATTGCCTCCAACTCCTTGTACTGTAAGGATATGCATCAGATATGCTATACCAAATTAAGAAACAAGGCATTTTTTGGTTGAGGTGACAGACCAATAGTACAATATTTAGCATCTAACACAAGCTACAACTTATCAAGGTTAGGCCCCTCGACAGAATGGCTTTTATCTAGAAGCTCATATACCAAAACAGAAAATCTTGTATGTTGGTGATGTCCACAAAAATAGTGGCTATATGCTCAATTTTGATTGAGGATAATTCAATTTTATTGTCTAGGTGTATGTGCTATGAAATGTCTTAACACACAATAATCCATATAATCAACCAGCTATTCCAGGAATTAGTTTGTACCAGTGTTTACTGAGGTAAGCCCAGTTTGCTCTAGATTCCATGTGAAATAAATTAATTAATTAAAAGACATGGCCTGGTTATCTGGTATGTACCTTGTGTTGATATTGCGACGCTTGTGCTTCTGCATGCAAAATTAGTTCAGAGATGTACTCTTTACATTGCTTCATCTATAGATAAATCAGAAATTTGCCATTAACCAAAAAAAAGGTCAGGTTAAAAAAAGTAGTTATACAATTAAAAAGGATTCTACTGAATGATATTCAAATCCACTAGAATAATAGCTGCACCTCTTTAGCCTGTTCTACTATTTCTTCTTCAAGAACACTTATCTGCTTATTTGCCTCAAGAAGTTCCAGGGATTTATTTTGAAGTTGCCTACAATAGCACCATTCCATCGAATTAAGATAATATTCCCAGCAGGAAAAACAGCAATAAGAATCACAAGCCTTAGTTTCCATCAGGAAAACAAAATGTTCAGAGAAAGCATCACTTCTGACCTTAAAATTTGATAATGAGGTTGCTGCTCAACATCTGAGCTTTCAGAACCCATATTTTCGGTGAAGCCTTCTACTGTTAGCATTCTCTGCTTCAGTGCTTGGAGTTCCAGTTCTAGAGAATCTCTTATTAACTTATGTTTTTGCACCTCCTCTTCCATTTCATATGCCTAAGCCAGGAAAGAAAGTGAGGGGGAGAGGGGAAGAGTTAGGAATCAATTTTTTTTTTTTTCATGACAGGGCACACAACACATATAAAACCACCTCAATGTGTTGAAATATATAGCTGCCTACTTTCCTTGAATTTTGTTATTTCATCACTGTTCTATGGATCTCATACAATCATCACAACAATAATCTTACCTTCTTCTCCAATACATCAATGGTACACTCAAGCTCTTGGACTGAATGTTCTAGAATCTTCACTTCCTCTTCCTTCTGCTCAGCATAAACTTTCCTTGCCTCTGATTCCTATAGAATGATACCAATTTTTATGTATGAAAAACCAAAAATAAGCTGCAATGAAAAAAGTTGTTAAGTGCACATCACCTGCCGTGCTTCAACAGCAATCGCTTCCTTTTCATCAGCTACTGAGTAGGCCATTTCAAGCTTATCTTGCAGAGACCATACATCTTCTTGGAGCTGATCTCTTTCAATAGTGACTCTCCTCAAATCGTCTTCAATATCTTCAATTGAAGTGAGGCCATTCTCCACTGAAGAATTTGTACGAAGAATTTCTTTTTCTAAACTTTGGACTACCTCCCTCTGCTCTTCCAATTGCTCCTCAACTTCTGATTTTCTCAGGTAAATATCCTTCAAGAGCACCCTTAACTCAGCAATTTGATCAGTTAAAACGTCTACTGTTCCTTTAGCCTGCTCCAGATCAGAATTTGAGATAAACAAAGCAGCTTCTGTGTTGGCCAAGTGATCTTCAAGTTTTGCATGATCAGATAGTACATCATTGAGTTGATCAGTTTTCATCTTTAGCTCTTGCTGCACTTGGCTCAGAGTCACAATTAATCTAGCATTCTCATCTTTCATGTCCTTTATGGTGGAAGCTGATTCTTGCAACAAGCTAAAATCAAAAAACAAACCCTTCAATACAGCTTCTTTCCGTGTCAACTCTTTCTTTAGCAACACATACTCACCCATCAAATTATCAGGGGCTGTGGCAGACTCCAAATCTTCCAATATTTTGAACATTGCCATGTGATCCCCTTTTGCTCCTTTCACACCACAATCCAAAATGTCATTTTTACTTCCTGTCTCATTTGTTGCTAAACAGCTTTCTTGGAGTTCGTCTTGATTTAAGCCAGTATGTACAATGCGGCTGGGAAATTTGCGGAAAAATCCTTCAACATGGCACAGGTACTGCACAAATGAAGAAAATCTTTGCTCCATTGTGTCCGAGCAAATGTCTTCCAAATATGATCTTGAGTTGCAAATGCCATGCAGTACATCTTGTGCCATTTTTACCACATCACAATGTATTGACTTATACATTTCCTCCACTTCTCCTTGCATGTGTAGGAAAGAACCCTCAAGTAAGGATACTGAGTTTTCTGTTTCTTGAAAACCATAATGAATCTGATTCTGCAGTTCTTCAATCTCTCCATCTTTTGCATGGATCACAGACTTTAGTTGTTCAATTTCATTAATCAAGCTTGTTTTCTCCATCATCAACTCCTCACCAGCTTGTTTCCAGAAACCAGTCAATTGTTTCTCATATTCATTTGCCTTCAGCAATTCATTTAACATAATGTCAGCTTCTTTCATGGTTACCCGGGCCTCCTCAAATTTGGTGAAGAAGTTACTAGGCTCATTAATTTTCTCATTAGTGATGAACTGCAGCAAAGAAATTGTGTCAAGTGCAAGGACAAAACAAAGGAAAAAACTGACAGTAAGCTTCTAAGGCTTTTTTCCATAGGGTTTATCACTAATTTAGAAACCATAAAGTTATAGAAATACAACTATTAGTTCTTTGTAACAATTATTTAGAAATAGGATTTAAAATGTGCGAGTTGAATATAAATTATTTCCTTCCTGTACTATAATAGCCAGCTTCAGCTTCCTGCATTATCAATTTTACAAGCAGAAGTACTCGACTTACCTCCAATTTTTTATGCTGATTAAGTCCATTCTTAACTGCAGGTTGTTCACCATGATTCATAAAACCAAGTGATTCATGGAAACATACTGCAGTGTAAGAGCAACCTCGAATTTCCTTCTCATTGATTAGTGTGGCTAACTGAATATTTAACTTATTAAAAGCATATCGGGCCTTCTCTAGTTCTTTTCTCAAACACAAGATTGTTGTTTCATCATGTGTTGAAGCTTTGAGAAGCCCTTCCAACTCCTCTGATTCATGATCATCAGTTGACAAAATTGAGCCTCTGTCAAAATCTAAATCCAAATTCCACTCAGTTATTTCTCCAGGACAATCATAGCACCAAGTAGATGAGGATAAATCTGGATTCTTTTTTCGAGCAACACATTCAGCTGAAAGATCAGAGTCTGAAGTAGAACAAACCACACTCCATTTATCTATTTCTACTAGATTTTCAGCTCCTACTGGGAGATCATTCATATTTAATATTTTATCACTCCAAGCTTTTACTACATTCAGACTGTCATTTGCCTGAACAAGCTCCTCTCTTATTTGATGAAGCAGAAAATAAAGGTTTTCATGCTTCGAACCTTCCACTGAAGAAATTCCAACTTCCTGTGATTGACAATTTTTACAGCTATCATTTAACTCCACAAAGTTTTTCCTCATCTCTTGGATATTTTTGAGAAAGTCCAGAACCAACTGTCTATGAAGAGAAGACAATTCATCAATGTCACTTCTGAGGGCTGATATATACATTTCCGTATTTGCATAAGATTCATAAATAGCACTCTGACTTTCCAACAGTACCATCCTTGCCATCTGAACTTGACTGTCAATATCTTCTAGTGTCAAAGCATTTCCATGAACATTCATCTCAGAAATTTGTAGGTCACTACTCATTTCAGGTGAAATAGCCAATTTTAACATGGGAACACATCCTTTGATATTGTTTCTGAGAGAAAATCCTGCACAATCAGACAGTCCTTTTTCCTCCAGGAATATGGACTGGGCACTATTGACTGCTTCAGTAGTCGGACCCTCTTTGTACATGAGTTTGTTCTTTGACATCTCTATCATCTTGATCTTAGAATTTGACACTGTACTCAATTGAACTGTCTCCTTCATGCTTGCATTGCTTTCTCCATGATGAACCTCAGCTAAAGCAACTGTTGCTCCCTTCAAGGAATTTAATTTTTGTTCCATCTCCCATACCATCTCTTGGGCATTTTCCAGGCTTTTTTGAAGTTGTAGAATTGTTTCTTCCTTTTCAACACAAACTTTAGCAGCCTTCTCTATATGCTCACCAAGCCAAACATTTACGTGAGGAAATGAACAAGCAATATTTTCTATCTGACTAGAGGCATCTCTGAGGGATTTAGAACCTTCCATAAGAAAACTTGTCAGCTCTAATGTTGCATTTTCCCACTCTGAGGACAGCTCCCTTATTTCATTCTCTTTGGCAGCTATCATGCCTTTCAGTCTCACATTTTCCACAGACATATAACACAATCTCTCCTCAAGTTCTGACTGAAGAGCAGACACCTCTTCCTGTAAGTGGAGAATTGTTTTAGCTGTTTCCATCTCTACTTGCTCGCAGACTAATTCTGATTGGTGCTTCTGAGATAGCTGCAATGCCTGATCCTCTTGATATTGGCAGTTGAGAAGACGGGCCTTCTCAAGTTCATTGGACATCCTGTCCAACTTAGCCTGCAAAGCTGCTGTGCTAATTTCTTTGCTGCTTCCCAAGAAAAAATCCAATTTTTCATTGTTACTTGTTTCTTTATAGCAATTCTCAAGCTGAGACATGGATTCTCTGCCTGTCAGGTCATTGTTGCTTACAATTTCCATGCATCTATAATTCTCCTGCATAAACTGTGGATCTTTGATTAGGAGGACCTCCTCAGATTCCATTGGTTCAGTCAATGATCTCGCATGCATAAGCTCTTTTTGAGGGTAACTAGACTGCATTATTAATGCATCAGCAATCTTCTCATCATTTTTATCCTGCAGAACTTCACCCTCTTGCTGGTCATAACATGCCATCTCATCTCCTGAATTACTTCTGATTGATAAGGTCTCAGCCTGTGAGAAAGGTAACTAATTAGTAAATGAAATTGCCAAGAAAACCCAATAAAAGAGTAAAACATTGACCCATAAATCAAAATTCATTGCAAATGGCAACCTGTTATTTGTTCTTGATAAACATATATGGTGACATGGCTGCCTGTTATTATCAGTCTGCTTCACCAAACAACTTTTCAATAATATCTCAGATTATTCAGAAGACTGTTTACAATTCAAAAGTAAGCTACAGGCATGTGTATATCTTTTCCATCTATAAATCAAGGTGAATTACTAAAGGCATATTCGTCCTTGTCTACTATACACCAATTTCCAGTTCAGTACTTGTTCTTTTTCCTAGGTCAGTTGAATACTTAAATTTTCAAAATGGTCCCAACTTAGTGCCCATCGTCGGTCAACTATTAGCCACCACCATTAATCAAACTAACAGTTGACTAACAATGGGCATGAAATTAGCCCATTTTTTAGAAGGGGAAATTACATACAATACCACTAAGGTTTAGCATAATCACAAGAACTACCCTTGACATTTGAGAAAATACAATGCGTACCCCTAATATTTAATGCTATACTGCAATTTCCCCCCCTGTTGTTCGTTAACCTCGGTTAAAATTTTGAAATGACCAAAATACCTTTACAATTTAGAAGCCCTCTCTCTCTCTCTCTCTCTTATATAGGTTCAATTTCAAACCTAGATGCATCTAAGCTTGATTTGGTTCATCTGGCTAAAATAGCAATCATCTATTTTTTTTTTCCTAAAATAAGAGCAAAGAGTAGAGAAAATGAAGAGTAAAATGGTCATTTTATCGCTTTGTTAACAACATAGGAGGTTATTGCTATTTCGAAAGTGGGGGGGTGGTTCTTGCAATTCAGTCAAATAGCAAGGGTGATTATTACAATTTTACTTTTTTTAAAAGTTCAACAATTAAACGAGCCTAATATTTTACTCATACAAAAATTTAGATTCTTATGCACTAACTTTTTACCAAATTACTTTATTTGTTTATTTTTCACATTTAATTAACAGGAACATGCCGAGTTTAAATTATAGAGGTATAAAACAAAATCTAAATCTAAAGGCATGCAATTCTAAAGGTCATTTGCGTACCTTAAGCCTATCAATGGACCTAGTCCAAACCCAAATTTGACTTGTTTAACCAAGTTTGGTATTAAATATGGATCTAATTACCCGCACCCAAATCCAAACTTGATTACATATATCACAAATGGCCTAGATATGAATAATGGAATAAAAATATAATATAAATACGTATTTGTCGAGAGAAGCTAAATAATGAGAAGAGCTTACTCGAGTAAGAAGAGAACTTACTCTAGTAACTAGACAATTTACTCGAGTAAATGAAGGACTTTCTAGAGTAATTGGAAGAACTACTCGAGTACTCTGAAGACTTGCGCGACTAATGGGACTGCTTAACTAATATAAAGATATGGAATGTACAAATATTTTTTTATCTATATTACGTAGATTCCAATTGTAGTTTCCTTAGTAGATTGATTGTAGTTTCCTTATGAAAGTGTTAAGATTTACCTTAAATATGACTGTAAACTTATTCTAGAAAATATACAAGAATTACGATAATTCCTTCATGGTAACAGAGCCATGTTTCTACGGCAACTTTCTCTGGCCTTCATTGCCTTTCTTCGACCTTCATTGCTGCTGCCATAAACTTGCAGTTCTGCTTTCGTTGCAGTCTTTCTTAATCTTTTTCCCTTCTCCATCACAATATGTCAATTGTTTCTCAAGATTCTACCTCAACGACTATGGGTGAAATATTGGCCACACCTATGACTGTCAACATAGCAGGAACTGGAAATGATTTCTAGAGTACAAATCCTCTTTACTAACTTGATGAAACTAGCTACCTTCAATGGAGTCAGGTAGTTCGCACATTTCTCAAAAGACATGGGAAGATAGGACACTTTACTGATCCCAACCCAAAAGAAAAAGATCCAAGATTTGGGGCATGGGATGAAAAAGATTCAATAAACATGTCCTAGTTATAGAACTCCATGAAACCAGAGATCAATAAGAATCTGATGTTTCTAACTACTGGAAAGGAAATATGGAAAATTCTGCAGTAGACTTAGTCCAAGAAGAAAGATGCAGCATTGATTTATGAGTTGAAGAATCAAGTTAGTTTTACCAAACAAGGGGGTATGTCTATAACCGAGTATTACAACTGGATGACTGGACTTTGGCTAGAAACATATTACAACCGTGATCTAAAATTGGAATGCAACCATGACATTCAAGCTATTCAACAATTACTCGAAAATGATCGAGTATTTGAATTTCTTGCGAAATTGAATTCTGAGTATGATCAGATTAGAGTTCAGATCCTTGGTAAGGTTCCTACACCAACTCTACGTGAGTGTTTCTCAATTATTCATGCTGAAGAAAGTAGACGAGGTGCTATGCTAGAACCTTGTACACAAAAGGCTTCAGCAATGATCTCTTGAAGACCTGGAGAACGAGGAAATAAAGGAAATACTCATTTGCGATCTGCTGAATCAAGGAAACAGTCTAGCAAGGATGGACTGTGGTGCACCTACTATAACAAACTTGGCCACACTCGTGAGAACTGCTTTAAACTACATGGTAAGGCCCAAGTTTTGGCACGAACAGGAGCAAAGAGCCGTCACTAACTAACACTACACAGTCGGATAAGGAGGAGTCCACAAACTTCAACCAAGAATATTCTTTTAAAGCATCACATACTAAACAAACAGGTAAATGGGTTTTAGATTTAGGGGCAACTAATCATATCACCCATGATATTTCTTTCTTTGATTCCTATAGACCAACCCTAGGGAACTAAAAAATTGTTGTAGCTGAGGGTTCTCCTACTGATGTTGCTGGACAAGGAAGTCTTCACGTTACTCTTTCTATATCTCTTACAAATGTCTTGCATATCCTAAACCTTTCAACTAATCTTATCTTTTTCAAAAAAATTACTAAAGAACTCCATTGTAAAATAACATTCTTTGACTCTCATTATGTGTTTCAAGATCAAATCTCAGGGAAGATGATTGGATTTGCTAGAGCATGTGATGGGTTGTACTACCTTGAAGATCTAGGATGTGATCAAATAAAGGGGAACCAATCCACTCTCTCTCAAGCCTTTTTAACCATATCAACTAAACAAATGACCTGGGCACATCATCTTTAACTCGGTCATCCATTTTTTTCTCTCTTAAAACATATGTTTCCTTTTATGTTCAAAGACATTGTTGTGTCAAATTTTCAGTGTGAGGTGTGTCAACTTGCAAAACACTGTAGTACCTCAATTCCTGTAAATTCAATGAAATGCAGTCAACCCTTTACTTTGATACATTTTGATATTCGGAGGCCAACAAAAATTCCTAATACTCATGGGGCAAAATGGTTTGTCACTTTTATTGATGATTGCACTAGGACTACTAGGTTGTTCTTAATGAAAGACAAATCTAAAGTTAGTTCACTACTTCCACAATTCCAAAGAATGATTTTTACTTAGTTTGGAGCAAAAATAAACAGTTTCGATCAGATAATGCCAAAGATTATTTCACTCATAATCTCTCTTCCTTTTTTATCAATGAAGGTATTATTCATGAATCTCCATGTGTTGAAACCCCACAACAAAATGGAGTGGCGGAACGAAAAAATAATCATCGCCTAGAAATCACTCATTCACTCCTTTTTTAATCAAATGCTCCAAAATTTCTATGGGGGGAAGGTGTTCTAACAGCTACTTATCTCATCAATTGCCTTCCTTTTAGAGTCCTAGACAATCATAGTCCTATCAATATCTTGTCCAAACATTTTCCAGATATTGTGTCAACTAGAAATTTGTCTTCAGAAGTGTTTGGTTACGTTGCTTTCTTGCATATCCACAAAACTCAACAATCTAAATTGGAGCCTTGAGCAAGGAAGTGCATCTTTATTGGTTATTCTTCTACCAAAAAGGGTTACAAATGCTATGATCATTCCAGTCGCTACACCTTTCTTTCTCTTGATGTTACTTTCAATGAGTCTCAACCTTTCTATAGATTTCCTCACCCATCTTCTGGGGGAGCAATCCAAAAGAGAAGATGTCTGCTCAGGTTCCATTTCCTTTCTAGAGCTACATACAAACACAAACCTCCTTAATAAACCACCATCATCATCAATCCTGCCCTCTCAATCCAATTAATAGGTTGCAGATATCACTGCAAACATTAGAGATACCAATGCCATTGAACCTACCAATGACATTGCAAATGTTCTTGAATCTTCCAATGCCATTGAACCTGCCAATGACATTGCAAATGTCCTTAAACACCAATGACACTATAAATGTTCTTGAACCTACCAATGCCATTGAATCAGCCAATGACACTGCCAATGTCCTTGAAGCTAGTCAAACCCAAAACCCTTTAAAGCCACTAAAACAATATTCAAGAAGAGTACAACTGTCACACCCTCTCAAGCAAGTCCAAGAACTAACTCCAAGCTTAGGTAATGTATACACTTTGAACTTGCATAGTTCTGAAACTAACAATACTACTTGTGATACTCATCCAAATTGTGATTTTGATCTTCCCCTTGCCTTAAGGAAAGGTACATGAAAGTGTACCCAACATCCCATTGCAAATTTCATCTCCTCACATTGACTATCCTCTCAGCATAGAAGTTTTCTCTCCACCTTGAACTCAATAAAAATACCCAAAACAATATATGATGCTTTAAAGGACAAGAACTGGACATATGCAATGAAGGAGGAGATGAGAGCTTTGGAGAAGAATGAAACATGGGAAATTGTGTTGCGTCCCAAGGAAAAGAAAGCAATTGGCTACAAATGGGTCTATACGGATAAATTTAAGGCAGATGAAACTATTGAACAGTACAAGGCAAGGTTAGTTGCAAAAGGCAACACACAAACCTATGGGGAGTGGAGGGATTACCAAGAGACTTTTGCACCGATGGCAAAGATGAACATGGTAAGAATGCATTCTAATAGTACATTTTGGATGGGAATCCATCAATATGATCTAAAGAATGCATTTCTTCATGGAGATTTAAAAGAAGAGGTGTATATGGAACCACCACCGGGTCTTGATGACATGTATGGCCCTAATAAAGTTTGCAGATTGAAGAAATCCTTGTACGGACTAAACAATCTCCACAAGCTTGATTTGGAAAATTCACCAAGGCTATGACGAAGGTTGGGTGCAAGTAGAGTCATGGTGACCATACTCTATTTGTGAAACATTCAGGCAACGAAAAGATTACAGTGTTACTGGTATATGTAGATGATATTATAGTTACTAGAAGTGATGAGGAAGAAAAACTCAGGCTGAGAACACAATTAACTCGAGAATTTGAGATGAAAGAGATAGGGAAACTGAAATACTTCTTCGAGATTGAAGTGGCATATTCCAAGCAAAGGATATTTATATCTCAATGAAAGTATATCCTCGATCTACTCAAGAAACAAGTACCCTTGGGGCGCAAACCATTAAGTACACCTATTGATCCAAATCATAAAATGAGCCAAGAAAGCAAGGAGGGAGCAATTGTTGATAAAGGACGCTTCAAAGGTTAGTAGGGAGATTGATTTATCTCTCACACACCAGACCTAACATCGCTTATTCTGTGGGAGTAGTCAATCAGTTAGTGCATGATCCTAAGGAAGAACATCTTCAAGCAGTTCAAAGGATTCTTAGATACTTGAAAGCTACCCCAAGAAAAGTAATTTTGTTCAAAAAGAGAAGTGTCCTAATAGTAGAGGCATACACAGATGCTGACTATGCAAGATCTCTTATAGACAAGAGACCAACTACAGGTTATTGCACTTTCATAGGAGGAAATTTGATTACTTGGAGGAGCAAGAAGCAAAATGTGGTAGACAGATCAAGTGTAGAAGAAAAATTTTGTGCTATGGCTCTTGGTGTTTGTGAACTTCTTTGGATCAAAATAATTCTAAAGAATTTGATGATTAAAGAAAGTGAATCGATGAAACTATACTCTAATAACAAATCAGCTATCAATATAGCACACAATCTGGTTCAACATGATCGAATGAAGTATGTGGAAGTAGACAAACATTTCATCAAAGAGAAGATTGACAGTGGACTCGTTACTATCCCTCACGTAACATTAGAAAACCAATTGGCTAATGTTCTAACCAAAAGGTTATCTACTTCAAGGTTTCAAGAGATTGCTAGTAAGTTAGGAATGGAAGATATACACTCACTAGCTTAAGGGTGGGTGTTGAAAGAAGTTGAAAAATGAGAAGAGCTTACTCGAGTAAGAAGAGAACTTACTAGAGTAACTACACAATTTACTCAAGTAAATGAAAGACTTACTCGAGTAATGTAAATGTAAGGCTTACTTGAGTAATTGGAAGAACTACTCAAGTATTTTGAAGACTTACGCGACTAATGGGACTACTTGACTAATGTAAAGATATGGAATGTATAGATATTTTTTTTCTATATTAGGTAGTTTCCAATTGTACAAGCTTCCTTAGTAGATTGATTGCTAGTTTCCTTATGAAGGTTTCAAGATTCACCTTAAATATGATTGTAAACTTATTCTAGAAAATATAGAAGAATTACAAAAATTCCTTCAGTATTAATTATATTTAATATTATATGTTTTATCTATTATCCATATTTAGACCATTTATGATATGTAATCTGATCTATAGCTTTGGGTAATCAGATCCATGCACAATCCAACAAGGGCCAACAACAAAAAACTAAGGCCTTGTTCTCTTTATTGTTTTCAAACCATTTTCAGTTTTCAACTTTTCAAAACACTCAAAACGTTTTTACTTACCCATTTTGAAAAATGCATTTTCCAAAACACAAAAAATTTATACACAAAACTCAAAACGTCAAAATCACATTTTGCTTATTTTCAGCCAAAACACACTATTTGAGTCCAAAACACGAAAAACGTGCTCCATCCTCCCGACATCAAGGTTTGACTCTTCCTTCTCTCTTCTTTCTTCTCTTATCAATGTGGAATAGCAATAGCAATGAAGGGGAATCAAAATATGTATGCAAGTTTCTTATCAATGTGCAATATTTAATTTGATGGTTCATAAGCTTGATGTGGTTGTAATAACATTGTGCAATAGCAATGAAGGGGAATCAAAATATGTATGCAAGTTTTTTTGTTTTGTTTGGTCCGAATACTAAACTGAATATGTATTATGGCTTTTCTCCATTGATTTTCCTTTCCAATGACATTTCTAGGATTCTGTCGATGTGCCATTTGTGCTTGAATGTTTTTGTTTTGGATTTGAATAATATTATATTAATGGATGACATATGATAAATCAATGTTCTGTTACTTTGTGTTTTGCAATTCCTTTCTCCAGCGTATCTAAATCCCAAAATTAATATCAAATTTCAATTTGTAGGCAAAAATAAATTTATCGTGGGGCTAACAGCTGAGCCAAATCGAAAATTGCTTTAGAAAGCACTTTGCAGTTTCAATGCATTATATACATGCGGTTGGATTATCAGTTATCTCTTATATTACAGTTTAAAGCCTTTGAATGAAATTTACAATTTACTAATAAATGTTTACAATTTACTTTGAATCAAATTCATTGAATAAAATATTATAAAATATTTTTTTTCAAAATTCCAAAGTAAACACGTTTTCCAGTTTTCTATTTTGAGAAACAATTTTTCAAAATAATAAAAAGAACGCATTTTCAACAATCTCAAAATAGACACTCAAAACACAAAATTGAAAATGAATTCAAAACTCAAAACTAAAAACTGAAACACAAATAGAACACCACCTAAATTTCTCAAACCAAACCAAACCCAAATCGCCAAATCATCAAACCACAAAAGAAATGGTCTGTTATGGTTTGGTAATTTTAAAAACAGCCTAAAGTGGTTTGGTTTGGATTTTGAGTTTTGATAAACTACTAAACTAACTGTTGACCCAAATCCCAAATAAAACTATGTTTTTTCTGGTTTGAGTTTTTAGCTTAGTCATAGAACTATGAATTTTAATTGATTCTCGTATAAATAACAAATTCACAATTTTTGGTTTAATAATTTGAAGTAAAGCCTTCAAAACAATCAAAATACCATCAACTTTTTTACCTCACTCTCAACCATGCTAATTAGTAACTTGAGTGGGTTGGTTTAATCAACAACTCTCAATTTTTTTTTTATTTTAAAACAAAAAAAAAAAGTCATCGTTGTTGGTATGATTCCTCTTTTTCTTATTAATTCTTTTTAATTGTTATAGATGAAACCACTCAAACCACTATGGTTTGGGTAGTTTCAAGTATATGGCAATTTGGTTAGGGTTCGAAAAATTGACAAATCACTAGTGGTGGTTTGGTTTGAAAAACACATTCCAAACAGCCCAAATTAACCACAGTACACCCCTAATACCAACCCTAGTTTATTTACAAATTGGATTTGGGTTTAGATCCTATCCATTAACAAGCCTAAGTGATGCAGGGGAAATAATAAAAAAAATTATTAACCGGGTTATTGTCTTTTAATTTTGCATATTTTATTATTTTTGCAGCTTTTGGTCATGTCATTTTTATTTGGCTCCAGACTATGTTGTTATGGTTTTAGAGTCTTATCTTAAAGCCCATGTTCTCCTTACGAGGCTAGGTGTCTAGCCTAACAGAAGTAGGGAACTAAACCCTAATCCTTGCAAGTTTAGTTAGGAGGACTATTTAAATAGTTGTAACATTTTCCCTAGGGTTAATTTTCAATAGTTTTATTATCAAAAGAGTTGTCTTCCTCATTCATGGATGCTTAACCAGATGTCAACCCCTATTTGGCTAAAGAACTAGTCACTTTAGGTTTGTTTCAGATCTATTTTACCTTTCTTCTCTCAGGATTCTCTCTCTCTACAACTTGGTAAATTTTATTCTAGACTCCTTGTTCTACATTAGTTGGCATCAGAGCCTAACCTTGATCTATCCCACTCATGGCAACACGTAGAGCAAGAGTTCATACACTTACCCAAGCCCAAGAAATGGCCGAGATGGGAAGCATGATGGACCAATTCACGCAAGAGGTGTGTGACCTGCATAGAGAATAGGTAGAAACTCAAGGAGAGGCACCAAAAGGTGATTGTGAATCCCTAGGCAAAGATATTGGGAATGATGATGAGCACATTTCCATGATCTCGTGATTCGTGATCAGCCTGGACGTAGTGGATTAGAGGAACAGTTAGCAAGAGCACTAGATCTAAATTCTGGTAAGATGCACATTGAAGATTTCTTTGATTGGGAATCCACTTTGGAGAATTATTTTGAATGGAAGCCTATGGATGATGAGAAGAAGGTTCTATATGTGAATCTGAAACTGAAGGGAATTGGCCCTCATTGGGGGAAGAGGTTGGAGGAACATCGTGTAAGGCAAGGGAAGGCCAAAATTTGACCTTGGAAGATGATGAAAGCAAAACTCAGGAAACAATTCCAGCTGATTATATGATAAACCTATACAAAGCAGCAAGATCTTAGTGTGGAGGAGTACACAACAGAGTTCTACAACTTGTTAATACGGGGTTGGGCTGAGTGAGACTGATCAGAAACAATCTGCCCGATATTTATCTTGATTGAATTCTTCTATTCAAGATGGAATTGGTGCTAATGTGCATGTGACAAACCTTGAGAAGGCATACCAATTTGCTCCTAAGGCAGAAGAGGGGGTGGCTCGATTTGGACTAAGGCATCCAATACAAAGGCACATGAATATTGGAGTTAATTCCAGATATCCTGCTGCTGCTAGGGGTGGAAAAGTTGCTCAGTCAGCACCACAAAGTAGCCATCAAGCTTCTTTTAATAATAAGCTGCCTCCAAGACCATTGGAGAATTGAAAAGGAATGATAACGGGAAGGATTCAACAAGAATTAGCAATTTTGGAGGCTGTGGCAGTAGCTCTTCCATTCGTAGTTTCTCATGTGGTGAACAAGGCCACACATCTTATTCTTGCCCCCGCCGTTGAATTAACTTGGTAGAGATTGACGATGAAGGAGCAGAGGAAGGAGTCCCTATTTATGATGAGTATTATGATGAGATAGATGAAGGAATTGACTTGCTTCCTGTGGGAGGTGAGAGCTTGGTCGCTAGGCGTGTGATGACAACGCATAAGGTTGAGGAGGTTGAAGATTGGAGGAGGCATAGTTTATTCCACACTAGAGTTACTTGTGGGGGAAAGGTGTGTAATGTTATTGTTGATAATAGCAGCAGTGAGAACATAATTGCCAAAGTAGTGGAAAAACTGAAATTGCCAATAGGGAAGCACCCCCATCCTTACAAGGTTGCTTGAGTTCGAAAAGGGAGCGAAGTACCTATTACTTCAACGTGCTTGGTGCAGTTCAGAATTAGAAATGACTACAAAGATGAAGTTCAGTGTGACAGTTCTTATGGATGGCAGTCAGATTCTATTAGGAAAGCAGTGGCTATATGATCAGAATATGAAGCATCTTACCAAGCCTAATACATACACTTTCCAAAAGGATGGAAGGACATTCACACTACATACTTTAAAGGAGGAACCAGCTAGTCAAAAACCTATAGACAGCAGGGTTAATTGTTTTCTCAAGGCTAGAAGATTTGTAACGGAGAGCAAAGGGTGTGGAGTGGTTCTTGTATTGGTTGATAAAATTGTTGAGAGCAAAAGAGAAGAAGAATCTTCACTACCACCTGAAATCAAGAAGCTTTCGGGTGGTTTTAAAGAGCTTGTGAGTGAAGAGTTGCCTAAAGGGTTACCCCCAATGTGAGATGTACAACATGCTATTGACCTGATTCCAGGAGCATCATTACCAAATCAGATAGCCTATTGTATGCTACCACAACAAAGGGTTGAGATGCAGCGCCAAGTAGAAGACTTGACTGCAAAGGGACTAATGAGAGAAAGTACAAGTCCTTATGCTGTCCTGACACTGCTAACAACACCAAAGAAAGATGGTTCATGGAGGATGTGCATAGACAGCCATGCAATTAACAAAATTACTGTGAACTATAGGTTCCCCATTCCAAAGTTTGAAGAGATGTTGGATGTTCTAGTGGGATCAACTGTTTTGTCAAAGCTGGATCTGAGGAGTGGGTACCATCAAGTCCGGATTCATAGTGGGGATGAGTGGAAGGCAGCATTTAAGACACCAGATGGATTATTTGAATGGTTGGTCATGCCTTTGGTTCTTTCCAATGCATACAGTACATTCATGAGAGTGATGACAGAGGTATTAAGACCTTTTCTTAATTCATTTGTTGTTGTTTATTTCGATGTGTTTGATAATCGAGTATATACTCGAGTATTTACAAGACAGTACTCGAGTAAGATAGATACTCGAGTACAAGACTCGACTATCATGGGACGCTCGACTATCTTCTTAGAGTAGTCAAGTACTATCCTACAAGATCTTCCTAAATTTAGAAAGCCTCCATATCTTGCAGGATCTGATAATATCCTCAATCCCCAATCATATCCTTATTTTTGGAAGGATCCTATTGTATCTTGTAAATATTTTTGATTGTATAATCTGTTTATCTTTGGCATATTCCTAAATGTACCGATTTCCCATCCCTATAAGATAAGGGTCTGGTCATGTAATCAGTGTAGCAATATTATTTTTCACCTTCCATTTACATTGTTTGTATCAAATCCTACATGGTATCAGAGCAAGGTTGAAACAGACAGACAAACAGCAGCAAGATGTCGCAACCAGAGGAAACCAGGTCATCCGAAGTGACAGAAGCTCAACCAGAGCCGAAACCCGAACTGCCACTCCTGCTGATAATCCTTCCCTATTAATTAGTCCCGTTAGGCTTGATGGAAGCAAATATCTTGCTTGGTCCTGGTCTTGCAAGTTGTTCATTAAAGCCAGAGGGCCGGAGGAATGTATCATCGGAGTCAAAGGTACAAAACCAAAACTCAGTTCATTTGAATTTGGACAATTGGAACTGGAGAATTCCCTGGTTATGTCTTGGCTGCTAAATTCTATGCAGCCAAGCATAGCAAAAGGGTATTTACTACTTGACACAGCCTGGAAAATATGGAGTTCAGTAGCCCAAACATACTCACAAGTCGGAAATAATGCCCAGATCTATGAAATTCAGAAGAAAATTCACGAGATCAAACGAGGAGAATTAACTGTTGCTCAATACTATGTTGAGTTGAGCAGCCTGTGGCCAGAGCTTGATTACTACCAAGATTTCCAGGCTGAGTGCCCCAGTGATGCTGCAAAGATCCAGAAGTTGATGGAGAAGGAGAGTCTTTGATTTCTTGGCCAGACTTAAATGTGGAATATGATCAAGTAAGGGTTCAAATCCTCGGTAAAGATCCATTCCCCTCCCTGAAGCAGTCTTACTCCTACATTCAGCAGAAAGAAAGCCGCATACATGTCATGCTTGCACCTACTGCTACAAACAGTAGATCAGCCATGACTGTAAAACCATCTAGTGAAAGATTTCCTGGTTCTACTAAGGAACAACTGAGGTGTGAGTATTGCGGTAAACCCAGGCATACCAAGGAGATCTGTTGGTTTCTACATGGAAAACCAACCAAAGGAAAGGGTAAAAGGAATGATGGTCATACTCGTGCTCAAGCTCACATATCAAAAGCTGTTTCCATTGTTCCTGCAGAGGACTCATGAAGAAGTGGCTTATGTCTAAGGTTAAGGTGGAACCATCTGCCGCCTCATCGTCCCCTACTATGCACTCCTCTCATTTTGCCCAACCTGGTAAGGCTCTCTCATCTACCCTCGATGTTGTTGAATGTGGACAATGCACCTGGATCATAGATTCAGGTGCATCTACACACATAACAGGCTTAGCCTCACTCTATACATCCTACTACCCTTGTTCCGGATCAAAACTGCTAGTGCAACTGACAAGAGGTAACTCCAAAACAAGAGGTTCCCACTTTGCAAGAATCAAGAGGGTCGTTTTTGTGCATGCCTATCCCTTTAGTTTTTTGCATGGCTAGTGCAACAAAGAACAACAAAATATTAATAATGCATAATGCCAAGTCCTATCTTCTTACCAACAAATGCTTATCTGTTTTAAATTCCAATGGATAATTGAATCTGGGATCTGCAAACTGCAAAGGGAATGAAACATGTAAACCTCCAGCAGAAAATTTAGCCCATTTTTGTAATCTACTTTCAGTAGTATCTTTTCAGCTATTGTTAGAGAATTACATACAGCTTGGTCATAGTATTTTGTCAGTTCTGCTCTTAATGCATCAACTTCCCTGCAGAAATGAAAGGGAAAAAGAATTATAGATAAAGAGAGCTACTCAAAAGAATTTGCCAATGCCACTAGTCAATATCATAATTGTTGCTTCTTAAAATTCAACTTTGATATGATCATGGTGGAAACAGAGAGAACATGTTCCAGCTAATTATTTAACAGGAGAACAGGCAAAGAATGAAGTATTTGTTAGACAGTTCAGTAGTCAGCGGAACAGGTACTGGCTATGTAGATTTATATATTGATATTCTTTATTCCTACTTAATTCACAAGACAAACTGACAAAGTAAGATATCACATGCAAACACCAAAAATCAAGCTTTATAACTGAACAACAATGAAATAAGCTGAATAATTGAACAAACTTACTCGAGTAACTAAGAAAGATTACTTGATTAAGGGAAAGCTTACTCAATTATGGGCCAAAGTATTCCCTCCTATTATCAAATCTGGGAATATGAACCGAGGATTGGAACAGATTTTATACAAGTTTGTGAAACCGAATGAAAACTAAATTGGCTTCAGACTTGTCTTTCATTAGCACATCCTTGAGTAATCATCAATAAAGGAAATAAACTAGCGAGGACTAATTAAGGTTGGAACTCGAGTTAGTCCCCAAATATCACTGTGAACAAGATGAAATGGTTTGGAACGTGTATATGAGTGAGAAGGATGAGAAATACGAGATTGTTTGGCAAGAACACATTGTTCACATTTAAAAAAGCCAATGTCTTTATTTCCAAATAATTTAGGGTACAAGCATTTCAAGTAAACAAAGTTAGGATGACCTAATCACTTGTTCCATAACATAACATCATAATAGGATATAGAAACTGAATTAAGGGATCTGCCAAGAGTGGGACTGGATAGAAAGTAGAGACCCTTTTTTTCTTCAACATTGCCAATCATCTTCCCCAAAAACAAGTCCTGAAAAACACAGGAAAAAGAGGAGACCTTAACTGCACAGTGTATATCTCTAGTCAACTTACTAACTGATATTAGGTTGCAGTTAATGTTAGGAACATGTAGAACTGACAAAAGTGTTAATCCCGACAATTTAATATCTCCTCTGCCAACTATACTAGTCAAACTGCCATCTACCACTGCAACTTTGGCATTATCAATACATTTCTCACAGGTAGAAAATAGGGAGGAACAGCTGATCATATGATCTAATTCTCCTAAATCCATAATCCACACATTTTCAAAATTTTGGCGAGATAACATTAGAGATTGTAGGCTCAGGTTCCTTAGAGACCTTGGTTTGGGAAAATAGAGTTTTCAAAATCTCCATCTGTTATGCAGTAAATGGAAGAGAATTGCCAGGCTTCGCATTTGAACATAATGATTCAATTGCATAGGCCAATTTAGGTTGGTCCCTCTAATTTTTTGACTTCCAATTTGTAGGTTTACCATGAAGTTTCCAACAAGTTTCCCTAGTGTGATTAGGTTTATTGCAGTAATCACACTAGAGGTGTTTGTCTTTACTCTTTTGAGTTTTCTGGTGAAGTGGACCATTTTGATGTGCTACCAAGGCAGAATTTTGAATACCCATGCCTGGAATCTAAGGAGATGAGTTGTTAAGCATCACTTTCTTGCGGTCTTCGTCTCTTCTAATTTCAGCAAAGGCCTCATGAATAGAGGGGAAAGGTTTAGAACCTAGGAGTCGGCCACGTACTTTATCCAAGTCTTGTTGAGTCCATGCAAGAAATCAAACACTTGCTCCTTCTCAAGCATCTTGGCATATTTGGCACTATCTTCAAAACAATGCCAGTTTATGTCATAGAATAGATCAATTTCCCACCACAATTCTATTAAGACATTGTAGTATTCAGTAACTGGCATAGTAACTTGTCGAGTACTCCTGATGGAAAATCGAATCTCAAAGCACTATGAGGTGTTTTCTAGGTCTGAATAAATTTCTTACACAGTTGTCCAAATATCCTTAGCAATTTTGTAGAACATCTATGTCCTTCCTATCTTTGGCTCCATGGAATTAATGAGCCAAGCCATTCTTGGCATCCTAGGTTGAGTAGTGAGGTGTTGTTGCTGGAGGCATGGGAAGTGAACCATCAAGATAGCCTACCTTTCCTTTACCCTTCATAACCAGCAATACTGATTGAAACCATTCTCGAAAATTAGTCACTCAATTTGTGTTGGATGATTTGAAGGGAATGGAAATCAAGGTTTGAGGGGATGGAAAGCATAGGTTGAGATGGAATATCAGAGATCAAAGACGTGGCAGAAGGGTTGCTGGAAGAGAAGGTGTTGTCTGCCATAAGAACAGGAACCGGTAAGTATAGATGACTCAACCGAACGAGAAGGAATCAGCCAATAGAGTCTACTGCTCTAATACCACAAACAAGAATGAAATAAGCTAAAAAATTGAACCAACTTACTCGAGTAACTAGGAAACCTTACTCGACTAATTTGAAAGCTTACTCGAGTAACTAAGAAAGATTACTCGGTTAAGGGAAAGCTTACTCAATTAAATGGAAAGCTTATTTGATCTCTATTAGATTCACGTATGGAATATATATGTAATAAATCTTCTACATCTCCTAAAAAACAGGAAAAAAAATTTGAATTAGGCTTAGAAGATAAAGTTTATCAACTAAATGTTAAATTTGCTGGAATTATCTCTTGTAAACTGCCTCATCCTTTAATCTCAGAACCTTATCTCCTTATCACTTTAATCTTTGTAATTCTCTCTTATCTCCAAAAAACCTTATCACTTAGTTCTCAGCCATGAGAGAAATAATCAAGATTTGATTTTAATTTTTCCAACACTATCAATTTGTTCTTTATTCTCGATATTCCAACAATAACTGTGCTGCAGTTCAATTCTTTCAGTTGAATGCATACTCCTAAAATATGAAAATTCAGATAGCAAAGGGAACCATACAGTGTGTTCAACTACCTAATTAACTTCTAAACTAAAATTGAGGAAGCAAATGTTAAGTCAAGAAAAAAATTGAGGAAGCAAATGGGCATGCAATAGATTTATGAACTGTGCAGGACAGCTCGTATACCTAATTAGGTATACGTCAAATAGGAAGCTGCCCACAAGCACCAATTATAGACATGCATATTAAAACTGGTCTCTTTTGTGAAAATAAAATTCAATTGAACAAATATACCTAATTAAATTGCAGTTCATGTTCTTGCAGTCTTTCAGCTCATTCACTTCATCAATATCCTGCAGTTTTTGGAGATATAGATATCAAAGGTGGTGATATCACCAAACCAAACATTTAGTATTAACAAAGCATGGCATTGCAAACCTGCTTTTGTGTATTTGGAGGAATTTTATTCTTGCAATAGTCTCCTTCAAGACTTTCCAAAAGCTGCATAAAATAGAAAATTTTAAAAAGCCAGATGATATTGTTCAGTGTTAAAAAATCACAAATAAGAAGAAAGTCTCTTGAAACCTGGTCACGCAATTCTGAAATTTCAGCAAGCAATGTTTCTCGCTCTCCTTGTTCATGAAATGCTTCCAACCTGGCAGTAGCAGCAATAAGAGGCGCTTAGAAATGATATAATAGCACCTTTAAACCATTGGATAGTATAGTTGTGAGAATTACGCTTTCAGCTGGTCAAGGATCCTAATGCATTCTAATGCAAACCGTGTCACTTCTGGTTTTCTATCTATCCTCTCTTGAAGAAATTGTATCTCTTCCTTCAGACTATTATTTTCCTCAATGAGATACTTGTCGGTACAGATTAAACCATCTGCAAACAGCTCTAATCTTTTAATTTTTTCTTCACGGAACCTAAGCATCATTTTAGCATGCTGAATGTCTTCTTCCCTTTGCTGAACCTGCAATAGAATCCACAACAGCAAGTTAAAATCCTTCAAGATGCCACTGCTGGCTCTAATTTTAATCTAGAAATGCAAGCTGAGTTCCTAGAGTATGTTAAAGAAATTTGAGATCATCACTTTTGTTAGACATACTAAGCAGTTCATTTGTTCAATTTGAGCCATTAATCTCCTCACTTCAGTTTCATCCAATTTCTCTCTCCTGAGGGCACCAACTAAGGTTGTGTCTGAATATTTTGTCTGTCAAATACAAATGACTACATGTATGCAACTCTTTGACAGGAAGAAGCAACTTATCAACTTAGGCATAAAGATTACCTTCCATTCTTGGACACTTTGTGTTCTATGATCATCGGACATATTTCTTTCCCCTAATAAGTCATTTCTATCAGCTGTATCACTCATGCCAGACCATTGATCAGCTGACATGAAACTTGAAACAGATTTTGAAATGTCATAGTGCTTCACCAAAAAGGATAATTGGCCCTGGTTGAAATTGATAACTGCCTCAGTTTCATTAACAGAAAAATGTTATAAAAAATAATTGTTACTAGACAATACCTGTAAATGTTTTATTTGCCGCTGCAGTGCTGTTATATTACCTGAAGCATCTTCATTTACATTAGCCTAAAAGGAAAAAGGAAATTTAGAAAGCAGGATAAGAAAAACAGGAAAGAATGGCTGTTAATATATTTAGATACGGTCATAAACATGAGCAAAGGATCAGTACATTGTTCTGAATAAGTTTGGCTCGCTGAGCAAACTTCAAAGTGCTCAATGTCTCGTTGGCAGAACTGCAGGTCCAGTAAGAGATCAACCCCAAAAAAAAAAAAAAGAAACGATAAAAATATTCACACAAAGAAAGCAATCCTTAAGACAGACCAAATAGATGGGCTAACGTTTGCAATAATTGTTGTCTTTGAGTTCCCGCCTAGAGAATCCTGCATCCAATGAGGAACAGCATCTACAGTTTGCAATATATCTGACTGAAAATGCATGTAAGAATCTTATTTTGATCTCAACTAGTGCCAAGAGCTTTTCTCTAACCTGAAGGAGAAATGTAAGCCTTGAGTCCCTGTATGGTACATGTCTATGTTTCCCATGTGTTAAATCCACCAGTGACATTATGACCAGCCTACAAGTACAGAAAAGTGAAGTGATACAGGAAATGAATAAAAAGATATAAAAACCTTGTGTGCAGTATCAAAGGCCTGCAACTCTAGAGTTGTGATTCAGCCGTGTGAAGTTATAAACCTAAAATCATGTTCCAATCAAGCTATCCTGTATGATTGTGGCTCAGATGTTTCAGATAAAGCTGAGTATCCAAAGATTAACCAAGGACTAAACAAACTCTTCAACAATTCTTTCTATAGCTTCTTTAGGAAAAACATTCATGTGTAAACTATTTCAAATTTACATTTTCTTAAGTATATCTCCTTGAAAATGAATCAGTCCCCAAACTGCCTAGACACGCCAGACACAGAAATTATTGAATTGTGTTGACTATGCATATAAAAGAATCATTAGATCCGGACATTAGCACAAGGACTTAGTTCATAAATCTTGAAGCAGATACTTGGAACTGCGGACATATCAAATTGACCTTGCCTTAAGTCACAACTCACAAGTTTGATAAATGGAGATAATACAAACCCAGATGTGTATGCCCACAAGTCCAGACATCAAGATCTCTACTTGAAAACAAAGAGTCTACTTTTTAATTCAAAACAAATAGTCTACTTTTTAACTTGCATTTGAAAATTTTGAGAGATCAACTGAAAATAATATGATATAATGATTTGTCATATAGATCTTCTACTATTGGAACCTGTTGGAAGAAGTGTAATCCATTAGGAGTCTTGGAAGATAATCTCATGGAAGAAGAAGGTTTCCAGAATTTAAAGGTTGTAGATTATCATGTTAGCTGTAAATTGAGTTGTAATCTTTCCCTATTTTACAGGAGAATATCTAGGAGATAAGTTAGCTAATATTTAGGAGATAGATGGGCTGATATCCAGGAGATAAAGTTAACTATTTTTAGGACTCTTTGTGAATAAAAGTTCCATTACCATTGAATGAAAAATTACGGTAGTTTTCATTCAAGTTTCTACCGAAATTCTTCATGGTATTAGAGCCACAATTTGTGGCAGTATATCGGAAGTTCTACTTCAACTAGAACTCATCTATCATCACGATGGCCGAGAACTCTACACCAAGTGAGAGTTCAGCCTCTGATCCTCCTTCCCAGGTTAGGAATCATCAGATTCCAGTCTGTACAATCAGTTATGCTTGTGGTTAAAGGGAAAGGCAAGATGGGCTATCTGACAGGAGAGATAGAAAAACCGAGTACAAAAGCAGCAACTTATGGAGTTTGGGAAGCAGAAAATGCCACAGTCATCGCATGGCTAATAAACTCCATGGAGCCAAAGATTGGTAGGACATACTTGTTCTACAAGACGGCGAGCGAGATTTGGAAGGCTGTCAAGGAGATATATTCGAATCTTGAGAACACAACACAAAATTTTCAAGTCCGATCCACTATCCGAACCACAAAGCAAGGTAATAACTCGATCACTGAGTATTATAATACCTTAGTTGAATTGTGGCAAGAGATGGATCTCTTTTATGAGATCACTTGGGAGTGTCCAGCGGATGGAATGAAGTATGATAAAATGATGGAAAAAGAGAGAGTATTTGATTTTCTACATGGCCTAAATTCGGATCTAGATGAAGTAAGGGGCAGGTTGCTTGGTACCAAACCATTCCCATCTCTAAAAGAAGTGTTTGCTGAAGTAAGAAGAGAAGAAAGTAGGAAACGAGTGATATTGCCTTATGCTGGACATGCAAGAAACGAAGGATACTCAGCATTGAGTATGTCACAAGGAAAGGCCTCTGCCTCCACAAAAGGTGAAATACAGAGAGAAAAACAATGGTGTGACCACTACAATAAACCCTATCATACTAGGGAAACTTGTTGGAAGATACATGGAAAGCCAGCTTCGTGGAATCCAAGGAATCAACAGAAAGGTGGTCAATCCGCATATGTTGCAGAAACGGAGAAAAGTAACTCAAATATGCCTACTTTTACGGACGAACAGTTAGACACTCTTCGGCAATTACTAAATCATTCTAAAGGAAAAGGGAGTTCGGAAGTAACAAATAATCTTGAGATGCCTTTGGCAAGGCAAGGTAATATATGCTACTCTCTCCTATCTAAAAGATCGTATACTAATTGTTGGATTGTAGATATGGGAGCTATTGACCATATGATAGGATCCCTGGAAACCTTATCTAATTTTGAACCTGTGGATCAAGAAATAACAGTACTGCTAGCTGATGGTTCGAAATCCTTAGCCCAAGGAAAGGGAAAGGCTTACATATCAGGCCTAAGCTTAGATACGGTACCCTATGTACCAAATCTGAGATGCAATCTGATATCAATAAGAAAATTAATTTCAAAAAGGAATTACTCAGTAACATTTTTCTCCTCTTATTGTGTTTTTCAGGACATATCCTCAGGGATGATGATTGGCGAGGCTGAGGAAAGAAGAGGATTATATCAAATAAATCAGCTTGAATCTCCTATAGAGTCTTGGTTATTTTTTCAAAACATGTTAGCTTCAGTTTCAGAGTCAGAATTGATGTTATTGCATCAAAGATTAGGGCATCCTAGCTTAGAACATCTCAAGTTTTTGTATCCAAATCTTCCCAAAAATAAACTTCAGAATTTCAATTGTGAGGATTGTATCCTTGCAAAGCAAACTAAGAGCTCTCATCCTAAACATGCTTACAAACGATCAAAACCATTTCACTTGATTCATAGTGACATTTGGGGACCAACTAGGATATCCAACATAACAAATACCCGGTGGTTCATCACTTTTATTGATGATCATACAAGAATGTGTTGGGCTTTCCTTATGAAAGACAAATTTGAAACCTATCTTGTATTCAAAAGGTTTCATCAAATGGTCTTAAATGTTTTCCAAACCTCCGTTCATGTTCTAAGAACGGACAATGGCCGAGAATATTTTTCAAACGAATTCAATCAATACCTAGATGAGCATGGTATTGTTCACCAAAGCTCATGTCCTTACAACCCTCAGCAAAATGGGATTGCAGAAAGAAAAAACCGACATCTTCTTGAAACAGTCAGGGCCTTGATGTTTGTTAGATCAGTTCCTAACAACTATTGGGGGGAAGTTGTCCTGACATCCGCCTATCTCATCAGTAGGCTACCCTCAAAAATTCTGAAGCTCCAAACCCCCTTGAGTGTCCTTATTGATTTCTTTCCTTACCATTCTAGAGTCCTCAATTCTCTACCTCTAAAAGTGTTTGGATGTACAACCTTTGTACACAAAAAACAACCAAACCAATCTAAGCTAGACCCTAAAGCTTCAAGATGTGTGTTTGTTGGGTATTCTCCCACTCAACAAGGATATAAATGTTATGATCCTACTAACAGAAAGTTCACTATTTCCTGTGATGTCTCCTTCTTACAATCTCAGCCTTTCTTCAAACACCATCAGTCTCAAGAAAGTACCAACAACCCAGAAGTTATATGGAGTACTCTATTGCCTATATCTGGTCATCCTTATCCCAATTCTCTTTGTGAGCCATTCCAAAAGCCTAAGAATTCTCAGGATGATCCTATCTAAAGACTGACTCTATCAATCCGCTCTCAGATCATCCAAGGAGGGAAGGAGAAAATACTGAGACCTGTAGGGAAGATCAAGCTAAAAATAAACCTCCTCTCCAGGTTTACTCAAGAAGACCTCAGAATCCTCAGCCTACACATTCATTTGACTTGGGGATAAGTCTAGAAAATGTTGAAGAAGGCAGGGTGGCAACTGAGAGCAGAGGTGAAGATGACCTTGGAATTCCAATTGCCCTAAGAAAAGGGGTAAGAGCCTGTACAAAATATCCCATCTCAAATCACTTGGGATACTCAAAATTGTCTCCTTTATACCGAGCATTTACTACAAGTCTATATCAGGACACTATTCCTACAAATATTAATCAGGCTCTACAAGATAAGAACTGGAAGGGAGCTGTTATGGAAGAAATGACAGTTTTGGAGAAAAATAATACCTGAGAAGTGACTGAGCTACCAGAGGGAAAGAAAGCAGTGGGAAGCAAGTGGGTCTTCACCATAAAGTATAGATCTGACGGAAAAATTGACCGATACAAGGCAAGGCTTGTTGCATAAGGGTTTACCCAAACCCATGGCCTAGATTATGATGAAACCTTCGCACCAGTGGCAAAATTGAACTCCATCCGGGTGTTATTGTCCTTGGCTATAAATCTAGACTAGAGATTACACCAGCTAGATGTAAAAAATGCGTTTTTAAATGGAGAGCTGGAAGAAGAGATCTACATGAGACTTCCACTAGGTTTTGAAGAAGGCAGCACTAAAGGGAAGGAATGTAAATTGAAGAAATCACTCTATGGGCTTAAACAATCTCCTAGAGCTTGGTTTAAAAGGTTTAGTGATACTCTATACACACTAGGGTACAAGCAAGGCCAAGCTAACCACACTCTCTTTACTAAAGTCGAAGAAAACGAAAAAAGAACTATCTTGATAGTGTATGTGGATGATATTATCATCACAGGGGGCAATTTGCAGGAGATTGAGAGGTTGAAGCAACAGCTGAGGCAAGTGTTTGAAGTGAAGAACTTAGGGGAATTAAGATATTTCCTTGGATTGGAAGTAGCTAGGAGCAGTGAAGGCATATTTATATCTCAGAGAAAATACACTCTAGACTTGTTACAAGAAATAGGAAAAATCGGTTGCAAACCAACAAATACTCCCCTAGAGCCAAACTGGAAAAATAAGGAAGAGAATGGAGACTATTTGGTAGATAAATAGAGATATCAAAAGTTGGTAGGAAAGCTGATTTATCTATCTCACACTAGGCCAGATATAGCCTATGCTGTGAGCATTATCAGTCAGTATATGCACCAACCAAGCAAGAGACATCTTGAGGCAGTCTATCATATTCTTAGATACCTCAAAGGGACACCTGGGATAGGGTTGTTATTCAAGAAAAATCAAGACAAGAGGATTGTTGGCTTTGCTGATTTGGATTAGGCCAGTTCAATTGAAGATAGCAAATCAGTATCCGAGTATTGCACTAAAGTTTGGGGCAATTTAGTAACCTGGAGGAGCAAAAAATAGCCAATTGTAGCTAGGAGCAGTGCGGAAACGGAATACCGGGCCATTTCTCAAGGAATTTGTGAGGTAATTTGGTTAGAAAAATTAATGAGTGACCTATCTATGCCTATGTCATCATCTAAGGTGCTATATAGTGATAGCCAATCAGCCATAACATTGTGAACAACCCGGTTCAGCATGACCGAATGAAGCATGTCAGAATTGACAGGCACTTTGTCAAGCAAGAGTTAGAAGAAGGAGGCATAAAACTAATGTATATCCCTACAGCAAATCAGGAGGCAGATATCTTAACTAAAGCCATGCAAAAACAGGGTTTTGAAATCCTTAGAAGCAAGCTGGGAATGATGAGCATCTATTCCTCAGCTTGAGGGAGGGTGTTGGAAGAAGTTGTAATCCATTAGGAGTCTTGGAAGATAATCTCACGGAAGAAGAAGGTTTCCAGAATTTAAAGGTTGTAGATTATCATGTTAGTTGTAAATTGAGTTGTAATCTTTCCCTATTTTATAGGAGAATAACGAGGAGATAAGTTAGCTAATATTTAGGAGATAGATGGGCTGATATCTAGGAGATAAAGTTAACTATTTTTAGGACTCTTTGTGTATAAAAGTTCCATTACCATTGAATGAAAAATTACGGTAGTTTTCATTCAAGTTTCTACCGAAATTCTTCAGAACCTTATCTCCCTTGTTCAGTGTAAAAGTATTTTGTTTATGCATTAACTGATTTTTGTTTCTAGGATATTAGAGTTCTTGGGTCATACTTCAATCCTTTCCTGATAGCAGCCACAAGCAATTGAATCTAGAGCCCCTAGTATAATGATTGTCATTTCTGATTCTTTATATACAGTTCTCTATCAATATTTGATGGTCAGATAGTCAACTACAAGACATTTCATCCACTAAAAATAATTAAGGAAACAATAGTGTCAAGGTAGCTACAAGAAATCTTGAATAAGGCCTGTTAAGTTGAATTGACATATTTTGGTACGGTATAGGGTTTCAATACAAGTAAGTTAGCATCCATTCCAGTATTATATAGGGTTTCAATAGAAGGAAGTTTGAATGCATTGGGACTCTAAATTGCAGAGAAAAGAATGTGCATAATTAGCCACTATTGGAAATTACTTTAGATGTTCAGGGTAACCTAACTTAAAAACAGGTTTCTTATTACCCAAGAGTGGATAAAGATTTGTTTATATTCACTGCTTCTTTCAAACGGTCTCCTTCTGCGCCAGAGCTCTTCTGCCTAATCAAATCAACAACGTGAATTCAGCAAAGAAGCCATCTTTATAACAGAGATTTCAAAATCAATACTTACCTTTCTGAACCAGCTAGATCTACCAAATTTAATCTGCCAAACCTACGGTGGGTCATGGAATCTTTCTCCCAGTGGCTTTCAATGGTGCATGTGAAGACACTGTGTGACCTACTGCTCTCGCTATTCATGTTGGTTGCTGCCATTTTCCTGTTTGCAGCACCCTGTCTTGGATGAAAAAATAAAATAAAGTAGAATTGGAAGTCAAACTTAATATCCTAACATATAACTATAGAATGCAAAAGCTCAAGAGTCATACCTGTAGTAGAAGTTTTAGAACATCATTAACAGTGGTTACACCATGTTCTGTGAGGTTTTCAACATATACCCCTTTTTTAAGGTCTTCTCTAAGCTATATAATGGAAGAAGACATGTAACAAGTCATAAGAAAAATTAAAATGAAATTTCTAGAAATAAATCCCAAATAACTAAGATTACTTGCAGATTGGTAGATGATGGCTCCAGGAGGTCTGTTATCTGCTCATTGTATATCTCTAGAAAGGAACATTTACAGCTGTACTTCAATCTTTCATCCCTTCTGTTCCCCTCTTCCTAGTGATTTTACACAAAAATAGCTAGCAGTAAGAAATAAGCATATTAAATGCCATAAAATAATCCACTCCAGAAACTATGCGAAGATATGCAAATACCTCTCTGATCCTTGTAAATAAGTATTCAAATATACGGGGAGTTATCCCGCAATCTTCATTTAGGTTGCCATCCCTGTGACATATGTCACCGATCATGGTATATGTTTTTCCACTCCCAGTCTGTGAGAAAGCATATAAGACCTCAAACTCTATTGGCTAACACACAAACAGAATTTTTGAGAAGGTCCTACCTGACCATAGGCAAACATGCAACTGTTATATCCAGACATGCAATTATCCACCATAGGTAATCCAGCAATCATAAAGAGTTTTTCCTACAGACAATGCATTCAACAAATCAGATGAGAATCCATCTAAGCCTTCAATTAATGTACCACAGTATGTGCATGTTCATTTGTTTTTGTGTGCATCTCTTTCATTGTGTGAAAGGAATTATGGACGCTTTATGGGGGATTATTGAAATATCACCTGTGATATGGTTTCACAAGCTATGTGATCAAAGGTAAATCTGGTTTCAGGATGACCAAGCCAAACCAAGGTCTGTGCACTCTCTTGCTTCAAGCAACGGCCGTACCCTTGGGACATCATCTCTGCATTACTGAGCGGTCTAATTCTTATCAAAACCTGTATTCCATCACACAGCATGTTACCTTAGACACTAAGGATAGTGAAACAACCACTAATTAAGACGTAATATGGACACGTGCCTGAACATTGTGATCTTCCCAAAATAAAGGATCATCCACCAGCTCAAAATGTGGGACTTCAGTGGATTGCTCAATATTCACAAGCTGTATCCCTCTATAGACCCTAGAAGAGCTACCGCCTCTTGATCCAGAGTGCTGAGGAGGCCGAGGCCCAGTACAAGCCCCTGAAGATGCTCCAATAATCGAAATCCTTGCAGCAGTCCTAGCCGGGGTACTTTGTGCAGAGTTTGGCTCTGACTGCGCTTTTCCTCGACCAGAAACCCTAGAAGTTCCATAATTCAAACCACCCGCATTGCAAGAAACTTCGATTTTCTTATCCGATAAACGACGCGATCTACTAACTTCGAACTTGGCCCTGGACTCAAAATCAAACTCTTCAATTTCCTTCTGGAATTGAGCAGGATCTGGAATTGTGTTCAAAGGGGTTCTCGGAGGTGGAACAAGAATTGCATTCGATTCGTTCTCGAATTCGTTCTCGTTTCCTTCCGATGCTACGCTCTTCGAAGCGTTTCGGGAGACGAACCGAACAGAGGAGCCATCTTTCGACATTGCTTAGCTATATGACCCGGAGAAGATGAAAGTCGTCGATGCAGCTCAGAAATGGAGAAACTCAAATCATTTAAAGAGATGAATCAATGAGATTTTTGATGAAATTAGGGTTTGGGAACAAATGGACGAGACGATGATTGCAACAATGATGAAGGAGCGTTTGCCGTAAAAGAGATTGTTTGGGAAATTGAGGAATCTACAAACTAAAGAAAGCGAGAGAGCTGAAGAACACAGTCGTCGCATACCCCACTGGAATGAAGCCCGCCGGTTTTCAAATTGAACTGTAGATGGCTGAGCGATGCCCCTGAAGTTCGAGTAATTCCTCAAACGCCCCAGATCTTTTCATTTATTACTCTGCTTCCCAAATTTTATGTTGGAAACTTTAAATTCAAATGGATTCATGAAGTTCCAAGGAGACAACGACACCTTTCTTATAAAGAAGTATAGTTCAGATTTTTTGTTTTTATATTATTAATTATTTTTCACATATAACCGTACTTGCAAATTAGTGTTTTTCTTTATTAAAAATAAAAAAAATCTATTTTCAAAAAACCAAATATGATATACGCTTGTTAATGGGACATCAATATAAATTATTACATAATTTAGTCCTAAAAGTAGCTCTTACAAGAGAGCTTATTTGGGTATTTATCACAATTCACCATTTCTTCGTATTGATATAGATTATCTCTTTTACTAATGTTTTTAGATATGTTATTAAACAATTAGTATCAACATAAATTGTATCAAAAATTTATATTTAGAAGAGCTTGTTGAAACATTATAAATACATACTTTGGTCTCGTTTCTACCCATATAGAAAAACCATAATTATCTAATTCTATTTATGTCATTGCAAGCTTGGGTGGGTGGGTGTGGGTGACAAATAGAAAAAGAAAATGAAAAGGTTTAATTTATAGCCGTTATATTTTGATTCAAATTAGTTGATTTTATTTAATTATTTTGTATATGTATTTTGTTTTTTCTTGGTCACTGACTTGATGACTAACAAGTGACATTTAGATTGAGCTTCTTTTATTTATGTCACATTTGCATGTATAAAGCAAAGGAGAAAACCAAAAACTATTATTCAAGTATTTTACCAAGAATAAATTCTAAAAAGAAAACCTTAACCCTTTGTATTGTTCTTTTTCGATTGTGTTCTGGACTATGCGAAAGAGATTGAGATGATCGTTGAGAGTGTTATCGCTCAGGATTATTGAGCTTATACTCTGGTTTAACATTGATATCGGTATTGTAAGTTCTTTACATTTCTTTAGCTTTTTTCTCTGTAATCTCTTGTTCTTCGATCTAATGGATTGACTAGGGGTTGAACACTCCTGCCGTGAGTAGAACTTATTTACAGGTCCAAACATATATGTGTTGTTGTTTCTTTATGTGCGTGAGTTGGTGTTTACGTTTATGTTATTTTGTTTTTGATTTTGTTTCTTTGATTTTATGTGAGTGTTTATCTTGTATTAAGCAACTATTGAGTGCTACAACAATATTTGTTAAACCTTAACCAAAACACAAAATATTGAAAATTAAGAAGAAAAAAAAGAAGCAAACAATGAGACACAAATCCCGTGCAACATAAAAATGGGACCCACTTAACCACCACATCCGAGCAATAAATTCAAGTAGGAATTTATGCTTTATCTTCTTTGCTAAGTACCAAGGCGTGCTTTATTGTTGATATCCTAACACTAATGTGTATTCACTAAGATTTGTATTACATTTTCCTTTTGAAAATGCATTATAATTTGTCATCACAAGGTGTAAGAGGGCAATGATGATGTTACAGATCCACGAGAGCATCCAATGATGGAGTGGAGAGCACAGCAGAGCAAAATCAAATAGTGGAAATTTTGAATTGGAACAGACAAAGTGAGATTAATGGGTGGGTCCGCCTCCATGATTTAAAGAAATGAAGTAAAATGGAAAAGACAGATTCACATCTTAGATCAAACAAACTGTCGACCAAAGATGCAACCGGCCCTGTTGATTTATGGATTATAGTTTGGTTGCTTTGTTTTAATTCAAATTGGAAGATAATCCTCCCTCCCTTTAGCTGTGATAAAACGGATTCATATGCTTATGGTGTTTAACTTTTTTTGTGGATGGTGGAGTATGTTTTTTTTAACTCATCGTCTATGCTAAATATTAACTAATCACATCCAATGTTATCTCCTAGCTCGGCATTTAATGATATAATTAGATAGATGATTATAATATTATTATAAAGTTAAAACTAAACAGAATACTTAATAGGGAAAAGGTTTAAATTGGTTCTCCAATTATTTTAATTAGGTCAATTGAGACTAAAATTAAGTTGGCTGCCAAATGAACTCAAATCTTTTATTTACAGGCCAGATAAATTCAAATTTTGTCTAGCTCTCCCATGTGTGGCTTACACACCCTGGATGCACTAGGCAGGACAGAAGAAAGAGCCTTGAGTGTGCGTAAGAAGAAGCCCTGGATGTGGTCCACAAGGTTTCGCCTCAGGCTAGCTTTTCTCTTCCTTCCTACAGTGGTGAAATAGCGTTTAACCCATAGCCAGAATAGTACCTGTACCAAGAAGAAAGGCCCAGCTGGTAACTAACGCCATTGGTGAAGGCTTTGTCGCCCCGGCTCCACCCATTCAGCCTTAAAGCGATGACAAGAATAAAGACCACAGGTAGGCGGCGACACAATTACCACAACCAAACGGTACTCAGTTTGCCTCGTACCACCCATAATCAACAACCCCCCCTCCCCACCAATACGGTACCCTCCCGAGCCAAGGTGGTGCAATTTCTGCCATCGTCAGTGTGTTCTCATTAGTCCTCTTGAGCGCCTCGTAAGGTGTAACACATTAAATTTTTCGGATATGCTATAATTTAGAATTTTAGGAATATAAAAAAAAAATTCATACATCACATAAATTCTTAAAAATCCTAATTTTCACTTTCTTAACTTAACAAACCAGATAATCATACAATTAAAACAGGTGATATCATTACAAATGTGGAAGTTAGATCGAACCTAATATGGTATATAACCATGATGTTTTATTCATCATATAGGAAACTGTTCAAGACGTCTATAAAATACATTACAAGGACATCATCTCTCGTAGGTGATAATCGAACGTCTTAAACATATCCAAAACATGCATAGGTTCGCATATAAACAAATATATGCTAAACATGCTACAAATGACAAATTAAACTTATTCTTCAGTTACCTCATTTTCCTTAGAGCTTCTTGTCGAATCTGAAACGTTTGAATATTCCAGAGATATAGTCCAATTAGAAGATAAATCTTTTAGTGAGAAACTCCAAAACAATTTATATAAATGCATGAATAGGTATAAAACATATGAGGAAACAACGAGAACTACTTCGAAGTGCCTCGTGAACATGTCAGCATCTTCCAACGAGAGCTTTCTCAATGTCGCCGCATAACGCATCTTGGGAGGTCCATAACCATGTCATCTCAGCCCGACCTTATAAAACTCATGCAAGCACCACATCCGTTATCCCTTAGACTCACGATCTTCTCCACGAGAGTTTTCTTGATGGCGCACGCATATAGCACCTCTTGGGGGATCTCCAGACTTTTGTCATTGGATAACAACAAATAAGTACAACAATATGGCCACATGAATTTTTATAAATGCAACTGTTGAAAACCAACGACATATATTTTTCAAGGAATTACATTTCAGATATGCAACATAATTTCATAAAAGAAAACAACAAAAGTTTGTGTACAAGAGTCTCACAAAACACGTTTCATGCAATAGGAGTCTTACATAAGAGAACAAGAAATAGAATTTGGAGTATAGGAGTCTCACCTTGAAAGTTTCTCTGGAAGTTACAATTTCATAGCAAACGACTTAGGTTTCTGTAGAAAACACAAGTTTTGGTAAATCTAACCTCTAATATTTTTACATAGGGTTGAAGGGCATTAAATATAGGTTATAACTGAAAAATTTCAAGGAAAATGGGCCACACATGCGCCCTGGGAAGGTGGTCCATGCGTCTTCACGCACAGCCACTCCCGACGCGTGTATCTCATGTGCCGCCGCTATGTTTCGGACAGCTTCACTTCCTTTTGATTTTTCGGCCATAACTTTCTCATTTTAACTTCAATTCGACCCATGTTTGAACCTACGGGTCTCTCTCTTCCCCCTCTATAAGATATCTCGCCATTTTTTTAACTATTTGGGACGAACTTTGGCGAAGACCCAAAACTCCGATGAGACTTGTTCTCCCTGGCATCTGCTCTGATTTCTTCCATTCTTCTTGAAGAATTTCCTCCCCTCTCTCAAGAGCAAACTCCTTATCTTAGAATGCCTCAATCCTCAAACTCCCTTGAAATGATTTGAGAACAACCCGTGGCCTTTATTTATAGATTCCTTGGACCAATTACATGATGCCACTTGTTCCTAAATAAGCTTTGGACTCAAAATACTCAAAACTATAATTGAATGGGTTTTCAAATCCAAAATTAGAATTGAATGTTGCTTGAAATCCAAAGGATTTATTTACACTAATACCCCAAGCTCCTTCCAAATGTCATTTTGGCCTTGATTTTAAGTCCTCAATCTCTGATATTTTACCACATGAACCTCTAAGTCCCATACTTCTCGATTGACCCAACAAAATTTGGAAAAATATCATTTTCAACCCTTTTTCGACTGAAAACAAAATCACACTTAGGCACCAAATGCATGTTTCAACCGCAAACCCTTTTGTTTCATCCCAAAACCACTTAAGGGTTGTTTTATTCACAAAATTAGAGCCTCATCAGGATTCCGTGGATTTCCCGGAAGCCCCTTACCATAATTCGGTCTTTTGGCTACAACTTAGCTGTACTGAAAATCGTCTCTTATTTTGATTTTTTTTAGCGTCATAAACCTCACCTTAAGACGCTCGTCAAAGACATACCTTTGTCCTTAGGTATCTAAGCTCTATGGCACTCCCTGCAGTTAATTTGACGATTTATTTTACAATCAAACCAACTTTTCGATATTTTAAACTCGTCTAAATTACGTGACAATCTCACAAAAATGTGGGGTATTACATAATGCAGTGCAGTTCCCTTGCTGTTATCTTCTCAATCGAGTTTCTAGCCAGTTGTCAAGGTGCATTTCTCTTCGTTGCCGACTTCTCAACCAAGTTACTTTAGTATCCCCTAGACCCGCATCTCATGCAATACCATCGCCTGCCACCTACCACCCAGAGCAGAGCTAGGAATATTTTTCAGTGAAGGCAAAATTTATTAAAAGAAAAAATAAGAAACAATGTAGTAATATAAATATACAAACAGTTAAACATAATTTATTCAATACCTTACAATAGTTCTTTGCGAGATTTCATATTTTGATAACGTTGTATAATAACTTCATTATCAATTTTTGAAAATATCTCTATCTCAACATAAACAACTAGGCTATCATTCATCCATTGATCTCCCATCCGATTGCATAATCTATCATTCACAATGTTCATTGCAAAAAATACTCTCTCGATAGTAGCAGTAGCAATCGAAAGAACTATGTTTGTATACCAATAGATATATTATTATTATTATTATTATTTTTTTTTTTGTTATAACCAACCTCTCTACAAGATCACCAAGACCTTTCAATCATTTAAAGTCTTTGATCATCAAGTGCTAGGAGATTCACTGATGAAAAATCTTCTGGAAAACTCAGCAAGTTGAATCAATCTTTCCTTGTCAAAAGCAGAGATTGAATCTTTTGGACATAGACATGCTACACAAAGAAGCAATTCGGTATTTGCCTCCGAAAAATGATCATTCAACTCTTGAAGTTGCATATCAATAATAACATAGAATAAATCTACACGAAAATTATACAAATATGTCATTTTTGGAGCTTGACATTGTGGGCAACCACGAGGTGCACAAGGTATAAACATATCAACCATGTTTGAAACATCAATGTAGTGCACCTGACAAAAAGAATAGACTTGCTACAAAAATGAATCCCACCCATCATCTCTAAAAAATTGGAGTCGTTATTTGCATAGTTTCATCAATTCCATTACATTTACAATATCTTGATCTTTTCTCTGTAAGGCCTTTGATAATTCATTTGTCATCGCCAAAACAGTTCTTATCAAGTGTAGATTAAATGCAAAATCAAATAATAGTATTGTAATACCCCATGTTCGTATGAAGTTTTCACGTAATTTCGATGAGTTTAGGATACTGAAAAAATTGATTTGATAACAATTATAAGTACCGAATCGACTACAAGGAATGCCCTGGAGTGAAATTACCTAAGAAAAATGATATTGCCTCGATGAGCGTTCTGAGATAAGATTTATGGTATCGAAAGAAATCGGATTGGAAACGATTTTTGGTATAACTAAAATACAGCTGTTATTTAGGCTGCAAAATTGAATCGTGATAGGAGACTCCCAAAAAATCAATGGAACCCTAGGGGGTTTCGGTTTTGCGTGATGAGAAACCCTTCAGTGGTTTCAAGATGAAACAAATGTCTCGAGAGAACGCAAAGGCGAAATCGTCTATATTGAGTAAAATTTAAGTTATCAATTATGGATTTTTGGTATTAAAATGAAAATTTAATCGATGTTTGAGGGCAGGGTTGCAATAAGAAAATTACCCAAGAGATAGTATGATAAAATTGAGGTTTAATGTGTAAATTTTCTTAATTTAAAGTGTAATATATATATGTATTTATATGTATCCGTGTGCGTGTGTGCGTGAATGGTAGCTTCCATGAAGCTTCATGTTGCTGCAGGTGGGATTATTCAAATGATGAAGTGATGGACCCTCTGCAAAATTTTCATGGCCAAGCGAGATTCGCGCAATTTGAAAGAGAATGGCAGCGGGATTTAGGGGGATATGGCAGGCGAATTTGAGAGATTGTGTGATTAATGTGATGTATAATATATATATATATTTATGCACGTTGGAGAGTAAACAATGACTGCCTATAAATAGGCAGGGGGTTTGGCCGATTGAGAAAAACCAAGAGGAGAACCGAGAGAGAGAGTTGCGAGAGAGAGGGATGCCAGTCGGTGGCTGCCCCAAAGCAGCAAGCGGCCATAGTCGCAAGCTTCAAGCGACCATGGCCGCAAGTCCGAGTGAGGCAGGGAAAGCTGGTAGGGTGGTTCGCGGCAAGAGACAACTTGCTGGTGGTGACGCGAGCAGGTGGCAGCGACCGTTTAAGTGATCGGCGAGGCTAGCGGAGGCCGTAAGGAGGTGACCGACCAAGCGAGCAGCAGCAGCAGGCCGCAATGGAGGGTTCGCGGGAGGCTGGGGAGGTGACGTGGGTAACGTGGGGGAGGTCGGTGGCGATCGAGGCGTCCGGTGATGGCGACATTGGCCGAGGCAGCGGCTCGCGGCATTGGGGGAGGCGCTGGTGCGCGAGGCGGTGACTGGGCATAGCGTAGGGGCTGCTCGCGTATGAGGCAGAGAAGATAAGAAGAAGAAGAAGAAGAAAAGAAAAAGAAGAAAGAAAAAAAAAATGAGGGAGTCGTAGGAGTAGGGGAGGCGGGAGAAGAAGAAGAAGAAGAAGAAGGAGGATGGAGAAGAAGAATGAGAAGAAAAGAAAAGAAAATAGGAAAAGGATGGGAAAAATTCTGAAAATTCTGAAATTATGTTTCGGTGATATTCCGAAGATTTTGGTGAGAAAAACGGCTTGGGCACACGTTTCAAGGATATGACACGCATACCGAGGAAGTCTAAGAGGCTAAGTTAAGGTAAGTAAAATTTCTTAAAAAATTTCAGAAATTCAAGAATATTATTTTATGAATTGTCGTAGTGGAATATTTAAGAAAATATTTTAGAAATATTTAGTTTGGATTTTATTGAGGAAAAATAAGAAAAATAAAGAGAAAAATAAAGAAAATGCAAGAAATTATGAAAAATAGGTTTTGGATGCTTATTTAAATAATTATGGTGATTAGGATGCTTTGAGGTTTAAGTTGAAGTGGCTGGTGTGAATTTTGAGATTGGCACACAAATCGAGGCGTTACATGAATTTCGAGACATGGCACAAATGTTGAGATAAGTGGTTCTTCCCAACTGGATTTAGTTTTATGAAAAATGCTTGCTTCGTAGTGATTTATATTTAAAAACCGGATCATCGGGAATGCTTTCATCATATTGACATGCTCTGATATGTATCCATCACGTAGACTGCACACATGACATGCTATGGAATGCATATGTACACGATGATATCATTGAACACACGCATTAAGGTCGTAGGGAGTACGAACTGGCACCGCTACTTTACCAAGGGTGCCCCCAGACACCCCAGCTTAGAAAGAGGTGGTCGTAAGAATGGTAGGTAGCATGAGGGGTGCAGTTGACACCTACGATGAGTAACACATTGCATACACACATGATAAAGTATTATGTACCCTTACTCAGATGGTTCATCATCTAATTTAGGCTTTGCCCCTGGAATATTCAAACGTTCCAGATGGAGAGTGTAGTAGATACGAGGATGAATGAGGCATGAAATGACATTTAGCAGAGTGCATGATAAATGAAATGTATGTAACGTAGCCCCTATATTTAAGTTCTGCTACTTTGAATTCTGAACGTTTCAGGGAATACTGATTTTATGATCAATGTTAAGATATCAGGTTTCGATCATTGCTTCTGCATTTGATGTGTATAATGATTCTCTTTCAAGATAAATGAATGAAAATTTTGTGACTGATTCGAGGAATGATGTGGTTTAGCATTAGTTTGAAAGAAAAATTTTTATTATCCCAGAATTGTCCCAATCTATAATGTGCCCGGGAAAGCAGGGCGTTACAAGTATTGACTCCAACAAATTGTATGCTTCACATTTTTTATTAGAATTGGATCCATCAACACTAATCATTTCAAGTACATCAATAACAACTAAGAACATGGTAAGCAAGCTTATCAAAATGTGAACCTCAATGTGTATCACCAGAATACTAACGGGTAGTTTCTTGATTAAGTCCCATTCCAATTAAAATCTCACCATTCTCCATTGCTTTCGCAACAATACTGCATGTTTTTCTCGAAGATGATTACAACATATAAGATGCTCCAACAATATTGACCACGTTAGCAACCAAGCAAAAAAAGTTAGAAATTTGAGTATTCTTCTTTGCCAAGGCTACAAGAGCTAGCTGAAGTTGGTGAACAAAATAATGAATGTAAAAAGCACAAGGATTCTCTTTTAAAATAAATTATTTGAGACCATTAAACTCACCCTGTATATTACTTGCCCCATCATAACCTTAATTTTTCAATCTAGACAAGCTTAAGTTATATCTAAAAAATGTCTTGTCTATTGCAATCATAAGTGAGAGAGCTATAGTACTAGAAACATGCTCAAGACCAATGAACGTTCATTTACTTGTCCAATTTCATTCACATAACGTAAAATAATTGATATTTGCTCATTTGTTGATTTATCACAAAATTTATAACCTAGAATAGAGAAAAATGAATCCCCAATGTCTTTGATAATAACATTAATCGTTTCAGTAGCACAAGCATTTACAATATCCTTCTGAACATCGGGTGATGTTACTTTACAATTTAAAGAAGCATTGTTTATTGTAACTATTTTAATCTTATCATTATGATTAGCTAGAAACTGCAATAAGACTAAAAAGTTACCTAGATTATCTTAATTCTCAGATTCATCATGACCCCGAAAACGGAAGCCCATGTCGCAACAAAAGTCTTACACAATCAATTGATGCAGTAAGACGGATACGATAGTCATTACGTACTTGTTTTGATTACTTGAAGAAAACTAACTGAATGTGTTGCTCTTGATTCATCAAAGCCTCACACTTGATGCAAGCTTTATTGTGTGAACTATCAAGATCCTCAACATGAATATTAAGCATGCCTTTACTTTTCCAATACGAAAATCCTTCACTAACAAAAGCACCACCTTCTCCTTGTTTACCCACATTTGTTTTAAATAGATAACAATACAAGCAGAAAAGAAACATATTTTGATACACTATACTCCAACTAACTACCAAACTCTTTAAACCAGGCATGATAGAATCGTTTAGTTTGTGTCTGTCCAAATGATTTATATGGAAAGTTATAATCTAGAGGCTAACACGGACATTTTTGCATATATGCTCTACGGACTTGATCTCGAATATTAACATTGTAATCCCAAATTAGAATCCTTAGTCCAGGATAGGTAGGAAGTTGTGTAACATCAAAAGTAACACTATTTGATTTCTCCCTATAAACATCTTTTACAATAGACGAAGATTTTTGTTTTAAAAATCTCTCCATGACTATTTCAAATTCAATATAACAAATGATAATTAGAAAATGCATAAATTCATAGATTTATCAAGGGTGCATGTGCAAATTGCAATTGATCAATATCCACATTACGTGCACCTGTACAATTGATCCCATTATCAACATATCAAATTACGTGCGCCTGTGCAATTGGTCCAACAATCAAAATATCAAATTACGTTCGCCTATGCAGTTGATAAACTTATTTATCAATCTTAACATCACATTAACAAACTTACTTTCGAGAAACCCAACATCAGTTAACCAAATTCAAGTTTACTTAATTTTTAAAAATGGAAAAGAGATTTTACCTTTTTTGTGACAAAAATTGGTGAAGCTAGAAGCTTACTACTCACTAATTAAGCGAGAGAGAGTCGGAAATGCAGTGATCGACCAGCGTCTAACTCCAGCGAGTGATAAGCAACGGAGGACTGGAGCACTGAGGGGCGAGCCGGTGAGGCCAAGACTGAGGTGGTGACACTGGCGAGCGATGGAGCAACGACGCTAGAGGCCCAGAGAAAGTCAAGCAGCAACTAGCAAGGCAAGCAAGAGCGATTAACGAACTGAGCGAGGTGAGCAAGTAATGACTGTCGACTGAGGAGGCGAGCAAGGCAAGTGAGTTAGCGACCTCACCTTAGCAATGATACGAGTTGTTGAACGGAGGCACGGAGGTCAAAGCGAGAAAGAGGAACAAACAGGAAGCCTGCAACTGGCAGTGAGCGAGAGCGAGAAAATGAGAAGGGCATGTTCAGAGGAGGCGCGTGGGAGGGAGGGTTTCAGATTTTATACACAGGCTTGAGTCCATGTAACATCCTACATTTAGCAATAGGAAGGACTGGATCAACTTACCTTAATGGGCCTACGCGAACTTCCCAGGGGTCACCCATCCTTGAGCTACCCTAGCTCAAGCACGCTTAATCCGGGAGTTCTTTATCCACATTTAGCCCAAAAGGTATCTAGTTGATGTTGTTTCCTTCTTTATTATCGATATATATACTAGCTTCTTTAGAGTCTATTCTTAGACTTGCCTTTGGGCTATCGAGGTATTATATTCTCCCCATTTGAGCACATGATGTCCTTGTCATGTGACCTTACGACTTGTCCTAAATCTTCTCCCCTTTTGGGACTGCCATCCTAGAAGCCTATTAGGAGTTGTTCCTTGTTCAGGCCATCGTGCTCCGGCGCCACTCTTCGCTCTCATTGGATCACCTTCTCCAAGGGTCGGCTCTGATACCACCTGTAACATCCCACATCGAGCCATAGGAAGGACCAGATTAACTTACCCTAATGGGTCTACGCGAATTTTCTAGGGGTCACCCATCATTGACCTACTCTAGCTCAAATGCACTTAATTTAGGAGTTCTTTATCCATATTCAGCCCAAAAGATACCTAGTTGGTGTTGTTTATTTCTTTACTATTTTCGATATATATACTAGCTTCTCTAGAGTCCCTTTTTAGACCCGACCTTGAGCTTTCAGGGTACTACAGTGTAAGCCAAAATCAATGGCAGGCCAAGGTCGAGTGAGGGCCAAGGCCCTCACTGGGCTTACATTGGCTCCGTCCCTCACCGCCACCTTCTCCACTCACCTATTGCCAACGACCATATCCACGACTCTTTCTTACGCACGCTCAAGACTCTATCTTCTTTCTTTCTTATGCATTGCATTCAAGGCATATAAATCACGTATAGGAGCCAAGCAAAAATTAGGATTATTTGCCTTGTGAATAAAAAAAAAAGTTTGGATTTATTTTGTCAAAAATTTAGATTGCGTTCTCTTTACTATTTTCAAATTATTTTTAGTTTTCGATTTTTTAAAATAATAAAAACGCTTTCTCTTTACTATTTTTAAAATGTATTTTCAAAAATAAAAAAATTGTAAAAAAAACTCAAAACAAGAAAAAGTTATTTTGAGTGTTTTCATTCAAAATAAACTCTAAATTCAAAACAAATTTATTTATTTATTTATATTTTATTATTATAATAGAAAAAATATTACAAAATTTATTAACTTTAAAATGTATATATATTTTTAATAATATATTAATATTAAATATTTCTAATTTACTAAATAATCAAATTTATTGAATAAAATATTATTAAAAAATTATTTTCAAAATTTCAAAAAGAACACTTTTTCTAAATTTCTGTTTTGAGAAACAGTTTTTCAGAATGACAAACATAACGCGTTTTCAGTTTTTTGAAAATAAACTTCAAAAATAAAAAACTAAAAATAAATTCAAAACTCAAAACTGAAAATTAAAACGTAAAGAGAATGTGGTCTTAATTTTGATCTCAATTGACCTAAATAAAATAGTTGGCGAGCCGATTTGAACATTTTTTTCGTATTTAATATATCTATTAAAGAAATTAAAAATTTATTATAAAATTAAAAACAATATCAAAAGTTCAATATTCCATTTTTTTTTATGAAGTTACCTCCAACTACATCCACAAAAAATGAAACAACACCAGTTAAATTTAGTGGATTGGTCACTTACTAACTATATCAATAATGAAAAACTACGTCAAGACTTCAAAGTCTTAAGGATTTAATTATTTTCCTTGATTTTAATTTTAGATTATAAATCTTAAATAAAGTTCCTTAATTGCAGATAAAATTAGGTTAGTTATTTTTTAATTAATTGATTGTATTTCATTAGATTAGATTAGTTAAATATTTAGTTGTTTTCCTTTTTATTAAAGATTTTAATTTATTAAAGAATACAAATTTTAATTAATTATTTAATGATTATTTATTTTTCAAAATCCCTTCTCTTATATGTGTATATATATATATATATATATAAATATAAAATTTTCACAATTTTCTCAATAAAACTACAACTGGAGTTGTAGTGGTGGGGTTGGCCGACGAAAAATCGAGTTGGGGTGGTTGGTGGTGGGGGGGTGCTCGTCAGCGATGGTGATTGATGTGAGAATTTATTCACACATTTATTGGTCATAATTGAATAGTATTTTTAGTATTTTATATGTGTTTGATCTAAAATTATTTAGTATTTTTAGTTTTCTTTGTATATATTTAATTTTTAGTATTTCTTGTTATTTTACCAGAATACTGTTTGGTGTTTGGTTTAAAAGAAAAGAAAATAAAAAAAATAAAAATAAAAAGAAAGAAAAAAATTATAAAGTTAATTTTAAAATTAATACTATAAATTAATAGTATAATTTAAATAAGAAAAATATAAATAATAAGTATTATAATATAATTAAAGTTAATATAAATAAGAGTTTATTAAATATTATATTTTATATTATATTATATATATGATATATTACATATTATACTATTTATATTTATATATATATATTATATAAAGTAACGTGAACACGGGGTTACGTGGGTTGTGTGCGATATATATATTTATATTATATTAATATATGAATGAGAGTGGCGTGAATGTGTGGATTAGGGTGGACCTTGTGCATGCATTTAATAGATATATATATATATATAATAATGTGATGCTTTGTGAAGGGAGAGGAATTCGGCAGAGGCGCACAGGAAAGGATTTAGGAATTGGGCAGCGGCGCACGGACTGAAGGATTGAGCTTGAAGAGGCGCACAACAGAGGATTAATTTGGAGTTGCTGCATGGCACACAGGATTTGATTTTTGGAGGGCAGTAGCGCACAGAGAATTGAAGAAGAAATTGGTGGGCGACGACGGAACTGAAGGAACTGAAAGACAAGAAGCACGACGCGCACAGTGGGACTTAAGGAGTAAATTGCAGTCGCACAGAAAAGCAAAACAACCACCGAAATCATCAATTTTGGGGAAGAAGAATTCTAATTAATTTCTTTGATTATTAATTCTTTTGTTCTTAAATTAATTCTTGGATTTTAATTATGTTTTTCTGGAATTTAGTTATGATGATTTCTGTTATTATGCTTGGCTAAATTTATTGTTAACTAAGGTAACGAGATAGCCATGAGTCAATGTTGTGATTGATATTATTTTTGGTTAATTTGATTTATGTTTATTTCAAGTGATTATGTGATATGGTTATTATTGTTTTGACAGCCTGATCACCTGTTAAATGATTTTATGAACATAGATGATACAGACCAAATAATTCTATGTTAAGCTTTGCATATCATATAACTTGGATTGGATATTGAAACGGACCAAGTATGAATATTCATCTTTGCGGTAACTTGAATTTGCTTGAATTAATAATTTGAGTTAGTGAATTTCACAAAACTTAATGCGTTGTTAATTAATTGATTTTACATGGACCAAATGTAGAATTAGTGATTAGCGATAGTTTTGTTATACCTGGACCAAAGGATAATAAATAAGTTATGAAATTCCGCCATCACATGTAAGTAAAATCCATCTAATTAACTTATTTGGTAAGGATTACAACATTTTCGTAGGTGAATCGAATACCTTAGCTATCTTATATCTCTATTTTAACCTGTCCGATTTTTCTTTATTTTGCTATTTTCAATACGTCGTATTCTTCTTACTTTATTTTGTAGTTAGTTGATATTATCTCTAATTTGATTTTTCTAGATAAAGAATAGGATTGCTCCGTTTCGGTATTTGTTTCAACAGTCCCCGTGGGAACGATACTTTACTCATTCACTCTATTACTTGATCGACTGGTGCACTTGCCATTGCATTTTAGGCACATCAGTGATTAGTGGTGATTGGTTTTTTTGCTGGGTATTGGATTTGGGATAAAGAGAGAGAAGTTGTATATATTTAATGTTGTTAAGTTATGTTTGAATGAATATACAAAAAAATTATGAGATGTAAAATTGGATGAGTTGTTAAAATTTAATTGATAGAGAGCTAGGGACAATAGATCTGGACTCCTCTCTTGCACAATCCATTTGGATGATCTCTTTTGAATAGACCTTACTCTTTCGTTTGGCCTTATTAACTTTTTACTGAGTTTTTTTAAAATAAATAATTTTTAATTATTATATTGCGATAACAACAATTAGTAACAAACTACCTCTAAGACTAATTAAAGTCACAAAATCTACAACTAAAGATATTAAGAGTCCCTTCGCAACTCTAACATAAATATAAAAGGTAAGGAATAACATGAAGGGGTTGATTATATTATATTTGTTAGGTTAGCTTTCATATTTTTTTGATAATATAGGAATAGTGATATCTAAAGTCACATATGTTTGATATTATCTATGTAATATACTATATTGTGTTGTATTTTTCAAGCGTAAATAACATTATTCCTTCTTAAACTTTATATTTTATATTAAATTAGTCTTTGTAATTTCATTTGTCATATTTTAATTATTAAAATTTTATTTTAGAGTGTATTTGATTGTATTATCTAGAATTTAATTATAGATAATATTGTCTAGAATACTAAAACTACCTCACCCCTTGAAAAATGAATTCCATGGAAAAAAAACTTTAAATGATTGTACCATATGCATATTTTTCATAAAAAAGTTATGAGTGTTTGATTGTTTTCATAAAAAATATATGTAATAATTACACATTTTCTATGATAAATATGTACAATCAAACACACTCTTATTATAATTTAATCCCTTATTAAAAATTTCATCAAAAATTTTAGATGCATAGAATAAAAAACACAAAGTAACAATTACTGCCTTTTATAACTGCTACCATGAACCTAAGGATAGAAAAATCCATCACAAGATTCTTTCTTCTTCTTCATAAATGTTAATCTTAAGGGTACAATAAAATAAGTTTTGATGATGATAAAATATAATTTTTTTTTCTTTCATCCTTATAATGGACATGATGAAGTGAACTATTACTCTTTCAAAACAAAAATCTCTTAAAACCTTAAATCCTATTCTTGTTGTTATTTTTAGACCATTTTTAGTTTTTAATTTTTTAAAATAGTAAAAATGTGTTTATTTTTATATTTTTAAAAATAAGAAAAAAATATATAAAAAAATAAAAATAAATTATTTTAATTGTTTTCACCACAAACATACTTAAAATTTCTAAAAAGTGAAAAACGCTACAAACAAAAATAATACATTTTTAACAATCTTAAAATAGATACTCAAAATATAAAATTAAAAATAAATTCAAAACTAAAAACTAAAATATGAAGAGAAGAACTTATAAAGTTTGTAAACAAGAGATAACTTTAAGTTTGTCAAAAACAACTTGCGTCTAGTCATAAAAAAATGATAACCTAATCGATCAATCATAAAATTAATAAGTTCTACCTAGAGAAAATTATGTAAGGTTGACCAAAGATTGTTGAATGATGGACTGAATTTAAGTAGCAAGTCTTTTTAAGTCTTGTTCCTTTTTTGTGTGCTCAACCAAAATAGGTATATGATTAACTAAAAGCACCTCGCGAGTAACATTCATTCTTTGTGTTTATCAAGTCAACCAAATAAGTTTGACTAGTTGACCAAAGTAAGGTTGTGTGATTTTTGAGTTTTTATTATCACTTTAATTGGGTTAACCAAAAATTAGATTTTGTCCACTAAAGGCCTCTAGTATAGTTTGGACCAATTTGGTTGATCAAATGCTATATTTTAATTAACCAAAAGCGAGAAAGCTATAGAACATAGTCGTTAAATACCACACTGTAATAAGACTTGTCAGTTTACAAATTGAACTGTAGATGGTTGAGAGATGCCTTTCAAGTTTTGGTAATTCCTCAAACGCCTTTATTGTGCCATAGATTTGTCAAGTGTTCACCTAGGCATATTTTTAATAAATAAATACAAGTTGGTGTATTCTTTTTTAAAAAATAATAAATAAATAATATTTAGAAGAGGGCCATTATCCAAAGCAAGGTGTCAACACTAACCCTTATAAATAGCAAGGTCAATGTTTAGTTAAGGGGACTTTTTGGTGGCTAAAAGTTTTCCCATGCAACCTAAACAAGTTTAGCGTGCAAGGACTTTTCCCAGGAGGCCACGTTTAATTGCTCCTAGAAGGCCCCAAATCACCTCTAAAGACTTTGGGAGTGTATAAATTTTTCTCGAAAGAATTGACTCGTGGACCCTCTTGTGCATAATTAAATTTTCCTAGAAGACATCCAATTTTCCTATCATGTTAATTTCCTCCCAGGAGTAGGACGTGCGTGTTGGATATGAGCCCATAAGACCAATTCTAGTTATACAAAGTGACTAGATCTTATAATTCTTTAAATATTAATTAAATGATAAGTTAATATTTTTATTTAAATTGCAATGTGATTTAAATTAAATATATATATATTAGTATAATAAGGAGTGGATACCATTTTTAAGCATTAAAAATATGAGTAACAGTTAATCGACGGTTCATTATGATATAAACAAGTTCGTAGCCATATAGTTCATAACCTGGATAGTAGCAACTCATAAAGGCTACTACATTGTCTTCCTCATTATTTAGTATGAGATATTGAAAATGAAAGTTGGTGAGTCTCGTGTCATTACAGAAACGAGTTGATCGAATAAGACTGTTAACATTGAATCAAATGGATTATTTCTCACAAATCAATGATTCAATGTTAGTTGCAAATGTGCAACTAATTCTTAAACCATAGATGACCTAGATATTTATGTATTGGTGGATTAGGATATCAATGATACTATATGATTGTTCTAATTAAAAACAATTATACGTATCCATGTGCCTAATTTAGTGATGCACGAGGTATATGTGCATCTGGCATGAAATCTATCACCTCGAGGAGGAACGTGAAACTAAACCTTTAGGGCCTTCAATGAGGCCTATCCCTTGAAGGGTTTTCAAAAGACTATCTAAGCCTTCAGGAAAGCTTGTCCCCAAAGGGTCTTCGAAAGATTACCTATGTAACGCCCCACTTTTCCAAATACACAATGATGCAAAATATAAGCTAACATCGCCATGGGCATTATGGAAACCCTTACCAACGGAAGCGTTGAATCGAACCTGAAAGCTTAATCAAAGCTAAATAAAGGAGGTTTCCACTAGATTTTCCTTATATGTACAAGAAATGCATACAACCTTCAATAAACCCAAAAGACACAACTTACTACTTATAAGTACAACTGTAGGACACCCACACACACCTCTTACAACTTTGAGTACCTTAGCTGATATTCACAATACATTACTTAGGTTACAAGGGTACATAATGAAACAAAAATCCCAAAGCTAGCGAAGCTCCACCTCCTTGCCTACGCTTTGATCTGAAACTTGTAACACCTGATACTTCTGATAAAGCTGGGACGTTGAATGTCACAGGGGTATGAAACACCCAAGTTAGATAATGATATCTAAGTGAGTGACTCAAAAAATGAGAGTACATGCGTGCAAATGCATTAATGCCATTATGAAATCCACCCATGTGGTAGCAATGCCAAGGTGTTGCAATCACCTCCGCAGTCATCATAGTCACCCTTGGCTCATCGTAAGAGCACGGGTTCTTCCATGATGACCCAACAATTAGCCACAGTCACCAACACAAACATGATATATGATAAAGTAGAAGGAATATGCCTAGCCAAGGGAAAATATGACATGTAAGCCACGAAGGCATGATATGCAATCCATCATCCACACACAACTGAAGCAACAAATGCTCAAAATGTCACAAAACATGCAGGAATCACTCACCTTGATCAGTTACCTTAGGAAGCACGGTTTACAACGAGCGGAATGGGTTTTCTGGTAGTTTTTCTTACTGCTTGGCACGAACTTCGAGAAAGACCTAAAAATTCTATCAAGTCTTATTCTCCCTCGACTTTCTCCCTTCTTTTCTACAGCATTTCCTCTCTCAAACTCCCTTCCTTTTTCTCCTTACTTGGTGCCCAAAATGAATAACCCCAAAGCCTTTATTTATAGGAAACCTCGGCGAACCAAATCGCGCCACGTGTCGCGTCATCATTCCATCCATGAGCATCCAATTAAAATATGCCATGTGTCCCTAGGGAATTGTTCCTTCACATGTTTAATTAGATTTTCAAGATTCTCCATCATTACATCTCACATATGGTAAATTACATTTTCTACATTTCCCATCATACAACTACATCCCACACGGTTAATTGCATTTTTCACATTTCTCATCATTACACTTCAAATCCTATCTCCAAGTGGCCAATGAATGCTTGCCACATGTTCTTAGGGATAAGGTTTGAATACTTTTGCAAACTTGGAAGCTAAGTAAGCTTTTCCTTGGCCAATCACGCAATGCCACCTCAAAGGGTCATTATGAGCCATCATGTGACCTTATCTTATCTTCCAAGTGGCTAATGGTTGATTGCCATGTGTCATTGAAGATAAGGCTTCATCATTTCTCCCATGTGCATCCAACCCAAATGCACCACTCGTCTCTTAATTGAATTTAATAGAGTTTGGAATCCAAAGCTCCATTTGATTTGAATTTGAAATCCATGATACCTTGAATAGATATTTTTAAGGTTTCAAGAACTATACCTTGGCCCAAACTTTTCGGATAATTTACACTTAAACCCTTACAACTTGGTCCCCAGGCCATTTTTAATTGCACTTTTTGGTCCTTGAAAAATGGATAAATTACACTTAGTACCCTAAGATTTTAGGTAAATTACACTTTTACCCGAACTTCAGTATTTACGATTTTGCCACTGGCTCAGAAACTGAACTTTTGCCTTAAGACTTCTATAATCCATTGAAAGGACCTATTTCCTCAAGTATTAGAACCTAATAACCTCAGGTATTACATCATATTTGAGTTGAAAATATGGGATGTTACAACCTAAACTTTCAAGGAAGTTAGTCCCCAAAGAGTCTTTGAAAGGCTGCTCATGTCTTCGGGGAATAAGGTCACTGAAGACACTTCTAGGAGATGCCACTCTCTTAGGCCCGGACTGACTTTTTCAGGGGAACTCCTCTAGAAGCCATTCGAAGAAAACCTCATAGAAGGTGTACTACAACAATGGTTCCCTACTCTTGCCTTTGACCTCGGTCAAAGGCAAAAGTATACAAAAATGCAAGGGAGTTGACCTGGAGAAGGCAAAACTTGCTCTAGGATCAAGCATAACTCGAGGGTTGGGGCCGATTGCCACCGTTGATCCAGAGGTTTCAAAGAATGATCAACTCAGGAACCAAGTCATAGTTCCAACAATGACCACTAAACATCCCAAGGTTTCCTAACCACCACTGATAGTTTAGGCTCTTGATGTACTTTTATCTTTTAATTTATGCTGCGCTTGTTGTAAATGCTTTTATGAATGAATGAAACAAGATTGTTTAGGGTTTATTTGTTGTGCCTATTATGCAAGGCTTGTGTATGTTTGCATGTATGTATGCATTGCATGCCATGTATGCATGCAAACATAAATAGAATAACAAGAAGGCAAGTATCATAAGCATGGAATAAGGCATTAGAACCTAAATACTTGCAGTTTCAAAAGTGTTTTATTGGACCCTACTAACCACAACGGGTTAGGGTAAAGAAAGGAAAGGCGATATGAGAGAATACCTTTCCTCAGACTTGCATGTGAGTAGATATATGCCCAGTATTATTGCCTCAAATGGTGTGCTTACATCTTCCTGCCAGGTGCCATCAATATCTCTAGCCCTTGGTTAACGAAGAGCACTCATGATTTGAACGTCTTGCTATGACCAAGGGTAAAAACCTACGTTTCAACTCTCGTCAACTTCCGAGCCTAGCCACCCCAGCCATAGCTAAGCAAGGTCAAGCTAGACGGAGAAGTGTCCGTGGCAGCCTACGTTTTAGCTCCCATTGGCTGATGAGCCTAGCCACCCTAAGTATAGCTGGGTAAGGTTGGGCAAGATGGAAGAGCATCATGCATGCATGTCAGGTCTCTAGCGTAACACTAGCGTGTATTGCTATTGAATTAACCCCTGATGACTTCAAGCTTACTTCCCCAACCACCTGCACACCTAGTAAGGCATAAATAAGAACAATGTTAAGCTTTATACCTTATGCTTGAGAAATGGTTGTCACTCGAGTTACATGTTCATCTCGCGTAGCTTGGGTACTTCTCTCATAAGCCAAGGATCGATAAAGACTTTTCTTAATGGCTTACTTTTGTTGGATATGAGCGTTTAAGACTAGTTCTTGGTGTTACAAAGGAACTCGATCTTGTAATTCTTTAATTATCAATAAAATGACAAGTTTATGTTTTAATTTAAATTGTAATATGGCTTAAATTTAAAATATATATCCATTAGTATAATAAGGAGTGGATACCATCCTTAAGTGTTAAGAATATGAGTAACGGTTAACCAAGGTTCGTTATGCTATAAAAAAGTTCTTAACTATAGAGTTCCTAATGTGGATAATAGCAACTCGTAAAGGCTAGCACATCATCTTCCTCCTTGTTCAGTATGAGATGTTGAAAATAATGGTTGGTAAGTCTTATACCATTCTATATGAGATATGGAACAAAGATGAGCGTGTGTTCGTTACATGAACGTGTTCAATGATTCAATGTTAGCTATGTATGTACAACTAGTCCTTAGACTTGAGATAACATAGATGCATGTGCATTGGTGGATTAGGAAATCAATGATGCTATATAATTGTTCTAATCAAGAACAACTATGCAAATCTATGTGCTTAATCCAGTGGTGCATGAGGTGTATGTATATCAAAAATGGAATCTATCACCTCAGGGTTTGCAAGGAGGATATCATATGCGATCCAATAATCACTTAATGTTAAATCCTTAGTCTAGGTATTGTGACAATGGAAAGTGTATTCCATGAGTTGTGTCATATTACTCAAGAAGGATTTTGGATTTAGTCATATGAAAAGATTGAGAGATTTGACATGTTGTCCACAATCTCATATCTTGTCGAGATATAGGATGATAGTGGGATTGTATTGCATAGGGTCGTAGCAGAAAAATTTATTATACTCACTTCACATTAAATTGAATGGTTATGACATATTGTTAGATTTCACTCATGATTTACGAGAATTAATAGGAGATTATTATCATTGTCAACTTAATTGTGAATCTAAAAAGTCTCACAAAAAAAAAAAAAAAATCACTTTACAAGAGGAGAAGGGTAAATTAGTAATTTTAAAAAATACTAACGTTGAAGCATTTATTTTAAACAGGAAATAAGAATAATAAAGTAATTTTATTATGAATAAAATTACTAATATTATTCAAAATTGGATTAGGATTTAATGTTAGCACATTAAATCATTAACCAAACGCGCCCTAGGGTTTGTGTGGGTTCTTTATTAATAGGGTCATAACACATAACCCCGATGAATGAAAAATCAAATTGAAACTTTTTGAGAGAAAAGTTTTTCCTTCTTCCCTCTTGAATCTCTCTTGGATCAAAGGTGATTTTGGGTGGATGGACTTCGCATCCTACACGTGGAGGATTATACAACAGGTGAACATATGCTACAATCAAAATACACTAAAAGGTATTTATTTATTTTCTTTCTCATTTAATAAATCGTAAAAATTGAAAAATGTGATATCTAAAAATTATTTTTTTGTTGCGCATGATCTGATTTAATCCAATAGCTTTTGCATCTCAACTCGAGGAGCAAGGACAATCTTATGGCTACACCATAAGTGTTAAAAACTAGGGTAAAAGCCTATGGCTAAGTCCTCAACTTGGTCCCAATCTCAGGTACAATCATCTTTTAGTATCGAGATAACCCAACCTTAGACAAACTTTCCAGTTGGGTTTTTAATGAGGACCTATGTGAGCTCCTGTTGGTTTACCCTCAAACCCAACTAGCGGGCCAGAAAGGCACCATCTAAATTTTACTCTTGAAATATATATGTATATGTATATGCTAACACCACAAGGTGTTACCCCTAGAAGATGGTAGGTCATGGCAGGCTGACACATACTAAATTGCCTAGTATAGCTTCCTTGTATGAGTCGAGCTTGGTCTCTGCACATCTAGCAGCCAAACGCTACACAACTTCAAAAAGCAGAGCACATCAATATCTACGTATATAATTAACAACAACATGCAATTATTGAGCAATGTTTTAAAAATCGGACTGGAGAGCGAACCGTTCTATTAACTGGGTCACGGGTCAGTTGGTCCAACCGGTTCAACTAGAGTGGTCCGACCAGATGATGTCATATATATATATATATATATGGACACACACATACAAGACATTACTGTTATAAAAGATAATTTATACCTTACAATAAATAATTAACAAAAAATTATAATTAATTATCTTAACAAAATAAATAATCAATAATATCAATACAATTATAATAATTTTAACTAAAATTATCAATATAGTTAATGGCATGGGAATGATTGCTCAATAAGACATATAGATCTTAACTAATAAAAATCAACAAGAACGTTTAGTAGCCTAAGAAGCCCAAAATACGCAATCCAAGGAATTGAAAATGGTTTAGAGACCATAACCAATAATATCAATTTATCAATAATATTAATATAATTTTAACTAAAATCATCACAAGACCTGTCAAATGCCCAAATGCAACAACATTAATCATATCTCAATATCAAAGTATTCTTAAGCAATGTTGTTTGACAAAGAACATCCAATACAAACACAACATCAATCAGTCCTCAATTTCAAATTATCTCTAACAAACACAATTTCAAACTCATAATGGAGATTGTAACCAATCTTTTTCTTTATTTTCATCTTCCTCTAGTGAAGCACCACCTCTGCCATCTTCACTGTCTTCATCAAGTACCATAAATTCAGCTTCTTCATTGTCTTCATCATTTTTTGGATGTTCTTCAATCATATCCTCTAGCTCATCAATGTCAAGTTTGCCTTCTTCATTTTCTTCTAATATCCAAAACTCAGTCATGTCGATTGATTCATAATCAACAGGATCATAAGATCTTTTGTCAACTTTAGACCTATAAAAAGTAAAAACAATTACTAAATCAATGTTTGAAAATAAGAACAAATAAAATAAATAAATTCTTGTATAAAATGGTTTCGTACCTATTTTGCAAACACAAATTGTAATGAACATATACCAAGTCATTGAGCCTTTGATGCTCTAATCTGTTTCTCTTTTTAGTATGTATACGCTCAAACACACTCCAATTGCATTCACATCTAGACGAAGAAGATGTTTGATTAAGAATTCTTATTGCGAACTTTTGCATAGTTGGCGCATCATAACCAACGATCTTCCACCAATCATCTAAATAAACAAATACAAATCAATAGAATGCATTAGATAATAGATATCAAATTACAAGTTTGATAAGTAAATTTTAAATAACAAGTTTAATTTATGCCTACCGGGTCTAATAATCCTACAACTTGTAATAGCCAAATCTCGTGAAAAACCTTTCTCTTTATCTCGAAAAAATGGGATCTCATCAACTAGTTTTTGCTTCTTGTAAAGTTTCTGCTTGTCAATTACATCCAAAAATCCTCTCATAATTTCTATCTTTTTGCAAGAATTTTCTTGATCATACTAAAAAACTGGATTGAACCAATATGCTGCATCATGAAGATCATGGCGTAACATTCTATCTAATCGTCCCTTGATCAATGCGGTATAAGGCTTGTACAAAGTCTTCATTCCTTGAAATAAATTTTTATCCCTTTACGAGCCTTATACATTCCATCATAAACATACCCTAATGATGGTTTTTCATCAGAATCACAACGGTGCAAAAGGCGTATCAAAGGTGTCATTATTCTGACAAAGATCAAGCTATTGTTCCAAAATCTTTTATCTAAAACAATTTGCTTAACTTCTTTACCTTTTGGCATCTTAAGAAATTTTTTATAGCCATAACTTACCACCAAAGCTTGCAAGTGATCTTTGTGATCATGTAAACTCTTCAATGCAATAAATGTTGTGGAAAAATGAGTAGCTCCTGGACGAACTATCTCTTTCCAACTAGGCCTCATCCTCAACCAATTCAAGGTCCATTTGTGATTGTAGATGAAAACAATGACCTTTGAAGCTAAAGTAGCGACATTTTTCACATCATTCATCTCTGACATATCTTTCATAATCAAATTGATACAATGAGCAGCACATGGAGACCATCGAATAGTAGGATATCTCTCTGAAAGTTTCCTCCCAGTTGCTTTATAATTAGCACCATTGTTTGTCACCATATGAACCACATTACTTGGACCCACAAACTCAACAATCTCTGCAAAAAGATTACCTAATGTTTCAGCATCTGTTATGAAATTTGAGGCATCAACAGAGTTGATGAATGATAGGCCCTTTGAACAATACACCAAAAAGTTAATCAACGACTTTTGCCTGGCATCTGTCCATCCATCACCCATAGTTGTGCCATAGAAAAGAATTAATAATTAGCTTGATTGGTGTCTTCGCATCCCTCAATAAATTAACACGCAATGCATGATAATTAGGAGCCTTGTATCCATGACCCATACTAGTTATTTTGTCAACTGCTTTATGAAAAAATGGAGAATTCACTGCATTTGTTGGAGTACACGCATCATAAAACCATAAAGCAGTTGCCATGTCAGTGTCATACCATCTTTCTTTACTTTGCACACAAGCCTTAATGGAAGGTTGTTTAGAATCATGAACTCCATAGTTGAAAAATGATGTCATCTCTCCAGCTTTTCTCTTCCCTTTGGAGGATGTAGAACTACCACTTTTACCATCTTTAGTTGTAAAATGTTGGATCTCTTCAATCTCATCATCATCATCAAATTGAGGCCCACTCTTTTTTTCTTTTGCCTTTTGCAAGTTTTCTTGTAATGATCCTTGAATAAAAACCTCACATCTCAATGAACTTTTTTACAAGAGTTAACATTTCCCTTCATTCTAGCTAGATGTTGCTTCATTCTATTAATACCTCCTATTGCATTCTGTTTTTGAAAAAAAGTACATATTAAGACCTTCTTTACTTCAGAATTGTTTGCTTCAGTAACATATCTCCATGCTATATCTTTTTTCTGTCTAATAGTTGCTCCTTAACTAGGAGTATATTGATCTGAGGAGTGCTGTTCACTATTTGGAGTTGATCTTGAGTCAATAGTTTTCATTTACTAAAAACAAATAAAAACACAAACAATTACACATATTACAACTAATATTTCACAAACAAATTAATTAATGGGGCAAACAACAATGAAACTAGTAACATAATTCATAATTCATAAACAAAGAAAATAGCTACAACAAATAATAAACTTTAATCACAGTTTAAGAAAATTACACGCAATTGAAGGATGATTCAAACTTTAATTACAGTTTGAGTAACTTTAATTGTAACGTAAATGTTGCAATGAAATGGAGGATGATTCCACGCAAGAAAATTACCACGAACCCAACAGAGGTTTTTTTTAAGAAGGTAGAGGAAGGAAAAAATAAAATATTGCATAAAATCTTAGCCCCAACCACACTTATATAATTATATTGCATAAAATCTCCGCCCCAAGTAACTGTAAATTTTGAGAAAAAAGAAAGAAAAAAGAACCAGACTAACCTCTTGAATGAGAAGCACGAGCAGCGGCAAGGTATGATGCGAGAGGAGGAGTGTGGTGGCAAAGTGAGACAACGAGAGAAGGAGTGCGGTGAAGTGTGGCAGGCTGGCAGCGAGGTGTAGATGTACGACAACAATAGAACCAAGAAGAAAAATATTCAGAGGAAGAGTTGCGAAAGTCCAAAGCACCGAAGCAACAACAAATGAGAAAGGTAAAGTGATTAACCCTAGCCCAAGTACTAACCAAAATAATTAAGAAATCGGGGTTAACCCGATTTCCAGTTCTAACCCAGTTCACCAGGTTACCTCGATTTTGACAGGTTTAAACGAAAGTCAACTATATATATGTAACCGGACCGGATGGCAGACTGGTTCCTGATTTAACCGGTCAATCTGGTTTGGTTTTTAAAACATTGTTATTGAGGACGTTTTTTGAGCTAAGAATGATGTCTTACTAAGACTAAATCAAGCGAGGATGTGCTACAAGTTAGTGTATGCCCTACAATTCAAGTGTTAAGCTGTACTTGATATACTAAAATATGATGTTAGTGTATCGCCTACAACTTAAGTGTTAAGTTCTACATGATATATTCTGGTTTGATATATTAATGAGTAATATATCTATTTATTTTATGTTCATGATATTCAATTGACACATCTTTATTTTTTATATTTAATTATATTGGATGCCTAAAGAAAAAAGTCCCTAGGGATACTTTGTGTAAAAAAGAATTAAAGTGTGACTTTAATTGTAAGGTCTTTAACACACTTGAGTATACCTTTAAATGTCCCAAGTCAAAAGTGTCATTGAGATGGGACATAAATGACACAAAGAGATCGGTGTGTGCTATGTCGTTGCATTTGGAAAAGTGGCAATTGATCTTACAGATTGTGGGCATTGGATGCCTAAACTAGTACACGGGCGTTTTTGAGAGAATAAGCTCATTGGATTGTGACTCAACTCAAGGATTCCAAATGGATCTTGCAAAAAGTGTCTAAGGATACCTCTTGTGGTGGTTGTACAAGTGATCCTTTGACTTGAGATTACTATAGTGCCTTGTATATGGATTCATACACTTTAACACTATTATGGAATCATCTCAATAAGTGGTGTGAGTGCAATAGTGTTTAGGTATGCCATGAAGCATGTGAAGCTTGTGAGTGGTTAAGATAGAATTTATCGACCCTAGTTAATATGTCTCATGGGCCCTTTGGTGAAAGATGACTTGAAGTCTATGGCCACAGTTGGATGTTGATCCAATGGAAGTCATTCTTTCAAAAGACCAAAGAATATCACGATCAAACTTAAAAGGGATTAACACTCTTTCCATATCCTTATTTGGCTGAGACATTTGATGTAATGACCCAGAATTTCCTCAATTTCTAATTACAACTAGTTAATATCCCAAATACATGGGCTGGGGTTCTGCCCCAAATAATACAACAACAGATAGAACCAGTATAATTTCTTTTATACTGGCAATTTTATCATACTACCATAAGGACCAACGTCCTACTACACTCTGAAACCATACCGAATGAGCATCATGTGCCATAGCTCCACATGCACAATTCTTTTAGGCTAATATCCCACGCCCTAGCTTGCTCTAGGCATGCCTCACGAACGTGTGCCACATATCCGTTCAAAACTTTATTCCACACCGTTACATAATCTTACCTACCCAACTTATATGCATAGGTCATTTTCGTCACCTTTGATACACTCATAGCATAACACAAATATTACGTCTTGGGCTCATATCTCAACGATTCCCATACACATTCTAGGATAACCACACATACTCAAAGAGAGTTTACACAAAATTTCTATTTCTTTATTTTATACATGCCCTATATAACAACTATTTACATCTACACCAACAACCAAAAGAAAATACATACACCAACCCTATTTAACAGTCCGCCTACTATCTTCTTTCCTTACTAACACAAGCATCCCTTACTAGGTGGAGCTCCTTGCATCCCCTTTTGCTCGGGATGTGATCTCATCCATCGGATCTTCCAAGCCCTCGTTGCTCCCAACACTGGAATTGGGTCTTGGAATTTCATCCCTCGAGTAAGTAGGACCCTGCACCATGACTTTTGCTGGATGTCTCACTAAGGATTCCCGTTGTTTCCCTGAATCACTCGGGTCCCAAAGCTTTGCCTGTCGCTCTACAAGGCTGGTAAACTTCTCGTAGTGGAATCGGAAGGTCATATCCTCCGTCAAAATTCGGGTAAGCTGCATCCACCTCTCGTTCATAAACTTCTTTACAAAGAGTACCTATTTCTCAGAATGGCCCCACATGTGTTCATGCGTGGTCAATAGGAATACTTGATCCATACGCCACAAAAAACCCATCACATGCTCCCCATCTCGTTGCTCACCTCCCATTGTGTGGAGTGGTTCATGCTCCCAACGATTCCAAACTAAATCCAATGCCCTCTGATTGGGGTCTGACAGCCCAGAACTCGGTCTTCTTGTATCCATACCAAATGGAAAGATACCTTTTGACTTGCACATAAAATCAAGTATCAGGCCAAGTACCAAATTCCCAACCTCTCAACTAAAAACCAAGCCAAAAAGACATGGCTCCATACTGGGGTATCTCAATACAAACCTATACCATACTACATACACATCTGTCTAGGGACACTTTACCTTACTCCTTTCCTCGTCACAACTTAAGAACATAATCTCCTATTCAAGCTCATACTTAGCTGCTAACACAACCTAGACATCACTTAACACCCCTATGTGTACAGGAGTGACTCATTTCGACCTTGCTCTGATACTAACTATGACGACCCAGAATTTTCTTAATTTTTAATTACAACCAGTTAATATCCCAAATACATGGGCTGGGGTTCTGCCCTAAATAATACAACAACAAAAGCCAAATGAATACGAAACACACCACTCAGGGTCTTAATCATACATATCAACACAACAACTAATCAAATCAAACAAATCACAATATCCGAGACCCTGATCACAACTCGCACCCTAAGGATCTTTTCGGTCGGGATTGCCCTGTACACACAACCACCTAAGACTAACACGCCAAACGGTCTAGCCAAAATGTTAACTCCCACATCTGGAATGATGGTAAAAACAAGATGAGCCACGAGGCTCAACAAACATAACAAAAGAGTAAAAGTAAGACTGGGTATAGATCTCCCACACTGGAGTACATCCCACCAAATATAGGTAAGACAAAATAAAGCTAGAAATAAATTGCAATTGAAATATGCCTCACAACATAACAATGACAATATTGGGAATACTTCCATCACCCAGAATACACCCCACAAAGTGCAACGTCGCATATGAACATGCCACACAATACCATGCAACAAGATATCCAGTGCTCAACATAAATATACCCATGCACACAACGGTCCTTGGGGCCCACATAAGAAATGCATATCGTAGCACCCAAGTCCCAACATACAAACCTGCCACAGCCATAACTGGCTGTCATAAGATACATGAGCCCGAGGCTCCCACAACACGATTCATACGAGCTCGAGGCTCCCATCACGTCCACATACCGGAGTTCCTGAGTCATAGCTATTTGGACCCAGCTCCCACTCATAACTATCGAAGGTTAACTCCATACCACACTCCTATATAAATGGTAACCATGCAATGCAACAAATAATAAATGCAATGGTTTTACAGCACTAACGTGATGACAAGGCCCCCATAAGCCAAGCATCAGGCCTTGCTACGTCCACATAGGAACCCACACAGGAAAAATGCTCTAAATGAACATACTCACCTATCAAACCCAAGTCGGCACTCAACAGGCCAACCGGGACATGCCAATAGGCATACTCCCCAACACACACAAGTCATGTCCCCTAGTGAATGCAACCCATTCTCATGTGCCACACATCAAGATATGCACAACATCAAGGGTGGGTGTCCGGCAGTACCAGCTTCCTTGACCCATCTATAGTTTATCGTAATAGTTGATAACTGGCGCCCATACATCCAGTTATCGACTGCCACGACCCAATGATCAACAGTTAGTAGCTTTGTACCCAACACTCTATAACTCACATAAACACATCTCAAGTCTCTCAGTTACAACTCACCTCGGTGGGTACTCACAACCACAACTGACTCACTAGGAACCGAGCCCCAACCAAGTTCAGCATCATTCCCAAGAAAGTAGGGGCAATAGAATACCCCGTAAGCACTTACTAAGCAAAACCCCGGAAGACTCCACTTTAATAATTTAATTTAGTTTAATTCACACAATAAATATCCATAAAGTATATAATTAATTTTTGAAACCAAATCGGCTTAAGGAAGGATATAGAATTCATAAATCGAATGAGACTCAAGAAGAAAATAAGGAGCTTGCCTTTAATTAGCTGATTTCGGTGTTTATACGCCCACACATCGCTAAATCACTACACGCTGCAAAATAGTTTAATTCAACCAAAATTAGTAAAATCACACCCTAAATTAAGTTCCAACCTTACAGATTTATTCGCATAATTTACTCAACTTACCTGTATATTTCAATTTTAATTTACCTAAATTTTCCTATAATTTCTCTTAAATTTCCTCCAATTTTCTTCACCTTTGCGCTTTCATTCTTCTTTGTAATTCTCTCCTCTCGGTTACTATTAAAATCAGTCAATTCACAATTTTTGTTAGCCTTAAAAAGGCTTAAGGAGAGAACCACTAGAGGCTGTCGCATGGCAGCCCAGCTGCACCGCCTCCAGCCCCCAAAACGACGCCGTTTTAGGTGCCTCTTCACTAGAAAATTCTAGCAAAATACTCCCTCGCACGCGCATGGACTCCGCCTCAAACCCGTGACTTGCTCGTCCACCTTGCGCGCGTGTGCCACCAGCACTAGCTTCCTTCACTCAATCAATATGCATACTATATTAAACTTAAAGAAACCTTCTGCCCACTTCCGAAATTTACATTTAAACCACCACACTTCCAGAATTTACCACTTACACACTAACTATTAATAACTCTTATACCCCAAATTTTCAGTAATTACTTGCCCAACTCTTTAATACCAAGTAAATTAATATTTCCTTTAAACCCACCAATATTCAATAATCACCACAAATACAATAATTAATAATTATTAACTGTTCCTGATTTAAATTAGCAATTATTAACCATTCATAAATTACAGAGATGTTACACTTTAAATCGATGAAGTGATTGAATTGCATGGGAAGACTACCACTAAAAGGTTGCAGGATCACAACTTGATCCTTCAACCAATTGGCGGCCATGATGTTGCTAGGCTCCATTCTTGGTCTATTGCCTTTGAGAAAGGTCATTGCCAACATAAATAGAAGCCTAATGGGTCACACGCATAAGGGAAACCATCACAAGGTCATGGCGGGCTCATTTAGGGTTTGTGGAAACCCTTGTGAAGAGCTGAGACAAATAGAATCCACACATTAGTTTTTCCAAATTCCACCTAAAATCCTAATTGGGCCTTAGATTTTGGTGGAAATTAGTCCTAATTAATTAAGATTTTATTTATAGACTAACCTAAGGTTATTAGGGAGATTTAAGGAGTTTAATGGGCTATTTTAAAGTGTTTAAAACTAAGGGACAAAAGGGTTGTTTTAAAATACTTAAAACATAAAGCCTAAAAAGAAAATGAAAACAAAGGCCCAATAATATGTTTTAAAATGTTTTGAACATGGGTTTAAAATACCACATGACCTAAACCTCATTAATTAAGGTTTGCGCCTAAGGGTTGTGAATAACCCCTATGTGGTTCTTTTCGGTGTGCTTCTAAGCCATTGATGCCGTGTGACATGCATGTGAGAAAGATCCCACGCCACCCTTTTTTAAAGCTAGCACTCTTCTTGTCATAGGAATCTGCCCCCTTAGAGGTTCTTGGTGTTGCTTGCTTGTGTGGATAACATTAGAGGCTAGACGCTTGGATGGCTTCGTGATTTAACTCAAGCTTGGATGGAAGGGTTAACACATTCAAGATCCTAGGTGGAAACTTGCCATTTAAAGAAGTTAGAAGGGAACCTGCCTTTGATTTCAAATGGAGAATTTTTGGAGAAGATGAACCACAAGCTTTGATCTCCAAGTTCCACCAAAAACCCTTAATCTCAACCACCAATTCCTTCCTTGAAGCTCCAAGATGATGAAGAAAGACTTCGAGGTAGAGAGAGAGAGAGAGAAGAAGAGAGTAATGGGAGAAGAAGGAGAGAAATGGCATGGCTTTCTCTTTGTCTCCCTTTTATACCAACTCTCTATTCCCATTTTACCCTCATGAAACTCACATATGCCCACTTAGTCCGTCTTTCCTTTTCTTTTCCTTAATTCAAAAATTCGTATATATATATATATATTTACAATAGTTTAAACATCCGGTTTCAATCATATCTCAAAATTTCACTCACATGACATTAATACCCAAAATACCAAAATATTCTAGACCCATAATCGCGTAGTAAGAGGTCATGACAGTACTTCCCTAGTAACACGAAACTCAATTAAAATACTAAAAAAGGGTAAGCTTTTAATTTGTCGTGCCAATGTCAAACATAGATTGCTAGGTTATAATGTTTCTAAAGATACAACATTTCATACACAATGTTGTTAATGTGGTGTAACACCCCGCTTTTCTCTTACCGAGCTTGTCACTATGCTGGGGCCCAAAATATACATAAATTAATTTTTCTTTCTTTCTCGGTACATAACTTAAACCTTAAGCATCGAATTCCAAACAAAACCCCCAGCAAATCATTCACAATATACGCAAGTGATAATCGAAACCTGATATGGTACATACCTGAATTCACCTTATATTATATCATAAAGAATCCGTACCATATATTACATCATATTCTCAAATATAAAATACATGGAGATTCCATAAACATTCTAACAAGACTATTCATCAATAAAGCATAAGTTAAAACATATCCAAATCAGCTCGCTAAGTCCATTGGCCACGCTATCACGTGCCGTCTCATCTCAACCTGCTCTTTGCCTAAGTTGCAAGTCTAAACTGGAACGTCGAACGTTCCAGGGGCATAACCCATTAGAAGATGAAACTTTTAGTAAGGGTCCAAAAACATATATATATATATATATATATACGAATGCATGATACAATAATATGAACAACATTTGCCCTTAATGTAACATCCCAGGCCCACCAGCCGGGCAAAGAATCTTAGGGAAATCCCGAACCTCTGCAGGATAAGCCTAATGTTATTCCATCATTGCCCTAGGGGAATTACGGCTACACTCTAGGGGTAACGTCCCATTCCCATGCAAAAATATCAATGTGATAATAATATCGTGCCATGCAATTATCACGAGTTACTAGGCAATATGACAAAATGAATATTGCATTCATAAGTAGCATGCATATACAATCATATCATAAATATAAGTTATTGTGAGAAATACACTCACAAAACCATACTTAGGATAGGAAAACTCACATTTGCACAAAGATCAGGACACCTCGAAAAGCGTGCACCACCCTGATATGAGTGCCTGACCTCGATTCTCAAGCCAACTCTCAATAGTTGCACCAATCACATCATCTCGATCACCTCAATCATCAAAATGATATTTAATCACTAAATATCCTCAATATTCCATTTATTTCATTTTCTCTTCATTTTCTCTCATTTTTCCTTCTAAAAATCCCAATAAATACCATCGAGACTTTTTTCTCAAATCTAATTCCATAACAATTCATCATAGGCTATGAACTTTAGAAGAAAAATACTGAACTTATCCGGATGTTGCATTTTCACGCAAAACGAGGCTCTTTGATGCTAAAACCGAGACATCGGGAGGCCAAAACCTAGATATTTTTGCACGGACCTCCATAAAACATTTTTTGAATTTTTCAAGATTATTCCCGAATTTTTAGGCAAACCCACGCGCCTACACACGCCTAGGGCAAGTGGTGGTGCGTGGAGACCTACGCTTGACCTGCACGCGTCGGTCGTTTTCTCTAGCGACAGCGATTCCGGCGTTCTAGGATTTTTGCACCGGTTCCTTCCTCTTGCTTAATCGATCCTCATGGCATGCTTGGATGCTCCAAATGAGCTCCCGAAGTGCCTCAACCAGAGGCTTAAAGCCTCAGTTTCGGCGTCTGCCTCCAACTCCGGCGAAGCCTCGAACGGCCATCAAACCAACACCTAAACGCCTCATTTTCTCCAGAAATGATCCTTAGGCCATGGGCAAAAAAAGCCCTCTCTTTTGGAGGCTCAATTCGTTCGCTAAAGCTCTCGATTTGAAGCTTTAAACTTGTAAGCTTTCGGCCACTTTGTGTGCTTCGAAACCCCTTTGGCCACTCGACCCATTGCCTTAAGAGTCTCCACCTCCCCTAGATCAGCCTGGAAGCGACACTTGCTGACCAAAATGGCCATTTGCATGTTTGATAAAAATGACCCACATTCGGTCGACTTTTTTCTTGAAATCTAGCCACCCCTGTGGCCGTTGTCGGCCACGCCTTCATCAAAAAGCATCCCTGAGCAACCCTCATGGGTTCCCTATGGCCGATTTTAGTGATTTGATGGGTTGGTCGGCCATGGTTGTTTGGAGGTTTTCCTGAAATTGCACTTTGGCCCCTCAAACTTCGGCTTTCTCACTTTGGCCCATTTCACCAAGCCCCTTGATTTTTGATAATTGCCTATAAGTCCCTCAAGTTCTAAAACATCCATTTGACCCCTAAAGATTCCGAAAAAACATCATTTTAACCTTCTTTTAGCAATTTTTAAAAACTACACTTAGGCCCGAATCTTCGTTTTGACCCTAAACCTCTTCGTTTCTTCCTGAAACCACTAAAGGGTTGTTTCTCATATAAAATCGAAGCCTCCTCAAGCTTCCATTGACTTCCAGGAAGTCCTTTATAACAATTCGGTATTGTAGCCTAATTGGCAGCTGCATTTTAGCTGTACCGAAAACTATTCCCAATCTCATTTCTTTCAATGCCATAAATCATGCCTCGAAATACTCATCACGGCCATATCATTTTCCTTTGGCATCTTGGCTCCCGGGCACTCCCTACAGTCGATTCGGTCAATTTTCTGGGCTATTTAAATACCAATCTTCCCTGAAATTTTATTTTTCTAATAAAACGCTTATTTTCAAATAATCCAAATTTCTTGGGTATTACATGTGGAGTTGGATGGACATTGCTAGTTCTGTGCCATTGTTGCGTTACTCGATATGAGTGAGCACAATTGGGGGGATATTCGTTTGAATCTAATTGGAGAGTTGCATGCTTTTTGTGTTTAGTATACATTGTTATACTGATCTGTGATGCATGCGAATAAGTTAATGCACACTCTCTTGCTTTGACTACGTTGCTCCTTGCCAGCACTGGATGACTTTACCTGACATGGGTTATTTGATTACTTCAAAATACAATGTCATCTCGGTCCATTTGTCTCGGATTTAGTGTCTTACATACCTTCCACTAAGATCGGTACCCCTTCCAGCGCTACAACACAAGATTATTACTATCGATTTTGTTGATAATTGTCATTTTGTGCAGGTATTCTTATTTGAGAAGTTCTTTGTGTATTTATATAGTTATGTAGTTATTAATTTGTTATTAACATTTTTGTGTTATCATTTGTTAGGTGTTTCTTAAACCAGGCTCACCAATTCCTCTTGTTGCATCCAACTGGCATAAATATCGAACTAATACTGCACATGAATGGGAAACACCATATATACCTCGAATTTAGGCTTTTTTGTCTCTTATTGACAAAAACGTGCAACACAAGATATTTTGACTTAACTGACCCATGTTCAAAGTTTATAAATTTGTGTTTTTTTTTTTTTCTGTCGAGTTTGATATTGAATTCTTGAGTAATGTTATAGATTAAGGGTTTATCTAAGAGTGAAATCATTTTACATTTCCTTAGTTTCTCTTGAGTTATTACATATTTATATATATAGTATATTGTTTTTATAATCTGGCCTAAATATATATATATATATATACATGAAGAAGAAATAGTCTTGCAATAAGGATATACACCAAATATATTAATATCTCATATTACAACAAAAATTTATTATGTATTCTTCCTCTTTCTTGTCTCTCTCGGGGGAGCTAGTGCCAGAGGGTATGGATTTAAACTAGCAGGTGGTGGATCTATAACCAGTGTTAGAGATGAGGTTCACTAGAAGTGGATAAAATACCATGTACCTCAAGACACGTCCGTCTCCAAGCATCCACCTCTTGACTAGATCCACCTAATATGACGAGGTTAAGAGTAGACAGTGCGGCCTTGATGCTTTGCAAGACACAATGGTTCAAATATCAATACTTAAATATAATATATTAAAAAAATTGAATCTCAAATTTTAATTTTACCACATCAATATTGGTGACAATATCCTAACCACCTCTATCAAATCCTGACCTATGTGTAGGGTTTTGAATGAATCAATGGACGATACGTTAATATCATGGCATATAGTCTATAGTATACTCCTATTAGACTTGGACATGTCCACCACTTTGGTGTGCCGGCACCAAGTGAAAATCCCACCTAGTCCAACTATCATTAACAAAATTGTAAATCATCGTATTTCATATGATGGTTACACCCCGCTTGGATTCAACAAGAGATAATGGGGGTGGAGGAATATTTTGTATATGTTTAAATTGTCACATAACCCTCTCAGGTAAGAGTGTTGAAAAAAATCGACTCACCACGAGAATCGATCGAATCAAATCGCACCGCACGATTTTTTTGGGTGAGCAATTCGGTATGGTTTAAGAAAACTGCAAATTGCATGATTTATGGTTTGGAGATTTTGTGGTTTGGTTCAAAACTGAATCACCAGAGAAATATCGTATTAGTAAAATAAATAAAATATAAAAGGCATGTATATAACCCTAATGCCTTCCATTCTATTTCAAGCATTCTTTTTCTCTGAGTTCTCTCTTCCAGCGTTGCATGCTTGTTTCTTGACAAAAATTAGGATTTTTAATCTTCTAGCTTGTAATTATTCACTCACTTGATTTCGTTCTTTGCAACTAGAAAAATAATTGTAGTAGTACAGGTATTGATTTTTCTTCATAGAGGTCAAGACATGCTCTCTGTATCTATAGACACAGAAATATATATATATATATATCTTTAAGCAAATTTGCTCACCTAATTTCCTTTCTAAAGTTCTAACACAAAGATAAAGTCTCACCTAATTTCCTTTCTGAGAGTCTCACTAGCAATAGTGCTGTGCAATCGGTTATAACCGAAACGAAACAATAAAAAATATGTACCGAACCGAACCAACCAAAAATTATGAACCGAATTGAATCGAACTATATGTAATAACTGAACCGACCGACTAACCCTAACAAACCGAATTAACCAAAATCGAACTAACCAAAATTTGAAGTGTGATAATCTAACCGAACCAAAAATTGAACTGGAACACAAAATAAGCAAGAGACCGAACATTAGTTCAGCCTTGTTGTTGCCGCCAGCCACCTAGCCGAACGGTTATACCGATGATCAGAACCAATCATCAGATTCCCCAAACCACGGTGACCCGCATACCTTAAAATCAAAAGCATCTAATGGTTGAATTTTAGTAGATCTAGATTTCAATATAAAATCTAAATAGTCAAAAAACTTACCGAATGGGCCATCAGCGTCGTCTTCGTCTTTGTCTCCGACCTTCGTCTTTGTCTTTGCCATCAGTGAAGGATGGTGGAGGGAGAGAGAAGGGACTCATAGTGAGGCAAGGGATGGAGAACATCGTCAGAAGGGACGACAAAATCGTTAGACTGGACCGGCACAATGACACCGTCAGAAGGGACGAAGATTCAAGAGAAGACATACATGAGAGTCTTAGGGATATCGCAGTGCCAGTGAGACATCATAGGGAGAATGAGTGCACCCCAGTGAGGCAAGGGATGGAGAACATGAGAAGGTTATCGGGATGGAGAACAGGAGAACAAAACCCGCGTGGGGTGTCGTGCTCGCTAGAACCCGCATGGGGTGCTGTCTCTGCCAGAATTGGTGTGGGGTGTCGCACCAGTGTGGGGGGGGGGGTTCGAGTGAAAGGGTTATGGGTATATTTGGTTTGGATATTTCGATTATTTCAAGTAAATACATGACCCTAACACCGAAAACCAAACCTTCTAAAAAATTAACTAAACCAAAATTTTGAAGAAAAAAAAATCGAACCGAACTGACCGAAATTGTGCTCAACCCTAACTAGCAACCCAAATATGATTGATATCATTTTTTTTTTTTTTTGGGTATTTGGTGCTTTGCAAAACCTTAACTCGATTTACCAATGACTATATGGAGACAGTATAAATGGTATGATTTTACCCCAAATTGTCTTAAGACATTTTCGCATAAAAAATAAAATAATTATTTTAATTCTTTAGATTTTTTTGTAATCCAAATTAAACAAGCCATAACATAATTATCATAAACATAAAAAAAAGAATATTTAATTAAGGAACTTCAACTCCTGCCACCAGATTTAGATGAAAAAATAATAATAAATCAACTTAGAAAAAAATCAGGTGAAAAAAGGCACAACGAACTTTAATATCAAGCCATGAGAAATGGACCATGCAATGGTGATTATTCAGTTAGCTAATTTTAATATCAAATAATTTAAACAATCCATTACTATGTAATTGTAATTTAAACAAGCCATGACTGTGTAATAGTAGCACCAATTATTTTAGTGTTGTTGTCTTTGTGTCATATGTGAATATGTTTTCAATGTTTTGATTGTTAGATGAAAGAAGATAGTAGCACCAATCCTTTGTGTGAGGAACCTCAATGAAATGGTTAATACCCATGATTCAAGTAATGGTTCTAAACATCTATTACCTCCAAAATCTAAGGCTAAAGTGTTAGGTTTGAATAGCAATGGCACCAACACCAAGAGAGAGGTGAATTGGGTTGTTTTTAAAAATATTTATTGAACTTGAAAATCCTTTTGATGAAAAGCGAGATTTTAGAGCGAGTGAGGATTATTGAAATGGTTGGAATAATAAATGAAAAAAGAGCACAAGCAAAGAAAATACACAATGATATATAGTGGTTCGGTTTAAACCAAACCTAATTCACTACCTTAGTTCCTCACTAAGAATTTTTCAATCAATCCACTAAAAACTTCATATCTCTCCGAATAGACCCTCTAGCAACAAGCTAAGAGATTATAACCTCTTGCTTAGATAAGCAAGCCCTCTAACAACAAGCTAGATTTTTCAACCTCTTATTTTAATAAGCAAGTCCTCTAGCACAACAAGCTAGGAATCAAAATCTTTCTGCAAGCAATGTAAGCCCTCTAACAAAACAAGATAGGAAAAATACAAAGAGATACAATATTCTCAGTTACAAATTCTCTCAAAAATAAAGATAATGCTTGATAATGAATTTACAAAGTAAACACAATGCCTTGAAAGGAGAATGAATTTACCAATGAAGCACAACAATGATCTTAGCACTTGGGAGCTTGTAATGTAATCTCTTGGTTGATTTTAATCATCCATTTTACTTGTATTTATATTGCCTTGATAGCCCATTCACGAATGTTGTCGTTGGTTGTGAAAAGAGCACTTTGGGTGAGTGGAAAAACTAGCTGTTTGGGGTTTCTACGACACAAACGGTAGACATATGAGCAAAAATTTAAAATTCGATCGACAGATCATTTGAGACTGTTGGCAATTCCTTGTGCAAACATTTTGTCAGTCGACAAATGCAATGCATAGATATCGGTCGACAAATGACTTGTTCACCATAGAAGCATCAAGGATTGGCATTTTGCCTGTCAACAGATGCAAGGGCATAGGTCGACAGATTTATAAAAAATTTAAGGCCGTCATTTTATTTTATTTATATTTTTTCTTTCATGTACTTTAATACATAAATGTAAATAAGAAAGTACCCCTTATTTGGTTTTAATAAAAATATCTACAAAATCAAAATCCATAACAATATGAAAGTACAATTTGGGTTTTAGCATAAACTCAAGATTTAGCAATGTTACCACCTCCAAAATACATACTTTTGATTTCTTGAAAAAATTATTAAAAATCATTTTATCACTAATGAATGTTAGCTATTGAAATACCGGGAGATAGTTTTCTAAAATGAAAATATTTTCTTATATATCTTCTTATAAGGTGCTAGCCTTCCAAACTTAGAAAAATATTGAAACCTTATCAAAAGAAGTTTCAAAACATGATGCATGAACTAAAAGATTTTTCAGACATTTGAATTTCGGGCCAAAACCTTTCATGCATGTTTCAAAATATGAAAAGCTTATTTTGAAATATCAGATTGACATAAATGATTTTTCATATTTTCATCAAACACATTTATGTTCTAGTTAGTCTTTTGCCTTAAAACAAATTTAGTTGTATGTTGACCAACGACTTCAAAGCTAATTTGAAATCATTTTAGGAGATTCTTTTAGGACTAAATACTTGACTTTGCAAATCTCCAACTAATATAGAAAATCATAAATCATTTTGGTTTTCATTTTAACAAAGCAATTGAAATTGATTTTTATTGAAAACCATAAACTTAACTCATGACTTGGGGATAGAACAAAGTATTGTTTTTCATCATCAAAACTAAATACAAGTGTAAAATCAAAACTAAACACAAGTGTTAAACATCATAAAGCTGTAAAAAAAAAAAAAAACCTAGGCAACTATTTGAAGTGTGGAATCATTTTACAAAAAATGAAAATGACCCTTTTGACGCTAAAGCTGTGTACAACTATTGTGGTAAAGATTATGCAAGTGAAAATAAGAAAAATGGGACAAGTGCTCTTTAAAACCATGTAAACAATCAATGTAAGAATAATCCTTATAGATTAAAAGATAAGAAGCAGAAGATTTTTACATTTTCAAAATAATAGTTACAATGAGAATGAAAGTGTTATAGATAGTAATCTTCTAGCTGTGGGATTTAGTCAAGTAGCTTGCAGGATTGCATGTGTCAAAATGATTTTCATTGATGAATTGCCATTTTGGTTTGTGGAGCAAGAGGGTTTTAAATTTTTTTGTGGTACTGCATGCCCTAAGTTTGATCCTCCTCGCGCACTACGATTGCTAAGGATATAATTAGTCTTTATAATGATGAGAAGAAAAATTTGAAGTCATTTTTTTAAAAAAATTCACAAAGAGTCTCCCTTACCACTGATACATAGACTTCAATTCAAAATGTCAATTATATGGTGCTTACAGCTCATTTTATAGATTCTACATGGAAAATACGAAAACGAATCTTGAACTTTTGTCAAATTCCAAATCATAAGGGAAAGACAATTGGTAAAACAATTGAGGTATGTTTGAAACAATAGGGTATTGAAAAGGTTTTCACAATCACAATTGACATTGATGCTTCTAACAATAGGGCTATCACACACATTAAGAAAAGATTACAAATTTGGAAAAGTGTTATTTGTGATGGAGAATTCTTACACGTGAGGTGTTTGGCACATATTCTAAACTTGGTAGTAGGTGATGATTTAAAGGAATTGGACTTCTCTGTTATGGTTGTACATAATGTAGTTATATATGTTATAGGGCTTAATTGTATGCGTATTTTGATATATTTTTCATCTTAACCTTATGCTATTTTTCCTACATAAAATGTGTGTTCATATAGATTTTACATTATTTTAATCTCTTTTTGTAGGAACCCAGTGCAGGATATTATTTCGAAGATTCGAGCGTAAAAAGAAAAAAAAATTATAAATTTAATTTTAGAATTAATATTTTAATAAAAATATAAATAAATAAATAAATAAATAAAAATTTTATATACTTATTATTATAATATAATTAATAGTATATTAAATATTATATATTTATTATATATTAAATTATAATATAATATAATACATATATTTTATAATTTAATATATAATAAATATATAATATTTAATATACTATTAATTATAATAATAAGTTAGAGCTTCTCCTTCAAGATTGACAAGATTCAAAAGTTGTGTCCAGAATACTTGTAAAGAAGAAAAAGCTCTTGTGTGCTTGGATGTGCCAACAAGGTGGAACTCCACTTACTTAATGTTGGAGCATACACTGAGATTTGTTGATGTTTTTAAATTATTGGAAGATGAGGATTTTCTCTATTCACAATATTTTTGTGAAGAGGATAAAAATGAGAAAAGGCTTATTTGGCCACCAAATTCTAAAGACTAGGAAAATTGTGCAATATTCTATAAGTTTTTAAAGACTTTTTATGATGCTACCCTTAAGTTTAGTGTTTCTTTGAATGTTACTGCAAATAATTATTTTCATGAAATTTGTAATGTGTTTGGGAGACTAATCAAATGGAGTTCTTCTTACGAATCAATCTTAAAAGATATGGCTTCTAACATGAAGATAAAATTTGATAAGTATTGGGGCAACATTGAAAAACAAAATATGCTTCTTTATGTGGCAGTTGTGCTTGACCCTAGGTATAAGATAAAATATGTGGCATTTTGTTTGTCCAAACTCTATTCTGAAGATAAAGGTTAAAACCATAATGAATTCTATCAAGATCATTCTAGGAAAACTGGTGCATTTTTATGCAACAAATGACTCAACTAGACAATCACTAGAAGATAAATAGGGTGGGACAACTTATGAACAAAAGTTTCCAATTTCAGATTCTGATGATGATGATGTTAACATGTTTGAATCTAATTTTGAGAAAGAATGTTTTGAAGATAATGCTTTTGAAAAGAAAAATGAGCTTGAAAGGTACTTAGCTGAGCCTAACGAGGATATAAAAAATAAGACTTTTGATATATTGGCATGGTGGAAGGTAATTTCATCAAAGTACCATATCTTATCAAAGATTCTTTGTGATGTTCTTGCCATCCAAGTGTCTACTGGAACTTCTGAGTCTGCTTTTAGCATTGGAGGTAGGGTGCTTGATTACTTTCGAAGTTCATTGAGTCCATCTATGATAGAAACGTTGATTTGTTGCCAAAATTGGTTGAGAACCACATCTTTACCATTGAATATGATCTTAGTATTAGAAGAACATGATACTTATGAATTAGTTGAATCTGATAATTTTTTATTTATTCATCAAACATGTTTATTATTTTATTTGTATTAACTCTAACATTTTAATTTTCTAACTTTATTGATCCCCTTAATATTGCAAATAAGTCCATTATGACAATAGATATTGTAAACCTTGATTAGTGATGAAGTTGAAGCTGGAGCATGTTTGCTTAACCATGAATTATGTGGTGGACTTTTTGTGTTATTTTTAACATGTGATTGTGTTGTAAACTTTAAACTTTTAAGTTTGTATTTCGATTATATTGTAACATATGGCATGTTGATGTTTTGGACTTTAAATAATTGGTTATGATTGGTGGTTGGATAGTTATTGTTGAACAGTTTATTGCCTAGAACCAGTAGAATTTTTAGTTCACAATGTATTGGTCAATGCCAGGCATAGTATAATATGCAATAGGAGGATAGGATGAATATGAGTTGCCTAAAAAGGATATAAGACACTCATCATAGTCACTGTCCATAATTTGATAAGAGGCATCGAACCTTACCAAACTGCGAAAACCAAACATTCAACAAACCGTGGAAACCACACAATAAAATATGGTGCAGCTTCCACTCACCAAACCAGACCATATGGTTTGATCTTATAGGAAAATCGCATATGCGGTTTGAAGTATTAAAAATGTCAAAGATCGGCCAAACCGAACCATGCACACCCCTACTCTCAGGATAATATGGTTTTATCACACTTCCACACTTTAGGCAACCTAAGAATAATGCAATATCTAGAAGTAGGTGTTGCGCACGTGACCTCCCATATGGTTTCCAAATGACATGCATGCGTTTCTGAATTTCAATGTCAAAATATATTAATTAAGTTACAAAACATGCTATGCTAACTAACTACCTGATCGGTTGTTAAATAATCAAGTTGTTCTTAAATTAACTGTAGATTATCATAATCTTGAGTGGGTATCCAACGTTGAGCTCGTGGGAACTTGTTGGTATACAACAAGTTATATCCAGTTCTAGTCAATGGAAAGTGCTCATATATCCACGCTCGTATACATTTGATATGTAAAGTTGTTAAGACAAATTAAAAGATGTCAAATATATTTATAGGAATATCAATTTTAAATAATTATCTCTATCAATGTCAGATATCCATTGATCCAAATTTGACCTTTCTCTTACTCGCAATACCAAGCTATCTATACAGATATGTTAGACAAGCAACTCCCTATACATATGTACTAGCCGACTCAGGTCATCCAACAATTCTAGATAGGCGATTGAAACCATCGTACTACTCTTGTCCACAAATAAAGTACAACCTAAGAAATATAACAAATAAGGCCTACTAGCATCGTGGATCTTTTCATCAGAAGCTGAAGTTGGTACATTCATGAACATTCTTTTCAGCCAATCTAACTTGACATATGGGCCCTGTGTCTCAACTATCTATCTTGGTGCAGCAACTGCTGAAACCCTAAGTAACTGACACAACAAGTCATATGCTTCATTACTTATCAAATGGGGGACATATATAGGACTGTCAATGATTGGTATCTTCAGAATAGCAGCAACATCATCCAATGTTATTGTCATCCCACCAAAGGGTAAATGAATGTGTTAGTCTCAGGCTGCCACCTCTCTAAAAAGGCCAACACAATTATAGGATTCGCAAAACGATAGTGATGTTTTTCCTTTGATATGATTTTGATGATGAAAAATAATTGTATTTTGATGATAAAATAAAGTTAAGAGAGTTCAATGTTAAAGAATTTTATGATTCAAAATATTCTTTTTCATATTATCATTTAACTGTTCAGTTTTTATAAAGAGAATAGTCAATTATGTGTTTGTATTTTGTTGACTATATATCTATGGATGACTTTGTGTATTAGTACTATCGACTATGCCTGTCAATAGTCGACTATGTGCCTGAGGATAGTCGACTATGCCTAAGGATAGTCGAACATGTGCCTAAAGATAGTTGACTATGTGTGGCTTCTGTCGACTATATTCTAATCTGTCGACTATGATGAATGGTCTGTCGATTATGTAAATTCCTCTGTCGACTATGTATGTATATAATGTTATAAAATTTCTTTGTAGTTTTGAATCTGTCGACTATGTGAATGTGTTTGTCGACTATGAGTAGTTTTTATTGGACAATAGTCGACTATGCTTTCTTGTATGTCAACTATGTCTTAGTTTTACTTGAAAATATAGTCGACTAACCTATTTAGTCTGTTAACAGTTTGTGTCTCTGACAATCTCCAACGGCTAGTTTCTCATTCTCCAACGGCTCAATATTAACTAGTTTTGGGCAAGGCTCTTGGGATGGTTATAAATATAAATCAAGGAGATCAAGAAGAGGCTAATGGATGGAAATGAAATGATTTGAGCTTACATCGTATACGTATTTGTATTTATATTGACTATGCTTTAATTTTCTCTCTTCAAGGCTTTGATTTTCACTTGTAATTATTTACTTCAAGCCTTGCATCATTTTTTAGAGACATTGTAACTAAGCGATCCATCTCTTAGATTCTCTCCAATTGCACATTTCTTTTATTTTCCTAACTTGTGTAGCTAGAGGGCCCATTTGAGTGGAAGGTTATAATTCCTAGTCTCGGACTAGAGTACCTACTTGGTTTAAGTAGGCGATTTTAGTGGATGGTTTGAAAAATCCTTAGTGAGGAGCTAAGGTAGTGGATTAGGCTTGGGTTAAGCCGAACCACTATAAATTATTTGTGTTCTTCTCTTGTGCTTGTGTTATTTAGTTTTTTTATCATTGCTAGCATTTCCATCAAAAGGATTTCAAGTTTCAAACTAAGTTTTTAAAATAACTAATTCACCGCCCTCTTAGTGTGTGTCATAGCACCTCCCGATCCAACAGATATGTGTATTCCATCAATGGTGCCAAACAAGTCCCTATAACAACGTTACAGATACGCTGCTAATTAGTCAATGGCCACTCAAGAATTTTTTGGCCATTGCTTCTACATTTCAATAAACCTTTATCTTGTTACAAAAAAATAATAATAAATAAATAAAATTATAGCAACTTATATTATTGTAAATTTTCATAATCCATTTATTAATGAAACCTACTTCTCTATCCCATATGCCAATAGCAACATGGTTTTTAAAACTCTTCAAAATGCATTGATCTTCAGGGCTTCCAAGAAATGGTCTAGAAAAATTATCTTCTAATGACTACTCGGGACCACTAGTAGAGGGTTGCTCACAAGGTTGTGTCAATGGTGAGCCTGAACCAGGTGTAGGTGGCTGCTTAGGAACGTGTGCCATTGGCTGTGGAATGGATGCATAGGTCAATGGTTGATCACTACGAGCCTTGACTAGGGGTGTGCAAAAAAATCGGTGCACCGCGAAAATCGGTCGGACCAAATCGTGCGATTTTTTGAGTGTTGTGGTTTGAAACGGTTTGGAAACTGTCCAAACCGACGATTTGCGGTTTCAACATTTGGCGATTCGGTTTCAAACGGAACTGCCCAAAAATAAATATAATAAATAAAAAATAAAAAATATTTATTACTATAAATATAAAAGCCTAAAACTGCAACCACCCCAACCCTAATCCCCCTTTCATTCTTCCTATCCTCTATTTCGCCGCTGCACCCTCCCTCAAATCTGATCATTGATCATCTCCTATCTTCTCTCCCCTACCATCACACTCTTCCCCAATCCGACCGACGATTCGCCGAAGAGCTTGAGAAGCAGAATAGGGCTGTGGCGAGCGGAGATATTGGCCAGCATCTGGTGGAGGGGCTTGTTAGGAAGGTGGAGGCGGCCAATGACGGGGAGGGTGGGAAGGGGCTCAACGGAAGGCGGATGACGGATGACGGATGAGCTTCATTCCTACAGGTGCTTCATTTTTGTTGTCTACTCCGTTTTTCGTGGTCGGTGCTTCTTTCCTCCTTATTTCGTCTCTCTAGTATTGTTTGAATTTGTTATTTATGCTTTCCAATGTACTGCTACATTGTGTTATTTGTCATTTTTGTTTTGGTTTTCTAGGACCAAACCTTGGTCTCATGTTTTGATTTTCTGGTTTCCTTTGAAGACCAGGCCAAATCTGGTTGCCTTATGTTTTTTTTGTTTCTTTTCCTTGATTTGTTGTGCTAGTGGATCAATGTAGTCAAACCGTAAAAATCACATCGCACCACACCACAAAATGCGGTGCAGTTTGGTGCAGTTTTCTGCGTCAAAATAGACCGCACGGTCTGACTCTAGAGGAAAACCGCATGTGTGGTTCGGCATACTAAAATGGCCAAAAATGGGCCAACCAGAACTATGTACACCCCTATCCTTGACCCTTCTCCTCCTTGTAGAAACTGTCGAACATTGGCAAGAGAAAGGTTAGCCACCTCCCTGTACTTCACCTCCTCGAGCAAGCGCCATAGCTACACAATAAAATAAATGGGCATATACAATTAATACATGCCAATTAAAAAACTAACTAAATTGCTCAAAAAACTTAATCTTTTAGTATAATATAACAATAACACATGTAAATCAAAAAACCAAGTAAATTGTTGTAAGAAAGAACAAAGTTACATTCATGCAAAGAAGAAACAACAATAAAATTTGAACGGCAAAGCTAGTCGCTCACCTTCAATTCAGTTATCTCTTACTCTCTCTTTGCTAAAGTTATAGTGAATGTAGCTTCCTTATGTTTTTCTTTTTCTCTTAGCGAAAAATGTTCAACAAAACAACCATGAGACAACAACCAACACTAACACTAGTTACCAACAAAGATCTTCAAACTGCAAACAACACAACTAGAAATCACCAAAAATGTATACCAAGAGACAAAGGGAAAACAACACGGAGGTTTGGAATGGCTCTGAATACAGTGGGTTTTGGTCTCATTTTGTTCCTCAACTTGTAAAATTGCATACCTGGCTTGCAAGAAAAGCAACTCCAACAAGAAAGCAAGGCGACTCTAGTGACAGAAGGCAGGCGACAGACCTAGAGAAAGCTGCAATGATAGAGGATGGGAGTGATGTGGTCAAGCAGTGGTGTGAAGAGTAGGGTTTGATGTGAAAAATGGTTGTGGTTGTGTGTGTGTGGTGGCTGTGCGAAATGGGTGCGTGTGGTATTTATTGGAATATAAATGGTTACAAAGAGTAATAAAGGTAGTTGCGAATAGTAAATGTAAATTTTTAGTTAAGTGTTGTTGCAGAGAGCAAAAACCATAACTACAAATAGAATTTCCCTTCTCTTACATCCTTCCCCTAGCAAGCCAAAGTTCCCATGAGTCCCATTTCTTGGCCATTTTTCACCAACGCTTTTTTGCCTTCAAGTTGGCAACACATGCGGCCACCTTCCACACACAACAATTAATTTCTCTCCAGAGCATCCATCCACCTAGTCCATGCGAGCCCTTCCATGTGAAATCCCCTTGGAAGCTATGAGTCTCACGTGGAACCATCAAGCAGCATGCGTCTCTTCCTGGAAGATCGCTCCCATAGCAACCCATGAATGATCCTCCCGAAAAGGTCAGCCCATGCATGTGCCTTGCGTGACCCCCCACCTGCTGCTCATCAATTCCTCCCTAAAGGCTTGTCGCACATTAATTCCTCCTAGAAGGCCTCTTGTTTCACTCGAAAATATCTTATTTTATCTGAAAATATCAAATTTACTTCAAAAATCCATATTTTACTTGAAAATATCATATTAAAATCGGAATAACAATTTTCTCATGGCAACGCCTTATTTCAGCCGAGAATTTCGCTTAGGCAATCCACTTAAAGGTTAGGAACCTGCTCTCGCATCTTGCTGTGAGGTCCATGATTAGCAGTCAACTTTGTAAAATTTTGTTATAATTATATCCCTATTTTACTCTTAAAAATTGAATTTAATTGAATATTTTGTGATTATATATAAGTTTATATGAAAAATGAAGATTAAATCAACATCAAACATATTCAAATATTTTAAAAATAATAAAATAATAAATATAAAATATAATATTATATAATACATATCTATATATAATACATAGCATCCCATGCTATATATAAATATATATATATATATAATATAATACATATTACACTTGAATAGGCATGACATGCGTAAAACATATATATATATATATATAATAACATATATATATTATAATTCAGGTGCCTGTGTGAAGCAATGCAAGGGAGGCTCAAATCCAGCCGCTTGTGTGAAGCAATTGGAGCCCAGCGCATGCCGAATTGAGGACCCACATTTAAATCCATTGATTGCAATAGAAGGCCCAGCAACCAAATTGAAGAAGCCAAGCTCGTGGAAACAACAGCGCGCGGCAGCCGATTGCACGGTCCCTCGGCTGTAATTCCATTCAACTTCAAGGGTAATTTGGAGAGGGTGATATATATATATATATATAATATAAACACGGCAACACGAGAAGAGCTATGTAACCCCATCCGCCATTTCTGTATCAGAATAAGGGGGCCGAACAGCAACATGGCGAGGAAGAAATACACGGAACACAGCGCTGGAGAAGGCATCGCACAGTGAAAACGCACAGTTTCTTATTTCAATTTCTGTCCATTTACTTGTTGTTCTTTCAGTTTTTGTTCTTTAATTTCTGCTATTGTTCTTCTAATTTCTGTGTGTTGGTCATTTAAATTCTGCTGTGGACATCCCAACAAGATTTAGCTTTTATTCACATTTCATTTCTTGTCATTTAAATTCCAAAATATTTACTTTTCAGCATTTAAATTCAATAGTTTATTTCTTGCTATGTTTAATTTCTGTCCTATTTCAATATTACAATTTACATTCAGTATTTTTAATTTCAATAAGTTAATTTTCAACATTTAATTTATGTATTTCAATTACTATCATTTAATTTTCAACACTTAAATACCTACAATTTTAATTTCTTATCATTTAAATTCTGCCATTTACATACTGCAATTTATTTTTTTGTGTTTTATTTTTCTTGCATTTTAATTTTCTGTATTAAAAAAATGAAGATGTGTGGCTAATAATTCTTAGACCAAGACAAGGACAATGTCCGATACCAGAATTTCCTGAGTTAGCTAAACTTCATTGTTAGTTGAGGTTATAAAATTAATTTTTAGATTTTTGCCAAATACTCGAGTTTGAATTGAGGTAAATGCCTAATCTGAAACCTTCATGCCATGTATGTGGGTTGCCTAACCTGAAAATATTATCATCCCCAAGCTTAAGTGTACTTTATATACATTTCGATTTATAGTGGTTGTTTAAGTTAGAGTCAGCATGCCATATATGTTGGTTACTAGAATTTGAACCATCATCATCCTAAAACGTAATCAATAATAAAAATCATAAAATTAATTTAACCTAATGATACCCTCTTTTGTGAGTTTTGGAAAATATTTGGATTGATACTGAAATTATCTTGATTTGAGACATTTTGTTTTCAGTACCAATTTGGTAAATTTTTTCAATATTAATTGATTTGATCTGATCCACACACGCTCGCCATTTCAATTTTCTGCACTTTCATTTCTTGTATATAAATAAATGAATTGGTTTGACAAATCAATTCGTATCATGACTTTTATTTTCGTTTTAATGAAGATCTCCTAGTAAATTGACCTGGACTCCCATCCAATAAATAAATTTATGTTACAACGCACACTCGTACACTAGTTAGTATAAATGCTCTAAGCTTGCATGTTTGATTTTTTCCCTTATTTGTTTGTGTATTTATTTAATTAATTGCATAGAATTAAGCGCAGTTAGCCCACCTTCTCCCGAAAGACTTCTTAGGCCATTAAGTCCTTCGGAAGGATTCCTCTTAAACTCATCTGAGTTTAACCCAAGACCACAGTCCTCACATCGAAGTGACACATGTCTTCCTTTGATATCTTTTGTAATAATGTATAAATGACCCTCATCTCATGGGGAAAGAGACATCTTTTGGTGTATTTGTATCAATTATATGCATTATTTATTTATTGTTGTTGTAGCCTAACCTCTAGGGCAACTCCTTTAGAGAAGTCTTTAGGAAGATCCCTGAGAAACATGCTCATTTTTGTGCAAGAAATTGTTGGAATGCATTCTTTAAAAGCTAAAAGCTAAAAGCAAAAGTAAAATAAATTAAAGGGTGATAGATAGGGAAGTAGCCTACCCTTATAAATAGGGGTGGCTACCTTGCCAAGCCTTTATTTATTTTTTTGGCCATGAACGAGTGGGCTTAAGCCCCTCGCGTAAAAGCCACCTTCTGAGAACCTTGCACAAGAGATGTGTGGGCCTTAGCCACAACACACGCCTCCCGAAGGCTAACCATCCTTACACAAGCCCCTATTTGATGTGCCTGAAATACAAAATAAATACTAGCACCCCTTGTTTGATAAGAAAGTTCGCCACAAACAAGAAAATACTAGTTTTGATTCGCTACACTCTAAGATAAAAGAAGGAAGAATGATAAGAATCAAGTGAATTCGCCACTAAACAAATGAATTACTTAGATAAGAATTATGATAAAAATGTTCTTGCACTTTCTTCATAAAAATGTTCATGCCAAAACATTACATGATCACACATATAAATACTAGTCTTAAAGACAAACCTAATAATTAAAGACAGACAACATCATTGCCTCTTTTAATAAAAGAGGGCTAATGATGATAAAAGACAAACCAAAAGCATAAAGTAAAACGTCATCATGTCACTTTTGACAAAAGGAATCATAATTGCCTCTTTTGACAAAATAGGGCTAATGATGATAAAAGACAAACCAAAAGTATAAAGAAAAATATCATCATGCCACTTTTGACAAATGAAGTCATGATGATAAAACATAATAATACATAAAGACAAAACACTCTTAAACATAAAGGACAAATGAAGGGTGACATTATCCATGACATTAGTGATAAGACTTGGGCTTGTTGGAAAGACTTAGGCCTGGTAGATGGGCTGATTGCTTGGGCTTGATCATGGAGTGCCTAGAATGCATTCTGATCCTGGACTCTCAAGCAAACAAGCAATGTGATTAATTTGGGATTTAACTCATTCACTTTAAATTCTAACTCTTCTAAATGGGCTGGAGTCTTCCCAATAAATAACTTAAGTTCCTTTTGAAATTCTTTGGCCCTTGAACGAGTAATTAGCCCAAGACTTACATGCTCTTGGACAACCCTTGCCTTTGCTTCTTTACTGTTCACATTATCATCCCCTGGTTGAGTAGGATTTGCCTTCAAATCTAACTCTTCGGTGTCTTTTAGATAAGGTGTTAAATCCCTTACATTGAATGTAACTGATACTTGATAATCACCTAGTAAGTCAATTTTGTATGCATTGTCATTCACCTTTTCTAATACTTTGAAAGGACCATCTGCTCGTGGCATAAGTTTGGACCTCCGTTTGCTTGGAAATCGTTCTTTTCGAAGATGAATCCACACAAGATCACCTGGAGCAAATCGAACTTGCTTTCTTTCTTTATTTGCCGCCTTCTCATAGGTTGCATTTCACTTCTCTATTTGTTGTTTCACACTTTCATGCAACTTCTTGATAAGTCAGCCTTCCTTTCTCCATCCAAATATACTCGCTCATTAAGCGGAAGTGGTGCTAAATCAAGTGGTGTAATGGGATTAAATCCATAAACCACTTCGAATGGAGAATGTTTGGTTGCACTATGCACACTCCTATTATATGCAAACTCAACAAAAGCCAAGCACTCATCCCAATTCTTCAAATTTTTATTAATAACAGCTCTAAGTAAAGAAGAAAGTGTATGGTTTACCACTTCAATTTGTCCATCGGTTTGAGGATGACAAGCGGTACTAAAGAGCAACCTTGTGCCAAGCTTCTTCCACGATGTCTTCCAAAAGTAACTCAAGAATTTTGTGTCTCGATTAGACACTATACTCATTGGTATTCCATGCAATCTTACAATGTTTCGAAAGAATAAGTCCGCTACATAAGAAGCATCATCAGTTTTGTGATAAGGCAAAAAGTGAGACATCTTTGAGAACCTATCAACGACCACCATGATTGAATCATTTTCTCTTTGTGTTCTTGGCAGTCCAAGCACAAAATACACGCTCACATCAACCCAAGGCTGATTCGGAATAGGTAATGGCATGTATGACCCATGAGCAGCTTCCTTGTTTTTCGCCTTCTTACAAGCTACACACTTTTCTAGCACTCGATGCACATCTCTAATCATCCCCGGCTAATAGAAGTGTTCTTTAAGCAGCTCCAAAGCCTTTTTCTCACAGAAATGACCAACTAAACCTCCCCCATGTGCTTCCCTCACTAAAAGTTCCCTTATAGACCCATTAGGAATACAAAGTCTCCCAGATCTAAAGACGGTACCTTCATGCCTGTAGTAACCATTAACAGCCCTTTTCTCACAACGCAAGTAAATAGAAGCAAAGGTTGGATCATCCACATACTGATTTTTAATCAATTCAAACCCTAGTAGTTTACCATTCATCATGGTGATTAGAGCATACCTCCGTGATAATGCATCTGCCACTACATTTGAATTCCCCTTTTTGTATTTGATGACGTAGGGAAAGGCTTCTAAGAACTCCACCCATTTGGCATGCCTTCGGCTCAGCTTTTTTTGCTCCTTTAAGTGCTTCAAAGATTCATGGTCCGTGTGAATAACAAATTCTTTGGGTAGTAAGTAATGCTATCAAGTCTCCAAAGCTCTAATTAATGCATAGAACTCCTTGTTATATATGGAATAATTCAAACTTCCTCCACTTAACTTTTCACTAAAATAGGCTATGGGACGCCTATCTTGCATAAGAACAACCCCAATTCTAACTCCCGAACCATTACACTCCACTTCAAAAGTTCTCGAAAAATCAGGGAGAGCTAAAATGGGAGCAAAGCATAATTTCTTCTTGATCAGCTCAAAACTTCTTTGGGCAGCTTCATTCCACCTAAATTCACCACCTTTCTTGATGCATTCAGTTAATGGAGCAAGAATAGTGCTGAAATTCTTCACAAACCTCCTATAAAAGAATGCTAGCCCATGGAAACTCCTTACCTCTGAAACATTAGTAGGTACGGGCCACTCCTTAATTGCTTTCACCTTTTCCTCATCAACTTCAACCCCATGTTGTGAAACCATATAACCAAGAAAAATTACTATGTCTTGACAGAATTGACACTTTTTTAAGTTACCAAATAGATTCTCCTGCCGTAACACTTCAAATACTTCCTTAAGGTGCACCCAAATGCTCCTCAAGAGTTCTGCTATAAATCAAAATATTATCAAAATAAACCACAACAAATTTGTCAATAAAGTTACGAAGTACATGATTCATCAATCGCATGAAGGTGCTTGGTGCATTAGACAAGCCAAATGGCATAACCAGTCATTCGTATAGGTCGTGCTTTGTTTTGGATGTGGTCTTCCATTCATCCCCCTCCTTTATTCGAATTTGATGGTAGCCATTCTTGATATCTACCTTTGAGAACAATTTAGAGCCATGCAACTCATCAAGGGATTGGATAGCGGTACTTCACCATTATCTCGTTTATTGTCCGACTATCCACACACATTCTCATAGTCTCATCCTTCTTTGGCACTAACAAAGCTGGTACAGAACAAGGATTCATTGACTCCCTGACGTATCCTTTCTCTAACAACTCAATTACTTGTCGATGCAACTCCTTGGCTTCATCCAGATTGCTTCTATGGGCTGGTTTATTTGGTAGAGTAGCTCCTGGCATGAGATCGATTTGGTGTTCAATTCCTCTAATTGGTGGTAGCCCCTTTGGTATCTCTTCTGGAAACACATCAGCAAACTCTTCAAAAAACTTCTCAATTTGTGGTGGGAAAGAAATTTCCTTGTTTGGCATTGCTTCCTTTACTATTAGCATTAGAACTAAGTTGTGAATGGATAAAGCTCATTCTATCTCTCCCTTACTTGCAAGCAAGCTTTTTTTTTTTCCCTTCTCCATCAACAGTTGATATCACTACATTTGTTGTGGACTAAGAGGCGCTAAAGTTATGTTTTTTCCATCCTTGACAAAAGAATAAGTGTTTTTGAACCCATCATGCACAACCCTCCTATCATACTGCAACGGTATTCCCAAAAGAAAGTGACTCGCATTCATTGGAATCACATCACATAACAACTCATCTTTGTATGTTTTCCCAATTGAAAATGATACAACAACCTGCCTTATAACCCTTACTTTTCCATTATCATTCAACCATTGCAGCTTGTATGGGTGGGGATGTTTTGTTGTTGCCAAATTCAATTTTTTCACCAAACTTGTGGAAGCAACATTAGTGCAGCTCCCTCCATCTATAATTATTCCACACACATTTCCATTGATCATACACCTGGTATCAAAGATGTTCTCACGTTGCTCATCATCTATCTTCGCTTGTAAGTTCAAAGAGCGTCAAATCACAAGCAATTCCTCCTCATCAGCTTGTAAACTATCTTCATCCACACACTCATCTTCTTTCTCCATTGTTGCCTCATCTTCACTTTCTACCTCCCCTTGTGATCCTTGAAGAACCATAACTCTTTTATTTGGACATTCGAAAGCAATATGTCCATGGCCAAGGCATTTAAAACACTTGATGTCTCGGCTCCTCTTTGGAGGGTTAGGATCACCCACTTTGTCCTTCTCTTTACTCACACTTGCTGGTTGTTTGCTAGAGTCCCCTCTTTCCTATCATTTTGCATTCCAACTTGAAACTGCTTCTGGTGGTGTAAAGGATGAGTTGGTCATTTTATTACCAACTTGTCGAGACACCCCTTGCTTGGTTGGATTGTGTTTTAGCTATCTCTTCACCTTAATGACAAGTTTAATTATATCTTCCAAGAACACAAAAGGTTGTAACTCCACCGTGTTGGCAATTTCTCTATTTAATCCCCCTAAGAACCTAGCAATAGTCTACTCTTGAGGTTCTTGTAAATCACATCTTATCATTAACACCTCAATTCTTTAACATAATCCTCAACACACATGCCACCTTGCCTGACACTTTGCAATCTAATATATAATTCCTGCCTATAGTATTCGAGAATAAAACATTTTTTCATTACACGTTTCATAACCATCCAACTCCTAATATCCGTTTCTCCATCTCTCCTACGTTGTGCTTTTAAGTTCTCCCACCATAGATTAGCATAATCTGTAAATTCAAGAGATGTAAGTTTGCATTTTCTTACCTTGGAATAGTCTTGGTATTCGAATACTTTCTCCACTCGCTGCACCCACTCCAAGTACTCTTCCGATGAGCTAGTTCCCTTAAATGTTGGAATCTTCATCTTGATGTTGTTTCATGGATCTCTTCGTTGCCTCATCTACCATGGTAAACCACGCTGTCTTCATCTCCTTCGCCCTCATCTTGATGGATGGCCCTTCTTGGTGCTTTAGGAAAGCGTTGTTATTGTGGAGGTTGTTAAACTCTCATCCTCTCAAATGCTTGAGTCAAACGAGTAAGTTGCTCCATCATCTCCTCTTGCCTTCGTTGGAGACCTAGGATTTGAGCTTGTTTTAATGAAATCCCTTTTGGTGCATCTTCTCCAGCCATGATCAAAACCTAGGCTCTAATACTAATATGATGTGCCTAAAATACAAAAGAAATACTAGCACCCCTTGTTTGATAAAAAAAAGTTCGCCACAAACAAGAAAATACTAGTTTTGATTTGCCATACTCTAAGATAGAAGAAAGAAGAGTAATAAGAATCAAGTGAATCACTAAACAAATGAATTGTTTAGATAAGAATTATGATAAAAATGATCTTGCACTTTCTTCATAAAAATGTTCATGCCAAAACATTACAAGATCACACACATAAATACTAGTCTTAAAGACAAACCTAATAATTAAAGACAGACAACATCATTACCTCTTTTGACAAAAGAGGGCTAATGATGATAAAAGACAAACCAAAAGCATAAAGTAAAACATCATCATGTCACTTTTGACAAAAGGAATCATGATTGCCTCTTTTGACAAAATGGGGCTAATAATAATAAAAGACAAAACAAAAGCATAAAGAAAAATATCATCATGCAACTTTTGACAAATGGAGTCCTGATGATAACATACAATGATACATAAAGACAAAAGACTCTCAAACATAAAGGAAAAATGAAGGGTGACATTATCCATGACATTAGTTATGAGACTTGGGCTTGTTGGAAAGACTTGGGCCTGACAGATGGGTTAATTGCTTGGGCTTGATCATGGAGTGCCTAGGTTGCATTCTGGTTTTGGCCTCTCAAGTAAACAATCAATGTGATTAATTTGGGCTTTAACTCATTCACTTTGAATTCTAACTCTTCCAAATGGGCTGGAGTCTTCCCAATAAATAACTCAAGTTTCTTTTGAAATTCTTTGGCCATTGAACGAGTAATTGGCCCAAGACTTACATGCTTTTGGACAACCCTTGCCTTTGTTTCTTTACCGTTCACATCACTATTCCACATGTATCTCATGTCTTCCTTAGTCATGCACTTATTGCATATTCCCATGATGGCAAGCTTTCTCCCACAGCCTTCCCGCGACCATTTTCTGCACATGGATTCCCTTCTGCGTGCCTATGAGCCTCTCGCATGCTTATGGACCTTGTTGTCCTTTCCATGCACCATCCACGCGCATGCCCCATTCGCATGCTGGCCACCTCCCACATTGTGCCTCACCCACACACCTGTATGTCATGCCATACTTTGCGCCATGTCTTTTTTCATGATAGCTGCAAGCCCTTTCGTGTGCCATGCTGCGCACTACACCTTGTCATGCGTTGCTCTTCCTGAAGCACTCATGAATAACTCATCACGCATCTGCATAAGCCCCAATCGAATCTACTGTGACCCCTAAGATTTCACCCATCATCACCTCATGGTGATAACACCAGCCTCCAAAGGCTCTTTTTCCTCCCAGGGTCACTAGGGTCTCTCCATGCATGCCTAACGTAAGGACCACCGGGTGCAGCGGGAGAGTCATGCACCTGTGCCTTGAAGACTCATGCATCCCCGTGTCATGTCTCCGTCACATGTCCTAATCACGGCCAATAGCTATAAATACCCATTGACCCCTCGAATTCTAAGACTTCATTCCAATCCCAAAGCTTCTCTCTATACCCTTTTGTACCACTCACCTAAGGGGTTCATTCGTACAATGCACTGGTGAATCTCATCTGCACGACACACCTGAGCATACTGCATCTAACTATATATCTATTTCTCCGTGACATCTATTAATTTAGGCATCATAGGGCCCGCACAAGAGAAAGGCTCGCGTACCTTTTGATTATCTTCTATCTTGCAGACCACTTAGAAGACTCAACTGCAAACCCAGGTCATCCACAAACTACATAGCCATCCTTCAAAGGCCTTATCTAGAGACCCATTTATGGCCTCCTTTGGAGACTCATTAGAAGTCCCTTTGTCTTCTCGGTGTTTTGTACTTCTACTTCCTCAGTGATAAAACTGTTAGCTTAAGGGGGTGAATTAAGTTTTTCACCCATTTTAAAATAAATATGAAATAAATTAATTGAAATAAGAATGCAATGAAAGTAAGAATGCAATACATTGGATTTAAAGTGGTTCAGCTATAAAGTTTAGTCAACTATCTTGGTTCGCAACTAAGGATTTGGCAAAAATAAAAAGTGTATACAATTACTTTGTAGCTTTTACACATGATCAGCTACTTACCCTTTACAGTTAGCTTTTTCAAAGTAGACTCATCCACAACCACTACCTTTGAAGGATAAAGCATAACCTTTATAGTTGGTTTTTTCACACTTGGCTCAGCCACAACCAAACAATCTTTTCAAGGATTAGGTGTAACCTTTACAAGTTTCACAAATATTGGGAAATGATTTCTCAAAAGAAAAATATAAGATAATAAAATGATTACAGATATTCTCTTGAACAAAAGAGAGTTACAATATATGAATGTATAAAACTCTCTCTTTAAAAATCTCACTAAAAGATAATATAGGTAAGCTTGTGAAAAGCAGGAAGTTTTTTAAAATGAAAGTTTGAAGCTCTTGAAGATAGTTCTTATGAGTGTATTTGATCGGTTCTGGTGTTGTAACCTTCTTCAGGTTGTTTATTCCCTATTTATAGATTTCTTACATTGAATGCTAGCTGACATAGAAAATGACAATTGAAATATTTCAATTGAGTCACAACTACCACTTTTTTTTTCTGTATGAGCATTTAAACAACACATATAAATTCATAAAAGAACATGTACGTTGTTTGAAATGCATTTAAAGCACTGAAAAGATAAAACTAGCAGCATTCAATGCGTCAAACTACTATATTTTTCAAAATCTGCTAGAAAATACTTGACTAAGCTTTAGGCTTACTCAACTAAGTTTGATCATTTCTCAATTGGATAAACTATGCAATCGCTTATGTGAAGGGCTTGCTTGAGTATGATCAAATCATTACTCGACTAACTTTTGAGCTTCAGAAACTTGCATTATTCACTCGATTACAAAGCTAAGTTTACTCGATTATATACTATCTTTACTTGTTGTTGCATAATTATAACAATTACATTTATTTTCCATAGGAATAGCCAAAATAGAGCACCTTGATAAAATAGTGAGGTTCGGGATTTCGCTCAGGGAATGAACAGGGTTCAAGCCCAATCTATTTTATGTTTTGGAGCTTCGGTGACTTAAAGGGGTCTCTAGGGTTATCGGCCCCCTGAAGAGTCTTTGGGGGACCAAGAATAGACAAGTCTCAGAGACTCTCCGAGGGGTTACTTTTGGTTAGTCTTCGAGGATTACTATCCCGGCTATGTTTGCAATCAGAGAGACCGTCAAAAAGACATGGGAGAATTTTCCTCACGTCGTCCCTCTAATGCCTAAGTCAGGCATAAATGTCTTGAAGCAGATAGTGGATATATGCGGGATTCAGAATATGGATGTATGTAGTATAGGTCTTCGGGGAGTAGGCTCCCAATGAGTTATATGTGCATTAAGAGTGTTAAGTCTTCGAGCCTAAGGTTTTAAAGAAAGAAACTGTGAGTTGAGTGAGGTTTCGAAAGAGAATCCATCTGCTTAGAAATATATGGGTATTTATAGACATTTGGTGGGGTCCATGGATGAGAGTTTTCAGACTTTTCGAGATGATGCATTGAGTGAGGCCAAAGGACCTAGAGATATCTTTGGGGGTGAAAGTGCCTCGATGAGTGTCTTCAGGTGGATCCGAAGGATCTTCGGGGCCACCGAGTAACTTAGACTCGAATGATTCTAAGGGAGTTTTTAGGCTATGCAAGCCACAGGTTCAATCATCCTGAGGACTTTTCAGAGGCCCTGGGGCCTATGGTACCGGGAGACTCTCCGGGGTCCCTAGATTTGGCAGGATACTTTCTAGAAGTTAGGATTTTTTGAAATTTTCTAGGACACCCCATAACCTTACTTAAGTATAAACAATTGTTACTCAATTAGATTTAAGTCAAAAGACTCAGCCAGATTTTAACATATCTTTACTCGATTAAATGACATATCTACTCAAGCATAAAATGTCATTACTTGATTACAAAATACTTCGCTTGAGTAAAAAGATGCTTAGAAATTTTAACTTAAGATTACTTGATTACAAAGTAGATTCAGTCAAATACAAAAGATAATTACTCGATTACAGAAATACTTCACTCGATTAAAATCAAGATGACAGAAAATTGCATATTACACTTGAGTATAAGAATTTTGATAGTCGATTAAATTAAACCTTTACTCGATTATATATATATACATATATGTAATCAACTAACTTGAAAATAAACTAAGGCTTACACAATTATATTCAGAACATACTTGATTGGATTTTTACAAAATACTTTCAAAAACTTTACTCGTTTATCACAAAGAGGATACTCGATTTGCTCTCACAAGTTTTATGACAAACTTGATTATTTTGAGAACATACTCGATTAATAAGAATATATTCTTGACTATTTTGAAAACAAACTTAAGTGTGAAACAATCAAACACAAGAATACTTAAAAATGTTTTGGATATCATTAATGAACCAAATTTGCAAAAAATATATTTTCTCATTTAATTTCCCCTTGAATTTTTTTCTTAATAAATTAAAACACAAATTTCTCAACACTCGGACAGCGGGTCGAGCCCCACAGCTGCTGATCTCCTCCAATTATTCCTTGTTCTTCCGTCTCGCCTGGCCCTGCCTATTATTTGCTGAGCTCCCCAATATACAAATTCTAATTGTTGTAATCTGACAACAACAATTTGGCATTGCTTATAAGAACGAGCAAAAAGTAAGATCATATGGCAAGAAAAACAAAGTCTACCCATATCAAGGAATCATCGTGGCCAAAAGATACACTCGGGAAGCTAGAGATCACCCTGAGGGTTCATTCGGACAACTCCCCCAGGCAAACTTCTCTAACATCTAGTTAACAAAGACATCCTCCTAAACAACCTTCCATTCCAACTAAATCATATGACATATGTTGATCCCTTGGGGTATGGCCACTCAAGATGGGGGGTGAATTGAGTGATAAAAAATTTTACCAATTTTTCAAATAAATTTCTTATTATTACAATTTTATCCAAACTAGATTAATGTAAATATATATGAAAGTTTGAAGTGATGAATTTCACGCCATAAGATATATCAATGAAACGCAATGTATGGCACAAGACAATTTTTAAGTGGTTCGGTGTATTCCACACATGTAGTCCACTCTCCAAGGTCTAACCACCCTTAGGGTTCCACTAAAACCAACACCAAGGTTTTTCCTTACACTACCTTGGAAACTAATACAACCCTAGATTACAAATGGTTCTAGGTAACCTAAGCAATTCACAACAATGTTTAAATAAATACAATATTTTGTCCACACTTGGACTCAAATGATTTAAACAATAAATACACTTATACAATGTAATAAATGAAATGATACAATAACCTCAAGATGAAGAACTTCGGATAAAACTTGAAGTGATTTTCTCATCTTTGCTTTGTGGCTCTTGAGTGAGTGAACAATGAAGCTTGAGAGCCTTTGGATGCTTGGTTAGCTTGATGAGAGATTGAGAACTTTTAATACTTCTTTGAACTCAACTAAATGCTAAACTTCTCAAGCAAAACAACCCTAATGCATTTATAGAAGCGGTTGCAGAACCTGTCCAACTTTAAAAAAAAAATTGACCGTTGGACCTGAAGAGTCGACTTTCCTGAAACAGGAGTCAACTTTCATTTTAAGTGGGAGTCAACTCTAGTTATACAATAGTTGATTTTTCCACTGCTAGAGTCGACTCTTCAAAATACATCAATGCTGCTAGGTCGACTCTACATAATTTGCTCTCGACTGGGTCAACTCTAACTTTGCAAGAGTCGACTTCAGTTTAAGGGGAGTCTACTCCAATGAACCAAGAGTCGATTTTTGAAGTCAATTTTGCATAAAATAAATTTTATATATATAGTAATTGCTTGAGACTTAGTTTTAATTAAAAACATAGCTTTAGTGGAGATTATGAATTTTAAAAAAATATACAATAATTTACTTAAAAATAATTAGGGGCTACAAATTATACATAAATTATAAAATATTGTTTTTGTTAATTATCAACAACATATAGTTTTTGAGACACACTACAATTTTGAAAATGAATAATCAAGTCCTAATGAAGACCTCAAGATCTTTGAGAAAAATGGTATTAGTACCGCAAACAACCTCTTTCGTGGGATACCAATAGCTCCAAAAAAGTCATTATAAATTGAGGCAAAGCCACGAAGAAAACCTTAGGGCGCTTGGTGACCACACAAGTCTCACGCGGGACACCTTTCCCAACGTTGAACTGTCTTTATCGAAAAGGAGCCGAATTTCAAAAGGGAAAAGGCCTTGCTCGACTTCAACACAGTTGCACATACTGGCTCAAGCTCCCCAAGAGCCATCTACTCACATGCTTCCCCTTGAAAAGAAATACTATGGGGGGTAAAAGCTTACTAGGAAGGTCACATCCCATGATGAGACACCCATCGGGGTTGTAATGTGAGGCCTTTTGGAGTCACAAGTAAGAATGATCATCAAAGAGGTACTTGAGTGGAAAAAGGCTGATTCTACCCACAACTGTTCATATCATAAAAGAACGCCCTTTATGACTAATGTACTAAGAGAACCACCCTTTCTGGAATTTGAATTTCCATAGTTTATGTGTTATGGAAGGGGAGATCCCAGTTAACATGTGTAATACCCTGAGAGCCCAAAGTCAGGTTTAAGAAGAAACTCTAGAGAAGCTAGTATATGTATCGAGGATAGTAAGGAAGAAAATAACACCAGCTGGATACTTTTGGGGCTGAATCTAGATAAAAAAAACTCTTGAGTTAAGCGTGCTTGAGTTAGGGTAGCTCAATGATGGGTGACCCCTGGGAAGTTTGCGTAACCCATTAGAGTAAGTTGATTTGGTCCTTCCAATCGCTCGATATGGAATGTTACAGGTGGTATCAGAGCTGACACTTAGAGAAGGCAGTCCAATGAGGGCGGGGAATGGCGCCGAGGCATAAGTGTAACGCCCTGCTTTTTCGGGCGCATTATAAACTAGGATAATTTTGGGATAATAATTTTTTTTCTATTTAACACTACAACTAAACCATATAATTGCTTTTATCCATCCCAAAATTTTCATACATTTATCTCAAAGAGAATCATCATATACATCAAATGCGAAAGCTAAAATCTAATCTGACATCTTAACATTAATCATAAATCAACTCTTACACCATCGCTTCTTGAACTTAATCCTTAATACAAGGCTATTCATTAATGGAACATAAGTTCTCAACATAACATAAGTTCTTAACCAACATTAACCCTAAATAGGGTTATACAATATCATTCCTTAAACTTCAATCATAAATCATATCTTACATCATGGACTTTCAAAACGTCCAGAGTACAAAGTAGCAGAACTTAAATACATGGGCTACATATCATACATTCATTTCACATTCATTTCATTATACACTTTGCTAAGTGCCATTTCATGACTCATTCATCTTCATTTCTGCTACAATCTCTATCTGGAACGTTTGAATATTCCATGAGCAAAACCCAAGTCAGATGATGAATCATCTAAGTAAGCATTCATTTAAAAATTTGCATGCGTGGGTGCAAAATGCAACAATGTCCTTTCCACTTAGCCGTTTGAGCTGACAAGCCTTTAACAACTTTCATACTGGCCTGAGCCGACATAATAACTTACATACCGGCCTGAGCTAACGTTGCTTGTCCGTACTCTCAAACATATGCAATGCATAATGGATGGTAAGTTTATGTATGTATGCATCTCATCATAAATGTCAATGCACCTACGTGCAAACACATCGTAACATAACATGTCAACATGTCAAAACATACTTTGAAGCATACATCATATGAAACATATAGGCATACCATTTCAAACAGTAGGGTACGTTTTTAGAAAATACCTTTCATAAATAAATTAAGTTTTGAGAAAACTTGCTTACCTTTGAAATATGCTTAAGTCTCGAGAAGCGTGCTTTTAACCTCAAGTGTGCGATTGTCTCGATTTACGTATATCATCTCGATTTGCATGACAACCTCAAAATTTCGCACAAGTCACTTCAACTTAAGCCTCAAAGAATCCTAATCATTATATTTATTTAAATAAGTATTAAAACCTATTTTTTATCATTTCTTGTATTTTCTTTATTTTTTTTCCTATTTCTTCCTATTTTTTCTCAATAAATTCAAACTAAATATTTCTCAATTATTTCACTATAAAATTCATAAAATAATTTTCCTAATTTATTAAAATTTTTTAAGAAATTATACTTACCTTAACTTAGCTTCTCAAGTTTCCTCGATATGCGCGCTCTGACCTCGAAACAGTTGCTCGACCTCGATTGCCTAGCCTTGCTTCAATTCTTATACCCGACCTTGATTCTCGCACCCTACTTCAATATTTGCACACCACATCAATTTTTGTGCAACATTTCAATTTTTCGTGCATCGCCTTGATTTTCGTACATCGCCTCAAAATGAGTGCCCAAATTGTTTTTTCTCACCAAAGTCTCCGAAATATTAATACATCTCCCTTACCCATTTTTCTAGAATTTTCGAGGACTTCCTCATATTTTTCCCTTATTTTTCTTATTTTCTTTCTTTTCTTTTCCTTTTCTTTTCTTTTTTTTTTTTCTATTTTTCTTTTCCTCCTTCACTATTCACCTTCTTCTTCCTCTTCTCTCCCGCGGCTGCTTCACGTTTCTCCTTTGCGCATGCCCAGCCTCCCTTCTCTTCTTTCTTTCCTCTTTTCTTTTCCTTCTTTCTTCTTTCCTTCTTCTTCTTCTTCTCTTCTTCTTCTCTTCCTCTTCCTCTGTTTCTTCTTCTCCTTCACGGACAGCCTGCAACTTGCGAACGGCCATGCGCGCGCACGGCCTAGCTCCGCCGCACGCACCAGCTCCGGCCGGTTAGGCCTCCGCTCGCCGCCACCATCTTTACCGCGTTCGCCGCCGACCGCGGCCACCTCCCCTGCCTCACGCTGCTGCTCGGTTTTCTCGCGGACAGCCATGGCCGCCTTTGGCCGCTTGGAACAGCCACTGATGCGGCCGCATTCAGCTGCAACCGACCTTCCGAGCGCCTCCTCTCCACCTTAGCCAGCCGAGCCAGCCACCTTCTTTGCCACTTACAGCCGCTGCGCGGCTTGATGCTCGCGGCCTTGGCCGCTCGAGCTAGCTAGAAGATCGCGGCCATGGCTGCCGCGAGCTGTCGCGGCTTGCTCCGGCTCTCTCTCTCGATCTCCCACTCTCGGCTCTACTCTTGGCCAACCTCTCGGCCACCTTGCTGCCATTTTTCTGCAATTCTTTCAACTCTTGCTTTCTCCCTCTCTCTGCCACTCTCTCAATCCTCTCATATATATATATATATATATATAGGCAAGCCACCACACTTGCAATTTGGCTGCCAGGAAACTTCGTAGAAGCTTGTCACCATCACACCCGCACACACGACAATCGTGCTGCGCCTCCCACGCCTCCATTGCGCAGCCTGTTTGCTCCTCATTGTCATCTCACGAGCAAACACCGCGCCCGCGCACACACACATATATATATATAATTGTATATTATATTGTAAAAATAAAAAGATTATACATTTAAATCTCACTTTTCGTCTCTATTTCACTTAATAATTTCCCTAATTGTAATTATATCCTCAAACGACAAATTAATTTGCGTTACGATACATTAAATCTTAAATTAATAATTCCAAACTTACTCGATAAGGACAATTTCGTCCATGTGCCATCACCGGACTTTTATTTCATCCAAAACCCACTTTAGGGTTGATCGATATAAAAAATCGGAGCCCCTTAGGGTTCCGTTGACTTCTCGAAAGTCTCCTACGATAATTCAATTTTTCAGCATAAATCATAGCTGCATTTTAGCTGTACTGACAACCATCTCAGTTCCAATTTCTTTTAATACTATAAATCCTATTTTAGAACGCTTATCGAGACCATATCATTTTTCTTAGCTAATTATACTCCATGGCATTTCCGACAGTCAATTCGGCGATTTATTTTCCTATTAAACCCAATTTTCGGTATTTTAATTTCATTGAAATTATGTGACAAGCTTATGCCGAAACGGAGTCTTACAATAAGGGCCTGAACAAGGAGCGACTCCTGACAGGCTTTTAGGATGGCATCCCCCAAAGGGAAAAAGATCTGAAACCAATTGTAAGGTCACACGACGATGACATCATGTGCTTAAGAAATGAAGAATGTAATACCCCAAGAGTTCAAGATCAAATCTAAGAAGGGACTCTAGAGAATCTAGTATATATATAGAGGATAGTAAGAAAGGAAATAATACCAGTTGGATATCTTTTGGGTTAAATGTGGATAAAGAACTCTCGGGTTAAGCATGCTTGAGATAGGGTAGTTCAAGAATGGATAATCCTTATGAAGTTCGCGTAGGTCTATCAGGATAAGTTGATTTGATCATTCCTGTCGCTCGATACGAGATGTTACAACATGCACAATAACTCGAGTATATCGTGCTTCTATACATATGGAACGATGGCATGATATGCCATGTATTCCCCTTAACCTTAACGAACCACGCTTGTGACTAGTTCTACGGACTTCCAAAATAATCCATTTTTTCATATGATCAGTTGTGACAAGAGTTTCTAATGGCCTTTGCCATAAATGCCTCAAGGAAAAAGAATCCCACCTATTTTCTTAGCATTCACCAAGGGCCAAATGAAACATTAAGGCATTATTTTAACCATTTTAGGAATGTCGCTTTGGAAACTCATGAGCCTCAAGAAGGCATGGTGGTAGCAACATTTATCCGAGGGATGACCTTTACTCTGTTAAGGAAATCTTTGGCCCTTGATCAGCCTACTTCCTTTGCTGACCTTTGGCTACATGCCAACAAATTTGTTGTACAAGCGAAAGTACTAGATGGCCTCATGCTTCAAGTGAGGGAAAATGAGCTAAGAGAGAGGGATTTGCCCGTGTAGGTCCTGGTCCACCGAAGGCGAAAGCCCAAAAAACCAATGGGATCGTCGAGGCGAAGTATCACACTTCTTTTAGAATCCCCACAGCGATGTACTCTTCGTTGTGGGGCTCATGGGACTGATCAATTTTTCTCCTCTTTTTGACGAGCCTCGAGGCAATAACCTAAGTGCTTCTTGCGAGTTTCACAGATGCTCAAGTCATTCAACAGAGGAATGTCGTGGCTTGAAGAATCAACTAGAATATCTAGCCTTAGAGGGCAAGTTGGATCAGTTATCTCTGGTTATCATAGACACTCATTTAGAGCCTTATTCGTGCCTTTTTGCTAGATTGCTCCATGGAACTTAATTAACTATATATATATATATATATATTATCCAATAGAAATCCAAATAGGGTGACTAAAATTGTCGAGGTGCCAAACATTTCAAACAGAAGGCTGTTTTACACTTTTGTTCCACGCCTGCCTGTCCAACGCTGGAAAAAATAAAATTGTTTTGGGGGAACGACATTTTGACATTTTATGTAACTTTTGGTACTAATAGTTAAAAAAATTATGGATATTTATTTGTTGCATAATGAGTGTGACAAATAACACTAAAATTAATTCGCTAAATAATATTTTTAAGTAACAAAAAGCGCCGGCAAAGGCAGAGAAATTTGCGGACCCTCTTTCGGCTTTCCCTCTCGCTTTTGACTTCTTTGCCTTTCTCCATCAGAGAGCAAAGCATCAGTGAACAAACGATGCTGCCGGCGGTGAAGAAGAAGAAGTTCTTCCTCAGCTGCCCTCCTCCTCTTCTTCTTCTTCTTCTTCTTCTTCTTGTTTTGCTCTTCCAATATCCCAGCCTCACCGTCTCCCTGTGCCGCAACTTCTGCGGCAACATGGCCGTGAAGTACCCCTTCGGCATCGACGACGGCTGCGGCGCCGCACAGTTCCGCGGCATGCTCAACTGCTCCACTGACCTCTTCTTCCAGACCCCCTCCGGCAACTACAAAGTCCAGTCCATCGACTACAAGAAGCAAACCCTCTCCCTCTACGACCCCACCATGTCCACCTGTTCCATCCTCCAGCCCCGCCGCGACTTCGCCCTCTCCGCCGCCCAGTCCGCCCTTCTCCCCGTCTCCCCCGACACCGTCTTCGCCCTACTCAACTGCTCCCTCGACTCCCCCGTCCTCAACCACTACCGCTACCTCTGCCTCAACTTCTCCGGCCACTCCTGCGACGAGCTCTACGGCGGCTGCTCCTCCTTCCGCCTCTTCCACATCCAGTCCAACGCCACTGCCCCGCCCTGCTGCTTCACCAGCTACGCCACCGTGAGGTACATGAGCTTGAACATTCTGGACTGCACCCACTACACGAGCGTCTACGGCGTCGATAGCTTGAAGGGGGTGGCGCCGCTGGACTGGTTGTACGGCGTCAAGCTGTCTTACGCCGTTGCCGACACTGGGTGTGATCTGTGCGCCAGATCCGGCGGGACTTGCGGCTTCGATGTTGACAGTGAAGCCACGCTCTGCATTTGCTCTCCCACTCTCAACTCCACTCGCCAATGTGGTAAGCTTAAATTTGCCCCATATCTTGAGTTTAAGTTTGTTTGTGTCCCTCACTTATTTACCTACTAGAGCTAATAACTAAAGGAAGCTAATGTTAAGGCTAATGCTTATTTGCATTGAGACTTTATCTAGTTTAAAAATCATTTTAGAGGTTATTATGGTTTAATTTGTTTATTTCAATATTCTTTTTGTTATAAATGCCGTCAATTAAAATTTAATTAAGATCATTTAAGTTAATTAAACATAATAAAATAAAATTAGTTTTAATTTGACAAAAATAAAAGATAAAGATTAAAAAAACAATGTTGGCTATATATGACCATCACTGGCAATGTTTCTAGCTAGTGATGACCCCATTGTGTTTCAGGGAGCCCATGGCCTAAAATGACAAAAAGTTTTGACTTGTAGGGGTGAGAGCGCGGGTTAACACTTTGTCAAGTGATTAATTTCATGGCCACTACCATGGCTTCGTCATCGATGGGTTCGACAATTGGTGGTAGAAAGGTCGAACCCAAATGGGTTTGATCTGATTTGTAAAAATTGAATCCATTAATGATTTAGCAAAAATAAGGATAGGGGAGTTGAGAGATGGAGAGCATATGGTTAGAGAAAAGAAAAAAAATAAGAGGGAATATAAGGGGTAAGAACAAAAGTAGGAAAAATAAGAATGAGTTCAAAGAAGAAGAACCTACAATGACCAATCATCTTTGTTAAAAATGTCAAAGAGAAGGCACCAAGCAACAATCGATGCAATGGAAAAAGAGTGATCAGGCAGGTAAAAATAGATTTGGAATGAAGGATTTCGATGATGGTTTTAAAAACATTAAATAGACAAAAATATTTTGACACCATAACAACAAAGATCAATGCAAAATAGAGATCCCTCTTTTGTAATAGTGAAAGCAGCGAGTGATAGGAACGACTGATAGGATCTAATGATTGGCTAATTGCTATCCCATAAGTTGCTTTTATTTTTGTTTTCATTTTATATTTTGATTATTTTAACATTAATATAATTAGTCTAATTTCAATTAATTAGATATAACGGGGCATGTAACCCCAAAAAAAATAAAAATTAAATCCAAAGACCTTCATAGCAATTTCAAAACTATAAGGGGTCATTGTACAAATGATCCAAATCACATAGGGTGTAATTTCAATTTATCCAAGGCTAAATTTGTATGCCAACATTGCAAATTGACCATTCTACCCTTGCTCCAACAATCACTATGATAGATTTTGGAGCAAGAGTAGAATGGACAATTTGCAATTTTGATACGTAATTTCCATCTTAATATTATTATTCTTTTTCAAATGTTACAAAATTAGAAGGCTGAGTTAAACTCAAATTCTCTTTTTTTTTCAACCAAAAAAAAGAAGGAAAATGTTTTATTAAAAATTAATTTACAAAATACGTGTAATAATTAACCTACAAACTACTGTATCTTAGATTCAACCAACCAACAATAATCACAAGCATTACTCAGCATGACTTCTTGTGCTTCGATCCCATCCTCTTAAAGCCATTATTATATCTCATGTTTTGTTTTTAATATTAGGGCTTGGAAACATTACAGCCACGGCAGAGAGGCGTGGAGTGTCACCTTCCGTGCTCCAAATATTATTTGTTGTGGTCTTGGCCGTCACTCTACGGCGTTTGTTTTCGTGAGATGTTATGGCTTTTTTTGTTTGCACTTAATTACATTTTTGTCCTTTTTATTTTTTTTTGAAAGGATATTACACTTTGCTTATTATCCTAGGATTCCAGGTTCCATGGCTAATGAAGTTGAGTTTGGTTAGTTAATGCAACATTTTTTTTTTTTTTATTCACTTGGGGTGTTCAAGTTTTGCCTGACTAATTCTCAGCGACGGGTGACATTCTCCCCTGATGTATTCTTCGGGTAAATTCGAATGCGAACACAGTTTATATACACTCAGAACTGGATATTCAATGCAGTTCATACGGGAGACTTCTCTTTCAGTCTTATTGCTGCCTTTCAGCTAAATACTGTATTTCAACAATAATTTTATCTTTTAAATCATCGCACTGATTCAAATTTCGATATTTTATGTGAAATTCTAAATGTTTTACCACTGCATCATGCATACAAGACTACTAATGTAACATTTCATTGAAATTAAAAGAGGTCAAGCTATTAAGGAAAACCCTAAATCCTAAGTGGCCTATTAATAGTATAATTTTCTCCACACCCTTAAACGAAGGACCGCCACTCAATGTAAGATGTAACACACAAATTCAAGGCCTCTGCACTATCACTCTGCCTAAATAATTTTACACATAGATTAATCGATTGCTTCTATGTATAGTTCTATGTATCGCTGTTTGGTGCATAAAAAGTAAAGGCATGCAATTAGTTAGGATGACAATTTTTACTTAACTCGAAGGGTATTAAACAAATTTGATGTATTCCCAGTGGACACGAAATTAAAATTCTTTCCAATGATGACAAGAATGTGAAAATTCAAAAATTTGAGGAATTTAATATTTAATAAAAAGTGGGAAAATAAAAAAAATAAATAAATAAGAGAAATTATTCTTATTTATTTTATGTGAAAATCTAACTACAAGAATTATGGGCAAAAGACACAAATTAAATGTGTTGTGGAATAACTTCCAGTCCTGGAGAAAACACATTAGCATAGTTCTCCCAAAGAAGACACACTAGCATAGTTCATACGAAGAAGACACACTAGCATAGTTCTTACGAAGAAAGCACTCTCAACTCTAAAGGAAACATCATCACTCTCAACTCTAATGGAAACATCATCCTCCTAGAGAGTTGTCTTGCTTCACAGTCAACTATTGAAGAGTTGTCTTGCTTCACAGTCAACTATTGAATCGGAATAAATAGCACAAATAGTATTGTTGTAACCTTCTCTCCAAAGCAGTTTTCCCCGAGAAGTCGTCGAGGAGATTATCAAGGGACGTGTTCACTTTCGTACAGGTATTCGTGCCCAAATGAATTATATGTGATCATAATTGAACATTGAGTTTGGTGCACCTTAATGGACTTGGGCCTATTTATATATATATAATTTGTGGAATAAGTGTAGCTCCAATAGGGTTTTGTGATGGGTAAAACCCTATTGGCTCTCTCTATATATAAGGCTTGGTCTCCTCTTCTCTCTAATTTATCTATTATACCATTTTCTTTCCATCAAGAAAGGTTAAGGCATAATAGTAGAGAAAAAGAAGAAGATCTGGTCTGGTGCAGTGCATTTGTGCTTGCCATTGCAATCAAATTTTTCATCGCTGTTATGAAGCATAGAGGTATTCTTCTTCTTTATTGAGATATCAGGGTTTTATATGATATGTGCATTCAGTATATATACTGTGAAGCATTTATATCTAACATGTGGTATCAGAGCAAACACATATTCATATAGGACCTGATTACACGTACTGTTGAGTTTCAATATATATATATATATATTGTATCTATGCAATCTCTATATATTGTGAACTGCTTCGTCTCTGTTATGAATGTTTACCTATATATATTCGAGACATATATATATCTGTCATATCCCTCTTTCTTCTCCAATCTCTCTGCAACTAGACAATATATACATCTATATAATAAAACAGCATTGTTTTTTAAAATGTCTCACTTTTGAGACATTTCAATAGCTGGGATTCTTTTTATTGTATTTGATGGTCGAGATTAAAATTCTTCCCGCCCAACAATTCTTCTCCAATTTGATGGCTGATTGATGGACATGTGGGCGGCTGCCTCTCTCTTTCTCTCTCTCTCTCTCTCTCTCTCTCTCTCTCTCTCTCTCCCACTCTTTCAGTCACATTTGGTCTCACTCACTACCTCCCTTTCTCTTTTTCCCTCTCTCCCAATCCCTCAACTATCCGTCGAAGCTGTCCGCGCATGAAGCTCTATCGCTGCTCAAAGTCATTGCTCAAAGTGTGTATCTCTCATTCACTGTGTGTCTCTCTCATCTCTTATCTCTCTCTCTCCATCGCGACTGTATGTATATTTATTCACTGTGTATATCCATCGCGACTGTATATATATAGATAGTCACTGTGCATTTTATGCTCTTATCACGGCTTTAGATTTTGTGTTTTTATGTGCATTTTCGTTATGTTGTGTTTTTGTTTTTTTGTTATTCTATTCGTTTTGCTCTAAGGTTGCTGATCTTCATTTATGTCTGCCGCCGCGCATGAAGCTTTAAGTCATTGTATGTATCTCTCATTCTCTCTCTCCTCATTGTATGTATGTCGCGACTGTGTGTATGTATATATATTCCTGTATATATTCTTCTTCTTCTAGAAAATATAATGTGGGTCTGTATTTATATAATGTGGGTCTCAGGTAGATAGAGAGCGCAGTGGGTTTTTTGTGCAGCATGGTTCCTGGGTTTTGTTCTCCTGCAAGCTGATTCAGATTTCTGGTCTCTCTTTCTCCATATTTGTGGTGAGTCTGCTGCAAATTTTGAGTGTGTCAATTTATTCTAGGTTTTGTTTTGATTTCTCAGTCACTCTCTCTCTCCTTCATAGATGTAATATGTATGTATAAAGATTAAAGAAGCAAGGCAGCACTCTGCCGTGCTTGCATATATATATGTATATGTATATATAATAATCCATATTATATATTAAAGAAGCAAGGAAGCACACAGTATGCGTCTTCCTTGCGTGTGTATATTTCTGCTGTGTGTGCGTGTGTATTTTGTGTGTATGTTTTTCAGCATTGTGTGTGCGTGTGTACATTCTGCTATATATTATAAAATGTGTATACTCCTACAACAAAATTCTTAGTGTATATATACGCACTGTGTGTATCTAATGCAAAATTTTGTACCCATTATGTGTGTCTGTGTGTGCATACGCGTTGTATATTTTTAGTCATTCAATCGCAGCCATTGAGGGCAATTAAATCTCACTAGAAACAAAGATTGGGACCATAATAATAATTTATATAATAAATACTTAGGCAGTGGGCCATTTTATAATAATTATAATTTATGATAATTATAATGTAAAATAATAAATACGAATTCATAATAATTATATTTAAAATTAGTAATAATTTATAATAATTTGTAAAATGAAATTAAAAATTAAGAATTTAGGTAATGGGCCATTTGATCTAATTCAATTAAAATGAATTAAAGTTGTTTAATTAAGTACCTTGATCAGAGATATTAAATTTCATCTCACCCATTCATATACATTTTCATGTAATATAGCTTTAGTTTTAATTGAGATTTTTTTATATTAATTTTAATAACAAATTAAATTTAAATTTTAAATTAGTGTCATGTGTATGTGTATTAATTTAAATAATAAATTAAATTTAAATTGTAAATCAGTGTCATATATATGTGTATCCATGTAAAAATTGTAAATTGTAATTTTTGTCATCTTTCCAGATAAAGGAAATTTAGTATTGGAAGAACAAAAAAATATAATAAAAGAAAAAAAATTAGGACGTTGGGTACAATTTTATTCAAAAAAAATTTCAAAAATTTTAATTTTAACAATTTCTAACATTGGGTACAATTGAGTTTGACCCAAATATATAATTTTATCTTTTAAAAATTTTATGGGACAAAAATGAGTTGGATCCATTTATGTGTTTATACAATTTTATTTTTTTTCATGAGTTGAACCCAAATATGTGTTTATTTTTTTTTTATATAATATAACTTATTTAAGTTTCTCTGAGAAAAATTATAACTCATAGGAGTAGTGTAATTAAATTATAATTCAATGAAAATTATAAATTTAAATTAAGTAACTAAAAACAGTCAATGATAATTTCATGTACCAAGCAAATTCTTTATCAAGACCCAATTTGCCTCAAAGCTCATTTAACCCAACATAAATGCTATTTTATTTTTATTTTTATTTTTATAAAAAAAATTAGGTGTAAAAATTAGGGTCGTCATCTTCCTTAATTTTACTTTCCAATTATTCTTTTTAGACTTTTCAAGTGATAATTATTTATACCAGGTTTTGATTTTGATTTTAATGTGATTGTTAAAATAAATTTATTCTAAACATTGAGTTAGCCTTTTATCATTTTGGTTTATATTTTTTTTCTTCCTCTCATCATCTATTATATTATCTGATTTGGTTATTTATTTAAATAAAATATTTAATTTTATTATCTGATTTGATAGCAACTGATTTATTTTTTAGGTTGAAGTGCAACAGTTATGGACAATATTACTATTTTTGGTCAAGTAAATTTTTTTTTCTTCATATAAATTTAATGTAAGGCCTATTCTTTTTTTAAAAAAAATACTTATCATATCTAAATTTTTCCCCTCATACTTTACAAGTGGATGGAGACTTACATCGAACCGTAATATCAACTTCGTTTACTAATTTTTTTATTTATGTGTATAAAGTTTTATTTATCACTCTAAAGTGTTTATATGTATAGGTTCGATTTTTCTTCAAGAAAAAAATGTTAATTTTTGTTTAGATTGTAGAACACTTTTTTTAATTTAATTTTTTATTATAAAACGTTAAGAGAAAGGAAATAAATAAACAATAACTTTAATTTAATTTTTATTTTTTACACCGTGTCTTTAGGCACGGACATTCCCTAGTATATATATATTCTACAATCTGTTCATTGCTACGGATTTAAGAAAGAAAGAGAGACTATACCGCCGGGTCGATGGTGATGAAAGAAAAAGGGAGAAGGCGGTGGCAGCGACGGCAGTGGCGTCGCACGACGTCGCAGATGGCGAACGCCGCAGGTCGCTGGTTTCGCCGTGTTCGCTGGGTTCGCCATAACCGGTCGATTCTAGCTTTCTCCCTCTCGTCGTCAGTCGATTAATGCCATGGCCGACCGAATGAGTCATTTTTCTCGGCCATGGTGTTGGTTCGCAGTGGGCCGATTGAAGATGAGGATGGCAGCGGTGCACAAAGAGGGTATGAAGGTGGCGGTGGGTTTGAGAAGAAACCTTAAAAGGAAGAAGATGGAGTTTTAAATGGGGCTGGGCTATTGGCCTTGTTTGTTGCAGCTTAAAAATTGCAACTTCTAGCTTCTAGCTTCAAAAAAGTTGGGATGTAGTATTTGTTTTAGCTTATAGAATTCTAACTTATAGCTTTTACTAGCTTTTAGAAGGGGTAGAAGCTGGATTTTTCAAAGCTGGGGTACCCCAGCTTTTACAACTTCTGCTCAAATAATTACATTTTTATGACAATTTTGCCCTTATTTTTAGTAAAGAATTACTCTCTTGTCTACGCAATCATGGGTTTTTCTTTTCCACCGCCATTTCCATTTTCAAATCTCTTCCTCTCTCTCGTCATCTTCCTGTCTCTCTATACTTTAATTAATTTTTTTATAACACTTGAAACTTATACATATACACTAATTAATTTTTAAATTATCATTCTATAACTACTAAGGGTATTATGGACAATTATACAAAAATAAGTTATTTTACAGCTTATGGTATCAAACACCACAACTACTTAACTACAACTTCTAAGAAGGTGCAGCAAACAGGTTCACAATTTATTCTAAGTTTTAGAAGTTATAATTTAAGAAGCTATAAGCTATAATTTCTTTAATTAAGCTGCAACAAACGAGGCCATTATTCAGGTCGGATTTGGGCCGTCTGACCCGATTCGTTGAGATCCTTAGAGGATCTATTGCAGCAGATCCAAATTTTTTTTATTATTGGGCCTGGGCTTGAGCAATTTGTTTTGTTAAAGTGAGCCAATTTCAATTCATGGGCCTATTTTGTTATGGGTTTTAATTTGATTATTTGGGCCTGTTTTATTAACTTAGCCCATATGTTTATTGGGATATATATATTTTTTGTTATGGGCTTTACTCATTTAATTATTTAAATTATACTTTCGGGTTTGAAATTAAAATTTTATTTTGAGCCTAAAAATTAATAATTAAATGATAAATCCATTACTCAAAAAAAAAAAAAGAAATTTAAGTTGATTGATTTCAATTAATTATTTTGGGATATTTGTTGTCTAAATTAAGATGCATAATTTCCTGCCCAAATGTGTTAATTGTGTATTTTAATTTAGATGACATGATGTAAATGTGAAAATACATTGTGATTTGAAACTTTTATCCCAAAGGAGATTGTTTCTGAGTTACTTGTTTTTCATATTTGGGAATTTAATTTGTATATTATATTTTCTGCCCAAAGGTGATTTTATAATGTGCATTTTAAATTCTTGTGAGAATAATGCCATAAAGATGTTTGGGCCTATTCTTGTTTATCTTTTGCCTATATTTAATAGCGATATATTTTTTTTTATATACAGCCCCTTGCGCTTTCATTGTCGGTAATCAGACTTCAACCGTTAAGAATCTGACTGGAACCAATTTTAAGAGATGGAAAGAAGATATTGAAATTCAACTGGGTTTGATGGATCTTGACATGGCCTTACATAAGAATGAGCCTCCTAAGCCAACTGCGAGGAGATCCATTGAAGAGAAAGTTAGGTATGAAAAATAGGGAAGGGCGAATCGTTTAAGTTTGATGATAATGAAAATGTCTATTTCCCATACTTTCATTGGTGTCATATCTAAGACAGAAAATGCTAAGAAATTCTTTGATGCTATAGTTGAAAAATACAAATCGTCTGAAAAAACAGATGCTGAAGAACTTATGGATAGGTTGACAGGAATGAAGTATGATGGGGTGGGTGGTGTTAGAGAATATATTATGAAGATGGTTGATATAACTACTAGACTGACCGATCTTGAGATCCCCATTACTGAGTCATTCCTTATTCGTCATGCTCTAAATTCCTTTCCTTCATAGTTTAACCAATTGAAGACTTCTTATAACACTCAGAATGATAAGTGGAATACTAATGAACTAATCTCTATCAGCGACCAAGAAGAAAAGAGGATCTTTAGGGGTTCTGGTGGTAGTGTGAATTTTGTGAGTCAGCCAAACATGAAAGGACATTCCTCAAGCCACAATTACCGCAGAAATAACAAATGTGGCAACAAGATCAAAAATCAGAAGAGCAATAGCCCCAAACCTGCTATCAAGAAAGAGATCAGTTGCTGGTTCTATAAGAAAAATGATCATAAGAAATTTGACTATCACAAGTATAAGAACTAGTTGGCAAAGAACAAAAGTGGAGGTAAACCACTTGTTTTTGTTAGGTTTGAATCCAATTTAATAGATGTTCCATTGAATACTTGGTGGTTTGATTCTGGGGCAACCATTCATGTGGCCAATACCTTGTAGGGGTTCAAGAGCAACCGAAAGCCAAATGATCATGAGAGAACGCTGGTGGTTGGAAATGGCATTCGAGTACAAGTTAAAGATATAGAAGCAGTAGAGTTTAGATTAGAAACTAGATATACCCTTGTTTTGAATGATGTCACTTTTGTACCGTCCTTTAAGCGGAATTTGATCTCCATTTCTAAGATGGATTATGTGGGATATCATTTTGGTTTTGGTAATGGAAGTTTAAATTTGATTTTTAATTCAGTTATTGTTGGCACTGCACTCTTGTGTAATGGGTTATATAAGTGAAATTTTTCTTCCATGGCTACTTCGTTGAACGTTGAGAATGTTGGTGTTAAAAGAACCGTGATTAAAGAAAACTCTTCAACCTTATAGCATAAACGGTTGGGTCATATTTCCAAAGAAATGATGGAAAGACTTGTTAAAAGTGGTATTTTGCCTACAGTTGACTTTAATGATTTTGGGACTTGTGTTGATTGTATAAAGGGAAAGCTCACCAAAACCAAGAAAAGAGGTGCAACTTGTAGTAATGAGCTTCTGGAAATTATCCACACTGATATAAGTGGACCATATGTCTCTACATTATGTGGGAACAAATATTTTCTCACCTTTATTGATGACTTTTCTCGCTATGGATATGTATATCTTATTGCAGATAAATCTCAAGCACTCAAAAAGTTTAAGATTTTCAAAACTGAGGTTGAGAAGCAGCGAGAGAAAAGTATAAAGGTTGTGAGATCTGATAGAGGTGGAGAATACTAAGGTAGGTATGGACCTAGCAGACAAATTATGGGTCCGTTTGCCATATATCTACAAGATTGTGGGATAGTTGCTCAATATACCATGCCTGGCACACTAGATCAAAATGGAGTAGCTGAAAGGAGAAATCGCACATTAAAAGATATGATGAGGACGATGATGAGTAGATGTAATCTACCCATGTCTCTTTGGGGTGAAGCCATAAAGACTGCAATGTACATCTTGAATAGAGTTCCCAGTAAATTTGTGCGTCTAACTCATTTTGAACTTTCGGTTGGTCATAAGCCGAGCCTAAATCATTTCCGAGTTTGGGGTTGTCCGGCTGAGGTAAGAATCTACAATCCTTTTGAGAGTAAATTGGATCCTAAGACTATACGTTGTTTCTTTGTTGGTTATCCTGACAATTCTAAGGAATACAAATTTTATTGCCCTAGTCGAGGCACAATGATTGTAGATTCTATCACTGCAAAATTTTTGGAGAATGATACAAGTGAATGCTCTTGTTCTCGTGTAAGGGATGTTAATGTGGAAGAGGAAATTATGATAATGCCAGTATTAGTTGTACATGAAAGGATGGTATTTCAACTAGATCAAACAGAAGAAGTATCCCAACAGGAAGATGTTCCAGTACACATTTCACATCCTGAAATTCATGATAGGCACCCTCAGAGAGAAATAAGATCTGCTATATAAGATGATTATGTGGTATACCTTGGTGAAAATGACTACGATGTTGGTCATGTTATAGATCCGATCTCATATAGCCAAGCTGTTTCAAGTACTTGTTCTGATAAATGGTTGGAAGCCATGGAGGATGAAATGAGATCTATGGCACGCAACGATGTGTGGGAACTAGTTGAATAGCCTAAACGAGTTAAGCCTATAAGTTGCAAATGGGTGTTCAAAACTAAGGAAGATTCAAAAGGCAATATTGAAAGGTACAAGGCGAGATTAGTGGCTAAGGGCTTCACTTAGAAAGAAGGAGTTGATTACAATGAAACATTTTCCCCTGTTTCCTCAAAGGATTCCTTCAGAATTATTATGGCACTAGTGGCACACTTTGATCTTGAACTTCATCAAATGGATGTTAAAACAACATTTTTAAATGGACACTTGCTTGAAGAAGTATATATGCAACAACCTGAAGGCTTCAAAGAAAGTGGCAAAGGCCATTTGGTATGCAGGTTAAAAGAAATCCGTTTATGGTTTAAAACAAGCCTCTCGACAATGGTATTTGAAGTTTGATAAGGTAATTACTTTCTTTGGATTTACTAAAAAATAAGATAAACCAATGTATATATCTCAAGATCAGTGGGAGCAGATTCGTTCTTCTTGTGTTATATGTTGATGATATTCTCCTTGCGAGTAATGATTTGAACCTGCTTCATGATACTAAGCAAATGCTTTCCAAGACTTTTGATATGAAAGATCTTGGTAAAGCATCATTTGTTCTTGGTATTGAAATTAACAGGGACAGGACTCGAGGCTTGTTGGGACTCTCTCAAAGATCATATATAGATCGTGTTCTCAATCGCTTTAATATGCAAAACTGTAAAGCTGGGGAAATGCCTATAGCTAAGGGAGAATTGCCTAGTAAGAAAAATTGTCCCAAAAATGTAATAGAGCAACAGCAGATGGAAAATGTGCCTTATGCTAGTGCTGTTGGGAGTTTGATGTATGCTCAAGTTTGTACTAAGCCTGATATTGCTTTTGTAGTTAGTGTGTTGGGGAGATTTTCTTCTAATCCTAGGCCTGAGTATTGGGTGTTGGCAAAGAAAGTTATGAGATACCTGCAAAGAACAAAGGATTTTATGCTAGTGTATAGAATAGTTGATCACCTTGAGGTGGTTGGGTATACAGATGCAGATTTTGCAGGGTGTCCTGATGAAAGAAAATCCACTTCTGGATATGTTTTCATGTTAGCCGGTGGGGCAATTTCATGGAAAAGTGCAAAACAAACACTTATAGCTTCATCTACTATGCAAGCAGAGTTTGTAGCATGTTATGGAGGGGCATCACAGGCTACGTGGTTGAAGAACTTCATTTCTGGGCTTTTGATTGTTGATTTCATCTCAAGGCCAATCAAAATTTATTATGACAATAGTGCTGCAATTTTCTTCACTAAAAACAATAAAAGTTCTAGTGGTTCCAAACACATAGAGATCAAGTATCTTTCAGTCAGAGACATGGTCGAGAAAGGTGATATTATTGTGGAACACATAAATACTCAGGTTATGGTTGCTGATCCATTAACCAAAGGACTTCGATCTATTGATTTTAAAAGGCATGTTGTTAATATAGGGATTTTAGAGTCTTTTAATGTGCTTGATTAGTGGGAGTTGTTATTTTATTCAATTGTTACTCCCAATCATTGTTATGTAATGAGCTCGATTATTTTATTTCATGGATCCATGTTAAATTTTAAAATCATATGCATGCTAATGAATCTTTTCATGATGTATCTTTTCATGATATTAGATTGGTGATATCACTGTATATTTTGGAGCTGTTATGCTTGTTTCTTTTATCACTATTAAAGGCATTCAGATTCAACTTCCATGGATAGTGATAGTTAAAGGACTGATATAGACTTGGCATGAAGATCATATAAGGTATATGCTATTGTCTATACTACACTTTCAAATCATATTGTGTTCATGTTAATTTAATTGCCAAAGTTATGACTATAGTACGAATTTATGGAAATAAATACATTTTGACAGCTATGATCTAATTTTGGTAATTAGGTCGAACGGAACATGTTTAAAGGTGATTATCTGTTAAGCTATGCTTTCAAAATAGTGGCCACTCAAGTTTTCAAATTCTTGTTATCCAACTGGAGAGTCAATTTCAAATATATATATATATATTGGCACCAACTAATATTGCACGAGTGGGGGAATGTTAGAATTTTTCCATTATGTGTGCAATATTAATTGGATCTTGTTTTTTAAGAAAAGCCATTTGGGCTATAGCTTAACAATGCCTGGAGGCCCAAATGAATTATATGTGATCATAATTGGACATTGGGCTTGGTGCACCTTAATGGGTTTAGGCCTATTTATATATATATGATTTGTGGAATAAGTGTAGGCCCAATAGGGTTTTGTGATGGGTAAAACCCTATTGGCTCTATATATATAAGTCTAGGTCCCTTTTTCTCTCTAATCTATCTATTACACCATTTTCTTCCATCAAGAAAGGTTAAGGCATAATAGTAGAGAAGAAGAGGAAGATCTGGTCTGGTGCAGTGCATTTGTGCTTGCCATTGCAATCAAGTTTTTCAACGCTGTTATAGAGCATAGAGGTATTCTTATTCTTTATTGATATCAGTATTTTATATGATATGTGCATTCAATATATATACTGTGAAGCATTTATATCTAACAAATATATCTTAAGTATTATAGTATTTTGTGTATCAAAATGAACCAAACAATGTTATTTCTCTAAGTCTGAAAGATTAGTGCACTATAAGGGAACATATAAGCAAATGTTCTTATTTCGAAAAACTATCTCCCGGTATTTCGATAATTAATATTCATTATTGTTAAAATAATTTTTAATGAATTTGTCAAGAAATAGAATGTATGTATTTTAAAAGTGGTAAATTGCTAAGTCCTGATTTTATACTAAAACCAAAATTCTATTTTCTTATTAATTTGGATTTTGATTTTTTAGATATTTTTATTGAATCCAAATAGGAGGCACTTTTTATTTACATTTATGTATTAAAGTAATGGAAGGTAAAATATAAATTAAAGAAATGTAAATATCTTATAATGTAGGGGTGTGCAATCGGTTATAACCGAACCGAATTGCCCGAAAATAACTAACTAAATCAAACCAAACCGTTCCCAATAACCGAACTGAACCGACCGACAACCCCAATAAAATCGAACTAACCGAAACCAAAATAACCGAACACTAAATTGCTCTAACCGAATCGAAGGCATAACCGAAATTTTCCCTAGAATACTAACCGAACCAATAACCAATCATAATATAATCGAACTGAACCGACAGGTTAGGTCAGTTTGTTCAGTCTAACCGATTCGGTTCAATTAGTTTGATCTAACTGAACCTTACGGTTAGCCCAGTTAGATGTAACACCCTCTCTCCTAGAACTGGCTGAGAAGAGGTGCTACGGGAAATAAAATAAAACTGATTGATAAACTGAATTCTGATACCAATACTGAATATCTCAATCAACTGAAATAAAACTCTGAGTCAACATCAACTGAAAACCATAAACTACATCTAAGGGAAAATCCCTAAACTGAGATATAAAATAAACCTAAACTGATAAGACATCAACTAATAAACACTCAGACACCTTTGGTCTTGAGCGGCTCTACGTACACACATTACTGGACACTGCTACTAGGCCCCACATCTGGTACTCCCCCGTTAGAACCTGGAATGGTGAAGAGTACAAGGTGAGCTACAAAGCTCAGCAAATAATAAGCTATAAAGAAATAACTGTAGCTGAATTGAAGAAATATCGATACTGATAAAAACTTACTGAACTGGTGCTGAGAATAAATACTAATTTAACTTGTACTGAGTATAGTTACTAACTGGTTGCATTCATAATAATGTAATGCACATAAACTGTAAATTAGATGTAAGTATGCAACTTTGGCTCATAGGCCCACATAACTGAAAAATCATACCTGACTGATTTGAATCCTACAAATAGAAAAATTATAAGTAATATTGTGGGCAATATGCCCCTAGCTCCCTGGTCGACAACAGGCGAGCAAAACAAAACTAAAAACTAAACTGGTGGGATCCCCACGGATAAGCCGCCTGGCGTGCTTAATGCAATGTTGTGCACATATATATGCTGGCACACAATATGTAGTGCTCCATATAAAATCGTGTCAAATGCTCATACCAAAAGTGTATGCACATAATCTCACAAGTAATGCTGACCATGTCATAATAAATATTAAACATGTAATCTAATCTTCAATGTATTAGAATACAAAAATTCTATGAACTATGTATTATGGCATGGACATGATTAGCTCGATATAATCTCGCATTTAAATTCAATAGGTGTGTATTGACTATTTTATCGAAATTAAACTTGAATTGGACTTTCTGGAAGCCTACTTGAAATTCTGAGAAGACCCATCGGGATACTAGAAAAAATGGCATACGGATACTCTGAAGGGTATTTGGATAGTCTGGGATAAAGGCTTTTAGATACTAAAAGAGACAACTTTAAGAAAACACAGAATTCGGGACAGATTGATACTCTTTCGTATTTTGGCCATAACTCTCTGTTCTAAACTTTGATTGATCTGATTCAAAATTGATATTGAAATAAAAGAGGAAGACCTACAACTTTCATGTTTTGTGTTTTACAAGATTCAGGCTCCATCAAGGTCAAAATTGGCCTGCAAGAGAACAAAAGCTTTCTGGAATGCTGAGTGGACAGATTGATACCCTTTCGTATTTTGGCCAAAACTCTCTCTTATGAACTCTGATTGAGCTGATTCAAAATGATATGGAAAGAAAAGAGGAATACCTACAACTTTAATGTTTTTAAATTTTCCAGATTCAGGCTCCATCAAGGTCAAAATTAGCCCGCAATAGAACAAAACTCAAAGAGACAACTTTAAGAAAACACGAAATTCGGGATAGATTATTACCCTTTCGTATTTTTGCCATAACGCTCTGTTTTGAACTCTGATTGAGCTGATTCAAATTGATATGGAAAGAAAAGAGGAAGACCTAAAACTTTTATGTTTTGAATTTTTCAAGATTCGGGCTCCATCAAGGTCAAAATTGGCCCGTAAGAGAATAAAAACTTTTTGGAATGCTGGGTATCCGAATACTGAATACTAGTATTCGGATACCTTCATCTTCCAAGCCCAGAAACGAAACATGGACAGAGATGCCATGGATTTAATTCAAAACTTAATAACAACACCATTCTGAATGAAATCTTGGGAAACCAAGTCCCAATTGGTAAGAATCAATCATATGAATGAACAACGGATTAAAGCTTGAAGAATCATAGATAAAAATCCAACGAATCAATCTGATCATGCACACTGTTACGCTAATATATATGTATGTATAATTATACAATTGACTGTAACCAAATGAATCTGAAAATCAACAATGGATTACCAAGAAAACTGATATCAAGGGCTTAATCGGATCCTAAAAGAAAGCTTTACAAGGACAACTTGAAGAATCAATGATAAAACTATCACACAACTTAATTCCACTCGCTGCCATTCATGTATATATATATATAACTTTTTATGTGGCTGAAGAATTGATCTGGAACTCAATGTAAATCCAACAAAAATTGAGTTTGATTGCTACACATGCTCCCGTAAGAAAAGTTTACAAGGAGAAGAACTTGCCTTTGATTTGATCAATCAACCGGTGAAAACGAAAACGGATGAAACTTGAATGAACTCTAGGCTTCTTCAATTTCTTTTCTTTTGTTCTTCACGGCATGACTTCATGCTAGAATCTAAAGGCTTATATATATATATATATAAGTAGGAAATACAACCCTAAATCCCATAACTCACACTCATTTTATAATTAGGAGACTATAATTTAATCCCTCTTCTCGCAGGGATTCTTCCAACGTAATAACTCTTAATTAAATATTTTAATTCTAATTAACAGATCTCTAAAAGACTACCATTCCCTTATATTCAATTCTCACAAATTAATAAGAATCTAATACTATTTAAATACTATTTTCTCAAATAAAATCTCAATTGCCACATTAAATAATTAACTCGCAAAATCTTAAAGTGAAAATTAATTAAATAAATTAATCAATGCTAAATAAATACTAAACCATGTGATGGGTCGTTACATAGATAGTGAGGTATATTTTTTCTTTCAGAAATCCCCTTAAGTATCTTTACTTCTTCATAAGCAAAACTATTGCACAGCCCTAAAATTTCTAACACAAGCAAATGTCACAGCAATGAGGTAAAAATTTCTAATACAAGCAAATGTCACAGTAGTAAACAAATTAAGAAATTTTAAGTAGACATATAGCTAAAGCCAATCTTGTGTCATAAATCAATTCACCCTTTAAACTTACAAAAAAATGGCTTTTAACAACCCCAAATCTCAAATAAGAAGGGTAGCTAGCTAGGTTGCTATGTTTGAAAAAGGAAAAAAGAAGAATAAAAATACAACTTGTTGTCTGCCCACCTTTTTCACGAGTGGAATGGGGTTACAACAAACAGCTGGAAGAAAGATACAACTCATACAGTCTTACTTTTCAGTAAGAGAAATTTTCAGTAAGAGAACTCAAACAAGATAGGTTGTATTCAGCAAGCATGCCATAAACCATCATCAAATAGAAATTGAGAATCACCAGCTTTTAAAATAAATGGCATACCAAGCAAAGCACGTATACCAAGCAAAACAGAAATTGTGAATCACCAGCTTTTGAAATAAATTGAGAACTCAAATTGTATAAGCATGTCAAATTGTTTCATAGTTGACATATTCAATCAATAAAACAAACCAAGCATAACATGGTCCTAAATAGTAATATACCATAATGCTGGTTATAACTTATAAGAAAAACATGTCTGCAAAATAACACCTCTTACATTTTTGCAAAATTACCTCTTCATTAGCTCTTGTTATTTGCTAGATTAGATCCAGATGGTCCTCCTTCTTCATTAGCTTAGCTCCATTTACATCCCCGGGCTTCCTCACCAATGGTTGTGCTGACTCTACCATTAGCCCCACCATCCGCTACACATATATACATATATAAAAAATGTGTGTCATGATCATTAGCAAAGACCATAGCTTTGCTATATATTCACTTAATTAAGATTTAAGAGACAAGGCAAATGTTGGACATGGTATGGTATGTTTCGATTGATCAAATATCAAAACAAATAAAAAAATTTATTCTTTTTGTAAAATTAACTAATAATCACCAGCTCAAATTGCAGAAACTTTAATGGATGAAAATACATTGGAGATGAATATAATGAAACATTACCTATTTAACAATATATGACCAGAAATCAATTACTGTATATGTCTAATATTAGTCATCAAAATCTAATATCATAATAGAAAAACAATACAAATGCAACAAACAGTTACTGTATATGTCTCTAACTAATATCAAAATAAAAGACAATACAAGAACTAGTTACTGAATAATAGAAAAACATATACAGATATACTTACAAATGCATGAGTCTTCAAAATCTAAATTTCCATAAGTGTGGGGCTGTCAACAGTAACATTTGTCAATTCTAAAAACAATACACAAAATTAATTAAATAATTTAAAAGTAACAAGTATTGAACTAAAATTAAAAAAAAAATAGTAACAATGAGTTTACCTTCTTCAAGTTGTTCAACATGATCCCAATCTTCTTCAACACTTATTAGGGTGGTAGATGACCGAAGCCAATATTGCGTACAAACTAGACTTTCAACCACTTTAAGAGAAAGAGAACTCCTAAATGGATCAAGTACTCGACCCCCTGTGCTGAAGGCAGACTTGGATGCAATAGTAGAAACTAGAATTGCCAACACATTCCGAGCCATAGAAGATAGAATAGGAAACCGATGACAATTAGCTTTCCACCAATTCAAAATGTCAAAGTCATCAGTTTCCTCCTCACACACTTCACTTAAATACTTATCCCATTCTGAAGGCACAATTGTAAATCCACTACCACTTGTAGACTTATACTTTTTAAAGCGAGAACTAATCAAGTTTGGTCTACCAAATTTTTCCTTCACCACAACAGGTGGAGTAGACACTTGAGACGGTTCTCTTGCTTCACCTAGAGATGCCAATTTTTTCTTATATTCTTCATACAAAGCATATATGGCATTTTTTAAGGACAAAATTGTAACATCCCCTTTCTCACCAGGATACATCTCCATAAGTGCATACTCTATAAGCTCTAGCTTGTGCCTAGGATCAAGCACCACAACAATATAACGTAGGTGATTTATTTTTTTCGGATCCCCCCAATATTTATCAAAATTTTCTTTCATTTTTCTGGCCATATCACTCAACTCAAGATCGTCACCTTCTTGTCACTCATGTAAGAAACAATGAACAGTACTAATCTCATGGAAAAATGTGCTGGGGGTGACATATGAAGAACCTGAAACCCACAAAGTAAGCTCATAAAATTGTGGCAACACTCTAACAAACATTCTGACCCTTGTCCAATCCTCTGGCTTAGGTTTTCCATCAATAGTAATAACTTGTTGCAGCTCATTATTCCAATTACTTGTACCAATATCAAGCATAAAACAAGGTTCTTTCTCATCAAATCTCTCAAAAGCCCTCTCAAACTTTTGAGCGGTCTCTAACATCAAGTATGTGGAGTTCCATCTAATTGCAACATCCAACGATAATAGGCCCTTAGATTTATTTTTTTCCACTTCCACACATTCTTTGAATTTTCTTAGTCTTGCTGGGGATTGTCTAATATATCTAACTGCATCCCTAACCCTTGTTATTAATTCATCTAGCTCTTTCAATCCATGTTGCACAACCAGATTTATTATATGAGCCACACATCTAATATGCAAATAATGGCCACTCATAATGCTAGCATCCCATTTCACCATTTTTTTTCCTGAAGTTACCTACAACATCATCATTTGAACTAGCATTATCTACTGTCAAAGTATAAACTCTATCGAGTTTCCATTCCATTAGACACTTCTCAATTGCCATAGCAATGACATCACCCTTGTGACTAGATATTGGACAAAAATTTATGATTTTTTTCTTCAATGTCTAATTATTGTCAATATAGTGCGCCGTCAAGCACATATAATTAATCCTTTGAATGGAGGTCCATGTGTTCGTGGTTAAGCAAACTCTTTAACAAGATTTTTTTAACTCATTCATCAATTTCAACCTCTCTTCATTAAATAATTCAAAACAATCACGATAAATTATCCAACGTGAAGGAATCTAGAATTTTGGACAAATAACATGAATGAAGTGCCTAAACCCCTCACGCTCAACAAATTTGAAAGGCATCTCATCTACCATCACCATGCGAGCTAAAGCCTTTCTAGCAAGCACTTGATCAAATTTCCAATTCACCAATCCCATACTCTCCATTTCTTTCTCACCCAATGTTGAAGATTGTTGCAAGTTTAATTGCATTTGGTGGGTTTCCAAAGCATGATGGTGTTTTTTACATGTTCCCATATGATTCCTTAAACCCGTAGTCCCATTTTTTTTAGGATCACAATGGAACTCCCTAGAACAATAGTTGCATCTCCCTTTAATATGACCCTCTAAATTTGTAAACTTGGTAAAATGATCCCACACATCTAACCTAGCTCTAATTGTTTTTCTCTTTTGACTTTTCTAGTGATGTTGCACCTGTACCATGTTGAGATTGGCTACCTTGGCTTGGTGCCATTGGCATTGGTGTAGGCCTTGAACTATCATCCATACTAGGGATGTTTGTGGTGTGACTCATGTCTTCTTTTCTTGCCATCTAAAATTAATACAATTATAATTAATATGTAGTGTATTTAAAAAGTGAGTTTAAATGTCTTCTTCTGATTAAATTACACTCTTTTGATTAAAAAGAAAAATTAAGGGGCTATAATCAAAATTCTATCATTGTCCTACACTCCTAATACTAGCACTAGAACATGAGAAAATGACCACTTCATATAGAATCAGAACAAAAAATAAAGCGAAACACACATCATAACACCAAAGATATTATAACCATATAAGTTATAACAACATAACAGAATGGAAAAGAACCAAACCAAAATTTGAAAACAGGGAATGCATAAGCATAATAAAGAAATTAATAGCAAATTCCACAAGGCATAATCAATAGAAAATGATCACATAACAGATCAATATGTCCCATGCCTCTAAGACTAAGACAACATTTTAGGTGAAAAATATCTCATGCAAGTTTACACTTCTATATAGACATCCATAACTTTAATGCCAAACAGATAAAAACAATAGCAAACTACCAAATAATCATAGTCATAAGGAGTCTTAAATTGATAAATTGAACCAAAACTGGAGGCACAAAATAAACTCAATTTCCTTCCATGAAGAATACCACTAGTCATAAAGGGTTTTTAAATTAAGGGTTTGTAATTAAAATTCAATAAAAGATAAAGTCATAAAAGAGGTAATATATAGACTATAGTAAAGATAAAGATGACATAAACCCTAAAACATAACAGAAATACAGAATAATCAAAGCATTGAGCCACTCAATCCAACCCACATACGGCTCTAAAAAATATATAGACTAAAAAAAATTAAAAAATGCACCAACCTGGAGTCCTAGACAACAATAGCAACAGCAGACCAGTCGCACGAAACAAATTTGAATGAAAAAATTAAACCTAAACAAACAAGTCAACAGTATCAATGAAGAAGAACGGCAACAATAAGAAATGATAAAGAGAACAAGAGAACCCTTACAAACAACAATGTTTTCGTAACTAAAAAGTCCCCAAATTTGAGAAACCCTAACATAAAAAAGAACAAAAATCGAAACTAACCTCTGTGGATCGTCATCGGTATGAGTCAAAAGTCGAAGCACACAAGGGAAGAAGTCTGTCAGTCGGTTCGGTCTGGTCGTTGGTGGGGTCATCAGTGTGGTATGGGTTGTTGGGTCAATATCGTCGAAAGAATCGAAACTAACTGATTAGGATTTAGGGTTAGGGTTCGGTTAGAAGTAAAATGAAAGGACTAAGGAAGGAGGCAAGGAGCTTACCGATGGGCGACGATGACAACAGACGGTCGAATTTCTCTAACTATCGGTGAAGATTAGGGTTTCTCTCAATCTCTCTCTCTCTCTCTCTCTCTCTCTCTCTCTCTCTCTCTCTCTCTCAACTCGTTGAATAGGGTGTGGAAGTGTGAGTGAAGAAGAGAAGACTTGTCCGACCGGGAATACGAATGTGGGTTTATTCATGAAATGACGTCATTTTATGAAGAACTAAACGGCATCATTTTTTAAGTCGGTTGGTTCAATTTAATTGATTATTCCAACTCCAAAAATTGAGAACTGAACCGATAACCGATTTTCTCCTTCCAGCTAACTGAACTGGTCACCCCTATACAATTAATCGAACCTAACCGGTCAGTTCGATTCAGTTCGGTCTAACCGAACCATTGCACACCCCTATTGTAATGTATACATACTATATAAATTATATCTTCAAACAATTGATATATGTATAAAATTTATTTTCTGTAAAATTAGCCTCAGAAGTCGACTCTTGGTTCAGTGGAGTCAACTCCCTTTAAGCTGAAGTCGACTCTTGAAAAGTTAAAGTCGACCCAGTCGAGAGTATGTTATGTAGAGTTGATCTGGCAACATTGGTGTATTTCGAAGAGTCGACTCTAGCAGTAGAGAAGTCGACTCTTGTATAACTAAAGTCGACTCCCATTTAAAATTAAAGTTGACTCATGTTTTAGAGAAGTCGACTCCTTGGGTCCAATGGTTGAGTTTTTTCTAACCGTTATAGATCCTTTGGAAGCTCCACTATATATATCAAGAAGAGATTTTTGGAGAAGACTAACGTACAACCAAGATCAATCTTTCTAAAGGCACTCTCAAGCACATCAAGTAAATCAATCCAAGGCTCAAGCTCAAAGTTTAATCCATTCGGAGCCCAAGGCAAAGGAGAAGACATTCTCTCCATTTGCGGTAACTTGTATTATTTCTATTTTGCCTTGTTCATCATTGTTTTTAATTCCATATTAGTCCAAGGTTGTTTGGACATGGGATTTATTTGTATTAATTTGTGGATTGTGAGTGGCATCCTAGAGCCTAAGTAATCTAGGTGTATTATTGTGTTGTATTAGTTTTCGGGGTGAGCTAAGGGGAAAAACCTCAGGGTGTACAAGTTTGCTAGGTGATCTTGCGTAGAAACCTAGTGTTGTGATTTTAGTGGAACCTTAAGTGTCAAGTTGACCTTAAGAGAATGGAGTAGGTGTTGGAGACACTGAACCACTATATATCTTGTGTTAATATTGTGGTTATTTGTGTATCTATATTACTATCACTCTCAAACAATATATATATTTATAACAAGTGTATTTTGTGTATAACAAAAGGTCGAGAATTTTAAAAGGGAATAATTCGATTTAATAAATTTTTAACACTCAATTCACCTTCTCTTGAGTGGTCATTGTGTGTCAAGGGACCAACACAACCTCCTACATATGGCATGCGTGGCAGCCCTTCCACACACCAACGGGTAGGTAAGGCTATATGCAAGGGTCTTTCACGCGGCCACATGTGACGCTAGCTATCTGAACCAGGTACTATTAGTATAGTATACCCTAATGCTAGATTTAGATGACGTCTAGTGGACTTGTAATAAATACATTTGTGATATTTTTGTATATATTAATAAAAGACAAGTTTATCTTTATTCATAAACTCTCCAATTTAATGTATAAATGAGTCTCTAAATCTTTTGTTTGAGAGTCTTATTCTTAAGGTGTTAAGAATATGTGATGAGATTTTCTGGTGACAGGACTTCTTAAATGATTTCCGATCCTTAGATTAATTGGATAAAAACTCTGATTAGTCGAGTATGGACTACCACAGAGTTTATTACCTCAATAAGTATTAGTTACTAATGATAGAGTGGTGAGTCACATGCCATATGATATGGAGATGTCTTCAGTAAACTTGTGGGTGGTTCTTGGAGAACAACGCATTAAATGTGACGTTGATTACTAATCACATGGCATTGTGTATAACGATCATGTCGTCTAAGTTGCGATAGTGTAGTTGATCCTTAGATTTGAACTAACACGATTGTCTTGTGTATTGGTGTATGAGATTTGCTAATAGGTTGAACTATCCAATTGCAAGGTACGGATGTTCATCTATTTGGTTCCGTATTGCTGGTATATTGTAACGACCCGTTAGAGGGCCTAGTATTTATTTAGAATTAGTTAATTAATTATTGAAGTAATTAATTAAGAGGATTTGCCATTTAATTATTTAATATGGCAATTTAGATTTTTATTGAGTAAATAGCATTTAATTATATTTATTTAGTGTTGAAATTAAATGCAGGGACTTGAGGGTCATTTAAGAAGTTGTTATTAATTTAATTAATTAATAAAAGTTATTATGAATGGGAAGTCCATCCGAGAAAGGGTTTTGGATTTATGGAGTCTCCTAGTTGTATTAGGAGAATGAGATGCCCTAGGGTTGCTCTCTTTCTCTCTCTATATATATATCTTCCCATAGCATTGAGTTTCTTCACGCCGTGGAGATTAGAGATCGCATAGAAGAAGAAAATAAGTCAAGAGCTATTGCAGTAACAGTGAGTAGCATAACAGTTCGATTAGTAGCATTCGAGTTCGATCAAAGAGTTTAAGGAAAGTATCCTTCCCCTGTAATCCTTTCTTACAGGTCTTGATTTAGTTTGATATCAGATTTTCAGAATTGAATCAGTTCCAGTGCATGTATATATATATATATGTGTGCGTTACAGTGAGTTATATCAGTTCAGTGCATGTTTATATATGTATTTACATGCGTACAGTGAGTACCAGCCAGTTGATGCATGTTCCTTGCAACGTTTACATTAGTTATGATCAGTAAATCATCCCTCAAGTTGTTTATATATCAATTGGGATTGTTCTCCCAAGATTTCTTTTGGAATGGTGTAGTGAAGCTAAGTTTTGATTCAAGTTATGATTTCTGTTATCGTAAGCTTTATATCTGATAAGATTCCAGTCATTCGAATAAGTCTTGTGTCATTCGAATGAGTTTCAAAGCATCCGAATAAGTTTCAGTGTTATCGTAATGTTTTTCCCTTATAATGTATCAGTCATTCGAATGAGTTCCTTGTCATTCGAATGAGTCCTGAGATATCGTATCATTCGTATGAATTTTTGAGGTTTTTAGACTGTCATTCGAATGAGCCTTGTTGTCATTCGAATGAGCCCTTGAAGATGTGAGTAAGTTATTGCTTTGTATAGCTTAGCATTCGAATGAGCCTTCTTGTCATTCGAATGATCTTCAAATTGATTCGAATAAAGTTACTGTTGCATTCGAATGAGTCGAGTTTTGCCAGTAAATGTCCTCATTTTGTTTAATTTATATTTTACCTTCCATTTACTTTAATACATAAATGTAAATAAGAAAGTACCCCCCATTTGGATTCAATAAAAATATCTAAAAAATCAAAATCCATAAGAATAAAAAAGTAGAATTTGGATTTTAGTAGGAACTTAGGATTTTGCGATTTTATCACCTCCAAGATATACACTTTTCATTTCTTGAAAAATTCGTTAAAAATCATTTTATCACTAATGAATGTTAGTTATTGAATTATCGGGAGTTAGTTTTCTAAAAAAAAAACATTTTCATATATGTCTCCTTATAAGGTGCTAGGCTTCTAAACTTAGAAAAATATTGAAGCGTTATCAAAACGAGTTTCAAGACATGATGCATGAACTAAATGATTTTTCATACGATTAAGTTTCAAACCAAAACCTTTCATGTATGCTTCAAAATATGAAAGCTTATTCTGAAGAATGAGATTAACATAAATGATTTTTCATACTTAAGATTGGATTTTCATCAAACACATTTATGTTCAAGTTGGTCTTTTGCCTTAGAACAATTTTAGCTCTATGTTGACCAACGACTTCAAAGCTAATTTGAAAATCATTTTAGGAGATTCTTTTAAGACTAAATACTTGACTTTGCAAATCTCCAACTAATATAGAAAATGATAAATCTTTTTGGTTTTCATTTTAACAAAGCATTTGAAATTGATTTTTGTTGAAAACCATAGACTTGACTCATGACTTAGGGGATAAAACAAGGTATTGTTTTTCATCATCAAAACTAAACACAAGGGTAGAACATCAATAAGCAATTTAAGAATTACATAATTCTCTACTTGGCTCAACTTTTACTTTCTCTGCTTCTTTTGTCCTTTTCTGCTTCCATTCAAATTATAGGTGCGTGAAAGACACACGGGTACTAGTGGTATGGAATTCGCAGGCTAGCACGGGAAGAAGTGCACGATAACATGCTAGATGTGGACAAACTAGGACCACCACAACGTGAGGTGGATTCAGTCTCAATACAGAAACAGTTTATGTATCCAACCTGACATCAGACATCAGGTATTTATTTATTGTATTTCATATGTTTAAATAATGTATTGCTTAAATATCCAAACTGTGTATGATGTACATATTTATTGCTTCCGCTATGATGCACATAAAAAGATGGAGAGGTGTTTTTAGTAGATTGAAGAGTTTGATCAGCATTAAGAAGTTGATGTGTCCTAATTGCTACATGGTTGTGAACCTAAAAAGTCACACCCATACTAAGTAACGGACTAGATTAGTGAACCACTACTATTAATGTGTTCTTCATCATTAAGGAGTTGATGATGTTAGTTGGGGTTAAGAGTTAACCAAAATGATCAACACAATTGGGAGACCATTAAGAGTTAATGTGGCATGCCGTTAAGAGTTAAATGGGGGACTTAGTTTCATTAAGAGTGAATGAAAAGGATATTAAGAGTTAATAGCATGACTTAAATGTAATAAACTGAAAGCTACAGATGTAGGCACAAATGGTTGACCGTTACTTTATGGATCATTGACAGTTTCACCTGAAAGAGATAAAATAGTTGATAGTTTCCAAAAAGTGATCGACATTTTTGAGAATCATATTACTCCTGCGTGATTCTCAGCAACCGAGCATTAAATGCTCTATTGCTTTTAATGATGTCTTTAGCAGAGGCATTATATGTGGGAAAATAAATTAGTAGAGTTGAGAGGCATGGGAAGAGGTTGAGACCCATTTCTTCTGAGCGTGCTTAAGAAGCTATTGGCTACCATTCTCTCTTCTTCTTCTTCTTCTTCTTTTTCTTCTTCTGCTTCTTCCATTCTGGTCCATTCCTTCTTCTTTTTACTCCGAGAAGCTGACTATTTTATCCTCTATTGCTCTCTTTTGTTCTTGTGTTGATTTATGGTTGTGAGACAACTTGTTTCTCTTCCTTTAGAACTAAGAATAACATTGTGTCACCTTCGTTGAGATGGTTCTAGCACGAGTCTGTTGAAGTGTTTTAGTGTAACTTAAGTGTGGACGGACTACGTCCCCTACATTTTTGGGGTTAGACTGGTCATCCAAATGTTGCAGGTTCAAGAGTAGCTTGGAGCAACTCATCGAAGCTTGGAGGTAGGAGGCTTGGAGCTTTTGGTGCATTAGACAACCGGCTACAGATTCATCCATTTGGGGCATACAATCTAAACCCCCTATGGATGGATATATATATATATATTCATATGGATGTTTTATACCAAGTTATGGAAGGGTTTGTTTTGCTTTCGTTGTTGTTTTCATTTTTATTTTGAAAATGTTTTAAAACGTATATACCCTTGCATAGAGCCACCAAGTGTTGGCGTTTATCATATTGTATGATCAACTTTCAATAATATTAGAGCTTCGGCTCGGTGTACTTATCCCATGGGAGTGTTTTGTGTATTGTATTCTTGTTTCGGATGTGTTATTGCTCACTATTTCATGTAGGTTTACAATGATTGTTAACCGGTTTGTCCAAATAGTCGATCATTTCTGATGTTTGCAAGGAAAACAATCAACGGTTTATTGAAACAAGTTAACAGGTTTCCGTTACCTAGAAAAGAGGTTGACCAGTTTTGGAAGAAGTTGACCAGTCTTATGTAACCCGCAAAAACAGTCAACAGGTTCAAAAGGAAGTCGACTGTTTGTTTTAATGGGAGAAAAAGTTAACATTCTTTTGAAGATAGTCGATAGTTTTTGTTCCACAAAGAAAAACAGTAGACTGTTTTGGATTATTTGTAAGACAGTTGTTGATTTCTCTTAGTGTTTGCCAAAATATGATAAGATTGCATTAGATAGCTTAAACTGAAAAAATTTGAAATGAGATGTCTTAGTCTGAAAAGTGGCGTACATTACATAAACACAAATTTTATTATTTTGATGCACTAAAAAGTTCAATTGGATTGAATGGATGATCATGAACTGAATCAATGTGATTGAATGGATGTGCGAATGGATGAATGAATGTTTACAATTATTTTTTTAATAAATTTGTAAAATTATTCTTTCATTTAGGTTGTAAGAGAATATAACTCTCCATTTTTTTTTTCATTTTAGAATCAATTGTAATGTATAGTAGTTATTGTAAAATAAATAAGACATATCAAGAGTTGATGTGATAGAACAGGAGACATCAATATTTGGTGACTCAATTGAGCAAGTCAACCGATGGTTGTCTAACAACCAACATATATGATATGTTGTTGAATGTGTCTCTTAATGCTTCTTTAATTAAATCCAAATGCTCAAATTTAATTAATAGCTAAAGTCCATGATCATCCAATTATTTAATTATATGCATTTTGTTTTGTGATGTGTGAGGTATATAGTGAAACTTAATGCACGTGCAAAGTGAGACCTTAATTAAAGACAAAAAATCTTCCCTCAACTATGCAAAATAAATATTAGATTAAAGCAGTAAATTTGATTTATTGTGGCCCTTCTCCATCATAAGAAAACGTCACTCGATTTGGTATCCATGTGCAAAAGTTGTAGAGTTTTACTAGTTGATATTTCATTCTTAGATTTAAGGGAAGCTTTAGTTTGTTTTCCTTTACGACAAACATCAGAAGATTTTTCTTCATTAAATTTTATCTTAGAGAACCCTATAACTAAATCTTTATTAGTTATTTTTCTAATTAGATTTGGATTAACATGACCTAATCTTCTATGCCATAAGCGAATATCTTCATTTTTTACCATTAGGAAATTTTCATTAATTTTCTCAATATCAGCAATGTAGACATTGTATTGCCTATTAGCACAAATAATAATAGAGTTGTAGCTATCAATAACGAAACAATGTATTTGTCTAAAAATAACTTTATGGTCATCATCACAAAATTGACTAATGCTAAGAAAATTATGTTTTAAACCATTCACTAAGAGAACATTTATAATAGTAGTGGAATGTGGCTGGCCAATCATATCTATACCAACCACTTTACCTTTGGTATTATCCCCAAATGTGATAAATCATCCGTCTTTGGGAGTGAGATCTAAGAATAGATCTCTCTCACATGTCATGTGTTGTGAGTAGCCACTATCCATATACCACTTGTTACCTATTGTGGTCCTCACGCACGTTTGCACATTTAAGAGAACATGTTTTAGGTTTGGGTATACATCTATAGATAGGTCCCTTTAATCTTTCTTCGTTTGGATCAAATTATTTAATTATTTTTTATGCATTTGAATAAGAAACAACATTTAAAATTTTGTGATCTAAATCATTCATTGTGTGTACTACCCCTTTGGGTATCCACATTTGCATTATATTACTTTTCTTATGTTAGGGTCTCCATCTAGGTTGTTTCCATTTTCTCTTAAGTGTTTTGTACTTTAGTTTGGGTTTTGAATTTTTCTTTAAAATCAATGTGGTTAAACTTTTCTTTATGACTTTTTTTTTCTACTGATAATTTATTATTTTGAGTTTTTAATATTTTATTTTTTCTTAAAGTTTAATTAATTGATCTTTTAATTTATTTTTATTTTCTTTCTTGATCTCTTGCGATTTTTCTTCTAAATTATTTATTTCATTATTTAATTTTTCATTTTATTGTTTATGATTTTTTTGATGGTTTTTATTTATTTATTAATAGATTAATATTTTATATATAATTTTTCGTATGCCTTTTGTAATTATTCTAACTCCATATCTTTTTCTTATTTTTCTATAGCCATGGAGCACATATGTGCTTATTCATCTTTGAATTGTGATGAGTCGTATGTAGCATTTGCATCATGTCGAGTAGGCATATTTTTTTTATTTTTAAAATATCTTATTTTTTACTTTCTTATTCTCTAGACAATCAAATTGCATGCGCCCACTCTTCTTTTATTTAAAACAAATATGAGACATTCTCCTACATTCATTTTATCTTTTCTCATGATTCTAGTAAATGCTTTTGTTATAAGGGTTGTTTCATCATTTTCACTAGACTCAGATTCTTTGTTTACTTTTAAGACTAAAGTTTTTTATCTTTAGTATCTTCATTAGTCTTATTTAATATTAATTCATAAATTAAAAGTGTTTCTATTATTTTTTTCATTTTTAATTCTTTCAACTCCTTAACTTAGGAAATTGTAGTCATTATGGACTATCAATCTAATATTAGACATCTAAGAATTTTCTTAATTTTATCTTCTTTCGTAATTATTTTTTATAGCATTTTAAGATTGTTTATAATCTACCATTCATGTCACTCATGCTTTCGTTTTAAAGTAATTTAAAATTTTTATATTGGGACATTAAGAGATTAATCTTTGTATCATTTACTTGATCTATTCATTCATAAACTACTTCTAATTTTAACAAGTAGATAGTTTTTCATATATTCACTAGAAAGGAATGAATAAAAAATTATATATTTAGCTTTATGATATATTTGGTGTTTTTTAATGTCTTATTCATTCCAATAATTTTCTTCAAGTTTAGATGTAATGAAACCATCTCTAATTATTTTTCATAAATAATAATCTATTGAAAATAAAAATGACTCTATCCTTATCTTTTAATAGGCAAAATTTATGCCATCAAAGAATAGTGGTCTAGAGGGTGAAAGTCCTTTAACTATGGCTTGGTTAGTAAATGAAATCATTTAGATCTCTTCTAAGTTAAAGTATAAACTAAGTGTTCAATTATTTTAAAAGTCCACATTGATACCAATTGTTAGTTTTTATGGTGAATTAAGTAATTAAAATTTTTCACAATTTTAATAAATATTATTAATTACTGATTTTATTAGAGAATGTATATTTGATAAATATAATAAATTATGTTTGAGATTAATAATTAATGCAAGTCACGAGAATAAATAAAATGAGGTATAAGATAATTTATAGTGATTCAGTATCTCCACACACACATACTCTACTCTTTCAATATCTAACTATCTTTGGGGTTCCACTAAACCAATTTCACCAAGGTTTTTAATGATAATTTAAATATTTATAAATAATTTGTCCACACTTAGACACAAATAAACAATTAAATATAAAATATATAAGGTAATAATATTTAAATAAATAAATAAACAGTGACCTCGGTTTAAATGGAGATCGAAGTTGGCGTTGCGATTTCTTTTAAATTCTTAGTGAATATTTTAAATTCTGAATGAGAAACTAATGTAATAGAATAAGTTGTTTAACCAAACTAGTATAAAATACTGTATCTTGATAATACTTCTTGTATTTTAATGATGTTATTTTTCACCTACTGCACAATGATTTACATATCCTAAAAAGATAGTTGTTTTGTTCCAAGCATAACATTTTCCAGTTCTCATTACAAGTATAAAAGTCTATTTTAAATATCACAACTTTTATAATTTATTTGCTTTAGCATAATTGTACTTGGTTTTTCATTTTAAAGATCAATTGTTTTCTTATATTTAATTTGAATCTTAAAACCATCAAGATTGATCTCTATATTAATTGCATCAATGCATAAAAATTCTATTTACATATTGCTATATGTTTAAAATAATATCAATATAAAATAGTTTTAACATATAATACTTTTAAAATATAAAAATTTATAATACACCTAATTCGCCCTCTGTCGTTTGTTCTTTCGTACTTATACATGTGTTATATATATATATATATGTTGCGAAAAATCTCTTCAAAATAGAAAGGATTAATGCAATAAATCGAACTAAAATATAGATTAAATCAAGATTGAAAGCAAATAGAAAAATACTCCTTGTTTAAAATCGATTTAAGGCTCAGATTTAAAAGACTAGTCACCACTCTTGGTAACACCAACGAATATGAATCACAAGCCACAAACGAAGCTCTCAAACTGTAAGCCTAGAAAAACCCCAACACCTCTTAGCCAAACTAGTAAAGAAACCCTCTCTCACCCAAACGATCATAGCCACACAAAGTAGGTTACCACAGAAGGTGGATCGATCACACAGACAATGGGTTCAAAGCACAAAACCAAGAGAAAGAGTTTACCCCAAAAGAGAAACCCATATCTAAATATATAAGAGGCTTCCAACGATATCAGAGGGACCGCCTTTCTCACACAAGGAAAGACGACTGAATACATGAAAGAAAATAGAATCCACATAAGGCAAGAATGCCTCCATCGCTATCGGATGAACAAGGACAAAAGCGATGAAGCAATCAGCCAAGATAGGAAACACAAGAGAGAAAGAGGGGAAAAGCTAGAGTTCGACTGAGAGAAGAGAATATGCCAAACAGAGGGCAAAGAGACCCTTTTTATATGAGGGCTGATGGGCTAAGTTTAGTGGGCTTCACCCCACTTGAGCAAATGGGCCAAGACCCATTTCTCCTTTAAAATGGGTAGAGGGTTTGTGGCTTGACTTCTAAAATACGCTGTCAAAAGAGAATGGTAATAGTCTTGGGTTCTTCAATCCCGGGTCGAAGCCTATGAAGATCCATAAAAAAAATCGTCATGACCATGGGCCTTAGGGAACAAAAAACAACAATATATTTATAATACATAAGCACACATGTATATAATATATGTATGTGTGTTGCATTCACATTTGTATATATAATACAAATATGTATATATATATATGTGAAAAATATTTATTTTGATGGGATATGAAAAATATTTAAGCATATACAATTTGTTTTATTTTTATTTATTTTCACATTTTCTTTTTACATTAGAATGATTAACTTTAAAATCTCACATATATAATTATTCAAACACTTGAATTTTAAATAATATTATTCAAAATTCGTTCAATGAATGCAACTATATATATATATATATTCATAAAAAGAGTAAAACATTAAGGTTGGAATATTAAATAATTTTTAGTTCACATTTTTTTATAACACTTTCCAATTCTATATTTTGTGTAGTTATCGTACCATCAAATATAATATTTGTTTAATGATTAGAATACAATTATTTAAATTTTAAAATTGTTTTATGTAATTAAAGTAATACGCGTAAATTGTCTTTGATTTCGAAATTAAAATAAATAAAAATAACTTTATATTCTATCCCTAAGGGAAAGTATGCTTTGAAATTTGAATTCCTTTCACCCCTTGTCAGTAGCTGGGGGTGTAGCTCAAACGGTAGAGCGCTCGCTTTGCATGCGAGAGGTACGGTGTTCGATACCCCGCATCTCCACTTTCTCAGTTTGCTTTGAAATTTTAGCCGCTGAATGACACACAAGCCAGCCATAACCCACTCGAACAAGTCCACCCAATTTCCGGTCATCTTCAATCGTCGCCCAAGTCACACCTCACACCGTACGGAGCATCATTTTCCCGCGCAATATATATTTATAGTAATATGTGATGTGAGCCTCGCCTCGCCTCTCCACTCCACTCCATATTTGTTTTCAGCTCAGCTAGGGTTCCGCCGAAGCAGCGGCAGCAAATGGAAACTCAGATCGCTGAGCTGCTCTGCCAAACCCTCAGCCCCGACGGCCCCACCGTCCGTCTCGCCACCGACGCCCTCGACCGCCTCTCTCTCCTCCCCACTTTCCCCTTCTCCCTTCTATCCCTCTCCGCCGGTAGGTACTCCTTTATTCTCTTGAATTCTGTCGTCGTCGTCATTTGAATTTCTTTTCTGTTTTTTTTTTCGGATTTGTACAAAATTTTTATAGTTTTAGATTTCCTTCTCTGAGATATAATTTTCGCTGATGCGGAACGTAATGATTATCCCGGTGGTGCTCACAGGGAGTGGAGATCCAGGTGTAGTAATTGCTGCTGCTACATACCTAAAGAACTTCACCCGGCGAAGCGTTCAGTCTTCAAAAGTAAGTAAGGAGTTCAGAGATGAGCTTGTTCGCGCTTTACTTCAAGTTGATTCTGCGGTTCTCAAGGTTTTGGTTGAAGCGGTAAGTAAGTTGGCGTTTTATCTGCTGATTACATGACTCAGTTTCCGAATGAGGTTGTTACAATTGCTTATCTGTGTTACTGTAAATATGATCGGTTTTCAGTTTCGGGTTATTGTTGCTTCTGAGTTCGTCAAGGAGAATTCTTGGCCTGATCTTGTACCCAATCTGCGTGCTGCTATTATGAGTAGCGATCTCATTGATCAAAGTGGAAATTGTGAGTGGAAGACCATTAATGCCTTGACCCTTTTACAATCGCTAATCAGACCATTTCAGGTATTTGTAATTCTGGTATGCATAGTTAAATTCATTAAGATCACTTATTGGGACAGATATCTCTTGGCTAGCTGAAAACTTCTTTTTGGGCATGATTGATTGTTATAAAAGGTACTAGCTTTTTCTTTAGTTATTTTTTTATAAAATGAGAGTAAGCAAATCTGCACATGTTTGAATATTGTTTTGAGCAGTTTTTGCCTGCTTGTGAAGGGTTGTTGACGCACTAAATTGCTGGAGAACATGAAATAAGTAACAGTTAAAAAGGTCCATTGTGTAGTGTACCTGTTGCAAATTTCTTCACTTTCAATTTCCCCCTGAAAGCCTTTGGCATGTGATGATGGTGGACCAATCACCGAGGTCTGCCTCGAACTAAGGACCTGCAAGGGCGGATCTTTATTCCCTCAAGAGGACTCCAACGCTCAAGTTAGTAGGAGAAAATACCCGAAATGGAAAGTTACTTAGTAGTTAGATTTTCATACCTGTAGAAGTTGACCTCTGTTTATAGATGGCGTAAGGTTTAATCCAAAAAGATAAGATAACATTCAAAATGGGACGTTGGAGAGATTCTCGGTTGACTGGGTCTCTTTCATCCAATTCAAATCTAGGATGGAGATCCGGAGGACATGTGGCGTTCTTTGGGGTACAAACGTGGTGATTGCATACTAGTTTCTTCTAGCACACATGTCCCCAGGTTAATGGTAGTCTCCGGGGGTAGGGGAGTAAATTCGCCCTTATGTAAAATATTCTCTCATCACTTGCCCCCCCTACTCCTTTAGCTAATCGGGTGAGGAGCTTGGGCAGCTAAAGGAATAGTCGTCCTTGATTTTCTGCTCTCCTACAAAAAGTGTTATGCAAAAAATAGGATTAGTTATCTCAGATATTGGGTTCGTTTCCCAAGGTACCCAAAGTCCTCTCACTCTTCTTATGCCTCCCACAAACCTCTATAAAAAGGGGATGGATATGGTCCCCTCATTTTAAGTGTTCATTTTGGAGTGAAGCAAGAGGCAATAAAGACTCTTTCTTCTTCCTTCATTTTTTTTTTTTGCCCGAGACCATTGGTCCCGGCCGTGCGCGGGGAGGCCGCACGCCTTGGCCGCATTGTCCAAGGCCACACGCCTTGGCATCACTTGCCTTGGCCGTGTGGGAGCGCACCTTGGCATCGCTAACTGAGGCCGTTGGCCTCGGCTGAGTGCCTTAGCGCCCGGGGACGAGGCTGATGCGACCCTTTTTTTTTTTTAAATACATTTTTGAGATCTTTTGACCTCTCCTGCCTCTAATTGGTTTGTCTTTATGTGCAGACTTCTCATAGGCTACGAGAGACTCCGGACGGTGTCTTCAAGTTCAACATAGGACGGACCGACTCTTTCCTTAAGCGCTCTCCCGCGCATTTTTCCCTTCATCCCTGAAATTCTTCTAACTAGCCGGTATTCTCTTGCCTCTTTTCTTTTATTTTTGTGGTTTTTCCATTGTCTCTCTTCCCCATGTCTCGTCGCTTTGGTAAGTCGGTCCCCTTGACCTCCTTTAGCAACTCAGACAAGAATAGTTCGGGCTTTTCTAGCTCCATTAGCTCTTCATCTTCTCAGTCTGACACGTGAATAGGAGATGTCGAGACCTCACGGCCCCATCTCGATGTTTTCTCTTTTGATAATGACATTGACATGGAGCTGGAGGCCGATTGTAGCAGTCTCCCTCATGACCTAACCCATGCTCATTCTACCTTAACCGAGGATGAGATCTCTGAACTCGTTAAAAAATATCATCTCCCTGTCAAGAGCTTTTGGTATGTTGCATCTTTTAATCTTAGAGCCCATCAATCTTCTCCTGGTGGATTGGCTATCTATGAGGCATCTCTTGAAGCCGGGTGCAGATTTCCCTTTGAAGATAACCTAGCTGAGATCTTTCGTCTCGTAAGGTTATTTCCCTCTCAACTAGTACCCAATGGGTGAAGGAGCTTAGTTGTCTTTGTTATATGTTGTCAGGGAAAATGTATCGTCCCTAAGGCAGAACTCTGTTTGAAACTGTTCCGCCTTGTATGCGTTGACAAATCCGAATTTCGCTATTCTTTCATGGCCTTCATTGGTTATAAGTTCCTTGTAGATAACCCTTTTTCCTTGAAGGGTTGGAAAATTTGATTTTTTTTTATGGGTTATTCCTCTATTTCTATAGGTGTGCCATCCGCTTGGCGTCGATCTCCCTTTACGAGTTTCTCGCGTGAAATGTCCCCATTAGAGAGGAGGGATGCTGAGCTTTTGATGGGTTTGGAGTACGTCAGCATCATAAGGTTAATTAATGAGCAAACTCTTTTTCTTGCGGGCGTGTGCTAGTACCCATGCCCAGCAACTGACATCCCCTTAGGTTGATTTTTTCAATCCTCTTGTTTAGCTTCGCATCTCTAATTTATGTATGCTTCCTCATCCTGACACCCATTTTGTTTGTCATGCTTTTTAGCTAAGATGATTGACGATGCTGAGCTATGTGGGACTGATAAGCAAGCAGCTGAAAAGGCTAAACGGGCCAAGAAGAATGCGAAGAGGCATAACAAAGATTCTCGTCTCCCACCTCGGCATAAAAAATCGAAGGCTTCTGGGTCTTATTTTGCTGCGCCTTTGCCTAAACCCAAGGCAGGGGGCTCCCAAGACACCGAGCACCTTTCTGATATGATCCAGACGGAGGAGACCTCCATCCTTGCCCGGGCTCTTCATCGGCCGAATTGGACTGTCCATGAGTCAGACCACAATAGTGAGGCTTGGGGGCGACTCAGCTTATGCAGGGCTTGCCGACCCTAGCAGACATGGAGGGGGATACAGAACTGACTTCGGAGACTCTGGAGGCTTGTTACTATTGAGGCTTAGTTCAGGTTAGTCTCTCGACCCCTTGACGCGGAAACCTTTTACCCCAATACTAACTTTTTGCTATTTGGATACAGAGTATTGTTGCTCAGAACGAGCTGCAGAGGCGAATAGCGAGGAACTCTCAGAAGATGCTTGAGCTGGATACTGCCATCGCTGACTGCCATAAGACTATAGAATAGAGGGATGAGGAGCTGAGGGCTCAACACCAGCGAGCAATGGAGCTAGAGGCACGTTTACAGGAGCTCGAAATTAATCGCCATGTTATGGAGGAAAAGTTGGAATGCTCTCAGGCGTGCCTCCGCCCTTGCAGGTACTTGGTTCGAGGCAGACCTCGGTGATCGGTCTAGCATCATCATTTGGTCGCTAACTTGGGGAAGGCCCATATCGGGTTACCGAGACCTTCAGCCCCAGAGCATATTGGCTCGAGACTATGGACGACACTCCTATAAAGAATACTTAGAATATTCTGAACTTGAAAATTTTTTATCAGTAATGGGATACCCCCAAAAATGTTGGAGTTACGTATTTTCTAAATAAAATCTCATTATGTTCTTTTTTTTGGGTGTGTAGACTTTCTCTTGCAGAATATCGTCGTGACAACCCATATAAGAAAAAAAAACTAAGAACAAAAGGCAAAAGGGGAGGAAGCGTCCCCCCCCAACCTCAGAAGTCTCAAAAGGGATTTCTAAGTCCTTCGCCTCCGCCAAAGATAACAAGGACTAAGGAAAAGCAATGGGCCAGATGTAGTCCTAGGGGACCGCCTCTAATAAAAAGGAAAGAAAGGCTAAGAGGGGTGGAAATGTCCCCAAAGAAGCTAACCTAAGGGGACTCGAAAGAGACTCCTAAGCCCTCACCTCCATACAAAAGTAATAAGGGTTGAAAATAAAATGGGGATAATGTGACCCCAGGGGACCACCCCTAATAAAAAAGAAACCAAGGAGAAAAATACCCTTCGCCTCGCCAACATGAGAGTCACGATGGGGGCAAAAGAAATCAGATAAGAGAGACCACCCAGCTCTGACTACCACAAAATCATATCCTTGATGCGCTTCATTTAACAAAAGGATAAGGGTCTAGATATGAAATACAACTCGAGCTCAAAACAAATATATATATATATATATACGAAGATAAACCTAGAAGCTATGCTTCTTCTTCAGACTCCTCTGATTCGATAACGGAGGCTTGGGAAGATGAGGCTCGGCTGAGCTCAATGATCACGTTATCCGTGGATTTGACAGGGGAAAAGTCAAAATCGGGACAGACCTTCTGCACTTCCTTTTTGCAGCGAAGGAAGCCTTTCTTCCAGACACCTTGTAGCTCTCGCGTGATATATCCTTCCACCTTGGGGAGCTGGGTAGGGTTCGCATATTTCTCTTCTAGCTCCCAGAGGCACTCCTGAGAGCATTCCAACTTTTCCTCAACATGGCGGTTAATTTCGAGCTCCTGTAAACGTGCCTCCAGCTCCGTTATTTGCTGGTGTTGAGCCCTCAACTCCTCATCCCTCAGCTCTATGGTTTTATGGTCGTTAGTGAGAGCATTATCCAGCTCAAACATCTTCTGAGAGTTCTTCGCCATTCGCCTCTGCAGCTCGTTCTGAACAACAATATTTTGTATCCAAATAACAAAAAGTTAGAGTATTGGGGTAGAAGGTTTCCGCGTCGAGGGGTTGAGAGACTAACTTGAACTAAGCTTTGTCAGTAACAACCCTCCAAAGTCAGATCCGCAACCCCTTCCATGTCCGCTGGAGTCGACAGACCCTGGATAAGCTGTCGCCAGCCAAGCCTCACTGCTGTGGTTTGACTCATGGATAGTCTAATTCGGCCGATGAATAGCCTGGGCAGGGATGGAGGCCTCCTCCTCCATCTGGATCATATCAGAAAGGTGCTCAGTGCCTTGGGAGCCCTCTGTCTCGGGTCTGGGCAAAGGCGCAACAGAACAAGACCCAAAAGCTTTCGATTTTTTATGCTGAGGTGGGAGACGAGAATTTTTGTTATGTCTCTTCGCATTCTTCCTGGCTCGTTTAACCTCTTCAGCTGCTTGCTTATTAGTTCCCATAGCTCAGCATCGTCAATCATCTTAGCCAAAAAGCATGGCAAACAAAATGGGTGTCAGGATGAGGAAGCATAAATAAATTAGAGACGTGAAGCGAAACAAGAGGATTGAAAAAATCAATCTAAGGGGATGTCAGTTTCTGGGCATGGGTACTGGCACACGCTCCCAAGAAAAAGAGTTTGCTCATCAATTAACCTTGCGGTGCTGACGTGCTCCAGACTCATCAAAAGCTCAGCATCCCTCTTTTCTAATGGGGACATTTCGCGCGGGAAACTCGTAAAGGGAGATCGATGCCAAGTGGAGGGCACACCCACAAAAATAGAAGAATAACCCATAAAAAAAAAATCGATTTTTCCAACCCTTCAGGGAAGAAGGGTTACCTACAAGCAACTTACAACTAGGGAAAGCCATGAAAGAATAACGAAATTCGGATTTGTCAACGCATACAAGGCGGAATAGTTTCAAGAAGAGTTCTGCCTTAGGGATGATACATTTTCCCTGACAACATATAACAAAGGCAACTAAGCTCCTCCACCCATTGGATACTAGTTGAGAGGGACATAACCCTACGAGGCGAAAGATCTCAGCTAGGTTATCTTCAAAGGGAAATCGACACCCGTCTTCAAGAGATGCTTCATAGATAGCCAATCCACCAGGAGGAGATTGATGGGCTCTAAGATTGAAAGGTGCAACATATCAAAAGCTCTTGATAGAGAGATGATATTTTTTAACTAGTTTAGAGATCTCGTCCTTGGTTAAGGTAGAATGAGCATGGGTTAGGTCATGAGGGAGATTGCTACAATCGGCCTCTAGCTCCATATTAATGTCATTATCAAAAGAGAAAGCATCAGGATAGGGTTGTGAGGTCTTGGCATCTCCTATTCGCATGTCAGACTGAGAAGATGAAGAGCTAGTGGGGTTAGAAGAGCCCAAACTATTCTTGTTCGAATTGCTAAAGGAGGTCAAGGGGACCGACTTACCAAAGCGACGAGACACGGGGAAGAGAGACGACGGAAAAACCACAAAAATAAAAGAAAAGAGGCAAAAGAATACTGGCTGGTTAGAAGAATTCCGGGGATGAAGGGAAAAATGCGCGGGAGAGCGCTTAAAGAAAGAGCCAATCCATCCTCTGTTGAACTTGAAGACAGCGTCCGGTGTCTCTTATACCCTGTGAGAAGTCTGCACATAAAGACAAACCAATTAGAGACAAGAGAGGTCAAAAGATCTCAAAGAGGTATTTAAAAAAAAGGGGGGGGGGGGGTCGCATCAGCCGCTAAGGCGCTCGGCCGAGGCGAGCGCCCATGCATTCGAGGCCAGCGATGCTGAGGCACGTGGCTTCGGACAGTGTGGTTGAGGCGCACGGCCTCGGCCCGCGCACGATTGGGACCAATTGTCTCAGCCAAAAAAAAGAAGAAAAAATGAAGGAAGAAGAAGGTGTCTTTATTGTCTCTTACTTTACTCCAAAAATAACGCTTAAAATGAGGGGACCATATCCATCCTCTTTTTATAGAGGTTTGTGGGAGGCATAAGAAGAGTGAGAGGACTTTGGGTAGCTTGGGAAACGAACCCAATATCTGAGATGACGACTACTCCTTCAGCTACCCGAGCTCCTCATCCGATCAACTCAAAGAGTAGGGGGGCAAGTGATGAGGGAATATTTTACATAAGAGCGAATTTACTTCGCTACCCCCGGAGACTACCATCAACCTGGGGACACGTGTGCTAGGTGAAGCTAGTACGCAATCGCCACGTGTGTATCCCATGGAACGCCACGTGTCCTCCGGATCTCCATCCTAGATTTGAATTGGATGAAAAAGACCCGATCAACTGAGAATCTCTCCAACGTCCTATTTCAAAGGTTATCTTATTTTTTTTTATTATGCCTTACGCCATCTATAAATAGAGGCCAAGCTCTATAGGTATGGTGATCTAATTACTAAGTGACTTTCTATTTTGGGTATTTTCTCCTACTGACTTGAGCGTCGAGGTCCTCCTGGGAGAATAAAGCCCCACCCTTGCAGGTACTTAGTTCGAGGCATGTATGGCTTTTATCCACCTCAGTGTCATAGTAGCTTCTGTTTCCATATTAGGTAAAAGTTTAAACTTGGTGTAGTTCCACTTTCTGGCAGCTGTGGTATGAAACCCTATCTTTTTGGCCTTTTCTCAACTTGTCATTGGCATCCACACCTACTCTGGAGATTCTGGGTGGTAAACTAAACACTTGAGAATCAGTAGTTATGCGTTTTCTCTCTCCCTTGCATTTTATTTTCCTTATCCATTGTGCTTGGTGTGCTTAAGTTATATACTATCTTTTGCAGTATTTCTTGAATCCAAAAGTTGCGAAGGAGCCCATTCCAACACAGCTGGAGCTAATTGCACAGGAAATTATTGCCCCTTTACTTGATATATTTCATCAACATGTTGGAAAGGTTATATCTTCCTCTCAAAATACATTTCCTGCATCCATCGCGCTTCCATATGTTTCAAACTTTACTGCCAGGCTATCTGTGCCGAAGTCTTCCCTCATTGGATTGGTGGTGCATGAAACAGGCTTTAACCATCTCTGGCAATAGGCAAGAGGGAAATGAAAAGCTCCTTCTTATTTTATGCAAGTGCATGTATTTTGCTGTAAGTATTTGTTTCTGTGCTGATTTTATGATTAATGGATTTGAGAAATTACATTTTTTGTTTGATTTGCCTATAGCTAGGTGGATTCATATTTTTGTTGTGTCATTTTAGCTAGTGGATTCGACCATCTTGATCAAACAGCACTGGCAATCCATCAAACTTGATTTAGTCTTTACTTCTAGTATTTGCCTTTGTTTTGGTTCTGACCATGAAAGGTTCAAGAATTCAATTCAAATTCTAATATTTGTGATGTTTAAGCAGCATAAATACACTGCAGTGGAATCTGAGGATATAACTTGTCAAACAGTATCAGCAATCAATTCCAAGCTTCAGCACTATAGCTTACCCACACCCCCAACAAGTTATGTAATATGCTACTACTTGAAGGCTTAGTGTTATATACATATATGTATATATCTTTAGAACTTGTGAAAAGAGAGTTGGTGGAAATTCTTCATAAAGCAACCAAGCATATTGAAACTGGCAGAAAGAGAAGATCTTTTGCACTGGGGGACTAAGGCTAAAAAGACTATGGTTATAACTATTTAGATGAGGCAGCTCTGCTTCCAGATATACTGAATGTACTGCAAATATATTACATCCTAACAAATATGTTAAAACTCGGTATGAGATTGGTATGCTCCTAAGCCCTGGATCTGGTTATAGGTCTGGAAACAGGATAATCAGGGAAAGAAGTTGCAGAATTCTTCTGCAATCTTCTTCCCATCTAACCTATCTTGACTAGAAAATTTGGGCTCGTTAAGAAAGGATGCAATGATCTCCTCGAGTAAGAAAGTACTCAGAACTTTTCTAAAAAAATACTGCATAATAGTTGTTTATTTCCCTCTGAACCACATGTAAGTTTTACAGGGAAGTGGAGAAATAACTGCCATCTTAGAACGCAGAATTGCTTCCCGGAGAATAGCAGATATAAACAAATTCAAATACTAATAACTGTCATAACTGACCAAAAATAGAAAATAACTGATAAAAGAAAACAAAACCTAACAGAATATTTTTGTTGGAGAATCAATCCCACTGGATTTTGCCCAATCACATGAGATTGATTGTGGGAATCTTTCTATAATTATCAGTTGACTTTTTGTACAGATTTGATTAGGTTTCCTTTCCTCGTAGTTTTCTTCTTGTAATCTTTCCTACTTTGTAATTCTCTACTTGTATATATAGGGTGATTGACCCTATGATGAATATACAAAAAAGCAATTAAAGCTTGCTATTGGAGCAGTTTGTTTCCTAGGGTGTTCCGTTTCTCTAGCCTTCATTGCTATCTTTTTTTGCGACCCTTTGCTTCTCTGGCCTTTGTAGCTGGTTTTTGGCCTTCATTGCCATCACCTTCATTGTTGCTACCATCATCCCTAGGGTTCTTTCCCATCAGCCTCCATCTCCACTACCATCGTCCCTAGGGGTGGAGCTAGAAATTTTAATCAGGATGGGCAAAAATTAAATAACACAAGAAAATTTAAAATAATATAATATTATAAAAAATATATCAATAAATTATTATAATTGTTCTCTACGCGTTTTCATATTTTGATAACGTCGCATAATAACATTATTATCAATTTTATTAAATATATATTTTTCAATATACACAACCAAACTATCGTTCAACCATTGATCTCCAATTCGATTGTGCAGCCGAGTCTTGACAAGCTTCATGGTAGAAAATACTCTTTTTACTATAGTAATAGCAACAAGAAGAATTAATGCTAGTGTCAAAAGTCTGTAAATTAATGGATACACATCATTTTTCATCGTCTCTATCAACTTCTGTGCAAGATCACTAAGATCCCATAGTCCTTTAAAATTCTTGTCAGTACTCACATCAATAATATGTGTTTCAAGTACATCATCAAGCTCCAAGAGATATATTGGTGAAAAATCTTCAACATAATACTCACCAACTCGAATTAATTTGTTCTTATCAAAAGTAGAGAATGAATCATTTGGACACAAACATGCTACACAAAGGCACAATTCACTATTTACCTCATAAAAACGATAATTCAACTCCTAAAGTTGCATATCAATTACTGCATAAAAGAAATTCACCTGCAAGTGATGCAATTTGTCATTTCTGGAGTGTTACGCTGTGAACGACCTGGAGGTTTATAAATATCTTCCATGTGGGAACATCAATATTGTGCTTCTAACAGAAAGAATAAACTATTTCCAAAAAAGAATCCCATCCATTGTCCCTCATTGCTTGAAATTGTTCTTTACAAATTTTCTCTAATCTCATGGCATTGACAATGTCTTGATCTTTCTGTTGTAGTGCCTTTGACAATTCATTTGACATTCCTAAATTTTTTTTCATGAGATGTAAACTAAATGTAAAGTCAAATGTCATTATCAAGCTCAACAAATTACGTGCTTCACCTCTTTTTTCAAAACTTGGAACATCATTAGCAATCATTTCAAGGACAACAATTGTTGGTGAAAACATGTGAATCAAGTTCAATAAAGAACCATAGTGAGAGCCCCGTCCACTTGATATTTCACCATGACTGAGTGCTTCAAGAATTTGGAGTTTCTGTTTTTCTCTAAGAAGATGACACCATTTAGTCGATCCTCCAACAACATTCACAACCCTATTAACCAACACAAAGAATGCTTCAATGTCTACATGTTTGTTTGCTACGGCTACAAGAGCCAGTTGAAGTTGACGAGCAAAGCAATGAATATAAAAAACACTTGGGTTTTCATTTAAAATAAGTGCTTTGAGACCATTAAACTCACCTTGTATATTGCTAGCCCCATCATAACCTTACCTCTCAAACTAGATATATTCAATTTGTATCTAGAGAACAAATTATCAATAACATCCTTAAGCGAGAGAGATGTGGTACTCGAAACATGCTCTATACCTACAAAATGTTCGACTACACATCCTTTCTTATTCACATAATGCAAAACAATAGACATTTGTTCCTTAACTGAGATATCATGATATTCATCAACTAATATAGAAAATAGCCCATCACCAATCTCGTTGATAATGACATTTATTGTTTCAAAAGCAAAGCACTTACAATATCTTTTTGAATGTCAGGTGATGTAAGTTTGAGATTTTCAGGAGCATTCTTGAAAGTAATTGCCTTAATTTGATCATTATGATCTGCCAAAAAGTTCAATAGTTTGAGAAAATTCCCTTGATTATTTGAATCTTCAGATTCATCATGTCCACGAAATGCAAGCACCTGTCGTAAAAGAAATCGAACACAATCTATTGATGTACCCAAACGAATTTGATAGTCATTTCGTGTTTATTATGATTGCTTCAAAAAAATTACCTGAATATCTATCTGTTGATTCATAAAGGCTTCGAACTTGATTCAAGTTTTATTGTGTTGACTATTGTGACTTCCAACGTGTTCTTGAAGCATTTTTTTTTTTTTTCATTTTCCAATTTGAGAACCCTTCTCAACAAAAGTGTCACTACCTCCTCGTTCCACAATTGGTTGTAAAAGATAACAATAGAAGCAAAATGCTGCATCTTTTTTATGCTATATTCTAACCAAGAAGGAAATTCATTAAACCAAGAAGCTTGAAAACGTCTTAATGTTGATTTTCCAATTTTTGTCTGTGGAAATTTATGTTTACGAGGTTGACAAGGACCCAATTGTATGTATGCTCTTTGAATTTTATCTTGAACATCATATTCCATAATTGGAATTCGTAGTCCAGGATCTTTAGAAAGTTGAGTAACATCAATTCTATTATGAATATCTTCATCCCAAACATCCATTTCAACCTAAATATCTCCTTCATCATGAATTTCACTTTGATCTTGGGCAACATTACTTTCCACACAAATATCACTTTTTTGTTAAACAACATCAGTTTCACTTTGATTCCTAGCAATATTAGATTTCTTTCTATTAACATTTTGCTCTTCAATAGAAAATGGAGTTGTCCTTTTGAAATATCTCTCCATAACTATTGACATTAATTTAAATAAAGAATAAAAAATCAACATAGTTTCAAATATGTAATTGGTGAATCTATAACTTAAAAATAAAATCTTTATCAGTATATTTAGGGACTCATTTATATATAAAAGAAGAGTTACGAATGAAAATATGACCATTTATTAGATTTCATCTAAATTTAGCATTAGGGCGCTAACACTAACAATATGCCCATTTAATACCAAGTTTTAAGAAGTTTTATTTCTCTAAATGAATAGTATTACTTTTTTCAAAAAGATTCTCGACTTGCAGAATCCTATAACCCAAAAAATGAATCTATTTGATTTTGAAGAAACCAATTGTTAGTGTTGGAGGAACTGGCAATGGCAGTAGCAGAATTTTGGAATTTTGTTTCTACTGGAGAGAGGGAGAGAGAATAACAGAAAGGAGAGAGAAAAGACGATCAGAATATTCTCATTGATTGCCTTGGAGCATGGCTCCCTTACATATATATGGGCAGTTATGGGGTCCTTCTAGAAGGTACCCCTGCTGTAGCACAACCTGTAACGGTTAAGGTACACTCAATTTTAGCATAACAAAATTATGGATGGACCTATCTACCCCTAGGAACGTGACAATACCCCTCCCCTTAAAAACATTTCTAGTCCACAAGAAATTACAATAGTTTGGTTACATGAGGGAATTATTTGAGCAGCTCTGGTATATATTTCCATGTGGTGTGATTTGGATGGCAATTGGTCCATTGCATTAGCACCTGTGTCAAGGGTAGTGAGTTTTGATAGATGACCCTTTTGTCTATTATAGCTAAAGGTTTTGTCACCTCCGGAAGATCTATCTTGAGGGTGGGCAAGTCTGAATTGATTGGATCATGGGGCCCTATTGACTTCATGAGTAGGGACATGTGAAAGGTCGGATGGATTCCAATTCCTTCTGGTAGTTGCAGCCTATAAGCAACCTTCCCCACCTTGGTTATCACTTGGAAGGGTCCAAAATACTTAGGGCCTAGTTTAGTTGAGGGCTGTCAAGTGAATAGTTGCTGTTGGAATCTCCTTACCTTTAGGTACACCATATTCCCTTCTTCAAAACTCCTTTCACTTCTCTTTCAATCTGCCATTTGTTTCATCCTATTCTATGCCACTGTCAATTCCTTTCTTATTACTTATAGGGCTTCTTGATTCTGCTTTAAATGTTGGTCTACTGCTAGCTCCACATTGAAATGGTGCATTACTGCCGGTATCAATGGGGGTTTGTAGCCAAAGAGTGCCTCAAATGGGGGACCTTTTGAGGGAGCTATGGTATTTAGAATTGTAGCACCACTGAGCAAGTGGTAACCACTGATTCCAACTCTTAGGGCGTGTTTGATAGCCAACTTTTTCCATAGAAAATGTAAATTTTCCACCCAATTTCCAACTTGTGCATTGTTTGACAGCCATTCTTTTCCAGGGAAATCATTTTCCTTGCAATGGTCACGTGAGGGCATTTTCCTTCAAATCATGGAAATCAAATTCCTTGGGGGGGGGAGGAGATGGAATTTTCTTGGCAATTGAAAACAGGGGGTGGGCGGTGGCTGGGGGATGAGAGAGAAGGGCAGGTAGGTCCAGGGGGGGGGGGGGTTGTAAATTATTTATATTTTGTATTTCTAATAATTAATAAATATAAATATAATTTAAAATATATTATTATTTTAATTCCCTGGAATTCATTTTCTTTTCACTTAAATTCCACCCTTGCAATCAAACGCACCCTTAGGTTTGGAGAAGCATACACACCTTAGATAGGCCTCTAGACATTGAACAATTCCCTCCAAAAATTGCTGGTGAACACCTTATCCCTATTTGAAGTGATGGACACTGGTAGTCCATGCACTTTCACCACTGAGTCCAACAAGCTAGCCACATCAGGGGCTGTAAAAGGGTGGGCTAGGCTTAGGAAATAATTGAATTTAGTCAACCTTTCCACTACTACCAAGATAGTGTTCTTCCCTTCAGACCTTAGAAGCCCCTGCACAAAGTCCATAGAGATCCGTTTCCGTGCTTGTTCGGATATCTTTAGGGGTTGAAGTAAGCTTGGGTAGGGGACCTACTCATGTTTGCATTTTTGGCAAATAGGGCACTCTAACACAAAGACAGTCACCTCTTTTTTCATTCCTAGCCAATAAAATAGTTGCCTCACCTTGTTGTAAGTGACATTCAAACTTGAGTGTCCCCTAATGGGTGAGGCGTGCTAGCAAGAGCTTGTAGTATTCTTTTCCTGAGTTGAGTGTCATCCCCAATTACTAGCCTTCCCTTGTATCTCAGTAACTTTGCCTTTAATGTGTACCCCTCATGCTCTTGTGGTCTAGTTGCCAACCTGGTCATAAGGTCCCGGGCCCACGATGTTTTCTCATAGCTATTCGACACTTCCTTGGTCCAATCTGGAACTACCATTGAAATTGCTTGGCACTCCTCCATTTCCTCCTTTCTTTGTAGTGCATCAACCATTGTATTTTCCTTACCCTTCCTGTATTGGATGGTGTAATCCAATCCAAGCAACTTGGTTACTCTCTTCTTCTGTAATTGCGTGTGCAACCTTTGTTCCCCTAGGAACTTAAGGCTCTTGTGATCCGTCTTGATGACAAATGGTTTCCCCTCCAAATAATACCTCCATTTCTCAACTGCCATGAGTATTGCTCTAAGCTCTTTGTCATAGATGCTTAGCCCCAAGTGTTTGGGAGCTAAGGCTTGACTAAGGAAGGCTATAGGCCTGCCCTCTTGAACTAACAAAGCCTCTGCTCTCGTGTTACATGCATCCGTTTCTAGGATGAAAGGTTTGGTGAAATCCGGCAAGGCATTAATATAGGAGCTTGGGTCATAGCTCTCTTTAGAGAATTGAAAGTTGCCTTTGCTTTGTCACTCCATTCAAACCCATTCTTCTTGAGCAACTTTGTCAAGGGCTTGCTAATCATTCCATAGCTTCTAATAAACTTTCTATAGTAGCTTGTTAGCCCAAGAATTTATCCTTAATAGTCTTGGGAGTTGGCCACTCTACCATGGCAGTGATTTTCTTAGGGTTTGTAGTCACTCATTCATTAGTGATAATGTTGTTAGAAAATTATGATCTGATCATACATAGCGGAAACAAAATATGATTTTACAAGTATCACGTTTTTCAAAACATACAGTTTAGAAATTGAAGATATAAATGAAAAGTTACCTCAAGACGAAAACAAAATTCGTTGTAGATAATCCACCGTATAATCTCTTACGTGTGAGATGCTGAGTCGGTCTGCCTGAAATCGCCAAGACTCCAAGAGACTTTAGGTGAAAAGGAAGCGAAAATTTTCTCTAAAATTTTTGTCTGTTCTGGATACAACTGATTGTGTTGTATATAGGATTCAAGGGCTTAATGTCCTATTTATAGGCAAACCCTAGAAATCCTAAGTGCAGTTGGACTGGGCTTGATGTGCTAGCAAGAAGCCCAATCCAACTCGATAATTAAATAATTAACCTATTAATCATTTAATTATCCTTATTTATCTTACAAATAATTGCGCCATTATTTACTAATTCCATAATTACTAAATTGTCCTTTTCTCTTTAAAATGATTTCTTATTGGGTGAGATTTTCTGGGTTTACAATTAAATTGGTAACGAGAATTAATCAATTATTAATTCTCATAAATCATTAGTGATATCTAGCAATATCTCATGATTACTCAATTTAAGGTGAAACAAGTAATGTGAACCTTATACTATGATGCCATGCAATATGGTCCCTCTATCATCCTATATCTTGACAAGATACGAGATCATGGTCAACAAGTCAAATCTCTTAATCTCGTCATATGACCAAATTCAAAATCATTCTTGACTAATTTGACCCAATCTTTATGGAACACATTCCATCGTCATATTACTTCGGCCAAGCATTTATCATCAAGTGATTACTAGATTGCATAAGATATCCTCCTCGTATATCTCGAGGTGATAGATTCCATGTCTGATGCACACATACGTTATGTGTCACTGAACTAGACACAGATATGTATGGTCGTCCTTGATTAGAACAACCATATAATATCGCTTATATCCTAATCCACCAACACACACGAAGATCCATATCATTTCAAGTTTAAGGACTAGTTGTAAATCTGTAGTTAACATTAAATCATTAACCTGTAAGATAAAACCCATGTGATTCAATGTTAACAGTCTCGTTCAGTGAACTCGTTCCTTTAACGAACACCCACTCATCTTCCCTCTATATCTTATACAGAATGACACGAGACTCACCAACCTTATCTTTCAGTATCTCATACTAAACGAGGAGGAAGACAATGTGCTAGCCTTTGCGAGTTGCTAATATCCAGATTAGGAACTCTATGGCTAGGAACATGTTTATAGTATAACGAATTGTGGATTATCTATCACGCATATTCTTAACACTTAAGAATGGTATCCACTCCTTATTGTACTAAAGGATATATATATATATATATATTTAATTTAAACTATATTGTAATTTAAATAAAACATAAGCTTGCCATTAAATAGAATTTAAAGAGTTAACAAGATTAAGCCCCATTTTGTCACTGGAATTGGTCTTAAGGGCTTATATCTAACAAATGTGCCCTAGGTGCTCCACCTTTTCCTCTGCAAAGGTACATTTAGACTTCTTTACAAACAACTGGATAGATCTGAGGACTTGGAATGTTGTTTTGAGATGGTTCAAGTGTTGCTCCATGTTAGGGCTATACACTAAGATATCATTAAAGAAAACGAGGATAAATTTCCTGAGGTAGGGACAAAAAATGTGGTTTATAAGTGCCTGGAAGGTGGCAGGCGCATTAGTTAGGCCAAAGGGCATAACTAGGAATTTATACAATCCTTGATGGATGCGAAAGGTTGTCTTGGGTATGTCTGGACAGCTCATCCGGATTTGGTGGTAACCAGATTTGAGATCAAGCTTTGAGAAGGTAGTTGCCCCTACTAATTTGTCCAACAAGTCATCTATAATTGGGATGGGGAATTTGTTTTTAATGGTGTGGGAATTTAGTTGTCTATAGTCAACACAGAACCTCCAACTTCTATCTTTCTTCTTAACAAGAAGAACAGGGGATGCAAAGGGGCTTGATTATGTTTTTGGAGAGCATCTCCTTAACTAGGCGTTCAATCTTTGCCTTTTGAAAATGAGAGTATCAGTATGAGTGGACGTTTATGGGTTTTGTGTTAGATTTAGGGTGGATTGTGTGCTCTAGAAAGCGGTTGGGAGGCAGGGAAGCTGTTTCAAATTCAACCAATAAAGAGTGATTAGGGGTTACCTTGCTTGGGGAATTGGTGAGGGCTTCCAACTTGAACCATTGGTGGTCCTTTGCCCTAGCCGTGCCATCCTCTGTGCACTCCTCATCTACTTTAATGGCGTACACTGAATGTAGTTGAGCTATGACTCCCTTTTCTTGCTCAAATAATCTCTTCAAGTGGTTCCTTGAGATAGCCCTGCATTCCCTTCCTTCCACACACCCTGTTAGTGTCAACCTTCTTCCTCTTTTTTCAAAAGTCACCTCTAGGGTGTTAAAAATCAAATATCAGAGGACTTATTGTCCTTATCCAATCAACTCTGAGCACAGTTTGACACCCCCCCTATTGCAGGATCCTTAGGTTTGCTGGGAACTCGTACCCTTACATTCTCCATGTAAACCCCTGACACTTATACTGGATGATCATCTTGTTGCTGTTGGCAACGGTTACTGAAAGGGGAATAGTGGTCTGTAGCACTCATAAGAGTTCTTTGGCTGTATTCTCATCCAAAAAACTATGTGTGCTCCCACTGTCAATGAGCACAATGATCTTTTTCTTCTCTACAGCCCCTTTAATTTTGATCACCTTCTCCGAAGGGTGGCCTTCCAAGGCTTGGAGGGAAATCTGTCCACCATCCTCTCCTTCTTCTGCATTACCTCCTACTTCTATCTCCTTTGCTTTTCTTCTTCCTCGTCTTCTTGTCCTTCCATATGCATTAATTGCTTTCGGCATTGATGCCCGGGAGCGTACTTCTCTCCACACTTGAAGCACAATCCCATTTGCTTTTTCTGGTCCAGTGTAAGAGATATCACTGGGGTAGCATGGATTGGTGCTTAGGGTGAGTAGCCTCCCTTTTCATTTGGGAGCTGCTACCCTTGTATCCCCTTCCCATTAAACTCTGCCAACCCCCTCTTGATCCTTTTGAGGAGATCTTATGCTTCCTCACAAAGGCTTCAAGGGATAGCTCGTGTAAGCGAGCCTTCTTTGCTGCCTGGCTCATCGTGGTCGGTTGCAACATTTTTACCATCAGTCTGAGTTCGTTGTTCAATCCACAAGGAAACTAGATACAAAGTAGTACTCATCCAATGTTGGATGAGCATGACTGAGTATGGACTTCAGCTCCTCAAATCGGCCCTGATATTCCTCCACCGTTCCTTCCTGCTTTAACTTGTTGAATTGCTCCACTACATCCGTTAAACTACTCTCTCCAAATCGACCACAAAACTCCTCTACGAATTCTAGCCACTTCCATTAATTCCTCCGTCCACTCCAATTTTGGAACCAAGAGTCTGCTACATTATTCAAATATGCAGTCGCTGTATTAACCTTATTCTCCTTTGCCACCCGATAGTGATAGAAGAAGCGTTTGCATCTTCTGATCCATCACCTGGGTTTCTCCCCTTTAAACATTGGTATCTCAGCTTAGGCATGGGGGTATTAGTTTGATTTTCCACGTTTCCTCTTAGAGTGGCTTTTGCTGCAATCTCCATTCGTTCTTCCCTCTCCGATCTCCCCCTAGCTTTAGGGATGATTGGAGCTGCAACTACTCGTGGAGGAAAATCCACCGGCAAGCTTGCATTAGGCTGCTTAGAAAATATGGCTAGCGTAGCACTCAACTGCTGGCTTAACCCTGAGAATTCCTTGTGTAGATTTGAGAAATCCTCCTTCAAGTTCCTTTCCACCTCCAACACGTTTGCTTGGAGGCTTACATCTTCTCGAGTGTTTCTGACCCCCACTTCTACCATTTCCAACCTCTCATCAATTTGTTCATGGTTCTGTCTCAACCCGACTTCTTTGATGTCCAATTGCAATTTTAGCTCCTTGTGCCTTCCGCTATGCTTTTCGGTGGGTGATCGTTGGCTCTGATACCAATTGTTAGTACCAGAGGAACTTACAAGGGCAGTAGCAGAATTTCGGGAAGGAATTCTTCCCGGAATTCTGTGTCAACTGGAGAGAAAGAGAAGGGAGAGAGAGAATAGAGAGAGAGAGAGAATAACAAAAAGGCGAGAGAAGAGACAATCAGAATATTCTCATTGATTTCCTTCGAGTGTGGCTTCCTTACATATATATAGGTGGTTATGGGGTCCTTCTAGAAGGTACCCCTACCGTAGCACAGCCTATAACGGCTAAGGTACACCCACATTTAGCATAACAAAATTATGGATGTTCCTATCTACCCCTAGGAACGTGACACCAATGAGCCTTATTCATGACACCTAACATTATATTTAGCACAATTATAAGAGTGAAAACTCAAAAAAGGCTATGAAGAGATTCTAAGAAAATGTCCAATTAACTATTTTTAACAGGTTTTCTTTTAACCTATATATTCATTAGCATTTTGATGCAGGCTGCTCAAAATGGTCTTTTCTTTAATAGCCATGCTGCTTTCCATGGCAATATTTTTGGAGTAACATCAAACGTTATCTGGATATTTAGTAAAAATGCAAGAGTGGATGATGTTATAATAAAATTAGAAGACCAAATTTTACAAAGAAAAGACCATTTTCGATATTTGGGATCAGTGATTCAAAAAGATGGAGAAATCCACGAGGATGTTGCACATAGAATTAAGGCAGGTTGGCTAAAATGGAGAAATGCATCGGGGGTGTTATGTGATGGTAAAATCCCATTAAAATTGAAAGGAAAATTTTATAGGACAGTTATAAGACCAGTCTTGCTGTATGACTCAGAATGTTGGGCAGTCAAATACCAGTATGAGCAAAAGACGAGTGTAGCGGAGATGAGGATGTTAAGATGGATCTGCGGACATACAAGAAAGGATAAAATTAGAAATGAAGTTATTCGTAATAAGGTCGGAGTAGTGCCAATCGAGGAGAAGATGAGAGAGACTAGACTAAGATGGTTTGGTCATGTGAGAAGGAGACTAAGAGACGCTCCTGTGAGGAGAGTTGATGAAATGGAACAATTAGTCACAAAAAGAGGTAGAGGTAGACCCAAGAAGACTTTGGGAGAGATATTAAAATTTGATATGAAATATATGGATCTAAACGAGGATATGACAAAAGACAGAAATACATGAAAGTCTAGAATTCATGTAGCCAACCCCACATAGTGGGATAAAGGCTGGATATGTTGTTGTTGTTGTATCAAACATTATCTGGATGGTTTTCCATATTTCATTAAAAAGTTAGTTTGTTATGACATATCTAAGATCATTATATGTAATTGTTTACTATCTTGGTTTTACCACTATTGCTATAGCATGTGCTAGGACTAGATAAGTTGATGTATTTTACTTAATTTTCCCACTTTCTCTTCACTTTCTTCCATATGTCGGGAAAAAATGATCAGTTACTAATTTTTGTCTGGGTTTCTTGTCATATCACTTGATTTGAATTTGATGAGGAAAACTGTAATGTTTTTCCTGCATTCATTTGATGCCTATTTACCTGCTTGTTCTCTTCTAGGATACTTAATTGAATCTGTTTTGCAGGTGAGGTCACATATGCCATCTGCTTTGGCACCTCATTTTTCTTCATTTTGTGGGGATCTGTTTCACATTCTGAATTCATTGAGTTTTAACGGTGCTACTTCTTTGGAAGAGGGGTACTTGTTGAGGCTGAAGACTGGGAAAAGAAGTTTGCTCATTTTCTGTGCTATAGTTACCCAACACAGAAAGTTATCAGACAAGTAACGCAGTCAAGTATGCAGTTAGTTTCAGTTTGATAAGATAGCCTTCATTAGATGCTGATATCTTGTTGCCTCTTTTGTTCTCAGGTTGATGCCCAGCATTATTGACTGTGTTGTCAAAATAGTCAAGCATAGCACAAATATCAGTGTAAGTTCTGTATGGATTTTGGCAAGTCTCTAGAAAGGAGAAAGAAATGTAGACTTATTCAAAAACTTTCACTCATATTGTTTTCCATTTTATTTGATAATTTTATGCTTTACTATGTTGGTTCTCTAGCTGCATTGCTCTCTCTTCTTCCCCCCTCCCCCTCTCTCTATATGTGTGTGTATTTGTTTTCTTTTTCTTCAATATATTAAATTGTCTTATAATTTGTTCATGCAGAGGCTAGATTTTCTATCAGAGAGGATAGTGTCCTTGGCTTTTGATGTGATCTCACGCGTTCTGGAGTCTGGCCCTGTAAGTTCTATTAGTTTTCTTGTTTAGATGCCTGTTATTCATATGAGTTTGTTCCTGGGCTACTACAGGATATTATGGTAGCTCGTAAAAAACTCTACTGGGGCTACTTTAGTCTGATATTTACTGCCTGGGAACAGGGATGGAGGCTAGTCTCTCCCCACTTTTCATCCTTACTAGACTCTGCTGTCTTTCCAGCATTGGTGATGAATGAGAAGGTACGGTTACCAAGAAGTATTATTGGTATAGAGACTTCTCTTATATTTTTGTTTTCCATGTATGTATGAATTATTTTTTGGGTAATGATAGGGTGCAGTAAATCCACCTTAATCTTAGACAAGGTGCACTTGTTGCACCTTGTTTTCAGCCCAAAAACACTCCTATTAGTTGTTGTAAATGCATTGTGCTTTGCAACATTTTATCAACTAATAAACTTGTTTTCAAACTAAGAACAACGTGCAATAAATGCACATTGTTTGAATATGCATTCAATGTGAAAACAATGTGCATTTACTGCATCTTAACTATTGCCCTAAGGGTAATGGTTAGCATTACCTTATTTTTTAGATTTCAACAGATTCAAGGGCTTGTGATTATTGTTGTAGTGTTTAAGGGCCTGGTTTTCATGTCACACATGCTGCATTGTTGAAAATTGTCTCTCTTTGATTGTCTGTTTTGTTCCCAAGTAGGACATTACAGAGTGGGAAGAAGATCCAGAGGAGTACATGCGGAAAAATCTTCCATCAGAACTAGTATGGAAGTGAATCTTGGTTTACTGAAAGTTGTCTACTATCCAGTTCCATTGGGTTTCTTCTGTTAATTTGATTTTTGTTGCAGGAAGAAATTTCTGGATGGAAAGAGGATTTGTTCACAGCAAGAAAAAGTGCATTAAATTTACTTGGTGTTATATCAATGTCAAAGGTTGTTTCCAATGGACAGTCTTTTCCTGCCATATATTGTCAGATCTCATCGTATGTTTTCCTTGAAATTTGCAGGGTCCCCCGGGGGGATCCAGGTATAATTCTTCACTTTCGTCAAAGCGTAAAAAAAGTGACAAGAGCAAAGGAAAGGATCACAGTTTGATGGGAGAGTTGTTAGTGCTTCCATTTCTGTCAAAGTTCCCCATCCCATCTGGCTTTAATGCCCATGAAACCAAGGCTCTGAATGAGTGAGTTCACTTACAGCACTTTTTGTCCCAGATGTGTGCCTTGCAGCATATTTCATCATTTCATCAGTGTAAATGACTGCTTATTTATTTTGGAAAAATTATGACCATGTAATTTTCTTAATGTCTGAGAAAGAATCATGTTTAGCAATCAGCTACCTTGTTGGAAATAGATGACTTAGGAGCCTATTAAACATCGGGGATGGGCAAAAAGATCTGAAAACAGTGTTCTGGAATCTTCTCATTAAAAGTATCATTTCCCTTGTCCTTTTACCAAACCTAGTGGATCTTGTCCTTATACTGTTGCTTTTGAGGCAGCTTCATCCATCAGTGATATTAGATAAATATTATCATAATATATTGTATTTTCTGAGAGCATGTAAATGACAGTCGTTTTCCATTTCTTATTACTCATCCTACTTGCTTCTGAAACACTTAAAATTGAAGTTCTATCCATTAAGTGTACGTGCTGTACCTGCCTCCTCTCCTGCCCCATCTTTTTCTCAATCTGCTTTCCATATCACCTGGTGCAGGTACTTTGGTGTTCTGATGGCATATGGCAGCCTTCAAGATGTAAGATCTCACCTATTTTAATTCAATTTAATTAAGTGAAAGAACTAAGAATTTATAAAGCTATCATCTCACTTGCAGTTTCTCAGCAAGCAGAAAACCGAGTACATTGCAACCATTGTTCGTACACGGGTATTACCACTGTATAAGATCTCTTTAAGTTCACCTTATTTGGTTGCCTCTGCAAACTGGGTTCTTGGAGAGCTTGCATCCTGCCTCCCTGAAGTGAGATTTCATGCCATCTCCTTATTTTGTTGCTTTTGTACAAATGTAGTGTTAATAACATTATGCAGTTGCTTCTCTTTGTGACTTGAATGTTCTTACATGTTAATCTTGATTATTCTATTTAGGAGATGAGAGCTGATGTCTATTCTTCATTGCTGACGGCGCTGACTATGCCAGATATGGGACATATTTCTTGTTATCCTGTCCGTGTGTCTGCTGTTGGTGCAATTGCTGAATTAATTGAAGTACGTGTGCAGTATGCCTAAATGACAACTCAATTTCTGTTACCCATCTGCAGTCTATGTTTTAACTTGTTATCTGCTTTTTCCCTCTACTTGTTTCAGAATGACTACTTGCCACCTGAATGGCTACCTCTTCTTCAAGTTGTGGTTGGTAGGATTGCTGATGAATGTGAAGAGGCCTCCATTTTGTTTCAGCTTCTTAGTACTTTGTTTGAGGCTGGGAATGAACATGTTACACTTCATACCCCAAATATTCTTTTGTCATTAGTTGGTACAATCTCAAAGAGCATTCCTCGTTATACGGAGCCATGGCCTCAAGTATGTATTCAGATTCTCTCTCTCTCTCTCTCAACCCCCCCAAAATACCATGCAATTATCAATGTTGCACTTTCTAGGTGCCACCGAAAGCAATATGGTAAACACGGAAAATTGCGTTGTTTGGTTAAAAATTTTGGTGAGAGTTTCTCCCAATCAACATGGAGACAAATGGATTACGTCATTTCTTAAAATCTGTTGCTTTTTTCTTATCTTCTGAAGGTCTCATGGATGGACTGCTTGATGATTCACGTGGTTGGTTTTGTATCATTTGATCTTCTGTATGTTACAAAGATCAAATGGTGGATTCTGACCATGAATGTGGTTCTGCATTGGTTGTAGCCAAACCTTACATTGTTTATAATGTAACACAAGAATTACCTTGTTTAGTTTTCTGATATTCTGCATTTCATGTATCCTTACTTCTGTTGGCAACTACAGAAACAAAACTAAGCAGTGGCAAATTCATGGTTTTCAAACTTACTGTTTGTGTGTGATTTCCATATGGTTCAGAAGTTCCAGAATTTCCCTTAAAAAGTGATCATTAAATAAAGAACAATCCTTTAACAATAAAATGATGCTGGTTTATGACAGATAGTTGAACGTGGCTTTTCAGCATTAGCAGTAATGGCTCAGTGCTGGGAAGATTCTATGCCCGAAGAAGGTGAACAAAGTGCATCTAGTGAGGTGTGGGTATCTGGTCGTGCTGTGATTGCTAGAGCTTTGTCAGGTCTCCTGCAACAGGCTTGGCTTGGAGCTGCACAGCAACTGGTTAGTCGATAAACAAGATTTATCTTAGCTTTTATGGACAATATGTCACTAGAGTTTGCTTTATTTATGTTTCTACAGATCCTTATTTTTGATGGACGATTAAATCACTGAGGGAAAGTTCAATAAAACAACCATATTTTACACTTTGCTTTACCAACTTAGCAAGCTACACCCCCACATTTTGTTTTCTATGTTAGTTCTTAAACTGAACAGCTGAACATGAGGTATCTCAAGTTTGTATATTTTGAAATAAAACATAATATCCTTCTTATTTGTCGGATTAAAAAAAGAAGAATTCAACTCCTGCTTTAGGCTTTTATCATTGTCTTGGGAATTAATAGGTTCTTTAAACTTGCACAATCAATTAAAATTATGCTGATTGGAAGTTCCGATCGGAGTTTCAGGGTTATATTTTCAGTTTTCTTTTCGAATATTGGGTTCTGGAACATGCTTATTTGCTGTGGCTATTTGGTTTACTTCACAGTGCCGTTGTTGTAGGTGTTATCAGGTCTTTGGCTTTTGAAATTTGATTGCATGACAAAGTGAATGATGTCTATAGCAAAGTTGTCCTCAAAGAATAGGTCAAGCTTTCATCTTTAATCAAATATAGAACTGTCAAGAAATTGCTATCCTTTTACATCATGTCTTTTCTTTGAAAACATGTTCTTTGACATGTCAAGCACATTTTCTCTGAACTCCTTTTTTCAGTTTTCATTTTTTTTTTTGGTATATTGGTTTTCAATTTCTTAGAGAACACTTTTGGGAATATTGTTTCTTCATTTCTAAATCTCTTTCTTCATTCTTCCCATGGTGCCCTCAGCAGTCTGTGAAGCAAAAGTGATTGCCCTGCACTGTCTTCTCTATAGTTCTCATCTCTACCTCCTGCTCCATGTGTCTGTGGGAGCATGCATGTATCTGTTGCTATCTTATACACACACGTACACACATATAGCATGTTGATATGACTGTATGGGTAGCATTATTTACTCAACTTTCTGCTGACTTACTGCATTTGTGTAGTGAAATTTTGCAGAGTGGGCCCAAAATACATTGCTAACCTTATATATTAATTTACTGGTAGCATTCTTTTTTCAACCTTCTTCTGACTTTACTATTTCTAGAGTGATTGAGGCAATCATTGCAGAATGGGGACCAAAATGACCAGAAACTTCATGACTATGTAGATAAGTTTGGGTATTTTACCAGTGGGTTTTTCCTTTGAGTTGGGAGGGGATGAGCGAATGGCAACAAGGCTCTGATTATGTGTCAGCCAGCCAAACCCAGATGTAACCACGATGGTCAAAACCTAACCTTAGAAGGATTTTTCCTATGATAAAATGTGGTTGTTTTTTTAATGAATTACCTTTTTCTGGGGTTAGATTATATCCTGTTGCTACTTTCTGAGCTTCATATATTCATGCCTTTATCCCTGGAATGTGTATGACCAGGAAGAAGAGACTGCTTCTTTGTTGCCCTCTCCGTCATGCATAGAGGATTCATCTGCATGTCTCAGGTTTATCATACAATCTGTTACTTCAAGCAATGAGGTTTTAATGCTTAAGGTTTCAGAATTAGCACTGGTTTGGGCTGATCTTATAGCAAGCTGGAATGCCTGGGAAGAAACAGAGGATCTGTCTATCTTCAATTGTATTAAGGATATCATCAGTCTCCACCAGAGATATTTGCTGCAGAACTTTTTTATGGCAGAAATGCCACCTCCTCCAGCTCCACCTGTGCGTAGACGCTCTACTATAGAAGGAATTGGTGCTTTCATTACTGATGCCTTTTCACAGTACTCATCTGCAACATGGAGAGCTTCCTCATGTGCACATATAGTGTTACATTTGCCAAATTATACCTTTGATGCAGAAGGTGTTAAGCAGTCATTGGTGATTGCTTTCACCCATGCAGCTTTTTCTCGTTTCAGAAATGTTAGAAGCAAGCCGTGTTCACTGTGGACACCTTTGTTGCTTGCTGTTTCATCATGTTATTTATGTTATCCTGACGTCGTGGAGAAGATTTTGGAGAAGGATGAGCATGAAGGCTTTGCAGTTTGGGCATCTTCTCTCAGTTTAATCACCTTCAGCACATTTGAATATACTCTCTCATCAGAGGCAGAGATTAAGTTAAGTGGTTAGTAAATTTCCTTGTAGCTCTTATTAACCTTAGATAAACATTATAGTTCTTTTCCAGAATGCAAAGTGCATAGTTTGATCAATGTAGTTTTCGTTTGAGGGCAAGCCTTGGTAGCAATGATAAGGTTGTTCCTTTGTGACTAGAACATCACGGGTTCGAATTGGGGAAAGAGCCTCTTTGCAAGCAAAGGTAAGGCTACATACAAAAATGACCCTTGCAGAGCAGAGAGTTTCATGCACTAATAAACTATGACCTTGAGCACTAAAAAACTATGACCTTGATGTATTTTTATTTGATTGATTCAAGATATGGTTAGTTTTGTTTTTTGAGTTTCAGTGATGACATTAGCAAAAATTGTTGAGAGGCTGTTGACACTAGAAAATCGCAAAGCTGGTTTGCTAGAAAAATGCTTGACTTCTCTGTTGGCGGCTTCTGTAAGATTGAAAGAAACTCAGGGAGAGGGAGATGATGATGATGAGAGCGGAGATGATCAGGATGCTGGTGAAGAAGATACTGAAGGCGACGACGACGACGACGATGATGAGGTTTGGCCTTTTAACTTTTTTAGTACCTGTATCTGTTATTTTTTCCCTCTTTGCGCTTATTTTTCTTGGGGAATGGGGTGTTTGGTGAGGCCTTGCAAATGTTTGTTTGAGGGCTGACTTTACATTGAATCATAACTGGAAGTGACATTGGAAATTTAATCTAAAATTTGAATATTGGTGGTCAAGCTGATCTTCCATGCCCAATGTCTAATCAACCTTGCCTGCATCAAGAGAGTGGTGACAGATTTTCCTTTTTTCTTTATTTTTCTTAGGACTCAGATGATGATGAATATGAAGAAACTGAAGAAGAATTCCTTGACCGGTATGCTAAGGCAGCTATTGCCTTGGAGAATGGGACCATGCTGGAAGAAGCTGATGTGGAAAGTCAAGATGATGAACTTGAATTGGGTAAGTCACTTAAAGTTCGTTCATTCATTCATTCTTTGTGAAAGTTATCCCTGCTGGATTCCGTGTCCTTGAGATTACCAGATTAGGAAACTGAATTAATTAACTAGGAAGTATTCAACCTTTTCTCTGGGGAAGTATAATTCTCCTGGAGTTTTCTTGTTCTATTTTTATGTTTTTGCTTAACAAAATCATAGCATGTTTTTCAACTTGCTGTTTTTCTGAATAATAACAAAACCATGATTGTTATGCCATTGGTGTTCACTTGCCTAGTTTTTGTTATAGCCACAGCTAGAAGGGAGATGTTTTGCTAAAAACCACCTAGTTTTGGAGTTGGATTATTGAACATGCTTTTAAATGCTCTGTGACCTTTTACTAGCACAACCCAAAGTATTTGTACTAGTCATATCGGGAGGCAGCTAAACATGCTTACGGAATTCTTGAAGCATGCTCAAAAACTGATATATTTTTGACTTCTCTCTCTGCTCTCCCGAGCTCAAAACTGCATGTTGGACATTGCAAAGGCAAGTTTTTTGTGTGCTGAGTTCCTTGTTTCAACGGTGGCTTATTAGGTGGTTTAGAAGAGGTGGATCCAGAGGATGCTGTAGTTTCACTGGTGAAGCGACACCGGGAGATGCTTCTTCACCTTGCAGCGCAGTCATTATTGCCACAAGATGTCGTCTCCAAATTCCTGAATGCCTTCCCTGAATGCAGTAATCTCTACTTGTAGCAACATGGTCGTCATGTCTGACCACCCATCCAGTTTGTGTTGTGTTGCTTTGTTCACTGGCTGTAATGTTTGTACAGAAGCAGAAAACTCAATTTTCACGCACATCTTTTGTCCGTGTGAGAAATGGGATTGTTGTATTATCTCATTATTTGGATTGGAAATTGCTGATTCCTGAAGACACAATAGAAATAGTGAATTTTTTGGGGGGGTCTATGTCTTTACGTCTTTTCTTCACCACCCCCATGCAACCTTCCTTCGAGTAGCCGCCACTTGTCCACGAGTGTATAAAGAGGATTTTTATACAAGATTTGGAAACAAATTCTTTCCTCTCTTATATATTTAAGAAATTAGTGACATTCTTTCTAAATTTATGAACAAATTTTTCAAAACTATTAATTCTTATAAAGAAACGTTCATAATTTCTTGAGTGCGCAAATTTGATGTACAAAAATCAGTTTTCTATTGTTGTGTTGTGCTTTAGTGTGTTGTGATGTAAAAGTAATGGTGATAAAGTAATGTTTAGTAAATAAGTGCGGGTGCTATACCTATTAATACTAAAAATAAATTATAATTATTTAGTTAATATTTTATTATTGGGTTGTAAATTTATATAATAATTAAAAAATAATAAGATACTAAATAGATATTTTGAAAAATGACATTGTGAAGAGATAATGGTTATAAAAGTAAATCATGTCCCTTGTTTTTGCTTAAAAACTTGTTTTTCTTTGAAGAAACATCTATGCTTTAAAAGTAGAGCACCTCTTTTATCAGAGTTTTTTTTTAAAAAATTAAAAATTTAAATATTTAAAAAATACAGCAATTTTATATCAGACTGTGTTGTTGCTTTAAATTAGGTGCTCGACTTTCAAACTTAGTTTCATTACCTCCTATTATCACCTATATGATCACTCCTAATATTGAACCTCATTACTAATTAAAAACAATTATTTGAATAATTTTTCACAGACGTATATAATCTTTAAATTTCTACTTTTGTTTGGTATCTTTAATAGTTTAACCCTCAATAATCTTTAGATTTTTGCTTCTATTCAATATCTTTAATAGTTTGACCCTCATAGCATCTATCTTTATCAATTTTTTGATAAGTGAACTCTAGAATTTGTAGTTAAAATCATGGTGAACATAACTAAGAAAATTACACTACTTTGACTTAAAAGTCAACTTTTAATCTCTCATCTTGGTATGTGCACGTAAAAAGCTCATCCAAATATATTCAAGTGACTATAGGAATCTTTCCTAACCATATATTTTCTAGAATATTAGTATTCAAAGGAGCTTAAGGTGAAAGATTGATCAGATTCATTGTCCTCATTATCTTGCCTCGAAAGGTTTTTGTGACAACTTCTCACGTGAAAACATATATCTCATTTTTTCTACTATGGTATGATTCATCCTTTCTACCATGCAATTTTCTTGGAAAGTTTTTGGAGAAATCATTTGATGCTTTATACCTTAACTTTTGCAATAGTCAATAAATAATCTCATGTACTCAGCCTCCGTTATCTATTCAGATATATTTCGATTTTTTACTTATATATCATTCAACATTGACCTAAAATGTTTCAAACACATATAATACTTGATCTTTAGATTTTACTACATATGTCCAAATCTTTCTAGAGAAATCATTAATAAATTTGATAAAGTACAATACACCATTAATTGTCTTAGTTGTCATAGGATCACACATTAGAATGCACTAAATCTATAGTATGCATATTTTTTTAAAGAAAAGCTCATTCTTAAAATTAAGTCTGACCTATCACTTACAAACAGTGCTTACAGTGCTTCAATCCAACACCTTTTGTACCCGAAAACAGATACTTCTTGACTAGAAAACCTTTTTGACTCATATGTCTTAAGTTTTCTACGCCATAACTCTGTTATTTGATTACAGTTTAAAGCATTCACTCTCTCACTATACAATTTTGATTACATCAAATAGCATGAATTCTACTTTTGACCTTTAGCCACAACAAGAGAACATTGAAGAATTTTTCGCTTCCCTTCACCAAAGATGTTTCTATCTCCCTGATCATCAAACTTGCTAGCAGAAATTAAATTTAGCCCAAAATCTGGTACATATTTGACATCTTTAAGCACTAACCTACAACTTGTGTTTAGTCTTTAAAGTAAATATCTCCCATGCTCGCAATTTTGGAAACACCATCATTTCCAATTCTGACAATGATAAAACCACCTTCTTAATAAGATGAGAAGTATTTCATCCTCAAAGTAATGTGGATGGATGCATCATCATCAATGATTCAATCAGATTGATGACATGAGAAACTAACTAGGTTCTCGTTACTAATAATAATAACCTCTTCAAAAGTAGTCGCAACTATCTTTTTCTCACTGTTTCTATATTCTTGTTGCCTTTTTTTTTTTTTAAGAGCTTTTTCACTTGAAAAGGTCTTTCTTTATTTAGTCTTTCTTATGACACTAATAACATTCAACATTCTTTCTTGGTTTGAATTTTGCTTTTAGAATTTTCTTTGTGATTATGATTTCGTGTTTTACTTCTCTTTTGATTTTCAATAACTAGGCCTTGTAAATGAGATAATTAGACAACTAAACCTTAAACCCTAAACCACACGAATGTTGGGTGTTTAAGCAATGTGCAATATTAATTGAGTGTAAAACTGAACAATTTAGTAAAATACCTTTCTAAAGATTCAAAGAATAAAGTAGAAAAAATTACACAAATTAACCTCTTTCCTCCTTAAATGTGAAGGGCCTAGTTGGTCCACACCAAGCAAGCTTCCAAGACTCTTTGGTACTTCCTTTTGTTCTAGTTGAAAGCCACAAGAATTGTGCTGGCTTATAGTTGTCCTTGGTTTCAAAACCTAGCTCGACTCCTTGAGCATATTGAGAGAAGAAGAACAAAAAGGAAAAAGATGTTGAGAATGAGAAGGAATTCTATAGAAAAATTCAACAATTTCCAACTCTTTCTTAATGTTTTAATCTCTCCTTTTATATGCTTAATGGAAGAGTAATAAGTGGTTTTCCACTACAAAACCATACAACATCTAGAGTTGATAGGTGGCATGGGTGTTAGTGGACAATCCATTGACTCCCAAAACTTCCCCGCACTATCTACTGAACAAAAATTGTCAACACTTTTCAACTTTTGAAAAACTGTCAACCGATCATGAAAGGAGTTGACAGTTTGGTATTCAATGTTACATGGCCTTTTCTTTATTATATACAAAATTGTCTTTAACTTTTAGCAACAATAAGACCTTTTATTAACTCTTAATGGCATTGAGATCATAATCTAAGCTACATGGTTCTCATTTCAATTGCTTTGCTTTTGGGTGTGCAAGTTTCTAGGTTTATTGCCAAGTAGTGATTAGGAAACATCAAACTCCTTTGATGTCAATTGAACTCATTGATCTATTTTGAGAATCTTTCTATCTTCTCAAAACATCCTAACGATCCTGAGTGACATGTAGCAACATATCATGATAACCTAAATGGCAATGAAGTTAATTCATAGTGAACCCATTTGTTGGCAAACACTTGCCTTCATATACTAGTTGAATGAGATCGCATAACGTTAATGCATGCTAGTGTCATGTTGCCTTACTTGACATATGACCTTATTGTGGTTGACCCTTTTGTGCTTTCCATGCCTTGCTTGGTGCATGGTATTGTCCTTGTCTATCTAACCTTGTATTTGCTAACTTTCCTAAATCTGCCTATGTCATTAATTTAGGTCATTATTGCACCTTGACAATGCATGACATCATCATATCATGCACATCAGTTGCATAATTTTGTAGTTGCATGACCCCACATGTTACATGTGTTAGTGTATGTGCCCTAATGCTAGATTTGGATGACATCTAGCAGGCGTGTAACTGGTTACATTCATTGTATCTTTGTATATATTTATAAAAGACAAGTTTTCATCACTCATGAGCTTTATAGTTTAACACATGAATGAGTCACTAGATATTCTATTTGAGAATCTTATTTTCAAGGTGTTGAGACTGTGTGACAGGATTATCGGGTATCAAGATGTCTTAAACTATTCATAGTCCTTAGATTCTTTGGATGGGGACTCCGATTAGTTGAGTATGGACTAGCATAGGGGTTACTGCCACATTCAATATGAGATACTGATGGGAGGGTGGTGTGTCACACGCCACGTGACATGAGATGTTGTTAATAGACATGTGGGTGGTTGTTAGGGAATAACTAGTCAAATGTGATGTCGATGATAGACCACATGGCATGGTGGATAATGGTCTCGTCGTTAGGTTGCAATGGTGTGCTGATCCTTGGACTTGAACCGGCATGGTTGTTTTGTATATTAGTGTGCAGGATTTGCTAATGAGCCGAACCATCCAATCAGGAGGTGGAGAGGTTTATCTATGTGGTTCCGTATTGTTGATATATGGAGACATGTGTTGAGAATAGGATCTGTCGCCCTCATTGATAATTGATGCGGTGAACAACCTATGTGATTTACTGCTAGTGTGATAGAACAGTTCCTGGCCAAGGCTTATTGAATATCAGGAAAGGAGTTTTTCGAGGGATCATCTAGTCACATTGACGAGGTCAGACACATAGTTTCTAAGTTTTTGAGTTTATCACTCCATGACTCTCGCCGAATTAGGACATTAGGTGATGAAAGGATTATAACACACGATAATTATTAACTGTAATAGGTTCACTTGAAGTGAGACTTCACTATCACCTATATTGTCATAAACCATAGCGAGGCTCTATTCAGGAACTATCACCTATATTATCAGAGATTCTGATAATAGGTCAAAGGGAAAGAGGTTTCAATGTTATTTGATTACTAACGGGTAGTGAACCTAAAAAGTCACACACCATATAATGTCGCATCTAGTAACAACATCTTGTGCCCAAAGCGTCTTAGGGATTGGAGAGTCAAATGTTGACTTGCTGGCTTGGAGAGTCGACTTTCCTATGGCAAAATTCAACTTTGGGGGCGGCAAAAGTTGATTTTCTCCAAGGTAAGTCGACTTTCAATCACCTAGTTGCCACTCCAATTGGGTGCCACATGTTGGCTTATTGAAAAGGGGCGTGGGTGAGGCGATTGTCAAATTTGGAGGAAATAAATTCTAGAAGTAGAGACTTTTACTACTTGCACGTCTTCTGCTTCTGTAATTTATGTTATTGCCAAAAATTTAATACGTGTAATAGTTGCACGCGGAGATTTGAGATGTGGGTACGACTGATACAACAATCCTTGTGTCTAGCTCGGGAAAAGGAAAACATAATAGTACCGAACAACATACTAGGTGTGGATTGACTAGACAACCACATCGTTAGGTGGAATAGTCTCACTAAAGAAATAGTTTCTATACCAACCTTACATTAGGCTGCAGGTATGTGTGTATTTATATTCATATGATGAATATGTGTTTTACTTAAATATCCAAACTGCATGTATGGCGTGTATGAATATATTCTATTGTGCACATCTGATGTGCATAAAATTTTAAAATTCTACATGCGGCCATACATGGGTTTTCCATTAATATAAGCACAAGGTGCTTAGTCATGAGCATCTCAAAGATCTTACAAATCTCCCGTACTTGAACGATCTAATGCCCTCAAATAAAATTCCAAGCAGCATATCATAATCATTAATGGAACTACCTTCAAGTCCATAAACCTTGTCCAATGTTAGTATTAGTGCTCTAATACTAGATTTAGATGACATTTAGTGTGTGGGCCAAGCCTAATGATAATCTTACATGTTATTAAAATGGTCATATCTTCATTCACACCTATCTAATTGTATGTGAATGAGTCCCTAGATATCCTTATGATCTTATTCTTAAGTTATTAAAAATATGTGACAAAGTTCTATAACACAAGATTTCTTAAATTGATTTCTAGTCCTAAGATTTCTCTGAAAGGGACTAATGGACTAGCACATGGGCTATTGTCTTTGATTAGTATGAGATACTAATAATAAAGGATAGTGAGTCACATGTCATATTGCATGAGATATAGATAATAAACATGTGGGTAGGCATTGGTTGAACATCTTTGAATGTGACACATGTAATAGACCACACGACTGAGAGGATTAATGATCTATTACTGGTTTTCGATTGTGTATCTAGTCCTTAGATTGGAGGCAACATGGTTATCTCGTATGTTAGTGTCAAAAATTCGTCGTTGAGCAAAACCATCCGGTGTGAGAGATGGGAATGCTCTCTGTGTGGTCTCTGTGCAATGGTGTATGGAGGCATGTGATTGTTGATGGGATCCATTGGAACATCCTATGCGATCTCAGTTGGTTGGTAATTGTAGAAGTCCTTGGCCAAGGAACACACGATCGAAAATGAGTTTTTGATGTTGGAAGGAGTTTCAATGTGTAGTCTCAATCACCCAAAATTGTATCTTAACATAATTACTAAGTTCAGTGAGTTTAGGTAGTCCATAGCTCTCACTCGGCCAGGATATTAATTAGTAGAAGGATTATAGTGCACGGTAATCAAAAGCCTAAATAGGTTTATTTGAGGTATCGACTTCATTGTTGATAGGATCGTTCTAACTTCATTCTAGTTGTCACTTAAGACCCTTGGGGGTGTTTTAAGGAGATGGAGAGATTCTTATAGTAGCTTAAATTATTTGATTGACATCCAAGAGTTTGACGACCCTTGATTGCTACTTAGTGGTGAACCTAGAAGGTCACAACCAATGGTGGGCATAACATTAGATTAGTGATGTATAGCTATCAATGTGTTCTTAATCATCATTAAGGAGTTAATGATGATGGATGTTGTTAAGGAGTTAACAAAGGAATCAAAGGATTGTTAAGAGTTAATAATGGGAGATTATTATGAGTTAATATATATCATTAAAGGTTAATGAGCATGCCATTAAGAGTTAATGGGTGGTCTGGTTCCATTAAGATTTAATGGAAGGGCTATTAAGAGTTAGTAGCTAGCTTGATGCAATTAGTTGAAAGTTACGAAGGGAGTAAGAAAAACGTTAACCATCTTATTGGAATTGTCGACCGTTTGACTGAAACGATTGACTAGTTGCCTCAAATGGTTGATCGTTTCAGTGCTCAAACTTCGGATGGAAGAACAAAAACAATTGATAGTTTGTTTCAATTAATTGACTAGTTTGAGACATATTTGATGAAATTGTCAACCATTCATTAGAATGTTTCTTTGGGCGAATTTCTCTCCCGTGCCATTCTTCTGTTGCTTTCGACAACGTAGCATTTATTGCTCTGTCGTCTTCATTTATTGAGTCCTCAAAAGCATTTATGGAGAGAGAGAGAGAGAGAGGGAGAGACAATTGGGATAGGAGAACAAAATGGAGAAAAGGGTTTCTCCTTCATGGGTGGCATTTGACCAATCTATAGCATGCTCTCTTAATTATTCTTGCTTGTTGTCTTATTCTTTTTCCTCCTTTCTCTAGCCACTTTCTTCCTCTCTTGCTCCCATATTCTTTTTCCCTTTGAACCCACGACTATGAGATGGTTACTGTCTTGTTGAGAATCGAACGAGAGTTGTGCGTTACCTTCGGTCGAGACTAGTTAGCACTAAGGTCAAACAAATGGTTCCAGTGGCTACCCTCTGATGGACTAACTTGGTCCCCTGCACTTGTGGTTGTAGGGGTGGCTTGGTTAGCCAAGTTATAGATCTAGATGAGCCAATGGTGGATCATGGATGGCAGTTTGGGAGCAACTCATGAAGGGTTCATGGGAGCTAGTTTGAGAGCAATATGTGAAGTGTTTGCAGGAGATTGAGAGATGGTCAAATAGTTTGGGTTTGAACTGCAATTGTAGCATCAACCGGTAATAATGTTATCGGAGGAGGCAAATGTTACCATTTTTTATTTCCATTTGATGTTTTTGTATATGCATGTGGTTGTATTCATCTGTGTCTTGCAAGAACTAATCCGTTTATGCTACATTTGTTTTGGTTTTTTGAAAAAGTTTTGAAAATCAACTTGTGTTCTTGCTCATACCGCTAAGTAGCGCATTCTTTCATCCAATGCTCAATATTGATCTTAATCCCCATGCCTTTCCCCCAAACCTTTTGGGATGTTGCGTTGGCAATCCTCCAAAACAAACCCTAGATTATTAATAAATTGTTGTGTGATAATGCTTAGTCAAGCTCTTGAGTCCACCAATGCCCAACACTACATCTAATTGGTATCACTGTGATATATATCAATTCATGCATTACTTTTTTAGTTAGCACCTTTTGCAAAGTATTAAGAAGTTGTAAAGGACTAAATCTAACTGATGTTTTTGCTTTAAACTAATTCTCGTTGTTCTCGTTCATTATAACCAAGGCATTGAGCCTTTCTCTCTTTGGGAAATCCCTTACCCTATGTGATTCGCCACATATGAAACAATTATCCATTTACTCGTCCTTCCACTGGTGTCGATCTTCCCCATAATCATTGGAGTGTCCCTTGTTCTTTTGCTTATTGCCTTTATCTTTAGGCATACTTGACTCACCTTTATGAGCCTTTGAGAACCCAAAATCCAACAGGCCATCCATTTCCTTTAAACCATCCATTTTTTATTGCAATTTTACTTAAACTTATAGCTATAGATTGAACATGGAAATTTGGAGCTTGTTCTCTTCTACCATATCTTTGATCTACAACATCAAAGATGAAAATTGCATGACATAGTATCATATCATACCATATCTCTTAAAGGCCTCCCATGTTGTCCAAGAAGAATTATTGGTAAAGAACTAATCTAAGACTTGTTGTTAGGGCCTTAGACAAGGTTTATGAACTTGAAGGCAACACCCATTATTGATTATGATATAATGCTTTGAATTAATTTCCTATGATTGAACAAGATGGCATTGTTTCCACACTTGTTCAAGATGTTTTGAATGGATAGGAATCCATGCTTTGTCGTTAGCCAACTAGTGTCATATAGAGTCACAAAAGAGGGCACATTGGTAAGCAGAGGTAGGAACACTACTTGGGGATGGTAAGGCATTGAAGCTTAAAGCAATATTAATGGTTGGGTAAAATAGTGAGACATCTAATAGACATGCTAGGATGAATTCAGTGCTATCAAAGCCTCAACTTGGTGTTTAATGCATATGCAAGTGTGTATGTGTCAAAGTTTTGCAAGTTTTCGGGCTCTAGGTTGTGTGTAGGGTGAATTTTTTTTAACCGTTTTCTTGGTTTAGTCAACCATTTTTCTTATATTCTCAAAATCTGTCGGCTTGTTAATGTAGCAAGGCAATTGTCTTTCTAAAGAGTAATGCTATTCGGCCTATCACAATGCCACCCAAAGTGCCACCCAAGAGAAAATTACAAATTTAGCCACTATTATAATTATAGATATACCCTCAATATATATAAACACTCAACTCACCTTTCTCTCTCTCACTCTCTCCCGTGCTTCTTCCTATCTGTTCATACTTCTTTCCCCCCTCTCTTTCTCTCTCATTCTCTCTCTTTCCCACCCATGCGACTGAGCTTCCCCCATTGCAGTAGCTCTGGCCCTCTCTCTTTCTCTTTCCCATAGCCCGTATATATTGGTCTCGATCTGGAATGAGGTAAGTCTTTTAAATGTATTTGGGTTTGGCCGAATCTTTAAGTTTAGATCTACGAAGTTTTTGCCATTGGATCTTGTTGGTTTTTGAGTATGTTGGTCGATGGGTGGTTACCTCTAATTACCGAAAACCATCGGCCACGGTGGCCGGTAGCGACTGGCAGTAAGTATATACGTGTTATCGGGTTTGGCTGAATCTTTAAGCTTAGATCTACAGAGTTTTCACCGTTGGATCTTATTGGTTTTTGGGTATGTTGGTCGATGGGGATAGGGGTGTCGGGTGGTTGCCTCTGATCGCTGGAAACCACCACTTACGGTGGCTGGCAATGTTTTTTAAAGTTTGACCGAAAATTAAAAATCAGATCTACTAAAATCTAATTGTTAAATCTGTCCCATTTTTTTGTATGTTAACTCTCTTAACTTGGTGTTTCTAATGGTAGGCTCTAATCGTTGGAAGCTTTGGCCGGTGATGGTCGTCGACAGCGTTGGTGGCGGCGCTTGTGACTTCCGTCCATATATACATACACATATTTATATATTTTCTTTTGTAATGATTTTCATTTATATTGTAAATGTTGATATTTAATTATGAATTTGTATTGAAGATGTTGAAGTTAATATTGAATTTGTTATCTTTTAATATTGTGAAGGTTAAAATTAAATTGAATTAGTTGAAATTTAAATGTTAATAAATTAAATTAGTTTGTATTTATTTTGAGAATCTTTGAGTTAAAATTATTAAGTTTATTTAAGAATTGAATGGTAAGTAGCTGTTAATTTTATTTAAATTTAGGTATTTAATAATGTATATATATATATTAAATTTATATTAAATAAAATTTTAATAATAATTAAATAATTTCATGTGATACATAAAGATTGAGTTGTATTCTCTTAATTTTTTTTTAATTAAATGGAGAAACACGATGAGGGATATCAAAGGCTTGTCCAAAAATTTGTTCATCTAGGCTTAGCTCTACTTTAATTTACCAAATTATGTATCTCTCCTGACTAAAATTTTTATTCTTTTAAAAATTTTATTTAGTATTAAGATTTCATAAATTATATATACATATACATAGTTAGAATATTACTAAATCATAAAAAAGAAAAAAGAAAAAAGAAAAAAAAACTTTTTAAATAAATAACAAACCTACTAATTCATTCTCCACTTTGATGGTAGAGTAACAGTTCGTTTACTCCTTACAAATACTTTGTGTTTTGGTAAATAAAAAAAATTAATTAAAAACATTTTCTTTGGTTTAAAGTAAGTGAATTAAGAAATTACTTAAAAAAAAAAAGATGAATCCACGTCTTGATGGGTGAATCTGTATATGGATGAGGTGTGGCTTTTTATTTTTACAAGTAAAAAAATCAATTTTTTTTAATAAAGTATATGATATATTTTAAATATTAATTTACTATGTAATTATTACATCACCTACACAAAAATCGTTTTCATCGTAATATAAGCAACTTTCACATTAATATAAATTTATTTTAAAATTTAAACCAATTCAATTTATTAATATTTAAATTTCAACCAATTCAATTTAATTTTAACCTTCACAATATTCAAAAATAACAAACTCAATTCAAATTCAATATTAAATTCAACATCTTCAATACAAATTCATAATTAAATATCAACATTTACAATATAAATTAAAATAATTACAAAAGAGAAAAAAGAAAATATATAAATATATGTATGCATATACAAACGAAAGTCACAACTGTCGCCACCAACGCTGCCGGCAACCACCACTGGCAGAAGTTTCCAACGATCAGAACCTACCATTAGAAACACCAAGTTAAGAGAGTTAACATACAAAAAAAATGGGATAGATTTAACGGTTAGATTTTAATAGATTTGATTTTTAATTTTTGGTCAAACTTAGAAAAACACTGTTATCCACAACTGGCCACCTGTAGCCGGTGGTTTCCAGCAATCAGAGGCAACCACCCAACACCCCTATCCCCATGGACCAACATACTCAAAAACCAACAAGATCCAACGGCAAAAACTCCGTAGATCTAAGCTTAAAGATTCGGCCAAACCCAATAACACGTATATATATTTGTTGATAAAACTAAAGACTTACCTCCTTGTAGATCAGGGCTAGAATGAGCCCAAGGGATGCCGAAGACGCTATTGCACGAGGCTGGGGAGAAAGAGATGGCCAAAACGAGCTGGAGGCTCGGTCTGACGCGTAGGAGAGAAAGAGAGAGAGATGGCTTGAATGAGAGGGAGGAACGAGCCTACTCGAAGGGGAGCATGGGAGAGTGAGAGAGAGAGAAGGCTAGAATGAGAGGAAGGAAGGTCACGCAGAGAGAAAGGAATTTAAAATTTGCTATCCTATAATAATTGAAAATATCGCGATATTTTGCATTAAAATATCGCGATTACTCTTGGGTGGCACTTCGGATGGCATTGTGATGGGCCGAATAACATTACCCTTTTCCAAAAGACTAAAATGGTCAACAGTTTTAAAGGCCAAAATCGGTTAACAGTTTTGCTAGAATAGTGGACCATTTTTTATTGTATTGCATGATTGTTTGTATAACATGCTAATTGCCAAAATAGTCGACCATTTTGCCATATGTATGTAGATCATTCTGTTATTGCCGGACTACAACAATTAACATTTGTTTGTTTTGTGAAAACTCAACAAGTAGTTGGAAGAGCAAAGGGTATCTCTTGGCATTCCCACCCTATCCGCCAGATCTGGAAAGAGAGGAAGTTGTCTAAGGTGGACTTAGTTGCTGGCCCAAAAAGGACTTGCTGTAATATAGCCTTCGAAAGGGCAGCTCCATCGAAGGTGGTGTACCTACTTGGGAGGATGACCGCTTAAAAGGGTCTTCAGGGACTTGCCCCTCCCAAAGACCTAGACAAGGGTCATTTAGGGATCGCCTCCTTAAAGGCTCAGCCTATACTCTTTAGTAGCCTTTCGATTGACTCACCTCCTGAAGGCCTTTGGGAAACCCTTCTCCCACAAGCCTAACCCAAGTTGTTCTCTAATAACCTAGCTTGCCCTCTTCAGGGTCTCCTTCCTTTGAAGACCAGTCTTCGGGGGGGGGGGGGGGGGGGGCTTCTTTTGGCTCTCCGAGTTTAACTTGGGGACACCTGAAGACCCGTGCACCCTCACTCAAAGGGTCCGGCTACATGTCTTTGCACCATGTATCCTTGCATACCACGTGCCTTAGTCCCTCGAGGATTATAAATACCTTTGGACCCTACATCTTTAGGAACCCATATTTAACTCCTAAAGCCTAAGACCCTATCCACGTATATAATGCTAATACATTTTCCAAAGATTCCTCACTCTTTCGAAGCCCTAATCCACATACATGTTGCATTTGCATCACTTCTTCAACATCATAGCGACACTTGACTTATGCATCTGAAGGCCAGCGCAGGAGAGATCATCGTGTACCTTCTAACTATTTCCTGTCTTGTAGATTTGAAGACCAAGCACCTTTTTTGGACACTCATAAACTTTTCCAGATAATGGAGACTTTTCCAAAAGGCCCTTTTTGTGCTTCCAGGTACCTCTTCCCAGAGACACTCGCAACTTTCTTGAAGCCCCATCTCTTGGTGCCATGCTGAAGAACTTTTGGGCGACCCCTTGGGTGACCTCCTCGGGGTGATTTTTGGAGTATTCCACCTGCTCTTCCAGATAATGGATCAAGCCTTACCCTACATATTCTTTTGCGATCACTTGAGTAGCTATTGGCCCTTTTTAGCACCATCCTTTAGCACTAGTCTCTTCTCGCCAAGGCTCTATCGACCTATTGCCAAGCCTTCCCTAAAACAAACAAGTTTTGATTGTTGTATTTTGGCAACAACAATTTGGTGCCATCTATGGGAAACGACACCAGAAGTCTTCTAAGATGGTGAGAAGAACGAGGTCAACTCGTGCTAGACAACCATCACTACAAGGAGAAGAAGTCCCTGGGGCAAGGACAAGTCTTCCTACATCTTCTCTAATTTTCCCCAAGGAGCTCCCCTATGTGAGTTCTTTTGGGTAGCCTTTCATTTGTCATTTGGAGCACGTACTTGGGGAATTGGGGACCAATTTGGACCTTCCCTCTCTTTCCCCAAGTAGTTATTCCTTCAGGGTGTTCCTTTAGCATCTAGCTTGTGCCAATCTTCCTTTGAGCCACCTCTTGTTGTTGTTGAACCTCATCGTACCCAACTTCTGAGGTACACCTCGATTCATCCATGGACCTTGGAGCCTCTAAAGGAAGCAATATCACAAGCAATTTCTTTTGCAAAACTCTACAAGCTTAAAAGGAATTACGCCAAATTAAAGAGATGCTTGAGTCAGAAATAGTTGTTTTTGCTCACATAGATTCACATTGAAGCATAGTGCCCTTCACTGTTGACCTATTGAGGTGACTACTCACTTAGAAATTTGAGCTCCCAGAGTTACCCACCTACTCTAGAAAGGGGAATCTCGCTTGACATGCATTGTAGTGTGAGTTCTTCATGTTTCTACTCAGATGGGATGATGTCACAACTTATCGGGTATTCCACCCTACCTTGGAAGATTGTGCTTGTGCATGGTTTTGCAACCCCTTTACTAGGTCCATCTTTTCATATGGCCACCTATGGCGGGAGTTCTTAATGACATTTGCTGCATAGTCGTCGAGGAAAAAAGATCCCATCTACTTGTTTGGCACTCGTCAACAGCTAAACGAGGCACTAAGACACTATCTAAATCATTTTAAGAATTCCATCTTGAAAGTTGATGGTGTGCTAGTTGATATTGTAGTCATGGCACTCTTGCAGGGAACAACCTACGCACCATTGAAAGAATCTTTGGCATTTAATCAACCAACATCATTGACTCACCTCTTGCTATGTGCTAATGTGTTTTCGATACAAGTAAAGATACTGGGTAGCCTCGACACCTTAAGGGAGTAGGTAGGTGGTGGAAATGAGAGAATTGCCAGTGAAATTCTTGGCTCCTTTGAAGTTTAGACTTAGAGGGCTAGTAGAATTGCCAGGGGAAAGTTCTAGATTTACACATCTTCCGTAGAATATCTTACTATAATATTCTTCATTATGGTACCCATGGGGCTAATCCACCTCCATTTCCTTCTCGAGAACCTCGAGGAAGGAATCTTGATGCCTCATGAGACTTTCATAGATGTCCAGGCCACTCCACTAAGGACTGTCATGCCCTAAGGGACTAGATCGAATATTTATCCCATTAAGGTAAGTTGGATTAGTTCATCTTTACCCATCTAGGGGAATCCTTGGCTCATATAAAGAGCTCGAGGGAATATCAGCGAAGGCAAGTGCCCACAGCTAGTTATGGCAGCCAAAGAATGGTGGAGATGCAATATTTACCTCTGACATGGTGTTCATGCATCTAGTTTTTGTTGCCTTCATGCCTATCTTTTTGAGTGTATTTGCTCAATACACCTTGTTGTAAATCATGGACGTAGGTGAATGTACCGCGTAACCAAAATACAGTTGTACAAAGAAACAATAGTAAATAACGGTGTATGTGTGTGATCATATATGTTCGTGGACATAGGTGAGTGTATTGAACCACATAACTAAAACACACATGTATAAAAAACTATAATGGATGATGGCATGTGCATGCGTGATGTATGCTACTAACCCATACTTATCATTTTCCATTACACATATGTATACGTTTTTCTTACATACCTTGTCTTGTAATGAATAGTGTTGTATGGAAAGTAGGCCGAGAACCAAGCTCGAGTCGAATAGGGAAGCTAGATCTGTAGCACATCCCCGCTTGGTTCAATCTTAGTAAAACAATATTCCTGGCTCAATACATGCCTCCAGTACCCATCTGTTGTTGTCCATTACATACACATATATTGATATGTTTTGCTTGCTTGCTCTATTTCACAATGATACAATGTTATGTGGGAATGTAGACAAAGGACAAGCTTGAGCCACACTAGGGAGCCAAGTGCATGGTACCCATTCGCTCATCCTAGTCTTGCTTATACTCATCTCGAGGCAATCTTGTTTGTGCCAACTATTAGTAGATGCTAGATTTACATTACATGGGATGTATGTGAATGACACTGTTGATTTTTCTTGATATTAATAAATGTTATATCTTCTTTCATGTCTCTCCATCTCATTTCCTGGTAGAAGTCCTACTCTCATGGGGTTGAGACTGTGTGACTTGGATCTCTAGTTTAGGATTTTTTAAAGGTATTCCTAGTCCTCAGACTTATCAGAAGGGGATTATGATTTGTCGATTAGTGGACTGGAACATGAGCTACTACCGTTGTTTAGCATGTGATGCTAATGGGATGGGATGGTGAGTCACACACCACATTGCTTCGGATGCTTATAATAGACATGTGGGTGGGTGTTGGAGAACATCTATTGAATGTGATTCCTATGATAGATCACATGGCTTGAGGATTAATAATCTATCACTGGCTCTCGATTGTGTATCTAGCCCTTTGATCATAGCAGATATAGCGTCTTTTGCATTGATGTCAGGGATTTGCCATTGGGCGAAACCATTCGGTGTAAGAGGTGGGAATGCTCTCTATGTCATCTCTATGCAGTGGTGTATGGAGGTAGATGTTCACTGATGGGATCCATTGACCTCTATTAGATGGGGGGTGAACATCTTATATGATCCATGTTGGTGATTGTGTTTGAAAATTTTCTAGCCAGGGTAAGCATTGTAACGCTCCACTTATCTTTTCTCCATACACGTATACAAAGATGCATGGTGATACTAGCAACCACATGAAAATCAAAGGGCGTTTATGGAAGCCTTTGCCAACGGAAGCAAAGGATCGAACCTGAAAGCTTTTTAAAAATCCATAAGCTAGACAACCAAGGCTCCCACTAATTGCTTTTAATGTGAAAACAACCTGACAACTCCTTAAATAAATTGGGGATCTAGGGATCATTTAGACTCCATTTTTACAACAATTAAAACCCACACTAAAGCCACAGTACAACACTTTTACAATTAAAACGTAAAGAAGCCAGCTATCCGAGAACCACTTCCTTTCCTTTCCTTTGGCTTGACTTCGAGGCACCTGTCACGACTAACCTACCTGGAACGTTGAATGTTCTAAGGGTATGAGACACCCAAGTTAGATAGTTATGTCTAAGTGAGTGCAACAAGAAGAGATAGCATGCATGTAAATGAGATATGCAAAATGATATGAAACTCCCTGTGTGGTAGTGACGCCGAGGTGTTGCGATTACCCCCGCTGATGAATCATGTTCTCACATCTTCATGACTTTTTCACCAGTCTAACATGAGATCTTGACTTCAACTAGCCACACACACCAAGTGATGTATGACAAAGAAAGAGAAAATGCTTGGTATAAAGGAAAGTCATGCTTATACAAGTAATCACCCTTATCCGTGTGAAGACAAAATGTTCGGTATGTAACATAAGGATTCAAGAAACACTCACCTTGCTGGTTTGGAAGCGTTAAAGTACTGTTCACAGGGTTCGAGAATGATTTTCTGCAAAAATAACATAATTTTGTAACTCAAACTTAAAATATTTTTACATGGGGACCTAGGGATAAATTTAAGGACCAAGACTACAAAATTTGGGGCCAAGGGGCCCCTCACGCGCTGGGGGAAGGACCCCCACGCGCTGCACTTGCAGCAGTCAGGTGGCGCGTGAGCTACATGCGTCGCCCTTCCCGTTTTGATCTTTTGTGATTTTTTGGCCCGTTCTCGCTCGTCCGGACTCCGATTTGACCTTCGTTTGAACCCACGTGACCCTTATTCAATTATCTATCGAACTATGACAAGAAATTAGAATTAACTTGTTGTTTTGATACTATTTCACTCCTTTCACAGTGGCAGTCCAAATTTTCCAACAAAACGTTTCTCCACTCTATTTTTGGGCAGAACTTTTCCTCTTAAACTCACTTTCTTTTTGCTCTTGATTAATGGTGAGATTGTCCCTTCTAAGGGATTAGTATTTATAGGCATCTATGGCCAATCCGAGTGTGCCATGTGTTACATGGATAAGATAGGTAATTATTGCTTTCGTAGGATTGCGCCACGTGTCGCTAGTGATTTGTGCCATTTCACCCTCTTGCGACATGTGTCCATTGAAACATGTGCCACCACACGTTAATTAGGTTTTTCAAGATTCCTTATCATTGCTCATGATTATGTTTCCTAACTATAAGTTAGCTTATTTGGTTTCCTTAACCAATTAGTTACAAGATATTTTAAACTTCTTCAAATAACTCCTTAGCCCAAAACTTCTTTGCACTTATATCACTTGAGCCCTAGAACCCCTTATGTAACATCCCAAAAATTTGGAGTCAACTAAAAATAATTAATTTGGATGTTTGTGGATATTTTAGAATATTTAGAAATTTTTGAGAAATATTCATTTATGATATTTTAAAGAAATAGGAAATTAAGGTGATTAATTAAATTAATTGAAAGTATTAATGAAAATAATAAAATAACATATAGTGGCAAAAATAATAATAATAGAAATAATAATAATAATAATAATAATAATAATAATAATAATAAAATAATAATAATAATAATAAAAGAGATAATCAAATCAAATTAAATTAAACTAATTAATTAATATATATATATATGTGTGTGTGTGTGTGTGTGTGTTTGTGTGTGCTGTTGGTGGCTCATCCATAGCCATATTAATTTTTGGCTTAAAAGCCACTCAAGTGGATATATATAAGGCAAAGCTTGGGCAGCAAGCATTGGAGGCAATTTAAGGGCATTCCAGTGGCCATTTCGGCCACTTTTGTTGCCAAGAAACAGAGAGTAAATGAGAGAGAGGAAGAGAGAAATTAAGGGAGAAAATGAAGGGCTCGCGAGCAGCACTTGGGAAGGAAGAAAAAGTGACGAAAATTAAGAGATTTTGGTGATTAATTGGTGTTAAAAATATTCAGGTAAGTGGGTAAAATTTATATAAGTGTTATATGTTTAAATCATGGATTTTATACGGTTAGATTATACAGTTTACGCGTTAGAATTAACCAATTTAAGTCACAGTTGTATTATTTGATAGGAGACGTTTTACTTTGCATCTGGAGCACAAGAGAGGCCAAAAATCTGCAAAATAAGGCAAGCTCCTAACCTTCTCCTCGCGTTATTTATTTCCCGTGGAAGTCTTCGAGGTTTCTTGTACTCTAAACCCTCCCTCACCTTGATTCGGTTTCACGCATTAATAATAATACTCCGCGTGGCAACCACCCTATGATTTATATGTTATTAATGAGGTTATTTTCGATGGAATAAGTTAAGCAAAGTTATCTTAGTATCTTTCTTTTTGATCATTTCGGAGCTTCGTATCGCTCCATTTTCCTTGGGAATGATGCCGAACCCATTGGGGTTAGGTTCTTAGAGAAATTGGTTATGGTTAGAATTAGGAGAATGTGTTAAAGAGTCTATTATGTATGTTGAGATGATTTTATGTGAGTGAAAAGTAATGAGAATGGTATTACGATGTTATGTGGTTATGTACATGAAGAGTTATGAGTTATGGAGAAATGTTATGTAAAGTTAAGCTGGGAAGATATAAAGTTAATAGTGTTAGTAAGTGTCTAAGGGTATGGGTACAAAGCCACTGACTGTCGACCGTGGGTCGTGGCAGTTGATGGCTGGATGTATGGGCGTTAGTCATCGGTTGTTACGATAAGCGCTAGACGGGCCAGAAGAGTTGGTACTCCAGATTCCCGCCTTCGTTTGTGCATATCATGATGTGTGTGCTACAAGGGGCTGAGTTTCATTCACTTGGGATCATGCTTTGTGTGTGACGGGATGTGTGAACATTTGCATGACCCGGTTGGTCTAAGAGCCAATTTGGGTATCCTAGATGAGCATATGCATTTAGAGCATATCGCATATGTGAATTCTTATGTGTGAGCGTAGCAGGGCCTGATGTTTGGTTTATGGGGGCCTTGTCATCACGTTTATGCTACAGAAGCCCTTGCATTTCTTATGTGTTGCATTGCATGGTTCTAATGTTACTGTTATTCTGGACGGGAGTACCGTGCCAAGTGTCGGGAGTACCGACTCATGTGAGCTTCAGCTCGGCTTAGATATTAGCTCGGGGTTGGCCGGAAGGAAGACCAAGATTGCGGAAGTATATGATTATGTGATGCATGACATGATGAACACATGAGAATATGATGGGAATCAGGAAAAATATGTAACAAGTATCAGGAAAAGACAAATGTTGAATGTCAGGAAAAGCCGACCATGTCAGGAAAAGGCTGGTCTAAGAGAATGATGATATGGTAGCCTATGTTAGGCTACAACAGATTTGTATGCGGGACTCGGGTGCCAATGTTTGACTTATGTGGGCCCCTGGTTCCTTATGTGCAGTTAATTTTATGTTATGCATGTAGAAGTAAGGTACGTATAGCTCATGACATGGCGTGATTGCATTGGCATGAATTGCATGGGGTGTTATGGGAAGAGTCCTACCCTAAACCCTCAACCTTCATTTCATGAGCTTGCTGAGTGTCGCGACTCATGTTTGTTTTACATCATTCCAGGTTAGCATATCTTGAGATCGCAGGTGCGTTCAGCTGGGTTTGGGTCCAGACCGTCGTGTCATGATAGCAAGTGCAGAGCTCTCCCGAAACTAGATCCTGGGTGTCGTTGTACTTCTATTAAGGATAATGTTTACGTTTTTTTTTTAGATTGTCGTATGTTGCGTAAGCCCAGGTGGGCCCAAGAGATGAATGGTTTTGTAAAGATGTTTATGAGATGTTATAATAAAAAAAAGATTATAATTTTTAATAGGGATTGTGTGTGAGTTGTAGATGCGTCATTGTTCGATATCATTTTTATAATGACCCTCTCACGGATCCTCTTTGTGCACGAGGAGGCTCCGAGAGGCGGGCCGTTACACCTTAAACCTTTCCAAAATACCTTAAAATGATGCCCTCTCATGGTAGTTTCCATGATCTTTCGAAAAGTCCTTCATTTGTTCCTCAGCAATTACCTAGGAACTTCACATGTATCAATCGTATCCTTCGATTTCCAAGGAAACGTTTTACTTCTTGAACAACAATGCCTAATAAAAACTTCGGGTATTATAAGCATGATATTGGAAAAAGTTCCAATTTCGAATTGGATTTGACATGCTACCTCAATCACACCATACTAGATCTGTTATAACTATCGAGTCTTGTGAGCTTAATTAGTTCATGGCTCCCACTTGGTTGGGATGTTAGTCAATGGAAGGACTATAGTGCATGGTAATTGAGGAGTCTTAATAGGTTCATATGAAGTTGGACTTCATAGCCATTAAGATCGTCTTGAGTCTTGACTAGAGGATACTAATAAGGATATTTCAAGGTGCTCTGGGAATTTAAAGAGATCCTCTTAGTAGGTCAATGGGGATTAGCCAACATCAAGGAGTTGATGTGTCCTGATTGCTATATGGATGTGAATCTAGAAAGTCACATGCATACTGAGTAATGTAGTGGATTAGTGTTTCATTGTTGTTGGCATTTTCCTTGTCACTATAAGACAATGATGTTCGTTGTTTTTATGTGTGGGACATGAGGATCTATGAGTACGGGAGATTGTTATTGGATAGCAGGGCCTTAGTGGTAATTAGACGAAGCTAGTGCTTGGCAGATTGGAATGGTTGTTAAGTGCATGGAGTGGTCAACCAGTGCTCTTGTTGCGATCGATTAGTTTCGTCATGTTTTCTAGTGCATGAGAAAGGTCAACCGCTTCAAGCAGTCGATCGAGTGCCTCATCCTGTCGACTGTATGTTTCTACCATTTAATGCGACACAACTTTGTCACATTAGATCATTAATTGCTTTGATGCATGTGATGATTTGGGTATGGCAATAGAAAAAGGTGTGCAGGAAAAGCTGGGCATGGACTTGGCAGATTGATTTTATAAAGGGAGATTGAGAGGGTTGGAGGAGGCTACACGAGAATTGCTCCATTCTACATTTTTTCTTCCTTGTTCTTCTCTACCATTGTTGTCGCTTATTTGTTGCTTCTTCTTTCTTACTCTTAGCTACGACCTCTGCCCGTTCTTGCTCTGAGCTTGACTAATGCAATGTCCTCATCATCTTCTACCTTCATAGAGAGGTTGTTGAACAACCACCAAGTAACAGATGAAGGGGTTGTGTATAGCTTCAAGTCACCTCCATCTAGAGGGTCCTAGCATGGCTCTATTGAAGGGTTTCATGGTGGCTTAGGTGTGGACCGACTAGGTCCTCTAAGCTTGTGGAGTAGGGCTGGTCACTTGAACTCTTGTAGGGACAAGAGAGCTTGTTGAACAGTGAGGAGGCAGCCACCATGTTAACAACCGACACCAGATCATTCGAGAGGTATATCTATAACCCCCCTATGTCATGGGTTTTCCTATTATGCATATGGATGTTGAATACTAAGTCATGCAAGGTTGTTTTTGAATCTGCTATGTTTGTTTTATGCTTTCGTTATGCTATTTTCTGTGTAGAAAATGCTCTATTTTATGTAAAACCCTTGCAATGATCCACGAGTGGTTGGCTTTCGACCTCGTGCCCTAGTTCCCTTTCACCAACCTATGATCACCTACCTTTTTCTAAGGGCGTACCCCGAGGTGTCAGCATGTACACTTCAAAGAATAAAAGTTGGGGGGTTTCCACCTATATAGCCTTTCTCGAATATGGTCCCTTCCCAATGCAACAAGTCGAGATGAGAGTAAACTCATAGGGACATGAGGTTCATAGGTCCTTGTCAATAATTCAATTGGGGTAGTCTAGTTAAGGCATAATCATGCTGATGCTGAGTGATGATCATATTTGAGACTAAGATCTCGCAAAGGACCTAGGCAAGGGCCTTTGCCTTAGTTTCTAGCAACTTTTGTGCAATCACAAGATTACCATTATCCTTTAGGTTGAGATATGAGAGTAAGCTATTAGAAAAATCTTCATCATCTCTCGGTTTAAGGGAGACATATTCATTCTATATTAGATGCTCATGGCCTAGACGCAACAATCAATCCTCAAAGTTCAAGGTATGGAATTCGATATTGTTCTCATTTCTGTTTTGCATGATGTACAAATTCTTAAGAAATATGGTAGAGCTAGATGAGTATCAGTGTGGCAGTGCTATGTGCTTACATTACACTAGGGTGCCAATGGGGGAAACTAATGCTTCCCTATCGGTTCGAACTCACCTAGCTATGTTTGGTAGGATCCCTGCACCTTTCCCCTGCTGTTTCTACAAGACATGCACCGGTCCCCTTAGCAATGAGTTATCCGAGATATAAGTGGTAGCTCCATGTCTCGAAAGGATAGCAAGCTTCAGGCGGCCCAAGGAGTTGAAGCGTAATCCACAACTCCCAATTGTAGAAAAAGCACTAGAATCCTTTATCGATCCTTAGTTCAAGGTATCATAAGGCCTTAACAAGTTTGCTTGCCTTGGTTCTGGAGGTATGCCTTACAATATGATTCCTTAAAGTTACATACTAGTGCAAATGCTTACATCGTATAAGATTCTTTATACATATAAATGCATCTCACACTTTGGTGTTCAAGATAATCTAATGTCCCTTATATCACTATGATGAGGAGCCAGGTTTTTCTATGTGTACAAATAACAAGAGAAAACAAACATGTTGCTTGAGGTGATCATGCTTAACATGTGATCCTCCACGTGCAACCGTGAGGTAAAATGTTAATCCATATTGCCCTATTATCCCTAACTCTATGGTTGACAGGTTACATGAAAATCTATACGAATTACGGGCAGCCTTCTTACCCTACCTTGCATTTATGTCATATACCTTCCTATTGCGTTACTATGCTCTTATGCACACACGAGCATGCGACATGTACAAAAACATATAGAATGCATACATAAGTATGTATAGATCTCAAACCATAAGTGAGATGCATAGTCATTATAAGTTTGCAAAAAATTTCATTTCATTGATATGTGAATGTTTACATTGGAAGTATATTACATGAAATGGGTAACAAAATAAAAAAAATGCATTTAAAAACCTAAACTATTGGAGGTTGAGGAGGTGTGTTGGGTTGTTCAAAAGTTATAGCCGAAGCATAAATTTGTCCCTCCTTAAGAATGTCCAAGTTGGAGGTGTCAAGGTCTTGTAAGACGTCAGTCATCTCTAGCCCTTGCCCTATATTGGACTCCTACACTATGTTAGGTTCTAACGCGTGCAGAGTCTAGGGACCAGCAAGATTGGATAAGTCATCCTCTTGATCGACCCTCAAGTACTCCTCTAGGGTGCACGGGTCTATATCGCCAAATTCTTACCAATCTAGAACATTGATTGCCATCAGTTCCTGGGAGTAGATCGATTCAAGGAATGTCTCCCTAGGATGCTTCTTAAGCTTTAGGCTAGGTAGAAGCCATACTTCATAAAGCCTGAAGCGAATTCTTCTTTCTTTGCATAGCATTCCTGAGAGAGAGAATTCTTCTTTCTTTGCGTAGCATTCCCGAGAGAGTCTGTACTCCTTTACAACAACTAATTAGATCACCACCACATCTAGCTCTCCCAACCTATGCTCAGCTTCCTCAACCCTCTTAAAGTTGAGCACACAGACACTCCACTTCCTCTATTACTCGGCTATGCTCCTCAAACAAGGCCATGTTGGTAGTTTGTATTGCCTTAACCATATACCGTTATTCCTCTAGTTTACGTTTCACCTGCCTATCCTCACTTTCTAGCACATGTTATACTACAAGAAATTTAGTATATTATGACAAAAATAATTGTGATGGATTAAATTTTATCACGAAAAGTATCTTTTTTGTGACAAAATTGTGACAAAATAGAGTTTTCTCATGCCAAATTCAAAAAGTGAGTAAAGTTGTGACAAACTATATTTTAACAAAATATTTTATCATAATATAGTGATGTAGATAATTTATAATAACAAAATAATTTTTGTCACATGAAGTTGGTGCTAAATTTTTTGCGCCAATTCAACTTACATAATATGACAAAATAATTTTTTCACAATATTTAATTATATAAGATGTAATTACAAAATTTTTTAGTCACAATAAGTAATAATTTTTATAACAAAAATAGTTTGTCACAACATAGTATTATAAAAAAAAATATGACAAAAATATGTACGTCACAAGAAATTAAATTTTTTGTGACAAAAATAATTTTATTAAATTTATTTTTTCAACTTGTAGCGTATCTTTTTGTCACGAAAACTAATTGTGATGGATTAAATTGTCACGAAAAGTATCTTTTTTGTGACAAAATTGTGACAATGGAGTTTTCTCATGCCAAATTCAAAAAATGAGTAAAGTTGTGACAAACTATATTTTGACAAAATATTTTGTCATAGTATAGTGATATAGATAATTTATAATGACAAAATAATTTGTCACAAAATTTTGTCACATAAAGTTGACACCAAATTTTTTGCACCAATTCAACTTACATAATATAATAAAATAATTTTGTCACAATATTTAATTATATAAGATGTAATTACAAAATGTTTTAGTCACGACAAGCAATAATTTTTATAACAAAAATAGTTTTTCACAACATATTATAAAAAAAATGACAAAAATATGTACGTCACAAGAAATTCAATTTTTTGTTTCAAAAATAATTTTAATGATAAAAATAATTTTATTAAATTTATTTTTTCATAAAAATACATCATATTAGGCATAAAAAATAATAATTTGGTGACAAAAAAATTCAAAATATTTTGTCATAATAAAAAAATAAAAGACATGGAGTGACAAAAATAATTTATTATAATATTTTGTTATAAATTTTTAACCCCAATATTAATTAGATATCCTAACAAACATATTATTAAATTATAAAAGAAACACTAGAAAAATAAAATAATAAAATAATAATTAGTTTTTGGCTAATTTAATTTTTCTTAAAAATTTCCTTCCATCATTTCCCTCTTTAAAAATTTTATTTCAAATTTGTTGTTTTGATTTGACACAAAATTTTATTTCACATTTGTTGTTTTAATTGTTTCAAAATTAGATAGTTGAAGGGCACAATAAATCAAAATTAGAGTTAAAAAAGGTGTCACATAGCTAAAATGACAAAGTTCTTAAGTATTTTTATGCTTTAAACAAAAAATAAATAAAAAAACATATACATTGTAAAATTATTAACTAAAAAACAATGATATGCAAAAAAAAATGTTATGCAAAAATTATATTGGTGTAAAATATGTTTGTTATATATATATATATATGCATATGTATGTATCTAAACGTATTGGTGTAAAATATTTTAAATGTAAAGATAGTGGAGATGAATATTGAATGGGGCCGGCCATGGTGATTAATCAGATTATTTTGTCATTAGGGGTGTATAATATTTTGTCATAATATTTAATTATATAAGATGTAATTACAAAATTTATTCATTTAATAATAAAAAAATAAATTTAGCCGTGGCAAATTTTTAGAAAATGTATAAAAAAATATATATTAACTCTTTTTTTATTTTTTAATTAATTAATTAGTTTAACCAAAACATAATATTCATTCCATATGTTCAATACAGTTAAGAGATCAAGCCACACAATTACTCAGTGATGGGTCTAATGCTAGGGATCACTTAGATATTATTTAATAAAAATTTTAGGTGAAAGTTTGATCTCACCTAAAAATATTATTTTCTCATGTAAAATTTAAAAAGTGAAAAAATTGTAACAAAAAATATAGAATGGATATATGTATATAATAATAATAACAATAATAATATGTATTAATATTCTTAATTATCGCCAAATTTATTCTTGGGTCAGTGAATTCAAATTGGATAGGACAAAAAAGAATAAAAAATATATATTTATTATTTATTTATTTAAGTTAAAGATTATATATTATTTTCTTTAATATTCGAACAACTTTTCAGATTTTCCTTAGCACGTCTCCAAACAATTTTTCGGAATTTGCTGCGTGAGTTTAGATGTTGTCGTAGAATTGCTGTGCATGACCAGATGCTCTACTTTTGGTTGTCTCTCTCTCGATCTATCACTCGTGTAACTTCATCTCCAGCATCTCTTAGGCTCGCTCCAACCCTCTCTCTGTCTCTCTTGTCCGTCGCTCATCTCCATTACTCCAATCTACAAAAAGGTAAGTCTCGCACCCATCGGATCGTCCGTGTGCATTTCTAGGTTCCAGTTCAGCTTATCCTTTCTCCTTTTCTTTAAAACCAACTAGAAGATCATGTCAAGAATCGGTTTTCCATGCGGTGCTTGCAAGTACTTGAGAAGAATATGTATCGAATGGTGCATCTTTGCCCCTTATTTCTGTAATGAAGTAGGAAATACTGATTTTGAAGTTATCCACAAAGTTTTTGGTTCCAAAAATGTCTTCAATCTCCTGAGCCATCTTCTGGTAAAATACTGTAATGAGGCTGTTGCTACAATGATATATGAGGCTCAAGATAGGATTCAAGATCCGACTTACGGCTGTGTATCTGAAATTCTTATCCTCCAACAGCAGGTATGATGAACCCTAAACCCTTAATCTTTTTGAGTTCTAGACTTAATTTGCTAATTATGTGTGATTTTTTTTTTTTGTAGGTTGTCAATTTGCAAATTTATTGAGCATTTTTGAAGGAGTTTGTAGACTCTTATGCAAACCTTCAATATGTTTAAAATCAAATTCCCCCATAAACCAATCCTATTTCAAAACTGGATCCAAGCATCGCTGGAGATATTGATGAACTTGGACCAGTTGTGTTTGGCAGACATCGGCATTGAGCATTATGAAGGTAAATTAGATTTGACGATTATATAATGATATTGTACCTCTTGAATATTCTATGATTTCTTTCTCAGATGATATGTAATATTGAATCTATGGTCGGAATGATTAGCGAGTACATATCTTACTAATGTGCTGCAATTTAAGTATTTTGAGAGATAGTTGATATTGGCATTATTAACTCTTCTTTTTATTTTTTAATCAATTAATTTATTTAATTTATTCTAATTATTTTATCAATTATTTAATAATTATATTATTTATCCTACATACATATATCCTTTAAATTTTAGATTGATCAATAACATGACCATATTTAATTTGATAAATTTTATGTTAACTGTCTATTATATATAATCTTATAATTTTATCAAAAAACCTAGTCTTTGAACTCCCTACTTTTAATTAATTTTTGTCTTGAACGAAATATCAAAGAATAATTTCTCATATATATAAATAATATAATATAACATATTTACTTTCATTGTTTATAAGTTTTGCATCGTTAATTTGAAATATAATAATTTAAATTATTCTATTATCATATTTTAAATAATTACAATAAGTTATTATTTAAATTATTTAATAAATATCATAATTCAAATTATTTTTCAGGTATCATAATCTTAAATTATATTATTTTTATCAATTAAATAATTATTAATATTATTTTTATAAATTATATTATTTTTATTTAATTATTAAATATATATTATATTAATAAAATTAAGTAAGTGAATTAAAGAGGCGGGAGATTCCCCACCTCCTTCCCTGGCCAAATTCCAAGTCCCAAATTCCCCCCAAATCCCAAACCCAATCTCTCACTTTCTCTATCTCCCCCTTACTTTCTCAATTTAAATAATAATATATTAATTATTATAATTAGTGATATTTCATAAAGTGGATGGGCAAAAGGGGCTATGAGGAGGCCAATTGGCAAAGGCCCCATGTGCTGTCAAGGCCTCTTTTGATATATATATATATGTGTGTGTGTAGAATTATCCTCACTTAGTGAGACAAAAAACTAATAAAAAGAATTATTATAATTAGTGATATAAAAATAATAAAAAGAATCATCCTCACTTATTAATAAAATAATTAATAAGATAATTAATTTAAAGTGATTCTCAATTTAAATAATAATATATTAATTATTACAATTAGTGATATAGAAATAAAGTGGATGGCCAAAAGGGGCTATGAGGTGGTCAATTGGCAAAGGCTCCGTGTAATTATTATGGCCAGACCATATACAATCAAGGTTGAGAATCCAATGTATTGGTTATCCATGTAAGAAGGAGAAAAAAAACCCCTTAATAACCAAACCACCCCTTCTACCCTCATCTCTTTCTATTTGTCTCTGCATTTGGTTGAACTCACTCTCGTTCATTTGTCTTTGTCTCTGTTTCTCTTCTTCCAGTTTTATTGACCGATTTTCAGGTACTCTTTTATATCTCTATCTTCTATGTATTTTTAGTGAACAAATAGGTCTTCATGCATTAGTTTGGATGTAATTTTATAAGCAATTAATCTTAATTTCTCATGACATTTTGTTGTTGTTGTTGTTGTATGATATATATCTATTTATTTATTTACTTATATATGTATTATCTTTGTCTTGAACGAAATGTCAAAAAATAATTTCTCATATATCTTTGTCTTGCTGAAACTTTAGAATCTTAAGCTTCATACAAAGTCAATACAAATTTATTCATAATCCAAACACAACACAGAAATTTGTTTGCTTCAGCATAAAAAAGGCATAATAATTTTTTTAATATTATAATTATTTTTAACTTATTTTTATAAATTAGTCTTAAACGTGTCATTAATTATATAAAATATTTTAATGTGCCATTATTTTTAAATTTCTCATATTTTTTAATTTGTTTTCGTTATTAATGAATGAAAATAAAATATTTTATAATTAATATGTAATTAAAAAAAGTAATTCTCTCCCCAATGTAATTAAAAAATATTTTATAAAGGCATATTGATATTATTATATTATAGAAAAGTGGGTTTCATTAATAGAGTTCATATTATATTATAATAATATATATTATGTCACCCATGCTTTCTTCACACGACCCACCACAGCTTGCAGCTCATATTATAGGAAAGTGTTTTATTCAATTTCAATTTATTTAATTTTCATTTATTCTAATAATTTTTGTTTTTGATATATTGAAATTATGGAACAACAAGAGAAATTATGGAGCAACAAGTAGATGAAGATCAAGGATGTTTGGTGCCAAGTAACTTTATTTAATTTGTATGTTTATGTTTGGTGAAGATCAAGAATGTTTGATGAAGATCAAGGATGTTTGGTGAAAGTAGTATTGTTTTGAAGTATTGTTTTTATTTTAGAAATGATGACTTTCCACATATGAAGTTTTTTTATTTATATTGTTGATTTTATTTATTATATTTAGCATTGTTGACTTTAATATATTTCAAGCATTTTTTTTAATTTTTTACTTGATATAAGGATGAATAAGATATGTCTTAAAAATAATTTTATCAATATGACTTTTATCAATATTAATATTTTCTTACTAAAGAAATTCGTTACTTATGTGAACTATTGACATAAATATTTTTGTCATTATTGGGACATTGAGAATATGACAAAAATATTTGTCACCCTTTTATAATTTTAAAAAAAATTATTTTTGTCACATTTTTTGATTTTATGAAAAATAATTTCATGAATATTAATATTTTCTTACTAAAAAAATTTGTCACTTGAACTAATTACTAACACAAATGTTTTTGTCACTATTCACTATTGGGACATTGATAAAAATATTTTGTCACTATTGAATAATTTTGACTAATTTATTTTGTCACTATTTCTATTTTATCAAAAAAATATTTGTCACAATATTTGATAATTGACAAAATTAATTTTATCACATTAAAATTATGTCAAATAAATTTCGTCACTCTTTAAATTGTGACAAATATTTTTTAATTTTATGACAATAATTTCATTAGTATTAATATTTTCTTACTAAAGAAATTCGTCATTTGTGTGAATTATTGACAAACATATTTTTATAACTATTGAGACATTGAGAATATGACAAAAATATTTGTCACCCTTTCATAATTTTGACAAAAATATTTTTATCACTTTTTTTAATTTTATGAAAAATAATTTCATCAATATTAATGTTTTCTTACAAAAAAAAAATTGTCACCTATACTATTTACTGACACAAATGTTTTTGTCACTATTGGGTCATTAACAAAAATATTTTGTCACTATTGAATAATTTTGAGAAATTTATTTTCTCACTATTTCTATTTTATCAAAAAAATATTTGTCACAATATTAAATAATTGACAAAATTAATTTTATCACATTAAAAATGATGTCAAATAAATTTTGTCACTATTTAAATTTTGACAAAATACTTTTTGTCACAAGATATATTTTGTCATGATAAAACATATGATTTTTATCTAAAATTTGAATTTATTGTGACTAAATAGTACCTATTGTGACCAAAAAAAATTCTTTTACAACAAAATAATTTGTCATAATAAGTTGGTTTAAGTGACAAAATATTTTTTGTCACAATAAAACTATTGATATTGTGACAAAACTCAGTTTTGTCACAATATACTTATGAAGACAATTTTATTGTGACTAACATGATGACAAACATTTTCGTCTAAACAAGTATGTTGTGACAATTTTCATAGTTATTGTGACAAAATATTTTATCACAAGAAGCCTAATTTATTGTAGTGTACTTTATTTTCAAGTTGCTATTCTCCTTCTCAAAATCTCGAGTTCGCCCCTTGAGGTGGTTGCGTTCTTCTCCAAGGCGTAAACCTTCATTAATCCATCTTTTATGGTTAGCCTCAGCTCGACCAAGGTCCGCATGAACATTGGTATTGGCAACAATTTGCCTTTGAATGCCTTGCACATTAAAAGGCAATAACTTGTTAATGCTTGACAATCCAAAATCTATACTCAAATGAGTTAAGTTAAATTATGTATCTCCACCAAATATTATTCTATTACATAATGCTCTCGGGAGCCTACTTCATGAATTCCCAATGTCGTGGGGTAGCATGGTGGAGTAAATTAGTCTTACTCCAACCCCGAGCTCCAACATTGAGTCAGTGTCGAACAATCTTGGGTGAATTTGAACCTCATGCCCCTTCAATCGTCGTTGTGGTAGATGGATCTCCCCTTTGTGAATGGGGCCTAACTCTGGGAATAGAGGCGGATGGGTGCGCATGTAAGCACCCCCGCCCAGATATCCCAACACCCGGACTACCCGAACGGGAGCGCCTACGGGAGGAGAAAAGTAATAAACACAAGACAAAGACCACTCCGGCATGCATACACAAAAACTAAGAACAGCGGAAGCAAAGCTCAAGACATGCATGCACTATGGGTACCTCGCTAACACAGCGGTCACAAGATAAATAAATAAACACAAACTCCTGTGCCGACATACACAAGACTCGAGAAAACACCTGGCACAGTACGAAATAATAGAGTAAATTCTACTTAGACATCAAAGTGGATAGGGATTGACGAGACTGCTTGTACACCACACCGACTCTGCCGTTAAAGCTGACTCCCTTGCCATGGCTCACGCCGCCACTACCTGGAATGATGGAAAGCAAGGTGAGTAAAGAGATTCAACAAGCATAAGGAAGGAAAGGCTGAAGGCTACACAAAACCAGAAATCTCACCCCAGAATAAACCCCCAGGTACACACAAGCCATGAGACGCTACAACACAACAGCTCAATAGCATAATAAAATAAAAGCACATACCGGTCCTTGGGGCCCACATAAGACACTTGACACCCAAGTCCCATACCAACCTGCCGCTGCCCTGAAAGGCAACAAATATATCCACAAACCTGCGCGCGCAATCCCAGGTCGGTACTCCCGTCACCCGTATCCGTCGGTACTCCCGACAACCGAGCCATAGGCTCCCTCGGAACGGTACTCCCGTCCGAGAACTAAATACTACCAGTATCCATGCAATGCACATAGAAATGCAATGGCATAGTGAGCATCAACGTGATACAAGGCACCCATACATCCAGGCATCAGGCCATGCTCCGCCCACATAGTAAACCACACGCCATGCATATGCCGCGCTGGATGCAACCTAACCAAACTAGAATGTCCGTGTCCAAGCATACTCAATAAATGGATATCCCAATATGCATCCCGTACCCATGTGCATATCAAATCATGAACAGTGATACAATGTATCTAATCATGCAGTAAATCACATACCGGTAGAGCTTGTCAGCAGTGCGTGGCATCGGTCAACGGCCAGTGACTAGGGGTGTCCACCCGACGGTCCACATCAGGGCCGAACAATAGTCTACCCCAACGTCACCAACAATCGACCCCTGCCCTACTGCTCGATAACTCTAAGCGAACCATAAATAAATCAGAGAAAAACTGTAAATAAACCCGATAAAATCATAAATAAACCCGCCCGTCTATGAACCTAATTCCCAGACTGGTTCGGCATCATTCCCAAAGGAGTGGGGGTGGTACAAACCCCCATAGGCACTCAACAAATAAACTCTAGAAGTTTCGGATTTAATTTAAATTAAAACAAATGAATAATAATTTAACAAATAAAGTTAGGTGCCGAATTAGAGTAAGGGAGAAGATAAAATACAGGAAATCAAGGGGTCTTTCACGGGAATTGAAGAACAGGAGAAGAGGGTTAGGAGCTTGCCTTTACACGGCCGTTTCTTCTCTTTCTTGCACTCCCGCTGCGAAGTAAAACATTCGCTGGCAATAAATAAAATCGCGACTTTAATTAAATAAATCTACCGTGTAATATAATTAATTTAGCCATCTAAAATCCCACATAAGCGCACCACAATTAATATCTCAACGAGTCTCATATTTATTTTAAATCAAATTACGCTAATAAAATCCTCGAAGCCAGCTTAATAAATTAAATTTAAATCAAATGACTCCAAATTCCATAATTAATAAACGAGCCGAAACAGACGAAGAGAGCGTATAAAATACGAGAAATCACAGGGTTTCTCATGGGAATTAAGGAATACGAGGAAAGGATTAGGAACTTGCCTGAAACTAGCTGATTTCGACCTCTCTCAAGCTCCCGAGGAAAATTAAATCATTTCCTAGCAAATAACACAACCGGGACCCAAATTAATTAATTTTAATTGCGTAAAATTTATAATTTAAACATGACATGCTTCGACTAATTTTTACCCACATACCTGATCACTTCCTTTAGCGAAAAATCCCAAAATCCCTTTATTTTTCATATTTTTCCTCTTATTTTATTTTCTTCTTTTTCTTCTCATTTTCTTTTTCTTCTTCTTCTTCTTCTTCTTCTTCTTCTTCCTGCAACCAGCGCACCAGTGGCGCGGCTGAGCTCCACCGACCGCCGCCTCGACCAGCTCCGCCTTGCTGCCATGGCCGAGCAAAGCTCGGCCAGCTTCTCTCCCTCTCGAGCTCTCTCTCTCCATCTCAATCTCTCGGCTCCCCCTGCTCTCTCACAAATCCTTTCTCTCTCTCTCTCTCTGTGTTTAGATTTCAAATATCAAAGTAATGGAGGAAGCTTCCTGAAAGCTCACGAGCACCGCCATACTTATTAAACAAATTAATTCAATTTAATTAATTTTAATTTCATTTATTATTATGGTTATATAATTATCCCTATTATTTTGGGATATTACAGCGTAGCTCCAACTCTAGTTTTTTCCTCTGCAAACGTTATGTTGGTTGAGGAAGATGAAGTCTGCAAATGGCTCTATTGAGAAATTTGTATTTTGATTTATTGAAATAATTGTTTTTGAAAAATACGTTTTCAGTAAATTTGGTTTATTGATGATTTTCAAAATATTTTATAAATTCTTTTAAATTGGAGAACTTCATGCTCATACATATATATATATATTTCAAAATAGCCAAGTATGTTTTTGTATTAAATGAGTATGCTGAAAATCTTTATGAAAAATCGGCTAAGTATAGCTTTTGATTTAATCGAGGATTACTAAAAAATAATCGAGTATTATAAATTTTCAATCGACTATCATAAGTTCCTATTCGAGTATATTTTTGCAAAGTTCTATTTCTTAAAGCTAAGTTGAGTATGGTATTTTTATAATCAAGTATATGCTCATATTAGTAAAGTGTTTTTGTAAAGCTTGCTTCCAAAATCAATTGAGTAATCCTTTAAGTTAATCGAGTAAAGCTTTTGAATATATTTCAAACAAGAATGCTTTAAATTCAATTGAGTAAAGCTTAGTATATTTTTCAAAATTAATCGATTACATGTTTTAGCAAAATTATCTTTCAATCGACTATTAATGATCTTATACTCGAGTTCTTAGTGCATTCCTCTACTATCTTATATTTAATCGAGTAAAGAGTATTTTTAATCTAGTATTATTATATTGTACTCGAGCTAATCCTTCTGAAAATCGATTATTTTTTATCAAAAGTTTTGAGCATATTTTCAATTGAGTAAAACTTATTTTCAATCAACTAATGTATTCTATTAATCAAGTATCCATATGTATTAGTCGGGTGAAGAAAGATTGGTCTCTGGATAAGTCTCTGATCTTAAAGTTAATCGAGTATCAAATGATTGTACTCGAGTAAATGCATATGTTAGTCGAGTAAGTTTAACCCAGTAATCGAGTGAGAAATGTATAGTTGATGTGGCTCCTAAGTTAGTTGAGTAATGACTTGATCATACTCGAGTAAGCCTTATAAATAATTGATTATTTGGAAAGTCCAATCGAGTGAGTGTTATATTAGTCGAGTAACCTTAAAAGTTAGTTGAGTAATTGATGTTTGATTTGAAAAATATAGCCATCACTTAGAGAAGAAAAGATGATTGTTTTGACCATTAGAACTTTATCTCTTTATTTTATGAAGTCTAACTATGTTTTCTTATAAAAGAATAAATATGGTTATGCATTATGTGAAAAATAATATGCATATAGTTCTTAACTAATTTGACTATTATTAGTCAAATCAAAGAAGTTGTGAGTATGTACAGGTATTAAGGTAAATTCCAAGTCTCAAGCTTCTATAAAAGGCCAAGTGTTGCACGAGATCAATGTTGGTGAATAGAGTTGCTGATGTCCAAATAATATAGAGCCAATTCAAATCTAGACATAGCAAGGATAGAATCAATATTGGCCAAACCTTGTTGCTTAAGTGAGAGTCTTCCATGATCATTCTTCCTTCATTTCAAGCCAATTATTTGGTAAAGTTTTCATGTAGATATTCTTAAACTAGATACTAGATACAAGAGAGTTGAGTGCTTTATTCATTCATATTCTTATAACTTTCTTATTGTGTAAGAGACTATTTGAAATCATTGTATTATTTTATATTTTTCTCTTGAGCAATCATTTCACAAATTTTGTGAAACTTGTTAAAGGTTGCGCCTCATCCTTAAAAGGCAGTGGTATTGTGGCCGAGCCTAGTTGTGAAAAAGCGTCATGTAAAGATTACAATTGCTCTTGTAAAAGCTGGGGTTCCTACTTAGCCCATGAAAATTGGAGGTTATAGTTGAGCCTACAAAAATTATGTATGGGTTATAGTTGAGCCCTAAAAAACTAAAATCCCATAGTAGATATTTTCAAAATCCTTAGTGAGGAGATAAGGTAGTAGACTAGGCTTGTTGACTGAACCACTTAAAAATTGTTGTGTTCATATGGTCTGTTTCTTATGTCTTGATAGTATTATTTTCATAAGTCATGCAAATTCTTTCATATATAATTTTAGCTTATTGGTTTAAAATCTTATCAGTTTTAGTTTTTGTTGAACATATTGTTGTTGCCTAACTACAATAATTAAATTTATTTGTCATGAGATCAACCAAAGTAGAGTCCAGGCAAGAAGGCAAAGTCCAGGAATCACCATAGGAGACAAGTTAAGTAGGAAAGCTCATTAGTTTCAGTTTTTAGTGTCTTATAGATGTATATGTATGATGTGTCCAATGTGAGCCTCTAAGGGAATAGAATCCTGATTAGGCTGGATGGCCTAGAGGTACTCTCAGGGTGAAAGCGCCTCGATGAGTATACTTTGGGTGGGTCCGAAGAGCTCTTGGAGCCACCGAGTGACTTGGGGCTGAGAGGTTATGGTGAGCCCTAGGCCTTAATATGTAAAGGGTTGACTGGATATGTGCGTAGTTGCCCGAAAGGGTCATTCACAAATATATGTAAAGGAAATACTTGTGGCATGAAGCGAGGTGCGACATGTAAGCGTGTGGGTGTGTCGGGGCGCGATATAGCACAAGCATGAGGTGTATATAGGTGTAGTTGATGCGTGATAGGTGTCACATGTGAGGTGCATAGGTGGAGTTGGGCCCGGCTAGGGCTGCATATGGCACTCATGGGGCTTAAGCGGACGCAGCTGGGGTCGCATAGGGTATGCTGGTGTGTATGTAGGGCCATGCATGGTTGCGTGTGGCGTTGGCTGGCCCGACATGGTAGGGCTATGAAGCTGTCTTCGGGGCTAGGTTATTGGATGACCTGGATGAGTTTTCGGATTGAATCTCGGGTTGACCCAGATGGGTCAGGTTGACCTAGATGAGTATTTGAGGACTCGAGAGTCTTCGAGACCGAAAAGGTCTCCTGGGCCCCACCTGGCCATGAAGGGCCACGCATGACCAAGAATGGCTAAGGTGGGTGCATTGATAGGTGTTGGGTCTTTGAGGCAGAAAGGCTACAGGGCCCGAATGCGTCTGTGGGGCCACTCATGGCCAAGGATGGCGATGGGCACCTTGGAGAAGGGGTTTCCCAAATGTCTGGAAGACTTGCAAATGGTGATTGGGCAGGATTTCCTACCAACAAACAATCCACATCTCAAACTATGTACTTATTAATGGCAATTTAGTATCTTGGAAGAGTAAAAAATAAAGTGTTGTCATCAGATCCATTACATAAGGTGAATATAGGGAAATGACCTTAACAACTTGTGAGTTAGTGTGGTTGAAACAATTAATTGAGGAGCTAGAAGTCACTTAGGTCAAGACTGCAATTAAATTGTGGCAATCAAGCTACCGTGCACATTGCTTCTAGTCTTATATTTTATTAGAGAACCAAACATATTAATATTAATTATCACTTTGTTAGGGAAAAGGTTTTTTTTAAAGGATGTTATAATATTTGTGGGCTCCAATATCAATTGGTTAATTTACTCACTAAATCACTTAAAGGTCCTTGTGTGAGTGACAATTGCACCGTACTGGACATGTTTGATATATATGCTCTAACTTGAAAGGGAGCATTGAAGTGTATAAGTAAGGGTATTAATGTAATTAAGGAACCTAATAAACTCTTGTATATATACCTTGTATTATAGATTGAGGAATATAGAACATCTTATTACACTACACTTTGAATGTTTGAAATAGGTCATTTTGTAAAGAACCACCACCAAACGTGGCTTGGGGTGTCGAAATGTATGGTAGTGTTATTATATCATAACTTGAAAATGAGATTTCATCACCATGCTTTCTATTTTGTTAAAACGAAAATCTAAGATGCATTTATGCACACAGATATAGTTTTACTAAAAACTAGAATGTATTCTAAACTTTGGGCACAAGAATCACTTAAAAAGGAATTTTGTACAATTAGTTATGAATTTTCTCATTGAGTTTGTCCAGAAAACTTGAAATGGTACATTGATACACAACAGTCCTCTTTAATGATTTAATGACACTTGTATAAGATTTATAAAATTATGAGAAAATTACCCATAATAGTTTTAGAAGTAGTTTCAAATAAAATTTGCTTCATGACAACCTGAGTTATATGCAAAAATATATAATCAATTTAGTAAGAATGCGTGTTATAGTCAATCCATAAAAATATCTAACTTTTGAGTTAAATTTGATAGGGTCAATACTTAATAAAACCAACTTAATTTTGGAAACGTCACAACCTATCGAGTAAGATCTCCAATGGTGTATAACTCAAATGAAAAGATAGAGATTTGGTTGATTAAATACCCAAAAGACAAAAGTGTGTCATAGTAAGAAGGAAATATAGGAACAATAGACTTTATACAATTTTTTTGAAGGTTAAATGGTGTCTTTTGGAGTTCTTTTTATGCATTTTATAAAATTTCCCCGAATTTTCATATTAATTTGAATATTTTAAGAATTAAATTTTAGAGGGATAGTGAATGGTAACCCTATCAAAGAAAGACCTAGTAAGGTTCCTTAAGCCTAATGGTGGGTTAAAGACATTCCAAAGTAGTGTAGAATAATAATATTACTAAGATTCTATCTAAACATATTTAGGAGCGTTAAAATTTTATTTTTTTTAAAATTAATGAAAAATTTAAAATAAATTATGATTTTCTTAAAATGGATTAACTGTAAAGCTCTCTACTAATATTTTTTTATAAACTTACTTAACGAAATGAAAGGGTGACTTAAATGATTTACTAGATGATGAGCCAAGCCAAGCCAAGCCAAGGGCGGAGGAAGCGAATTTTGATATTTAAGTAACTTATAAGAATGAAGACTCTTTAGTAACATATTCTACAATAAATCCATTACTTGTTCCATTATTTTATTAATTTCGATATTATAGTTTGTTTCTTGCCACATCAATTTGAGAAATACCACGTCATAATTCCATGTCAGCAAAATATGGAACAACAAATGAATTTTAATAGCAGTGATTTAGAATTGAGAAGAAAGTGAAAGTTGGATATTCTAATTGCTAAAATTAACATTTCGGTCTAGATTTGAAAATGAATAAATAATAAAAATTAGGTAGGTATTTTTTTTATATTATAATTTACTCTATATTAAAGTAAAGAATAAACTAAACTAATAATAAGATTAGAGTTTGATTTAAGGATACTTTGAAGTTGAGTTTGATTATTCAAAAAGGGTCGGGGGTTTTGCTTAATTGTTATTCAAATGTGAGCTTAAGTAATTTTAAAGAAGCATGGGCTAAGTATTACTATTTATTATTTTTAACAAATCGAGGACAGGGTGAAGTGAAGGGTGGTTTACACAGAAATCCAAATGAACCCTTCGGCCAGCCCATGATTCCTTTTTCCTTGAAAATTCTGCCTCCCCAAAAAAACATTAATAACCCTACCCCAGTGGCAAGCATGCGTGCATGCATGAGCATGATGTGATTGAATTGAAGTACTAATTTGAGTTTGATTCAAGTTCAACTCCATTAAATAAAAAGATAAACACTATTAGATAACGGTTAGATAGCACTTTGCCCAATTTATTATAATTATTATATTTTTGAATCTTAATTCTTCTTCTTCTTCTTCTTCTTCTAT